>NW_026294617.1:85890345-87279383 GCF_007827085.1 Peromyscus californicus insignis
TGAGTCAAACAGCAAGACCTGCAACCGGTTCTTTAGAATCTGGTTTCAAAATAAGGGTGGGGCTTCTGATGAGAGGAGGCGGGGAAGTTCCAGCTGTTAGGAAAGTGTGAAGGTTCAGAAGTGAGAACCAAGGAATCTGCTTTGGAAAATGTCACTGGGCAGCGGTCTGAATCCTTTCTGCTCCTCCAGCACGACACCGTCTCACTTAGCCAGTTCACACTGTCCTTTCCCGCCCGTGTGCCATCTTCCCTGAAACCATGAGTGCTAGCAGCCACTGAGAATTATTAGCCTGTCAAGTCACTTACAGCCTGATGTCGTTGGTGTCCTGGAGCTGATGTCAGCAGTGTGAGTGTCCCCAGAGCAGAGTGAATTCCCTGAAAGTAGTGTGTCCTATAAGAGCTATAAATCCAGGACTGTCCCTGCGATGCTGCAGAAGCTTCAGACCCCTGATTTATTAGGCAGTTATCCCCTGGTGGCTGCTGCTGGCTGTGATCCCTGTCTCCACTGGACTCCGTGTGGGGTGGGGGACGGTTGGAGGAAAGACAGGAAATACAAACTCCACGTCTGATGTTTAGTCCAGTGAACGACTGCCCGCCTCCCTGGCCATCAGCGGTGGCTTGCCATGCACTCGTTCTCAGCTACAGTCTGATCTCTGTGTGTTTGTTTTCCCTCTCCTGTTTTACAGGCATTTTGAAGGCAGACTCTGATTTTCATTTGCAGGGTCTGCCTCCCTTGCTCCACACCAGGCTCCTCAAACCTCACTGGGCTTCTGGGAAGCTGGATGCGATGGAGTGACTGGACTGATTAAGTGGCTGAATGGAGAGGAGGAGGGGTAAATTGATTCTAGAAGGGCATCCTGGGAAAGCCCGAGTCGCCTTTCTGAAAGCCAGCAACCAATCTGGGGCACCCATTACCTCTCTGGCCTGGTCCTTCCCCTGCCAGCTCTAGACTGGGCCATGCTCCCGGCCATGCTCCCGCAGCCTCTAGGGAGCATGGTTGGCCTTCAGTTCTGTGAGTTTCAGTTGGCTCTGTGAACAGAGCCTGTTCCAAGACCAATGTGAGTGATTTGGCCACCTCCCTGTTTTATAAGTCCCGTTCCTGAGCTGGGTCCTACAAACATCTCCTTGCCTTTCTATCTTCAGAGGCAAAACATCTGGGCCATCCTCAAGTCCTTCATGCATCTCCTCCTGCACTGAGCAGGGGACTTGGTGAGCCTCAACTTTGGGCATGGGTGAGGTGGTGACCTGGACAGCAGTTTGAGAAAAGCATGAGAGGCCCCCTGCTCTCTTGTAGCTCCAAGCCCATTGGGGTGACCAGAACACAAGGCTTATTGCGAAACCCTCCGAGGCAATGCTTGCGTGATAAGCACCACATGTGTGGAGAAAGCTCAGCCCAGCCCTGTCTGGCTTTGCCTGGGTGGGCTGGGGTCTGGGAGGGACCCACATAAGGAAGAAGAGGGCTGCGCATGCGGCTTAGTGGTAGAGTGCTTGCCTAGTATGCACAAGCCCTAGCTTCAACCCCCAACCCCAGTCTCTCTCTCTCTCCTTCACAGAGAGACAGACAGACAGAGACAGAGACAGAGAAAGAAACTGAGAGACGAATTAGAAGGAAGGTTCTTCCAAGAACATGGGAAAGCTGTGTGACTTTGGGCAAATCATCTAATCTGTCTGGACTCAGGTTCTCTATCACTGAGGTTTTCTGAGAACCTGGGATTCTGGGCAGACATGACACAGCAGTGTGGCCTTGTTGCTGGAGGGCTCTGAGTATTTGCTGGCCTAGCAGCAGAGGCCCAGGCCAGTAGGCTTGACAAGGTCCCTGTCAGCTGACATATCTTCGCCCCATGACCTTTGGCTTGGAGAGTCAGACCTGAGAGGCCGTAAGCCTGGGCTTCAGCTCACCCGGCCACCCTTTTTACTCAGTTCCAAGGCTACAATGACAAAGAAGAAAAGGACCCTAGCCAGGATGGGGGGATGGGGTGGCAGCAAAGAAGCCTCATGAGCAGCAGCCAGGGCAGACAAAGATGTGCTGTTTCCTCAGCTTGTGGTGTTTGTTTGCAAACAGCAGTGTTTTCGCGGGACACTGTTCTTGTGTCTTCCAGACCAACAGAGGCTGTCTGTACCGAGCTCCTCCCTGTCACAGGCTCCATCTCTGGCCTCCACGGGCTCGATGGATCCACGTCCCCTGATCTCTGCGCTGGCTTTCCGTCCTTGGAGTCTGAGCAGACTCAGCCCTCGGACAGGTAGAGAAGGCAGCACTGCGACTCTGGGGACACCCAGCAGTGTGTCAGGCAGGGAGTGTGTGTCAACCCCCCCCCCCCCCCCATCCCTATCCCCACAGCCGTCTCTGGCAGGCTCCACAGCTCCATAGCTCCACCTGCATCTCAAATCTGGGGCCCATCAGCACTGGGAAGTCCAGACAGGCCCAACCTCTCTGCCCTTCAGTTTTGTCTGGACCTGACAGTTATGAAAATCGAAGCAGGTAGTGGTTGAGAGCACCTGGACCAGAGTAGTGCTTATAAGTGTTTAAACCCTAGACTGGGGCAGGGAACAGGACCATGTTTCCAACTGTGCTGCATATTTGGCTGGGACAGTTCATTAATTTGAGCTCATTGCTACATCAGTTCTTAGCAGCCTGGTGCTAAACATTGAGCTTAGGGACAGGCTCTGGCTGGGCAGAACTCTGCTTCGACAGGTCGCAGTCTTCTTTTCCACTCTTCAAGGAAGTTCAGGACATCTTTGAGTTGGAGTGATAGTACTCAGCCCCTGAAGTCATACTGTGTTTATGGATGTCTGCTTTTCCTATATACCTTACACACACACACCACAAGCATTGCACCCCTACCTTAATTAGATCAGTTTCAAAGTTGTGTGCTTTCAAAGTAGGACTTGCTGACGTAGAAGGGAAAAAGTGATTCTGAGGACCGGGCGGCGGCAGCTCCAGCTTGCTGCCATGGAGAAACCTGTCCCAGAGGCAGCTGTGCTCATACAAAGGCCAGTAGAAACTGGTCAGCTGGGCCTCCCTGCATTCTCTCCCACCTGTCACTCCTGAGTCATGGCTCATCTCTCTGCTCAAGACCTTTGAGGCAAGCTCCAAATATTTTGGTCCTGATTCTCCCCTATTCATTTTCAAATATCCAAATAATAAGCTGAGAGATGTTCCAGTACACCAGGGAGACATGGGGTCTTGGGAAAACTTTGTAGCTTTCGATAGATTGACTATAGGGGAGGACAGTGTGTGCAGTGTTGGGGCAGGGTAATGCAAAATGAAAATCCAGGCACTCTCATGTGATGCAAAGGAACCAACGTCTGGGCCTTTGAATTCAGACGTGCACATCTGCTTCATGGTTCAAACCCACCCAGGGCATCTGAGCTCCACACTCATATACTAGTGGCCATAGTTCAGATCAATGTCCTCCCTGGATTGAGGGGACCAAGTCCTATCTCCTGGGCTTGTGAGGCTTGAATGAGATGAGAAGGCAGAGGTGTTGACTGGGGACCTGCCCTAAGGTTGGTGATCAGTAGCTGTAATGACACACATAATCTAAGCCAATAGTGTCTCCAGCCTTCTAGGAGTAAAACCCAAAAGCCATAGAGTCCTCTTTCCCCTCACATCCCACATCAAAGCCATCAGCAAATCTTGCCTTTCAGACATGGTGGCACATGCCTTTAACTCCAGCACTTGGGAGGCAGAGGCAAGCCGATCTCTGAGTTCAAGGCCACCCTGCTCTACAGAGCTAGTTCCAGGACAGCTAGGGCTACATAGAGAAACCTGGTCTTAAAACAAAACAAAACAAACAAACAAAAAATCCTGCCTTCTTTTCCACTATCCAGGACCCCCCACCACTTCTCACTGCTTGCTGTTACTCCTCCCAGGCAGACCTAATCTGTCACCCCTCACCCAAGCTGTCATAGAAGCTTCCCATAGTATTTCCCATTGCCTGTCAGTCCTTTCTCAATATAGAAGCCACGGCGACTACAACCCTTTGGTGGCTCCTTACTTCCTTCTTGAAAGCCTATTCGGTATCTGGAAAGACAGCCCACTGTAGCAGGAATCTTAAAAGTTCTTATTAATAAAATCAAACCTGAACCAGGTATTGGGGTGAACGCTGGAAGATCAGAGAGACAGAACAAGCCACAGCTACCTCACCTCGCCGGATCCTCAGCTGGTCCTCTTTCCTCAGACTGGAAGCCTCTGAGTCCTCATCCAGAATGAATCTCACCTGAATTGCTGCTAGAAGCCTGAAAGCTTAATCAGCCAAATGCTTAACCAGGCAAATGCTTCTAGTTCCTGGTCTTAACGCCTTATATACCTTTCTGCTTTCTACCATCACTCCCTGGGATTAAAGCCTCGCTTTCTGGGATTAAAGGCGTGAGTCACCATGCTTGGCTATATCCTTGAACACTTGGATTTCTGCTTCTGGAGTGCTAGGATTAAAGGCATGTGCTACCACTGCCTATCCTAAGTATCTAGTGGCTTTTCTGTTCTCTGACCCCAGATAAGTTTATTAGGGTACACAATATTTTGGGGAACACAGTACCACCACATTCCACATGCCCGCTGCTCATCTCCAGGACAATCTCCCAACTCCTCTGTCCCACCTTTGCTGTCTTTTGCTCTTCCTCAACACTTAAGACAGGTCTCCTTGGTATGGGGTAATGTTTCCCAATGCCAGTTTGATTCAGTCTCCTCTTCCCTACACATTGGGCATTTGCCACTGCAGTTACTACTTCTGTCTGCCTCAACCCAGAAACCCTCATTCCCTGCTTTTCTCACACTTCTTAGCACATTCCCGCACAAGGCAGGACTTCCTGATTTGATCTCTGTGTTGTCTGATGCATCTCCTAGAACTCACCAGGATCCCTGTGTGGATGAGGCAATCTCACAAGAAGTCTAGGAAGTGGCTTAGGCAACCTGTTTCTCCCAATGGCAAAACCCCCCAGCTTTTCTCCAGAAAAGGTGTGATCTCAGCAAGTACTTGGCCAGGCTTGGGGAGGCAGTGAACAATGGCTCTTCTGTCCCTTGGTGTCTTCCTCTTTAAGATTTTGCCACCTGGGAGCCAGATGCACACCTAGCTACAAGCCCATTCCCTAGGTCCACTCTGCACAGCTGAGGCCAATTGCAACATTCCTGATACCTCCCCCTACACACACACACACACACACACACACACACACACACACACACACACACACACAGTTCCTCAAAGGAAAAAAAAAAAAGGAAAAGCAGCCTAGTCAATACAAGCATAAAGCTTATGAAGTACAGTTTCTGGTCCAGTCCTCAGAGCATACACACTCTGTCTTGTTTCCAGGGCCTTTCTAAAGAGGCTATGTTCTTGTATCAGAGGCCTGGCCAGGCTCTCTCTTCTGCCTGACTGTCCTCCTTCACCAAGACTCCACCTTCCACCTGATTTCTATCTCCCACCTTCTCCTCCTGCCCTGGTCCCGGAAACCGTGTGCCTGGGGTCCACTTCTTCAGGACGGTAGTTTCTTCTGTGGAAATAGTACTTTTTGCCTTGAAGTATAGACAGAATAATTGATAAAATGGACTTTGAAACTTTCAAAGTTTTGCTCAAACCTAAGATCAATGGGAGGCTGTACAGTTGAGATCAGGGCCTATCCAGAGCCAGCATAACAAAGAAACCCAAACTAGAGGACCAAAGGGGCCATATGACCAGTGTGTGTGCAAAACTCACTTTCCTTGAGGTAGGTCGCTTTTGCTAGGGACTTACAATAGGACCAGAGTGGATCAGAAACCTGCATTTTATATACCTGACAGCACTATATTTTTTAAGATTCATTTTTACTTATGTCTCTCTCTCTCTCTCTCTCTCTCTCTCTCTCTCTGTGTGTGTGTGTGTGTGTGTGTGTGTGTGTGTGTGTGTGTGTGTGCGCGCGTGTGCATGTGCATGAGCCGAGGTGTCAGAGCCTCTGGAACTGGGGTTACAGGCATTTTTGAACCACCTGACATAGATGCTTAGAATAAACTTAGGTCCTTTGGAAGAGCAGCATAGGCTCTTAACTACTGAGTCATCTCTCCAGCCCCAGCTTATGATTCTTACACTGACTGTGTTAAACATTGACTCATTGATCTTCTGCCTACCCGGCTGTAAGTGAATCGGAACTGTGGAAGCTGACACCGTCTGAAAGTAAGGCTCAGAGAGGAAAACAGATTAAGCAAGTTCACAGACAGTTATTAATAACAAAGCAATGCTTAGGAGGACAAAGGCACTATCAGGAGAACTTGTCTTAGTGGAGGGGCATCAAAAAGGGCTTTTCTGAGGAGGTGCGTTTGAGCTGAGAACGACTTGCAAGGCATTGGTTAATTCTAAAACTTCCCAGATACCAAGTAGATTCCCCATATGCAGTACCCAAGAAACTGCACAGTGTGACCTGGAGCCCCTAGGCCACACAGGGCCACAAGTAAGGGGCAGGTAAGGGGATGGGATGTCCTGAGAGTGCAGCCTAGGCTGAGGCTCCAGGAATCTGAGGACTGTTCTTCAACCCTCCTGACCCTGCCCATCCCCCAGCATACCCCTGAATACACTGAGCCACTGGGACAGGACAGCAAGGTTCTGGCAGCTCAGCCACCCGTGGATGCAGAAGGGCAGGGCCCCATGACCTCATTGCAATGGTGTCTTACAGCCCTGCCAGCAGGAAAAGAATATAAACAGGGAAAAGTCCCCCAGTACTCTCCAGGCTTGCTGAGGAAGACTGGGGCTTTGCAGACTCCTGCAGACAATATGCCTGCTCAGGAGGCCTGAATGGAATTTGGAATTCGAAAGTACTTGTTTCTCTGCAGAAAAAAAAATTCCAAAGATTGCTCAACATTCCTTTGACTCCAGGAGCAGCGTTTGGCAGCAGCCACTGAAAGCCTGAGGAATGGGAGCCTGTGGGTGTGCCTTGCAGTACTGGCCAGGACAGTTGGGGGAATAGCCCCTCTGCCCTTCTCCCAGGGGGGTGGGGGAGATGAGGAAGAGGGCAGGGATTTGAAGTTCTTGCCCTCCCGATGGGGGAGCTGCCATGTTCCTAAGCCAGTCAGAGACTGGGAACCCAGACTCTCTGGCTCTATGCAAAGCCGTTTTCATAGCTGTCAAGAGCCATGGGAGTAGCTCACTCCCGCGTAGCCTTCTGTGGTTGCCAAGCAGATGAGCTCCCTCTCCCCAGCTCTGCTTGATACTGGCAGATACTGGCTGACATGCCTCCTCCTCCAGGAAGCCTGCTCCCTTCCTGGGTTGAAATGTATCTGTCAGCACCTCTAGGCTCTTACATTATGACGCATACTGTAGCTGTTTCTAGAAATGTCTCCCCTCTATCCCAAGGGAAAAAAGGGAAAGTAGGACCGACCCTTTTTGGTCCATGTTTGTAAAATCCTACAGGGTCCAGTTGGTAAGAGATCTGGATTCCAACATGTTCCCTACAGCATTGTTCAAAACAGAGGAAAATGGCAAGTTATCTAAATAGTGGAGAACAAGATTAAATTAAGTATTGAATAAGTTAGAGTGCATCCTCCTGATCCACATGCCAGAATGCTAAGTAGCAGCTGGCAATTTAATTTTAAAAAATACAAAAAGATGGGAAATACTTAAATTAGCAAATCATACTATCCACTATTAATATTTTAGTGTTTACTTATTTTCTATGTAGATTTGAAATATAGTGAGATCCTCCGCTATGTGATATGTATGATGATAAATACTAAACTGTAGTAAGTGTGGAGGCTATATCATCGTGGAAGAAAAAACAGCCTTTGGAGTATAGGTATGAGGCTATATTATCATAAAAAGTATAATACAAGGCTGGGCGATGGTGGCCAAAGATAGACTAATTTAAGAAAAGCTGGCAAGAAGCAAGCCAAGCTAAGGCCAGGCATTTATAATTAAGAATAAGCCTACAAGGAGGGCGGTGGTAGTGGTGCATGCCTTTAATCTCAGCACTTGGGAGGCAGAGCTAGGCGGATCTCTGTGAGTTCAAGACCAGCCTGGTCTACAGAGTGAGATCCAGGACAGGTGCCAAAACTACACAGAGAAATCCTGTCTCCAAAACAAAACAAAATAAACCTTCATGTGTGATTTATTTGGCAGACCTCCAAAGAGAAAAAGAGCAAAAACAAACAAACAACAACCTACTTACTTATTTGAATCAGGGTTTCACTGTACAGCTTAGGCTGGCCAGAAACCCTCAGTCCTCTGGCTCCAGGCTCCCATGTGTTGAGATTCCAAGAGTGCATCACAAAGCCCTGTTTTATATCAGTGCTTAAAAAAGCAGTTGTCCTCATCCTTGATTTTCCTACTCCTTTATCCAGGGAGAGCAAAATGTTTTTGATATTATTGAAATGTATTTCCAAAATTTCCTCCAGAGAAGTTGTTCCAATTTGCACTCTACAGCTAATGAGAGTATGTGGCCTGCTGCCCTGTCAAGGGCTGGGGAGGCATTTCTTTGCTGTTAAAACCGGTGAATGGATTTGTGATCTCAGCCAGTGGACAGTGATGGGGTTAGGTGGCTGCTTTGGAGTAGGAGATTAGATCTTGAGAAAGCAGGGCTGGTGATATTGAGGTCCTTTGCTTAACTGTGTATTAAGATATGGAAGCTTTTAGTTGTTCAAGTGGGGGAAAGAGAATTGGGGTCAGGAGGCTAGAAACTGGCTTTGGAAATACTGCACATTCAAAGCAAAGCCCACATAAAACCCAGTGGATAAATAGCCAAAAAAAATTTTTTCCTTCTCCAAAGAAAACCTGCAAATAGTTAAAGAAAATATCAATTTCAGCATTTCATTCATTCTACTGGAAGAAAAATAATATAATTCAGAATTTTTGTAATTTTAAAGGGGGGAGTTAGGAGTGAGTCACATATAGCCTGGAAGAAGAGAAGCATAGAAAGAGCCTTGCGGGCCGACAACACTCTCATCTTTTTTCTCTACAAGTCACTATTCTGTGGTATTGTCATATGGGAAGAAACGGGGGTGGGGGGTGCAGAGCTATGACTCAGCCACCTCTCCACAGGGTTAGTGTCTTAGTTAGGGTTTCTATTGCTGTGATAAAACATCTTGACCCAAAGAAACTTGGGGAGAAAGGGGTTTATTTTGGCTTCTGGTTCCATATCACAGTCCACCATCAAAGGAAGTCAAGGCAGGAACCCGGAGGCAGGCACTGGAGTATGAACCACAGAAAAGTGCTGCTTGCTGACTGGCTCCCCATGGCCTGCTCAGACTGCTTGTTTAAAGCATCCAGGACCACCAGCCCAGGAGGGGCATCACCAGCAGAGAGCTAGGCTCTCTCACGTTAATCGTGGATCAAGAAAACGCACCACAGCCTTTCCCACAGGCCAATCTGGTGGGGGCATTTTCTTAATTGAGGTTCTCCTTCTAAAATGACTCTAGCTTTTGTCAAGTTGACCAAAACCTGTTTTTGTACTTAAGGTCAGAAATCTCAGGGAAGGACTGTAATCGACCTCAATCAATCAGCTGTTGCCTGAGGGTGAGCTGTGAAGATTGTTCAATGTAGATCAGTCAAGGGTGGCTTTCTTTTAGCCAGTATTAATATAAAGGCTCTGGAGACAGAATTTAGGAGAACAGAGCCTGTATGTAACTCATGTGATTAGTTTCATAATTATTTTTAACCTCTTGTGCTATGCTCCAGGAAAATTCCTCAGTTCCATTTTCCAAAGCTCTAACTATTTGTTCAACTGTGTCCTATCCTTAGCCTTCCCATCTGTTCAGACCCTGCAGTCCTCACTTCCGGGCTTCTTTATGTTTCTCTTTCTGTTCACATACTCTCTTAATTCCTTTGCTCGGCTCTTGGCTGTTTTATAACCATTTTCAAGTTGCTCTACAACTTTCCTTTCATCTGGCGGGAGCTCTCTTGTTGCTTTTGTTGGCATGCTTCACGCTTTCCTGTTTCTTTTCCATGGAGATGTTTGTTTCTTTTGAAGTGAAATGTGGCAGTATGATTCTTTTCTCTTTCATGAGGGAAGCAGCTTAGAGTGATGGTTGGAGCTCAGGTTCCAGAGCTACAACTCCCCAGTGCTCAAATTTTGGCTGTGTGACTTCTGACTAAATAGGTGCAGTTTGTGTGTGTGAGTGTGTGTGTGTGTGTGTGTGTGTGTGTGTGTGTGTGTGTGTGTGTGTTTTAACAGAATCTTGCTGTTTAGGCCAGGCTGGTCTTAAATTCACTAAGTACCTCTGCCTGACCTTGAGCTTGATATTGTCCTGCCCATCTTAGCCTCTTGAGTACTGGGATTACAGATATGCAGCATTGTGCCTATCTCTTGGCAGTTTTCTTCATCTCTTTGAGCTTTAGTTTCATCTAAACACCTATTGGTTATATTTTTGTTGGGGGAAGAGTAATGACTGAGTGATTGAAATAAGGAGATGGAAGAAAAGAGTGGGTTTGGGTGTGTATGGAAGTGGTGGGTGCTTGAAGCATGTGCATAGAGGGTCGTTTGGTAACAAGTCCAAGTCCAGGATTCCTGGTTATGTCTGACCTCTGGGTCAAGTCTTTGTGTAGCTTGTCTATTACAACTACCAACTGACTCTAACACACCTGGTATACAATGCTGGTGAGAAACAGGGCAGTTGTCATACATGCTAGCCTTTACAATTTGTGGAAAGGAAACTACTTTCAGTGGCTCCTGGTCCACTGAAAAATAGTTTTAAACACACCCAGCTGGATAGGGATGGTGAGGTCATAGTTTGTGAGCATTCCTGTAGCTGAAGTTTTCCTGGCCCTGCCTGGCTCCCATGGCCCTGCAGCCGCTTGGACCCGAGTAAACACACAGAGGCTTATATTAATTAAAACTACTCAGGCTAACTATTGACTAGCTCTTACACTTAAATTAACCCATAATTCGTATTTATGTTTAGCCATGTGGCTTGATACCTTTTCTCACTTCTGCCTTCACATCTTGCTTCCTCTGTGTCTGGCTGGTGACTCCTGATTCAGCCTTCCTGTTCCCAGAATTCTCTCTGCTTATCCTGCCTATACTATACTTCCTGCCTGGCTACTAGCCAATCAGCGTTTTATTTATCAACCACATCAGAGCAACACACATTCACAGCATACAAAATGACATTCCCATCATTTCCCCTTTTCTTTCTATTTAAAAGGAAGGTTTTAACTTCAACATAGTAAAATTATATATAACAAAACAGTTAGCAAGCAAGAATTACAGTTACAATCAGCGTTTTATTTATCAACCAAATTAGAGCAACACACATTCACGGCATACGGAATGACAGTCCCATCACATTTCAGTATCCTGGACAAGGAGTAAGTCCTTGCATCAATCAGAATGGCCCTCCAGGTGTCTTTTATTGAGATAATTTCCTTTGCTCATATCTTTAAGACTTCTTATGAGTTGACAGTGAAGATTCCCTTGCCCATGGCTGCACTATCTCAGAAATCAAACCACTACCTGTTGGTTTGGATACCTTTAAATTGCCTCAGGGCAGAATTTCCCAAACTTGCTCCATAATATAAATCTCTTGGGAAGTGTGATAAAAATACAGATTTCCGATCACAGTCCAGATCCACTGACTCTTCAAGGGAGGTGCCTTGGCATCTGCATTTTTAATGATTATCTGGGAAAGTTTAGGAAATAACAGCCTCAAAGGGTGAGCACTACACACTTCAGTTTGGCAGGCTTGGGAGTTTTTGAAGAACTAAACCCTTAAATCTTTCACCATGTGACTGACTTTGATTTGGTGGTCATGGGGTGATCTCCTGGCCAGTGGCCAACTCTAGAACAGTTGACCTGAGAGCTGTATCAGCACAGGCCAGTGGCAGTCGCTCTAGGGTTGCCGCCATTCCCTGGGGATCAGCAGGAAACAGTGTCAAGGAAAGGCAGGGCTGTCTCCAGGACTGGGACTTTTGCTCCTCTGGAGTGGGGTGGGGTGAGGACAGCATGGTAATTCCCTGACGGAAAGGGAGGGTGCAGCATAATGTGCTTGTCAGTTGCATTCTTTACCGGGTGTCGTTAATTCCAAGTTCCAGAATTCTATGGCATCTTCATGGGTGCAGATCTTCAATGTCTGGTGGCAATTAGACTTTCGCTATTCAATAGAAGATATGGCTATAAACAAATGACATGACTTAGTCATTTATGGCTGTTTGCTGCTAAGAAAAAGACCTCTTTTAATACTGTATCTGTCTAGAGGATAACTGAGTCTTGCTTCTCTGGGGACAGTCTTTCTCCTTCTTTCTCTCTGTCCCCCTCATATTATTATATCAAATCTCCTAAGCACATAGTTTAGGATCTGGGGATGGTCATGGCCAGTCCATTTTTCCCTATCGTGATTCAGTCCTGTGGAGTTCATCCATTTCCACACCCCACCTCAAGCTCCTATTTCTGTATTAAGATTATATTAGTAGGAAGAAAGGGGGCTGGAGAAGTGACTCGGTGCTTAGAAGCTCTTGCTGCTCTTACAGAGGACCCAAGTCCAGTTTCCAACACCCATGATGGATGGCTCATAACTGCCTGTAAATCCAGTTCTAGAGGACTGGACCCCTCTGGCCTCAATGGGCACACACACACACACACACACACACACACACACACACACACACACACAGATAATAATAATAGTAAAAATCTTTCTTTTAAAAACCACTGTACTAGTGGGAACTGCAGAGGTGGCTGGGGGGCGGGGGTAGGTCCGAGTGCTTATTCAGCCTTCGTGAAGCCTTGGGTTTGCTCTCTAGCACTATATAAACTGGGCACAATGGCACACACACACCTGTAATCCCAGCACTTGGAGGGTGGAAGCAGGAGGATCAAAAGTCTAAGGTCATCTTCAGCTACACATGAAATTCAAGGCCAGTCTAGGCTACAGGAGATAGTCAGAAACTAAAAAACCAAGAAAACCTTAGTGGTAAGTGATAGAAACAAAACTGAATTTCTTGGGTCACAGCCAGAAGAGCAGAGTGTCCCCACCTCCATCCTTGTTTCCCTCTGCTCATCCCACCCAGTTCCTGGACAGGCTTGGTGCAGAGAGCACGATGTGACTCTTCTGGAAGTTGCACTGACTCACCTCTTCCCCAGGCACCCACAGAGCTACAAGATTGGGGACATTTTTCTCCCTCTGGTTGCAGAATTTTAAATGACACGAAATGCTCTATAGGGCTCAGTTTGGCTCCTTATCCAGCTTTATTTTGTCCATATGCTTAGAAGAAGCATTTCTTAGGAGGAGCTACTTTCTGAGTAGACAACCAATAGATATACTCTATTCCCAATCAAAAATACACATTAAAATGACAGTAAATACTATTGGAATGAAATGAATCCCCAATGCTGGTGTATTATCCTCTGTTGCTGTGGTAACAAGCCATTACCAATCTACCGGCTTCAGACAACACAAACTTAATGTCTTTCCAGCTCTGTGGTCAGAAGTCCAATGGAGGTTTCATGGGGTTATACAGGTGGCTTTCTGGAGGCTCTTGGGGAGAATCCAGTTTCTTAAGATATTTTTTTTTTAGCTTTTGAAGGTTTTCCAAATTCCTTGACTTCTGACCCTTTCTTTCATCTTTAAAACCAGCTACTCAGTTGGAGGAGTTCTCGAACAGCTGTCTCTGTGGGTCTCTTTAGACTCCCTCTTCTCCTTTGGTAGACCCTTGTGAATACGGCAGACCCATCTGGACAGAGCCTGTTGATAAACTATCTCGCCACTTGCCATGGTGGTCTAGTCATAGAGGTTAGGAGTGGACAGGTGCTGTGATTTGAATATGATTTCATTGTGACCCCATAAGAAGGAAGCTTGATCTCCAGTGTCAATGTTGAGACGACATAGGACTGTTCAGAGGTAAGACCCAGTGAGAGGGGTGAAAGCTTGGGTTGTGCCTTCACAGAGGATTGCATAGTTCTTATAGGACCCAGGTGTTACTCTGGCTTCCTGTCTCATTATTGATCTCTATCCATTGCACAAACTCCCACCGTGGTGTTATCATTATGTAACCCAGACAAAGGGTTCTCACCAGAGGACAAATCAATGTAGTCACCCAACGTTGGACTTCTAGACTCTAAAACTGTTAGCTAAATAACCCCTCCTTTAAGAAAAAATAAACCACAGTTGAGTATTTTGTTACAGCAGCAGAAAACTTACTGACACAATATGTCTTTGGGGGTAGGTAGGAACGGGGAGCAAGTGGTCTCTCTACTGCCGTTGGTAGGGGTATATTGTGTAGAACCTCTCAGTTCTCAGGAAGGATATAAAGTTCATGAAGCTTCTGTGAAGCAAACTGGTGGTTTGGAAAATAAGCTGTAAAATGTATTTGTTCAGCCAATGTTTCTAATCCTCTGTTCTCAAGAAGTAAAGCTAACTCTATGCTTGTGAGTGTGGGTGGTCGTATGGTGAGTTATACACTGAAGTGCTCATCATTGCCTTACTCATTACTACTTTCCCCCAAAAAACTGGAAACAACCCTACTGTCCAGTTTCAGAAAGGCTAAGTAAATCAAATCATGCCTATATAAGGAAATAGTATGCTGACAGTAAAAATTACATTCATGAACTTTTTTATTAAATAAAAATACACATATGTCCTAATGTTAAGTCAACTCAGTTTTGTTGTGAACATAAAACAGATAAAAAATATAAAAATAAACTCTATGAGAACAAAAAAGAATATAAAATAATCATAGTCTCAGTATGAGCTCAACTATATAAAATAAATTACAGAGAGGCCTGGGAGGGAAAATGTGTTTAGCCATGGAAGGTAGCTATGACTGGCAGGATTATTTATGGGTAATTTTTTTCTCTGTGTGTCCCTTTTAAAATAGTTTTAATTATTGTCAAATTGTGTTTGTCATAATCCATGTATCATGACACACGTCCAGTCCAGTCCAGTGTGGCCATTTGCATTTATTGATTAGTTACTTTGCTAGTTATTTTGATCATGGAATAAAGTACCCAGAACCCCACTCCCTAAACGCATCCCTAACCATTTGTTCACTCTTGTTCTAACTCCCACAGCTC
Source organism: Peromyscus californicus insignis (assembly GCF_007827085.1). NCBI lineage: Eukaryota > Metazoa > Chordata > Mammalia > Rodentia > Cricetidae > Peromyscus > Peromyscus californicus. The sequence continues at coordinate 85,905,312 of NW_026294617.1, forward strand.
TGCACGTTCAAGGTAGAACCATGACCATTATATGTCTATCTTTTCTCTGCTTTTCTTTCCATATAGCTTCATTGTGTATCGTGAGAATATATAATACATACCTTGTAAAATCCTCTCACTTTTCACTGAGGGTCACGTGAGGAATGAATGGTGGGAAGAAAGGGTTTTCAGTGTTAGACCAAAGGAATTATTCTAGACTCAAGTGGGGAGTGTCGATGTCATAGTAATTGGCAAAATAATAATAATAATAATAATCCTCAAACCATCTTCATTAGCTGCTTTTTCTGATCATTGTGACAAAATACCAGACAAAAGCAACTTAAGGTGGAAGGGTTTATTAAGGTGGGTTTATTAAGGTGGAAGGGTTTATTAAGGTGGAAGGGTTTATTAAGGTGGAAGGGTTTATTAAGGTGGAAGGGTTTATTAAGGTGGAAGGGTTTATTAAGGTGGAAGGGTTTATTAAGGTGGAAGGGTTTATTAAGGTGGAAGGGTTTATTAAGGTGGAAGGGTTTATTAAGGTGGAAGGGTTTATTAAGGTGGAAGGGTTTATTAAGGTGGAAGGGTTTATTAAGGTGGAAGGGTTGTTTCTTTTGGCTGTTTGAAGGCACAGTCTATCATAGCGAGGACAGCACGGCTTACAGAAGTGTGAGGCCTATGGTTGCATTGTGTCAGCAAGCAGGGAGAGATGAATGCCGATACTCAGCTGGCTCCCTCCCCTTTCACCTTCTTATTCAGTTCCAGGTTCCAGTCCGTGGAGCCATCTATAGTGGGCCTTCAACCTCAGCTAAACTCCTCTGGAAAGCACCTTCACAGACACACCCAGAAATGTCTCACCTGGGTGGTTCCAAATCCAGTCAAGACAGTGAACATTAATTGTCACACCGTCTGCACTTATTTTGATATTATCCAAAGTTGGTTCCAAGGGTGTAATTCAGCTCCTGCCTATGTGGTCACATCTCACTTTCTTGGTGAAGCAGAATGAAGTGATGTTGACCTTCCTTGAGGCCAGGACCCTTTTCTGTGGTCTCATCCTCTGGTCCATCTGAAGATGGTACAACGTCTTCCTTGTAGAACTCAATGGACCCACCTGGAGCCTAGATGAGAAAGTCAAGGCCTCTAGCACAAGCTTCATCTAGGTCCTAATAATTCTAGGGCTTCCAGGTTGACTTGTGTTTGTGAGTTTGATTTCTTGTCTCTTAAACACTAGGTGAACGTTTCACTAGGATAGGGCTGGGGAGGTGGTGCAATGGGTAAAGCACTTGCCACAAAGGTGTTAGGGCCCCAAGTTCACATAAAGTTGGACATGGTAGGGAGAATTTGTAATCACAGTGCTCCTGTGGTCAGATGTGGGAGGGAGAGATAGACTCTTTAGAAGCTTGTGAACTATTCAGCCTGTGCACACAGTGGTAAGCAATAAGACACCTGGTTCAAACAGAATAGACACCTGAGGTTGTATTTTGATCTCCATGTACATGTAGCAGCATGTGTACATCTGCATTCATACACACACACACACCATACACACACACACACACACACACACACACACACACACGCATACACACACACATACACGCATACACACACACACACATACACACACACACACACGCATACATACACACATACACGCATACACACACACACACACACACACACACACACACACACACACACACACACACACACACACGCTCCACCGGGAGAACTCTTCTAAGCACCAGCTGTCTGACTCTGGAACAGTCTGCCTTCTGAGGACTCCTGCCAGAATTCATTTGAGGAATTTTATAAAAATGCAGATGCCTAGGGCCTGCTCACCCCCAGAAGATCCCATAAGGCCATGTCAGGCGAGTTAAAACATTCCCCTGAGACACGACAAGCTCTCTTCCTTCGGAATCACAGCATCAGATGTCTGGCCAAGGCCCACCCCTGTCTTGGTCTTCGTGGGATTATTTCAGCATGCTGTGTCAGGAATCAAGTGTTCACGTCTTGCTTTCTCATGCTTCCCAGCAGATTGATATTCCCCTTGTTACTGTTAGGAAAACAGCCAGATGCCCTGGAGAGCTGCTGGCATCGGCTGGATCTCAGCGACTCCTGCAGCTCCTTTAGTCTCTTCTGTCTGTGTCTCTGTCTATCTCTGTCCACCCCCCTACCCCACCCTATTTCAGATGAACCCACAGGCCAGAGTTGTTCATTTCCTCGCCTTTCCCCTTTCCCACTGGGTTATGCGTATTCTATTTGATGATTCAGATCCTCACCCCCCATTTTTTAGACACAAGAGATAAAGGAAAATTTCTCTTCAGGACCAATTAGAACAATCTTAAAGAAAGAACATATTTAAGAGACAATCAGCATAATGGACAAGAGCCAGGATTCCAGGGCCAGAGTTCAAATCCCAGCTGAGTAAATACAGACAAGTCATATGATCTCTGAACTTCTGTTTCCACATTTGTCAGTGAGGATGATGATCACCATAGTCTTTCCTTGGGTTCTCGGAACGATTCAGTGAGATAGTGATTTATCTAGAATAGTGTCTAGGCTAGATCTATGGGTTCCATGTCCAGGAACTCAACCAACCTTGGATTAAAAATATTTATATAGGCTGAAGGGTGGTGGTGGTGGTGGTGGTGCATACCTTTAATCCTAACACTCAGGAGGCAGAGGCAGGTGGATCTCTGTGAGTTCCAGACTAGCCTGTTCTACACAGTGAGTTCCAGAATAGCCAGGGCTACATAGAGAAACCCTGTGTCAAAAAAACAAAAGAAAAGAAAATATTGGTATGTTTGTGATGTGTATGCATATGATATGTACATATGTGTTCATGAGGATGTGTGCATGTAGAAGCCTGAGATCAATGTTGAGTATCTTCTAAATTGTCCACCTTATTTTTTGAGCCAGGATCTTACTGAACCTAGAGCTCACTGACTTGCCTAGACTGGTTAGCCAATGAGCTCTAGGGATCTGCCTGTCCCTGCCCTTTCTCCCCTGGTTTTTTGTTGGGTGCTGGGAATCTGAACTCAGATCCTCATGCTTGCACAGAGGCATTTGCTCTGTCGAGCCATCTCCTAGCTCATCAAAAATGCTTTTTAAATTGAAGCCACACTCAACATTGATACACAAACCTTTTTTCTTTTCACTAAGCAATGCAGAATAACAACTCCACATAACATTTACATTGAATTAGCTATCTAATTAGTCCTTTTTTTGTTGCTCTGATAAAATATCCCAACAAAAGCAACATAATGGAGAGGAGGTTTGTAGGTGGAAGTTTTTGTCCCACAAGCCACTTCCAAGTAATCCCACAGAGACTTACTATTAATTATAAATGCTCAGCGAATAGCTCAGGCTTGTTACTAGCTAATTCTTACATTTCAATTAACCCATATTTTTATCTATGCTTTGCCAAGTGGCTTGGTACCTTTTCTCAGTACGGCATGTCCATCTTGCTTCTCTCTGTATCTGCTCACTTCTCATGACTCCATCCTTCTTCCTCCCAGCATTCTTAGTTTGGCTCTTCCACCTAAGCTTATCCTATCCAGCTATTGGCCAGTCAGCTTCTTTATTAAACCAATCACAGTGGCATATATTCACACAGTGTAAAGGAATATTCCATGGAGGTTTATTTGGACTCACAGGTCCAGGGTGTCTATCATGGTAGGGTAGTCCTGTGGCAGGTGCTCAAGCTCACTGGTCACATTGCATCCATGGTAAGGAAGCAGAGAACACTGGTGGGACTCATCGAGTTTTCTCCTTTTTATTCAGTTCAAGACACAAGCCTAGGGAGTGGTGCTGCCCATATCTGAGGTGAGTCTTTTCACCTCAGTTAACCTAATCATGATAATTCCTCACAGACGTACCCAGAGATTTGTCTCCAAGACACTTTTCAGGTCCTGTCAAGTTGACAATATTAACAGTCACAGGCATCCTAATTTATCTAGAGACGATTTAAAGTTTACAGGAGCCTTTACATGGGTTATATTACCTGGGTAACATTATCTGTTCTCTTTAATGTAAGGGACTTCCACATCCATGGATTTTAGCACAGGGTAGGAGTGTGGGGTTCTGGAAACAGCTCCTGCCCCAGTACACAGATCTATGACTGTGTGGTAAGTATGGCAGTTCCTCATCCTGCAGATGCCACAAAAATGTTTCATTGGCTTTATGAGTGCAATTCTAGTGAGTAGAGTCCTTTGTGGTGCAGAAGGGATGGCTGATTCCACTGGAGGAAATGGATTTTTAAGAAGGTAAGAAATCTGCATGAGTCAAAAACCTGAAAAGAGACTATGGCTAAAAAGGGAGAGAAATCTCTAAAACATGAAATTCTTGTTTGACAATCACACGTTCACCAAGGAAACAGGCCTGGCTCCTTCTTCCTCCCCATTTCCTATGAATTCTGTCCTGGTAAACCCTGGATCTATCTTATTCCTCTTTCCCATTCACCCCGCAGCACCCACTCCCATTCAGGGCCACCTTCCTTTCCCCACTGAGCCATGATTAGCTGCCCTCCCATGTCCACTTTGGCCCCTTCAGTATTCCAGTGTATCCTCCACGCCCCACCGGTAGCCAGAAATACAAATGTAGGCCAGGGAGGTGGCTCAGCAGACAATCGTTCTTGCCACCAAGAGTGATGACCCAAGTTCTGTCTGTGTGTCCCGCATGGCAAAAGGGCAGGAACAACTCCCACGATGTTTTCTCTTTTTGCCTTTTAAAAAAAAAATAATTAATTAATTCTTTTGAGACAGGGTTTCTCTGTATAGCTCCGGTTGTCTTGGAACTCGATCTGTAAACCAGGCTGGCCTTGAACTCAGAGACCTGCTTGCCTCTGCCTCCAGAGTGCTGGGATCAAAGGCATGCACCACCACTGCCCAGCCCCCACAGTCTTTTCTAATCTCCACGTGTTGGCGTTTCATACATACCCCACCCCTAATAAATAAATGACTGTTTATAAAGTTTGAAATACAAATCTAGTTGTATTCTCACCACTGATATCTTGTCACCACAACCTTAAATCTACTGGGGGGCGGGGTCTCAACACCTCCAGAATAAAGTAAAGCCTTAGCAGCTCACCAGAGCCTGCAGAGTCTGGGTCACAATTGTCTCTCCATCCCACCAAGCCCGTCTTTCTGGTATGCTCATGATGCCTTCCTTCAGTCCTGCATCATGCCGAAGCTTCCCCAGGCCAGAGGGCCTCTGCAAGTATTATTCTCTTTCTGCAACCTGTTTTCTCTTTCCTTCACCCCTTGAAAAAATTAGTAGGCTATATTTTTTTTAGAGCACTTTTCATGTTTTCATAAAAAGGGTGGGGGGAGACAAAGAGTTTGTGTACATCGTCTTGCCTAGTCCCATCCCCATACACAGCCTCTACCTCCACCAACACTGTGACACTGTGATGCTGTCACACTGTCACACTGCAGTTTGTTAAGTCAGTGACCCCACATTCACACACTGTTGCTACCTGAACACCACAGTTTAATTTACATCAGTGCTGACTGTATTTACATTCTGTGGGATTAAACAACTGGGCTATGGCAGGCACCCTATAGCAGTAGTTCTCAACCTCCCACATGCTGCGACCTTTAATACAGTTCCTCATGTTGTGGTGACCCTCAACCATAAGATTATTTTTGTTGCTACTTCCTAACTGTAATTTTGCTACTGCTATGAATTGTAATGTAAATATCTGTGTTTTCTGACGATCTTAGGTGACCCCTTTGAAAAGGTCATTTGAACCAAAGGGGTCTCGACCCACAGGTTGAGCACCACTGCTCTGTAGTATCATATAGAATCTTTCACTGTTCTAAAAGTTCCGTGTTCTCCACATATGTACCCTTCCTTCTCCTCAGACCTCTGATGAGTACTGATCTTTTTACTACCTCCACAGTTTTGCCTTTTCTAGAGCAGTCTATCATTAGAAAAATATACTCTATAGCTTTCCAGACTGGCCTCTTTCCCTCAGTGATATGGTTCTAAGATTCCTTCTTATCTCTGTGGGGTAGTAACTCATTTCTTTGTCATCTGCATAATAGTTCATTCCAGGAATGCATCCGTTTATCCTTTCTCTTGTTAAAGGACATCACTGATGCTTTCAGGTCTTGACTGTTATAAACATCTGCGTGTAGATTTTTGTACAGATGTAAGTTTTCAACTCCCTTGAGCAAATACCAAGAGCGAGCGAGCCTGCTGGGTCATTTGGCAAGAGTGTGTTTGGTTTTGTAAGAGACTACCAAACTGTCCCTCCAAGTGACTGTGACATCTTTCATTCTCACCAACGGAAAGTCAGAGTCTCGTTTCTGCACATCTTCTCAGGCATATGGTGTTGTTGATGTTTTGGGTTTAGTCATTGTACTTTGTGTATAACATTGTGGTCTTTATGTATCTAGAAATAGAACCTTACATACTAGTCAAGTTCTCTGTTGCTGAACTACACCTTCAGCCCCACCATTACTGTTTTAACTAGCAATTTCCTAAAGATTACACATAAACACCTTTTCACACATAAACACCATCAGTGCATCCTCTTCAATTCAAATTCTGTTCAGATCATTCGCACCTCCCCCACCCTCCGTTTGTTTGTTTGTTTGGGACAGGGTTTTTCTGTGTAGTCCTGGCAGTCATGGAACTTGCTCTGTAGACCAGGCTGGCCTCGAACTCAGAGATCCACCTGCTTCTGCCTCCTGGAATTAAAAGTATGTGCCACTACCACCTGGCTCCTTTGCCCATTTTGTTAACTGGGTTGTTCTCTCTCCCTTTCTGACTTCGGTAAATGTCCCATTCATCTCTTAGATCCCAGTTATATTGCCTCCATCTTTAAATTGATTGAAGAAAGTGAAGTTTTTCTACGAGCTCTTAGGGTGATAAGTGTGTCTGCACAGGTCTGGAGCTGTGATCTCATACATATTCATATAATTATTTGAATAATGTCTGTTTTTCTGGAGCTTGTAAGAGCAGGCAGCAAAGGGCCTTGTTCCCTGGACTGCTGAGAAGGCTAGTGCTGGCCCTAACACACAGCAGGAACTCCATTAAGAGAAAGAGGGGTGCCTAGGGTGAAGTTGGGACTCGGGGAGAGAGAGAGCACAGGATTCCAAAGCCCACCTACAACAGTGGCAGGGGCAGAGGGCCGAAAGTGATTCCCAAAGCAGTGCAACCAAACTGGCAAGACCAGTGTCAGGAATACTAATGTGCAAGCTGAGCCGAGACAAACACGTGAGAGAAAAGCTTTTTTAGGAAATTGAGGCAAGAAAACAGCCAGGGCAAGCCAGGCCCTGCACGTATTGGAGGAGGCATCATTTTTAATGCACCGGGTTGTTCTTCCTCAAGAGAAGTAATTCTCCAACCGGAGAGCAGTAAGGCAATTCCAGAGGGAAGACGTCAGACTGGAGGTCACGCTGATTACAGTTCAGCTTCAGATGAATCTCATTAGAACTTGGGAACATGACTGCAGAGCCATCATCCACAATTTCTGAGAAACTTGGGCAAAAAGCCCAATAACCAGGATGTGTGAAATGTTTGTTAGCTTTCAAAAAGCAAGAATGTGCAAATGGAGTAAATCTAATGACCTCTGACTCCCAAACTTGAAATTAATTAATGCTATGAATCTGGACTAGATTTGTAACAGAGTGCCTAGAAAGTGGAATTTAAAAAATTCTCTGCCTCACTACGCTTCCATTTGAAACCTGCCAGCAAGCAAGATGAAGACAGCCAGTCTCCTTGGATAACAATCAAGTGAACAGTCTTCTCCAGCCCTGGGAACGTGGGCAACTGCACCACTACCTGAAGGGTAAAACTTGGATTTCCCCCTAACGCTTGGCTTGATGGAAGCTGCTTTCTGTATTTCTTGGTGTGAAGTGCTGACTGCTGGGAGCAGCTGAGCAAAATTCCACACGGGGAGGAGCCTGGCGGGGGAGAAGAAATCAGAACTAATTGTCATGTAGAATAAGTATTACCACATCTCTCATGGATTGAGGTGGACATACCTGAACCATGCAAGGCTTCCACCATAGGCTCTCGTGTTATGAGAGTTTGGGGGCAGAATGCCTCGTTTCAGGAATCCCAATGGAGCCACTTGTCCTGATATGCCAATTAAAGATGAATAATGGCGACAGAGAGGAGATTTCATCAGTGTGCGCACTGGGAAGAAGAACAGATAGAGGTGTCAGACCTACCCCAAAGTCCATTTTCAGGGGACTGACATGAGGTTTAAGTTTGAATTGAGGAAGAATTGGGGCAGAGGGCAAAAGGCTGGCATAATGAAGCAGTCTGGGTCAAGATTTGGTCAGGTTGTACAAGGTAGATCAGAAAATTCTTTATTTCTTTAGGCTTCTCTTAAGGTGGTTCTCTGCAGAGTGCTGCCTCCATCATCACAGATAATTGGCCTCATCTGTGAAGTGGTCTCGAGGCTCAGGCTCACCAGTGCTCAGGGTGGAGAAACAGTCCTTTGTCATAGAGATGTTTATCAATATGTCCTGTTGTTCCTGGAACCCAAAGTGACAGCAGGCTTAAGACGATGATGGGAACACATTTTGGAGTGCTGAAGCTGGAGTTCTGAGGCAGGATATTGTAAAAGCCAACAGTAGTATGACTAAAGGATATATATATATATGAAAATAGAGATGCCAGGATTTGACCCTGTTTCCAGTGGGCCCAAGTAAGGAATCAGTGCTTTTTAAACAACGTTTCTAAATACCTGTTGTACTCCTAAGGGAAAAGCCAGGCAGCTGGGATGAAGAAATGGGAAATGGTGGCTTGCTTGTTCCTTGCTCATGTGACTAAGGCTGAAATATCCTCCCAGCCCATCTGCTCCAGGAGCCCAGGAGAGCATGCAATATTCTTGTCTCACACCAACACTGGGGACACTAACCAGCCCTTTGAGGGCTTGGGAGTATTAATATCCGTTTAGAAGGCTAGATGAAGCCTTCAGATTTCAACAGTAACACAGCTGGCAGCAATCGGGCAGAGTCAGATTCCTTAGGCAAGAACCAGCTGTACAAGCGAACCCAAGGAGAGGGAAGGGTTAATATCTCCAAGTCTAATGCAGCTGGTACCCATGGTAAGAAGAGTCAGAGACCATTGTGAGGGGCCTGCAAGTCAAGGGATGCCAAGGGCTGCCAGCAACCCAGGAGCAAGGCAGAGGCTGAGGACAGATCATGGCTTGAAGCCTCCAGAAGGAAGTGACTACCTACACCCCAGTTTCCAGGACTTCAGGAGAATATGTTCATGGTTTTTGTTTTTTAATCAAGTCTGTGATGTTTTGTAAAGCAGCCCAAACAACTATTTGATTTGAGCACATGTGAATTTAAAGAGACCAATCTGGAAAATAAATTATATGACTCTTATCTGAATCCTAAAGTTGTAAGACAAGTTACACTGGTTAGGATCACTACACAGGTAACTTGTTTCTTCTAATGAGTCAGGAAAATGCTAAACTGATGGCATCTTACCATATTTCTGTGGCTCAGCTTAAAACATGTGACTTTGTCTGCAGTTAAAATATGAGGGTCTCTAGATAGCTTCACATCTAGTCAGGCTGATAGGCTGCATGGCTCTGTCCTTCACACCAACCTGAATTAGGCAGTGAATATGGTTTTTTTTTCATCAAGTGTACAAGCAGCACCAAATGGTCTGTTAGGAATCCACTCCCACATTCAAGGTCATCAGGACAGCTGACATGATGAACCAGAAGCCCAAAGATAAAATATTAGGGAGAGTAATGTAAAGTTAAAGCCTCAGCTGGAAAAACAAAAACAAAAACAAAAAAACAACAGTGTGAGAATGAACCGGAGGACTTGGCTTGAGACCAACTCTTGTGGGGAAAGGTTGGGAGTTTTGCAGGTGATGGTAACTCAGCTAGGTTGTGGCGACTGAAAAGGTAACCAAGGCAACTGTTGACAGAGATGCGCTAGTAACCCCGGCTCACTAAACAAGTTTCTTACCATGGGAAGAAGGATCATGATTCAGGCCAGTCTTTCATGGGAAAGTCATATGATGAGTACTGATGTGCAGGAGAGATGCAGAGTGTACTGTGAACTGAAGTTTCCCGGAAAATGCCTAACTCCTATTAAATATGGAATGCGGAGTCTCAAGTTTCCAAACTGTTCCTTCTCAGGAGTGCCTTTCCTCACGGAGACAGCTAAATATGCACCAGCGAAGGAGTTGGAGAGGCAGAAATGGATCAGCAGGTACAGTGGCCATGAGCCTTTACATCAAGGTGAACTAGCAGAGAAGTAACATTATGCAAAGCTGTAACTAACAGTGCCTGGTGCCTGCTCCACCACACAACAACACTCTGTTACCTCCCAAATCTCCCAGAAAGATCTCTGCTGGGAAATGTCAACTCTAGACTATATAAAGAAAGAAATTCTGGAAATTGTGTTTTTTAAAAGTAATATATATATATATTTGAGACAGGGTCTCTCTATGTATCCCAGCTTTCCTGCAACTTACTATATAGACCACACTGGCCTCTAACTCACAGAGATTTGCCTATCTCTGACTCCCAAGTGCTGGGATTAAAGGCATGCACTATGACACACATCTAAAAATATTTTTAATAAAGATTTATTTTAGTTTTAATTCTCTCTCTCTCTCTCTCTCTCTCTCTCTCTCTCTCTCTCTCTCTCTCTCTCTGTGTGTGTGTGTGTGTGTGTGTGTGTGTGTGTGTGTGTGTGTGTGTATTCATGTGAGTGCAGGTGTCTGGGGAGGCAAGAAGAGGGCATCAGATCCCCTGGTGGTGTGAGACCCTGGTATAGGTGCTGGAAATCAAATTTAGGTCTGTCCTCTTCAAGAGTAGCACATGTTCTCAACTGCTGAGCTATCGCTCTAGCTCCACTAATATCTTTTATTCTGTGAAAGTTTCATACATTTATATAGTACATATTGATCATAGCCATCCACCACTACCTCCCTCCAGCTCCTAGCACCACAATCCCATCTCCCTCTCAACTTCATGTCTTCTTTTGTTATTATTATTAATAGCATCTTGAGTCGAATCAGTGCTTCAGATATGTGCATGTCTCCATGGCCATCCATGGGGCATGAACAACCTTATCAGTGGTCGTGTCCCCAGAAGAGACTCTCCTTTTTCCCTTTAGTGGTTGTCTACTGCCAGTAGCTCATCTGATAAGGGTGAGGCCTCAGGGGCCCCACCCCCATCCATGCTGGAATTTTGAGTGGCTTGGTCCTGTACAGGTCTTCTACAGGGAACCCTAGGCCCTGTGAGTTGATTGGCGCAACAGCCACGTCATTTTCAGAAGTCAGCATCTCACAGCTCTCCTCCCCCTTCTACTGGTTCTTACATTCTTTCTGTCCCCCCTTTCTCAAAGTTCCCTGATACTTGGATGTTGGTATTGGTGTCCCATCTATGACTGAGCACTTGGAATTACTTATACTTGTCAATTTGACCAGTTATCAGCTTCTGGATTAATCACTACCTACTGCAAAAAGAAGTTTCTTTGCCCAAAGTTGAGAGCAGCGCAGTTCTGTAGGTATAAAAATAAATATTTAGAAAGCAGTTTGATAGCGTGAACATTTAGCAAGACGGCGACAATAACCCCACCCTCCCCCTCTAGGCCTACATCTAATACAGCATCTGAAAGACAACACACACACACACACACACACACACACGACATTTTCACTTTTAAATATTAGATTTTAAAAGGTGCTTTATTTTATGAACAAACATTTCCCTTTCACTGAGTTTCCCCAAATGTTAGTGTCTTACAAAACTGTAGCTCAATGGTCAAAACCAGGGACTTGACCTTGACTACTGTTAGATCCTTTATAGGTTGCATTCAAATTGTCCCAGTAATCACCCTTTTCTGCCCCAGAATCTTAACCCAGACACTTATGTAGCATTTAGTTTTCAGATCTTTTTAGGCATCTGCAACCTAGGATAGCTCATTTATCTTCTGGAGAAAACCAAACCAAAACAAAAAACTCTTCAAGAGTAAATACATCAAGCCAGGAAATGTCTAAGTAGTGAGCGTCTGGAAAGCAAAGACCCAGGAGAGCCACTGGTAACCTTGCCAGCGTGGAGAAAAGTCTTAGAAGGATGCATTCATTGTTTTCAAAGCAGCTTCAACACTGGATGATTTTATGCAGAAGATGGAGAAGACTCATTCTATGTTTCCTCAGTGGTTGAAAGCACAAGAAATGAGTAAATGTAGCCTAGGAAAAGCTCATCTTGGTACAAGACAGGACATTGGGACTGGAAGTGACTATCTGTTCTCTTGGCCTTGTGCCATTTTCAGCTGGATCAGGATCAACAGACAGACCTTCAGAGTAAGAAGCCAGGTAGAGGCAGGTCAGGAATAGGGCAACTGTCTAGTATCACATGACTTGGGGGGTTTCCAGCTCAGAGCAGAGAGCAGAAGATTCAGACTGTCGTTTGAAGAAGGTTGAAAAGCCAGCAGCTGGGGCAGGGACAACTCTTCAAACAGGGGAGTTGCTAGGTGACTTCTGCCTTGTGCTCCTGCCTTGATGTGCTGCTTTACCACGGGCCCAAGAATAACATGCCAGTTGACCATGGGCAGATCAATACATCTGAAATAGTGAGCCAACTTTGTTAAAGTTTATTGCATCTGCTTCCTAAACATACAGCCTATTGCTGTTGCCCTTGGTTACCCCCATCTCCCAGAGGTAGAAGGTCAGTCCCTATTGTTGAAGACACTTCAGAAACAACTCAGAAGCCCCTGTGCTGGAAGTGGCCTGAATGCCCCCTCCTTTCAGACTAGCTTTCATGGTACCAGAATGTGCATGCCAGCTTCCAAAGGAGGCAGCTGATAATCCTGCCCAACTTTGATGCCTATGAACCACATCAACAACCAGCATAGTGCAAAAGCCCCACACAGGTGCAGTAGTAGCACACATACCTTGGCAGTAACCAATGGCTAATAGGACTTAAGACCCGCTCAACAAGAGGGATACCATGCCTGATACTGGAAACCTTGCTAACTTTTAAGTACTAAGGTTCATGGCTGTTGGAGGAGAATCTACACTAATTTACTAAACCAGTGTAATCCCTAACAACAATCTATAAACATTTGTCCTTACACCCACAGATAAGCACAGTCTTCATCCCTCATCAAGGAAAGTTCTGTGCAACAGACAGAAACGACTACAGAAAACCACAACCAATCAATATACAAAGTTCTGAAGCCCATTCCCAATGGATACATTTTCAAAACACTCCCATACCTAAGGCTCAGGGAACATTGTAGAAGACAGGAGGAAAGACTGTGAGAACCAGAAGATCATTTTGATGTGAGGTTGTGTCTCCTAGCAACATCAGAAGCTATCCCCATAAAGTCTCACCAACATGTCTGCCCATGAGCTGAACAAGGACACCAACGAACATACCAAACTGAGAGGGAAAGCCCATGAAGCCACAACCCGACACAAAGAACTGCAGACGCTGAGTAAAGCCGCGAGTGGGAGAGGTGGTCCTCCCCAGGAAGAACACACCAATTGATTGTCCAGTGCCAAACAGTCAGCCCCGAAAACATACATATAAGTAACATTATATGGACTCGACAGGTTATATTTGGAAGTATATACGTGTATGCAAATACATATATGCATGCAATAACACTTGATTAAAAAGAGGCCATAAATTTGAAGGAGAGTGGGAGGGTTTATGAGTGGGTTTGGAGGAAGAAAAGGGAAGGGAGAGATGTCTTGATTAAAATAAAACCTCAAAAATAAACAAAACGAAATGTCTCTATTATTTTGTTCTAGTATCAGAGGGCTGACTAATATATCATCAAGGAAGAAGTAAAAGTATTTGTGTTTTACATGCACATTCAGATTTCACATGACTTGTAAGAGAGTATTAGGATTTAAATCAGATTCTGTGGAACTAAACTAATAAATAGTGAATATCAGTGAAGAGGAAAGGATCAATATGCCCATCCCTTCCCCTTCTTTTGGACTTAAATTACAAGATCCTTTTAGATGAACTAGCATGGTTCTGCCTGAGAACTACTGGAAGAAAGCCATCAGAGCCAAAAAAAAAACAAAACAAAACAACAACAACAAAACCACAAAGGGAGGGAAGTGAAATAAAGGAAGGAAGGAAGGAAGGAAGGAAGGAAGGAAGGAAGGAAGGAAGGAAGGAAGGAAGGAAGGAAGGGGAGAAGGAGAGAAGGAAAGAAAGAGGGGATTGTTTATGTTATTTTTTTTATGTTCCTGTTCTTTTCCCATGGCACTGGGGCTCGAATAGAGCATTACACATGATAGGCAAGTATGCTACCATTGAGCTACATCTCCACCCTTCAAAAAAATGCTTCTTTTCCTTTTTCTTTCTTTCCTTCCTACTCCATAGCTCTATCTTTTTTATTTTGTTAACACAATTAATACATTTTTTTGAACTCATTTTGAACCCTGAACTCATTATGTAGTCCAGGCAGCCTCAGCCTATTGAATACTTGGGATTAACTGTGGGCACCAACTCGCCCACATAAGGGGGTGTGAAAGGGTGACTTCTGTCATCACCCAACCCAGCTGCCCTAACAACGAAGTGTGTAGAGTTGTGGCAGGAGATTTCTGGGCTGAGCTCAACACTGCATCCTGGCAGTGTCCTCCCTTGGAAAACCACCAAGACCCACACAGAGGTCCACAGTCCAGGACCATGGCTCCAGAGAGCTGGGAGAGACCAGCTGAGGTCAACAGCAATGGGCACAGAGGATCCAAGTTCCAGGAATTGCTCTGTCCCTCACTGGCCACCTGACTTGGTTGAGGTTCCAGGTTATAATCTGGAGGCATTAAGATTTCTTTCTCAGGAGGGCTCTCCAGAGGTTTAAAGGCTAAAATGAGTGGACGTGGGACAAGGCTCTCTATAAATGAGAAGGAGAACCTGTTCAGGAGACCATGCCAGCCAGCGCTTTCACACCTCAGGTGGGTAGCCAAGCATCACCTCCTACTCACTGGCTCTTTGATCTTGGGCGAGAGAAATTGTTGACAGAACTAACAGTCATCAATTATTTTGTCCTGTACTAGACAGTAGCATTCTTTGATTTTTGTTTGTTTGTTTGTTTGAGACAGGGTTTCTCTGTGTAGCTCTGGATGTCCTGAAACTCACTGTGCAGATCAGACTGGCCTCAAACTCACAAAGATATGCCTACCCCTGCCTCCCCAGTGCTGGAATTAAAGTCGAGTGCCACCACCACTAGGTTTGATACTTAAAAAAGGTATCTTTAACCTAATGTTTCTGAGCTTAAATTTACAAAATAGCACCAGGTGTGATGGCTCACACCTGTAATCCTAGGACTCAGAGGGCTGAGGCAAGAGGATCACTGTGAGCTTAAAGTCAACCTGGGTTAACAAATACAGTGTGTAACCTTGTCTCAAAAGAACAAAATAGGAACAAACAAACAAAACCCTCTAAAAACGGGTTAAATAAGGTATCATGTATCACCAAAAAGTAAGTCCTGGCATAGAAATCAGTTTCCGCTTCCTTTCCTTAGATCTTTAGTGGTTGCGTACATGGGAGGTATTCAACACAGCGAAGACTACAGCTCAGGTTTACTGAGAACTTAGTTTTTTTTTTTTTTTTTTTTTTTTTGGTTTTTCGAGTCAGGGTTTCTCTGTGTAGCTTTGCGCCTTTCCTGGAACTCACTTGGTAGCCCAGGCTGGCCTCGAACTCACAGAGATCCACCTGGCTCTGCCTCCCGAGTGCTGGGATTAAAGGCGTGCGCCACCACCGCCCAGCACCGTGTTGTGGTCCTACAGGGGATTCTCTGGCATATGTACAAACACTGGCACTATTTACAAAAAGGAGAAGGCACAGATTAGAGGTGTATAAACTCACAAAACACCAAAGTCAGTGTTCCAGTCCACACAGTCCACTCTTGGAGGCCCTGCTCCTAAGTGCTGTGTGGTTACAGATTCATTACCTCTATGGAAACAAACCCAGTCCCAATGAAACAGAGGTTACCTCTAGTTAGGGCAAAACCGTGGCCAGATGGGGCTTAGTTCCATCTGCTTTTCAAGTCAGAGGTAATTTGATCTTTTAATTTAATATCTCTAAATGATCATGTGCAAGAAAGGGTTGTGTGTGACCAGATTAACATAATACTGTGTGTTATAGATGATGAATATTAGCTTGAGTTCAGCTGGATGTAAAATTTTAGGCCAAATATGGCAAAGGAGGAAAGATCCTTTTAGAGTACGATGTTTGGAAGCTAACATTTCACCCCTAAGAGTCATAGTGAAGCGAAGAATTTCTCAGAACAAAGGAGCTTAGAAATGATATACTGTGACCCCGGATGATCAGTGTGAAATAGAGGAGGCAGCTGGTACCAAAGTGGAAGATGGAAGTACTGAGCTGCATGGAAATGGGGGTTGTCATGGAAGCCTACCATGCTGGGCAACTCGGTTCAGAAACACAAGGGACAGGAGAGTCCAGGCCAAGGATGTAGATGGGCTGGATTTTACTTGGATTTACAGGATGTGTCTAAGTTGTCACCCCAACTGGGGTGAGCTACACTGAATTTCTGCTTCAATCAATGGCCATGTATTTCTTCCTTGGTGAGTGCCAGGATGCAGAGATGAGGTCACAGCTGTCTCAGGAAGTTCATGAGTCTCCTGGGACAGATTGGCAGGCATGTGATTGTGATGCTGCCTAATCATATTTTTATAGACTTGGCTGGAACGTGGGTTGAAGGAGCAAAGAGGAAGCCGGTCCAACACCAAGAAGGTGCAATCTAAGCTAGAACTTGGAGAAGAGCATGATGTTTTCCAAGTGGATGGCCATGGAGTGATATCACTTCTGGACAGAGCAAGCTTCATTTGCAGGATGCTGAATCAGAGCTGGTAGGTGTGTTTGGAAAAGTGTGATGTTGGCATGGTACTGTAGGAGTTGAGGGGGAGCATGTGATGGAGGATACAGGGCAGAGCATGAGTCCAGTGAAGGATTTAGTTTTTCCTGAGGCTCTACTTGCGCCTGATGGTTTGTGAAGATCTCCTGTTAGGGTGCTATGCTCCAAGGCAGTATTTTTCAGTACAGTCCTCCTAGCCTCTGAGGGTCACAGGTTCCAGGACCCCCAGTGAATACTACAGGTCTCTCAGGTTCCTTATATAGAATGACATAGAATTCTCATTTCATGTGTGCACATCCTCCCCAATACTTTTAGTCCCCTCTCCATTACCTATAGTACCAAGGCGGTTAAATGCTATGTAGATAATTGTTAGGAAGGTGTGACAAGACTAAAAGTCTGCATGTGTTCAATACAGATGCATTTTTTCTTTTTTCTCTTATTCACAATTGGTTAAACCCATAGGTATAGAACCTATAGATATGGATGCTGCCATATTTGTCGAAATCCAGATCATAACCCATTAGCAGGTAATGAAATCAATTTTGTTTCTGAAGACCAGATTCTCTTTCAAGTGATGAAAAATTCACATTTTTCAATAATTCAATATACTTGAACATTGGCTTGGTAGGGTTGGGGATCTTCTTTTTGTCTTCCAATCTGTCATGGGCTGATCCTTTTATAAAATAAAATAAAACAGCAACAGTGTACTAGAGAAAAGACCACACACTTCGATACTACAATGGTCTTAAAATTCTCTAAGTGCTTAAAGTATTCTTTGTTTTCTAACAGTTTTGTTGGGATATAATCAACATCCTGTATAATTCACCCATCTAGTGTTTATGATTCAATGATTCTTAGTACATTCATTCATGCATACATTATACCACAATCAATTCTAGAACATTTCCATTCCTCCTAAAACAAACTTTCTACCCATTCTGAGTTAATCTCCCTTTCCCTCCAGGCTCCCATCCTCCAAGCCCTGGGCGGTCACTAACCTACTTTCTGTTTTTATAGAGTTGTCAGTTCTTGACACTTCACACAAATGGGATAGTTCAATGTGTTGCCTTTTATGACTGCCCCCCATCTTTATTATTATTTTTTATTTTCCATACATCCCAGCCTCAGTTTCCCCTCCCTCCACTCCTTCCAGTCCACACACACACACACACACACACACACACACACACACACACACACACATACACGCACGCACGCACGCACACACACACACACACACACACACACACACACACCCCTCCCCTCTCCCCCAGATCCGTTCCTCCTCCGTGTCCCTTCAGAAAAGAGCAGGTCTCCCTGATTTTTTTTTTTTAAGCAAAATTTTCATTTCAAGTAAATTCTTTTTAGCGCTTGAAAGAAATTGGAATGAATCCCAAGTAAGGGCCATTTCCAAAAATCTTAATGGAACTGCTCAGAGTTATTATGAAGCTCAACTGACTATCTGAAAACATAGTCAATTATTGCCATCGTTAGGGTCGGTGAGTGGGTAGAGCAGGACAGTTCCAGCATACTACTTGGCACCCATACCACCAAATTCCTGACACACCCCAGCCCCAAGTCATGAAGGCTGGATTGGAGGTCTCTACTGCCTGGAAGTGGCTACTGAAATTGTGAAACCTAGATAGCATTGAATGTGCAGGACTTCCCCAAGTCTCCCCACTTCCTGAAGAAGCTCAAGCAGAGGTGTATGTGGTGAGGCCCTGCTTTAGCTCCATAATTCGTCCAGCGGTCTCTGTGCAGTGTTGAGCATGGGGCGTGTCTTTTCCACTGGTATCCTCAGTGCATTTGGAACTGTCAACCACTTCCCACAGGGGAGGCAGGAGAAAAAGAGCCTCACACCACCTTTCCCTCTATTCCTCGTACACACGGTGATCTCCTGTAGGCCAGAACTCTGCAGTAGACAACTTGAATTCCATCGGGGTTCCCTTCACACACAGCTCTCTGGAACCTCAGCCTCAGTGGTGCCTTTGTAACAGGCAACCTGTGCTCCTGTTACAGCCAAGACACAGGAAAAACACCGTAGGCCAACTGCCCACCGTGCTCCCAAGTAATCCTGAGAAACTGCCTCCCCTCCTGTCCTCTCCCCTCCCTGCTCCCACCCATTCCCCCCCCACCCCTGTCTGACAAATGAAGACTGACTGGCTTGTCTAGGGACAGCTCCCAAGGTTCCTGGAAACTGCACGGCAGGACCTTGCCGCCCTGGGTCTACTCTCTACCCTCTCACAAGATGAAAGGTCTGTGATCAGGACAGAGAAGCTTCTCTTCAGCAGAAGGAAGCCAGAGAGGGAACCAGACAAAAGTGGCAGGTGTTTCCCAATGTCTCCTCTGCTGGGGACTGGGAGAGGCCTCAGCTCTGTAAGGCCGGCTGAAACCTTTGGCAATAAATTCCAGAAAAGCTCCCAGGAATGTAGAAGGCACACGTAATCTAAGTGATTCCTGGGGTATGAACACGTATCAGAAAATGACTACTTACATCTGTCACTGAGGAGGTAACTCAACAGGCCCAGGTCAGCCACACAACCCTTTCCAGACCCTCCAGGATAGCTTTCTGGCTGGACTGGCTCACTATCCAAGAAAATGAGTGGTTCTTTCCTTTAAGAAAATTAATATAGCCAGGTGGTGATGGTGCACGCCTTTAAGCACTCGGGAGGCAGAGGTAGGAGGATCTCTGTGAGTTCAACAGGAGCCTGGTCTACAAAGCGGGTTCCAGAACAGCCGGGACTGTAACACAGAGAAACCCTGCCTCAAAAAACGGAAACAAAATAAAATTACTATAAGTGAAGTACAGATTGTGCAAGGCAAAGAGCACTGTCTGTGGGCCAAGCCAGTCTGCGGACGTTCAGCACATGCTCAGAGACGGGGCTCAGGTCCTGCCAGCAGCGGTCCGAAAGCGGACTCTGCAGGCACTGCTCTGCGGCTGCATGGAAGCAGCTCAGGCAACCGGCATGCAGGAAGGAAGGCAGACGAGGTCAAGATGGGAGCAAGGGGTGGAGAAGGAGCTGGCGTTCACACCCATGGCAGTGTCAGAGGCCAGTCCTGGAAGGAGAAGGGAAGTTGAGGCTGACTGCTGACATGGGAGGGGGATGGCGAAGCAAGTTCCCTACCAGGGGAGGCAGGGATGGAGGGAATTCTGACATGAGCATTTGCTAAGCACCGAGTGCCGTAGTCAAAGGGGCAGAAGCTCTTGACTGGGCTGTAGAAGAGAGGATGCCCATACTGTGAACAAGGCTCAGCAGGGAGCCAGGAAGGAGTGCAGATTCCAAGTCATGTGTCTCAAGTACTGCAGCATAGGCTCCCAGGACCTCCCTAGAGCTCACCCCGAACGTGCCCTGGGTACCAGCGTCCGCTGATTGTTAGAGAAATAACAGGTTCAGCCCACGTTTGAGAAGGCTAGCCATGGGCACCAAGGCAGGGGAAATTCTCCTTGATGCTTGTGAAGACAACACCCCCAAATGCATATCCGTCCATAGCAAGGGTAATGACCTGTTCAGTTTCTTGTGGGCTAATGGCGCTTTTTCCTGGTGCCTAAGCAGGTGCACCCCCTGTTTCTCTGATTCCCTTTGTCTGAACAGGGACTCAGGAGTTTGCAGATGTCTGTCGATCGTTCTAATGAGTTAAAGTCTTCTCTGATTTACTGGCCCCCTCTTCTCACGTGGTCCAGTGTCTCCTCTGCTTCCATGGCTCACTGGCCCACACGCCACTTACTGTGTTACCCACGTGGTCAGCCTCTGCAGACTTGGTGGCATAGTTTTCAAAGCTCACCAACCTTGTAGCATGGATCAGCTCCACCTTTATTTTTGTTGCTGACTAGTAGTCAGTCCATGGTGTAGATACACCGTATTTTGTCTATCTGCTTGATGGACGTGTGATTTGTTTTTTCTTGTTGGCTATTGGGAGTAATGTTCCTATGAATACTCACATACTGGGTTTGAGGTAAAAAAAAAAAAAAAAGACTCATTTCTCTTGGGTGTACACTCAGTAGTGGAACCAATGGGTCATATGATAACTCTATGTTTATCTTTTAGAGGAACTGCTAGACCAGTTTCCACAGAATCTGCACCACTTTACATTCCATCAGCAAGTAGGACTTTCTAATTTCTCTGTCTTCTTTGTCAACACTTGTTATTATCAGCTTTTTGCTGTACTGTGGTTTGGATTTCCATTTCCCTGGTGATCAGTGATTCATGTGCTCCGCCCCCTCTTCCATTTCTCCCTCACTGGTTGTAGGCAGTTTAGCTACCATCATTAGAGTGGCTGGAAAGTATGAATGTGTCACACAGAGGAAGGTCACGTGTCAGTTCATGAGCCTTTGCTTCAGCTGGTATGTTAGTCAGCTTCCTACCACTATAACAAGTACTAGAGATCTGTAACATAACTATAACAAGTACTAGAGATCTGTAAGATAAAGAGAAAGGGCTTGTTTGGACTTTGACAGACATGAAAACAGAGAGCAGAATACTGATTACTTAGAGATGGGAGGGGTGGCCTGGAGGAAAATGCATATTCATTGCTAATAAGTAGAAAGTTTGTTTCAGGAACAATAAAAGTGTTCTGGAATTCACGGGGGTAATGGCTACTGGGCCCTGTGAACATACTGATTCACAGTTGGAAAATCTCTAGTCTGTTGCTGATCAGCCCCAGTGCCTTTGGGCTTATGGTTGAGGCAGCATACCACAATGGAAGTATGTGGTGGAGTAAGACCACTTCCCTCATGGCCAGGAAGAGAGAGAAAGGTACATCAGTTTGAATGTATTATTAGTAGTAAACTCAAAATCACCAATAACGTGTTGATGTCACATTAAGGAATAGAAATTAAAAGCATTTCCACTTGGCTTCATTTAACCCAGTGCAAACCCAGGTTTAGACTCTGCTTCTCTCCCTGTGTCTTCTGCTGTCTCCGATCTGTCTGTTGCATGGGTCTGAATCTGTGTCTGCTAGAAAGTGTCTTGTGAATCTGCCTGTCCCTGTGTCTGTCTGTGTATGTCTCCAACAGAGGGCTTTGCTGTTTTTCTTGAGCAACATAGAAAGCATCACATGGGAAGGAAATGAGAATACTTTACAGAAATCATTCACAGTTTTGCAAGGATTAAGTCACTGACTCCAGCTGATCCCAACCAACCCAGATAATAAACAAACAAACACTATCACGAAATATCTGAATGCTGCATCCATCATTTATGGGGGATATTTGTTTTTGAAGGTCACTTTTCAACCTATATGTGTTTTCAACAATAACTATCATAGCACACATTTAAAACACACACACACACACACACACACACACACACACACACACACACACACACTGCTCTCTGGATCAGAGGCAGGGAGGAGTATATAATTTAAAATTGCAGCTCTGCATTGGCTTTGGTTGTAAAAGTTCATCACATGGGAAACTCAGGCAAGTAAGGTTGGTTGTTAATTGTTCTCTTCGAGGCAAGTTAAACAAATAGGAACACAGTAGGATAGCAGTCTTAAGCTTTAAGTGACTTCAGTGTGTATCACTCTGGCTGTGAGGTCCAGCAAAAGTTGCAGTCTCTTTGAACATAGCAACTATTTTCATAATAATGCATTACCACAGGAACAGACTGGAGTCCTAAAATTCCCTTGGAGGTCACTTTACAATGACAGGAAGACTTCTCACTAGGATCCACCTCTTCAAGTTTCCACTGTGATCCAATAGTGCCAAGCTAGAAGCCTAACACAGGGGCCTTTGGGAGACATTGTAGATCCAAACTGTAGCAGCTAGATACATGTGTTTCTGTGTTCTGGACTGTAACATAAAATACATTTGTATTCTCAATACTGCAATTCTCCTGACATCCACCCTCAATCAGAATAGAATAAGCCATCCTTGTCAAGAGGGACATTGTCCTACCTAACAAACACACCTATGGTAAAAGCTATTCTCATCGCAAAGAACCACTGGCTAAGCCCTGAGAAAATTTGCCTGGCAGATCCAAAAATGAACCTAATTTTAAAAAATGCCTAAGTCCCAAGCCAATTTAATTAATTCAATAGACTGTTTGGAACTCAGTAAAAAAAAATAATAATCTTTAAAAATATTTCCATTATATTTTAGCACTCTGTTAATCTGATAAAAAATTTTAAAATATCTGATGTTATTTCATGAAAACAGGGTTATATAAAACAGTCAATTTGGGGCTGGGAAAGATGGTTCAGGGTTTAGGAGCACCTGTTGCTCTTACAAAGGACTCAGTTTTGACTCCCAGAACCCACATGGTGGTTCACAACCATTCTCAGTTCCAGGCAATCCAGTGCCCTCTCTGAGATCCACGGGAAATGGGGAAGACACGGTGCACACACATATACACAACAAAACACTCATTAAAAATAAAATACATCTGTTTGAAAAAAGAGTTATTTGCTTTTGCAGGCATGACAGGACACACCTGTAATCCTAGCACTTGGGAGGCTGAAGCAGGAAGATTGCAAGTTTGGGGCTATGTAGTAATGCCCTGTCTTAAAAACAAAATGATGCTGGGAATGGTGGCATGGGCCTTTAATCCCAGCACTCTGGAGGCAGAGGCAGGAGGATCTCTGTGAGTTTGAGGCCAGACTGGTCTACAGAGTGAGCCAAGACTACATAGCCAGACCTTTCCTCAAACAAAACAAAGCAAAAAATAAAAATAAAATGATGAGACATGTCCAAAGGCAGGCTATTCCTGGGTCTACTCTTGGTGGGCATGTATGTGCACACTTTGAATGTGTCTATTTTTTGTATGTGTGTGCACACACATGCAGATGTGTGCTGACTCTGGCAAAGCTGGATATAAAGCCCTGCTGTGCCTCTTTTAGAGCTTTGTGGTCTCCATGCTACCAAGAGGGCCACCTGGGTGTCCAGCAAGGCAGAAAGCTGTACCTTCCAGGTATAGCACAGCCCTTTACTGTTGTAGTCCATCTGTCTGTCCACTGGTCTATGGAGACCAGCTTGTATAGCTGTGGTGACTTGGCCTGAGTGTTCTGTCAATCACAGGAAGCCCCTCTCTTAGGGGACAGCCTCCTGGCCACCACTGTCTCAGCCACAATCTCTGAAGACAGGACTTTCTGCCCATAAAAAACCCTCTGAAACTTCGAGACCCAGCCTTGAGGTTCCTCACAAGGGTCTTTTACCAGCTCATTCTGGTGTCTGGCCTCATGGGAGGCAGCCAGAGGCCAACTGTGGGATGTTAGGTATGTTTCTGGAAAAACAGTAGGGACTTTTTGTGCCCAGGAAGACGCCCTTGCTAGTTAAATCCTCATCTCTTGGCTCAAAGCTTTGTTGTCTCATAAAACACACATTCCTGAAATCATACAAGTACTCCTATAATTAAATAACTTTACCATTTCCTAAGAACTTCCACATCCAGAATGGCCATCCAACTTTAGCCAAACTGGGGCATTAAGGTTATGATCACTGTTTTACTGATGAACATTTTCAGTCAGTTTTCTGTTGCTATGAGAAAATACCTGAGACTGACTTACAAGAAGGAAAGTATTTGCTTTGCCTCAGGGTCTTAGTCCATGGCTATTTTGCACTACTGCCTTTGGACCTGTGGTAAGAAACACATTATGTGCTTACCTTGTGCTAGCCAGGAAGCAAAGAGACAGAAGAAAGGACTGAGATCCAATGGCCGTGTCAAGAGGACCCACAGTGAATTAACTTCCTTCCACCAGGCCCCATTGGCACCATCCCATCATCTGGGGACCAAGCCTTTAACACATGAGCCTTGCGAGGACATTTAAGGAGGCCAATGTCTCATCCATCGGTCCACTAATCTTCTGGACTCCTTCTCCCTTGTTACCTTCTTCCATCTACCATGACCCAGGCAGGACCAGGAACTGGAGCGTGCATGTCAGGGCTTCTGAGGTCCTGAGCATCTCAGGTCCTCCCTGAGTCTTTTCACCTCAGTGCAAGCCACCAGCTCCCTTCCAGAAAGCAAAGCCAAGACCATTGCAGGAGACTGCCTACAGGGACAGGCCCAACAAACAGGGGTGTGTGTCGTTGTGATGGCAGGTTGAATGATTCAGTACAGGGATGGGGGAAACCTGGGCTAGGCAATCTCAATCCTGGACTAGCCAGTCGGGCCTGCCTGAGGTCACTGGACTTTCGGAGTCTGTGATATTGCAGACACACTGGCTTAGGGTCCAGAAGATACAGGCTCAATTTTCCATAAGCCTCTGGTTCCTTATCAGTGCAGTGGGAGCAGTAAGAGCGGCTACCCCTGAAGTGGTGCATGTGCATGCACACACAGACATATATATACACCTATCGCATAATTAAACAGAAAAAATTACAACACGCTCTATAGCACTCTTGGATCACGTACAATCCTGATGCTGTTGTGCTGGCTACTTTAGCCCTTCCGTCCGTTGCCCACGGAACTCATGTCTCCAGTCCTACTGTGTGTCTCTTTCTAGCTTCTTTTCTCACCCAGTCCTGCTCTGACCAAGTTTCCATCCTTGAAGAGGCCACTGGGATTTACATGTGAGTCAGAGATGGCTGGGACAAGAGAGGATCCAGGTTGCATCTGAGTCCTTACCGAAAATCTCTTCCTTGCAGAAACAGGTGGAATCCACAGGCCCAGCATCGGGGACCAAACTCCCTCTTTTCTGTTTATTCCATCACTATCCCTGCCATCTAACTTGGCCCAAGTGACAGGCACTGAAGTTCTGCTTTAGTCCTCAGATGCAGCCAAGGCTCTTAGCCAGGGAAGTCCCTGGTTTGGGTCCCAACGGGCCAACCCATGCTGCGGACAGGACCAGAACAGAGGTGTTCTACAACTGCTCAGTCTGATGGGGATTCGGTGTACTCCTACTAGTGGGCTAGTGACCTCCCAGAGGATGTCAGTTATCCTTAAAAGTCCTGACTCTTTCCCTAGCCCTATGCCCCAGAATCCTCCAGGCCATTAGCACCCCACCCCAGCCACTTTCCTTACTCCACTCCCCATCCAGATTTACACTGCACTGATGGTGTTCTACCTTGGAGAAAAGTGATGCAAAGCAAGACCACAGGCTTTGGAGCCAACTGTGTCCCAGCCCAGCATTCCCTCTGCCAAGAGCTCCTCAAGCCTGGAAACCTCGATTTCCTCCCTTCAAAGTGAATTTGATAACACTTACTCCATAAGGTTATGGCATGGATTAAGATGACTTATCGAGCTTCCTAACATGCTGGGCACACGTTCAATGCACTTAATAAATGTTTCTTCCACTCCTGCTGGATAGAAAAGTCACAGGCCAGAACTTAAAATCAGTCAGGCAATGAGTGGCCTGTAGCCACTGTACTTCTTTCAGTATGCTATTCATGCCCTAAAATTGACTAGAGGGAGAAGAGATACTGTCTCAACCCCAGGGAAGTTCCCAAACGGTGAGGAACACAAAACACGTGCTCTGTTGGCAACCCAAGATGGTGCCACCAGCACCACCCTGGGACCCAGCAGGCACTGGGAGGTCACGGCGGCTGCTCTTTGCCTGGAACACCTGGCTGCAGGGAGTCTTTTTTCTTTGACTATTTTATGATTTTTTTATATTATTTTTGTTCCCTGAGGATTTTATATGATATATTTTTATCGTATTCACACCTCTTCACCCAACTCCTTCCAGATCCACACCCCTCTTCCCTACACACCCAAATTTGAGTCCCTCCCCACTTTTCTTTTTAAACCAAGTCTAATTTGGACTGCTCCTATGGGGCCATCCACTGGAGTGTGGCCAACCTCCCAGGGGCCAAATACTTAAAAACAAAAGGACTTCCCCTCTCTCATCAGTTATCAGTTGCCAATGACCGCTCAGTTAGGGGAGGGACTTCGTGCCCACCTTCGGCCTCTATGCTGAGATTTTTGTCTGGCTGAGCTTGAACAGGTCTTGAGTATGATGGCACGATCTCTGTGAGTTTATATGTACATCTGTCCCATTGTGTCTGGAGAACACTATTTCTAGTCCTCCACCACCTCAGGCTCTGACAATCTTTTTCTGTGGTGATCTCTGGGCCTTGGGAGAAGGATATAGACATAGATATCTCATTTAGGATTCAATATTCTACTTGAAGTCTTAGCTAGACCAGTGAGCCAAGTGAAGGAGACAAAGGAGATACACACAGGAAAGGAAGAAGTCGAAGCATCCCTGTCTGCTGATGACGAGGTTCCATGCGTGAAAACTCGGAAGGAGCTGCTTTTTGTCGAGACACAGAAGCTGCCGTGTTCATTAGAGCACTCTGTCCTTTTGTCAAGAACTCTACAGAGTTTTGTTCTTTGAGAATTTTATACAGTGTAATTTGATCACATTCACACCCCCTCACCCAGCTCCTCCCAGACCAATACCCCTCTTCCCTACACACCCAACTTTGAGTCCTCGTTTTTTTGTTTTTGTTTTTTTTTTTTTTTTAAACCAAGTCTAATTTAGGCTGCTCCTATGGGGCCATCCACTGGAGTGTGGCCAACCTCCCAGGGGCCAAATACTTAAAAATAAAAGGACTTCCCCTCTCTCATCAGCTATCAGTTGCCAATAATTCCTCAGTTAGGGGTGGGACTTTCAACACAAAAATGTAAGTCAAAGGATGTCTGTTGAAGGCAGAGCTGACCTTTGTAACTCAGACTGCAGTGCACAAAATGTGCTCTTAGAAGGGAAGAGACATGGGGGCTTATTGTAGCATTCTTTCCCAAGTGATTTCTAGCTAGAATCCAGGACCCTTGTTGTTAGTGGCTTGAAGGCCAGAAATTGATAACAACTTTGTGAAAGGTTTCACGAGACTCTGGGGTAAGAAGAGCACCGCTGTCTGGGGACACCCGCTCAAGTGCCAGCATCTCTGATGCCCGCGGTGACCGTGTCTTTGCTTCCTAACACATTTTGTGAGGAAGAATTGCTGGCACCCGGCACAGCTGTTGATGCCAGAGCAACTGAACACACAGGCACAACAGCCGGACCTCTTGGTCCAGGTCCAGCCTCCCGGCAGCCCAGGTCTTGGTTTCCTTGCCTGCAGAATGAAGACAGTGAGCAGAGGGGAGCTAAGGGAGCACACACAGAGCACTTAGGACAGGGCTGGCGAGAGTTCCATTCTACATAAGTGTCAATTGTTATTTTGCAGCCAACTAAAAAACTCATGAGCTATATTTGCCTTTCAGTGTATTCTCCCGGGTTTGCTAGGTATGCGATTGTATCATCAGTGAATAACAACGGATTTGGCAGTGCTTTTTCCCGTAATCCCACTTCCTATTTTTACTTCCTGCTGTATCCATTGGCTATAAGATAGGCCCTTGGGGTGCTCAGTGGAATGGCAATAGCCAAACTGAATTTTTTAGCAGCTTTGGGAAGGATGGATTCGAGATAGAAGAGTAGCAAGAAGCAGTGTGGTGTGACTGGGGAGCCATCGAGTGTGGGGGTGCCTTGACTGTGGGTAAGAGCCTAGGAAACAGAAAGGAGGGGCTCCAGGGAAGAGACACCACGCAGTCAGAGGAGAATGGATGTGGTAATGATAATCATAGAGATAAACCGGGAACATGACCACTAATCCAAATTCACTGAAAATTTCAGTTGATGTATTCAACTGAAAAGGAGAAAAAGAAAGGCAAATTTTCAGTTCCTGGTTAGTTTGGAAACAATAGAATCAACTGCAAGTACTTTATCAGCTAACACAATGTGGCTGTTTCCAAAGTATTTTACCACTGATTAATGCTTGCACAGTATTTTTATAGTTTACAAAGCAGCTTCCTGTACTTGACCTTATCTCGTCCTCACCAAATCTCCGGGAGGATGTTCCTCAAACTTTAGATGTGGGAAACTCTAATGCAAAGGTTAAATGCATAGGAGCCTAACCCCTAGCCTTGAAAGCTTCCCACAGGACTGATTCTGTGGCCAGTGGGGCGCACCTGTCACCTCTCTGTGCCTGGGTTCCGTAAGGCTCTGACAGATTCTGCTTTGGGCCTGTTTTCTTCAGCCACGCCACTGAGACATGTGCAGGGAAGGAAAAACGAGGAATAAACCGAAGGCAGAGGTCAAGAAGCTCACAGTGGGTGGGGTGACAGAGTTCTGTGGTGCTGAGGAGCATTCTGAAGGGATGTCTGTGAGGAGGAGTGGGTGTGGCAAGGAGGAGAAGTCGTGGTGAACATACATATAGGGTGGACTCCAAAACAGGCCTGGCCATGGCAAGGATGGGAGCAGCCCTTCGGCTACAGTGGAAAATCCCAACTAGAGCATGAATTCCATTCAACAAATATTTATGGCGCCTACTCAGTGCAAAGAGTCACTGGGTCCAGTTCTGTCGTGGTGCTATGGTGCTGCTGGCAAAGGGAACTTGGGCCAGTGACAAAGCCACGGAAGACCTGTAGGAGACAGACTGGATACTAAGGACCTGGCCTCATGTGGAGAGGCGCGACCACCCCCTGGGAACCCAAGTTCAGCAGCTAGTGGACCCAACCCTCTAGCAGAGAAAAAAAATAAAATAAAAAAGATAGCTGAGTCATTGACCACTGGGGACATGCCCAGGCAGAGCCCAGTGACTCCGGGTGCTAATGAGAACAAAATCTGCTCTCATAACTGTAGCGTGGGGCAGGCTGGTCTGAAGAGAAGCCTCAACAGTCAGGTGGAGTCACAGGGTGCTTTCCTCTCCCCTCCTACTCTTAGCAAGGTCAACTCTGGAGATGCTGAGCTTGGTAGTGGGGGAGGGGTGGAGGCAGACTGTCTTCCTGACTTAATTTCTCCACATCCTTATAGCTGACTGGGTTGCTCACTGCCCTGGCCCCACTCCCCAGCCCCTCGCCGTCCTGCTTTGCCACAGGCCCCCGCCCCACTGTGAGTGGGCTAGCCTTGCCCCTCGCCGTCCTGCTTTGCCACAGGCCCCCGCCCCACTGTGAGTGGGCTAGCCTTCCCCCTTGCCGTCCTGCTTTGCCACAGGCCCCCGCCCCACTGTGAGTGGGCTAGCCTTCCCCCTCGCCGTCCTGCTTTGCCACAGGCCCCCGCCCCACTGTGAGTGGGCTAGCCTTCCCCCTTGCCGTCCTGCTTTGCCACAGCCCCCCGCCCCACTGTGAGTGGGCTAGCCTTCCCCCTTGCACTCCTCCGCAGTTGGCCTGCAGAGCCAGGCCAGGCCTCTTGCCCCCGACTTTCCCCAAGCAGGTTCCAAGACCTCTGGTCAGCTGTACCTAGTCTCAAACAAAGGAACCCCAAAAGAGTGAATGGAAAAGGTCAAAAGATCAACATTATCCAGTGCCTGAGAACTAACACGACAGGGTGAGAGCGGCCTTGCGTGGCCTTTTCTCAGGAAATAGTGCTCCAAAAGGTCAAAGCTGAGGGCGCCTGGGTGCGAAGGCTGCTGCCGAAGTGTTACCCAATGATGCCTCCGGGTCGTAAAGCTCCTCGCAGTTTCCAAAGCACGATCACACTGTGTTCTCACAGGAACTAAAGGGCCATGGTCACCCGTTACACAGATGAGGGAACTGAGGTATGGGTGGTAAGTACCAACAACCGGCTCAGCAGCCTCTGTGGGGTAGAAACTAGGTTCGAGCCCGGGACTTCATGAACCAGGCTTTCTCTCTCCACCCGACATCAAGAGGGCTGGCAAAGCCTGTATGTCACAGGCTGCCTCACACTTGCAGGTCCGGCCTCCTGCCTCCTTCAGTTGCGCTGACCCTGCAGCGTCGCCTGGAATGACTTTTTCCGCTCCCTCCCGTTGTCTCTTCAGGACTGTCTTCTCTGTATCGCCCCTTCCCCACACCAGCAGGGCCCCGTCCTCTCCGTGTTCCACACCTGCATGTGTTCCACATCTGCATGCTCAGATGGTGTCAAGCATTTATGTATTAGCACTGCCCTCACCTCCAGGCTCCCCAAGCCCTGCATTCAGCTGTTTGTGAAGGAGTGAGGGAATGGATGGATAGTCTTAAGAGTCAGATCTCAGGTCTTTAGGAAGGAGTTTGCACCCTGTCATCTTGACCACTGGAGAATCTGAGGCCTGGAGAGTGAGTTCATTGGCATTTGAGCCCATCAAGGGCCACACATCCTCCTCATTTCTGGCGGTCCCTTGAGAACATTACTCAGCAAGTCTTCAGCTCCACCCACTCTCTTTGGGAAGGGACAGCTCATGGAGTAACCATTCCTGCCTGCCTCCATCCTTTTTTTCCCCTCCGTCTGGAATTTCCCTAGGGGCACCTGCTCGTTCACCATTGTCCCCACATCAGTGTCCCCAGGGCACCTGCCTTTGCTGCTCCTGCAGACCTCCCAGAGACCTCAGTTGTGGATGGGGGAGCAACAAGCCTGGGCCAGTGATGCATGCTGAGCTGAGGCCCTGTGTAGGGTGAGGGCCGTGGTGCCAGCAGCCCTCCCTCTCCAGAGCTGAGATCATGCCCAGCCTTCCCTTCCATGGAAGCAGCCCACCCACTCCACATGGACTCCTGGAAGAGAGCTAAAGGATTCCTCAAAGAAGGCTCCCTTGACCTGGGATCTGGACCTGCTGGGCTTCAGAGCTGTCTTCTGAGGAACCTCATCTAGTCCTTTCCTGCACATTTGACACCCTACCCAAGGTCCTTCCTTTGAGGAATCCCAGGTCTGTAGCAGAAGGGCCACTGACATTGGTCAATTGCTGACATTTCTCTGAGGATCCAGTGGCAATGAGGGAGTCTTCTAGAGTGTGCAGGTTACAGGAGGGCTCTGGCTTCAGGGCAGGGCAATGGTACCAAGAGGGCTTTAGGATCTTCAAGCAAGACAGCTGGCAGGCAGACTATGACCCACTCACCTCAGGCTCCCATCTCCCAGTCCCTCCATCATCTCCTAGTCCCTCTGAGTCACCCCTGGATTCTAAGGCTTGCAGTAAGAGGGTAAGGGGCATGGGGGACTGGGCATGAGATTATGTGCCCTCGGAATGCTGACCTGGGTTGCAGGCTCATTGTAGAGAAGCAGCTTCCAAAGCTGTTCCTCTGGGTGTAAGTTGGTGCAGGAAGCAGAGCTGAAGCAGCACCCGCCTGCTCCCTCACACCCTGCTCTTCCCTGAATCCCAGTCCCAGGAAGCAGTGCTGGCACAGGACACAGACCACTGACTCATCAGTGGCGGCGTCCGCAGCCTCTGTAACAGCACTCACACCAGCACATGTGTGTGTCCCTTCTCCAGCCAGCGGGCCTCACTCCAGCTGCGGGAGGATGACTGCTGTGGCCAGGCCAGAACTATTGCTCCACAGGACAGAGATGCACAGGGTGCTCATCACAGAATTCTTCCACAATGTGGTGGACACTGTGTGCACCAACGGGTACCTCCCAGCTGCTCTCCCTGCCTTAATCCTGAAGCACAGTCACAGTCCCGTCCCCCCACAGTCTTGTATTGTGACCCTTGCTGGACTGAACTTCAACAACCTTCCTTCCTTATCCTCTTGAGCATGTACCACCATGCTCAGGTTGCTTATATTTTCACTGGTTCCCCTTTGCCCTGGCATGGAGCCCATGCTCTGTAGTAGTCTGTATTCAGATGATTGGCATATGATCTACCCCTCCCCTGCTTTTTTCTGCCCTGTGCCCAGAATGCTCATCGGGACCTGAATGCACTTTGCCCTTGCCCAGTCCCATCCGTACTCCCATAATGCATTACACTCACTCCTGCTCTCTAGGATGTTCTCTCTGGGCTCTCCCTGACCTTCTAGCAAGTCGTGTCATTTTCCATGACTCCTCAAAGGGCAAAGCCACTCTTGGGAAGGGGGGACACCTGCATCCCAGCATGATTTCAAGAGTCCAGCAGGCCTTACACTGTAAGATCGAGGCAAGCCACTGGGCCAGCCATTGGTGGCCTGTGAAATGGCAGAGACAAGGCTGTATAAGTCTCGAGGCACGAAGGTTGAGTGACTATGGGACTTGCACGTTCTTGGGATTTTAACTCCCGCCTCCACCCCATGAAAAGGGCAGGAAATATTCTGATTTAGCTCTCCATCTTCAGCCTTCCCCACCTTCCCTGGGGTCACAAAGTAGAAGGCTCCTGGAGATCAGCCTGCTAAGAGACCCGCTCTAGGCCCTC
Organism: Peromyscus californicus insignis; assembly: GCF_007827085.1. Lineage (NCBI taxonomy): Eukaryota > Metazoa > Chordata > Mammalia > Rodentia > Cricetidae > Peromyscus > Peromyscus californicus. The sequence continues at coordinate 85,938,129 of NW_026294617.1, forward strand.
CCCTAGGATACTCCAGCCACCCTCATCTTCTCCCTGCCCCTCTTTCGAGAGCAGTAAAGAGGCTCAGGCCAAAGGCAGAGGACAAGTCCCCTGGATTCCTATGGCTGGGAACTTCGGCTGGTTCTAGGAGTCCTGTAATTAAGAGGTTAAAAGCAGCCAATTGGCCCCTAGGGCTAAAAAGTGAGAAGCTCTCCCAAATGCTGGGAAGAACAGTTGGGAAAGCAGTTCTTTGACTCCCTTCGGCTCCTGACACTGACTTGATGCGGCCTTCTCCCAGAGTCTTAGTCTTCTCAACTGTAAACCAGGCTAACAGTGATGTCCCCAAAACACACAGCACACAGCTAGGGAGAGAGGTGTTCAGTGAAAGTCACTTCCTCCTCCTCAGCATGCGAGACCAGGGCCAGGTTGTCTCCTCAGGCTGCAGCCATGAAGACTATGTGGTAAGATGACCCCACATAACCTCCCCCCTCCCCCGCTGGGTGGGGGGGGCTACAGCAGAAATCAGTGGGTTCCTAGGCTGGGGCTCCCCTGACCCCACTCAGCAGCCTCTGTGCACACCTTCAGGCAGAGAAGAGGAAAGACAGCTCACAGTGGCCAGCCTGAGAGTATTCCCCACTGCCCAGACACCCAGGCTCCTGACCCTTGACCTCTGCCCTCCTGCCCCTCGTGATCCTTGGTGTCCCGAATCTGGTGTCTTTCTCTTCTGAGTACGCTTGTCTGCTTCATTTCCTTCTGTCTAGTAAGGCTGCTGCTCATGAGGCGGCTGGGGTGACCGAGGCTGCAGTGGCTCAGCACCCCTGTGTTCTGGACTCACTTGCAAAGGTCACAGTGTCCCCTAACAGTTCGGGTTCCCCAAACCCATAGTCTAAGCAGGAACACTGGGGAGGGATTTCTCTGCAAACTGAGCTGTGTCTCACTGCCCCCTCCCAATGGCAAGCTCCCCTGGGCCTGGCTGCAGGAGGAAGCTGAATGGGGGAGCACAAAGTTCAACCCACAGCAGTTCTATGCCCGAGGCTTGCTCATCATATAAAACTGGGATACTATCCCAAAGATGAATTCAGCTCTGCTGTCCCACAGCAGCGGGGTCTGTGAATGGAAGGCATAACCATCAATCACCCTGCAGAGTGCTGTTGCCAGGCCTCAATTCCTGGGTTCAGAACAGACCTAAAGAGAGAGAGAGCAGAGCCAGGCAACAGGGGACGCGGTGCCCAGGCAGAAGTCACAGGGCAAGGACAACACCAAGAGCTTTTGCCCAAAAGGCGGATGATAGTATCTTTTCATAACACATTCAGGCTTGTTGGGCTTCTGGCCAGGGTACGCCCAGCTTTCAGCCTTCTCCACAGGCCCAGCAGACTCACCCACTGCCTCCCTCTGCCTTGATCCTCTCTGGCGAAAGAGAGCTTTGAGGACACCAGGACAGAGGAGGTGGCAGCAGCCCCAGGCAGGACTGAACCTGGAGTTGTCATCTCTGGGGACAGAAAAGGTAGCGGTAGATCATTTCTGATCTCCCCCAGGGTCCCCACTCAGGCTTGCTGAGACCTGGTTGGGGCTGGGGCTGGAAGCTGAAGCCATCCTGGCCCTGAGGACACCCAGAACTACTGATCTTGGCTATTTGAAGGCAGAATCAGACCGTACTTACAAGCCTGGAATACCTCAATGCACAGGATAGAGGAGAGGGTGGGCTCTCCTGGAGGACGGGGGGCAGAGCCGTTCTCCCCTATCTGCAACACTCAGGATGGTTAAGGATGCTATTTTTGCTATGAGTTGGGGGTGCAGCAGTGTGAGCCTGTCCAGACCAGAGTCGTCTGTTGGCAATCAGCCCTTCACAGGTTTCCCTTCATCTCTGAAGGCCCCCAGCACCTGCCCGTCTGAATCCAGGGGCTAGGGCCCTCAGTAGTAAGCCCGTTAGGGCCAAAGAGGAGTTTCCCCCCCCGGCAAGCCCTTCAGTCTCTGGGAGAAGTGTGTGGTTTTTAACCCTCCTTCACTGGCAAGGGTAAGCAAGCTGACAAGGCCGCGGAGCTGCCAGAGCTGGAGTTCACCTCCCTGCACAGAGGAAACTCAGCAAACCGCCTTTCCTGTGTTCTTGGAACAAGCTCCAAGCTCCCTTCACCTCAGGACTCACTTCGCCATGCCAGCCAGCAAATTCGGAGAAAGCACGGCACCTGTGCCCTTCACCCGTGGCCCTGGGGGTGCTCTTCCTCCCTGGGTCACACCCCGTCTCTAGGGAAAGGATAAAGGCTCTTTGGCTACCCCGTGTCTCAGCATCCGTGCTACCCTGAGGTTACATGGCTACTGACCTTCCTACCTGCGGTGGATGGACCTAGGCTTTCAGGCTTGGGGACTTTGGATATCTTCTCCCCCTGACACAGCTTGAAGTCAGCGCAGAAGCTGAAGCATTCTTCTGCAGCTCGCTCACTCAGATAGACTTGTAAAGGCCCTGACGATAAGAGAAGGAGGGACTGAGGTTGGCCATGTGCTTCTAAGGGAGCCTTCCAGGCTCTCCAGGCTCCCACAACCCTGTTACAAGATTGCCGGAGAGCCCATGCACTAACAAAGCCAAGTCTCGGCTAGGTACCTGACTTTGGATAGAGGAAAAGCCTCCCCAGCACCCACTACAAGTCGCCAACATAGTGCAGGGGATAAGAACACAGACCCCAGAGCCCTACAGTCTGGGTTCAAATCCCAACTCAGCTACTTGGCAGTTGTGCCTTTGAGCAAGTTCTTGACCTCTGTGCCTGAGGTAGCTCTAAAATGAAGGCAGCAGCCAGGCACAGTGGTTCACTCCCGTGAACTCAGCACAGGAGACTGAAGCAGGAGGATCACAAGTTTGAGATCAGCCTGGGCTATAGAGTGCATTAACTCAAATATCAAAAGTAAAGGTAATAATATGGTACCTACCCTATGGTTGTAATAAGTGTATATGTTCATACACACAAAGTACTTAGGGCAGTCCCTGGCATAAGAGCTATATATGTAACTTATTTTTATTTAATAATTACTTTATATTACCCAAGAGACTATGAATATCAGGGCTGGCAAAAATCTCACTTCCTCGAGGAAGGTCTGTGGGAGATGTCAAGTCTGTTGTGCAAGAGACTGTCATTTTCCACACAGGTGGCTTACCAAGCGCTTTACATCAGGTAGAAATAACCACTAATAGCAATCTCCCCTGCAGCCAGGCACAAACCTCCAGAGCCTGAGGGAATGACAAATTTTACTACTGCTGGAGAGGGACATTTGACTACTGGGCAGATTCCATTTTTAGAACCCGGAAAGTTATTCTGAGCAGAGGCATGGTGTTTTCTGGTCTTTGTTTTGTTTTGTTTTTTTAAATAGCCTCCAGCATTCTAACAATCTTCGCATGCATGCCCCATTGCAGGGAAATCAGGGCACAGTGGGAAGCCTCAGCAGACCTCCAGGTTGCTAGGCAACGTGTTCCCCTTCCCCAGCCGGGGCAAGAAGAGATCCAGGGTAGGCGCCATGCCTCTACCCACCCCAGGTGCCAGAGCTCATTAGCTGGCTCAGAGCCCCTCTCAAAAGTACCCAGTGAAAGGGACTGAGATTTCTTCTCAGCCTTGACAGTGTGGGACCCAATAGCATCAAAGCCCTCTTCTGTACAGCCGCAGCATGCTTTCTTTTTCTTTTTCTTTTTTCTTTTTTTTTTTTTAAGACAAGACAGTATCTCTCAATGTATCCTTGCCTGTCCTAGAACTCTGTAGACCAGGCTGGCTTTGAACTCACAGAGATACACTTGCCTCTACCTTCCCAGTGTTGGGAATAAAGGTGTGTGCTACTGCATGTGGCTTTTGCAGGCATGCTTTCTAAAGGGCATAAGTGCCCACTGAATCATGCTGTCTGCAGGTAAGTAGGGGGCAGTGCGCCGATGCTTATGTTAGGTGTCTACTAGCTGGGGCACTTTTGGCTTGCAGCTGAACCTCTCAAGTCCCCACATCTCTGCTGTGTCACTTCTCCCTCAGCCTCCCTCCTATAGTCCTACTGTGGTGTTAATTCAAGCGTTTCTGCCCATCTGCTACATGGATGCCAAGAGATGGGGAGGCCACGTCTTTGGGAATCATTATTCAGCCTACTGTCCCAGCCACTGTCTTCATTGCTCTCCTCCTCCTCCTCCTCCTCCTCCTCCTCCTCCTCCTCCTCCTCCTCTTTTTCTTCATAACATTTATTTATTTTTATTTTATGTATATGTGTTGTGTGGCAGGCTTTTCCTGCAGAGATGCAGCACACATGACTACTCCCCACATAGGGAGCCTACCACAACAGACCGAAGGACACACACCACTAAAGTCCAACATGGTGAACCAATGAGTTTGATTGGGGGGTCACTTACAGGAGCAGAAACAGCTCAAAGACAGTTGCATCACCAAAGCCAACACCAGCACGGGTGACATCTCACAAAAGCTGAAAATTCTGAGCCCAGTGCATAGCCTGCAGGCAGCTCGACAGGTTGAAAAGTGTCATTTCCAAATGGCTCAGCTGGACTAAGCCTCTTCAGGCAGTTCAGCTGGTGTCGCCATCTTTTTAGGCTGCTTGCCTGGTCTCTGCTGCTTCTAGGCAGCTTAGCCTGTCTGCCTTTTTGCAGCCTATTTTGTCTGAAAGTGATGCTAAAGAGTCTTTAATGGTTACTCTTGGGAGGAAGGGGCCTAGTGAGTCTGGCCAGTTGCAGGGACTTCCTAAAGCTATCTGAGTTGTTTACCTTCTATCTTAAGGAGCTAGCTCCCCTGCAAGATGGAATGTTTCATTCTAGGAGGAAACTGCTAAACAACAATGTATTTTCCAGAATGTATGCATGTGCACCATAAGCATGCCTGCTGTATGCAGAGATCAGAAGAGGACCTCAGGCCTCTTGTAACTGGAGCACAGGTGGTTTGTGAGCCACCACTTGGGTGCTAGAAACCAAGCCTGGGTCCTCTACAAGAACAGTAAATGCTGAGCCATCTCTCCAGTACCCCCAACCCCACTGTTTTCGTCTAACAGAGTTGACCAGTGGATCGTCACTGAGCTGCCTGGCATGTTCAATAAGTTCACCATGGCTGGACACCACACAGCAGCCCAGCATGACTGAGCACACAGCCCCACTGTGAATTTCACCCACCCTGAAGTCGTCTTGTGTAGACCTTCAAACAACTGGGACCTGTGCATTCCAGAGGCTGGGTGTGGGAATGCTTACTCAACCCCTAGGAGCTCCCTCCAGACCTCTAGTTACCTGGACTAGAGTCCAGGAGTGTAATAACTCTCCTTAAATTGTTTCTTAGGGGCCATCGAGACGGCTCTTCAGGTGATAACGCTCACCGATAAGCCTGATGACCTGAGTTTGATTCCCTAGGACCCACGTGGTAGATGGTCAGAACCCACCCTCACAAGTTGTTCTCTAGCCTCTGTGCATACACAAACACATAAAATAAATAAGAGTGATAAAGAAAAAGTATTTAAAGTTTTAAACCAGTAAATAAATGAAGGTATAAATATAAATCCTTCAGAATTCTCCAGAGCTAGAAAAAAATTTGTTGTATAAAGAAAACTTTCTTCAAATCTTATTCTGTTGAGATAGCATCATAGGTTTATGTGTGTGTGTGTGTGTGTGTGTGTGTGTGTGTGTACGTTGTGTGAATATGTGTGCCTATGTGTGTGCCTGTGTGTGTGAATATGTGTGCCTGTGTGTGTGCATGTGTGTGTGAATGTGTATGCCTGTGTGTGTGAATATGTGTGCCTGTGTGTGTGAATGTGTTTTCATGTGTATGTGTGAATGTGTGTGCCTGTGTGTGTGAATGTATGTGCCTGTGTGTGTGTGAATGTGTGTGCCTGTGTGTGTGAATGTGTGTGCCTGTGTGTGTGTGAATGTGTATGCCTGTGTGTGTGAATATGTGTGCCTGTGTGTGTGAATGTGTTTTCATGTGTATGTGTGAATGTGTGTGCCTGTGTGTGTGAATGTATGTGCCTGTGTGTGTGTGAATGTGTGTGCCTGTGTGTGTGAATGTGTGTGCCTGTGTGTGTGTGAATGTGTGTGCCTGTGTGTGTGTGAATGTGTGTGCATGTGTGTGTGAATGTGTTTTCATGTGTATGTGTGAATGTGTGTGCCTGTGTGTGTGAATGTATGTGCCTGTGTGTGTGAATATGTGTGCCTGTGTGTGTGAATGTGTGTGCCTGTGTGTGTGTGAATGTGTGTGCCTGTGTGTGTGTGAATGTGTGTGCATGTGTGCTTGAGGATGCCAGAGGTTCACATCAAGATTTCTTCCTCAATTGTTTCTCTATCTTATTTTTAGAGACAGTTTTTTCTCACTAAACCTGGAGCTTACATTTTAGCTGAACTAGCTGGCTAGTTAGCCCTCAGAGCCCCCCCCCCCCCCCCCCCCCCCCCCCCCCCCCCCCCCCCCCCCCCCCCCCCCCCCGTCTCTGCCTCCTAGCCTGTTTTCTTATTTTATTATTTATTTTTAACATAGATGGTGGGGCCTCGGTACTTTGCTCACGGAGCCATCTCTGCAGCCCCAGAATCAGGGTTTTAAAAAAATAAAAGTGGACAGTTAGGGGGAAAAAAGAAAATTAAAGGGATCTGGGCAAGGAACGAAGCCTCTCACTCCAGGGTCTGTTGAAGTCTCTGGATAGCTAAAAGTCAAAAGTTCCTGCCCAGCTAGCATTTGCTGTGAAGACTGCCTCCATAGACAACATTTCTTTTATACAGAGTCGTGTTGTTGTTGTTGTTTAAATAGTAATGTTAAAATGGCAATGAACCATGCTCAGGACTAATGGCCTCAGTGTGGCCTTCCTCCTCATGGATACTTTCTAGGAATCTCACAAAAGAGACCGTTAATTGTTTATAGTAAAAACATCCTAACTCCCCACATCCCTGTGATCTAGGCTTTAACCTTATCAACAGTAATCCTGACCAGTGCACACTAGGAACCACCCTGTGGTCTCAGTTCAACTGCTTAGTGACCCTTGGAGATAATGACTTTGAAACTCACCAAAACCCTATATATGGCTATAGTGAAGACAGGGAAGTCAACTGCACTTAGGTGTATTACTCTTCCCCACGGGCCTCTCTTTCTATTGAGGTTTAAAATCCCTGTAATAACCCCCAACTGTGCTTCATACTGACTTGTCCTAAAATTCCTTTCTGCGGTGAAGTCACGGATCCAGCCTTAGCGATAACTCTGAGGTAGTTTGGGGCTAATTTTCTGGCCAGTATGTAAGGACATTTTCTCCATCTCTTTTGGTTTATTTTATATTTTGAGACAGGTCTTGCTATGAATCCCAGGTTGTCCTGAAACTGACTCTATGTCAGGTAGACTAGCCTCAGAATTATAGCAATCCTCCTGCCTCTGCCTTTGGGGTGCTGGGAGTGCTGGGATTCCAGGTGTGCACCTCCATGCCCAGTCTCCATCTTTTTAAGGCCTCAGAGAATCCTCCACATGGATAGACCCCAAGTGATTACTCTGTTGGTGGGTTTCAATTGAAACTACTGTAGTGAGATAATGTAGTCCTAGCTGACTTGTTCACCTTGCTGTAGGAGGCTTGAAGAGATGAGGCATTCTCCTCACACCATCCCAAACCTATTCCAAAGCAACTGAGCCTTGGGTGGAGGAAATGGGGGCCTCCCTAGCTCTTCAGAACTGACAGAACTTTGCTCTCTGTGACTGAGCCTCCTAGAGACAAGGAACCCGATTGGCTGCCAGAGAGAGGGATTGTGCATTTGCAGAGAAGCTTCCATGGCAAGCACACGAACATTTCTCCCAAGCCAGTTCAGACCTCAGAGAGCATGTGTTGCCTCCTGGATCAGAAAAGCCCAGGGTCTGCGTAGAATTTGAGTATAGTTTGATCCTAAGAGTCCCTTGGCTCAGCCTTCATTCTTGTATTAAAAATAGCAGGAGTAGTCAGAGGCATACATCTAACCACACTCTAGGGGAAAAAAATCTGACCTGGGACTTCCACCGAACTCCTGAGATACGTCATGACAACGCAGGTTTAGATCATGTGCCCACATCTGGATCAATTGCTGCCAGGGACGGAAAGTCCTGAGGGGCGGGGTTCGTGCCAACCCCAATCTGGAGTTGAGGAGTAGACGGCCTTCTCAAGTTAGTGGAATTTTCCAGAGAAACCTTGTCGGGAAAGGGTAGGTAGGGTGGGGTGCAAGGGTATGTGGGCTCAGGGAGAACCAAGGAGAAGCTCTGGACCATGAAATTCCATGCCCCAGGAGCTATAGGGTAGAGCGATCCTAAATACAACCCCATGTACACTGCCTCCCCAAAGCTCTGTGAACATCAAAATATGATGTGTGTGTGTCTTTATTCTAGAAAAAATGCCTACATATACAGTCATTAGGTCAAAGGGCTCACACATGTCCAATTTGTAAGAGATATTGCTAATTGTAACCTCTGGAAATGTCTGTTCTCTCCTGTATTGTAAATATTCTTCATCTTTTTCATATGTGCTGCCCTCGCAGTCTGACCTGGCTTTTGGAAATTACAACGACTGGCATCTCTTCGTGTACTCCTTAGCCAATCATAAATCTTCTAGGAGTCACTCGCCCCGCCCTTTGTTCCCCTGTCGGTTTGTTTATCTTTTCCTTTTCTTGTTGACTGGTGAAAGCTCTTTGTAGCTCATGGATACAGACCTTTTGTTCCATCTGTCACAGACATTTCTCCCAGCTTGTCCTTTGTGTTTTAATTTTGTGGAGAGAGAGCTTTTGTTGCCTAAACTGGGCTAATTTCTTGTATTTAAATATGTCAGACTGCCATGGGCTTCTGCTTAGAAAGGTCTTGTCTTTCCTGCTCTAAATTAAAAAATAATATGAGCCAGGTGGTGGTGGCACACGCCTTTAATCTCTGCACTCGAGAGGCAGAAGCAGGCAGATCTCTGAGTTCGAGGCCAACCTGGTCTACAGAATGAGTTCCAGGATAGCCAAGGCTACACAAAAAAACTGTCTCAAAAAACCAACAATAAAAAATAATGATAATGTACACAACGCCTCCTGGTTTTGTTCATATTTTCTGTGGGCTTTTGTATTTATACACCGTCTCTATCTGCGAGTGACTGGATTACAGTTGGAGGCCGAGATGCCTGGCTAGTGAGTAGGAGAGAACTTTGGGACCTGCAGGAGCTCTGCAGCTTTCCCACATCTAATAGACGGATTAGAAGGAAAGCTGGTGTGTCTCCTTAAGTTCAGGGACAGCCAGAAAAGGGAGCTCAGTGGAGCAGGATGCAGCCTTCTGATGTCGGTGCCCCAGAGAAAGGGACAGACTGAGCCCTGCAGCAAAGAAGGAAGAATGGTGGAGGAGCCACCTTCTTTTAGGAAGAATCCTGACAGGGATGTGGGGGAGTCAGCCAAAGGACCAGACACCAGGGAGCCTTGTTTCTCCCTCCTCATGGGGGTGTCATTAGCTCACATGTGTTTCTTTTGAGCAACTACTCTGAGCCCAGGAAAGGACCACCATATCGTGGCCCAGTGATTACGGAAGTCAGTCACGACCCCGAGACAGCAGAGGCCCTGCTGGGGAAGGCAGGTCATCATTTTAAAAAAGTGATCTGGACTCTAGAGAAGTGGGTGCCGCTTAAGGACAAAAACCGGAGCCCACAGCAAGGGCTAGATGTGGAGGGCTCACAAAGCACTGGCTCTAGTGGCTTCAACATGGTAGCAGAGTGCATGTACCTGTTGATAGGAATTCTAGCCATGCCCCCATGACCGCACTTGCGCTGGGGCGGTAAGTCCTACGTAATCCCTGCGCTGCATGGTCACGTAATTTGCATGCAGCGTGATCACATAATCTATGTGCATGTGTGGCATAGTTACGTAGACCCATATGCGCATGTGTTGGGGGAGTCCATAAAAGGCAGATCCCATGTACTCTTCTCCCCTCTCTTCCGCACATATCTTCCAAATAGGCCTAAGCACATCCTTTCCTGTCCCTCCCGTCTAATAAACTCTTATAGTGGGTTTTGTTGTACCTCGTGACTTTTTCTCGCAGGGTAAACAGTGCCACATAAAACTAACACCTGTTTCAACATGTCCATGTTCTAGAAGCACCAGAAGGCATAGGCATGCACCTTGGTGTGGTAGGCGCGCCACAAAGATACATGAATGCATGGGTCATGGGTCTAGGAAACAAGACTGCTCTTTTCATGTCTAGCTGAGGACCACATAGTAGCCCCTCCCATCAGCTTCCTAGGAGTCTGCCAAGAGCAAGGGCCTTGAGAATGCAGGTAGGCTAGAAATGGCCACTGCTGTGTCTCTCCCTTGCCCCTGGATGGGTAACCGCCAGTGAGCAGCACCCCCACCCTCAGAACTCCAGACAGGCCCTGTGGTCACCCACTGCCTGGCATTCCTGACCCCATTCCTGCTGACTCACCGCAATCTGGCTGATCCCAGCTTCCTGCAGCAGGCCAGCAGGGGCCAGAGGAAAGCACAGGAAGCTGCATCGGGATCCTGGACTCTGTCAGGAGAGAGAGGAACCTTCCTGTTTCTGCTGCTTTGAAGGGGTGATCAGGAAGTGGACTTTCTAGAGGCCAGAGTGGACTTTTCCATCTCTGACTCAACCTGGTTCTCACCACCTCCCCACTCAGAGAACCGGGTCCCGCCAGCCCCTGCTCCTAATGCTGAATTAAAGCCCGCTTCACATCAGCCGAGATAGTCTAGTTTGATCGCCTGTGACTGTGTGTTACCATGTGCTGACAAGTGTGGCTAAATGTGATTGTGGTTGGGTATTGTGGTGCCAGTCCATGTGTGACTCAGAATCACCGTGTAATTGTGTGCAGCTGGGTCTGATTACGCACAGAAGAAATGGTTGATTGTACATGGCTACATCTCACTGTATGATTTGTGAGATTGCATGCTGCAGCCCATGAATACTTGTCTGTGGTTACATGTGTTCCTAGTGGCTGTGTGATGCTGAGTACAGTATGTGGTGGATGTGTCCATAAGTAGCTGTGTGTAGGCGGGTGGCACTTCGTCATATCCCAAGGCCTAGGCCCAAAGAGATCAGGGGTCTGCAGTCTGTATGCTGTGGTAGGGAAGAGAAGGTAAGGGGTGTGTGTGTGTGTGTGTGTGTGTGTGTGTGTTATACTCTCTTCTTTTTTAAGTCCTATCCCTGAGGAGGCCATACGATTCCCACTTATGAAAGGAATTAGAACAGGCTGTAAGATGCTCTTCCCCTGGGTCACTGACCATTTTTAGAGTGTTTTCTTGGAAGTCAGGCTGAGCTTCAGAGGAAAGCCAGCCCATTTGAGCTCTCACAGCAACTGGCCCCTGCGCTCACAATGTCTCAGTATAGCCTTCACCCGGGCCCAGGCTGCTCTCCAGCCCTGCAGAGATACACAGCCCTTATCTCTCAGCCCGGCCGTCTCTGTCCACTCTTCCCATACCTCCTCTGGCTGCAGAAGAAACACAGGCACCTAGTTCCCCCACTTCCCAACCCTGAAGACAGACTTTCCAGGAGTTGACAAAAATCCTCCCCCGCAAGGGATTTCCAGTGCTTTCCATGTTTGCATGTTTATATCCCTGACTTTGGGGCTGCTGCACTGGAACCTTGGTCCTCTGCTTTTCCACCTCAGAGCTCCAAGTCTGGCTGCTCCCTCCTCTGTACAGGTGAGCCACAGCCTCAGCTCCATGTAACCCCCACCACTCCTTCCTGTAGCTAAGGGGTCCTCTGCATCTCTGAGGAGACTCACAGGACTGTGAGCTTGCCCAGAAACGACAGGACTTCCCCTCTGCTTTAGTTTCTGAAGCTCTCAGCTGTGCAGGCATGCAGGCCTCAAACTGCTTCTGTCCCGGCTAGGAGAGAACCCTTGTGGTCACTCCTATTGATGCTGGACACATTGAGAACATAGGGCAAACCGGCAGCTGCAGTACCTTGAGGAAGATAAAGGGCAGGAAAGAAGAAACCGGGGGTTGGGAGTCAGAGTACTCAGTAGGAAGGACTGGACTGGAGCCAGGGTAGGTCTGTTCTGCTAACACCAGTGAACTCACAGACAGGTGGAGCACTCCTGGAGAAAGGAGCTCCTAGACCAGCAGCATCCTAACTCACCACCTCAAAGCTGTATGAGTGGGGAAGGCTCATTTCCTCCCCCAGGCCTCAGGTTAGCCACCTCAAAGACTGAAAAAAAAGATGGTAGGAAAGAATCTGTAGAGAGCTCAGTGGCTTCCACTTGCAACCTGAAGACAACTTTGGCTTCAAGGTGCAGTTCCTTCCCAGCCCAGGCAGTCTGCATCTCTGAAAGAATTAGCCTTTTCTTCCCCCTTCAGCAGAGTCCATGGAGACACCACTCAGAAGGGATGGAAAAACAGCTGGGCAAGAAGAATTGAAGAAAGCCCGTGAGGTGGGGGAGGGTAAACATGGCCACCAGGCTATGGAGCTTCCCATGGCAGGTCTTGGACACTGGTACCTACCAAGACTTTCCCCACTCCTTCCAGCTTTGTTATCTAAGTTATCCTCTCCTCCCAGTCCAGGCCTACCCACCCACCCCCTCTACCTTCCAACTACTCCAGGTCCCCTGGGGCTGCAGTTCTGGACTTAGTTAAACCACCTGATAAGCATTACAGTTCAACACTCATGGACTAGCTGAACTATACCAGCATCCTCCCCATGCGAAGGTCAACAAAGAGGCTGGAAAAATGATCAAGACACCACTAGCCTTATCTTCTAAAAACAGTCATTTACAATAGCAAGAATGTCTATTGATCACCTGGTCAATGCCATACAACAAATCCCACTGACCCCTGGCCTCACAATGTCTCAGTATAGCCTTCACCCGGACCCAGGCTGCTTCCCAGCCCTGCAGCTGCTCCCTGTTGCTTTCTGTGTCATTTCTGGAGCCTTTACTGAGTGCTAGGTGCAAGGGCATCTTTCCACCTCACACTTCGGCCCCTTAAGAGCCATCTGGAGCAAAGGTCAGATAGCTAAGAGATCGTAATCTCGCATTCTCACATCGGTGCCTTCCTGTGACCACTCCCCCTCGGTGCAGCAGGACCCCTGTCTCACATATAGCTAATAGAATAAGGAAAAGGTGGGATAGTCACTGCCATCACTATGTTGTCAAAGCCCTAGTCTTGATAGCAGCCAGGCGCCAGAGACCCACTCTGAAGACGTCCACATCAGTGATCTGAGAAAGACTTGTAGAGAAGTCCTCCTGACAAGGAACCTCTGGGAGTTAGGAACAACTGTTGGCTAGCAAGAAGACTACCACAGTTCTAAAGTCATAAGGGATGCCCCTGAGCCTGCAAGTGGGCCCACCTCCATTTGAACCTCCAGATTAAGATGCACCCCTGATTACACCTTGATTACATCCAGCCAAGAGCATCCTACTAAGCCATGTCTGGACTCCTGGCCCATAGAAACTGTGGGACAAATATATGTTGTTCTAAGTTCCTGAGTTTATGAGCATTCATCATAAAACAACAGAACATGGATATAAGTATGATATCTGTCTTTTAGATGAGAACCCTAAAGCTCAGAGACTTTGGTAAGAGTCCCACCCTTAATTTGAGGCTCAGCAGGGACCAGAGTCTGCCCTAAACCACATATGTTGATGTGCTTGACAGACAAATTGGCCATTGTTATTCAGTAGTCACTTAGATAAGCAGTGGCCTGCGTGATCATTGATTGAAATACCATCTTTCCAACAAGTGTTCGTTGAGGATCATCAGTCTGCCCAGTCAAGGAGAAATAATGGTATGCCACACAGACACACACCAGTGTCTACATGGCAAAGAGCTCAATGGAGAATACGGACAATGGACAGGATATTTATATGATGAAGGTTGTAAAATACAAATGGATGGGGTGAAACGGAAGCGTGTGGGACAGCCAGCCTTGGCCCAGGGCCAGGGCCAGACTCCCTGAGTAAGGGATACGCAGTTCTTTGGAAGGTGGGCCTGGTAGGGAGCCGGCCCCTCTACATTTTGTATAAGCGAGTAGGTAAGTGAATAAGATTTACTGGTCAAAGATCCCCAGAGAAAAGAACTCTCCCTGCAGTGTGAGATCACCCTGCTTCCAACTAAGTATTAGCTTCTAAGACACATGCTCCAAGCATCCAAAGCCTCTGTGACTAACTGGTGATGCTCAAAGACATTAGGGTTCACTGAATACCACTTCTGCATGCATCACAGGTGGCTGCAGTTGACATGGGACTGTGTAGCTGAACTCTTATTCTCCAGACATCTAGTAGGGGAAAAATAGCAGGTGGAGGGAAATATGAGGCAAAGTGGGGAGATGAATCAGAGGCTGATGAAGAGAGCCAGAGCAAAGAGCAGGCATTAGGAGACCTCCGTGTGCCAAGTTTCGGCCTATGATGACTCAGCAGCTCTGGAGGTCTTTGCCAATGAGTTGCCTGGCTAGTATGGTTCAGGCAGGTTCCTAGCCGGAAGCAGACAGCACATGCAAATTGTCTATTTGAAGAGCATTTCATAAAGAGACTATTGTTAGAGGTCTTGGCAGATATACAAAAGATTCTAAGAACCTTGACCAAGACCAGCAGCCCAGCTCACCATCAGGCCTCACCAAACACAGGAGGTTAGCAGAGCAGCATGGAGCCGAGCTGAGTGGATAGGGCACCAGGCAGGACTGTGGCTCTACTTGGTGTACAGCCAGGCTGTGGCACCCTGAAGGAGGTGTCCTTTGTCCTGACCTTGCCCTGCTTTCTGCCTCCAACAGGCTGAGAGTGCACCCATGGGTCAGAACAGAGCAAGGCACCTGTTGGCACAGCGCCCCCAGGGCAGCCTCCGACGGAACAGAGGAGAGCAGAGTTGGAGGCAGATTGTGGCAAAGTATTTGTCCAGCACTACCAGAGGGGGAAAAATATCTTTTTCTTTTTGGGATGTTCAGTCCATGCCCTAGACCAGAGCTTCTCAACCTGTGGGTCACAACCCCTTTAGCAAACCTCTAATCTCTAAAAATATTTACATTACAATTCATAACAGTAGCGAAATTGCAGTTCTGAAATAGCAACAAAAATGATGTTATAGTTAGAGGTGATCACAACACGAGGACCTGTGTTAAAGGGTCGCAGCACTAGGAAGGTTGAGAACCACTGCCCTAGGTGATGGACACCAGTGCACACAGACCCTGTTGTAGGAACCCATGAAAGCCCACTTGGGATTAAGACAGATTTTCCAACAAATTCTAAAATGCCCTTACCCATTCCTCTGCCACTTTGAGCTACATAGTTATGTGAAGAGGCATTCTCAGCACTGACAAAATATTGGTCAACTCTGAAAAACATTTAAGATGCCTCATGTCCTGAAAAGTCAAATATTAAGCCAAGATTCACATTTTATGTAAAAAACAAGCAGATACAGCTAGCTCATTAATATGCAAATTTCCTTTTATCTTCAATATGTGGTAAAATTATAGGTATACAAAAATTATTTTAAACTAAATGTATTTGTGGTTTATTGCAGAAAAAGAAGGAGGAGGAGGAGAACAGAGATGAGGAGAAGGAGAAAAAAAAGGAGGAGAGATCCACTCTTAACTTTGTCCTCAATTAAGGACTCTGGACAACCTACTAAACCTTCTCAGGCCTCAGTTTCCTTCTCTGTTACAGGAATGATGAGTGTCCTTATATTTTCACTTTCCACACTTGATGTGAGTTCATTTATTCCAGGGTCCCGGGTGAACCCTGGAATGCAGAGGGCTGACTGCGAGCATTTGCTAAGAGTCAGCATCAAGAAACAAGATCTGGACCACTGAGAAGCCAGATACCAGGCACAGAAGCTCTCAGCAAGAGAACCAACCACATGCAAATGACAGCCTGACTCAGATGCCTCAGCATCCTTGCCAGGACTGGTGCCAGAGGCCTTCTCTCCACATGTGTGCCTAGGTCTGAAGCTGTAGAAGGAGGGTGCTTTGTCTCCCGACCCCTCAGAGAACAGCATGATGCTCAGAAACCCAGGGTTGGCCCTTAGGGGACTTGTGAGTCGGATGGAGGAATGGAGACCAGCATGGGTTCAGCTATAAGGACCCTTGGCAGCACATAGTCTCTCTCAGGTTCCCACACTCCTGCATCCTAGGTTCAGACATATGTAAATAAGGAGCTCACAGCCTCATAGGTACCCGAGGCAGCTGGACAGTTGATTATTAGAAAGCAGCAGCCTGCCCTGATAACCTAGGGTCTCGAATGCAGAGGTTCAACACCCTCAGAGTCTCACCAGACCTGCCCTACCTCTAATCTTTCAGTGCTCAAAACAAAGGCCCTTCTGTGAGACCCACAGGCCTCTTCCCTTTGCTTCTTATCACCCACATCAGAGTTCACAGGAAGAGGGTTTCAAAACCTCAGAGTCAGAACTGCACTGAGGTTAGCGTTTTTTGTTTTTTGTTTTTTGTTTTTTGTTTTTTCAAGAGAAGGGAAACCAGAAGGGAGGGAAGAGGTGCAGGTGCAGCAGATTCAGGCCCTAGCTATGGAGGGAAGAAGGGCTTGCACAAAGGGTGTGAGTGCAGAGGGACACCTTCTCCCCGAGCCTACTGGCCCAGGGGCAGACAGGCAAAGGATATGTGTAGGTATTGGGGATTTGCTCTCAGGCATGGAGCGCCATGGGTCACTCAAAGATATTTGATGAGGCCTGCCCTGCCCAGTAACTAGTACCTCACCCTTGTCTGGTGACCTCTCTGCCTAGAGAAACTGAGAGGACCTGAAGCCAATGTGGCCCAGCCTCTCTGTTCCTGAACTGCTCAGGTATAGAGCCCTGGCCTCATTTCTGAACCTGTTCCCACCTCCACCCCACGCCCAGGTTTGCCGCACTGCTATGCAGCCTCTGAGCAGGGGTCTTCCATGGGCAATCATCTCGTCTTTCATGCATCTGAGGTGCATCCTAGAGCTGAAAACGGGAAACATTCCGTTTCCATATCTCCAACGAGACTGTGATGAAATGTTTTGAGTGTCTTGCAAGACAGTTATCTACCACATCTGATGTGGGGGTGGACTTGAAGTTGTTTGTTTTACTGTCTGTATTTCCATTGATTGCATTTTTACTTGTTTTATCTTGCTATGTTGAGTGAATCCTTCTTTTTAAAAAGATTTCAGAAGTTGTGGAATATCTCAAATATTCAGAAAATGACAGGAAATGTTATTACCCGCTATCTAGCTCTTTTAGTTCCTCCCTCTTCTCCCCCCTCCTTCTCCCTCTCCTTCCCCCACTTCTTCTCATCTCTCTCTGTAAGATCTCATGTATCCCAGGCTGGCTTCAATCCTAATGAAAGATACTATCTTGCTTTCTTAACAAAACTAGGATTACTATACACATACTGTTCTTCAACTTGACATTTTCTCACAACTTACCGATGTTTTTTGACATCTCTCCATGTGAATACTAGTAAATGCACAGTAGTCTCTTAAACATCTGCCTGGGGTTCCGTTTTATTGAATGTTTCCCATGGGCAGGCACTTAGGTGGTTTCCAGTCACTGCGTTAGTCTAAACAAGCCTACAGAGCACTTGTGCCTTGCAACTCTGTTCACTTGTGGGGATTCTGCTTGCAGTAGAGTACATACCTAGAAGGGGAGTTTCTGGAGAAAAGCATGCTGAACATTTGCCATCCTGAAGGAATTGCCAATTTTGCCTTCTAAAAATGACCAACTTGAACACCTACTTAGAGCACAGGGAAGTTTTTTCCTCCTCACATCTTCAAGATCATGGCTGCTTGTACCACTGCTGACCTTTTGTTTATCTTCTGTGAACTGTCTGTCCCTACTTCTTCCCCCTAGAATTTTATGCTTTCCTTTGTCTTTTGGTCTTTTCTATTTGAATCTTCAATCCATCAAGAATTAATTCAGGATGCTGAGGGGGTGAGGTATTCTTTTCAATGAACATGTATTGATGTTTCCTGCTCTGTAAATAAATCTGATTAGATGCTATGACAAGGAAGAGAGGATTTTTCTCTACCCCTAAGAATCCACAGACGGAGTCTGCCACAGGTTCTGATGCAAACCAAATAGACATGGAATGTGAACCCAAAGAAATAATGCTCACATTCACACCAGAGAGATGAGTGAAAAGGAGGAAGGATGGGAGGGAGTTTGGAAAAGAGTGTTCTGGAACCAGAGGGTGTAAGAAGTGTAAAACTCAGGTCAGGAAGACCTTGAGTTGGGGAGACTGAGGGGTACAAAAGAAAGAGACCACTGTGGGGTAGACTGGAGACTTCAGATCTATGGGAGGTGAAGATCCCAGGCCAATTCCAGCGGGAGATTGATGTAGTGGGGTTAGGGCAGGGTGCTGGTAAAGATATCTTGGATGAGACTATGGTGATGGAAGTCATTAATTTGGGGAGATAGTAAGAAGGGAATTGGTAAAGTCTGAGTCGACAGGGAAGCTTGCTGAGGCGCAGAAGAGTCAAAGATGAGGCATCAATGAGATGATGTCTACTCCATGAGTAAATTATGATGTTATACTAGAGAAGCCTGGCCAGGGCCAAGTTCAAAGGCAGCATAGCAAATAGAAAGTGGTGGGTTCTTTTGAGCACATCACTTGTCCATACTATGGAAGTAATAACAGTTCCATTTACTACACAGGATGCTATAAGAGTACAGATAATGGCTACATCAATTCACCAAAAAAAAAAAAAATGTGTTGAGCAATGCTTGCAGTATATAACAGATAAGAATGTATGGTATATTAGTGGAGAATCAAAGGAGAAAGAAACAAAGTTGTAATAGGTAATAGAAGGTAATAGGTAATAGAAGAAAGCAACCATTTTTAGGTAGGGCATTTATCTGAGTAGGATGGCTCAAGATTCTCAGAGGGTTCTGGGGTTTCTACAGTCTAGGATAGCTCCTCTTTAGAAAAAGAATATTTTAAAAATCTTATACTTGCAAAGTTTAAGAAAAGATGTTACAATCTGAAGAAATCTCCATTAGAAGGGACCAGTATTGGCTGGTGGCTCCCAGCACAGGCTCCAGAGTCCCTTGTGAGCAATGGAGCTATGGAAGTAGAGGGCAGCTATGTGTCAGTAAGAACCTACTTGTGGGATGTAGAGCAAGAGGCCATTATGCCAATCCTCAGTTTCCTGATTTGTAAACGAGAGCAATATCACAGTCTTGTGTTTTTAAGGTATGAATAAGGACATAGATGTAAAATGTTAGACTGACTCTTAGAAATAAATGATACCTGTTTTTAAACATTTTATTTCTACCCCACACAGATGGAGAACCAGCAGTCTCAACTTCAGGACCAGAAAGAACTAGAATCCAAAGGGAATGACAGGCAAGCCCCACACGGCCTGTAAGCGCTGGTCTTAGTGGCGCCAGATGTATATACTGTCTCTGTGGCTTTTGACCTGTGGAATCAGTCTGTGTCAATGACCCTCGTGTGCTCTGCTCTAAGCAGAACCTCATGGAGACCAAAAATCCCTTTAAGATGCGTCTCCGTACCAATGCTTGAATGCAACCAGTTGGAATAGCAGAGGCTGCAGGCTCCGGCGGGTCTGGATTTGATTCCTGCTCTGCTGGTGACAGCCTGGGACTGCAACCAAGGATCCCACTGACAGAGCTGCTCTTACCTCACTTGCAGCTGCTGCCCAAGGGGACTCTAAAGGTGCAATCGGGTAGCTTGCAGGGTGCTGCAGAGCAAGATGAAGTCAACACACACTCCAGAGGCTGCCCCCCCCCCCCCCCCCCCCCGCCAAAAGGAAACAATATTTTGAGAACCTTGAGGACTGGGTGACTTTGAAAATCTCCCCAGGCATCTAACAAAGCACGTGTGGCCCATGGTGGCTGCTGGTGACGTTCAATGACCTAAAGTAAATAAACCCATAATCAGAGGGTGCTCTGGCTTGGCTGCTGCGGGCTTGCTTGCCCACGAGTCATAATAATTTGCTGGGATAATACATCGGCCGTTAGCCCTCAAAGTCCCGTTACTAAGAGGTTATGAGACAGAGGATCCTTCCAAAAAAGAAAAACCACTACAGGATGTTCCAGATTGGAGCCACAATAGCGGCCCAAACAGAATGGACTTGCGTTGTTGATAAATCTCTATAAAAGAGTTTGGGAGCGGAGTAACTGGGAAGTAGCCCAACTGTACACATCACTGGCTTGCCAGTACAGTATAATAAAATCAACTCGGTGGTAGGACAATATAATGCCTTCTTTATTTCAAAGGTTCTTCGACTAACCAAGGTGCATATTTCAGGGGCCCATTGTTTTGTGCATATTTATGACCATCTCGAGGCCACATTTGGTTGCAGGAGTGACTAAGTCCTACCACAGCTGTAACCACCCTTGCTTGGCACCATGCCTGTTTGTGATAATTAAGTGACTTAGCACAGCCATTGCCAGCTACCTCTGTTATTGCTCCGTTGCTGGGGCAATAAGAACCAGTCAACCAACAGAAACCAGGTTAGAGCAGAACAGAAGGATGTCAGCAAACAGGACACTTGCGGGCCGTCACCTGACACCTGTCTACCACACTTGGTGCGTTCGATTTTCCTGGGAAGACACAGTCATTCTACTGCTTTTGGCCTCGCCGAAAAAAGGCTTTTAAGTCACCCCCAAGTGGTCTCAATCATACAGATTGACTAGAGTAAAGGAGCCGTCCCCTCTTCCACGCTGGCCTCTCTCCAGGATTGGCACCCCATCAGCGTGGGGCCAGTCCTGAACTTGCTGAGTTCTCCCATCCTCCACACCGCCCTGCTGTCTGCCACTGCCCTCTGCTAGCTTTCTGGTCAGGTCCCTGGCTGCAGTGGCCTCATGTGCCACATGTTTCCAGCTTGTAGGTGACAGAGAACTCTCACAGTCCCCTCTCTTTTTGCAGGGGTGGGGCCCAGATCTGGGGAGAGAGAGAGAGCAGAGTCTAAGTCACAGGACAGTAAGTCAGGAGACCTGCTCATGTCACCTAGCCGTAGGGCCCAGTCTGTGCTGTTTGAGAGCATCAGGCACCCTGTGATGTGTGACACTGGAAACTCACATGTTGCAATGCTTCCTAGGAAGGGGTCAGAGTTTCCATAGACTGACCCTGGTGACCTTCAGCCCCTGTGTGATACACAGAGGAGGGGGCAAGGCTGTCGGAGCGCTACCCTCCTTCCTTCCTCCCAGGGTAGGGCCAGAGGGCACATGCCAAGCGGGCTTAGAATTTATCTGGCCACTCACTACCCGGGTGACTTGGGACAGACGACTTCACCTGCTGTGCCGTTTCTTACTTCCCTTAAAGGACCGTTGGGAGGAATGCTTGACATTAGTTACAGTGGTTAGGAGGGTGTGGGGGGGACACTTAGCACATGCCAGCAGCCGTTGCCAGCCCAGCCATGAGATGGTCTGGATCTGCTAAGCGGTCTACACGTGTGCAGAAGGCTGGAGCTATTTATTGCAGGGGCATTATAGCCCTGGTGGTGACTGGACGGTGCCATGTGTGAGGTGCTTCTGGTAACAGACATTTCCCAAGGTTCCCAATCCCTAGTTTTCAGAAGCAGGCCTGGAAGGATGAAGAAGCAGCTTTGTGGGTTTCTGTGCTTGGCCAAACACATGTGCTTCCAAGTGGC
The DNA here is from genome assembly GCF_007827085.1 of Peromyscus californicus insignis. NCBI lineage: Eukaryota > Metazoa > Chordata > Mammalia > Rodentia > Cricetidae > Peromyscus > Peromyscus californicus. The sequence goes on from NW_026294617.1 coordinate 85,959,594, forward strand.
TGGCCAAGGCTGGAATTCCCCACGAGCAGCCCGCCCAGGCTCACGCCCCCTGTTGCCTCCACCTCCTGCAGTCAGGCTCAGGCCCCTGAGCTCCTTGGGCCCAGGCCTGACCGTCTTAAGGGCTGCTTGCAGATTCTCTCCCCACCACCACCATTATCGACTCCCCCTCTAGGCCCCTCCCAGATGTCTCAGAGTCAATGGAGGAGATCAGCTCTTGCCACTGCGGGTCTTAAAACCTCAGCCCAGAGGACACTTCTAAAGGGGGGAAGGGAGGATGGGGTGAAGGCAGAGCCGAGGTCATTAATTCTTCCAAGGCCAATTGGCTCCAGTCTCCAGCATAGCGGCTCCACTCATCCCCAGGGCCAGGACACTGTTTCTGCAGAGTCATCCTTTCTTGTCCAGAGGGATCCTGGCCCAGAGCCACATTCCTGGCGGGGTCTGAATGCGGCAGGGAACGGAAGCATCCTCCCTTACCCACCCCCAGCACTGCAGTCCTGGGACAAGCCGGTTTCTCAGTTTTGTCTAGGTTCGGCAGCCTCTGGCACTCTGGGACCCAGATCTCCTGTGGAGAGAGGGAGCTAAGGCAGTGTTCTGGGAGGAGAGGCTGACCTGTAGGAAGCAGGGTCCCAGGGAAACGTGGAAACTGTTTACAACCCTCCCAGGGTGAAGGTGGACCCGCATCGAGATGGCTGAGCGGGTAAGAGCACTTGCTGCCAAACCTAATGACCTGAGTTTATTCCTGGGAACCCACGTGGTAGAAAGAGAGAAAGGACTCCTGAAAGTTGTCCCCTGATCTCCCCACATGTGTCATGGCATACACATGTGTACACACATGCATACATAAACATAATTCAAAAATAAAATAAAAACCCTGCCTGGGGCTGGGAGATGGCTTGGTTCATAAAGTGCTCGCGAGGACCTGAGTTCGGATTCCCGACATCCATGTAATAAAAGGTGTGATGGTGTCCACTTGTGTCCCCAGAACTGAGGAGGCAGAGACGGGAGGATCCCTGGAGGCCACTGGCCAGCTAGTCAAATCAGAGGTCTTCTGGCCTGGTGAGAAACTGTCTCCAACCATAAGGGGGTGAGTGATAGAGGAAGACACGGACATAGACATCTGACCTCCACACATAGGTCTATACATGTGTGCATGCACCCCCTTCCCCGTGAACACGCATACACACATATACCATACACACCACACACACACACCTATACCATACACACCACACACATATACATATATACCATACACACCACACACATACACGTATAACCATACACACCACACACATACACACCTATACCATACACACCACACACATACACACATATACCGTACACAGCACACACATACACACATATACCATACACACCACATACACACACACATATACCATATACACCACACACATAAACTACCATACACACCACATACCACACACATACCATACACAGCACACACACACACACACACACACACACACACACACACACACACATACCATACATACCACACATACACACATATACCATACACACCACACACATACACACATATACCATACACACCACACACACACACATATACCATACACACCACACACACACATATACCATACACACCACATACATACACACCTATATCATAACACCACACACATATACCATACACACCACACACACACACACCTATACCATACATACCACACACATACACATATATACCATACACACCACACACATACACGTATAACCATACACACCACACACATACACACCTATACCATACACACCACACACATACACACATATACCGTACACAGCACACACATACACACATATACCGTACACAGCACACACATACACACATATACCATACACACCACATACACACACACATATACCATATACACCACACACATAAACCACCATACACACCACATACCACACACATACCATACACACCACACACACACACACACACACACACACACACACACACACACCATACATACCACACATACACACATATACCATACACACCACACACATATACACATATACCATACACACCACACACATATACCATACATACCACATACCACACACATACCATACACACCACACACACACACATATACCATACACACCACACACATACACACCTATATCATAACACCGCACACATATACCATACACACCACACACATACACACCTATACCATACACACCACACACATACACACATATACCATACACACCACACACATACACACATATACCATACACACCACACACATATACCATACACACCACACACATACCCAAAATAAACAAAAAAACAGCCCCGACTTTCCCCTGGGGTCCTGCCTGTGGGGTCAGGAGCCCCACTGGGAAAGAGCCCGGCCCCCTCAGAAGAGCAGTGCAGGTATCCTTATCTCCAGCCCCATACTGACCCCCAGCCAACAACCCTAGCATCCCTTTTCTGAGTGAAATGTGTCCCCAGACCAGTAATGGAGACACACCTTCTGCAGAGTAAACACCTCAGGAACAGGTGTAGAGTGCCCATTGAGTACCAACCCCGCACCAGGCTCTGGCCCGCAGCAGTAGGCAGGATGGATGTGCCCAACTCCTGGTACCTCTCCCATCCTTTCCAGTGTTCCTCCCGGCCGCCTCCTTTCATCCTCTCGTCTGTAGATTTTCTAGCTTGGTAACACTGAGCAAGGTGTTGCAGTGCTCTGGACCCCATTGCCTGTTGCCTCATCTGTGAAGTAGGTGGAGGGGTCCCTGCCTCATAGAGGTTGAAACAGAGGCACATGAGTTAATATGGGAGAAAGCTTAGTGCAGCTCCTTAGTGCAAGCGCTCGCCCGCTCGCCTCTCTCTCCCCCGACCTCTGACTTGCCTCGGGTACTATCCTCCCTGGAATGCCCTTCCTCTCTTCTGCAGAGACCTGGAAATCCAGCCTCTTAGAAGTTTTCAGGAGGAAGACTGACTTGGGGCAGTTTGGGGCCAGGCTGGGGTTCTGTGGGGGCCACTAGCTTTGGGGTCATCTCTCTGTTGCTGAGGGTTCTGCCATTGTCCTGGAAAGTGGATGAGGGCAGGAGTCTTGGGGATAAGACTCCTTCCTGCCTATGGCTACAATGCCAGTAGCACTGAATCCCAGAGAAAGACTCAAGTCTATTGACTGGAAGTAGCCCTGTCCCTGGTAGAACTGGTCCCTATAAATCATCAGACACCCGAAGGCCACTGGCAGTCTTGGGGGCCCCTGGGAATTAGCACCCAGACAAAGGGCCTCCTGGTTGGTAGTCAGTAGAGTATGTCTTTCAGAGCCAGATGGGACCCACAAAGCCTCAGGATGGGGGCACTGGCAGAGCCCTGAGGAGGCCCCACAGAAAGGCTCAGCCCAGGAAACTCTGAGCAATACCGGCAGACCACAGGGCCCTGAGCTTCCTGCCCTCTCCATTTAGGACACCCTGTCAACGTCAGTAGGCTTGTGAAACCCGCTGGTGGGCAGTGGAAACTCAAGGGCCCCTGGGGCTCATGGGCTGTGGTCACCCTACTCGCTTGCTACCCAAGTGTCTTCTCTGCCATGGGACCTGGCCGGGAGAGGAGAAGTGTATCTGATAGAGGCTACCATCTGCTGAGGCCTGGGCCCTGCAGAACTCCTCCCTGTAAGCCTGGATCCTGGGCCCTGCATGGGTATACCCCAGATGCTGCAAGAGAGCAGAATGTGTTGTTGAAGGCCTTTGGAAGGACGGAGATGTGACCGGAAGTCCCTTTCCCAGCTTTGCTGGCTCCATGACTGACTTTGGGAAGGTGCTTAGCCTCTCTGTGTTTGGGTTTCGTCACCTTTAAAATGGTGAGCAGAAAGCACCCACATCACGAACATTAAGAGAAACAGAGATGGGAGATTCTGGAAGTACCTGGCATGTAGTGTGCTCTCAACAGGACCAGTTGTCTCAGCAACCATAAGAAGAAGCAGACATCTGAGAAATGAATATTTTTGCATGTCTTTGACTTGTAACTTAATTAAAAACTACTCAATCTAATAATACAGATGGTTCCAAACTTACAAGGGCTGTATGGCTTAGTGGTGTGAAAGCAATGCATACTCAACAGAAACCACACTTTGAATTTGGGTCTTTTCTGTGGCTGTGGATATGTACTCTGATCCTCTCTCATGAGGCTGGGGCAGCGACAGCCAGCCACAGCTCCCAGTGGACCACATGACCAGGAGGGGCAACACTGAGACCCTACAGTAGATTGAATTGCTAAGCCATGATTTGAGGGGGGAGGGCTGGGTGTATGAACTGCATCTTCAGTGATACTTTCAATGTAGGATAAACTTATTGCAACCTAGGCCCACAGTAAGTCAAGAGGCATCTATGTATTCAAAAGAATGCACCTTCTTCTAGAAGCTGCTTCTCTTTGATTGCTCAAGAATATCTAGGTCTCTGTGCTCAAAAGAGGTGGAGAGCCCAACTTTGGTCGCTCTGCTTAGAGAACTGGAATGGAGGTCTGCTTTTACTGAGGGAGTTGCACGTGGTCAGAGGAGTAGTGGACCCTGTGCCGACCAGTGTACAACACAGTTGTGGGGACCTTGCAGATGGCTCCAAAGATGGCCAAGGATGACAGAGGTTTCCTATTGTCTCAGCCACTCCCAGGGACATCACTCCCATTCAAGACTGCCCATGGCCATCGGTGGCCATTCCCCCAGTGCCGAGCTTTCGAGGAGTCCTGCAGACCGCGTTAGAGCTTTGGTCCCTTTTTGTCCCTCATGCTGAGATGGGGCTGCATCTCCTCTCCACATCCCACAACACAACAGCCTCAGCATCCTTAGAGATTTCTTCCCAGTAACTAGATAGCAGGGAGAAGGCAAGGCAGAGGGAGGGTCCAGCACTTGAGATCTGCCTTTTCTCTTTATGCTCCAGAAGCACTGGATGCTTCTAGAAGCAGGAAGTGCATTTCTGGACTCCTGAACGAGCAGTCAGGGATGGGATAATCAAGAGGAATCCAGGACAGAAGATGCCTTCTTGGGTAGCCCAAGAAAGAGCGGTCAGGGAAGTGGCCGGAGGAGCTGCTGAAGGACAAAGGAGGGATGAACCCTGGAAGCCGATGGACCTTCCAGGTGCCGGTGGGGCTTGAGGCTGTGAAGGCAAGGCCTTGTGCAAGCATGGTTCAAGATGGGGTGACATGTGGGAGCTGGCTTCCCAGGATATTCAGAGACCACAATCAGACTATAACTCTGTCTGTGTAGGGCCCTGGGTAGAGCCAAAGAGAACCAATAACCAACACACTTCACGGAGCTCTCGGTCCCGCTCAGCCCCCAGAGACTCTCCACATTCTGCATCCACTGTGGTGCTCTGTTCACAGGTTTCCAGGGGTCCCCAGGGCACAAGAAGCCTGAGTTCCCTCAGGAGTAATGAGTACAAGGAGCATCTGAGAAAGACAGGTGTGGCAGACACCACAGAGGACCAACCTCCAGTCCTGTACTTAGCGGCCATGTGACAAGGCATCCTCTCTGAGCTGCACATCTTCCTAACAGCTGGAGCTCATGGAGCTTAGTGAGGAGTGAGTGGGAAGACTTCAGCGATCAGCCAGGACAGCATGGCAAATGGGACCCCAGTGGCTTTACGTAGCCCTGTCCTGGTATAGGTACATGGAAGAACCAGGTAAGATGACAGAGACCTCTGCTAGCCTTGTGACTTTCCAAGAACCTAGTTGGCATCTCTCCCTCCCCACACCAGGCTGAAGACCCAGTTGGAATGCAGGAGGTTTCTCACCATGGCAAGGAAATTGCCGGGTCAGGGTGTGGGCAGCCACAGTGACCATCTCTCTGCAGGACGGATGCGGCTTTGCTGACTGAGAGTCTGCGGCCTGGACATGCCAGTGGTGCAGGTCTGAGGTCAGCACAGGGGAGTCAGGCCCACCGCGGCCCTGCCACTCCCATGGAGCCCCACCAGGGCATGCCATCTGCTTCCAATCAGCTGCCCCTCAGCCCTGGAAGGGGGGGTGGGAAGACCTCTTCAGCAGGCCCAGCTTCCCTTCACCCAGAAAGGATGCTGAGGATAAAGAAGACAGGCAGGCCGGGCAGTGGTGGCGCACGCCTTTAATCCCAGCACTCGGGAGGCAGAGCCAGGCGGATCTCTGTGAGTTCGAGGCCAACCTGGGCTACCAAGTGAGTCCCAGGAAAGGCGCAAAGCTACACAGAGAAACCCTGTCTCGAAAAACCAAAAAAAAAAAAGAAGACAGGCAGACCCTCCAGGAACCAGTTCCAAGAGCAAATGATCTGAGAGAGGCTTGTGGAGTCACTTAAACCCAAGTCTTCAATAACTTCTTTGTGCAAGGACATAGCCAGTCCAGCCCTGTCCTCCAACGCCCCACGTGCTGCTACACCTTAAAGAGTGGGTTTGATCGGGGATTCTAGATCATGAGGGAGTGTGGGACCCCGGAAACCTCCTTGATCCCCCACCCTTCTTTTTTGCACCCTCCATGTGATGAGGTGAATGTTTCCTCTCCATCACACTCTCCTGCCATACATACTCCACCACAGGTCCACAACCATCAGGGTGCTAAAGGGTCGAGGCTCGAAAACTGAGCCCAAACCAGACTTTTCTCTTCCTAGGTCGATTATAGCGAGTGCCTTGTTGTAGAGAGAGCGCTGACTAACACAGCTCCAGCCAGGCCCCCAGCCCCCTCCTGCCCTGTTTCAATCCTCTGGCTTGCTCCCCCTTGAGGACCTGGCACCCCGACCCTAGGGGCTTTTCCTCTGCTCTACTCAACGAACCCTCGTCGTTCAGCTTAAATCCCACTTCCTCAGGAGCCTCTCCAGACCCGGCCTTCATTCTCCGTTAAACAGTCTTGCTGGATGCAATCCGGCTCGTAGTTAGTTTTTGGGGAGTTTGCTGTTGTTGTTTTCTGGTGTTGGGAATTGAACCGGGGGCTTTGCTAACATGTGCTCTATCCCTAGCCCTGTAGTTTAGAACTGATACAACCTCACACTGTCTGCATCTCTCCCTACACTGCATGCCCTATGCAGGTGGAGTATGTGTCTGTCTTCCTCAGGACGGTACCCCTAGAATCCCTCACAGAGCATGCCACAGAGTCTATCCCCAATGAATCCTTATGGAATGAACGAATAATCCACACTTTGTCAATTTTCTGGCAGTCCCTATGTGTCCTCTTCAATCATTTGGTCTCCGTCAGATCTTTATGGTGAAGTGCGTGTGTACACCCATTATACAGGCTCAGAGTCGGGTTGCAAGTGAGTCATTGTCCCAGGCTCCATATTTCTTCACAGCCTCTGAGGGAAGGACAGACTGACAGAGAAGAGGGGTGTGCTATAGGTCCAAAACCAGAGAGAAAGGCAGAGTGAGGGGCCAGAGGAGGGTGCAGATACTGCAGAACCCTGCATGGCAGCCAGGGTCTCCATAACTCTATCTAATAATCCTGGCCCCAGGGAGGGGGCAGACAGATGCCCACTATCTAGTACTTCCCCAGCTTTCACACCCTGTTCTTGAAATGAGCACATATGAACATGGAGAAAGCGGAGGAGGAAGGGAACATCACCTGTACCATCACCTCAGGCTGGGTCCTCCAAGCCCAGGGGAAGAATGTTTCTCCTCTGATAGGAATAGGCTTGGCAGCCAAACATCCTGGGGTCATCCCCAAGTGCTGCTTATGATGACTAGGCAACCAGACAGATACGTATCACTCTTTGCCACGGGTCTCATCTGGAAATGGACGATAACAGAAATGGACTTGATTGGCTGTGGTGAGCTCACCACCAGGAAGACTGAGTGGTTAGTGCTAAGAATCAGGGCTCTGTGTGTCCCCAGGGCCTCCACTAGTTCATAGGAACCATCTTTCAGACATCAGGAGGCTTTTGGTGGTGGACGATGTTTATTCCTTTTGATCTGTGATCGCTTTAAGAACAAGAACCCTTGTATCCATGCTTTGGTGCTCCCAGACTAGCCCAGGCCCAGGCAAAGTGCTCAGGCCAGAACCAAAGCTCTGGTGGTTTCTTATTGGTGGCAAGACCTGGGAAGCTGAGAGATGGGTCCCAGGACCTGGAGGTGAGTATATGGGAGACGAGAGAGGATATAACTCCACAAGAGAAGAGGAAGGGATGTGAACAGAACAGAGCAAATTCCAGAGAAGAGGCAGCAGCAGGGTTCAAGAGGCCCTGCAGAGGGCTGGTCTGAACCGGTACTGTGAGGTGTGGTGTCAGAACCACAGCGAATGGGCAGGATGCTGAGAAGGGGCAGCAGAGTGAGCCGGACCTTGTCCTGGAGGTAGGACCAGCGAGGCAGAGCTTCCTAAAATAGAGGCTTCCTAGAATAGTGCCTGGCACACAGTGCGTGCTTAATAAATATTTATCAAACCAGTGGGCAAGGAATGAAGCTTGTCTACCAGTTTCCTAACTGCTCTCTCTGTCTCTCTGTCTCTGGCATCCCTCGAATGCCACCACAGTAGCACCCTGTGACCCAGTGAGCCCCCACTCAGGACCTGTGGCTTCCTCCCCTCCCACCACGGGCGGAAGCCACACCCCAATAGCCAAATCTGGCCTGCAGGCCCTTCCCATTGCCTCCGGAATGAGCCATGGTTGACAGAAGCCTGAAGCCACTCCTCCGCCAACCTGCTCCCACTCCAGCCCAGCTCTTTCGCCTTACCTCTGCAGGGCCGTTTTTGCTGCCCACCCCTTTCTCCCCAGTCTGGGACTCTACAAACCTGTATTGCCCCAAAGCCCCTGCCCTCTGTCCAGGGGACTGGAATAGTTCTGGAGATTCCCCGCAACCCCTGCCAAGGAAGAAGACCACCATGGGGGAAGCAGAAGGGCTGGGGGTCAGTTTGTGCCTCCCAGGGAGAGCTTCCTTCTGCCCCTCTCCACCTGTATCTCCCCCTCGGCTCCCAGGGCTCAGAATCCCATAAAGCCCCATTGAGCGGCCACAGGCAGTTTCCGCCCAGCCTCAGCAAGAGGGACCCACACCCACATGTGCCTATAAACAAAGGGGGAAATATGTAAACATTTGGACCACTGTCCAGAGCAGAAGGACCCACAGCTGGACAAAGGGATGCACACAGGTGCAGTCCACATTGCTGGTTTGCATGAGCTGGGCTGGCCAAAGGCAGTCCTAGCCAAAAGGTCAAATCCAAGGCCATAGCTCCCACTCAATGGCCCCAGATCCCTAGGGTTTCTCAAGCCACTTAAAATTCTGAGAAAGCCAATGGTTGTTCTGCATTCAGACAGGGCAAGTTTTCTGGGATTAGCAAAAATTCCGGCCTTTGCTTTTGGCTGGAATTATTATACAACTCAATGCAGAAACACTGGCCATCTTGTGCTAATAAACATTGGAGGGAAGTATACATGGATCAGATGGAGAAATAAAGAAAGCAGCAATAACTGAAACTGAAGTTCAGCAAAATCTTTCCAAACATGGACTCTGTAGTGACGGAAATAGTAAAGCCAGTTTTAGAAGCTTATTTGCTTAATCTAAATCCCCTACAAATAAAAAAAGGAAAAGGCTAACATATCCCCTAAATGGTCAACAATGTGGGATTCACAGACTAGGGACAGAGCTCAGACAGTCCACACACACAGTAGTCTTCTCTTATCTGTGCGCTTTGCTTTCCAGGGTTTTAGTTACCTGTGGTCAGCCACAATCCAAGAGTATGAAATGGAGAATTCCAGAAATAAACAATATCTGGAAGTTTTAAATTGTACACTGTTCTAAGTTATTTGATGGAGCCCTGCGCCAACCAAGCCATCCTGTCCAGGATATAATTTGTCTCTTTGTGCATGTCCATGCTGTATATGCTACTCACCTGCTAATCACTTGGTGATTGATCATCTTGGTTATCAAATCAACACTTGTAGTATCACAGTGCTTTTATTTAGTAACAGTATACCAATAATGACCACAAAGTGCCCCACGTATGATGCTGGCAGTTAGGGTATGGCAGGGGGAGGCCTAAAAGTGTTCCCTTTAACTGAAAGGTGAAAATTCTCAACCTAACAAGTGAAGAAAACAGCCACTAGCCAGAGCTGCTAAGATCCATAATAAGAATGGATCTGTCATACACAGCGTTGCAAAGAAGGAAAAAGAAATTTGTGTAGCTTTGCTGACGGATCCCAGACAGCAGAAGCTACAACCATGTGCATGATAAGGTTAGCTTAAAGTGGAAACAGCAGGCCTGGAGTGGTGCTCACTGGTGGGCACACCTCTCCCAGGGTGTGCCAGACCCTAAATTCAATCCTTAGAGTCAGGGGCAGGAAGAGATAGAAATGGCATTCATTTGTGTCCGTGTATATAGAGAGATTTCGGTACTATCTGTAGTATCATGCAGCCACTGGGATCTTGGAACACACTTCTTTAGGCTGAGGGGAACAAATGTGTAGAAAAATGTTCAACCTAAGTTTTAAAGCCCTTTGAAATTTTAACATTACCTATTTTTTAACCTACCAAAATGAGCAAAGATTTTAAAATGTGATAATATCAGCGTTGGCACAAATATAAGGACATGGTTTTCATATACGCTCTGATGGTACTAGAAACTGTCATGGTGCCTCTGAAAGGCAACTTGAGGATATATATTCCAATTTTGAACCCAAACACTGTTAGTTAGCTGGTGACTAATCTGCAAATATAGTCATCTCAGCCCTGTTTGCATTGATTAAACAACCTCAATGCCCATCAAAACCTAACAAAAATCTGCTCGTTCATAGCTCCACAGTAGACTTCACAGTCACTACAAAGAAAGGGCAGATTTACTGATATCAACATGGCCATGGCCGGATGGTAACTGAGACAAGCTGCAAGACAGGCTGTTTTCGGTGATGTTTCATGTGTATTTAAAGAGCACATGCATTGGCAAGTAGCTATATATACTTGTTTATATAGAGATGTGTCTTAGGACAGACAATTGTGAGGAATAGGAAAGGGTAGAGACAAAGAGTGGGTAGGAGGCTCTGAGTTTTTACATACCCCTCTCTGCTGTTACATTATTTACCGTGATTGTAATCATTTTTGTTTACCCGGAGTCATGAGGTTGAGGGCGACACTCAAGATCCCAGACTAGTGACCTATCAAGATGCAATCCAAGACCAGGAGAGCCACAGCCTCCCAGCTACAGCTCATCAGGAACACAACATGGGCAGTGTCCAGCAACTTGAAAAGGAAAGGCCCCCAGAGCAGCAGAGACCAATGCATTTAGGAGAAGACAGTCAAGCCAAAGATGATCTCTTTTTACACTATTTGTGTGTGTGTGTGTGTGTGTGTGTGTGTGTGTGTGTGTGTGTGCGTGCCTGCGTGTGCCGAGTGTAATTGAGTGTCCCCAGATGCCAGAAGAGGGTATTGATGCCCTGGAGCTGGGGATAACAAGGCAGTTGTGGGACACTTGGATTGAGTGTTTAGAACTGATCTGTGTCCTCTGGGAGAGCAGCAAGCACTTTTAACTTTTAAGCCATCTCTCCAAACCCCTTTTTTTTCTTGATTTCAATTTTTGAGGAAAATTATCCTCAAATCTTGAGATTGAATGATGTTCAGTTCTGGAATTACTTGAGACCTATACCTACTTTCTTTGTGTCCATGACTCCTTTCTGTGACACAAATGTCTGGCCTCTGCCTGTCCCACCACTGTCTTAGAGGCACAGACCTTGCTTGGTTTCACAGCTGGAGAGCAGTTGGCTTCAGGTTGGTTATAGCCGAGTCTCACTTAAATTTGATTGGATAAATTTAGGGGCTTAGACTTTAAGGTTGCTAGTGGGATTAGTTAAGATGTTCTGGGCTATTAGGATAAAATGAATGTATTTTATACATGAGAATGACATAAATTTAGGGGCTTGTGGGGGACAAAATGCTCTGGCTTGATTATTTTCACTATCCCCAAATTTACATCCTAAAATTCTAGCCCCATCGGTGGTGGCATCAGGAAGTGGGGTTTTTGTGAGGTGACCATGTGCCTTGTTAAAAGAGACTCCGAGGAACTAAAGCATACCATCTGTGTGTGGACACAGCACAGAGGCGCCACATGTGAACCAGAGAGCAAGTTCTCACTGGACAGTAAATTTGCCGACACCCTCGATTGCAGGCTTCTCAGTTTCCAAAATCTGGAGAATCATCTCTCTCCTGTTTACAGGCCACCCGGGCTATGGAAGCCTGAGCAGACCAAGATGAGATAACTAAAATGTGTAGAGGTGCTATACCACACCCCAGAAGGGGCAGACAGAGAGACAGCTCAGCACTTAAAGGCTAGGCTCACAACCCAAGGACCCAGAAGGTGTTCTGCAGGGGAGGGAAGCCCCAGAGGAACAAGCCTAGAGAAGAGGCCTTGTAGGGAGATCTGTCCTCTCAGCATCTAGACAGAAAGACAAACAGGCAGATGGACAGATGGACAGACAGACAAATAAACAGGCAGACATGGCTCCTGGGAAAGGAGGCTGTATCAGTTTGTTCTCTTTTGCTATGATAAACACTATGATCAAAAGCAACTTGGAGTGGATAGGGTTTGTTTATTTGGCTTACAAATCAGAATCCATCATCAGGGGAAGTCAGAGCAGGAACTCAAACAGGAACAGAGGCAGGAATTCTGGGGGAAAGCTGCGTACAGTTTGCTCTGGTGGCTCATGGCTTGCCCAGCTTGCTTTTTATACAACCCAGGGCCACCTGCCTAGGGGATGCCACTGTCCACCGGGGGGTGGAACCTCCCTCCCATATCAATTATTAAGTAACAAAATGCCCAGCAGACTTGCTTACAGGATAATCTGATGGAGGCAATTCCTCCATTGACATTACCTGGAAACAAACAAACAAGAATCCCCAAAACTAGGGCCCACAAGAACACAATTTGCACAAGAAATTTTCCAAAAAGGCAAAGGAAAAGTGAAAAGAGAAATACATGCATGGGTGGATGTTTGAGAACAGGTTTCTAGCCAGAAGATCGTACAGCTCCATCAGAGGGGTCGCCAAAGATGGAGACCCCCAGGACAGAAAGACTTCCATCTTTGCTCTCTATACACATCTCACATGCCCCTCCCTAACTTCAGACTGATAGAAGCACCATGGGGTCACACGGGCCAGAATTGGGACACCAGCTCCTGGGCTCCATACCAGGACTGCCACTTTACTTCTCTGACCCTCAGTCTTGTCATCTGTGAAGTGGGGATGATGGTGGTTTGAGAGTGAGAATACTGGCCGTAAGCCCAAAGGTTATTTAAAAGCATCCACTCCTGATCACCGGCGCTCTCCACAGGCAGCGTCAGCCTGGAGCCTCTGCTCGTGCAGGTCCCTCTTAGGGTTGTTCTTCTTCCTCCAGCTGGTAAAACCCTGCTCACATTCCAAGGCCTCCCTCCCATGTCCTCCTCTGCCAAAACCTCTATCTCCCTGCTCAGAGGAAGAACAGTCCTTTTTCCTCTCGCTCGGCACTGCCCCCACGGCACCTTCCACCCTTACCAGCTGCGTCAGGAGCTGTTTGCTCTGTGGACCACAGGGTCTGGGCAGGAGCTGTGTTGGGGGATATTTACCTGGCATGCTGTCTCTCTGTCCCTAGCACAGAGCTGGCTGGATAGCACCTGTGAAATGCCCACAGGGCAGAACACCCTCTCCTCATCCTGACAATTTCCCCAACCTTCTTAGGGAAGGAGAGATCAAAGGCCCTGCTCTTCTTTATCTTCAGCCACATGTGTTCCTCGGTTTGGTGTGATTCCAAAGAGGCTAGAGGCCCTCAGAGGCTCAATTCAGACACCAGAGGGATGCCGAGGGTCCCTTACTGAGAAAGAGTGGCTGAGGATACCAAAGGCACAGCTGAGAAGGAAGCAGGCTGTGTGGGGTGTATCACCTGACCTCACTACACTGGCCATAAATGGCCAGCATCCCTCTTCTCCAGCTGTGCACAGCTGGCCTGTTCCCTTTGCCCCTTGTACTTTTCTCCACTGTCAAAAGCGCCAGGCCTCTCACAGGACCTTAGCTGTCTGTGTGTTGGACAGGTCTGGGACTAAGGAAATGTGAGTTAGAGCTGCCCTCTGCTGGCCACTTCTGGAACTGCCCTTTCCCTAGAGGCGGAAAGCCGCGATGGGGCCGCCTGCTTGGTCTCTTGCGATTGTCCAATAGGTCAACCGGCCCAACCCCAGCACATTGTCTTATGGCTCTCATTTTTATCCTATTGGGCCAAATTTGAACTCCCTAGCCTGGAAAATTCCTCCAGGAGCTAGATCCAATGTCCCTTTCCGAGCATTCCGGAACTAGACCTTCACACGCTGGTCCATGAAGCCTGATCCCAGCTTCTATGAGCTAACTCTCTGCCAACACTGTGCTGGTCTTTACTCCACATTCAAGACTGCTTGAGATTTCAACTCCCCCCTCCAGCCTTGATCTCAACTAGATCAAAGGCTAGTGTTGCGATGAAGCGTGCATAGATAGGCTCGGGGCACACTCGTGTAGAACCTGGACTAGTTGTGAAAGGAAACCATATTCCCACTTTGCTCATTTCCAGGCCCACCCCATTGGCCCCTGAGTGGCCTCATTGTGCAGCCAGGTAGGGTCTTTCCGAGAGAGGTGGCATGATTGTAGGGTAGGTTTCTGGACATGCCTAGACCTCTTGACCTTACAAGAAGAATTACTGGCTGTCAGAGGCAGGGGTGAATCCCCTGACACGCAGCCTCGCTCCTTCTCCCCTGCCTCCTTTTCTCCACCTCTGCCTGCCTTCCTCGTCACACTGGCTTGGCCACAACTGTCACCCAGAAAAGCCATCAGACCCTGTCTTCACAGCAGTTCACCACTCAAGGTACTACCCATATCCCACCAGGGGCTGGGGCAGAAGTGCGCTGTCTCAGATCGGCCTCCATCCAGCTGAGGGAGGGGATGGTCCCAGGAGCCTTTGTGCAGGGGTTCCAAATGAGTCGGATTGAAAGGAGAAATGGGCAAAGAAGGGTGGGGAGCAGGAAATGAGGGGATCGGTCTGCTGGTCCTGTCTGCAGGGAGCTTCAGAGGGTCTGTGTAGCTGGGTTGGGGAAGATGTGGACTGGTGTGTGGGCAGGGACAGGTCTCAGTGATGTGGGGCAAAGTGAAAGCATTTGTTTTAAGAAAAGAGAATAATTGAAGGATTTAAAAGCAGAGGATTGAGGGCCTGGAGAGATGGCTCAGTGGTTGGAGCACTTGCTGTTTTTGCAGAAAACCCAAGTTTGGTCCCTAGTGCTCACGACCATCTGTAACTCCAGTTTCAGGAGATGTGTGCGATGCTGCCTTCTGATAGCTCAATCATATAGGTGTGTGTGTGTGTGTGTGTGTGTGTGTGTGTGTGTGTGTACAGGCATAATACTCTCACACATAAAATTGATAAATTTAAAAAAAGATTTTTTAAAGTAAGTATCTTAGTCAAAGTTCTATTGCTGTGGAGAGACACCATGACCACAGCAACTCCTATAAAAGAAAGCATTGAATTGGGGCTCACTTACAGTTCAGAGGTTCAGTCCATTATCATCATGTCGGGGAGCATGGTGGCATGCAGGCAGACCTGGTGCTGGAGAGTAGCTGAGAGTTCTACATCTGGATCTGCAGGAAGCAGGCAGAGAGAGAGAGAGAGAGAGGAGAGAGAGGAGAGAGAGAGAGAGAGAGACAGAGAGACAGAGAGAGAGACAGAGACACAGAGACACAGAGAGACAGAGACAGAGAGACAGAGGGAGAGACTAGAGCTGGCTTGGGCATTTGAAACCCCCAAACCCACCCCAACAAGGCCACACCTCCTAATGGTGCCAGGGCTGTGCAGGTGTGAGCAGCTTGGTTGCAGACCTAGCCGGGTCATACATTCAGTAGATGAGGACAGAGGCTCTGAGAGTTCATTTGAACCCAGGGACCCACCTTTGCTGTCTGTGAGCACCCTGAGAGAGCGTTGTGAGGAGTCAGAAACAGATGAGCAGTGGGGTCCCTGATGCCCTCTCCAGCCCAGACAGCCACACTGAGTAATAACTCAAAGGCCAGGGCTTTGAGTCACAGAGGCCGTGACCCTTCCAGCAGCTGGGTTCCACTCAGTGTCACAGCGGCTCACTCTAGCCTTAGGACCTCAGCCTCAGAGTGACAAACCCCAGAGTATTCTCTGCAGACCTCTGGACCCGGTCACAACCCAAGAGGCACTCCACCCCTGTGTTCCACGCCTGTTACCTTCCTTCAGGCCTTGTCTGGAAATCCTGCAGAGGCCTCACGGGGAAGGGTTTTCAGTGACCCAGGTTCTGTGTTCTATTTAGAGATCTATAACACCGGAC
The DNA here is from genome assembly GCF_007827085.1 of Peromyscus californicus insignis. Taxonomy (NCBI): domain Eukaryota; kingdom Metazoa; phylum Chordata; class Mammalia; order Rodentia; family Cricetidae; genus Peromyscus; species Peromyscus californicus. Next base: position 85,975,853 of record NW_026294617.1, read on the forward strand.
TATGGAGGAACCGCCACAGGCCATGCTTGTCATACTCATTCTAAGAGCCCTGCAAGGTTGTCCGCAGGCCTCTATATGGGGAAGTGTTATGGATGCAGAAGCCACTGAGGATTGAGTTGGGGAGGCCAGGGCTCCTGGACCCACCACTGTTTAACTTCAGAACACAGTCCCACAGAGCAAGCAACCCTGGAGTGATCACATGCCTGTGGTACCAGCGTATCCCAGGAGACTGGTCAGGACCCCTCTCAGAACAGGTCTAAGCTAGTCAGGCTGTAACCTGGCTGTGGTTAATTCTGAAGGAAAGTTTGAGGTGAGATTCTATGAGATAGAGCACCCGCTCCCATCCGAACCCTCAGGCAGCTGTAAACATCTGGACTCTGAGATTCCTTCCTGTCCCTGAGGCAGATTGTTCATGAGAAGGAACTGCAGGCCTCTCCATGGTGAGAAACTGCTCCAGGGCATAGCAGCCTGCCGGTGTGCAGGGCAGCTGAGGGAGCTGGGGAGAGAGCCTGGAGGAGAGACACTGAGGGGTGAGTGGGTCTGCTCCACCATGGCTCCACAGGGAGAGCTGACCTAAGGGGAAGAATTTCTGAGGCCAGCTTTGGGGGGGTATTTGCGGAGTCCCTTCTTCTGTTCCAGAGCATGACCTACATCAGCCCAACCACAAAACCTCAGGCACAGGGAACTGGAGTTCCAAGGCCACATACCTGCAGTCGGAGCTGGGTGCTGCCTCCCTGACTGGGGAAGGAGGGTGAGCTTCCATGGAGAGTGCTCCAGTAGCAGCACACACACATACACACATACAAACACACACACACACACACACACACACACACACACACACACACACACACACTTATTTTGCTACTTTAAAATTTGTTTTGTTTGGGTTGGGATAGGAGTAAAGAAGCACTGATTATTAAGAAAGAAAGAAAGAAAGAAAGAAAGAAAGAAAGAAAGAAAGAAAGAAAGAAGAGAAGAGAGAGAGAGAGAGAGAGAGAGAGAGAGAGAAAGAAAGAAAGAAAGAAAGAAAGAAAGAAAGAAAGAAAGAAAGAAAGAAAGAAAGAAAGAGAGAAAGAAAGACAGACCTTGGTAAAAGGGTGGAAAAACAAAGAAGCATAAGCCAAGTAAACCCCTCCCTCTCAAGGATCTTGAGGTAATGTGTGTTACTTCTGAAAGGCAAGCCCATTACTTAGAATCAAACTGTGTTCCAGGTATATACTGGCTGGAACCTGGGACAAGTCACTAACATTTCTGTGCCTCAGTTTCTTCGTTTGTAAGTTGAAGAGGAAGTGTACCACTGTATCTATTTCAAAAGCCCTCTGTGAAGCATTTAGATGGGTTCATTCTCAGAACAGCCACTGAATAAAACTCTCATGTGGCTACTGTTTTTTTCAATTTAGATTTTGCATAATTGCAAAGTTCAGTTGAGTTTGTTTGTTGCTTTCAAGACACAGGTTTTTTTGGTGTAACAGCTCTGGCTGTCCTGGAACTCACTCTGTAGCTCAGGTTGGGTCTCAAACTCACAGAGATCCACCTTCCTCTGCCTCCCTGGTGCTGGGGTTAAATGCGTGAGCCACCACTGCCCAGCAACAATTTAGGTTTATTTGATTACGGGTTTTGTTTTGATTTTTTTTTATGTTCAAATTTATATGATTTGGGTTCTTTTATTTGTTTTCATGTTTGTGTTACAAAAGACAGTTCTTATGTTTATAGCCTGCATTTCCCATTTAGTGTCACATGATGAACTTTTCCTCACATCCTTGAGTATTCTTTTACCACAGGGACATGAATGGCTGCATTACATCGACCTGACCAGTTAGAAGTTGGGGGGGGGGGGAGGTGAGCTGAAGCCCCGGGGTGGGGGCACAACCATGACCAAAGCTTGTTCCCTCCATACCCATGGCAGCTGACCATGCCCAGGGAGAGGTCACAAGCCAGACACTCCACTGTCACTAGCTCTGGCAGCCAGGCCACTGTCCACATGATTACGGGATCATCCTTCTCCACCTGGCCCACGCAGGTCGGGTGGAGTGGGTACCACCCCACCCCAGGGATCACTGAGAACATTTTTTTTCCTTCCCGGAAGTGGCCGTTTCCCAACAGGACCTCCTCTCCTGCGGGGCCTCCTGAGATGCCTGCACTGAGTCACAGTCCAAGGTTCAGACCTCTGAGGACCTAAACTCCAGGGCTGTCGGGGTGAGGCAGTCAGGGGAATTCCAAACTCCTACATCACCTGTGTAGATGAGAGTTGGGATACTGAGCCTTGGGAAGCAGGAGGGAGGCGCCCTTGGGGGTTATGTGGGGGGCAAGGCACAGATATGCCACCCATGATCCACATGGTAAGAGCTAGTTCTCAGCAATGGCTTCTGGCTTGAGGTTTTAGAGACTTAGGAACCCGGAGTGGACTAGGAAATGGGGTGCCTCTGAGACCCTAACCCTATTTCCTGTCCCCAGACAGTGGCTTCTAAGAGCACCTGAAGGCCTGTTTCTGAACCTAACTCTATTTACCCCATGTCCAGAAAGGACAGATTGTCAAGAGCAAGGAGAAGGGTGTATTCCCACACTGGCCAAAGCAGGATGGAGTTCCACACCTGAAGGCCCATCTTCACTTAGCCTGCGGCATGCTCCTTTTGCTCTCAGGCAATGGGGAGGGAAAGGGGTTGTGTTAGGAAAAGACAGATGACCAGACACTTGTGGTGCTATTCTGGGGGGAGAGGGTGATTGGAGACTGTGGACTGCTTGATGCCCTATAAATCTTATGCTGGTACCCACAGCCTCCAGCCCCAGGGGAGATAGATTAGGAACATTTCAGAAGAACCCTGAGTTATATCGTTCTGGACCAACATTCCCAAAGGATGAATGTGGCTCCGGGCAAAGTCGAGCAGAACCAGTCTGATCTCAGCTGTCCCCGGCTAGTTTTATGTTGACTTGACACAAACTAGAGTCACTAGAGAGGAGGGAGCTTCAGTTGAGAAAACGCCTCCTTCAGATTGGGCTGTAGGCAAGCCTGTAAGTTATTTTCTTAATTAGTCATCAATGGCGGGGGAGCCCATTGTGGGTAGTGCCATCCCTGGGCTGGTGGTCCTGGGTTCTACAAGAAAGCAGGCTGAAAAAGCCATGAAGAGCAAGCCAGTAAGCAGCACCCCTTGCCTCTGCATCAGCTCCTGCCTCCAGGTTCCTGCCCTGTTTGAGTTCCTGTGCTGACTTCCTTTGATGATAAACAGATACACGGAAGTGTAAGCCAAATAAACCCTTTCCTCCCCGACCTGCTTTTTGGTCACAGTGTTTCACCACAGCAATAGAAACCCTAAGACACCAATGCTCAGGTAATAAATGACTCAGTTGTGGGGTGAAGACTGAGATGTCAAGCCTTTTACCCTACTTCACTCTCCTGTCAACATCTGCCAGCCCCGGGGTACAGTCAATGCTTTTTAAAAAGATTTATTTATTTATGTGAGTGGGTGTTTCCCTGAATGTATGTCTGTGTCCTCTAAGGGCACCAGATCCTCCTGAAACTGGAGTTACAGATGGTTGTGAACTGCCAGATGGGTGCTGGGTACCGAACCCAGGTCCTTTGGAAGAACATCCAGTGCTTTTAACCACTGTGCCATCTTCAGCCCCAGTCAATGCTTTTGACAGAAGTTGCTTCCAAGTCCCTGAAACTAACCAAGGCAAATGTCATCATCACAACCCTCGTGGCCAAGGCACCATCTACAGCCATCAGTGTGAGCCAGGATGTATTTATCAGCAGTCTGACCTCTGACAAAAATTAGTGGGATTTGTATTAGGTATTTTCCTGGGTTTTGTTTTGTTTTGCTCCATTTGTTTGTTTGAAATGGTATCTTTAAAATTTTTTATTGCATTTTTTTACACAGTGTGTGTGTGTGTGTGTGTGTGTGTGTGTGTTGTGTGTGTGTCTGTGTGTGTATGTGTATGTGTGTGTGTCTGTGTGTGTGTGTGTGTGTGTGTGTGTGTGTGTGTGTGAGAGAGAGAGAGAGAGAGAGAGAGAGAGAGAGAGAGAGAGAGAGAGAGAGAGTCTGTGTGAGCTGTGGAGGCCAGAGAACAACTTACAGGAATTAGCTCTCTCTCTTTTTACCACCTGGGCTCTAGGGATTGAACTCAGGCCTTCGGTGTCAACTGTTACCTGGGGTTTTGGGGATGGCTGTGTTGTGCACATCCCCTCTCAGTCTTGCTCCTGCCATCCTTACACTTCCAGCTGGGGATCCGAGGGACCCGGAAGAGGAAGTGAGTGCCACTGAGATGAGCCCAGACTGCTTTGCTCAGCCATCTCCCAAACCTCTGCACCAAATGTGCCACAACCAGCCAAGGTTCCAAGTCTACACCGGGTTCCTCGGCACTCTCTCCCCCCACTCCCAATCCTCTAGCCTACCACAGCACATTAGTCTCCAGTGCACCTGCACCCCACCTCCATCCTCAATGCCCACTTACCATCCAGGTCCCAGGCTCTCACAGTTTTCCTGGTCTACCCTCCCCCACCCTGCATCACAGCACGTCATCCCCCGCCCAGGCAAAGGCAAGGACTATAAAACGGATCAGAACACGCCACTCCTCCACTTCAGACTTCAGTGTCCTCTGACAATCCTGAACAGAAGCCAGACTTCCGCCAGACCTGTGGACCATGTGTTCTGGCCACTGCCTACCACCTCAGGCTGCCATTCCCATTACCCAGTCTACAACAGCCCTGGCTTCCTTCTGGCCACGCGACCTTTGCCTGGCTGATCCCCTTTTCTGACTCTTGCCCACTGCTCTGTCTCATGAAGCTCTACTCCCTCTTCCCAAGGTTCTTCTCTGAAGTCACCCACCCCAGCGACTTCCCATCCTTCACACCCTCACATTCTCATCCATACCCCGCCCCCTGCCCCTTACTGCCTTCCCTCACTTACCAAGACCCTGGTTATTATCACTGTGTGAATTTGTCTCTTCTGCCTCAGAAATGTAAGCTCCTGGGGGAGGAACTTCATCTCTCCCGTCCACTCCTTTGTTTGCTCAGAGAAGTGATTTGCCCCGGCCTCCTCTCCTCACCTGTAGCAAAGAGATCTTTCCCCCAGAGCCCTTGGAGTTCTCCACCTCTGAGCAGAGCCTGTTCTGGCTCTTCTAAGGGATCCAGGTTTGCTTCCTGTAAAGCTAGGGTGGCTCTGAGGGGCTCCTTGGTCCCTTCATTCTGAAAACGATGTGCATGCTGATCTCCCACCAGCAGCCTCTCTGTAGGAGGACCACCCTGAAATGGCAAGACCTTCCAGGGCCACAGCACAAGTCACCGCATCATCCACTTCCGTAAAATCTCTTAAAGACTCTACTCACTAATAGGTAGATGAAGACATACACATGCCCTGTCATCTGCCACTGAATGCACAAAGAGACAGAGAGAGAGAGAGAGAGAGAGAGAGAGAGAGAGAGAGAGAGAGAGAGGAAGAGAGGGAGGAAGAAGGAGGGGGAGGAGGGGGTAAGTTTGGGCTGTGGTCACACCCAGCTTCTCACCATGCACACCTCTCCATCCTACAGCATCATTACAGCCTCTACCTCACATTCCTTTCCCACTTCCTCTTGGCTGCACTCCTATCTGGCCTGAAGGGTTGACCCTATCCATTCCTCCTTAGAGTGTCTTTCTGATGCACTCAAACAGAGCTTGGCCATTGGTGCCTTCCATACTACCACACAACGTTTGTTTATGAGTCCTTCTCGTCTCATCTGGGTCTTCACAGAGGCTCAGAGATGGGGACATGGCCCTTGATGTGTGACAGGCAGTCGCAGACGAGCACAATGCCGCAGGTATCTGGGAGCCAAGGGCCAGACTCATCACTAGTCCTCGGCAGGGAGAAGGCTTCTCAGAAGGCAAGCATCACCTGAAGACCCAGTAGGCATGGCAGGCAGAGAGAGCGCCCAGGCGTGTGCAAAGGCATGACTCAAATGGGATTACAAGATGTCCTCAGAGTGGAGGGTAAAGGGCAAGGGACAGCTGGTGGTGGGAGAGAAGGTGTGTTTACATCAGGAGCTGGACTTCAAGCAGAGCCTCGCCTGCTGAGATGGAGCTGGGCTTCCATCCTAAAGCTGAAGTGGTTTGGGTTCAAAACGTGATAATCAGATTCCCACTCGAGGGAGGTCCTCCTCCATCCACAGCCAAGAGGGAGGATGAAGAAGAACAAGGGTGGATGCAAGTTTCTAAGTTAGGGGACCTGCCATGCATGGAGGAGGGAGGACCCACACGAGAGGTGATGGGACCCATGTCGGGACTGAAGGAGGACTAGGCAATAACTCCAGATCCCCCTGGGGCACACAGAAGTGGGAATGTAGCAGAGGGTGTGGTGGAGATGATAGGGAGGTGATGAGCTCAGGGTGCATTTTGAGGTGGCTGGGCCCCTCCAAGTGTGTTCGAGCACCTGGCACTGTGTGGCAGGAAGCTGAGGAATAATTGAATTGATGGGTGAATAAAGTGAGATCCCCCAGTCTTTGTAGCCTCAGAATTTCAGGGAGATGCTCCCTGAGTTCTGCTTCCTTCCCACCCAAGCTCCAGCTCCTCATCCCACAGTCAGTATTGCTTGGGACCCAGAGCTGTCTTCCTGAAGAAGCACCATTATCCATCCCTAAGGGTGAGTAGCCTGGCCCCTCCATGCTTCAGAATGCCCTCCTCCCTCTGAGGCCCTACTCTAGCCAATTTCCACAATGCCTGACACGGAAAAAAAGTAGATCTGCAGTGCCTAAGGGCACCCAAAGGATCCCATGGAGTTCACAATGCTGAGTGCCTGGTGACACTCATCCTTCTCTGCCCAAAGATGTCAGCCAGGCCTCTGTTAGGGGTTGAGTCTCTGCCCAGCCCTGGCCCCAGGTCTCCTATAGGAATCCCTGATGTGATCACATTGACTTGAGGAGAGGCCCCCAGGAAGGCCAGGGTCTGGTCTGAGCTGGAAAGAATGAGGTCCTGGATGGTCACCCAAGCCAGGGCTGAGAATGGAATATGACTGTGGCCTTGATGGAGCTGTGCCTGGGAAGGCAAGGAAAAATAGGCTATTCAAATCTGAAAGAGGTCCATGTGGCCGAGACTCAGAAAACCAAAGGTCCAAAGAGGTCTAGAGGGCTAGTTCACACAAAATCATGGCTAGGTGCTGAGCCAACAGGTCGTTTGACCTCTAGACCCCAGAAACTGGCTGCCCAATGGACTTTCCTGGGGACCCACACCAATTCAGGTGGGAGAGATCCCTCCCTGGGTCCAGCTCCTGAACTCTAGGCCATCAGGATGATGTAGGATGAATGGTGCAGAACAGGCCAACATATCTCAGTAGGTCCTGGGAAAGCCACAGAGGCCTGACTGCAGGCCACAGTTCTATGCTCCAAAGAAGTCTCCACCCCAGATCCTAACCCCAGCAGAACCTGAGGCTCTGTCCCAAGAGACTCAGCTCCCACATCACCATCCCTGTCTATGCCCCGTCCTTCTCCTTCTGCCTTAACCTTGGTTGTCTGTTTATTCCTGGTGTCCTACATTGAGCTGTGAGTTCCCAGAAGGCAAGGAGTCTAACCTGCCCCAGGTATCACAGGTTTTTAAATAAAGCATCTTGAAGGAACTAGGCACGTTCTTGAGTAGTGGCAAAGGGAGGCCTTGTTTACCCATCTTTACTGAAGGCATCCACTAGGGCCTGGGGGATGGGACAGGGTGAGGAAAGAAAGAATAAAGAATAAGGGTGACCAGAGGGGAGGGGACAGAAGACGGGCATGACCAGGATGAGCCCTGAAAGAAGCCTCAGCCCTGTGTGTCATGCCCAAGTGGCCCTGGGCTCCACCCCATCTTCTCTGACAGGCAATGTCCTATTCAAAGGCACGACCTGGGTACACATGATCACATGCCCGTGAGACCCCAGTGCCTGATGCTAACCCAGGGCCTCAGAGGAGATATATAAAAAGCAGAGAGATGAAGGGTCACACCCAAGGCCAGAGGTCAACAAGGAGGAAGCTGGGAAGCAGAGGTCTCTGGTCAAGCTCTGACACCTGTCGGCACAGACACTTCCTCAGGTCCACTTCAGAGCTGGGCGGTTGGTGGCCTGAGAGGCCTCCCCACCCTCCAGAGTCCAAAGACCACAGGTGTGGCTTCCTCAAAGCCTGCTTCCTCACCGACAGGCCACCTGATCATCAGTAGGTCTCTGCCTGAGGCAGCTGGCAGAGGAACCAAACTGAACTCCCTCCAGCAGCACAGAACCACTGGCACAACCACCAGCCTTCTTGGGGGACCAGACACCAGGCTGCACGGGCACTCAGGTAAGAGCCTGTCTCCAGGGAATAGCAAGGATTGGAGATCCTGGGGCCAACACGGGCACCTCTGTGGCTCCCCAGGGTTGTTGGGACATTTTGCAGCCTCTTCTCAGATTTAGGAAGAAGGGTTAGCCCCAGGAACTCCCCACTGGCTGGAGACCAGGAAGAGCAAGGGGCTCCAGGCTTCCCCCAGGGTCAGCCACGTAGATACCCCTGCCTTGCTCTGTACACCCACACCAGGGAGAGCAAAGGCTGATGCCTGACACCGAAGGGGTCCAGGCAGGTCCAACAGCACCTGAGCCCTGCCATGCAGGGTCTTTAGCAGTAACTGTTGAACTGTCCCCACCAGCCCACCAGAACCCGTGGTGATCTATAGGAGCAACACTGGTGTGAAAGAGCAGGGCTGAGTTGAGCAGAGCAGGGCTTTTTATTCTTCCATTTGGAAGCAGGAGTTGAATGGCACAGCCAGGGAGGTGAGGAGGCAGAGGAAAGGGTCAGGTTCCAGCACCATTTGCACTTATCTAGGAAGGGGGTTCCCCCAGCAAGGGAACGGAGATCAGCCGCCTCCTCTATGTTCCCATGACGCTCACTGGCTAATCATTTTTCCATCTGTGAGTCACCTTAATAGGTCTCCGTCATTTTCATAACAGTCTCAATAAACAGGTGTGGGTGCTTCCTTACACTTTGGTCGGGATCTACGGCCAAAGCGCGCCAGGCAGATAGATGTGTGGAGGTGCACAGAAACCATGGGGAATGCATACAAATTCACATTCCCTTGACTCCTCCATACACCCAGCACAGACCAATTCAGGACGTTTAACTCCACTCCATTTCAAAAGATGTGTGTTTGAGGCCCCCTCCGTGGCCCACCACCTAGTGGCAGGGACACAGTTGTAAACCAGACAGTTCTGGCTCATTTCCCTGTTAAAGAGGCACTGTGCCTCTATAAGCCTGTTGTCCTCTTGGAATATCAGAGTCCTCATCTGAAAAGTGGGGGAGATGGCTCCAGCTCTGGGGTTGTCTGAAGGCAAATTCCTTAGAGTGGTGCTCACCATTTGGCGCTGGACGGACAATGGTGAAGCCAAGCAAGGTGGGCTCAGGAGGGGCTCGGCAGCAGGCTCAGAGTGCTGTCGGGGCGGCTATGGCCATTCCTGTTGCTGGAGAGGAATGTCAGTGCTGAAACGTGTGGGAATGCTCTGGGCAGGCGGTGGTTACAAAAGGCTTTACCGGCCAGTTGACTGTGAGCTGGATTTAGAGTAGGGAGGGGTGTCTGGGGGAGAATCTGGAACACCAGGAGGAAAGAGGCAGGAGTGGTGGCCAGACACCAGATGAGTGTAGGTCCCTGGCAAGTTCCACATGGCACCCCCTCCCATATATGTCTGTCTGTCTGTCTTTTATCTGTATCTGTATCTAACACACAGAGAGAGAGAGAGAGAGAGAGAGAGAGAGAGAGAGAGAGAGAGAGAGAGAGAGAATCTCACACTCAAATACATTCTTCCTGGCACGGTCATTAGTGGGAGCTTCCTCCCTGTTTGCAGAATTACAGCAGGGCTGTGCAGAGGCTTGCTATGGCAACTGAGCCCTCTGCCCTTCCCCCAGAAGTAACTCATTCATGGCATCTTTTACATCTCATCCCAGAGTAAGATCTGAACCCAGATTCAAATCATGGGAGGCCATCCATGTTGTGCCCCTGCCCCAGACCCTTTCTCCCCTGGCCCATGGCCTCCAAGGCTAACAAGATGGGCTTCTTGGACAAGGGTGTTAGATGCAGATGACTCTGAATAGGTCCCCTGGAGCTAAGGGCTTCAGATCTGGTCTGAGTCCCCAGGTCAGAGCCACTGCGGCTGGGCCTTGTTTTTCTGTCCCTTAGTCTAATGACTGTCTGGTTCCTTGTGATTCTAGGAGGCTGACCTCAGCAGTGTCAACATGTCCAGGCCCAGCAGCAGAGCCATCTACTGTAAGCTTCCTGCTTCCCCTACCCTGCTTAGCACCCCTCTGGGCCAAGCTCCCTGAACCCCATCTTCTCCACTGCCCCCTGCAGTTGTCCAAGCCTCACCTCACTTCCGCTGCCCCTGCCCTTGCCTTTGTTCCCACAGTGCACCGGAAGGAATATTCCCAGAGCATGGCCTCAGAACCTACCCTCCTGCAGCACAGGGTGGAGGTGAGTACCCCTGGGGCCCTGGGGCCCAGGCAGTTTCTGAGTAAAGCTCCGAGTTCCCGTGTGTCCACTGCCTTACGAAAACAGATACACCTGACCCTGACCCAACAGCTCAACCTGACCGAACTCCGGGGAGTCAGATTCAGCAAGCCTGAGGCCTGAACATCTGCCAGGTTCAGGGGAGTGGAGAGTAGTCCCAGGGTGGGCAGAGCAGGCCCAGCTGGAGGTCGTGGGGGTGGAGACTGGGTCCCTAGACAGGAGTGACAGAGTAAATAGTCAAGACCCACAGAAAGCCATGCTACCAACCTCTGTGGTCCAACCCACCTCCTGTGCATTGTTCAGGATTGCATGTGGCTGCGAGCGAGGAAGATGGTATGAAGGTTGCGGCTATAAGGGACAGTGTCACAGAGGGGAGTCATCCTGCACTCCCAGGCCAGGCTGAGCCCCTGGAATGGAGTCACCGGCCCCACCCAAGTGCAGAGCTGGCACTTTGAGATCTGGTCATTTGAATTGGCTTTTTTTTTTTTTCTTTTTTTTTTTTTTTTTTTTTTTTGGTTTTTCGAGACAGGGTTTCTCTGTGTAGCTTTGCGCCTTTCCTGGAACTCACTTGGTAGCCCAGGCTGGCCTCGAACTCACAGAGATCCGCCTGGCTCTGCCTCCCGAGTGCTGGGATTAAAGGCGTGCGCCACCACCGCCCGGCTGAATTGGCTTTTAAACTGGTCAGAGAGCTTGCTTAACCAGGGACATGGAGGTGGCCACAGTGCCTGGCAGGGGGGCACAGAACCCACCCCGACCCTGGCAGCCTCAGGTGCTAAGAGACACGTAGGGAACCCACAGCGCCGTGGAGAAAGGGCTTCCCAGACACTGTCCAGTTTCTCTGTAGAGCGGGGCTGGGAACTGGCTTCCCTGAGGCCCCTCAGGCAAGAGCACGGGGAGGTGCATTCAAGATAACAGGCCTGTGGGTTCTGCTGAGGTGCTGGAAGTGTGGACACAGTGAGAGGACCTGCACCTGGGCAGGAGTGAGGCTTGAGGTCCAGGGGCAGGAAGTAGACTGCTCCTCTCCAACAGAGCAAATGGAGGACGGACGCCTCAGGGAGGCAACATTTTCTGTGGGAAGGCGGGAATCTCTAGAGGAAGGTGGCCAAGGGAAAAGGTGCCAAACCATGGGGCCAGCAGAAGGCAAGGACTTGGGAGTCAGAGGTGGCCAGAGCTCTCTCGGTGCAAGACTCAGAAGGAGGACACTCGATCTTCCTGAGAGCCCCGTGGCACTGGGTTGGCACAGCTGGAAAGACACCTGGGTATGAGCAAGAGCATGGAAAGAGGCAGGGGTCAGGCATGTGAGGTCAGTGAGGGGGAGAACAACCGAGGACAATAGTTCCTAAATGCAGCAAAGGGACCAGAAAGGTCCCATAGCCCACACAGAGGAACACTGATGATTTTGTTGGATGATTGGAACCCACACCCCTGATCACCCAGTCACCTTATGTGATGGCTCCTTTGGAATCCCAGAACCCCTTAGCCCTAGCCCTGGAAGCCTCTTCAAGAACCAAACTTCTATGGACTCTTGCTTTATTGAAAAGCTTGACCTCCCCACACGGGGAGCCAAGGACACACCTTCTTCCTCGGCTGCCTTTCCCCGCCTGCTGCCATCTGGGACCCTCTCTCCAAACCTTCTCCCACACCAGTCTCTTCCTGTCCCCTTAGCATCTGATGACATGTAAGCTGGGGACACAGAGAGTCCGGGAACCGAAGGATGCCCTCCAGAAGCTTCAGGAGATGGATGCACAGGGTCGAGTGTGGAGCCAAGACCTGATCCTGCAGGTCAGGGATGGCTGGCTCCAGCTGCTGGACATTGAGACTAAGGTCAGCCTTCTCAGCAAACCCCGATGTGGGCCCTGGCTAACCCAGCATGTTAAAAAGCAAGCACTAGGTTCTTCACCTGCCTCTCAGTGCCTGTCCACATCCAATACACATCCCAAACCAGGGAGAGGCAGGACGGGGACTAGGGACAGAGGTGTAAATGTCAGGGTTGAGACTCTACCCAGCCCACCAGAGAGCAGGGATGACCTTTTCAGGGTCTCAGTGGCTCTCAGTGATCTCCTCACATTTGGCCTTTCCACTTGCCTTAGGAGGACCTGGATTCTTACCGCCTGGACAACATCAAGGCCATGGATGTAGCACTCAACACCTGCTCCTACAACTCCATCTTATCCATCACTGTGCAGGAGTCTGGCTTTCCAGGCATCAGCACTTTACTCTTCCAATGCCAGGAAGTAGGGGTGAGCGACCGGGTATTGTGTTCAGGGGTGGAGTGTGGCGACCATCACACACACACACTCACACACATAATGATTGCTGCTTCCTCCAGGCAGAGCAGCTGAGGACAAGCCTGCAGAAGGCCCTGGAGGAAGAACTAGAAGAAAGGTAGGCTGTTTCTACCCAGCAACATCCAGGGCCTCCTAGCTCAGGCCTGAGGGCCATATCCTGGCTACACATTTGGAGAATTCATGATCCTGAGACCTAACAAACACATGCCAAGAACTAACAAAGGCTTAGACCAACGAAGGGTGCTGGGAATGTATTGAGTGCACTGTGTACTGTCTTCAGAAGTCACTGTAGAACCCAGGAAGGCCCAGGAACTAGGCATGGTGGAGTCAGGCAAGGCTCAAGTAGAGACTAAGGGGCATGAGTGGGGTTCCTGGAGAGAGATGGTGATGCCCCGTGGGCTTAGGTATCTGTCCCAAGAACTTTATCAAAGCTCTATCTTCCATCATGCCCTCAGCAGACCTCGATTTGGAGTCCTTCAAGCAGGCCAGGACAGGCGGAAGGGGTATCCTCTGGAAAGGCCACTCCCTATACATCAGGCACCCCCTCTGGAGCAGAGGTCCCTTCCAGAGCAGAGGTTTCCTCTAGAGCAGCCACACCACATGACCCCAGAACGCAGTAAGTTTGTGTCTGAAGGGCAAGTGGAGGAGGAGGTTTGGATCCAGTCAAAGGAGTCCTAGGCTCATGGTCCCTCCACATCCGTCGCAGGCATCCCACCATCACCAAGGTCCCTGACACACTACCCAAGTGCCCGAGAACCAAGCGTCTTCACTCTGCCTCCTCCGCCAAGGCGTGCTCCATCTCCTGAGGACCCAGAGAGGGATGAGGTAAACTGAAGGTGGTTGGAGGCTTCCTGGGGCTTCCTGGGCTTGAGAAAAGGGAGAACCTACTCTCAGGAACCCAGATTCTTAGGGTAGACAGGGCAGGGCTGGGACTGAGGCTGGGGCTTCTGGTGGGATGATAGCAGGGCCAGGGTGGGGAGTTTCAGGGTTTTCATGACTGTCCACTCAAGGCCGTGGGTTGTTGGGCATCCAGGAGGTACTGAACCATGTCCTGAAAGACATTGAGCTGTTCGCTGGAAAGCTGAAGGAGGCCAAGGCGAAGGACAGTCATAAGAAGAGAAAACTTGGGAGAAAAAAGACCAAGGCTCAAAACAGTAAGTAGTCCATGCCAGAGGAGAGGAGCCGGGGTGTCTTGGGGGGACCTGGAAGCCCCACCTTTATTCCTTCTTCCACAGAGATAACAGAAGCACAGTACGTTGATTGCTTCCAGAAGATCAAGCTGAGCTTCAACCTCCTGGTTAGTGGCTCTGGCCAGTTCTGGGCCCTTCCTCCCTAGCTCCCCTTCTCTCTGATGTCAACCACCCAAACCTTTCCCTTCTCCAGTTCCTCCTTCTCTTGGGACTTTGGAAGGATCCCAGCCTCTGAGCCAAGGCACAACACACTTATAGGGTGCTAGGGTTCTGGTGAAGGTAAATGTTGGATGGGAACCAACTGTTCCGTGTTTTCAGGGGAAGCTGGCCTTACGGCTGCAGGAAACAAGTGCCCCCGAGTTCGTGGACCTCATCTTCCAAACCCTGAAACTGGTGAGTGGAAGGCAGACGGGGTGGCAAAGGGGACAAGCTGAAGCCAAGGAGGAGCAGAGGAAGGAACAAGAGGCGGGGGGAGTACCAGGGTAAAGGGAGCTGTGGGACCTGCCCTTTATTCAACATGCATCTTCCTGCCGGGATACCACTCGAGACAAAACCCCCAGCAGACCGGATGGGCTGGCCACAGAGTCATGGACACCAAGTCTTTGGGGGGACAGACAGGAAGCGAGGAGACAGAGCTGAGGGGCTCTTGGACAACTCCCATTCCCTTCTGACTTGGATGTACTGATACCTTCTCTTTCTACCTCTCCTCCAGATCCTGTCCCAGTGCCCCGAGGATGGCCTTGCAGCCAAAGTGATTTCACCCCTCCTCACCCCCAAAGCCATAGACCTGCTGCAGTCCTGTCTAAGGCCACCTGAGAATGCTCTCTGGAAGTCACTAGGCACAGCCTGGACCACCAGCTGGTAAGTAAAGACAAGGGGCATGGAGGACCCAACGCAGGACATGATGTGTAGCCTGGTGGTACATGATCACAAACCAGAGACATATCCAGAGAATATGGGGACTCTACATGCAGTTCCCAACTTTTCACTGAACACTGCCTTTACCCAGCAAAGAAACATTACTTTAGAGAAAAAAAGAGCAATGCCACCTTCTACTAAAATGTATGCTCGTTTTCACCAGGGACAAAGTGAAAACTTGGTCTCAGTCCAGCTCAGAATTAAAGCATGCAGACATAAGAGATGCCAGATTTAACATCTGAACGTTAACAGCAAGCTCCAGGACAGGAGTTAGAGATGCCAAGCTGCTGTGGGTGGAGGGGTGGGCATGGGACCAGTTAGAGTTCCCTGGGAACTGGGAAGGAAACTCACTTGGACACCTGGGCTAACATGTCATGGGAACAGTCTACAGAGGCCACACATCTGGGTCCCCAGCTAAGAGGTCCTAACTATGTGATAGAACAGTATCATAGTGTCAGGCAGGCCACAATGAGAGGCCTGGGAGTTCCATCAGGAGCCCCTGACCTAGCTTCCTCAAGCGTGATTTGTAGCAGAGGGTAGGGGTCTGAGAAATGGTTACAGGAAGAAGGCAGAAAGAAAAGTAGGAAGAAGACAAAAAGAAATCACAGAAATGCTGGGCATGGTGGCACATGCCTTTAAGCCCAGGAGGCAGAGGCAGGCAGATTTCTGAGTTCAAGGCCAGCCTGATCTACAAAGCAAGTTCCAGAACAGCTAGGGCTACACAGAGAAACCTTGTCTGAGAGTCTGAGAGAGAGAGAGAGAGAGAGAGAGAGAGAGAGAGAGAGAGAGAGAGAGAGAGAGAAACATATCAAGAGCCCAGAGCCACCAGCAGGGAGACAAGTGGAGCCTGGGGCTTGGGAGGAAACTCCCATGTGTTTGCCTAAAGAGCAGTTCTTTTTAACTCAGGCCCATGTGAAGTTCTGTCCAGTTTGCTTAAAGACATAAATAGTTTCAGTGCAACCTACTTATTTTGATGGTAGAATATACGCAACACGACAATGTACAGATTTCAGTGTATAATTCAGTAGCGCTAAGTATCCAGAAGTTTCTCACCCCAAACAGAAAAGCTATACCTGGTAAAGAATAATTCCCCCATTTCCCCTGTGGTCACCCCCTGGCTACCTTTGCTCTATGTCCGTATCAGTTTGCCTAGTCTACGTCCTTCATATAAGTGAAATAAGACATGGTTCATCCTTTCGTGACCAGCTGATTTTATCAATATGTCCTCAAAATCCATCCATGTTATAGCATGTGTCAGAATTGTAATTGACTAATATTCCATTGTATGGACAAGCCACAGGTTGTCTAGCCTTTATTCATCAGTGGGCATTTGGGTTGCTCATACTCAGATGATCTATTTTATGTGCTTTATTTATCTAGTTACTAAGATGAAGGAATTTATAAATTCTGGACCTCTTATAACAGTCTTAGATTCTGGATCCTGGAGCTGCACTGGGCTTACATCACCCATAGGGACAGCTCTGACATGCAGTCCTAGCAAGAGAGGAGAGCAGGGCCTGCAGTGGCCCGAGACAAGGCCTCGAGTGCTTTCATTCAGGCCCTTTAACAATGAGTATCCATGTTAGGTTGTAGTGTACTTCTTCATCAAGACCACCAGCCTGCAAATAATGGCACAGAGACTTATTATTAATTATGAAAGCTCAGCCTTAACTTAGGCTTGTCCTCAACTAGCTCTTATAACTTAAATTAACCCATTTATATTAATCTACATTCTGCCACGTGGCGTTACCTCATCTCCGTACTGCCCATCCTGCTTCCTCTGTGTCTGTCTGGCAACTCTGTGCATCTAGACTCCTCCTCCTCTTCCTCTCTCTCCACGGAAATCCTGCCTATCCTCTCCTGCCTAGCTATTGGCCATTCATCTTTTCACTTCGCCAATCATAGTGACACATCTTCACACAGTCTACAAATACTCTACAACATTAGGTATGTCATTTTAGATTTCAAAACCCAGTATTATTTAAATTTTCTTGAGAAATAGTCTATAACATGCCTGCTGCACAAAGCATAAGGACCTGAGTTTGAATCCCCAGCACCCACATGAAAGTCAAGCTTGGCATCAGTCTGTAACCCCAGTGTGGGAGTCAGGGTAGAGGAAGGAGGGTCCCTGGAGTGGAAGAGCCAGCCTAGCTGAAGAGAAGCACACCGGGTTAAATGGGAAACTGTGTCTCAAAAAGGTAGGTGGAGATGGCATCAGCCTCTGGCCTCCATGTGCAGAAGCACACACATTCACATGTGCACACCCCACACCAAGATTCGAATATCACACACACACACACACACACACACACACACACACACACACACACACACGCATACATTTGCAACATTGGAAAACTTGGTCGACAGATATAATTCTAACAATATCCATGAAGAAGCAAAATAATCCCAGTGTTAATAAAATGGCACAAATTTGATAAATAATCCATCAGGTCAGATATGCCCTTTGAGGGTTCCTAATTTCTTAAAATAGCTAGAAGTGAATAGATTAATGTGAAAGAAATAAAAGACATGTAAAAGTCCTTAGAAGAGTTGAATTTTGGTCAAATTACATTTTTGGTGCTTTGATTTTAGATAGAATGACCCAAAGTTATAAGTTACACTAAAAGTTGTGGTAATCCAGAAAGATAGGGAACACGCTGGCAACTGGACTTGGTGACCAGGAGATTATCAGGATTGCCCCATCCCCTGGTTCTGGAGACCAAACACAGGGCTTTGAGCACATTAGGCAAGCACTCCACCAGCCAGCTGGAAAGCATCTCCAGCCTGATTCTCAGGGTTTTCAATGGCCCGGTTTCGGTACCGCAGTGGTAGAGGTTGCAATCATATGTAGCAAAGTGTAGGCACACAACATAAAAGCACATTCCCAGGAGCCTTGGTAAGGAGACAGTCAGGACCATCGCTTAAAGGAAGTTGTCACCTAGTCAACAGAAGACCTGAGCGTGTTTCTAGGACATAGAGAAAACACCGATGAAGAAGAATTTACCCCTACTGAATAAGCATGCATTAGCTACTGCCTATGCCTCAGCCATAGTGACAGAAAGACCCCCCGCCCAGCCAGGAATTACAACACAGCAAGAAACAGACATGTATGAATCGTGTACCATCAAGTGAGAGGCTATACTAACTTTAGAGGGAATTTTTGCAGCTGCCCCAGTGAGGCAAGGAGAGGAACTTTCAGAGGTGAGTGAGCATTCTCAGGCAGATAAGCCTGGACGCACGGCAGGGTCCTGGGCTGTGGGCAAGGGGAGGTCCTGGCATCAGGCAGAGCAGTTGCACTATGATGTATCTTCTACGATGAAGTTCTTTGTGCTGTTTAGTGAGGAGGAAAGTGAGGAGCTGTGGGGACACTGCAAACAGGTTAGAAAAACACTGAATGGACCAGGCATGGGGGTACAGACCTGTGATCTCAGCTACCCTGGAGGCTGGGGCAGGAGGATTGCAAGTTCAAGGCCAGCTTGGACTACTCAGTGAACCCTGTCTCAAAAATAAAAATGTTTTAAAAGGGGTGGGGCACAGGGACAGGGGCAGCATCACAAGGCCTGCACAGGTCTGGGGCAGATGGGGTCCCAGTGTTGAGAGGGGGAGTGGACATGAGCCTCCATCCATAACCTAGAAGCTGTCTCTGGTTGATAACTGCTCACAGAGGAAGCATTAGTTTTCTCTAATGGACTCTCACGGGGTATACAAACTACTCTAAAGGCCAGGCCCCATGCCCAGCAGTAGTTGGCTAACACAAAATGAAATCAATGGCATTTTTGAAGGTTCTTTGTCACATGATGTTTGATAAGGGCTCTCTTCTTATTATTCTTATTCTTTGTTTACTCTAGAGGTATTACGTCCAGTTTTGTGTTTTTATGGGATGTCTGTATGTGTCACTACAACTATATGTGTTTCCTGGGCCTTTTCTTTGGCTCTTTTTCTTCTATTTGTTTGTTTATCTCCTATTCTGGTTTATTTGGTTTTTGTTTTATCTAATTTTATTTCATTTTTTTAGATGCCTGTTTGTATTCTAGTGAGGGAGAAAAAGAAAGGGTGTGGATTTGGGTGCTTGGGGGTAGGGAAGGATCTAGGAGGAGTTGAGGGAGAAGAAACCATAATCAGAATGTATTTTGTGAAAAAATCTATGTTCAAAATAAATAATAAACAAAGGGGGTAGGGTTGCTCTTTGAAAGTCCCCACAGGGGCTCTTTCAGCCCCAATACTCCAGATTACACTGCTTTAATTCTAAACTTTAATGAGGGTGACCAAGTGTCCACTGTGTTCCTAGGGAGGTAACACAGCTGTACCTTGGGGACCAAGTGAGGCTGCCCACAGATACTTGCACTGTTAGGCTTGTTCCTGCTTCACCATTTGCTTCTTTGTGGGTTTTCTGTAGCTTTTCATTTATATACATGTGCCATATCCCCATCAGCCACAGATCCCTGAGGCTAGGCCTTCTCATCTCCTCCCTCTCCACATCCCACAGCCTGGTACACAGTGGCTCTGAACCCAACTTCGTTTTCTCCTCAGGATTGACTGGACAGGCGATGAACCACCACCCTACCGACCCACGTTCTCCGATGGCTGGCAGATTCCGGAGCCCTACTCCATGGTAAGAGTTGCTTAGCACTGAGACCTACACAAAGCCACATGACAATTAAGGGGTGGGTCATGTGGGTACCTTTGGGGGAGGTAGACGACGGACAAGAGGCAGCTGTCGCAGGCCTGTTAGGGTCTGGTACCCCCCTCCGAACCACTGCACTGGCTGCCTCCTACTCGAACCCACTCTGGTTTTGTTTCTTACAGGAACCCCTAAGAACCCAGGATGCTATTTCCCTCGGGTATGTCAAATGCTTAGTTGATGCTCACAGTCACAGGAAGCGAGATAGAGGGCAGAGCCTTTACACCTGTGGATCCCTACATCCCAGAGATCATCTGTACTTTCTCTTAGTCAGATACAGACATGTGCAAAGATGTCTCTCCTCTACCTTGAATGAAAATGCAGTTTCTTACCTCCTAGCCTCTGAAATCCTTCTTCATGTAGCCTCTAGTCCTCACAGTTCAGGTACAAAGTGCTCAGAGCAGAATCAAGATCCAGGAAATCCCACTACCGGAAACGTTCCGAGAGATAAACGGCATTTCAGAGCCCCTCCTGTATGCAAAACCTCATACCCCAATCCCTGCCTAACACTATTGCTATAAAACCCTATGGAAACCCAAAAAGTCACCAACAGACCGTGCCTAGGGGCTCTCGGGCTCTTATGGCCGGGCACAGTTCCCTTTTGCCAGCCACCCTGACTCTGTCTCTCACCTCAACTCAGAGCTTCTAGGAGGAGCAGTCTGCATTTCCCTCAGGATGAGCCATATAACCACAGCTCCGAACACGAGGACTCACACCTCCCACCCTCCAGCCCCAGACCTGCCAAACCAACCCTGAAAATGCAAGTCCTGTATGAGTTTGAAGCAAGGAATGCACAGGAACTGACTGTGGCCCAGGGAGAGATTCTGGAGGTGAGGCCTATGCTTGAAGCCAGAAAAAGAGGCAGTTGGTGGGAGATCCAGTGGCCTGGAGTGGGTGGCTTACAGAGAGAACAGGAAAGTGGGAAGACCAGGGAAGGACAAAGCCTTGGGGACAGAGGGGATGGGAGGATAGGGACTCTGGGGCTGACGACAGGTGACTCTTGTCAGGTTCTGGACCAGAGCAAGCGTTGGTGGCTGGTGAAGAATGAGGCAGGACAGACTGGTTACATTCCCAGCAACATCCTGGAGCCCCTGCCAGCGGGAGCCCCTGGAAGCCGCAGACCATCATCCTTTAGGGTACTACCCAGCCTAGAACACCCAGAAGCCCCAAGTCCTGAGTCAGAGGGGTAGCAGGGAGGATTGGGTGACCAACGAAGATGATCATAGTTCAATTGAATCAGTATCACTGCATGCTTCCTGGGTACCAAGTTCATTGTAGGGTCTGGGCAAACATTAAGTCAGGGTCCCTGAAAACCAGAAAACCAGAAGGTAAGAGGCTTGATGGAGCTCAGTAGAAGGGACCCAATATGGGAGCGTGTGCATGGCTGTCAGAGGGGATGACCTCTGACTTCAAGTTTCCCTTGAGTCTAGGCTCCAATGCTTCGTCTTAGCTCCAAGCCTGAGGAAGTCACAGCCTGGCTACAAGCAGAGAACTTCTCCACTGTGTGAGTGCCCAGTCCCATGGGGGAGGAGGGGAGAGCCTTGTGAAGGGCTCAGGTGAGAACTGTGGACCCCTTCTCCCTCAGAGACCAAAACGTAGAACCTAGCTTCCACTGTACATGATGACTCCATCTTAGGCTTTCTTTGCTAAACGAAGGACAGGAGAAGGTTGCTTGGCTGAGCCCAGGGTAAGGCACCAAGTGGGAGACCGTATGGAGTGAAAGAGTCAGGGGTAGTGAATTCTGGAAGAACCTGGGCTGTCACCTTCACCACCCCTCCCTTCCAGAACATGCTCTTTCAAAGAGCTTGTGCCCTCAAGCCTAGGAGTTCTGTAACTGACTTATTCCTGCACCGGCAGATACCTAATTCCTGGAACCCCAACTTTCCTACTCTACACAAATACTAAGGCTAAGCATTCCCCCACCCCACCTCTGATGGATTCCACCATTGTTATTTACAGCACTGTAAGGACCCTTGGGTCCCTGATGGGGAATCAGCTACTTCACATGAGACCTGGGGAGCTGCAGATGCTGTGTCCACAGGAGGCCCCAAGGATCCAGGCCCGGCTGGATGCTGTCAGAAGGATGCTGGGGGTGAGGTCCTGACTCCCACCCAGAGGTTTTAAATCTTCTTGGGTTAAGAAAGGGAAAGCTGGGAACATTAGGTGTGGGATATTCCTCTGGGGACTCAGCTTCTCCACTCAGGTGTATCTGGAAGCACTAATCATATTGGTGGCATGAACTCTGGGGATCCCTCACTTGGAACCAGCTCCATCTGAATTATTTTCTTCCTTTAGATGACTCATTAGATACCAGCTCAAACACCTCCAAGACCAAGCACCTCTCATATCCAAGATGGAGTATTTGGTACCCAGCTAGAGCCCTCAGAAGTCCTCTTTCAGTTTGTGGCAAACCACAGATTGCACAGCAAAGAAGATGAACAGATCCAGACTTTGAGGCAAATACTACCCTTGTTGGGCTGGAACTCCTCTCCGGTTACTATTTATTTTACCCCTGTCATAAGCTTGGCGTGCTTATTCCTAATCTCTTCAGTCCCACTCCTTTCCAATAAAATGCAACTTTAAGACTGTCATATGCCCCTCTCCTTGCCATTTATTCTGGGCCTGATGGGAACCAAAGGGAGGGAGCCGGGATACAGGGTATGAAACAGCATCAACCCTACAACCATTACTGGTCAGACTGACTGAGCTAAAGAGAGAACTCACTGCAACCTGGAGCTGCGATCAGCCTTCGGGGACTGTGGTCCATTCTCTCTTTCTCCTCTCTAAATAAACTCCAAAATGAGGCCATGCTCACCACTGCTGTCCTTCCATGAACGTGACTCCCAGTCTACTCCAAGGCTCCTAGTCCAGCTGAAGGCATGGCATGTCACAGCAGCAGAGAACCCTCTGCTGACAACGGTGGGCTTTGTTCACACTGGCTGGTGATCCAGAGGGGTGTGAACGAGGAAGTGGGGTGCTGCCTGCTCTCCTTGGGAACTTGCACTTCAGCCAGCCAGCGTCTGTTAGGTGAGTCAGTCTTGAGCGTCCTCCCACCTGCCTCGTTAGTGGCAGAACACAGGAGCACTGACTGCACTGGGAGATGAAGGTCCTCAGGTCCCCTGTGTGAACTCAGGCCAGTCAGTCCACCCCCTGTCCCTCTGGCCTGGTCAAACGAAGCATTTGGGCTGTATGTGGTGTCTGCTGTCTTTCAGTCTCAAAAGCCATGAAATGATCACATCTCCACAGAAGAGGAGCTAAGCCTCCATCGATATGCTCCATGGAGAAGGTTTGATGTTCTCATGGATTCGAGAGCCCCTTGTAGGTTATTAAGATGGTGTGGTTGCTATATTGTGTCCCCCAACGTATTGTGCACCCCAATAAACTTAATCAACTTATCTGGGGTCAGAGAACAGAACAGCCACTAGATAGACATAGAAGCTAGGCATGGTGGCACACACCTTTAATCACAGGACTTGAGATCTCATGTCTTGCTTGGAAAAGACACACGCCTTTAATCCCAGGAAGTGATGACAGGAAGCAGAAAGGTATATAAGGCATGGGGACCAGAAACTAGAGCCTTTTTAAGCTTTTAGGCTTTTAGCAGCAGTTGAGCTGAGATCCCTTCAGATGAGGACTCAGAGGCTTTCAGTCTGAGGAAACCAGATCAGCTGAGGAGTTGGCGAGGTGAGGTTGGCTGTGGCTTGTTCTGTCTCACTGATCTTTCAGCGTTCACCCCAATACCTGGCTCCGGGTTTGTTTTTATTAATAAGACCTTTTAAGATTTGTGTTACATCTGGTGTCCAACTTGTCGGATATGAATTCATGAAAAAGCTACTTGCCTGTGGCCTTGCGGGCCCCACCTCAGGCCTGAGCTGCATGTGGCCAGTTGTGGTGGCACATGCGGGTAGGATTTGCTAAAGGAGACAGAGGCAGGAGGATCCTGAGTTCGAGGCCAGCCTGGGAGGCTTGCTGAGGAAAAGCTGTGGCAGCAGGACCATGGAGGTGGTGGCTTCTGCTCTGAGCTACAAGCTGCTTCCCATCATGTTAGTGGAGACGCTGCTGCCTGGGACAAAGGGTTTACCGCTGCTTGTTCAGAGAACAATTGCCAGGACCATCGTGTTACAAGAAAGCATCGGCAAAGGTCAGTTTGGAGAAGTTTGGTGAGGCAAATGGTGGGGAGAAGTTGCTGTGAAGATTTTTCTCTTCTAGGGAAGAACATTCGTGGTTCCCAGAGGCAGACATTTATCAGACTGTGATTGCTCAAACCTCAGAGGAGACACCCCCCCCCCCAAAAAAAAAAATCTGCAGGGAACCATGACCACGCCTAACAGCGACACTTTGAAATCTTCAGAAAGATGGCGGGATCACACAATGATGATTCCACATGGACTATGATAAAGCCATTAAGCTGATTAACACCACCGAAAGATCGCTTTTGGACTACAAACTGTTCAGGACAATTTCAAGATGGCTAGCTGAGATGATCCAGATTCACAGACTACTCGAACAAGGAGTTGAGACAGCCCTGCACTTTCCCATTATGCAGATACTGGACAAATGATACAACTGACTCTCTCAGGACTTGACAATTAACCCAAAAATTTTCTTCTCAGGATTCCCTAAAGATGCCTTCACCCTCAGACAACAGGAAGTAATTTTAAGAACACGATTCCCACATTCCAAAGAGATGGGTGGGTGGTTTTTGGTCCTTTGAGTTATGGATATTGTCATTGTTTACAATGGTTGGTTAGAAGCTGTTAATTGTTAATGGTCAGGGGAAAAAAGCTAAACAAAGGAGATTAGATTCAGGGTTCTTGTTTTAAAAAAAAAAAAAAAAAGAAGAGGATATAGATAAGAGGTAGGTTATTGAACCTGAAAAAAAAAAGATATAGAAATAATAGAATAAAAGGGTAAATTATTGAATCTACTATGAGAAGAAAAAAGGGAAAATATAAAAATTATAAAAAGGTAGATTATTGAATCTACTATAAAAAGAAAAAAGAGAATATGAATATGGTAAGATAAAAAGGTAGATCATTGAATCCACTTTTAAAAAGGAACTACCTGTTTTAAATAGGATAAATAATGAAATGTTTGTCTGAATTTGTCAAATGTTAATGGACTGGACATTGTTAATGTATATAATGGAGTTTTTTGTCTGAATCTGTCAAATGTTAATGGACTAGACATTGTTAATGTAATTCTTGACTGTATACATTGTATATACTTATTGTATATACTTTTTCTTATTAGTTATAACTTTTTATTTTAAACAAAAAAGGGGGAAATGTGGTTGCTATATTGTGTCCCCTGATATAGTGTGCTCCCCAATAAACTTAATAAACTGCCGGGCGGTGGTGGCGCACGCCTTTAATCCCAGCACTCGGGAGGCAGAGCCAGGCGGATCTCTGTGAGTTCGAGGCCAGCCTGGGCTACCAAGTGAGTTCCAGGAGAGGCGCAAAGCTACACAGAGAAACCCTGTCTCGAAAAACCAAAAAAAAAAAAAAAAAAAAAACTTAATAAACTTATCTGGGTTCAGAGAACAGAACAGCCACTAGGTAGACATAGAGGGCAGAAAATGGTGGACACACCTTTAATCACAGGTCTTGAGATCTCATGTCTTGCTTGGAAAAGACACACGCCTTTAATCCCAGGAAATGATGACAGGAAGCAGAAAGGTGTATAAGGTGTGAGGACCAGGAACTAGAGGTCTTTTTAAGCTTTTAGGTTTTTAGCAGCAGTTCAGCTGAGAATCCCTTCGGATGAGGACTCAGAGGCTTTCAGTCTGAGGAAACCAGATCAGCTGAGGAGTTGGCGAGGTGAGGTTGGCTGTGGCTTGATCTGTCTCACTGATCTTTCAGCGTTCACCCCAATACCTGGCTCCGGGTTTGTTTTTGTTTTTTTTTGTTTTTAAGATTTATTTATTATGTATACAGTGTTCTGCGTGCATGCGAGAAGAGGGCGCCAGATCTCATTACAGATGGTTGGGAGCCACCATGTGGTTGCTGGGAATTGAACTCAGGACCTCTGGAAGAACAGCCAGTGCTCTTATCCACTGAGCCATCTCTCCAGCCCATCCAGGTTTGTTTTTATTAATAAGACCTTTTAAGATTCGTGTTACAAGATGGTCCAGGAAATCTCTTTTGGCTGAATTTATCTAAGACCGCAACATCATCCAGAGCTGAGTACCTTATTTCCAGACGTCCTCTATCATTCACTCAACTTCCTGGCCTCATGAAATTATCTCTTATAGCTGGGAACACAAACTACAAAAGCAAAACCTTTTCCTCAAAAAAAGCGGGCGGGGTGGGGGTGGGGGAACCGTCAGAGAAAAGTTAACGTCTTAGAATGGAAGGAGACACTAACCCATCGGCCTTGGCTCATCTCAGAGCTGAAAACTAGAGAAAACCTACAGGATTAGAAGACACCCCCGCCCCCCTTTTTTTACTAGAGTAAAACATTTAAAAATCGCATTGTGTCATGTGTTATACTTCTAGTGGACATCACGACCTAGATTTTATACACTCCCCACAGAGCCGAGAAAAAACTCAAATTTTCTTTGCAACCTTTGCAACCTGCTGCCAAACATTCAACATTCGATGTCTCCTACCACAACCTCACAAACCAGCGGAACTCAGCAGCACCTGCCATGTGTCTTGCACATCTATTTCCCACCTTTCAGCGTTTGTTCTGCCCTTCTCCTGCCTGAACTGTCCTTTGAGGAATTTCCGATGTGCATAACCTATCCTTTTCCGCAGTGGCCCTGTTCAGTGTTCACGGCCTCCCTCAAAGACTTCTCAGCGCCACTTTGTATCTTGGGTGGAGGATATTTCTACCCCCAAAGTACTTTAGGTATTGCCTTATACCTGAATCACTTCCTACCTCACAGTTTTATGTGTCTAAGCGATTTATTGGTTCTTGTTGTTATCTTGCGTTCCTTGACAGCCCTTCACTTGTCCCTCCAAGGAAGGCAAAGACAGCTGTTCGCTTGTGGTCAGAATTCCGACTCTGGCTGACCAACGCCAGCTCATTATGCGGCATGACCCTCACGCTCCCCAGGTAACTAAGGTCCAGGTCTCCACTGCCGGGGTGTGGATACATTAGCAGCAGCCGAAGTGCGCACCAAGCATTCAGGGGCCGCAGCCACGCGCGTGCGTGCGTACGCGTGCCCAGTGACCACGCGGAGGGCGGGTGGAGCACCGAGCGAGGAAGGAGGAGCCAGTCCGATCGCATTGGCCCCGCCCATAGCGTCCAGTATAAAGGGGCGCCCACAAGCCTTCGCATATCCCAGCAGGGGCTCAGATCTCCAACATGTCGTCTAAGTCGTCTATGGTTCTGGGCTACTGGGATATCCGCGGGGTGAGTGGCCCCTCGCCAGCCCAGCCGCTGGGACAGAGAGATGCAGGCAGCCGAGCGAGGGACCGGAGAGGCTGTGTCCGGTGCAGAGGTGGCCTCCCCGCTGTGACCAGCGTCAGCTAAGCTGCCCTCGGAGGCCTACCTCCGACCAGCCTATGGGGTCCCCAGGCCCGTGGGGAGAGAAGGGGACAGGAGGTTTCCGGATCAGAGCGAAGGGGCTGCTTAACGACTATTTCAACCCTCCGCCTCCCGACAGGATGCAGGGGCTTGGCAGCGTTGGGCTGGGGACGTTGACGGGCGGGAGTTGGAAGCCATTGGGAACTGCGCAGGCGTGCTGACCGGGGTCCTTCTCTATCCCCTACCTTTAGCTGGCTCATGCCATCCGCATGCTCCTGGAGTATACTGATACCAGCTATGAGGAGAAACGGTACACGTGTGGGGAAGGTAACGTCTGTGGGTGTCGGTGGCCCTCTGCACTGGTCCAAGGTGGCCCAGTCTTTCACCCAGGGAGGAACACTACACCGAGGTCGTATGGGTCTCCTACTCCAGTCAGCTGGGAACTGTGCCAAGAGAAGCTCATCCATGGGGTTCCCTCTTGCTGTCCAAGCCCATCTTAATACGTAGACTGCAAAAGCCCAAGGGTTGGGTTTTGGGGATTGGGAACTTGAGGTATCAGGACTAAGTCATTTCTCGACTAGATTGGTAAGGAGGTTGGGTCCCCCTTTTCTCTTACAGCTCCTGATTATGATAAAAGCCAATGGCTGGATGTGAAATTCAAGCTAGATCTGGATTTTCCTAATGTAGGTAGCTTTGGAGGAGTGGGCAGAAGGGAAGGCCTTCTAGTTACCCATCTTTTACTTCATCTCTGGTTTGGGAGAATCTAGAATAGAGAGGCTCTTCACGTGGAGAGAGTGGATAGAATTCAAGGGCCATTGAACAGGAGTGAGCAACAACATAATTCCCACTAACGACTACCAGACATTTTCCTCTCAAAGACAGGCTATAAGAGACATTAGTTACTAGCCAGGTCTGTGACTTTGTCACTGACAGAAATCAGGTATTGTCATATTCTTCTGAATGTGTTCCAGTATCTTAAGTGCCATGGTTATTAAATGCTCTTTAACGTATCCATGAACACACTACTCTTACAGTTTTACTTTAAAATATAAAATATTTACAGTTTGTTTTTTGAAAGTATTCTGAGAAAGTCGACATGCCACACATGTACACATTCACACTGAGAATCAGGTGGGGACCGAGTGCTAATTTCTATTTGTTTTGTTCTTCCGCCTAGCTTCTATTATCTCATCTTTACTGCCTTGCAAGTCTCTTTTCCAGAAGAGTAGAGGAGGCAAGACCAAGCTGGGCTCACTATTTCACTTTTTCCCTTCTAGCTGCCCTACCTTATGGATGGGAAGAATAAGATCACCCAGAGTAATGCCATCTTGCGATACATCGCGCGCAAGCACAACATGTGTGAGTGGTTAACGCTGATGTGAGAGGCGGGCAGTTTGCTCCTCTCACAGGAGGTGGGTAATCCCGAGGTTGATCTGTTGCCCTTTGACCTACAGGTGGCGACACTGAAGAAGAAAAGATACGAGTGGACATCATGGAGAACCAGATAATGGACTTCCGCATGCAGCTGGTTCGACTCTGCTACAATTCCGAGCATGTAAGTGTCCTTATCTGGACTCAGCTGTGTTGGATTAAGAATTGTTCTGCCCCCTTCCATGGTTGCCATCTTTCCATCAACCCAATCCGTAAGGATTGGAAACAGATTGTATGGTTTGTTTTGTCATGTCAATCTGGTGTTAGCTTCTCCTCCTTTCCAAAGCCCAGCTCGCCATCCTGCCTCCTCCCAAGAGAAG
This sequence comes from Peromyscus californicus insignis, assembly GCF_007827085.1. Taxonomy (NCBI): domain Eukaryota; kingdom Metazoa; phylum Chordata; class Mammalia; order Rodentia; family Cricetidae; genus Peromyscus; species Peromyscus californicus. Next base: position 86,004,616 of record NW_026294617.1, read on the forward strand.
GCAGTAAGAAGCTGGCCAGAGAAGGGTCTGCTGTGTCCATCACTCGTCCAGGCCCTGACTACAGCTGTCAGCTATTCTGTGTGTGTGTGTGTGTGTGTGTGTGTGAGAGAGAGAGAGAGAGAGAGAGACAGACAGAGAGAGAGAGAGAGAGAGAGAGAGAGAGACAGAGAGAGAGAGACAGAGACAGAACAATGTGTGCAGAGATCCAAAGACAGCATTAATGTGGGACCTGGGAATCAAACTCTGGTCACCCCTGTTGAACCATCTTGTGGATCCAACAACAGCTAGTGTTCTTTTCCCCTCCAAGGAAAGCCTGAAGCCTCAGTACTTGGAACAGCTACCTTCACAGCTGAGACAATTCTCATTGTTCCTGGGGAAATTCTCATGGTTTGCAGGGGAAAAGGTAAGAAGGCACAGGGAGAGGAGCCTGTCTGTCCCTGCAGGTCCTTACTGCTGAACGCCTCCAGGCCTGACATTTCACTGTCCTTATTCTAGCTTACCTTTGTGGACTTCCTCACCTATGATGTCTTAGACCAGAATCGTATGTTTGAGCCCAAGTGCCTGGATGAGTTCCCAAATCTGAAGGCTTTCATGTGCCGTTTTGAGGTGATGTTCCATCCGTATCCCTTTCTCATAGAAATAAGCACAGACTCCCTGTACCCTGCGGGCCCCACTGTACGTGCCCAACACCAACTTCTGCCTAAAAGGATCAGTGGTTAGACACCTCCAGGCTTCTAAGTCTTGGGAAGAGCCTGGCTTGTACACCCTGAAAGCAACAACTGAAGAAATGGGTGAAGGCGGGGACAAGTGAATGACACTGTTTGTTGTGGGTCTGCTGGGCGGGGCTAGAGTCCTAATAAGGCCTGGTGTGCTTTTCCTTCAGGCTTTGGAGAAAATTGCTGCATTCCTGCAGTGTGACCGATTCTTCAAGATGCCAATCAATAACAAGATGGCCAAGTGGGGCAATAAGTGCATCTGCTGAGCGAGAAACCTGGCACTGCCCCCTTTGTCCCATCCTGTCCCAAGGGGCCTGCATTCGGTCTTCTTTTCTGCTCTTTCTAATAAACAGCAGTTACGTTAACTGGTGTCTAGATGGATTTCTTATTAGGGGTAAAGACCAAAGGAGGAGAGTGAGGAGATGTTGAGGATGAAGGCGATATGAATCCATGCATAACTGTTGACATTCCCTTCTCAGCTGAGTTCAAGGGCTGGGAGTTACCCCAAGCCTGAGTGGGTATTGGAAGTAGAGGCATTGCCCAGTGTCAGGTAACAGCTACTTTAAATAGACGTGGAGAGCAGTGGTCCAGCTGCAGCCTAGGTTCAGGTCCTGAGACAGGGAAAGGGCTTCAGCACGAAAAAAATGAATAATCTGATCACGAGATGAGTTTCGCACAAGTGGCTGACCCTGAATAGTTCCAGCTGTCTTTATACATCGAAAACAAGCATGTTTTTTCCATACTAATAAACAAGTTTTTCCCATCATTAACCTCCAGCAAAAACAAATATGTCAAATATGTTTTCTCCCAACTTTCACATCAAGACATCTTTAAACCAAAAACAGCACTTATCATTTTGCTAGCTTGGCCAAATATCAAGCCAGCTACATCATGTCTTTACAAAACTAAAAGGTGATAAACATAGGCACACATTTTCAAGAACAACAATCTCGTTCAAAGCATCTTTACAGAAATAGGGGTGATCTGCCTCTGGTCCTGTCAGCACTGAATCAGAACAGGATCTCGAGTGACAGCTAGCATCCCCAGACAAGAAACCCGAGAAGTATCAGCTCCCAAAGAGTTTTAGGGGGAAATTATTTGAGACAAAATGGGGTTTCCAGGAATCACATCTGTCCCATACATGATTGACACAATGACATTAAAAGCCACCAAGAGAATCATCAATATTACCAGAGAGAAGAGAGCATGCAGGCTGTGTGGTCCCAGCAGTATTCTGCACTGTCCCAAACCAGTCCTTGAGGAGTGAGACTGTCCCCATGGGCTTCTGCCTCATCTGGAGACCCGTTAGACGAGCACTCATATACTGGTCCAAAACTGGGCTGCATGGCTCCCAACAGTGGAGCTCTTAAGAAGCTGCGAAGATAACCAAGTAAACTATGTGGTGCTGATAGACTCAACAGAACTGGACCTTATAAATGACCCAGGTTGGGCAGGGGAGAGAGTTTAATGTGATAAAGGTGGCATTTCAAATTGTGGGCCTGTCAAGAGAATTGGAACAGTTGGTTACTAACTAAAAATTAGAGAGCCCCAGACTTCATGCTAGGCGATGGACACTGCTGGTGAACCTGAAGATGGATACAGGTACCTGAGGAAATAATCAGTCTTAAAAGTCAAATCCTATCTGGTGGCCCAATCATTCTTCCTATCTGAGCTCACTAAAAATGTGTATATTGTATCATATAGGAGCAAGTAGATGCCATATAAATGCCCAGCGGTGCTAGGGAGTATGCCTTGGCATACAGGAATGAGGGTGAAAGGTGGGTGTGGTGGCACACACTGGCAGTGCCAGTGTTAGGGGGGCTGCCCAAAGTCTAGCCAAATAATGAGTTCCTGGCCAGAAAGAAACTCTATCCAAAGGAAGAAAAAAAAAAAAAAAGGTGGATGGCATCCTGAGGTTGCTCAGCTTCCACATGTCTGTGAACACACGTGCACATGTGGACACACATGCATGTGCAGCTTGAGTGCACACACAATAAACTGTAGGAACCAACATGGAAGGATCTCCAAGATACTTGTTGAGTTCCAAAATTAGTTTACAAATAAGGAAGCACAAGACGTCATCTTTTATGGTTTAAAAGCATGCATTTTCCTACAGACACATTTATGTAAGTGAACACCTAAGAGCTCAGAGGGACAAGACCAAGCTGACTAGGAGGCTTACTTCAGGCAAAGCTAAAAATGACCCAGTTTCCAGAGTAGGACTTAAAGGAGATTTCAGAGATAAGCTAAGATTTCCCTTTTTAACTATGAGAATGTGTTCATGCATAACTAGTTTTAAGAAAAGAAAGCCAACTTAAAATTTTCTCCTATAGAGAGAGAATTGGCATTATTTTCCATTCCAGAACACAATTTTTATGAAGCCTTCATCCCCAGAGTAGTGACCTGGAGACCAGGCACCAAAGATCTCACCAGTAAGGGACATGGCCTAAGTGACCTGAAACCCAGTGCTATTTGGAGGGCTTCCTCAGGAGGGACAGTGTAGATGCAAGATCATGGCTCCACTACCACCTTTCAGAATTCCTGCCAGCAGCAGTTAGGTGTTGAGGCTAATGTCTTGGGGACATGAACTTCTGGAGTGTGAGGGTGTGGTATGCCCTGATAAGACCTTAGGAATTTGACAAGGACGGAGACGTTGAGGGCACTGCTGTGACTAGCTGGACAAGACAACTAGAAACCAAATGGAAATGTGCTATCACTGCTGTGTATCACTATTACAAGTGTATCAGCCTAATACAGCACATGCCTCCTGTATCATGGTTTCTAATGGGCCAGGGGTCTGGGCTCAGCCTCCCTGAGACTCAGATCAGTTCCCATCTGAAAGCTGTACTCAATGTGCAGTGAGGGTCATGATCCCATCTCAAGGCCCAATTGAATGAGGATCCAAGCTTGTGATGTTGATAGAATTCAATTTCTGCTACCTTGCTAGACAGAGACCTCAGTTTCTTGATGGGTGACAGCTAGAGGTCACCTTCTCTTCCTTAACAGAGAAAAAAAAAAAAAGAACATAAATTGTGGGGCGTTTACCCAACCCAACCACCCCCACAGTTCCCCAGAGTTTTCTTGAGTGTGAGCAGCAGGAAATATTAGATAGAAGGATTTATTGCGGAGATAAACTGATAGAAAATAAAGGACAGCCTCGAGAGGGCCTGGAACCTTTTCCAACGGCCCCAACTGTAGCTAATGTTTTCCTGCCTGGCCCACAGTCAGGACAAATCTCTATCACCTGCCAGTCCCACAGACGTCAGACCCGACCAAGTAAACACAGAGACTTATATTGCTTACAAACTGTATGGCCGTGGCAGGCTTCTTGCTAACTGTTCTTACAGCTTAAATTAATCCATTTCCATTAATCTATACCTTGCCACATGGCTCGTGGCTTACCGGCATCTTCACATGCGGCTTGTCATCATGGTGGCTGGCAGTGTCTCTCTGTCTCAGCCTTCCACTTCCCAGCTTTATTCTCCTCCTTGTCCCGCCTATACTTCCTGCCTAGCCACTGGCCAATCAGTGATTTATTTATTGACCAATCAGCAACACATTTGACATACAGACCATCCCACAGCACCCAACTGTCTCTGCCCCAGGGTTTTTATAGAGACGCCAAGGGGTGGAGCCTGCACTCAGGCCCGTGGTCCTAATCATCCTTTATGCGGACCTGCTGGGTAAAGCCACGAGGAACCCGAGAACGGGCTCCCACAATAAATCATGGAAAATAAACACTTTCAATAATATCGCCAGAGGTAGAGCATTAGCGTCTTGAATCATTTCAATCGTTTAAAAACAATTTTCAAAGAAATGTAGACAACACTGACCTGGGGAGCATTTGCCACAGAAGCATTCATTCTTCTTGTAAACAAGGCCTTACCAAAATATGGCCACCGAAGTCAGTAAAAGAGTCTCCTAGGAAGAGAGATGTAATTGTATGTAACACAACCACCACACTTACATCCTGTGTCTCTGTCCTCTCTGTTATGGTTTGGACACCGAATGCCCTCCAAAGGCCAACTTTAAAGGCTTGTCTTTCAGCTGATGGTGCTTCTGGGGGGTGGTAGACCATTTAAGATAAAGGGCCCTTGGGGGAAAGTGGGACTCTGGCTTCTTTCTGTGTCTCTCCCAACCTGTCTCTCTCCTTCCCTCCATCCCCTCTCCCTCCCTTCTTCCTCCCCGCCCCTTGTCTCTTGTTTCCTGGCTGCCACAGGCTAAGAGGCAGCCACATGCTCTTATCATGAGGTACTGTGCCACTCCAGCTCCAAAACAGCAGGACCAGGTGACCAGGGACTGCAGTTTCTGAAGTTTTGAGTCAGAATAAATCCTCCCCCTTCAAAGCTGTTTTATCCTGGGTATTTGTCACAGTGGTGACAGCTGACAGACCACTGGAAGGAAATCAGCCACTCAAGGGGAGGGGAGTACCAAGGAAGCCGGCTGAGTCTGCTGGCCACAGGGCAGAAGGCTAGGAAAGAGAAGATGAACCTTGCAGCTTCTGAGTATAAATTCTAAGAAAGGTGACATAAGAAAACATACAGCCCATGCAACAAGTGTAAGGTAAAAGTTTTCAGGGCGCAAGTCTACAGATGAATATGAATTCCAGATATTCAGATTATAGGTAAATTGCATCTTCTTTTTTTTTTCCTAGGGATTATGTTGATGGTCCAAAGAGCAGTGAACGCCTCCGAAGGAAGAGAGGTGACTCTCCAGTCCCCAGTCAGTTTTGAACTCTTAATTCTAACACGGTCCAAGAAAACAACGCTGTGGCAACGGCCATCTTTTGGTTGGTTCTGGTGAAGACAGGCTACTATCTCATAACGACAGAGGGGTGCCAATACCGATAAATTAGTGATGAGTTTATACGAGCCACCGCAATAGGTAAAAAGGCCTGATTATCAAAGCCTTCAATTTGGTGGGGCAGTTCCCCGAAAGTATTAGGGAAGCTGGTTGGTTTTGTGGTTGAAGCTTTAGCACCCAGCTTAAAGCATTTCCCAATCAAATGGAAAATAGCTTACAGGATTAAAAGACAATTCACGATGGAGTTGTTTCCTGATGCGGTGGGCGGAGCCGGGACACCGATACCCTAGGTTTGGATCTGCCTGGAAAGCCAGCTTAAGAGGGCTTATGAGAGCACCTGGCTTCTGTATAGAAATCACACATTCCTGTTGCCTCCGCTGCAGGACCGATCTCTTCAAGGACCATGCTGAGAAAGAATGACTGAGCTGGGTAGTGGAGGGGTGGAGGAAGGAGTGGGAATGTAGTCAGTGCTCTCTCTAATGTGCCAACTTGCTCACGTCTCTGCTGCTGAACTGTATAGACGTTTCTGAGGTCTCAGGAAAACGACTGTTGTCTCCAGCTTACCTTCCTAATGACCTCTGCTCCTTTTCCAGTTTATCTTTTCATCCGCCCTCCCCAGGTGTGCCCGGAGTACTGGATTCAACCTCACCAAATTCCCTGTGGAACAAGCGCAGGTTGGACTCTAGATAACGGCAGCCTGGGTACCCACCCTGACTCTTCCAGTCCCCCACCGATGGTAGCCTTCTGTGTACAGGTCTTCCTCAATAAGTGAACTGTTCCCTAAGTTGTTCTGAGCATTAAGTCAGTATTTCTAGAACACTGGGAGATCAATATTATAAATATTATACAGACTTATAAATCTAAATTCCATGAAACATGTTTTCTTTCGTTTTTCATGCTTCTGACCTTTGTCCTTTGCTTTCTCTGCAGCCCCTTGGTCCTGCCCAATGCTATTCACCTTCTCCTCCAAGCCTAGAACTGACATCTGCTGAAGCCTGTGGAAGCCACTGCTTCCCTGTGAGAAAGCTCCGTGAGCCTCTCAATCCTAAATGAGGACTTGTCACCCACTTTGGTCTATTAAACACAACAGAAATTCTACACATTTCCCAAGGAGCAGCTTGAAGAGCCAGTGCCTAAGTCCCCAAATCAGCCTCCTACCATGCGCTGTGACACACTCTCTCTCTCTGTTCTGCTTGGGGGCAGAACACAGAGGAGCAGGACTCCTTGTTCCTGAAACAAATGGAGGTGATTCAGACAGAAATGTTTAGACTTGGGACAGAAGTTCAACTTCAGGGAGGTCCATGAGGACAGAAGAAGTCTGGGGCCTGAGAACAGGTTATTTGATATCATAGCCTGGCTCAGTCCACGCTTAGGCAAAATGGAATGAAATACTTTTGAAAACAGACAGGGATGGGCTTGTAATGTGCTTATGAGATTTTCAATGGAAATAATTATAGGTGACTTATTTATGTGGGACTTAAATCCGGAAGAAAAGATTAAGTAGATGTGTGTGTGTGTATTTGACTCTTAATTAAGTAAATGCTGCTGTGTTAGAAGGAAGTGTCTTCAATGAAATAGTAGAACAAACAGGGTAATGTTATATATTGTTACAAGTTTGAAGCAAATCAGAATTATTAGATGTATGTATAGTTTATTAAGGTATAATGTTTCCAATTGTAGTAACATTATTTTTGGTTGTTGTTTCAGATTAGGTCTCATATACAGCCAAGGTAACCTCAAATTCATAGCGATCCTCACCATCCTCAGATTACAGGTGTGTGCCGCCACACACCTGCTACCAGGTACTCTTTTTAAAATGAGATTAAAATCCTCTCTGCTTCCTTCCTAAATCATGTTTCACATGAGAGAACTATGGGATACAGGCAATGTAATGGACCCTAAGGCCTCTCGGGTGGATCATGCTTTTGGGGAGACTGTGGGACTACCTCACAATGTGACTTGGTTGAGAAAATCCTGTTCTGTTTTGAAGTGTAATATAGGAATCTGTGACTCAGTTGGTAAAGTATTTGCATGCAAGTATGAGGACCTGGGTTCAAATCCCCAGCATCCATGTAAAAGTGTCTCCCAGGAGGGCACTGTGGCACACAGAGACAAGTGGGTCCCTAGAGCTTGCTGGCCATCCAGTCTAGACAGTTAGCACGTTTCAGGTTCAGAGAGATCTCCTCTCTCAAAAAATAAGGTAGAGAGCAATAGGGTGTCAGGCACCCATCCCCCATAAGACTCCAAGGTGGCTTTTCTACTCTCGAGCCAGATTCTGTCTAGCTCCTCCGCCACGAAGAAAGTAGCCAGGAGTTGTTGACAGTCATACCAGATCAGCTGGTAGGTATAAAAGACTGTTCTAGAAAGCTAATAAGAGTCTTAGGTTTTTCAGAGCATGGTGGGTTCTGAGTTTTCCAATTATGCAGATCATTTAGGAAAGAAGCAGAGAGGATTTAAAAGAGTACCTGGTAGTGGGTGTGGTGGCACACACCTATAATCTGAGGAGGGTGAAGATCGCTATGAATTTGAGGTTACCTTGGCTGTATATGAGACCTAATCTGAAAAGGTAACATAAACCATGAAAGAAGGAAAAAGGGAACCTTTGGGTCTTGAGCCCAGCAGGGGTGCCTCTTCCCGAGGGAAAGTCCTCCAGAAGCTCCCATAGCCAGAGCCATTCCATATGTTGTGAGGGGGATAGAAGAGATTACCTCCCCACTAGGAGTGACTATTTCCCCCTCCCTGGGCAAAGCTGGCTACTTACTAGGGCAGTTGGTGAAGAGAGCAGAGGGAGCACATGGCAGGGGAAAATAAGAGGTGAAAATGGGCTTCTTTGACCTTAAAATTAAAGTACTTAGCTTCTCCCCCTTCAATATGGCATTGACTGCTGGTCTGTTATATAAGTCCCTTATTATGTTGAATTATTTTTCTATTTTTTCTATGCCTAATTTGCCGAGCATTTTCAATCCCAAAGGGATATTGGATTTTTTTTAATGCTTTTTCTACATCTGTTGAAATGATCAAATGTGTTCTAGCCTATATATTCACTTGTATTCATTGACCCATGGTTGCATCCCTCAGATAGATCCCACTTCCTCTAGGAGGATAATCTTTTTAGTGTACTGTTGGATTCGGCTTGTATTTTGTTGAGGGCCTCCAGAGCACCTTCCTGCTACATTCTGGAACTTTTAATCTACATGATCTTGCTCAGGCCTTATGTAGGTAACCACGGTGGCCATTAGCTCATGTGTATAGAACACAGCATTTCCCAGCAGTCCTCCCCTGCCCTCCTTGTGGAATGTTCCCTGAGCCTTGATGGGGGAAAGGGTTTGATCCAGATGTCCTGTCTACAGCTGACCACTCATAGTTACTTATTCTCAGTGCTTTGAACAGTCATTCATCTCTCCATTTACCTCTACTCACTACAGAAAGATGCTTTTCTGACCAAGGTTAGGAGCAGCCTAAATCTATGGGTATAAATATAAATATTTAGAAGGCAGTTTGACAACATGACCATTTAGAAAACCCACATCAATAAATTCTCCTTGTAAGGTGTAGTCGGAAGTTTTTCTGTGTCCCACCTGGTCCCACAGCTGCTTGGACCCAAGTAAAGACACAGAGGCTTATGTTACTTACAAATTATGGCCTAATGGCTCAGGCTTCTCACTAACTCACTAGCTAGCTCTTACAACTTAACTCAGCCCATTTTTATTAATCTATGCATTGCCATGTGGCTGTGGTGTTACTGGTCTGCTGGCATGTTGCTCCTTGGACAGCAGGCTGGCATTTCCTCTGCCTCTGTCTTTCTTCTTCCTGTCTCTCTTTTGGATTTTTGTGCCTGGCTATAACCTGACTCTCCATAGGCCAGAGCAGCTTCTTTATTAACCAATCATAGCAACACATATTCACAGTGTACAGAAAGACATCCCACAGCGTAGGGCCTATCACTGCCCTAGCCATGTGTTTTGACCATGTTTACTGACATTGATTCCCTCAGCAGGAGCAGGCCTCAGATCCAATAAAGAGGGTGGTTGGTTACCCCCACAAACAGCCTTGTCACTCTTGCATCAATGGGCACATCTTCTCTGGCAGGTAGGTATTATAGCATTCATGATCTAGTGCATGATGAGACCATTGATGTCTTTTTTCCCCCAGCAATCTTTATAGCACCTTCCCTCACTATGAAACCTAGCTAGCAAGGAGAGTTTCTGCTCAGTTCAAGACTGATTTCTCTGTGCACTACCACCAACATGGATGGTGTTTTCAGCAATAGGTCTTACAGTCTAGTTAAGGTAAGCAACCAAGAGCAATGACAGTTGTTTGTATTGTTTTGGGTGCCTCTGGGTCTCCCTGGCCAATAACTCCTAGAGAAGGAACATGGAGTTTCATTCAATAGCCCATTTCTTCTGGGAAATGCACTGTTCAATCATGTGGGGCACTTCTGTTTAAATTGCTTTTCTTAGAAATATAAATTTTTAACTACCTTACAAACTAGCAGAGTTTCAGGAGGCTTTTTCACACATAGTTTTAGTTAGGCCACCCCCACATCTTCATCCCTATATAAACCTTTAGGTTTTTTTAATGTGGGTTCTGGGGATTCAATACAAGCCCTCAGGCTTGAAAGGCAAACACTTTACTGGCTGAACCATCTCCCCAGCACTAGTTACTTATTGGGAGCCTTGTGGCTTAGTTTTGGACCAGTACATGAATGCTTGTCCAACAGGTCTCCACAGAGACAGTCTCATTTGGCAAGGACCAGTGAACTTTGGGACAGCACAGAATACTGCTGGGACCAAGCAGCCTGCACGTTCTCTTTTCTTTCATAATATTGATTCTCCCAGTGGTTTTTAGTGTTACTTTGTCAATCATGTATGGGACAGATGTGATCATTCCCGGAAACTCCATTTTTTCTCAAATATCTTCCCCTAAAATTCTTTGGGAGCTGATGCTTCCCAGTATCTTGTCTGGGGATGCCAGCTGTCACTCCAGACCCTGGGAGCTGTGCTGATTCAGTGCTGACAGGATCAGAGGCAGATTACCCCTATTTCTGGAAATACGCTTTGAATGAGATTGTTGTTCTTGAAAATGTGTGCCTGTGTCAATCACCTTTTAGTTTTGTAAAGACAGGATGTAGCTGGCTTGATATTTGGCCAAGCTAGCAAAATGATAAGTGCTGTTTTTGGTTTAAAGATGTCTTGATGTGAAAGTTGGGAGAAAACATATTTGACATATTTGTTTTTGCTGGAGGTTAACGTTGGAGGATGGGAAAAACTTGTTTGTTGGTATGGGAAAACATGCTTGTTTTCGATGTATAAATAAAGACAGCTGGAACTATTCAGGGTCAGCCACTTGTGTGAAACTCATATGGTGGTTGAACAGTTCATTTGTTCACGTTGACGTCCCTTCCCTGTCTCAGGACCTAAACCCAGGCTGCTGCAGGACCGTGGCAGTTACTCTGTCTTTTCCCTGGAGAATTTTGTTCATACAGTTAAGATAACTACACCTAGGTAAAGAGCTGAGAAGATGGTTTCGTGGGCAAGAGTGCTGCTTCCTGTGCAAACACGAACTCATTAGACCTGCGTTCTAATCTCTAGCATCAAGATAAAAACGGGCATGGATTCATGTGCCTGTCACCCCAGTATTGGTGAAATTAAGGCCACTTCATGTAGTTAAAAGGGAGGTTTATTTTGTGGGGTAACTCACAAATGAAGGGATAGGTAACAGGGTCTGGGAAAGGTGTAGCACAGTCTGGCGGTGTTCTCTGGAGAACTCTACTTGGTCTACCTCCAGTATCCAGGGTCCAGGAACCAAGAGAGCCAGCACATCCGGATCTCAGGTCTTCAGGGTCCTCTCTCAGTCCCCACCTTATAGGCGTGACAGTTACCGAAGCCTCAATGAGGGTTGGAACTTCCAGGTCAAAGCTGGAATGGCTACCCACTACATCTCCCCCTTTTGTCTAAATAAGAAGGTTCTAACCTAATACAAGATTATATGCAAAGGAATAGTTATCAAATATTGTCAAGGAGTAATGAGGGATAATGACCTAGATAAGATGGAACTACAATCAATGCAAACAATATCAAGCAAGAAACACATACTAAAATCCAGAGAAGTCTAGAGCGTAGGTAAATGGAGTGTTACAAAGATCATTCCAAAAAGTGTCCTATCCTAAAGAACCTGAATCTGATACTTAATATGTTCTATCTAAGATTGTATGTATATATATATATATATATATATATATATATATATATATATATATACACACACACTAAGTTGTAAGTATAACTGCTAGTCTTCAATCCCATCAAAGACCTGAGAAGGAATATAATGGTACCTGAGAAATGGAAGATGGATGCAAGCAACTTTCGGGAATCTTGCAAGAGTAGACAGAGACAGCTGGCAGCCTGGACAGTCACCTAATGTTTCTCAGCATTGGTGGTGCATTCAAATTGGCTACAGGCCTAGAGTATCTGACGGACCATTTTCAGAAGCAGGAATTCTGAAAGACCATCTTACCCTGTCTTGGCAGAGTTCAGAAGTCACTTTTCCTTGTGTCCCACTTGTCCAGAAGGACAGCACTCATATTGTCAGCAGTTGAGGCAAGAGCAGTTCTTTGCCCAATAGGCCATTTTGTGCCAAGAAGACAACTTCCAAATGGAAATGTCTTGGAAGCCCAACGTTCTCTTGGGATCAAATTGGTGCTGCCAGGAGCAATTGTGTCTCAACAGAATTCTAAGTTATTTAAATGCCATATTCTCTAGGTCTATGAAGTATTTGAAGATTACCTGTCCATCTGACCTATGTATCTGTAAATCTGGATAACCTAACTAACACAACTATAGAGATGACAAGCATAGGTGACTATAAATCTATTAAGTCTTATCTACCTAAATAACCTAAGGACTAAGGCTTCATTTAAACAAGGTAAACAGTCTATAAGCAAATGTACGGTAAAGGATGATGACTTCAAAATTGTGACAATACAGAACATATTTATAACAGAGGTAGGAATGTATAGCGCAATATGCAATATGTCAATAATCTTAAATATATATCAATATACAGAATATCCTAAACAGAAGTAGAATGTACATACAGTATGACAGATATAAATTTGCATTTGTATCAATATACAAATATTTCAAATTAGAGTAGAAATATATGTACATTATAACAAATATAGTTTTGTATTTGTATCAATATACAAATTATCTTAAACAGGAATATAAAAAGTTTACATTTGTATCAACATATAAGAATCCATAACAGTGCAAATTACAGTGCAAATTATCTAAGGCTGCTACCCACTACACCCCAGGGATGAGATCTAAAGGTAGGGAGACCCCTGGAGATGGCTGTCCAGCCAGCCTAGATGAAGCTGTGAGCTTTGGGTTCAGTGAGAGATCCTGTCTTGAGGAAATAAGGCAGAGAGAGATAGGAGAAGATACCCAACCTCCTCCTCTAGCCTCTGCATGTGTATGTTATGGGCACGCGCGCACACGTGCACACACACACACACACACACACACACACACACACACACACAAATAAATAAAAGTCTTACCATAGCAATTTTATAACTTTATTTCTATTTTCATTGTAGTTCTCACCTCTCTCTCTCTCTCTCTCTCTCTCTCTCTCTCTCTCTCTCTTGCATGTGTGCATGCGCACACACATTTCCTTTGTGGTTAAGTGATTTACTCTAGCATTGTGCTTTGATTCTTTGCTTATTGTTTTGAGTTTGTCTATTGTAGACTTTTGCCTGTGACGACCATGAGGCTTACAAAATCACCTTTAAAAGATTATAGCTGTTTTGAAATGATACCAACATAACATGATCATAAAGACAAGGAAAGAAATCACAAAAAGAAAACAGAGAATTTTTAAAAGTTAGACATTTGCATTCCATTCATCTCACATTTTGAATTTTTGATGTCTCATTCTGCATCTTTTAACATTTCCCACATATTAACATAGGAATGTAATCTAATTATTATTGTTGCTTTTTTACATTTCATATTAAAGATATACCAGATATAGAGATATTTCATGTAAATATATACCAGATTTATGGTGTTAGAGCTTCTCAATGTGTATAGTTATTCTTTTTAAATTGTTTGTTGTTGTTAAAGATGTATTTTTATTTTATGTGCATAAACGCATATATGTATTATGTATATCATGTACATGCCTGGTGCCCACAGAATCCAGAAGAGGTCATTAGTTCCTCTGAAACTTGAGTTACAGGAAGTTGTGAGCAGCCATGTGGGTGCTGGGAACTGAACCCAAGTCCTTTGAATGAGTAACAAGTATGCTTAACCAATGAGTTCTAATTACCAGTGAGGGGTTTTTGTTTGTTTTTATCTTTGTCTTAGTTAGGATTACTATTGCTGTGATGAAACACCATGAACAAAAGCAAGTTGAGGAGAAAGAGTTTATTCCACTCACAGTTCCATATAACAGTTCATCATCAAAGCAATGAGGGCGGGAACTCAATCAGGGAAGGAACCTGGAGGCAGGAGCTGATGAAGAGGCCATGGAAGGATGCTATTTACTGGCTTGCTCCTCATGGCTTACTCAGCCTACTTTCTTATAGAACCCAGGACCACCAGTCCAGGGTTGACACTACCTACAATGGGCTGGGTTCTCCCGCATCAATCACTAATGGAGTGAGCTATATATTGTCTATAGCCCGATCTAATGGAAGCATTTTCTCAATTGAGACTCCCTCCTCTCCGATGACTCTAGCATGTGTCAAGTTGACATAAAACTAGCCAGCACAATCTTCTGTTGTTTTCTTTTTGCTCGTTAACATGTCTTTCTTTTAATTTGAAGAACTCCCCTTGGAATTTCTGGTTAGACAAGTCTGGTCAAATCTGAGGGATGTATTCTCCCAAGCTCTACTTGTCTGGGAACAAGACTCGAGTAGAGGGTGAGCTTGCTTGAGTCCATCCTTTTCTTCTACCATGTGGGGCCTGGGGGACTGAACTCAGGTTGTCAGTCTTAGCAGCAAGTGCCCCGACCTACTGAGTCATCTCAATGGCCCCAACAGGTGCCCTCTGATCTTCTCATACTGGATATCTTCTTCAGGTTTGGGAAATTTTATGCCACTGTCTCTTTGAATAAGCTTTCTAAACCTTTGCCGTTGCTCTTGAACCCCAACAATTAAATACTCTTGTAATGCTGTCCCAAAGGCCCCATACATTTTCTTCTCTCTTCTTTGCTCTCTTAGGGTCACTAATACTTTCCTCCTCTGCCCTGTTCTGACGTTGATGCCTTTTGTTGCATTTAAAAATTCTTTTTTTTTTAAACTCAAAAATTACTTGTTTTAGAATTCATTGCTTCCATATCTGTTAATTTTCTCTTTTTAGAATATCATTTCTCTCTGTTCTCTTTAAGCTTATTTCGTGTCCTTAAAGTGGCTGCTTTACATTTTCAATCCGGAGAGTCCCTTATGCTAGTTTCTGTATGGTTGGTTTCTAGAATCTTACCTTGACTGTTAGGTAGAGTTGTGGCTTCCTAAAATTCTTGATGCTTGCTGCTCTGTGGCAGCCTCTGGACACTAAAGGTTCATGTATTTATTCTAGAATTTAGATCCTGACTTTGTTTGTGTCAATCTTTCCAGAAATTCTAAGTAGCTGCTTTTCCCCAATCCCCTCTGAGCCTGCAGACACTCCCATTATTTCAGCAATAGACGGTGACCAAAGTTCAGGATTTTTTATGAGGTCACCATCGATGTGTTGTTGTTGGTAGATCACCGGAAGATGGAAGTTCAGATTTATCCCAAATCTGTAGTTTGCATGTTCAGCATGAACTAGAGAAGTACCTGGAGTGAACAACCCTTCCCCATAAGCCTCTTTCTGGAGCCAGGGTGCATCCAGATTCCTCATTCAGAGCCACCAGCCTATTCTCAGACACTGTAAGGGTCTGGGTAGAATCACTGCAGATGAACTAGATTCTGGCTCATATACCATACCTGCCACCACCGATGCTGCAGTGCTGTGCCACACCATGAGCTTATAACCTGCTGAGACCATGCTGAACACAACCTGGGATAGGACCAAGGCCCACAACACTGTGGGCAGCTGTTTATGCTGAAGTGAGCTGATGGCTAAAGATCCCTTACAGCCACAAGTGATGCTGGTCTGGATAGAAGTCCAGAGACTGATGCCTGACCCCAAGGCTGTTCCAGATGTTCCACCCATGAGCTCTATCCTGAAATGAGGGGTACTAGGACCTGCTCGGTGTTAGATTTCACCAGCCTGACACTGAATTCCAAAATTGTTACTACCCCATTCTAGCCCTAGAGAATGGAGTCTTGCTCCACATCAGAGTAGGAGTAAAATGGGTGAAGACATTGACCTCCAAGGGCAACATCAAGCTGGTTCATACCACAGTCTAACCTGATCAACGATCTGCACATTCTTAGGGAGGGGGTTGCCCTAGGACCACTCTGGGACTAGTGATGACACAGGCCCTAAGTACCTATCCCACCAGCATACATATCTCTGCCTGGAGCCAGAGCGGACACAGAAGATCTGTCTGGGAGCTATGACCTGGGCTAGGGACCTACAGCTTTCACCTGCTGCTAGAGTTCATCAGAACAGGTCCTGCACCAAGCTCTAAGTCGAAGCCATATAGTACTTCATATGACCTGCTCCCCAGAGAAAGGAGCACTGATTTCCTCTCTGCTCTAGTTGAAGGAACATGGCAGTCCCTTTGCAACCTGGCTAATATACTTCTAGGGGCTCAGTCTGCAGATACTGGCCTTGGGGTAGGGGTAAGGGAGCCTGCTGAGGACTGGTTTTAAATCTAAATCCTGGACTTTGTACTTTTCTCTCCTGGAGTTGGGGAAAGGCAGGCAATGGCAACCCCATCCTTCCTGTCTTTTTCAATATGTCTTTTCTTTTCCATATAATAAAACCAGCCACCATGACATCTCACCTGGCTCTGGTTTTTTGTTTGTTTGTTTTTTGTTTTTTTGGCAGGGACTAGGGGTGAGGAGGTGTACAGGGTCTTGTTATGTAGTTCAGGCTGGCTTGGAACTTAGGAACTTAGCTTCCCACATATTGAGATTATAGATATGTCCATGGTTCACCTGGCTTTCTTAGCTCTTGTGAACAGTGTAATCCCGTCAATAGGTATGTCTTCGGAGAGACGACTGCTGGAGAATCACACTAAGCCGGCATCTTGTTCTGCATTTCTCTACGTTTAATTGTTTGAGGAACTATTGTACATTCCCACCAATGATGGGAAAGGCATTAACACCTCCACGCCCTCACTAAATGTTTTATTTTTTGAGTTTTCATGGTAGCCATCCTAATGTACGTGAAGTAGAACCTCCTTACAGCTTTGCTGCACCTTTCTCCAATGATGCATGATTCATGACTTTCCCAATGCTCCCCAGCATTTGCATGTCTTTTTAAAGAGAAACAGCTGCTCCAGTCTTGTCCACTTTTGAATGGTGATGTTTGTTCTTCGTGTGGTTGTGACCATCCGTGTTTGTAAAGAAAGTTCTGCTGGGCTCGGCTCTAACCATTCATTATGCATGGCCTATGGCTGCTTCTACAGGAACGAGGCAGAGATGAAGCATGTGAAGGACACAAGATTGCTAGTCCACCCACGATATTAGCCTGTTGTGGGAAGTGTTGTAAGTCTGCTCTAAATCTATGTGTAGATGAGCAATCTTATTAAATAAGAAACACAGAGCCAAATTCAGAGCTAAAAGCCCAAGAGGTCAGAGCAGTAGTTAAGAGCTAAGAGACCCTTTCTTACCCTTCACTGCCGCTGCTGTCCTACCTCTCCGCAAGAGAGCTACTTCTTGTGTGTTTGTCCTTTGTATTGACTTTTTGTTCTGCCTTCTCATTGGTTGTAAACCCAATCACATGACCTCCTCGTCACTGCCCATCTATATAGACCTCCAGGTCCTCTATGGTTGGTATTGAGATTAAAGGCGTGTGTCTCCATGCTGGTGGTGTCGTTGAACACACAGAGATCTGCCTGTCATGTGATCGGGATTAAGGGTGTGTGCTACCACTGCCAGACTTCTGCTATGGCTTGCTATCAGCTCTGACCCCCAGGCAACTTTATTTATTAACATACAAATAAAATCACATTTCAGTACAAATAAAATATCACCATATCTATGTGTACCGCAGTCTGGGTTTATGATGTATTCTTTCTAAACTTTTCCTATACTCTCACTTCTAACTTCCATTGCTTTCTTTCCATTTTAGTTTAGTTTAGTTTTTGAAGCTCTGGGATTGAATCTACCGTGTGCATCCTAGGTAAACGTTCTACTACTGCCTTATACCCTAATCCTGTTTCCTTTTTTAAATTTCATTTATCTGTAAAGTTTAATGAACCTTTAGCCTAATTAATTTTTATTTTATGAGTTTCACAAATTTTGAGCATCTCTGGGCTTTAATATTACTAATTATTTTTATTTTATTATTTTTTATTGATCCCAAGAGAACAAATCACTCTATGCAGCCCAAGCTGGTTTAGAATTCACTATGTAGACAAAGCTGGCCTTAAACTCACATAGATTTCCCTGCCTCTGCCTTGTGAGTGTGTACCACCACACCTGGACAGTTCCCCATTTAATGACTCATTTATTTCACAATGACCCTCACAAGTTGCCTATAGTCCTTAGTTTCCTAATGGCAGCAAGTAACTTCTGGCAGTTGGAACAATGCCCAGCAGGGACCTCCTGCAGATCTACTCCCTATTACAGGCAGTACTCATCAAGGTCAGAATCCATGGTCTAGCGGCTGTCACAGGAACCAGTTCAGCAGATGCTTCTCCAATGAGTCCAGCTCCTTTGTGGATGAGCTGATACAAAATACCCATGGCTCGGCTGATCACATACTGCACTGGGGCCAGCAAACTAGGCCTGCCCCATCTCAGACCATGCTCTTCCAAGGGCGGCCGGGGAGCCTCTTAAACCCTTGCGTGGGAGAGACTCTGGTTCAGACTAATGCCTGAATGTGGAAACCCTTCTGCATCTCATTCTGTACCTCCTCAGGCTAAGAGAATACTTCCCAGAGTGCCAAATGCTGCTGGCTGTATAGTTCGGCACAAGCATTGCTGAGCACGGTGATTTACAGTTTCCGAATTGCAAGAGCAATGACGCCGGGCCAGGCTCTCTCACGCATATCAGAGTTGAAAAGTCCAACAGGACCTGCATCTCCCCATTGATCAACTTAGGATGGAGTTCAGTAAGACACCCCAGACACAAACTGAGAACGGTGGGGACTGTTTATGGGGAAGCATCCTGAGAATAGGAGGAAAGATGTCTGGTTTAGGAAAAGCTTCTGGGAGAAGGAAACGAAAGGTGCTTAGCCTAATGGAGCCCCCTCCCATCAGCCCAGAACCTCTCTGCCCATTTCTGTGAGGGAGGAACTGTGACAGCTGAATGAATGAAAAAACCCAGCACAGAAGACGAGAAGCACCCTTCTATAGGAATCCCAGGGTGAGCAACACAGAATTAACGACCAGAATATCAAGGACTTTCAACGATCTTATATTTTGTGTGACCATCAAGATCTCACACACACACACACACACACACACACACACACACACACACACACACACCTGTCCCTTCTATGAACAACAGAACAATGACACCCAAACAAGTCAACGGAGTCCTGAGAACCACAAGCAAGAAGACACAGAGCAAACATGGTTCAGACTTTACTGAGGACCAGCTAGTGCTGGACAGTCCCATATTGGGGGACTAGGGTCTACAAATTAGGGGACTGGTCTTTCTGGCAATGCTAGGCAGCCTCACACTGAGGGTGGGTACCTGAACATAGGCAGGACTGGTTTCTTTGGCAGTGCTGGGGAGTCACAGAGCCAAGTGCATCCCTTCATTACCCTCAGCAAAGCCGAGGGCTACTTGGATCCGGGACAAAGACAAGGAAGGAGAGGAAGGGACTCTGAAGGAATGGGGAGCCGGAGTTAACAAAAGCTTGACTTGGGAGAGGCTGAGTGGGAAAAGGAGGTTGCTTAGGCCTTTCAGAGGAGAAGAGAATGGACGAAGGGAAGGAATGGGGAGACTGACGCAGAGGTGCAGGGACCCAGATGTGCCCCAGGCCAGTGGTCAGCAAGCGTAGCCATAGATCGCCTCCTGGCCCTGGTATTAAGGGGTCCTACTTGTTACCCCACAGGGCTGTCTTCAAATATATGGGGCCTGAGAGGAAGCGGCTGGACTTCATGTAGGCAGCAATCTTCTCCAGGGCCTGTGAGTGGGAAAGAGAGAGCAAAGCTCAGGCCTGTAGCTTCGCTGGGCTGACCAGCTCCACCCCATGAACTCCATGTAGGCCCAAGATCCGGAGCAGAACAGTCAATCTCAGCTCTGGAAAAGAATCTCTTCAAATTCCTTTCCTTAGTGTCCTGCCTTAAGAAGGACATCAGATGGAGAAACAGCACTATCCCGGGGACTTGGTGTCCTCTAGACAGTACTTCATGGGTTTGGAAAAACTACTCAGTGACCCTGCAAAATCAGTCCTAACAGATCATTTATCCGGAGGGAACCTGAAGTCCAGGGAGGTTAAGCAGCGCCCTCCTATTCACCCAGCCCTGTTGCTGTCTGCACAGGCCTGGTCTTTTTCCCCAGGGAAGCTCCTGCCTGCACTTGAGCATGGAGGAAGGAGCTGGCAGGGAAAGGAATTCACAGAGCATGCCGGAGTAGCTTGAAAAAGAGCCCAGATCCCACCCCATGACTCAGCAAATGCTGGGTGGAAATATTTAAGATGGAGGGAGGCCCACCAGGAAAGGCAGGGCGGGGTTCTGACCCATTCCCAGAGGAAAAAAAAAAGTCCAAATTTCTCCATCTGGCACCTAAGTCCAATATTATTATGGCCCAATCAAATTTATCTCTAGCTCTAATATAGGAACTGTGCCAAATTCAGTCACCCTGAGTGAATTTTATCAAGATTCAGTTCCCAGATAACCAACTGCTGAGGAATTCTAAAACCCAGGACCACCTGCTTGCAACAAGCCAGAGCACCAGTCCTCAGGCAGCGGCCCTTAGCTCTCCCTTCCCCCTTCCCCACGGTGATGCCAGCTCTTGCATAATCCCCAACTTGGACCAGAAGCAGAGCTAATGGGAACTAGCTGAGAAGGCACATCACTAGATAGGAAGTGAAGGATGAAAACAGATTCCAGGCCTGAAGGGGTGGGGGGGAGACCAAACCAACACACACACACACACACACACACACACACACACACACACACACACACACACACACACGCAGGCGCGCGCACACTCATTAAGTTAATGCTTCCAACTGTCTAATAAAGTAGATTTGGAGGTTTCAAACACAGCGACCTGGATGCCGTATGAGCAGCAATGAGGTGAGGCTGGGGCTTGGCTCTCTGGCCCCAGGTGATACCACACTCACCTCACAGTCTAGTGAGCCCCACCTCACTGTGTGCTCTACTTAGTCCAATATGAGGGTATAGGACACGTCCCCTGGGACCTGACAACATGCCTCACATGAAAGAGGTCAGCAAATAGGTGTTAAAATAAGTGTATGACTTTATCTCACAGATGGAAACTGGAGCGTTAGAAGACAGAGGAAGGAGAGGGAGGAAAGAAAATCCCCTCTCCCCCAAAAGATAACCCTTCTACAAGGGCCCTCCCTGCTTGTCCACGAAATCCAAGCACCTTCGAGAGCCTAGAGCTCTCCGTGTGTCCACAGTAAGGATGTGAGAAGCAAAGTGCTCTCTCTGCAGGTCAGCAATGAAGACTCTGCGTTTGTGGACTTCACATGAACCCTGCTGTCCCTTGCCTTCCTAATGCCTAAAGCCAGCTGTTTGCACACTTCCCTCACATTCTACTTCTCAAAAGGGTACCAGACGGGAAACCCTGGCTGAGCGAAGGCCTGCAGCTTTTCTTTTCAGCACAAAACAGGAAGAGTTGTTCGAGTGTTGCCCATAGAAGTCAGGGGCCCACACCGAACAGGCCTCCACGGGTGGGAGTTGAGACCCTGAGCAAGTGATTCACCCTCCAGTCTCGGTTTATCTTAGGGGTCTGATAATTCTATCTACCTCGTAGGAATCTTGTAGTGATAAATTTGATCCTATAAATGTTAGATGCTGAGCACAGTTCCTCCCAGAAAGCCAGGGCTCAAGAAATGCTAATTATTTTTTTTAATTTAAAAGATTAGGAGATCATTCTGGAAAGGGGGAAGGGAAGGACAGCCAAGAGGAAGGAAGACCAGGGCATCACCTCAAAGCGGGCCAAGAAGTCCTTCAGGTTTGGGAAGGCATCCAGGCACTTGGGTTCAAACACTCGTTGCTGGTCAAGAATATCATAAGCGAGGAAATCCACATAGGTGATCTGCAGGAAGCAGGGTCAGTGGGATGGAATCTGATAGGCCTGGAAGAATGGGAGCTCCTCCTCCTCATCAGTTACCCTCTTTACCTTCTCTCCTACAAACCATGGCCGCTTGCCCAGGAACTCAGAGTAGAGCTTCATCTTCTCAGGGAGACCCTCTAAGTACTCTGGCTTCAGTTTCTCCTGAGGTAGAGGGGAAAGCAGTCACCACCCTCAGACACGGGCTCCCTGGCAAAGAGTTTGACTTCACAGGAATGCGGGGGAGAGTGTCCACCTTCTCAAGGCTGGGCCTGAGTCGGCTTCCTGATTTTAAATTAGTTCACCACTACTAATCAGACGCCCACAGGCACCAGGTCCCATTTGTTGGAGATGATGAGAAGTCAGACAGGAATACAACCCTTTCATTGAACTCTACTTATTCCCCAAGTCAGATCCTGTGGGTTAGACTCAGAGGTGCCCGTGTACCTGACACACTCTGGGCTCAGACAGCTGGAGCCATCAAAGAGGCAAAACACCAAACTATCTCAGGGGAGAAGGCATTCCTAGTGGATGGCAGAGTAGTGGATATTTGAGTACTTTTTATGAAGTGAAGGAATGTTTGATGCTGAAAGGAAGGAGTGGCAGGAACAGCGTCCCTCTGGCCAACCCCCGAGCTGCCTATTGGGAAGCAGTCCTGATTCCTGTGGCTACTGAGGGCACAGTTCTGGAGGGACAGATAGCCGAGCTCTGAGAGATGTCTGAGGCCAGGAGGTATAACACACCCCCATCACCATCACCACCACCACCTGCCACCCAGTTTCTTTATTTTAACTCATGGTTTGAGTCTCCATATTCTAGGAGCAGACAGAGGACATGAATAGCTGGGACAGAAGGTCTATGGAAATTAAAGGAGATGAAAAGGACTCTTAATACATTCTCTAATGTTTAAAAACTGTATTTCCAGCTTGTGGAATCCAAACTGCATCCTAGGAGCAGCAGAAACTGACTCAGTGGTTATTTGGCAAGATTATGGAGTCATGAAGGTCACTTCGTTGCTGGGATAAGTAAGGCCTTAGAGAGTCGGTACTGCTAGAGTCAAGTGCTAAATTTGACCAATATATGAACACAGGATTTAACTCCAAACCCTGTCTCCCCCATCCACTGGGGGACTCACAAACTCAGGGCTGTAGCAGACCATCACAAGCTGCATGTGGGTATCCATGGCCTGGTTCTCCAAAATGTCCATACGAACCCTCTCCTCTTCCGTCTCCCCACCTGCAGCACACACAGCATAGACTCACTCTCAGCATCCCACCCCAGCCAAGCCCAGGGGGATGGCCACTGTGCCCCACCCTGCAGCCGGCCCCACTCACACAGGTTGTGCTTGCGGGCAAGGTAGCGCAGGATGGCGTTGCTCTGGGTGATCTTGTGTGATCCATCAATTAAGTAGGGCAGCTGGATGGACAAGCAGGAATGGTCAGATGTGATGTGGGGTCTGTTCATTGCTTCCCTAGGTCGGGGTAGACGTGAAGCCTGGCACTCCGTGGGCCTGGCATGGTGAGCCCTCTATGGAGCTCACCCTGCATACTGAAAGGGGGAGCCAGGACACAGCCCATCACAGAAACACTGTGCAGCCACCAGGAGTGGGAGCAGGTGAGCAGAAGCACTGATCCCAACCCCCTCAGCCAGGCAAGATGAGGTGAGGACACCATGCCTTCCCCACCCCCACCCCCCTTCCCTGCACCTACATTGGGAAAGTCCAGGCCCAGCTTGAATTTGTCACTCAGCCACTGGCTTCGGTCATAATCGGGAGCTGTAGGCAAGACGATGTGAAAAGAGATCACCCTAGTTCCGAGTCAGGCAAGCCTCCACCCCACCCCCACACCCCACCCCCAGGTACGGAATCTGCAACCTCTCACACTGGTGTCATATTCCAAGGTTACCGGAGTGAAGAGTGTTTGGGACTGTGGGCCCTGCATATCAAAGGTTTACAAAAGGTTTAGGCAAACACTAAATCACAAATAGAGGAAAAGTCACAGCCCTGCATTGGAAGACCAAACTGTCTTCACAGGGGTTTCTTGAAGGTGTAGACTCTAGTTCTAGCTGGAAGAGGCCCCCAGGTCTGGGCAACAAGGAGCCAGGCACAGGGAGTCATTACCGTCCCCCATGGTGTATCTCTTCTCCTCATAGCTTGAGTCTGTGTATTCCAGGAACAGACGGATGGCCTGACACAACTAAGAGACAAGGCTGATCAGAGAGGCATTGGGACCCCTGACTCTGACGTCTGCTCTATATCTGAATCCCTACACTTGATCTAACAATACACACACACACACACACACACACACACACACACACACACACACACACGCGCACGCACACGCACACACACACGGGAGGGAGGAGGAGATTAGTATCAAACATCTAGAGCTCTGAGACGTTACAGGCTGAGGAATCCACCAAGGCCTTACAAGAAGGATCCATTTCCTAGACTGGCACGTCCCCGCCCCGCGTCCCCATCACACTCGGCTGTCAAACCCCTCTCTTACCCCACGGATATCCCAGTAACCCAGTGTCATGGGCATGGTGCTGGTGCTATCCGGCCTCAGCGAAGCTAGGCAAATTGTGACTGTACCCTGGTGCACAGGAGAGAAGCAGCAGACCGGATAGTGAGTCCCGCCCTCCCGTCTTGGCTCCGCCCCTTCTTTTTCGGCCCCGCCCCGCTCCTGTTAGGGTCGGCTCCCTCGGAGTTCTTATCTCAGCTTCCAAGCCTAAACAAAGTGGAGTCAATTCTAAAGTAGCCGTGGCTGTGTGACCCAGGTCGTCAGGTTTGGATAGGACCCCTAAAACCTGATGGGTGACTCTGTAGGCCCTGTCCCTGCCTGCGCCACGCCGTCGCCCTGTCTCCTCCTTCCCTCCCCCTTCCCCAAGCTGTCAGTGTCCCTGGAGAAAGACCAGATGTTGAAAATACAATGATCTCTCCTTTCCCCTGCTCTTATCACTCAGCCTGTTGCTAGTCCAAAACAAGACACCCCCCAACGAAGAGTTTAGTCCTATCGCTGGAACGGTAGGACCCTGGCCAATTTGAAAAACAAACTAAACAAGGAATGGTATTCGCTCCTTTACAGACACAATAAAATGGACCTACCCAAGGACAAAGGGCAGACAGACTATCAAGTAGTTTCGGTGCTTAGCATCTTGGCTGTGTTTGCAACATTGCGAATCTGAGAGACTCCGGCAATCACAGACGGCAGTAGGCCTCCATTGCTTCACCCTGACCACCAAAGTGGTCGACTGGAAACACAGAGCTCACAGCTGGAGTATGCTAGGGTGGCAGAGCATGTTCTCCAAAGGAACAGACACCTCTCCTGCTTCCAAGGGACAACAGGATGCTGTCCAGAAGGATCCTTGGAGAACTCTGCACAGGACACAGGGAACCCAAGGCCAGATCTTCAGCTGTCGGGGTCCCTGACCCATATGTGTCTGGTTATGAGAGCGAGGTTCAAGTAAGTAGCTTTTCAAGTCCACCCTGTGATATGGATTTTGTGGTACAACCTCCAAACGGACAAAGTCCTATCAAGAACACTGTCGCACCTGCCATCCCATGTCCTTGAAGGCAAGATTGTTTCAAAATCAAGAGGTGTGTGAGAAATTGAACTTTAGTTGACTTTGTCCTGAATAAGGAAAGGGCAAGACAAAATGAATAACGAAAAAAGATGATCCAGACCTCGCAAATCGAAGGGCAAAGCTGTTGCTCTGCAGAAAGTACATTTGGAGAATTAACACCAGTTGGGACTCCAGGGTAAGGTATAAGCATTCCTGGGACAGGCAGAAGCTACCTCAGCACTAAGGGCAGAGAAACTACATACTCTGTGGGTCTTTGTGAAGCCCAGAGCTCAGAAACCATGTCATGAGGCTAGCAAGGTGCAGTGCTGTGGCAAATCCTCAGCTCAGAAAACTGCACCTGAGCTCTAGAAGGAGCCTAATGCCCCAAAGTAAATTCTCACATAGCTTTCCCCAGACCACTGTCTACCACAAGGCGTAAGTCCATGTGCACACGTGCATGCATGGGTCTCTGAATCATTGTTATCTATCCATATGCTAGATAGTTTTATATCAACTCGTCGAAAGCTAGAGTTGTCTGAAAAATGCCTCCATAAGACTGGCCTATAGGCAAGACTTTGGGAATTATCTTGATTAATGTTTTATATGGGCAGCCCATCCCACAGGGGTGAAAAGTGCAACCTCTGGGCTGGTGGTCTTGGGTGCTATAAGAAAACAGTTTGAGCAAGCCATGGAGAACAAGCTGGTAGGCAGCACCCCTTCATGACCTCTGCATCAGCTCCTGCCTCCAGGTTCCCGCCCTGACTGAATTCCTATCTTTATTTCACTCAGTGATGGACTGTGATGTAAAACTACAAGCTGAAATAAACCCTTTCTTCCTGGTGTTGCTTTTGGTCATGATGTTTTATCACAACAGTAGAAACCCTAACTAAGACAGGGCATGTCATTGTCTTCATAATTATGAGCAGGGAGATATAAAATTCCTGGCTCTAATTGAGGAGATAATTTCTAAGAAAAACTCTAATGTGAATTAAAATAATAATCTTAAAAATATAAAGCAGGGGTCTGGAGAGGTGGCTCAGCAGGTAAGAGCACTGGCTGCTCTTCCAGAGGACCCAGGTTCAATTCTCAGCACCCACATGACAGCTCACAACTGTCTGTAACTCCAGTTCCAGGGGATCTGCAACACCCTCTTCTGACCTCTGCAAGCAAAACACCCATATACCTAAAATAAATTTAAAATATCTTAAACAAATACTGGAACATTGCTGTTTATTCACCTGGTCCCTTCCGTACTATGGCTGTTTGTTTGTTTGTTTGTTTGTTTTTGTTTTTTTTAAAGCAGTTGTTGACACCTTCCCACAGTCTGGGCCCCATGCATAGAATGGCTCCTTCTATAGACCATCGCGATTCAGGAAATATGAGGCACACCGGAGAGGAAAGAGAGGCAACACAAGAGGAGGAGCCCTGCTGGCCAAGGTCTCCTCTGGGAATGTCTTCACAGTCTCTGGAATATCATTCATCTAAATTTAGAAAACTCCAGGATACAAAACAACACTTTCTTAAATCAGGAAAATAAAATCTCATTCATAGGACACTGACAAACTGGAATTCAGTAAAAGAGATTTCCCACCTGCTTCAGATACTAAGAATAAGGCAAAACAAAGTTTTCCAGAAAGCAGAAATGCAATAAAACCTGAAATTATAGAAAACAAGAAATATTTCTAAAATGGGAAAGTTTTTTAAAAACATATTTATTATGGTTTTTATTTTAAGTGTATAAGCATTTTGCCTACATGAATGTCTGTGTCCCACATGTGTGCAGCACCCTCAGAGGCCAGCACAGGGTGTTGGATCCTCTGGAACTGAGGTTATAGATAGATGAGTATAGGCTGCTATGTGGATGCTGAGAACTGAACCCAGATCTTCTAGAAGAGCAGCCAGTGCTCTGTGAAGGGACTCTGGCCAGCTCAAACATGACAGACATGCCTCTGACAGGCCTTTCCCTTCTCCCCTGTCCCCTCTGTCTTGCTAAAAACCATTAGATTACCTTCAGAAAGCTAGCCACCAAGGTCTAGTCCTTTATTTGGTCATTTCCTTCTCCTGAAGCTGACTACCAAGGTCCATCAGTTAAAGTATTGAAGTAATCAATATTACTTCAATTACAGCAATCAAAAAATCCCCTTTGGCTCACCTAATCAACGTGCCCAATTAAAATTAAATACCTCATTCTGACACAGGGTTTACCCTTTTACCTTTATAAACCGCCATTTTCCTGTGGGCCACACCTGTCTCCTCCCTATCCAGAGGCAGTCCCTTGTCCCACTCTGGGACAAGTACCCCCGCCCCCTCTCCCTGTTCCCTTCCCATTCTCTCTCAACTCTATCTCTTGTCTTTGTGTCTTATTCCCTGTTCTCTGTCCCTCTAGGGCAAATAAGTCACCTTTGTGCTGAGAACTTGGTCTTGGGTGTCCTGAGCTGACACTTTTCCTTCCATTCTTAAGGGCCGAGTCACCTCTTCAGCCACAAAACAGAAAAATTTACCAATATGTTTCTTAAAGGGATAGCTGGGTTTCTAAAAATATGGATTTCCAACAACCTAAACATACAACTTTAGAAAAGGTCATCTGGCCTATCCATGTCTATACTCAGCAAGCCGTGGAGATTCTGGAGATATCCTTCATGTACCAAGGCTTAAGGATAGCCAGAGACTCCTAACTGCAGCTAGCTAGGAGTCTAATTTGAATAAATACACTGTGAAGTAACTCGAATTACACCCCTTCCCTGTGTATCTCTTAATAACATAGAATTTAGCACTGTAGTCTAGAGACCTGTTTGTCTCCCCATTCCTTCCCAGATTTATTCTTCACTGTCTAAAAGCACAAAAATATCAGGCTTTAGTCATTTCTTTAGACTTCAGTCTCTTGTGAAGATTCCCATGTCCACGTAGATTAAATGAAATGCTTGTATTTTTCTCTTATATTACTTGGGTTCCTAGATCCAACCAACAATCCCAGATGAGAATTGTCCTCTGACCTCTTGACACTCAATGTGTGGCTTGCCCTCACTGAATGGAGCAGGGCTCAGCCCATCCCTAACCCCCACAGGCTGGCTCCGCTGAGATCCTGGGTCTCAGACACAAGGCTGACAAAGGGTGAGGCTACTTCCAGGTCCTTCTGTACTGCCTCTCATAAGGCGTACAGCGACCATGAAAAACCAACCATAGTCTTTCTGAGTCTGCTGTTGATACTGGCCTACAGACTAGTAAATCTATGATTCCTGTTATAACAGCATTTGTTTAGACAAAAGCTTGCTGTGGATCCCTGAAACAAAACAAAGCAAAAAAACTCAAACCAAAATAGCAACAACATAAAACAAAAAGTTAAGGTTCCCCCTTGTGTTACATCCTAGGAGTTTGTTTTTATGAGCAAAGAGAACGCCCTCTCCAAATTCTGCCCTCTGAGTACACAAGTGTTCACCCATATCTAGGCAACCAGCTAAGAGTCTA
This sequence comes from Peromyscus californicus insignis, assembly GCF_007827085.1. NCBI lineage: Eukaryota > Metazoa > Chordata > Mammalia > Rodentia > Cricetidae > Peromyscus > Peromyscus californicus. The sequence continues at coordinate 86,033,536 of NW_026294617.1, forward strand.
GGAACTCAGTGTCCTGCCATGCCAAACTTGGGGAGTCTGTACAAAAGGAGTTTTCTCATCCCTGTTGCCTGGCCAGGGCTGGCAAACTGTGGCTGGAAGCTAGTGTATTTTTGTAAGAGACTGGATGATATCATGCATACAGGCAAACACCATCTTTAATCTCCTGTGGCAACAAGTGTCTTTTACTGTTTCGGTCAGTCCCCAAGAGTGAATTGGGGTCCTAGCTGTGACACTCTGTATCTACCTGGGGGATAGCTCTGGCTTCCTAGTCAGTTTCTGCTGACACAGCCCTGTTTACAGCCTGCTTCTGCTAGCTTTATCTTGGAGTCTGTTACACATTGGCAGTTTTTCTTTGTATTTAATGATTGCTCCTGACTCACTACAGATGATTCCAATGGAATGGAATTTTATCAGCAAAATATTACACAGTATGATGCATAGGGCTGACTCTATTCTCCCCTGCCCTTCTCACTGAGAAGGGATGAGGCAGGGGTCTCCGGGTGCTTTTCTCAGACAAATCTTACCATATTTTAAAAACGGATTTTAAAAACACATCTTGTAATGCCTTCTCAGTATCTCTGTCTCATAAAATCACATCATAAACTCCTTTCTCAATGAATTCCCTTAGGCTCAAGAGAAGAAAAAAAAACTGCTTTAACTATTTTAAACTGTTTGTGTGGCTCTTGAATTTGTATCACGATCATCTCTTCTTCCATGGACACCTTTTGAATTCCTGCTTATCTTGCTGTTTGACACTCCTTCTCTGAGGGAGATACACAGTATATTGAGACTTTGTGTACAGAGGATCAGAATGAGGCCCCCAAAATATGACTGGGCAAAAAAGTGGGTAACAACTCTTTTTTTTTTTAATGTTTGTTTTGTTTTGTTTGTTTGTTTTCAGACTGGATGTGAGATTTACTACTGAACATGATTTGGTAGGTACAGGAGAGCACTGTGGAAGCCCTCAGGAGTTCAGAGCTCGACCCTTGTCCAGGGGACCACTACTGGAGATACATTTGACCCCACAGTCATCAGAAATTAGCTGCTTCTCAGCAATCACGTCTTCAAATTCATCTGCATTAAACTTAGTGAAGCCTCACTTCCTTGAGACGTGGATCTTCTGGCGGTCAGGGAACTTGACCTTGGCTCTATGCAGAATCTCAATCATATGTTCCTTATTCTGCAGCTTGGTGCGGGTGAACATGATGACCTGGCCAATGAGAGCCCTGGCCACTGTGCCCTGGGGATTCCCAAAGGCACCTCGAGTACCTGTCTGGATCCTAGACTGGGGACTGAAATCAGAGACTTGAATAGCTGCCAGAAAATTGTCTCCAAGGCCTCTTAGGGCAACCCACATAGGCAACAGGTTGAATGCACTACAGTGAGGCTGTTGTTCACAACCGTTGCACACCAGGCCCCTCTGGGAAAGGGACCTGGTCAGCTTAATTAACTGCAAGTGGGTAACAATGCTTGTGTGTGATGAGGAAATAAATCATTTTGTCTTTCACCTTGTATTAGAAGTCATTGGAGTTTTGACAGAAAGCATTGTTTCCTCATTGGAGAGCTTGATTCTTTGGATTTTTTAAAATATTTTTTCTTTAAAAAAAAAATCATTTTCCCCTTTCAAGATTAAACCCAGGGCCTTTCACGTGCTAGGTAAGTGCTCTACCAGACAGAATTCCAACTCCATCTTATTCTTATTTGTTTGGGTCTCACAGGTAAATAGTGGTTACAGTTTAAGCACACCTCTGGTTTAAAAACTTGCTTCATCAGCCAGGTGGTGGTGGCGCACATCTTTAATCCCAGCACTCGGGAGGCAGAGGCAGGCGGATCTTTGTGAGTTCAAGTCCAGCCTGGTCTACAGAGCAAGATCTAGGAAAGGCACAAAGCTACACAGAGAAACCCTGTCTTGGAAAAAAAAAGTTGCTTCATTTTCAGAACATAACAATAATTTTGGTTTATTTTTTTCCCTCTGGAGCTGAAATGAACTATAGACTCAAGAGAGAAATCATTTAGGATATATCTCAATGATAGAGAACACACCTACATGGATGAATTTCTAGGTTCAGTCTCTAGCACACTGTCCCCAAAACCCACTTGTCAAGACATTTAAAAGACAAACCATTTGTGCATTTGTGGTAGTCAGTTTTCTCATACTTCAGCAAAACGCCTGAAGTAATCAGCTTAAAAAGATGAAAGGTGTATTTTTGGTTCAGTTTGGGATGTTTAGTCCATGGCTCACAGTCCACCGCTTTGGGGCCTGCAGCAAGGCAATCCATCACAGTAGGAGCATGTGGCAGAGGAAGCTGCTTCACCTTAGGGATGAAGACAGAGAGAGAGAGAGAGAGAGAGAGAGAGAGAGAGAGAGAGCACCCCACAATCCCTTTCAAGGCCATATTCCTGTTCCCCAAAACCTCTCACTATAGTCTACCTCTCCACCAGTTCTCAGCCATGGCCAAGCTAAGGACCATGCCCTTAACATGTGGGTCTTTGGAGAACGTTCTAGATCAAAACTATAGAACCACTCTAAATTTAAACCAGAGAACTTTTTTGTCTTGCTTTATTGAGACAGGATCTCACATACCCCCAAGCTGGCCTTGACCTCACTATATTGTAGAGGATGACCTTGAATTCCAGGTTCTCCTGACTCCACTTCCTGAGTACTAGGACTCTGTATCCTAGTTCCTGTCCACACGTAACCATACCTGGCCAGAGAAACTTCACTCCCATTTGTTGTAATTTGGATGTTGAATATCCCAAGGTCTGCCTTTTAAAGCCTTGGTGCTCAGAAAGTCCTATGGGGGGGGGGGTGATAAAGACTATGAGAGGAAGAACAGAAGGGAGATTATTATTGCCTGGACATGAAATGTCCTTCCAAAAAGGTTGTGATGCTAATCGTGTCAGCTTGACACACCCGCAGTGGGAGAACCTCAACTGAAGAATCACCTCCATCAGATTGGGCTGTGGACATATTTGTGGGGCATTGTCTTGATTGTGGTTGAGGTAGAAGGGCCCAGCCCTGTAGCTAGAGTTTTCCTGCCTGGCCCACAGTCTGAACAAATCTCTCTCACCTGCCAGTCCCACAGCCGCTCAGACCCAACCAAATAAACACACAGAGACTTATATTGCTTACAAACTGTATGGCCGTGGCAGGCTTCTTGCTAACTGTTCTTACAGCTTAAATTAATCCATTTCTATAAATCTATACCTTGCCACGTGGCTTGTGCCTTACCGGCATCTTCACATGCTGTTTGTCATCCTGGCAGCTGGCAGTGCCTCTGACTCAGCCTTCCACTTCCCAGCTTTATTCTCCTCCTTGTCCCACCTATACTTCCTGCCTGGCCACTGGCCAATCAGTGATTTATTTATTGACCAATCAGCAACACATTTGCCATACAGAACATCCCACAGCACTATGGGCAGGCAGTACTGTCCCTAGAAAGGTTGGCCTGAGCAGTATAAGAAAGCTAGCTGAGGATACGAGGTCATCTGGCTGAGACATCTGTCACCCCCATTGATCACCAGGGTTGATTTGGCTGATGTGGCTGACTAGGTGGGTGTCCCCTTCCTTCCTCACTGTTCAGTGTGCGTCCCTCCTGGTCAAGGGTGTATGAGTAGCTGTGCTTCTCTGCCAGAACCTCCAAACAAGCTCTCAAGAAGCTAGCTGAGTATGCTAGGTAGAGCAGCAAGCCAAGTAAGCATCCCTGCACTGTGGTTTCTGCTTCAAACTCCTGCCTTGACTTCCTGTCATGGCTTCCCTCAATGATGAACCCTTTCTTCTCCAAGTTGCTTTTCATCATGGTGTTTATCACCATGACAACAACAGAAACCAAACTAGAAGGGATATCATGTGTTAAAAGCTTGGTTGACAGCTGATAGGGTCTTGGGAATTAATTAGATGAGGGCTTGACCTTATTAGTAATTTCTTGATAGACTCATAACATGGTTTCATTTTTGAGAGATGGGACCTAGTTAGAAGAAGGTCACTTAGGGTGCATGGCCTGGAAAGATACTGGGCCCTTCCAGTCTCCTTCTCTAGTTCCTGGCCACATTAGGTATCTTTTCTCTGCCACATGCTCCCTGCCAGGCTGTTTTAGCCTTGCCTCAAGCCTATAGCAATGGAGCCAGCTAATTACATATACTGCCATCTCTGAAACTCAGAGGCAAGATAATCTCTTCTTCTTATTAACACTCTGTCAGGTGCAAACCCAGCCAGCACAGATGTCCTTTAGGGGTTTGTCTTTGAAGAGGATCATCAGACTCTGGCTCCTTCCTCCTCCTCCTTTGCTTTCTGACAGTGTTCTACCACATTCTCCTGCCGTCATGTGCTGCTCTGCTGCAGGCCCAAAACAATGGGGCCAATCAGTCACAGGCTGGCACCTCTCAGTCTGTGAGCCATAGAGGCCACCATGAGGAAGGCAGCCACGCTGGGCTCTCTGGGAGAGATGAGACCTTGAGAGTTGACATCTGCTTTGCTAGGCTTCCATTTGGCCATTTAGCTGAAAATCCGTACCCTTGTTATCTTCCTAGTCCTCTCTTTCAGAGTAGGAATATTTACACTGTCCTTGTCCAAGCATGGAATCTTAGAAGTATGTAACTTTTAAAATGTGTGTATGTATTTATTTATCTATATTTATAGAGCCTCCTGCCTAAAGGTTTCTTTGAGATTTGAGGTTTCGCACTTGGACTTGTAAGCCATTAGACTCTGGGAAGAGGTGAGATAGAATGTATGATTTGTATTGTAAGATAAACATAAATATTTGGAGGTCAGAGTCAAATGACTATAGTTTGGACATGGAATGTCCCCCGTAAGTCCATGTATTAAAGGCTTGTCCCAGAGTGGCATTATACATGGTAATAGAGCTTTGGAGAGATGGGGTGTTACGGGTGGTCCTTGGGACTTTGGAGGCACACCATTAAGGAGATGTGGAGCCCTGCATTCTTCCTCTCTTGCTTCCTGACTGCAAATTGAATGGTTTTCTCTGTCTTTCTATGGTGAACTCCTCATGACTGCTCCAAAGACTGGAACCTCCATGACTGTGTGCTAAAAATTTCTCTTTGTGAGTTAATTATCTCAGGTACTGCTTTATATAACACAAAGTCAAATAATGTACTACTTTAGCTAAAAAATCTATACCCTGCTGTAAAGGAACAGATTACCAACTACACAATTAGGTGGTCACACCCACCTCTTGAGATTCAGGTCCCATCATAGTTCTTGGGGAAATTGAAAATTGAGTGTCGTTCTTTTTCTTGGCACACTCTAGGAGGTCAGGTGAGCCAAATGAAGCTGAATATCTCCTTCCAGACACTACCTATCAGAAATTTACTGAAGTGGCTCATAACCACAAACTTTGTACTTTCTGTGAGATGTGCATGGTTACAGATATTGCTGCTGATGCTCTGGGTGAAGATGGAAGGGTTACGTGCTCTGAATCAGTGCCCAGATCAGTAAACATGGTTTTCCCATGAAGCAAGGTGTCTTGGTGTCTTGGTCCACAGCAGAGTCCTCCTGTTATTGACTGGGGTGGGGGGGAATCTTTTTATTCCTATTTATTAACATGCAGACACACACACACACACACACACACACACACACACACACACACAGAGAGAGAGAGAGAGAGAGAGAGAGAGAGAGAGAGAGATCCCTGAACTTATAGATACTACTACTGTACTACTACTGTGCCTTGACAGTTGGGGCCCAAAGAGCTAGCAGAATCCAAAAAACTTTCAGTGTCACTAAAGAAGATGATGTCCACCAATATGTTGTCAGAAATCCCTCAAACAAAGAAAGTAAGAAGGCCAGGACCAAATCACCCAAGATTCAACATCTTGTTACTCACATGTCCCACAACACACATGCTGATGTATTGCTCTGAAGAACCCACGCACTAAGAAAAACAAAGAGGAGGCTGAGGAATATGCTAAACTTTTGGCCAAGAGAATAAAGATAGCCAAATAAAAATAATTTTAAAAATGCCAGGAATGGCCGGGCGGTGGTGGCGCATGCCTTTAATCCCAGCACTCGGGAGGCAGAGCCAGGCGGATCTCTGTGAGTTCAAGGCCAGCCTGGGCTACCAAGTGAGTTCCAGGAAAGGCGCAAAGCTACACAGGGAAACCCTGTCTCGAAAAACAAAAAACAAAAAACAACAAAAAAAAAAAATGCCAGGAACACATTACCAAGAGACAGGGGCTGTCCTCCGTGAGAGCTTCTGCTTCTGAGTCTGAGTCCAGTCAAAACTAAATCTTTAAGAGTAACAAATAAATGATCGAACCTTGGGGTAGAGGGAAGCAAATGTCTTTGTCTTACAAACTGAACCACTACAAAGACAGAAATTTACCTCTGAAAACCTACCCTATCTATCTCAGAATATCTTCAGGTACTATTAAAATTAAAAAAAGAAAGAAAGAAAGAAGGAAGGAAGGAAGGAAAGAAAGAAAGAAAGAAAGAAAGAAAGAAAGAAAGAAAGAAAGAAAGAAAGAAAGAAAGAAAGAAAGAAAGAAGTGAGATGGCTGAGTGGACAAAGGTATCTGCTACCAAGCTTGATGACCTGAGTTTGATTCCTGGTGAACCACACGGTGGAGGGAGAGCCCATCCCAGTGGGTTACCCTGATTCCACACACCCACCATGCCACTGCCCCAAATAAATGCTTTAAAAGCATTGAAACTGAGTCTGCTTTGCCCTGCCCTTAAACTTTTATAAATGAGATTAAAGCTGAAACAGAAGGTCAGGGATGTGGTCATCCAAACAGTGCCTGTCAAGGTCTGTCCCCCCTGCCATTGACACGCTCTCTGGAATTCAGGCTCATCCTGCAAGGTGGTCTTGGAACTGTGTTATTAGAGTTATTGGAACTGTGTTATTAGAGCTGTGAGAAACCTCTCTTCTGGGAAGAGATTTCTTCCCACTGTCTGGTGCCAGGCTTCAGCCTTTTCCTTCTCCCAGCAGGAGATGCCTGGAGAAAGCTCCAGTTTCTTGGAATCCATCGTTTCAGTGGTCAGAAAGCCAGATTGGGGAACACAAGTGTCTCATTAGAATTTACTCCTTTCCTCCAGGCCAGTGACAACTTTGCCATGTAGATTCCCACAGGGAAAGGAGTTCTAGAGGTGGCATTGTTAGCCTGCTCTGTCCTTGTGTGACCAGCATACCAAGGAACAGCTGATTTCATATACGTACAGGAGGCAGGTTCTCATGTTGATAACACAAGTTTGCCCCAGTTCCCAGTATGCCTGACAGGGAGGCAGTGGCCCTCGAGATAATCCCTATCTGAATGTCCTTCCTGGTCTTGGCCCACTTTCTTTCTTTCTTTTTTTCTGGTTTTTCAAGACAGGGCTTCTCTGTGTGGTTTTGGTGCCTGTCCTGGATCTCACTCTGTAGACTAGGCTGGCCTTGAACTCACAGAGATCCGCCTGGCTCTGCCTCCCGAGTGCTGGGATTAAAGGCATGCACCACCACCGCTGGCCTTGGCCCACTGTCAACAGAGGCCATGGTGTTAAATTTCTTTCTTTCTTTACTCATTGGACATCATCAGCCAGGGACGTTTCTTTGTCTTGGATGAAGATTCCTCATGTGGCTGTGGTGGACTGTTGACTGCAGTAACTGCCTCTCATGCCTTTAGCCTCTAGGGTGGCCTGGGGCTTCTGTCATTGATTAATCCTGAAGTCAAGAGCATTAAAACAGCCAGCGCCTCAGAGCTTTTGACCCAGTTCCAAATAAGAGGACCCAGGACGGCGGCGTATGACACCTAGAGGAGACTGTAAACAGACTACAGCAGCATTGAAGGACTTTGTAGAGTGTAGTTGCCGTTAAATGCTAAAACCTGAGAGTTCTTAATTCATTCCTTCAGTCAACACATCACTGCCCAGTGCCTTGGAATTTTTTTTTACAAAGTGTAGAAATTGTATCAGAAATTAATATTATATGAGGAAAGTTTGTTCCACCTGAGAAACTAGAGAGCATCAGAGAGTGGCAGGGGTCCCTATAACCTTGTCTCACGTTGCTGGTATTGGAGTGAAAATCTCAGCTGGGAGTCCAGCACAGGAATGCTCTGGGTGGTTGAGCTTGTTCTGAAGGTAACAATCTTAGCTAGCTCTTCTCCAGGCCAGGTGTGCATGCGAAGCCAAGGAATGAGGAATGAGCCTTACCTGAGAATGGCTTGGAAGTGTGGCGTTTACAAACACAAAAACATACAATTTAGCTTTCAAGAAAAAAAATCCCATAAAAAGAAAAAAAAATCAACAAGAAAAGACCCAGGTGGTAGTGGCAGTGCATGTCTTTAATTCCTGCACTTGGGAGGTAGAGGCAGGTGGAATATATGTGTGTTTGAGGCCAGCTTGATCTGCGGAGCAGTTCCCAGACAGCCAGGGCTACACAGAGAAACCTGTCTCAAAAAACAAACAAACAAACCAAAAGAAGAAGAAGAAGAAGAAGAAGAAGAAGAAGAGGAGGAGGAGGAGGAGGAGGAGGAGGAGGAGGAGGAGGAGGAAGAGGAGGAAGAGGAAGAGGAAGAGGAAGAGGAAGAAGAAAAGAAGGAAAAACTATCATGAGATAAAAAGGCTGAAATCCTTGGACACGTTTACTTTATCTGCTATCTATAATGCATGACTTACTTTATAGATAAAAAGAGTTTATTAAGATATGATATGATCTAGTAGCTTCAGTTCCTTATTCTTTATTATGAAGAGTGTGTACATTTCATTTTATCTTACAAATCAAACACATTTTTATCTGCCTGCTTACACATAACACATAATGTATTGTGTATGAAATAGACAATTTATAGAAATGTGTATCACCCATGTTCCTCTTCGTTAGAGTTTAGTTAGAGGCAGCGGTACTAACTGATAATAACCTCTTATCTTCGGGAAGATAAAACAGATTTTTCTCCTGGCAGAAAGCAAATGTTAAATATGTGATGGATTTAAACTCTGATATTGATATCAAGATGATTAATGTCTGTTCACCTACTTCAGTAAAATGAAATGCTGTGTGTGGTTTTTTTGTTTCTGTTTGCTTATTTGTTTGTTTTAATTATTAAGCAGAAAGAGTTTTTTAATTAATTTTATAATTTAATTTAATTTTACATATCAGCCACGGATTCCCTTGTTCTCCCCCCCCCCTCCCGCCCCCCCCCCCCCCCCGAGTTTGTTTGTTTTTTAACTTACTTTAAAATTAAGTTATTGAAATTCCCCATTTCCACTAACTTTTTTTTGTTTGTTTGTTTGTTTGTTTTGTTTTTTTTTTTTTTGTTTTTCGAGACAGGGTTTCTCTGTGTAGCTTTGCGCCTTTCCTGGAACTCACTTGGTAGCCCAGGCTGGCCTCGAACTCACAGAGATCCGCCTGGCTCTGCCTCCCGAGTGCTGGGATTAAAGGCGTGCGCCACCACCGCACTAACTTTTTGTAATTAAGATGGGGAGGACCCAGTCTATGATTCATGAATGGGTTAAAACCTGCAATTGAATTTTAACTACTTGAGAATTGCTGGCTGGCAGGTGGAGGACCAGACTGGACACGACCCTGGAGGAGGAGTTACCCACAGGGAGAACCCGAAAACTGTCCTGCCCCAGGGGCATCAGGCTGTACATAAGAAGGAGAGATGGAGAGTTGGGTACCCAGAGAGGCAGCCTAGTCCTCTAGGGTACAGGGTAGGGAGGGGGTGACTCTTTAGTCAGAAAACTGCCCCCTATGCAGTCTTCAGCAGCCTGTCCCAGGCCCCGGCAGCCCCCCATGTGACTATGGAGATGGAGGAAGTCCCACCACCCTCAGTCTGCAACAGAAGGAAGCAAGACTGCCTGGGTTGTTAAATGTGTCTGAATTGGTAGCCACGACAGAGGAGTGAGTGACAGGGAGATGGCGTAAGTCTCTGCTTACCCAAGACCAGAGGACCAGGAGCACAGAGTTCCCAGCGCCAGAGATGGATGTCCTCACCGAACAGAGCTACCAATTTCACACTTCCCCAACATCCATCAGATCTAGGCCCTGATGGATGGAATGTCTACCTGCCTGATCGGTCAGGATGTTTCTTCGCTACTCAGTCTCCTCATTCATACTAATCCCTTCTGCAAACAGCCTCACAGACACAGCAGAAGAGTGTCTTCACAGCTGTGTGGGCATCCATTTGTCCAGTCAAACTAACACAAAAAATTAAGCATCTTATTTTATGATAGAAACCCTGACCCTGAATATCAATTCATAACACTGAGCTATAGGGGAAGAGTAGACCTTCACTGCCAGCAGCTCATCTTTTAACTGTTCACTAGCAATTGGCTAAGCCCTGGGGAAATTTTGGATAAACATGAGTTTCACACAGGGAGATTTGTAGGCCTTGATCCATCAAGCAGAAACGGGTACATGCAGTAACAATTAGCCAAGAATGAAGGCAAAAAGCATCAAAGAGTCATTGTAAACTTCAAAGGTACTGAGAAGTGGAACAGTGGACTCCAGTGCTTCGGTGACACATGAAAGGGGCCACAAGTCTTCCTGGTGACACTGTCAATGTACTCATAGAACAGGCACATGATCTCTGCTAACACCACACAACTGGTCTTTCCATGTGCCCCAGACTCTATCCTTTGGGGATCACCAAAAACCCAGGAACCAAAGAAAAGGGAGACAATACATTTAAAGGCAAAAGTACTGGTGTAACAAAAGCTAAAGGTTAGAGGTGCCCTGTAGCATGAGAAGGATTAGGAAAATTGTGCTTTATCTACAGGTGTGATTACTAGATAGCAGCTAAGTCTCATGAAAGTACATGTAAGCGAAATGCTGATATGTCCCCCTTTTAAAAATAGACACTGCCGGGGACCAGAGAATGGCTTACTGGGTAAAGTGCTTGGCTTGCAAGCGTGAGGACCTGAGTTCGGATCCCTGGTATCCACTTTAATAAGGCAGACTTGGGCTGGGCCCTGTAATCCAGGGCTGGGAGACAGAGACAAGAGGATCCTAGAAGTTCACTCACTAACTGTTCTAGCCAACTAGAGGTTCAGATTCAGTCAACAACCTGTCCTAAAACTTAAGGTAGAGAACAATAGAGAAAGGCACCCATTGTTGACCTCTGGTCTCCACATGTTCACACACAGACACTTGCAACTAACACACACATGCATGCACACACACACATATACACACACACTATATACATATACATCACACAGAGAAGGGGGGAGGGGAGAGGGAGACAAACAGAGAGAGACAGAAACAGACAGAGAGAGACAGAGAAAGAGAGAACAGATTATGGTCTTTCTTTTCCTTTCTTTTCTTTCTTGGGCAGGCAAGGGGGTCCCAGCCAGGGCCCTGTGGGTGCTAGGCAAATACTCTCTCTACCAATGAGCCACACAGCCAGCCCCAAAATGTTTTAAATAGAATGTTAAAGCCAGGATGAGCAGAACCTGTAGGGAACAGAGGAAGCCCTAAGTGAGCGAGGTCCTGAGTGAACGTTATTTTGATACAGGCACAGCTGCATTGAGAACTACAAGACCTTAGACCCACGAGACTATTGGCAGAACCATTATGGCTCAGATTCAAGAGGAACATCAAAGCTTTTCTTGGGGTCAGAGTCTTTATGAACAATTGATCAGCGTGTGCAAAGACTAGCAACTGTAGTTTCCTCCTCCTGGATGTTCACAGCCTAAGACTGTATGATTACAGTGACCTTCAATCTAGATTAGCTCACCCCACCCCTGTGCTCTACCTAAAAAACAAGCTGAGGATCCAGGTTATAGTGGTGGCAGAACCCTACCAGATCCCAGTTTCACTGTATGTGTGTCTGTCCTTTCTCCATTTCCTCACTGCCCCAGTCAAGGTTCTAGGACCCAAGCCACACTGATCCTGGCAAGAACGTATGTGCACACAATTAAAGCAGGCATTATTAAAAGTCAAGAGAATCTGAAGTGATGTGGTTAAATAGACATTCGTCAAGTCTCTACTATGATCTGGGCATTTTCTAGGCCTTGAACACTAGAACACTAATGAACAAGAAGAAACCAAAATACATGCAATTTTGTCGTTATCATCCATGGGCAGAAGCACACAATAAATGTGAACAGTAAGGTATGCAATACGCAGACTTTCCACCAACGTGTAACTCACATGCAATAAATGTACAGCTCTTCAGTGTATACCTATGTGAATTTGCTCTCTGCATTCTTCATGTAATTACCATCCAGATCTAGGTAAGGAATGTTTCTAGCACACCACAAGTTCCTGTCAATAAACAACCCTGCCAAAATCAACATGCGTTTGACCCAATCAATCACACTTCCCATCTAAATGGAATGATGAAGGATGTACTTTCTATGTGTGTGAATCAACATTATGTCATTATCAACATCGGTCAACATTATGTCACCGAGATCCATCCATGCTGTGGTGTAGAGCATTGCCCCATTTGTCTTATGATATACTATTTCATTACATGATCATGGCTTTATATTAGTAAACTACACTTGATTTATTCATTTCCTGCTGGTGAAATTGAAAACTAAGCTGCTTCCCACATCCTTGCATAAGTCTTTCACAGCTTTTGGAAGACAACAGCACAGGGAGACGGTCCCGGGTGAAAGGTCTACTTGCTCAACACCAGTTGACATTGTCAATGTTCCAAAGTGGTTATACTCCCAGCAATACGCAAGTTCCATTGCTTCATAAATTACCAGCTGTTGCCAGCCTGTTGGATCTTAGCCATTCTAGTGGGTCTGTACTAGGATATTACAGTGTTTACCATGACTGGTGTTTATTGTGACTTTACGGACTTGTAGGCTAATTGGATATTCACTTTTAGGAAATGCCTGTTCAAGCCTTGATCTGTTTCGCAAGTTATCTTTCTGGATATACTGTTTCTGGATAAGAAGTCTTTGTGGAGTAGCCGTATTCTCCCAACCAAGCCTGGCCTGAATGCCTAACCGTAAAGCACCTCATTCTGGTACCATGGATGGGAATCACTGAGATCCTGAATAAATCTCCCGGGGGCTCACTCTTTGGTGTGGTTTGAAATTGCTTTGGGAGTACATGACACAAACGAAGAACTGGTGAGGGAGGAATCTGAGTCGACCATCTCCTAAGCTAACAGTGTGTAGAAAAGAACGTGAAGAGTCACATGGCCCCATGAAGTGTGGCTTTTGACTTAGAGACCTCAGAAGGACCAAGGAGATGGCCTTCAGTGTTGAAGAGCATCTGAAGAGGTTCTGAGTCCATTAGAATAGGGCTTCTCGTTGGTTATTTGTTGTTGTGACAAAGTACCAAACAAACATGACCTAGGGGGAGAACGATTTATTCTGGTTCATGGTTCAGGAGATACAGCTCAAAGTGGCAGGGGAGGCGAGTCATAGGCCTGAGTCACAGCGTGTAGTGACACATGTTCAGCGGGACACAGAGAGCAAGCAGAAGAGGACTTGGCTACAAAGGTCAAAGTCTATGCTCCTAGCAACCTACTCTCTCCAGATAGACCCCCACCTGCCAGAGAGCCCACAATTGCCCAAAGTGGCCATCCGTGGGGAACCAAGTATCCACAGACATGAGCCTGTGAGGGGCACTGCGGTGCAGAAGGGTACCTTGGAGCCTGTGAGGGGCACTGCGGTGCAGAAGGGTACCTTGGAGCCTGTGAGGGGCACTGCGGTGCAGAAGGGTACCTTGGAGCCTGTGAGGGGCACTGCGGTGCAGAAAGGTACCTTGGAGTCTGTGAGGGGCACTGCGATGCAGAAGGGTACCTGGATCATGGAAAGGAGTTGCTGGAGCTTTAAAGCACCTATGTTGGGCAGGCACTGAATGAGCAAAAAAAGAGAGCTGATGAGACTTGGGGTCTGGACGGGATGGAAAAGAAGGGAAAAGGAAACGGTGGCTCTGGGCCTACAGAGGTCCTGAATGCTCCCCAGGGCTCCCTGCAAAACAACCCTGCCAAGGCCCTACTTGTTGCCCCAGATGGCCATCTTTGTGAACAGGGGTCTTGGGAGGAAGCGACTGCTCTTCATGTAGTCTGAGATCTTCTTCAGGCCCTGTGAGTGAGAAGGAGCAGGAGCTCAGGTCAGTGGCTCCTGGGATAAGCAGCCCCATGTCAGGAGCAGCTTTCCCCGTAGGCTCTAGTATTAGAGTTCCGTATAGGGAACTAACTCTTCAGTTTCCTATAAAGACTCTGTGCAACAACGGACTTTGGACCCATATAGATTATGCTCATGCTCAGAAAACCCACTTGATCCTTTAAGATCAGTCTCACTGTGTCTACATATCAGCAAAAGCTGAGGTCCAGAGGGGTGAGGTGGCTTCCTCCTGCTCACACAGCTAGTCCATGGGACAGGGTCTGAGTCAGCCTGCCTCTAGGGCTCCCATTCTGTGCCCTGTCTGCCCAGTCCAGTCCCCTCCTGTCCTCCTGCAGGAGACCCTGCCACTCCCAGTCTTCACAGACACTCTCCTTCTTCACAGGGAACATCCTCCTGGCTGGTTTACACACAAACTGCCTGTAACAGGACAAGGAGGTCCAGAACAGGCCAGTGCAGCAGAACAGAGAGCCCAGACCCCAGCCAGTGACTTCCCTGGCAAACCCTGGATGAAATGCACAATGGGGGAGGGGCATCTTGGAGTGCTGAGCAGCTCTAATCACTCCTGAAAGCAGGGGTCCAACCTGTTCTATGTGCAACCTCAGGCCCATCTCACTGTGCCCCAAGCTGCCTCATATCCAGCCCCACTACAGAGGACCGTGCAATGAGACGCTGGGTGTGTTTTGTTCCATCCCACCAGGAGAGCCTGCTCGGATACTTCCTACAGTGTTCAGAGACCTAGAGCTGACTGTTACCAAGGAGGCAGGTGGAGCAGGCTGTGGGCTGCAGCCCTCAGCTCTTTTATCCTTCCCTACCATGAGCACACCATTTTGATACACTTCAAGGCCACTGTGTGTGGACCAGAGCCAGAGCTGGTGAGAACTGGCTGAGATGTATCGCTTGCTATAAGGAACAGATTTCAGACTACAAACCTGCTGTTCTGCTGCCTGCAGTTGTCAAGTCTCTAAAAGAACAGATTCTGTGGGTGCTGAGGAGACTCTGGGGGACCCATGACTGGCTGCGCCGTGAGGGCCAAGCCTCGATCCCAGCACCCAGTTGGTACCACGTCTATTATGTCCACAGCTCTCTGCTACTCCGTCTCTGAATGGAGTTCTTTCCATATCTCATTGGGTCTGACACTGAGCCTCATATAGAGGAGAAGGCCAGTGGATAGGAATGGAAATAAGTAGATGAATACAACATGGCTTCATGGAGACACGGGGAAGAAGAGAGGGAAGGAAAGCCCCACACCACACAACACTTCAGAAGACAACCCTGAAGAGGGCCCACATACACTCTCAAATCTAGCACCAAAAAACAGCCCTGGGGTTTGGCATGGACTCGGATGGGGTGAAGCATTCTGAGGATCAGGTGTAAGTATTGTATACACACGGCTATTTCACACAAATCCTACCATGCCTCCCTCTCTGAATGCCTGTGGCTTACACACTCCTGCCATGTTCTTCCTTTTCCACAGCAGCACAAGGGCCCAAAGGCTCTTCCTTTTGATGCAAAATAGGAACACAGCTACTGCCTGTCGACCTTAGAGGCCAGACACAAAAGAGACCCCAGTGCAACCTCTGCTAGTGAGGGACTTACCCTCTATAGTCTGTTTCCTTATCTATCCAACGGGACTCACAATTCAATCTGCCCTGTAAGCCGATCATAATGATCAATTTCACCCAATAGATAAAAGATGCTAAGCACAGGTCCTGCCAGAAAGCAAGCACTCAATAAATGCTACTGTTTTTGCTGGTGTTTTTTTTGTTTTGCTTTGTTGGGTTTGGTTTGGTTTAGTTTGGTTTTTTGAGACAGGATTTCTCTGTGTAGCTTTGGTGCCTGTCCTGGAACTCACTCTGTAGACCAGGCTGGCCTCAAACTCACCTGCCTGACTCTGCCTCCTGAGAACTGGGATTAAAGGAGTGCACCACTGCCACCCAGCTGCTGTTTTTAATATGGTTCCAGGACTAAGGACCTATCAGGGAAAGGAAGGATGTCGAAGAAGAAAGAAGATTAGGAGCATCACCTCAAAGCGAGATATGAAGTCCTTCAGGTTTGGGAATGCTTCCAAGCACTTGGGTTCAAATACTTGGTTCCTCTCAAGAACATCATAAGCAATGAAATCCACAAAGGTGATCTGCAGGAAGCCGACAGTGAGTGTGCTGGAATCTGGTAACCTGGGAAGAACGGCATCTCCTCCTCCTCCCCACCCCCTCTCTTTACCTTGTCCCCTGCAAACCATGGCCGCTTGCCCAGGAACTCAGAGTAGAGCCTCATCATTTCTGGGAGTTGCTCCAGGTACCCTGGCTTCAGCTTTTCCTACAACAGAAAACACTGTGACCACCCTCAGTCACAAGATTGTGGGCACAGGCTGGGCCCATAGGGTTGTGAAGGCCTCATCTGGGCAGAGGTGCAACCACCTTCCCGAGGCTGGGCCTGGGTCAATCCAGGCTTTCATTTATTATGTCACCACTGATTAGATCCTACAGGCACCAGATCCGATAGCAGAGACGATGAGAAGGCACACAGGCGCACACTGTCCCTGCGACTCACCACCGATGCTCAGAACCACTCTTGTGGGTCACACTCAGGACTGTGTGGGCAGGCTGGGGACTCAGATGTTAGGCAGAGAGCAACTAAAGCGTTCTGGAAAAGAAGTCGCATGTTCTCCATAGTAAAGTGACAGGAGAAGGGCAGGACTTGAGTGCAGTTTCAAAAAAGGTGAAGTGCATTTGAGAGGGTGAAAGGAAACAAGGGAGGGTTGGTTGGCTGTGAATTGCCTGCTGGGAATATCTGCCTGTCACCATGGGCATCCTGGACCTGGCTCTGGGAATCTGGTTGGGAACAGTCCCCAGGTGCTGACGCTCTTCCGTGTCCAGGTTGCACCACTTTTTCTGCTTGTTTGAGTGTGTACAAAGCAGTGATGATTTAAGCCAAGTGGAAGACATAACCCAGGGCAGGAATGTGGAGGTTTGCTCTGTTTGCTAAAGGAGGTGAAGTTCAATGGGAGTCTCATTTGACAAGACTCTGAGGTTTGAGGATCACTCTGTGGGCAGATGTGTGTGTGTGTGTGTGTGTGTGTGTGTGTGTGTGTGTGTGTGTGTGTGTGTGTGTGTGCATGGAGGGGTTGGTTTTGTTTTGGTATTTTTGATTTTGAGACATCTTGCTGTGTAACCAAGAAGGCCTTAAACAGTCCCGTCTCATCCCCCAGGCTGTACCATGTGACTCCACTGCAGTCCAGAACACCATTTATAGGTGAGCAGCACTAAGAAGTTTAGATGTGAAACACACAGAGCAGATGAGAAGGCAAGAGTACAAACTTCTGTCCCCCCACCTCACCCAGCCCAGAGTAGGACTCACAAAGTCAGTGTTATAGCAAAGCCTGGCTAGCACCATGCGGTTGTCCATAAGTTGATTCTCCAAAATATCCACACGAATTCTCTCCTCTTCTGTCTCCCCACCTGCAGCACACACAGCACACAGGCTCACTCTCAGCATCCCACCAGACAAAGCCCAGGAGGGTGGTCACCATCCCCCACTCTGAAGCCGGCCCCACTCACACAGGTTGTGCTTGCGGGCAAGGTAGCGCAGGATGGCGTTGCTCTGGGTGATCATGTGTGATCCATCAATTAAATATGGCAGCTGGATAGACAAGCAAGGATGGTCAGATGGGATATGAAGTCCCTGCATCCCTCCCTTGGGTGAGGACAGAAATGGGGCCTGGTACTCAATGTGCCTCACATGGAAAACTTTCCATGAACACAACGCACACTGAGTGGAAGAGCTGGGATACAGCCCATCCCAGAAAGATGATGTGGGCAGGGATGGGCAGATGAGAGCAGAAGGGCCGATCCCAGACCTCCTGATCTGTACAAAATAAGGACACCATCACCTTCCCCAAACCTCCCCTTCCCAGCACCTACATTGGGAAAGTCCAGGCCCAGCTTGAATTTCTCATTCAGCCATTGGCTTTGGTCATAGTCAGGAGCTGTGGTGGACAAGATAATATAAAATCAAAGGACGCATGTGTTCAATCCCCTTTCCCAAGACCCTCCTAAGGAGTCAGAGACAAGGCTCTCTGAGGCGGTAGACCTGCAAGCTGACTCCCGCAGTCTCACACTGCAAGGATGAAGATGTTTGTAAGGGCTGTAGGCTCCTTCATCATCACTAAAGCTTACAAAAGATTTAGCCAAGTGCTAAGGAAATGGAGCCCAGTTATATATACAGAGGACCCACTAATCTTTCCTCAGCATCTTCCATTGGTAGAGCCAAGCCCACAATTAAGGGTTCTGGAAGGGACATAGTCTAGATCCAACAAGAAGAGGAAGAGCTGAGCAATAAGGGGCCTAGACGTGGGCTGCTGGGCACCAATGGGCAGGAGTTGGGCAGGAATCTGGCTAGGAAGGTGCAGTCACCGTCCCCCATGGTGTATCTCTTCTCCTCATAGCTTGAGTCTGTGTACTCCAGGAGCATGCGGATGGCATGGGCCAGCTGTGAGAGACCATCAGAGAGGGTGAGATTCTTTACTCTCTCCAGATGAGTCCCCACCTCCCTGTCCTAATTTTGCCATCTCCATGCATGGACACACACGCACATGCACACACACACACACACACACACACACACACACACACACACACCCCTGCAAGAGCATGCCTCCACAGATTGTCTTCTGGCAGACAATCCTCCTCAGCAAACCCATCTACTGCGTGTGTCCTTACCCCCCCCCCCCTCCAAGTCCTACTCTGCATTCAGACCCCTCACTCACCCCGCGGATGTCCCAGTAACCCAGGGTCATGGGCATGGTGCTGTGGTCTGAAAGAATAGGCTCAGTGTCTGATTAGCCTCGACTTTCTGAGAGTGGCCGGGGAGCAGGACTTGGCTTTGTCAGGTCTTCAGACCGCCCTTCCCCACCCCTAGTTTCGACCAATACCGGAGTCCAGGGGGAGGGCCAGGCCAACCTCCAAGGGACGGCTGAGAGCCAATGCAGTCTGAGCTCAGATACTGTGCAGTGGCTGGCTGGACGCCTAAAGCAAAAAGCGGGACTGGACTTGCCTGCTCCTGGTTAGTGGCTCCACGCTCTTTTTGTTGTGGGGCTGCCTAGAGATGACAATTCAGAAGGCCTTGAACCCTCACAAATGTGTCCAGAGGGCAAAGTTATTTCTTGTATTGTGAATACATGAAAATTGAAGAACTGGAAAACATGATAATGTAAATATATTCACGCATGCAAGATAAGTCTTTCTAATGGAACTTACACAACTAGGTGTGTGCATGTTTGTGTCCTGGATCATGTGGTAAATATATCTGTTTTTCCCGATTTTTTTATTTTGAGAAAATTCATAATAGAAAAAGTACACGTATCTCCTATGTACCCTAACTGCTCCCTTGTTCAGGTCCCTCCCCCAACCTCGGTCCTTCCTAGCCCAAGATCTCATTTTCTTTCTCTCCAACATCATCCTGGGGGTGAGTAAGACACTGAGGAGCTGTGATTTATAATCACTTCTGTTGTGCCGACTCCCAGCCAGGCCATTCATGTGAACCTGTAATTTATGACAATTGACGGAACACATTTCTCTTTACAACACTTGAAAACCTAGCCCCAAATTCCTGAGAAACAACTGTTCTTTGTCCTTTTTTTTTTTTTTTTTTTTTTTTGATGGTTTCAGAGTCTGGGCTTTGAACTCTGGGTAACCCAGGCTGGCCATGAATTAGCCTCAGTTCTCCTGCCTCAGCTCCCAAGGACTGAGATTAAGGATATGCAGCACTATGCCTATCTCTCTTAGAATGTACCATCAACTCTCCAGCCACAGAAAGTGCCCTTCGTGTTCCAGAGACCCTGCGAAGGCCGCCTGCTCTGGGGGTACCCTTCTTAGTCCTCTAGAATTCCTGTGAACCAGGCACTATTCGGGTCTCCAGGCAGTCCTGAGAGGCAATGGTGAGCTGGTAGGCCTGACAACCAAAACAAGTGTGACTCCAGCTTTATGGGGACCACACAGGGCCGTGCAGGGACCTCACTGGGGAACACGGCAGGTAATGGGGGTAGGTCCACCAGGCTCCTCAACACAGCACAGCCACTGCCAGACAGGACAGTCAGGCCAGCCCCAGGGACAGTCACTTCAGGAGGCCACTCTGTTGAAGGGAAAGAAGGAGCTGCGGCTCTAAAAGGCAAGAATGGGACAGGGATCGGGGGACAATAAAGGGGCAGGTGAGACCTTGGGGTCAGTTAGAGAAAGGAAAGAAAGGAAGAGAAGGTGGAGCCAGGGCGGCAGGGGAGTGGCTGCTACTGAGGACCTCCAGCATCACAAGGAAAATGAGCTTCTCATCCCCACCTCATGTCCTGTTGAGGCCCTAGTTGTTGCCCCAAGTGTCCATATTTAGTGGCCATCTTTGTGAGCACAGGTCTGGGAGAAGCAACTGGTCTTCGTGCAGGCAGCGATCTGCTCTAGGCTCTGTGAGTGAGGAGACAGCAGGAGCGGAAGGCTATGTCCCCAAGGGGCCTCATAGCTCCACTCTAGGAACAGCCGTTCCCTGTGAACTCTAATGCAGGCTGGAAAGCAAATTCTTCAATTTCCTATAAAGAAGGGGAGACTGTGGAGGATGTGGAGGGGTTATAACCTAGAGATTCAAAAAACTCACTTAATAATCCTGCAGGATCTAGCTATCAGCAAAAGCTGAGGTCCAGAGGGGTGAGGTGGCTTCCTCCTGCTCACACAGCTAGTCCATGGGACAGGGCCTGAGTCAGCCTGCCTCCCTAGGGCTCCCATTCTGTGCCCTCTCTGCCCAGTCCAGTCCCCTCCTGTCACCTCCAGTCTTCACAGACACTCTCCTTCTTCACAGGGAACATCCTCCTGGCTGGTTTACACACAAACTGCCTGTAACAGGACAAGGAGGTCCAGAACAGGCCAGTGCAGCAGAACAGAGAGCCCAGACCCCAGCCAGTGACTTCCCTGGCAAACCCTGGATGAAATGCACAAGGGAGGAGAGGCAGCTTGGAGTGCTGAGCAGCTCTAATCACTCCTGAAAGCAGGGGTCCAACCTGTTCTATGTGCAACCTCAGGCCCATCTCACTGTGCCCCAAGCTGCCTCATATCCAGCCCCACTACAGAGGACCGTGCAATGAGACGCTGGGTGTGTTTTGTTCCATCCCACCAGGAGAGCCTGCTCGGATACTTCCTACAGTGTTCAGAGACCTAGAGCTGACTGTTACCAAGGAGGCAGGTGGAGCAGGCCGTGGGCTGCAGCCCTCAGCTCTCCAGTCCATCCTTCCCGTAGCCAATATCTGCAAAATCACCAGGGTGTTCCTGTATCAGAGCCCAAACCAATGAGAATCTGAGCAAGCAGAACATTTGATAGTGAGAAGACTCCAGACCACAAACCTGTCGTGCTGACGCCTCCAGTACCCAAATCTCTGTACATATCAACCGGACTCTGGAGGACCCATGATTGGCTGTGACGTGAAGGCTACTGTGACTCCCGGTAGCCAAGTGATGCCATGATTTGTCTGCCTCTTGCTCTCTGCCGTACTTAGTCGCTGGATGGAGGCTCATCTTTGCATGGCTCACTGGGCTTCATACAAAGATCACCGAGTATCAATAAGAATAGGTACATAACCCTATCTCTCAGATATAAAACAAGACACCCCGAGAAGGAAGGAAGACAAGCTTGAGAGTAAAGGAAACTGGGCTCCTACATGTCTACTCAACGCTAGCACCGACTGTATCCCTTGGGTCTGAGTGCTTCTCAGTTTGGAATATAAATCAGTAAGGTATTCTGTAGAGGGAGTATAAAATCGAGCTGTCTTGTGAACCTGTGCCTAGCTTGTCCCCCACAATCTGCAGCCAGCCCCATTCACACATGCTGAGCTTGGTACAATGTAGCAGAAGATGGCGCCATTTTAGCTGATCCTGTGACTGGCCATAGCAAATGGTGCCTCAACCATGGGAAGTGTCTGGCCTCTGCCTCATCTGCGTAGGCGGAAACTCCTGCCTTGGTTTGGACTTGCTTTCTCTTTTTCCCATACTTGAGATATAACTTCATCTAAGGACAGAAGTGTCAGACAGAGCGCACAGGCAGGGAGCTTGTCTCTCGCTCCCCCGAGGGCCCTTCCAGATAGCACAGCCCTGAACAGAGAAGGACTACAAGTGTCTTATCACAAAATAACTAGGCCCTTTGTTCTTCCAGAAGCCCTTATCCAGAAATGTCCTTGGGACTTTTCAACAAGAAATACAAAAGCACGCAATCTCCCTTAGTTTAGTTAGGTGGTATCAGCTGACCTTGAACCCAAGTAATACCACTCTCCCATCCCAGTTGTCCTCACAGGACCTTCAAAGAACAAGCCCAGAACTCCACACTTCAACCCCACCAAGCTGTGCTTCCTTCCGTGGGGTGTTGATAAGGTCTAGCCTGAGGGCAATTTGACTCAACACTTCTCTCTTGAACCCCTTTCTCTTCTCAAACCCCAAAACTCAACAAAGAGGAAGCGCCCTAGGGAATGGAGGGACCGCAGATAAAAGGAGACTGAGACCCAAAAAGACTCCATGGAGCAGAACTGCCCAGTCCCAGAGACTCTCCGAATAAGAGAAGATGAACTGGGAACAGGTCCTTGCAGATGTAGTCTCCAGCTCCTTACGTCACACTCTGACTCTCATCTACCCAGAAATGAAACCAGTCCTGCCATATGTTCTGACAATCATAATATTCTGCCTAAGCATATGGGGCAACACACACATATATACACACATGTATAACATATGTGTATATGTGTGTATAATCATGAACTTCAAATTACTTTGAGTATGTATTCAGAAAAGGAAGTAGTATGTCATAGAGTAATTTTTTTTTAGGAACTAATTACTAACAGTCTAATTTCCACAGTAGCTGTAGCATTTTATATTCCTAGGGACAAAGCAAAAGCCTTCCAATCACTCCACATAATCAGCAAGTCTACCATCTTGACCGCGGCTCATTCGATGTGTCGGAGGCATATCTTCAATGTAGTTTCATTTTATGTTTCTCCAATGATTAGCAATTTTGAGCAACTTTTATGTGCTTATTGGCAATTGTACATCTCCTCTAGAAAAATGTCTATTCTCCTCTAGAAAAATGTCTATTCAAATCTTGTACCCAGGTTTGAGGTATTTGGTCTTTGTTGCAGTAACTTGCATGCACAGGTATATTCAACAGAACACAGCCAGACCGATTCGTTTTGTGGTTTGACATCCAGCAGAGGTATTAAAAACGAACCAGGGAAGGATGGGGAGATGTCTCAGTCTACAAAGTACCTGTATGCCATGCAAGTACAAGGGCATGACTTCAGTCCTTTGCACAGGTCAAGCCAAGTGCTGCTGTGATGAACTTATAATCCCCAGGCTGGAGAGATGGAGACTCTCTGGACTTACTCTGTCGACAGCTTATCCAAACCAATGAGTGCCAGGTTCCGTGAGAGATCATGTCCCAACAGGTAAGGAAGAGGGAGCATGAGGGAGATACCTGATATCAACCTCTGACCTCCACATACAGGTGCTCATGTGTGCACACGCACATGCATGCACACACACACACACACACACACACACACACACACACACACACACACGGCCAGGAACTATTGACCATCATGGAAAGTATTTTCTAACTTCTGTCTTCCTAACGTTTATATACTTCCATTAACTTATCTTTTTTCTGATGTTGTTGCATCTGTGTTTAAGTTAGTATTTAATAAAGGCTGACTTCTTAAAGGTTTTTGATGTTACCAGATTAATCAATACTTCTCTTCAATGAATAAAGAAAATAATCTCTTACCTTACAAGCTTTACCTTTTAATTAATCACTTATTTTACAGTGACCTCACATCCTGCCTGTGAGTGCTCATTTCTTAACTGCTGTAGTAGCAGCAGCTGGAACTTGGCATAAGGACAATGCCCTGCAGGGCTGTCCTCCAACCTGTTCCTAGTTACAGGCAGGTCAAAGGAAGTGCTTGACAAAGGCCAGAATCCAGGATCTGGCTGCCACTGAGGATCCTGCTCATTGGGTGCTTCTTCAGTGAATCCAGCTCATTTGTGGGCGACCTGACAGTACCTCTGATCACACACTGCTGCTCTAGGGCCTAGGAAAGTAGACCCGCCCGCCTCAGTTGCTCAAGGCCAATTGCAATCTCTTAAGTGCTTAGGTGTGAGAGGGCCTCTGGTTCAGACTACAACACCTCCACATGGAAAAATCTTCTGTACCTCATTCTATGCCTTCTCAGGTTATTTCTCATGGTTATTTCTAGAGCTCTTCCTCCAAACACTGGTACAAGAATCTCTGAAAGCAAATCTTCACAATTTCCTGAACTTCAACCATGTGCCAGACACTGTCCGACGTTTCAACAAGGCCAGGCTCCACCCTCAATGAGCTGATGATTGGATTTGTTGAAGATCCCACAGCATAATCACCAACAGTAGGGGCTATTTATAGCAAAACATCTTGGAGAGAGAGATGACTTCCAGGTGAGGCCAGACATCGAACCTGGAGCTTGCTCACCCTCTGCCCATCAATCCGCCCGGTACCTCACTGATGCAAGACTCACGGGTACACACGGCCAATGGAGGTACTGCACACTGCAGGATGATGAATGAGGGACCCCTATAAGAATCCCAGGTGTGTAGTGGTATTGTGTTCCTCAAAATATTGTGTACCCTAATAAACTTATCTGGGGTCAGAGAACAGAACAGCCACTAGATAGTTAGGATAGGCAGTGGTAGCACACGCTTTTAATCCTAGCATTCCAGAGGCAGAAATCCATGTGTTCAAGGATACAGCCATGCATGGTGACTCACGCCTTTAATCCCAGAAAGTGAGCCTTTAATCCCAGGGAGTGGTGGTAGAAAGCAGAAAGGTATATAAGGCTTGAGGACCAGAAACTAGAAGCATTTGGCTGGTTAAGCTTTTAGGTTTTGAGTAGCACAGTTCATTCAGCTGAGAGCTGAATGACACAGAGGCTTCCAGTCTGAGGAAACAAGATCAGCTGAGAAGTTGGCCAGGTGAGGTTAGCTGTGGCTTGTTCTGTCTCTCTGATCTTCCAGTGTTCACCCCAATACTTCGCTCTGGGTTTGTTTTATTAATAAAGACTTCTTTAAGATTCCCGCTACACAGGTGAACATCTCTCTCTTTTTAAAAGGATTTATTTATGTATGTATGTGTGTCTGCTTGCCTAAGTTCATGTGAACCAAGTGTATGCAAGAGTCTAGGCAGGCAGCAGACAGCATCAGATTCCCTGGAGCTGGGGTTACAGGTCATTGTGAGCCACTGTGTGGGTGGTGGGAACCCAATCTAGGTCCTATGCAAGAATAGGAAGTGCTCTTAACAGATGAGCCTTATTTCCTACCCCTGTGCATGATCTTACATCCTGCCTGACTGAGAGCCCACCATCCGCCATGTTCCCATCACCTAACTGTCCTTATGAATAACAGAACAAAGATTGCACATCAATGTAGTCACTCCTGTGAATTCTAGGAAATAAGACAGGACACAAAGCAAGTATGCCTCATACTTTACTAGAGATCAAACAAGGATGGGCCATCCCAGTCTGGAGACCGAAACTGCATACCAGGCAGTATGGATCTTTGGGCAACCATGGGGAGTAAAGCCATCATCGGAGCTGCTCAGAGTACAGTGAAGGTCGTCTGATAAGAAACATGACAATAAGATGCTTGCCAAGGATGGTGGTTTGAAATTGAGAGGCTTGAGTGAGTGAGAAGAGGCTGTGTGAAACAGGAGACAAGCATTCTTGTAGAGGGGAAGGTAATGAAAACACAGAGAAAGAAACGGAAGGACTGATGCAGAGAAGTTACTGGAAGCTAGCTGCAGCCCAGTCAGTGTCCAGGGCGTCCAGGGCGCCGGGTGCATGACAGGTCTCCCTACCAGTACCAGCAGTGCGGGCTCCTACTTGTTACCCCATGTGGCCAGTTTTAAGTACACAGGCCTTGGGAGGAAGCGGCTGCTCTTCATATAGGCAGAGATCGTCTTCAGGCCCTGTAGCAGGAAGGAGAAAGAAGGACGTCAGGTGGGCAAACTCACTCTAGGAACATCTAAGAGACTTTAAAGGCCAGATCTAGAAAATCCACCCAACCACCCTGCAAAACCAGTTCCACCATCACCATTCAGCAGGGATGCTGAGGTACCCAGAGGTTAAGAAACTTCCTCATTCTCCCATGGCTAAAAGACTCAGCCCAGC
This sequence comes from Peromyscus californicus insignis, assembly GCF_007827085.1. Lineage (NCBI taxonomy): Eukaryota > Metazoa > Chordata > Mammalia > Rodentia > Cricetidae > Peromyscus > Peromyscus californicus. Next base: position 86,059,782 of record NW_026294617.1, read on the forward strand.
TGTGGCTGCCACTCTGCTCTCTGTGCACCTCCCTCCTGCCTCCCATAGGGGGCACTGTCACTCATGTCTGCCCTATGATGAAAAGAAGCAAGGAGCCAGAAAACCAACAGGGCTGAGAACTTGCATGGGGCTCAGAAGGGAGCCCAGGTTCTGCCCAGTGAGATTCAGTAAACCCTGAGTGTGAGTGGAGAGGGAGACGGGGATGCAGAGCAGGAAGTGGCCAGCTCCAGTGTGAGCCCTGAGCACTCTCCCTGAGCCCCAACCAACCTCATCTCTAGCTCTGAGGCAGTGGAGTGTGTTCCAGGACACCTCAGCAAAAGTGCGCAGATCATTTCTAAAGACCAACAGAGAGCCAGAGCTACCCCAACAAGCCACCCCCATCTGTGCTCAGAACAAGGGCTTCCGCACCCGACAAACACCCCATTTCTCAGCCAGGTCACCTCTTGCACACTCCCAAGGTCACGCCATGTGGACCAGAACCAGAGCTGGTGAGAACTAACTGAAAAATAAATGCATCCCTTCATGGAGAGTGGAGGAGAAGGAGAAACGCTTCCAGGCTGAGATCTGTTGCTGTACTAAAGGCTCCAATACACAAATCTGGAAAAAAAAGTAGCTCTTGTTCGTGTCCAATCAGAGAGTTCAGCATGGCTATGAGCAACTGTGAGATGAGGGCCACCACTAATACCACATGCATCTCTGCCCTGCCTACTGCTTCCAGCTGCACTCAGCCCCAGGATGGAGGGACATTATCGCATGTCCTGCTGGGCCTGACCCTGTGCCGCACACAGGGGAAAATTCCAAAGAATCTGAATGAAAATAAAAGTATGACCTCATCTCATAGAGGAACATGAGATATGAAAGAAGAAAGGAGGCAAGAGCACACCCATCGGGCTGGAGAGATGGCTCAGGGGTTAAGAGCACTGGCTGGTCTTCCAGAGGACCTGAGTTCAATTCCTAACAACTACATGGTGGCTCTCAACCATCTGTAATGAGATCTGGCTCCCTCTTCTGGCCTGAAGGCATGCATGCAGGGAGAGTACTGTGTGCATAATAAATGAATCCTAAAAAAAAAAAAGCACACCCACCCACCCGCCAACAGAACTCAAGATAAAATCTTCCACGGGAACAGCCAGGATCACAATGCTGCCCTAGTCAGGAACATGAACTGACTAAACCATTCTGCAGATCAGGCAGGACCACTGAGGATGTCTTGGTGCTGCACATCAGTCTGCCTTGGTCTCAGCCTAATGGCTGCAGGAACAAACACATTCTTCACATGTTCTGCATACCACAAGTCCTGGGCAGGAAACCCAGGATGTGCAAAGGCCTGACTTTCCTTTTTGCACAAATCAGAGACAGACACTGAATGCTGCCTTTAGAAGCCAAAGGCAGTCAGGAGCCCAGAACAGTCTCTGCTGGCACTAGGACCTTGAGTAAGCAGCTTGCCCTCCAGATTCCTTATCGGTCCAGTGGGACATCTAATTCTATCCAGGTGGCCAGCTGTTGCAATGATAAATGGACTCCACAGATCTAAGCGGCTGATCACAGGTCCTGGCAGAAAGCCAGTGCTCAATAGATCCTTGTTATTCTTCTTTTAACCCTCAGAATAGGGAAGCATCCTGGAAAGGGGGCAGGGAAGGACAGCCAAGAGGAAGGAGGACCAGGGCATCACCTCAAAGCGGGACAAGAAGTCCTTCAGGTTTGGGAAGGCATCCAGGCACTTGGGTTCAAATACACGGTGCTGGTCAAGGACATCATAGACAAGGAAATCCACATAGGTGATCTGCAGGAAGCAGGGTCAGTGAGATGGGATCTGGTAATCTGGGAAGAATGGCAACTCCCCCTCCTCACCAGTTACCCTTTTTACCTTGTCCCCTGCAAACCATGGCTGCTTCCCCAGGAACTCAGAGTAGAGCTTCAGGTGATCTGGGAGGCCCTTCAGGAACTCTGGCTTCCGTTTCTCCTGAGGTAGAAAACAGCTGTCACAACCCTCATACAGTCCCCAAGGGAGAAAGTATGACTTTTCGGGGCTGGGCAAAGGAGTAGGCACTTTCTTAATCCTGGACCTATACCATTTAATGCCTCACTATTTTAATGGTTGGACTCCTATCTGCTAGCAGGCTTCATCTCTCAGGGGTGATTGGAAGTTATATGGGAATGCCACACTGTCCCGTCTGTTATGATTGACATCTAATCTAGGACTTCCTGGGTAGCTGGTAGCTTCTTGACCCAGAGGTCCAGTAGAAGCAGAAAAGCAACATATTTAACAATTTCAAGAGAAGAGAAGAGTTCTAAGAGATGGTACAAGGACAAATACTCAAACAGTATCTGAGTAGGGCGAATACAGTTGAACAGTGTTGGATGTTGAAAGGACAGTGGTCCTCCAGCTGATCATAAGCTGCCTTTTAGCAAGAGGCCCTGCTTTTTGCTGCTACTGAGGACTCAACTCTGGGAAAACTGTTGGGTACATTTCTGAACACCCATGACTTCTTTCCATCTGGGTTTCATCTGTGAACTCCAGGAGTGGTAGTTGGTATGTGAACTAGACAAGGTGGTACATGGCCGTGGTCAAGGCCAAAGTCGAAGAGAACCGAACATATGAATTTACTATATAGGAAAGGAATTCTCAACCATTGGTGTCACAACACCTCAAAACTTCTTGGAATTGATACATGGTGTTTATTGACAAAATGAGGCTGGGTTGGGAGCTCAACCTGTTGGTAGGATAGGAAAGCTTGGCAGTTCAGAATGGGTGGGTCCAAAGAGGACAAGTGTGGGTATGAACACAAGCCCTTAACTCCTGCAAACCCAGTCTATGCCATGCAGTGGGGACTCACGAAGTCAGGACTGTAGCAGAGCATGCCCATCTGGATGCGGCTGTCCATGGCCTGGTTCTCCAAAATGTCCATACGAACCCTCTCCTCTTCCGTCTCCCCACCTGCAGCACACACAGCATAGACTCACTCTCAGCATCCCACACCAGCCAAGCCCAGGGGGATGGCCACCGTGCCCCACCCTGCAGCCGGCCCCACTCACACAGGTTGTGCTTGCGGGCAAGGTAGCGCAGGATGGCGTTGCTCTGGGTGATCTTGTGTGATCCATCAATTAAGTAGGGCAGCTGGATGGACAAGCAGGGATGGTCAGATGTGATGTGGGGTCTGTTCATTGCTTCCCTAGGTCGGCGCAGACGTGAAGCCTGGCACTCCGTGGGCCTGGCATGGTGAGCCCTCTATGGAGCTCACCCTGCATACTGAAAGGGGGAGCCGGGACACAGCCCATCACAGAAACACTGTGCAGCCACCAGGAGTGGGAGCAGGTGAGCAGAAGCACTGATCCCAACCCCCTCAGCCAGGCAAGGAGATGAGGCGAGGACACCATGCCTTCCCCACCCCACCCCCCTTCCCTGCACCTACATTGGGAAAGTCCAGGCCCAGCTTGAATTTGTCACTCAGCCACTGGCTTCGGTCATAATCGGGAGCTGTAGACAAGACGATGTGAAAAGAGATCACCTGAGTCTAAGCCTCCTTCCCCAGAACCCTCCCAAAGAGTCGAGGGCAGGACTGCCTCCTTGTGCAGGGAATATGCAGGTTGACCCGGTAAATCTTTCACCCCAAAGCTGAGTATTTGAATAGTGCCTTAGTGGCTGTGGGCCTTGCATGACTAAGAATTACAAGAGCGCTAGGCCAGGACTGGGAGAACCTCCCCCAGTTACAGGAAAAGGGCCAGCATACCACCAGCAAGATTCTGTACTGAAAAACAAAGCTGCACCAGCAGGAGATTTCTGGAAGGGGTAAGCTATAGGTTCATCTGGAGGAGAACCACGGAGCTGAGAAACAGGGAACCAGGCAGAAGCTACTGGGCATCGATGGGCAGAGTTGGGGAAGAGTCTGACCAGAAGAATGTCATTACCATCCCCCATGGAGTATCTCTTCTCTTGGTAGTCTGTCTCTGTGTATTCCAGGAGCAGGCGGATGGCGTGACCCAGCTGTGAGAGATGGTCGGTAACAAGTCACGGCTAGTGAGATCCTAAGTTGACCTCACCTCCTCTAGGAAAGCCTCCCCATCTTTTACTAAAAAGAGAGGTGGAGGACAGGGAGGGAGGCAAGGAGAGAGGAGGGCCTGGGCAGGGTGGTTCTGACAAAGACAGGCAAAGGGCTCAAGAAAAACCTGATGGGAATCTTCCTTTGTGTTCTGACCCTGGGCTCTTCCCACCTAGCGGCCCAGCCTTTCACTTACTCCACGGATATCCCAGTAACCCAGAGTCACGGGCATGATTTCTATTCCAGCCTTGGACACTGTGCAGTCAGGCCACGGTCAGAAAAGACTCCACTTTCTGATAGCAGCGCACAGCGCGAAGAATCGAAGAGCAGTTCCAGAGCGGCTCTGCCCCGCCCCGCCCCTGCAGGAGCCAACCACGGAGCCTTAAAGCCCAACCCACCGTGACTGAGGGGAGTAAAAGCCAATCCAAACCCGGGGGCTAATATCCGGAGGCGGGGCTGAGTTTTCAAATACCAAAGTCAGGCCTGCTCCCGTCTGCCACCTGCTGGATCCTCAGGAAGTTGGCGGTATCCCTGGAGACAGTCCCGTTCTGCCCCTCTCCTTTTCTTGTAGATGGGTTTTCGCACCTAGACTGTGGGAATCTGTCATTCAGGGAGGCTCCGATCTCAACGCATGCATAAAAAGGCATTCTCTCAACCTGAGAGTCTATTCTTGTACCCGTCACTGGAAGAAAGGACTCTGCCAACCTAACAAACTGCAGACTTTATTGTCCGCACAACCTGCAGGTACAGGAGCCGGGAAATGGAAACTGCCCCGGAAAGGGTCAAACAGAAGAGTAAACAGTCTCTGTGTCTCTTCGGGGGATTTGGAGGCTGTGACAGACACCATGACCAAGGCAATTGTGGTGGTTTGAAAGAAAATGGCCCCCAGAAGGAGTGACACTATTAGGAGGTGTGGCCTTCTTAGAGGATGTGTGTCGCTGTGGGGGCAGGCTTTGCGGTCTCTTTTCTCAACCTTCACTCAGTCGACTTCCTGTTGCCTCCGAGTCAAGTCAAGATGCAAGGCCTGTCAGCCAGCATCACCTCTGCCTGCACACCATCATGCTCCCTGCCATGCTGATCATGGACTGAACCTCTGAAGTTGTAAGCAAGTCGTCCCCACAACTAAATGTTTCCTTTATAAGAGTTGCTGTGGGCATGGTGTCTGTTCACAGCAATGAAAACCCCAACTAAGACAGCAACTTACAGAAGAGACATTTAATGAGGGCTTACAGTTTCAGAGGGAGAGTCCATGATTATCATGGTGAGGAGCATGGCAGAGATAACCAGACAGGCAGGCATGGTGCCGGAGCAGTAGCTGAGAGCTTACATCTGATTCACAAGCAAGAGGCAGAAAGAGAGAGAGAGAACTAACTAGGAAGGGCATGAACTTTTGAAATCTCAAAGCAGACCCCCAGGGACACACCTCCTCCAGCAAGGCCACACCTCCTAATCCTTCCCAAACAGTTTCACTAAGTGGGGACCGGGCACTCAAACATATGAGCCTATAGGGGACATTCTCATTCAGATCACCACCAGGACCCAGCCCTTTGGCCATCAAGCTAGTAATTAATAAATTAATGAGTACTTTGGCCATATTTGTGAGCTAGATCCAAGAATCAGATACAGAGGGCTTGTGAAATTGAAAGGTTCCCACCACCATGGACAGAATCCTGAACTCAACAGCACAGTGGCCAGGAGGGACCAGATACCTCTCCTGATCCTAAGGGACAACAGGATTCTGTCCAGAGAGGACCTTGAAGGACTCTGCAGAGGACCCAAGCACCTAAGAGTCAAAGTCTCAGCTGTCCAGCTCATTGGTTTCAGCCCTGGCCCAGGCTCCTGAATCATGTGTGTTTGGGTACAAGAGGGTGGCTCAAATGTCTTTCTAGTCATTGTGGCACGTGGGGTTAAAACTCAAAGACAAAATCCTACCAATGTCACCCGAGAACCAAAGCTCCCTTTTTCAGGTTCTTAGCATCAGTGATAAACGAATTTTAAAAACAGATTCCAGGTGGCAGGAGGGATGGCTCACTTGATAAGTATTTTCCAGACCAACTTTAGGATCTCAGTGCTAACCCACATGGGAAAGTTTGTCATGGCGGCAGGCACTTAGAAAACCCAGTGCTGGGGAGGTGGAGACACAGGCTGCAGCAGGATTCCAGCTGCCAGTCTAGCTGGTTCAGCAGACTCCAGGATCTGTGAGACAGCAGTCTCAAAAACTACACGCAAAAGGACACCAGAGGTCAACCTTTAACCTCCACATACACATGTTCACATGTGTATACAAGGAACACATGTATACAACTCGCGGCTCAGGGTCGGTCGTCATGAAGTCAAAACTTAGCTCAGTGGGGAGTCAGAGGAACGAGTAAATACTTGGCCATTTCCATGAAGTTGGGGAGTACCTGAGGCTGAGAGGGAGGAGAGAGAGAGGCAGAGGTCCTTTGGCTGCCCATGGGCTGGCTATTAGAAAACTCAGTGATGTATCTGAACAGGCAACAGATGAGCATGGGTAAAGTCAAGGCTTCCATGTCCGGCCTCCATCCTGAACCACTTTTCCTCAATGATTGAGCCTGTTAATTCCAGGGGTGCAGAGATTATCTGAGCCAACTGGAACAAAGCTGTGGCACAGGCCATAGGCAGAAGTAGAGAGTTCTAGACACAGGCTCTACTCTCTGGGAGTTGAAGGTCCACTCTGGGGAGAATCCACTCTGTTCTGACATTGATAATAATAGAGTTCGTTCAATGCAGTAGGGTGTTATGAGCGATACTGGGGGCAGCATGTGGAATGAACTGGATTGTAAGTAGTTTCAACAAGTTCAGAGGAGACACAGGGTCTGTGTGATGATCAAAACCCTTCCTGGCCCTGTCTAGCAGGGGGCATGAGATGACGTGGAAAGTCTGGGCTATCTTAAAAATGTCCACGAGTAGCCCACACAATGACTGACTCTCAGTATTTCCCCTCTGGTAAATTCAAGAGATGGCCTCTGACCCTCTCCCCCGACACCCGCAACTTGCAGCTCGCTCCTCTCACACAGGCTGACATCATTCTAAGGTGATTCTGTGCCTGATTATGGCACGCTACACCTCACCAATGAGATGTGATTGGTCTTGACTGCTGCCCCTCTGTCCCATTTCCATGTTGGGAACTTCTCCCCTGGCCTGTTGTTCTCTCTCTCTCTCTCTCTCTCTCTCTCTCTCTCTCTCTCTCTCTCTCCCTCTCTCTCTCTCTCCCACAATTGAGAGAGCATGTAGGCAGGGAGTTAGTCTTCCCATCCCTGGTAAAGAGCCCCTCCAGGTAGCAGAGCCCTACATGGAGGACTGCAGGCAAGACAGGACCACTGTCCTATCGTGTACTAACTAGGCCCTTTGTTCTTCGAGAAGCACTTGTTCAGAAATGTCCTTGGGACTTTCAAGCACTTGTTTATGCCAGAAAGAAAGAAAACATCCTGTATCTTAGTCTAGTTAGGTGTTATCAGAGGACCTTGGACCCAGTTCCTTGAGATACAGCCCTTCCTCTTTACTCCCCTCACCAGGGATCTACAGGAACAGGCTCTGCTCTCCCTACTAGAGGGGCCTGGAACTTCCCTCTTGAGACCCTTACTGTGTTGTGCTGCCTGCCTGACAGCGGTTAACGAAACTCTGGCCTACTGTCAGCTCGACTCGGTGCCCTCTTCTCCTCTTGAACCTGAAAACCTAACAGGGAGAAAGCACCCTAAAGAAAGAGGCTGAGACCCTGAAAGATTCCACGGAGTGGAGATGCCCCATCTCCTGGACTCTCCCCAGGAGATGAGCTGCTTTCTAGACTGCTATCTCTTTGAGCTGACTCCTAGTCCACTGACACCATGGAAACGGGGAAAACCAGGCAAAGAAGTCTAACAAACAGTGACGGCAGACTGACCCGGCCAACTTCCATGCAGTTGGTTTTTCTTTTCTTTTAGTTGGTTTGTTTTTTGAAGAATGCCTACCTCCTTTCCCATTCTAGAGAGCAAGAGGCCCACCGAATGGACGGAGGGGCCCTGGAGTCTAGCCACAGCAAATCGTGTTTAGTTGCCTAAGTCTGCAGCATTCGTCCTGTGCTCCTTCCAGCTGAGACCCTCCAGTGGGTATTTTTATCCCTTCTAACTGTGAACACAATGTGCAGAGACCTTGTCATTTGCAGTGGACTTCTTTATTGTATACTTAGGATAGGAGAATGAAGTTACTCTCGATTCTTTCTTTAATAACCACATTTAAAATCTGGCTTGCTAGCAGCTCGCCTTTTTAGTGGGAACATCTGAATCTGGGGGTGGGGAGAGTGTGACCACCTATTCTTTGTTTGCTTTCCCATGCACTTGTCATATTTACTGTGGTAATACTGAGAGCCCTTGGTAGCAAAAGACCATGGGAGTATACAGCAGGTGACAACTGGAGTTCAGAAGGTCAACCTATCAGAACTAAGGGTTCTGTTCAGTTATGGAATTACTGCCTTTTGAATGAACTGGCTGTCTCATGTTGTAAACCTCTTGTGCAATAACAGCTATGATTCTCCCCATTTACCCTGAATCTCCAGGGTCTGTGCACATGTAATCTCATGATTGCGTATCAACCTTATGGGCACAACTTCTCCCATACATTTGGGGTAATGGGATAACTGTCCCCAGCTGTGTTTATTCTTCATTTACATATATCTGGTCAGGGCCATTCCCCGAGAAAAGTATTTTAGTTAAGATATCTTTTTATCCTAGGACAAATGCAGATAGAAAAACATTAGCTCATCTCACCCACAGATAGAGAAAATAACCATTAGCAATTAAACCCTCAACTCCTTACCCTCACTCCGGGTTATTTACATAAGATTCTAATTGAAGAGATTTACTGCTCACATTCCTGAAATGGTGTTTTAGTCATTTGCTAGTTCCTGAGTTAAGGTAGTTACTTCCCATTGACCTAAGGAGATTTCTGACAAGTTATTTGCTAGTTACTGAGTTAAGGTAGTTATTTCCCATTGACCTAAGGAGATTTCTGACAAGTCATTTGCTAGTTACTGAGTTAAGGTAGTTATTTCCCATTGACCTAAGGAGATTTCTGACAAGTTATTTGCTAGTTACTGAGTTAAGGTAGTTACTTCCCATTGACCTAAGGAGATTCTGACAAGTTATTTGCTAGTTACTGAGTTAAGGTAGTTACTTCCCATTGACCTAAGGAGATTCTGACAAGGCCAGGTGCGAGATAGGTGCCAGGCTTCTTGTGCAAATTACTCTTAGCGAAAGTGCTTTTACTAACCAAATGCTACATGCTAAGAACTAGGTTGCCTAGCAACCAAGCACAAGTTCCCTCCCCCCAAACCCCAACCCCCACCCCCGAAAGAGGCTGCAACTGGGATGAGCAGGAAAAAAAAAAACAGTTAAAGGCTGTTTTGCTTTTCTAGTGACTTATTGACGTTTATAGACCGCTAACATTCTACCTAACCACTTCTAGATTATACTTTGAGCACATAAATTCCCTAACTGATCTCAGCTTTTAGTTGACCCTACCAGAGAACTCCCCTTTAGTCATTCCCCACCAAAGAGTTACTGTTTGGGTATATATACTGGTTCCCTCGGAGCAGAAGAATCGATTGAGAAGAACAAGAGGAGGCCAGAGGTGGAAAGAACTAGGTAGAATGATGAGAGATCAGCAGAAGGGACTGAGAGCAGGAGGGACTGAGAGGAGCTAAGTACGAGAACAGAAAAGAAACTGTGCAGATAGAATGGATTTAGAAGAATAAAGTGAATGGACTGAAGAACTCAGTGTGCTTAGATTCATTGGATATCCCTCAGATTAGAATCCTCAGCTGGTTGTTAGGTTCTTCCACGGACCCGGGGAGCAAACAACAAAGGCTGGACCTTATATTGTTTTGGGTGTAGTAAGTTCTATAAAATCACATTCCTACTGTGTCAGCTCAGTATTGTCACGGGCATTGTGCTGGCAGCTGCCACCACTCCTCTCTGTGGCCCTTTTCCTTCTGTAAAGTTGGAGATGCTGTCAGCTCCCTTTCCCTGCAGCCTGCAGAAGCCACCATCTCTGTGACTATTGGGCCTTCCTCGTGTTGTAGTATGGTGATATTTTATTTGTATTGAAATGTGATTTTAATTGTATGTTAATAAATAAAGTTGCCCAGGGGTCAGAGCTATTAGAGCCATAGCAAAAGCTGGGTGTTGGTGGTGCACGCCTTTAATACCAGAACTTGGTAGGCAGAGCTAGGTAGATCTCTGTGTGTACCAGGATAACAGTTTTAGAAAAACCTGTTAAACCTGTAAAAATGAATTATAGAGAAATTCAAATTCAGACAGAAGAAATTAACAGTGAAGTTGTTTCAAAATTGGATCATAAGGTTACAGAAAGAAAGCCTATTTTCACACAATCACCCTTAATTTATCTGGTAGCCGTAGAGCAGCTACCTGGTGAAGAGAATAGACAAACTGCTTGGATTCCAATTGAAATGTTAGACTTACGAAGATTTAAGGAGGCAATAGCATCTTATGGCATGCATTCCCCATATGTAAAGCAAATGTTAAATACCTGGTCAACTTATAATAGGATTCTACCACAGGACTGGCGGGAGCTGGCACAGGCTGTTCTAGAACCCGGACAAAATCTCCAGTGGAAACTGTGGTTCAAGAATAAGGCTAAAAATATAGAAAAACAATGGAGGGATAAAGGAACACAAGTCTGCCAGGATCAGCTTATTGGAGAAGGCCAATATGTTTCAGTACAAACACAATGTTTATATGATGTCCAAACCCTAATTCTATGTCAAACGGCAGCCTTGAATGCATGGGACAGAGTTGAGGAACCAGGAAAAAAAAACTGAGTCATTTACAAAGGTTATACAGGGCCCAAAAGAATCTTTCATAGATTTCTTACAAAGATTGACTTCAGCAGTAAAGAGAATGGTCCCGAATTCAGAAGCCAGTCAGATAATAATCGAATCTTTGGCTTTTGAGAACGCAAATGCAGCGTGCAAGAGAATAATCAGGCCGTTAAAGGCAAGATCTGCACCCTTGGAAGATTGGATTAGAGACACGGTTAATGTTGAGGCTTATGACCATGATGATATGTGGGTAGGAGAAGCAATTTCAAAAGGTTTGAGGAATGTTAGATGTTTTAGATGTGGAAAGCAAGGACATTTGAAAAAGGACTGTAGACAGGTCATTCCTAGAAACAATGTTTCTTCAAGGAACACTGGTAACAAAATGCCTCTTCCTTCTGGAGTACACAGAAGGTGTGGTAATGGAAAACACTGGACCAATGAATGTAGATCAACAAGGGACAGACAAGGTAACCCTTTGCCTCGGTCTTTGAGAACACCCAGAGAGGCCTCAGGCAGGCCCCCACAGCAAATCCAGTTCAAACCTTCCCTGCAGTTGTAGAGGAAACCCCTACTAAGAGCAATTAAATAACCAAATGCCTATTGGAATAAATCCTGCTGGTCAGGATGATGAAACAGAGAGAATAGAAAATTCAGAAAAAAACATAAAGAAAGTTTTTTGGCAAACTTCTACTAATGAACAAAGACCAAAATTAACAATAAAAATAAATGGTGTTTTGTTGTCTGGTCTGGTAGACACAGGTGCGGACGTTACCATAATTGCACCAGAATTTTGGCATCCAACTTGGCCTCTTCAGGAGGCAAACATTCAACTGTTAGGAATTGGGACATTATCTTGAGTGAAACAGAGTACAAGATGGCTCGAATATATAGGTTCAGAAGGACAGAGAGGAAAATTAAAACCATATATGGCTATCATACCTATGAACCTGTGGGGTCGAGACTTGTTGCAACAATGGAATACTCAGATTAACATCCCTCCAATCTCAGAAACAAATCATAAACTAGCACATGTTTCTGAGAGAAATATTAGAAGGCATTATTCTGAGTGGTCACCAGCCATCCATATTATACAAGAACAGGGCACAACAACTGATGATCTCCCAAAGACACCAACAGCTCTACCTTTAAAATAGTTAACAGACAAGCCTGTATGGGTTCACCAATGGCCTTTAACAACAGAGAAACTCCAGGCTTTAGAAGAGCTGGTAGAAGAACAGTTAAATGCTCAGCATACTGAAGAATCAACCAGTCCTTGGAATTCTCCTGTATTTGTTATTAAAAAGAAATCTGGTAAATGGAGAATGGTAACAGACCTTAGAGCAATTAACAAAGTAATTCAACCAATGGGCTCTCTACAATCTGGAATTCCTTTGCCTACTCTGTTACCAAAAGAATGGCCTCTCATAGTTATTGATTTAAAAGACTGTTTCTTTTCAATACCCTTACATGAAAAAGACAGAGAAAGATTTGCTTTCACAGTGACTACTTATAATAATTCTCAACCGGTTAAAAGATTTCAATGGAGGGTCCTCCCACAGGGAATGTTGAATAGTCCAACTCTGTGCCAATAATTTGTACAACAGCCATTGGAAGTGATACGTAAAAAATTTCCTAAATCTACAATTTATCATTATATGGATGATATTTTACTAGCTGACTCAAATGCAGATACTTTAGAAAGAATGTTTGAAGAAGTAAAGAAAATTTTGCCTTGCTGGGGATTACAAATTGCTCCTGAAAAGATACAAAGAAAAGATTCTATTAATTATTTAGGATATAAAATAGAGCTACAAAAAATTAGGCCCCAAAAGGTGCAAATTAGGAGAGATAGACTACAGACACTTAATGATTTTCAAAGATTATTTGGAGACATTTCTCATCTACGAACTATTGTTGGGGTAAAAAATGATGAACTGAATAATTTGTTCAAAACCTTAGAAGGTGACAAGGACTTAAATAGTCCAAGGGAATTATCACCTGAAGCTGAGAAAGAATTGGCCTTGGTAGAAAAGAAAGTACATGAAAGGCACGTGGATCGTATTGATCCAAAGCTGGATTGTATTTTGGTTATTTTACCTTCTAGGAATTCTCCTACAGGAATATTAATGCAGAGGGAAGATATTATATTGGAATGGATATTTTTACCAAACAAACCAAATAAAAAATTAAAAACTTATGTGGAAAAAATCTCTGACTTGATTTGGAAAGGAAAATTGAGACTTCGTCAATTAGCAGGAATAGAGACGCAGCAGAAATTGTCATACCTTTAACTAAGGAGGACATTGAAAAATTATGGACAGAAAGTGAACCTTGGCAAAGAGCTTGCAGTAATTTTTTGGGAGAAATTAACAGCAAATACCTCAAAAGCTATAGAATTGATCTTATAAAGAGAGCTGATTGGATCTTGCCTCGAATTGTACAGGAAAAACCCATATCTGGAGTTCATACATTTTATACAGATGCCAACAAACAAGGAAAGGCAGGTTACAAATCAGAAAATTTAAGTAAAGTGGTTCAAAGTCCTTATAACTCAGTTCAAAAATCAGAATTGTATGCTATTCTGTTGGTATTGATGGATTTTTCAGAACCTCTCAACATAGTAACTGACTCTCAGTATGCTGAAAGAGTAGTATTACATATCGAGACTGCAGAATTTATCCCTGATGCTTCAGAATTAACTTCACTATTTATTCAATTACAAGATACAATCAGGAAAAGGAGTTATCCTTTATATATAACTCACATCTGATCCCATACTGGTCTGCCAGGCCCTCTAGCACAAGGCAATGATGAGATTGATAAATTATTGATAGGAAATATGCTGGAGGCCTCAGAATTTCATTTAAAAAAATCATGTCAATAGTAAAGGTTTAAAAAAGGATTTTTCCATAACCTGGCAACAAGCCAAAGAAATAGTAAAGAAATATCCTACTTGTTCCTTCTACAATCAAACACCATTACCAGCAGGATATAACCCAAAGGGTACTCAGAGGAATGAAATCTGGCAGATGGACGTGTTTCACTTTGCAGAATTTGGAAAATTGAAATATGTACACCATACCATCGATACTTATTCAGGATTTCAATGGGCAACTGCTTTGAGTTCTGAAAAAGCTGATTCTGTAATTACTCATTTGCTAGAAGTTATGGCCATCATGGGTATACCTGCACAAATTAAAACTGACAATGCTCCATCATATGTCTCTGTTAAAATGAAACAGTTTTTTGCTTATTACAATATAAAGCATATTGCAGACATACCACATAATCCTACAGGTCAAGCAGTTATAGAAAGATCAAACAGAACTCTAAAGGATATGCTAAATAAACAGAAAGGGGTAACAAAAATCCCCAGAATTAGACTGCATAATGCTCTATTAACTTTGAATTTTCTTAATGCCAATGAGCAAGGAACAACAGCTGCAGAGAGACACTGGATAATAGAAAAAACTACAGAATTAAATCAGCCTATATACTTTAAGGATGTGCTGACCTCAGAATGGAAACCAGGATATGTGTTACGTTGGGGATGAGGTTTTGCTTTTGTTTCAACAGGAGAAGATAAGAAGCTGTGGGTACCATCAAAATTGATAAAGGTTCGATTTGAACAAGAGAAACCTCTTAATTAGAGGAGGTGATAGTTCATCAACCAGCATGAACATCCAATTTAAACTAACTTATACCAGTAACACATGCCTTTTCATTTAATCAGATAATAACTTGCCAAAAAGGAAAATCCCCAAAATTAGTCTTGGGGAAAGGTTTTTGTTTTTGTCTTTTAGGAGAATGAAGGTTAAGGAATCTGAAGAACACTGGACAAATGAGACAACTGAAGAAAAGGGACAAATCATCTATCCCAGGAAACAGAGTGAAATGGCGTATGGGTATATCACCTAAAAAATTTTATAAGTCTTCCTAAATGTTTGTTTCTGCTCTTCTCTAAAGAGATTTAACACTATTGGTCTTCTAATACTCCTAGTTCAATTAAAATTTAAAGCTGACTTTGGAGTTGGAGAACGGCTCTCTCCTTCTTTAAACTCAAGCATGTTGTTAAAAGGAAAATGCAAACTCCCTGTATCATGCCAGAAGAAAAGAGCCATCTTCTGCTGTGGAACAGGAGAAAAACCAAATTAATTAAAGGACTATTCTATTACTAATCTCAACTCTTTGATTCTATTCTGATTCTTTAAACTTTTCTTAAAGTATGAATTTTATATCAAAATTTGCAAAATTAATATATATATATAGATATAGATATACATTTTAAACTTGTTAAGATATGAATGGTCATATAGAGTATAACTAATTCTAGAAAGAAAAAAGGCTTCAATTAGCTGCATATATATGTCTTTGTGTTCAAGTCTCTTATCAGTTTTCTGCAGGAATTCACGGCTAGGCCTAACATCAACTGAAGTCTCCAGGAAGAAGATGGGGCCCCACAACAACAACAATTCCAATAATATTATCATTAAGCTGACAAACATCATCTACAGATCAGCTTTGGACTACAAAGTGCTCAGAGCAATTTTGAGATGGCTAGCTGAGATGATCCAGTCCCAAAGACTACTTGAATAAGGACTTGAAATAAACTCTGAACTTTGGCATTATACACAGACTGGATAATGGATATAGTTACCTTTCCTAGAATTTGACAATTAACCTAAAATTTTTCTTTCAGGATAAAGATAACTTCACCCATACCCAGCAGGAAGCAATTTTAAGAATACAACGCCCACATTCCCAAAGAGGTGGTGTGGGGCGGGTGGTTTTTTGGTCTTTTTAATGGGTTTTGGGTCTGGGATAATTTTCATTGTTTAGGGGGGTTGGTTACAAGTTGTTGTCAAGGGTTAGGAAAAAAGCTAAGCAAAGGAGATTAGATTTAAGGTTGTTGTTTTAAAAAAAAAGGAAAAGACAATTACTAGTTTTAAATACTTTACATTGGATTGGATTGTTTTATATTGTATACAAATTATATATATTGAAATTGATATTGTTAGAAAATGCTATATGTATATTTCTAATTGTACTTATACAATTCATTTAACAATGTAATGCAATTTTCTGATCCTTGAATGTTATTATTACCAACTATTAGGATATAAAGAAATGAAAGTTAGTAGTTAGACATTATAATAGAACTTGTAGTCATATTACGTATGGTTTAAAAATTGAGCAGATATATTTTAGACAGGTCATCTTCAAACCCTTCAGAGATCTACAGAATATGGTATTTAAAATGTTTTAATAACTTAGAAAATTTTTCTTTTTGTTATGACTATGAAACATGTCGGCTCCTGGCAGCACCAATTTACTTCAGAGAAGACATGGGCATTGAAGAAACTGCATATGGAGTTAACTTTCATTGTGGCAAAAGTTAGCCACTAGACAACAAAGTATCCTCGAATCAACTGCTGACAAACAGGACAGACAGGACATGAAACAAAGGACTACTGATTCTTGCCAAAACAAGTGTGGTTATGGCTTTATCAAAAGGCATCTTCTGAGGCCAGGACAATATGGCACCATCCCTGAAGGTACAGTGCCCTTTTCTTCGAAGGCAGCTGAACAGGCAGTGGGTCGATGGCTTCTGATGTGCAATGGGACAGCAGCTGAAACAGTTATTCTTGAAGAGTAATTAAGCTCACGCCTCTCAATAGTAGAATGGCATTTAATAGAGGGATGTGAAGAAGAATGGGATGCTGAGATGAAGCCACATATACACAGCCAAGAAGAATGGACAGCTGAATTAAAAAAAAAAAAAACATCACCAATTTCCAGAATTTAAAATCCTGAATCATGACATGACACTAGTGGAATTCAGGTGTTTCTGGTACATGGACTGCTCTCACCCAATGTGAGGTTGAACTGTTGACCTTGTGTACATCCTACTTCACAAATGAGTCTGTCAGATATGCTAAGCCTATACGCTGAAGATGATGACCCAACACTGCGGAGAAACCTCAGGTGACTGTCCAGGCAGCTGGCTGTTTCTGCCAACTCACAGATTTTTTGGAAGTTGCTTGCATGCACTTCCTGTTTTTATTTTTGTTAGGCAATATTATTTCCTTCTTGGGTCTCTGAGGGAGTTGAAGTTTAGTTAGTTATAGTTGAAGATTAATTAGGATAGAAAGTGAATTAGACACATTTTTGGACTTACCAAAATAGGATAGATAATGGAATTATTTTCTCTGAATTTGTCAAATACAAATGGACTAGACATTGTTTAGGTATTTATTACCTGCATATATTGTATATAGTTATTATACTTTTGTATATAGTTTTTCTTATGTTAGTTATAACCTTTTTCCTTTTTTCTTTTTATTAAAATAGAAAAGGGAAAATATGGTGATATTTTATTTGTACTGAAATGTGATTTTAATTGTTAATAAATAAAGTTGCCTGGGGTTCAGAGCCATAGCAAAAGCTGGGTGTTGGTGGTGCATGCCTTTAATCGCAGCACTTGGTAGGCAGAGCTAGGTAGATCTCTGTGTGTTCAAGGATACAGCCAACAGACAGTGATGAGGCAGTCATGTGGTTGGTTTTACAACCAATGAGAAGGCAGAACAGAAAGTCTATATAAAGACAAACAGAGAGGAAGTAGCTCTCTTTCGGAGAGGTCTCTTGGCTGAAGAGGCTAGCTGCAGGGTAAGGCTCTTAGCTCTGATCTCTTGGCTTTCTTCTTTGCATTGGTTCTGTGTTTCTTATTTAATAAGACAGTTGGTTACATCTACATTGTAGCTCAAATACTGACTGTACCCACAGGGTCATATCCCGGACACTTGAGTGCGGCACTGCCGTGTGAGGTGGTGGAAAATTTAGAACATGAGACGGAGCTGCAAGAGGAGATGCCTGGGAACGGGTCCTTGCAGAGGACAGTCTAAGGACTCTTCCTGTCGCACTCTGCCTCTTATCCACGAAGAAGTGAAAACCAGCCTCTACTGTATGTTCTGGCCACCATGATAGTCTGCCTGAGCATGTAGAGCCAAGGGACTGTGGGTCAAACTTTCTGAAATATTAACCTAAATAAATCTTTTTTGCCCTTCAGTTGTGTCCTGCCCAGTATTTTGTCAGAATGATAGGGAAAGTAGCTAATATAATCAGAATTGTAAAATGTTCACAGTGGTGTTTTTGTTTTGTTTTACCAGTTCTAACGGCTCGAGTTTCATCTAAGCTTTATCATGTGTCAAAATAGCCCTCCTCTTTAACACTGAAAAGTACTCCTCTGTGTTCCTATACTGCATTTTCTTTTAACATTCATTTGTAAATAGGTTCATGGGTTGCTTTCATATTTTATTCATCAGAATAATACTTCTTTGAACATGGACATATAAATACATATTTGAACTGGCCATGGTGGCACATATCTGTAATCCTAAGGACTCAGGAAGCTTTTAGGCGAGATTACAAGTCTTGGCCAGTCTAGGCTCCATAAATAATTCTAGGCCAGTTTGAGAGCTAAATAGAGAAATTTTGTCTAAAAAAAGCCAAAATAGTTATATAAACCCACTATATATGGTACATATATATTATATATTATATGCATATATGTTATATATGAACCTTGAATTATTTTGAGTATATACCTAAAAACAGAATTGGTTCATCATAAGTAATTCTATCACTTCTTTATGAGGCACAACCTAATTTCCACAGTGCTGTAGCAGTTTACAACCCAGAGCGAAAACGTTCCAGTTACTCCACACAATCACCGTCTGCAGCTTACTGACAGTGACTAATCAGATGTGTGTCAGGCAGATGTTGAATGCCATTGTGTCCTATATTTCTCTAATGATAACTGAATCTTGAACAACTTTTCATGGGCTTATAGACGCTTGCATACCTTTCCAAGAAAAAGAAAAGTCCATGTAGGTCCTTTGCCTGAGTTTGAGTTGTTTGGTGTTCTCTGTGTTGCAGCCACTGTGTGTGGAATATGTCCAATGGGACACGGCCAGAACCATTCACTGTAAGTCGTCTGTGACTTCTACAGAATGACATGAAGCAGAGGAATCAGAAAAGCCCAGGAGGGGCTGGAGGGATGGCTCATTCTGTAAAGTACTTGCACACTGTGCATGCTTGACCAGCTGAGTCCAACTCCTGGCACCTGTGTAAAAGCCAGGCTAGGAAGTGTGAGCCTGTCTATTTCAGTGCAGGGAGAGGGAAGCAAGAGGAATCCTGGGACTTGCTAGCTAGGTGATCAGTCAAATCAGTGAGCTTCAGGACCAGTATGAGAAAAAGTCTGAAAAAAAAAAAGAAGTAAGGTAGAGGATGGTTGAAGAAGACATCTGACATTATCAACTTCTGATTTCCATATGCACCCACAAGCACACAAATACACACACACACCCTTTTAATCTCATTTATTATTTGTGTCTATCTACTTAACTTTTATCATATTCCCTTTAACTTCCCTTTTTCCTGTTAGTTCATCTGTGTTTGAGTTAATGTTTTTTTTTGTTTGTTTGTTGTCAGGGACAAGGACAGAATCTCTAATTAGTGGAAAAATACAGACCCCCGATAAAACAGGGAACTAGATCATCTTACAGTCAGGTTGCCTAGCAACAGGACATTGAGTAGAGCCTGTAAACATCCTACACAAACATCCTGTTAGCTTGCCCCACCCTATGCAGATAACAGCTTCTTGCTCCCCCCACCCTGCAGGAACTATATAAACCCTCCTGGAGAAAAATAAAGTTGCACCTTGATCAGAATATTGTCTTGGTGTATTTCCTTTGTGTCTCCTGTCCCTATCATTCCGTCCTTAGGGTGGTCGAGAACCCGTTGAAGCCCTGCTGGCCAGGGCAGTTTGTTTTAAATTTTATTGACTCTGTGGATTTTACATCATGCTTTCCAATCCCACTTATCTCCCCATCTCCTGGAATCTGCCCTCTGCCCTTGCAACCTCTCTCCCAAATCAAAAACAAATTTAAAAGAAAATCCAAAACAAACCAAAGAAACAAAAAAAAAATCAAAACAAAACAAAAAAAAGAAGAAGAAGAAGACTCTTGTGGAAGCTGCAGTATGGCCCTCTGAGACACACAGTTTACCCTTTAGTCAATGTTTAGTAAGGGCTGGCTTAAAGGATTTTGATCTTACCAGATTAATCAATAAATAAAGGAAATAATCGCTTCTCTTATCTCACAAGCTTTTAATTAATCACTTATTTCACAGTAACCTCACATCCTGCCTGTGAGTGCTCATTTCTTAACTGCTGTAGTAGCAGCAGCTGGAACTTGACACAAGGACAATGCCCCACAGGGCTGTCCTCCAATCTGTTCCTAGTTATAGGAAGGTTGAAGGAAGTGCTTGGCAAAGGCCAGAATCCATGATCAGGCCTTCATCAAAGGATGCTTTTAGCATCTAACAATGCCTGGATCCTTCAAAGGAGCCTATGATTGACTTAGGCGAAAACACCCACAACCCCAGTCACAAGCAGTGGGAATATTTATGGGGAGACATCTTGAGAACAAAGAAGAATGTTCAGAAAACTGAACGTTCAGTTCAAGAAAGACTTCTAGGTGAGAACAGATGTTGAGTCTAGAGCCTGCTCACCTCTTCCCATTAGGCCAGCATTGCTTCGAAGCCCGACACACAAGGATACACGGCCAATGGAGATACTCCATACTGCAGGATGAGCGAGGACCTGGCACAGAAGGAGCACCATCCTGAATCCCAGGGTCAGAATTTTCAGAGGACATCAAGGACCGTATTTGATTGGGAGCTCCGATCACAGTCTCATTACTCACCTCTTCCCGGGAACAAAAGAGCAAATGCCACTCAACCGAGTCCATGCGGTCTGTAGAGCCACAGGCTATAAGACAAGACACAGAGTAAGTGGAGTCCACACAAGGCTGATCTCAGGCAACCGTGGGGAGCGTGGCGTCAACTAAGCTTCTCAAAGCAAAGCCCGGGACTGTCTGGTTGGAAACTGGAGAAACAAGGAAGAGGAGGAAAGAACCAATGAAATGATGAGCTGAACGTGTACAGCCTTCACCATGACCAGGGGGCACACAGTGACCCTGGTGGAGTAGAAGGAAATGGAATAGGCGGAAAGGAAGGGAAGACTGAAGCAGAGTAGAGAGCAGGAGCCAAGGACGGTTCAAAGTCCAGGGCGCCGGGTGCATGACAGGTCTCCCTACCAGTACCAGCAGTGCGGGCTCCTACTTGTTACCCCACGTGGCCAGTTTTAAGTACACAGGCCTTGGGAGGAAGCGGCTGCTCTTCATATAGGCAGAAATCTTCGTCAGGCCCTGTAGCAGGAAGGAGAAAGAAGGATGTCAGGTGGACAAACTCACTCTAGGAACATCCAAGAGACTTTAAAAGCCAAATCTAGAAAATCCACCCAACCACCCTGCAAAACCAGTCCCACCATCACCATTCAGCAGGGATGCTGAGGTACCCAGAGGTTAAGAAACTTCCTCATTCTCCCATGGCTAAGAGACTTCAGTGGCTTTAAGTGACTCTGTGGCTGCCACTCTGCTCTCTGTGCACTTCCCTCCTGCCTCCCATAGGGGGCACTGTCACTCCTGGCTGTTCTATGATGAAAAGAAGCAAGGAGCCAGAAAACCAACAGGGCTGAGAACTTGCATGTGGCTCAGAAGAGAGCCCAGGTCCCGCCCAGTGATTCAGCAAACCCTGAGTGTGAGTGGAGAGGGAGAGGGGCATGCAGAGCAGGGAGAGGCCAGCTCCAGCTGTTCCCCTGAAGCTGAGGCTTCTCCACTTGAGCCCTGAGCACTCTCCCTGAGCCCCAACCAACCTCATCTCTAGCTCTGAGGCAGTGGAGTGTGTTCCAGGACACCACAGCAAAAGTGCACAGATCATTTCTAAAGACCAACAGAGAGCCAGAGCTACTCCAACAAGCCACACCCATCTGTGCTCAGAACAAGAGCTTCCACACCCCACAAACACCCCATTCCTCAGCCAGGCCACCTCTTGCACACTCCCAAGGCCACGCCATGTGGACCAGAACCAGAGCTGGTGAGAACTAACTGAAAAATAAATGCATCCCTTCATGGAGAGTGGAGGAGAAGGAGAAACGCTTCCAGGCTGAGATCTGTTGCTGTACTAAAGGCTCCAATACACAAATCTGGAAAAAAAAAGTAGGTCTTGCTCGTGTCCAATCAGAGAGTTCAGCATGGCTATGAGCAACTGTGAGATGAGGGCCACCACTAATACCACATGCATCTCTGCCCTGCCTACTGCTTCCAGCTGCACTCAGTCCCAGGATGGAGGGACATTATCGCATGTCCTGCTGGGTCTGACCCTGTGCCACACACAGAGGAAAATTCCAAAGAATCTGAATAAAAACAAAAGTATGACCTCATCTCATAGAGGAACATGAGATATGAAAGAAGAAAGGAGGCAAGAGCACACCCATCGGGCTGGAGAGATGGCTCAGGGGTTAAGAGCACTGGCTGGTCTTCCAGAGGACCTGAGTTCAATTCCTAACAACTACATGGTGGCTCTCAACCATCTGTAATGAGATCTGGCTCCCTCTTCTGGCCTGAAGGCATGCATGCAGGGAGAGTACTGTGTGCATAATAAATGAATCCTAAAAAAAAAAAAAAGCACACCCACCCACCCGCCAACAGAACTCAAGATAAAATCTTCCACGGGAACAGCCAGGATCACAATGCTGTCCTAGTCAGGAACATGAACTGACTAAACCATTCTGCAGATCAGGCAGGACCACTGAGGATGTCTTGGTGCTGCACATCAGTCTGCCTTGGTCTCAGCCTAATGGCTGCAGGAACAAACACATTCTTCACATGTTCTGCATACCACAGGTCCTGGGCAGGAAACCCAGGATGTGCAAAGGCCTGACTTTCCTTTTTGCACAAATCAGAGACAGACACTGAATGCTGCCTTTAGAAGCCAAAGGCAGTCAGGAGCCCAGAACAGTCTCTGCTGGCACTAGGACCTTGAGTAAGCATCTTGCCCTCCAGATTCCTTATCGGTCCAGTGGGACATCTAATTCTATCCAGGTGGCCAGCTGTTGCAATGATAAATGGACTCCACAGATCTAAGCGGCTGATCACAGGTCCTGGCAGAAAGCCAGTGCTCAATAGGTCCTTGTTATTCTTCTTTTAACCCTCAGAATAGGGAAGCATCCTGGAAAGGGGGCAGGGAAGGACAGCCAAGAGGAAGGAGGACCAGGGCATCACCTCAAAGCGGGCCAAGAAGTCCTTCAGGTTTGGGAAGGCATCCAGGCACTTGGGTTCAAATACATGGTGCTGGTCAAGGACATCATAGACAAGGAAATCCACATAGGTGATCTGCAGGAAGCAGGGTCAGTGAGATGGGATCTGGTAATCTGGGAAGAATGGCAACTCCCCCTCCTCACCAGTTACCCTCTTTACCTTGTCCCCTGCAAACCATGGCTGCTTCCCCAGGAACTCAGAGTAGAGCTTCAGGTGATCTGGGAGGCCCTCTAAGTACTCTGGCTTCCGTTTCTCCTGAGGTAGAAGACAGCTGTCACAACCCTTAGATACCAGTGCTCTGGAGAAAGGCTGCCCTCATAGGGCTGTGCAGAAGAGTAGCCTCTTTCTAATCCTGGGCCTGTGCTGGTGTGCAGGCTTCTCTGTAATGCATCACAGTCTTGGTAATCAGACTCCTACTTGGTAGCAGAGTTCACTCGGAGCTTAAGATGGAAATGCCACACTAACGCCTAAGTTAGATGGAAATGCCACACTGTCTCTGAATCTGTCACCACTGGCATCCAAACCAGGCATGGTGTATTACACCCAGGACTTTAGGGTAACTGACAGGTTCTGCGCCTAGAAGTAGAGTGGAACCAGAGAAGCACAGTAGTTAACAGTCTCAAGAGAAGAGACCAAATTATTTCCAAGGGATGACACAGAACAGAGTCAATATTTGAGCAGCGTGAGCAAAGCTGAGCCATGTTTGATGCTGAAAGGGACAAAGGTCTTCAGGCTGACCATGGGCTGCCTATTAGGGAGAGAGGCCCTGAGTATTGCTTCTACAGGTGACTCAGCTCTGGAAAAACTGTTGGGTAGATTTCTGAATATATCAGACATTTTCTTCTGGTTTGAATCTGTTCACTCGAGGAGCAGGCAGGTGATGTGTGACCAGCTAGGCAAGATGAACAGTGGTCAAGTTCAAAGTTGAAGAGAATTCTGAATACAAGAATATATAGTAACTAAATACCCAGCCATGGCTGTCACAGTAATATTAAATATTTCTAGGCATTGATACACAGTGTTTATTAATAGGATTTGAGGGTTAAGGAGGTGAGTGTGTTGGCTGAATAGGAAACCCTGGAGAATCATAATGGGCGGGGTCAAATACCAAATAGAACAAGTATGGATACGAACATAAGCCTGTAACTCCTCCTTCAAACCCCTGTCTGCCCCAGTAAGGACTCACAAAGTCAGGGCTATAGCATTGCACACTCATCTGCATTCAGGTGTCCATAACCTGGTTCTCCAAAATGTCCACACAAACCCTCTCCTTTTGTCTCCCAACCTGAGGTACACACAGCACAGACTCACTCTCAGCATCCCACCCAAGAGGATGGCTTCTATCCCCCACCTTCAGCCAGCCTCACATAGGTTGTGCTTGTGGCCAAGGTAGAGCCAGATGGTATTGCTCTGGGTGATCTTGTGTGATCCATCAATTAAGTAGGGCAGCTGGAAAGACAAGCAGGGACAGTTCAATAGGATATGAGGTCCCAACGTTCTTCCCTGGGTAAAGACAGAAACAGGGCCTGGCACTCAGTGTGCCTGCCATTAGAAGCCCTCTATGAACATGCTGCCCACTGAATGGAAGAGGTGGGACACAGCCCATCACAGAAACACTGTGCAGCCACCGGGAATGGGAGCAGGAGAGTTGAAGCTCTGATCTCAAACCCCCTCATGCAGGCAAGGAGATGAGGTGAGAACACCATGCCTTCCCCAAACCAACCCTTTCCTGCACCTACATTGGGAAAGTCCAGGCCCAGCTTGAATTTCTCACTCAGCCAATGTCTTCAGTCATTAGGAGCTGTAGTGGACAAAATGATGTGAAAATACCTCTCCCTGTACATTCTTCCCTTTCCCTGAGATCCTCCAAAAATGTCAGGGGAAGCCACCCTTGTTAGAATTCTGCCCTCACTCCAGCTGCACGACCGCACACATGCAGTTCAGGAGTTAAGCAACGGGTCTTGCGTCTTGCATCTTATGTCATCAATGTGCACTGGTGACTACGTGTGCGCGGCGTGGTCACACAATCAGCGCATGCGTGGTGTAACTCCATAAGAAGCCCGCCTGAGCGTGTTCACCAGGAACCCTTAAAAAGCCAGAGGCAGGCACCACCCTCGCTCTGTTCTGTTCTGTCTCCCCCAGGCCTGGCTCTTCTCCTCCCATCCCTCTCCCTCCTAATAAAGCTCTCTGCTGCTAGGCAGTCAGGGCCTCGTGACCTTTTCGCAGGGTAACCAGCGCCGTTTATTATTCATTTCATGCCTGAGGTAGGGAATCTGTAAACTGACCCATTCATTCTCATATGCCAAGGTTGCACAAGTGAATATTCCTTCAAAGCCTGTAGGTCCCACAGGACTAAGCTTTACAAAAGGTATGGGCAAGCACTAAGCGAACCCCACACAATTGCAGGTTGAGAGGGAGGGAGCCAGCGCTCCACTCCCGGGGTTATGTACTGAAAAACAAAGCTGCACCCGCAGGAGGTTTCTGGAAGGGGTAAGCTCTGGGTTCATCCGGAGGAGAGCCATGGAGCTGAGAAACAGGGAACCAGGCAGAAGCTACTGGGCATCGATGGGCAGAGTTGGGGAAGAGTCTGACCAGAAGAATGTCATTACCATCCCCCATGGAGTATCTCTTCTCTTGGTAGTCTGTCTCTGTGTATTCCAGGAGCAGGCGGATGGCGTGACCCAGCTGTGAGAGATGGCCGGTAACAAGTCACGGCTAGTGAGATCCTAAATTGACCTCACCTCCTCTAGGAAAGCCTCCATCTCTATTCCTAACAATAGAGCAGGGCCAAGTATAGGACTCCTGACAGGAAACAGGAAGGAGACTCTAGAAAGCGCTAAAGAGTTTCTTCCTCCTGGAACCAGGCCTAACACTTCACTGGGTCCCAACCCAGGGCCCTTCCCACTTAGCAGCCTAACCTTTTAACTCACCCCACGGACATTCCGGTAGCCCAGAGTCACGGGCGTGTTTTCTGTTCTAGCCTTGGAGACTGAGCAGACAGGCTTCAGTCAGGATGGACTTCACTTTCAGATACCAGTACACAGGGGGCAGTGTCTGCTTGCATGAGGTTCCTGAGTCCTCCCTCCCCACTCCCAGATGGCCCAAACTCAAGGTCTGAAGCCCAACTCAGCATGACTGTAGTGAAATTCGGTCCAAACTCTGCAATCTCCAGGGGCAGGTCTGAGCATCCAGATACCAAAGGCAGTGACTGGCAGGCCTGCTGTGGTGGCTCCCTGCCCACAGCCCCTCCCCCTGCTGGGTCCTCAGGAAGTTGGCAATGCCCTGGAGACTGGCCAGATAGGCAGAGAACAAGGCGGCTCTCCCTCCTTTCACTGAAGGGCTCAATTTTCACACCTAGACTGTGGGAATCTGTCATCCCAGGAGACTTACCCCTCCATATAAGGACCAAAAAGTCATGCCCCCAACCTGAGAGTTTAATCCAGTGTGTATCACTGTTTCCAAGACTCCTCTAGTCTGAAACTATCAAAACCTCATTGTCCCACAGCCTAGAGTTACAGGAACAAGAAGTGACATGGGAACGATCCCAGGACCGTGACAAACAGCACAGTTAAGAGTCTCTGTGTTTCCTTTAGGGGATTTGGTTGGAGATGAAGGCCTCTGATCGTCAAGCTAATGAGCATATAATTGAATCAGTACATTGGCCATAACTGTGATTTCAGTCCAAGAACCAGACACAGAGGGCATGGGGACTCGGGGCTTCCCACCACCGCTGACAGCAGTCTGTTGGCAGAAGCTCACACTCACCAACACGGTGGGAGGGAACACAGAGCTCACAGCTGGAGTTTGCTGGGGTGGTTGAGCATGTGCTCCAAGGACCCAGACACCTCTCCTGCTTCCAAGGGGTTACAGAACCCTGATCAGAGGAGAGCCTGCAGTATCTGCATAGGATCTAGGGAGGTCAAGGCCAGACTCTCAGCTGTCCAGCTGCCAAGCATCAGCTCAGGCTCCTGATTCATGGGTGTTTGGGTATGAGAGGGTGGTTCAAATGCCCTTCAAATCATTGTGGGACCTGAGACTTGAGGTTAAAACTCAAATACAATAGCCTACCAACGTTACTTGAGAGCCAAAGTTCCCTTGTTCAGGTTTTTAGTGCTTGTCTTAGTGATTGTTCTATTGTTGTGCAGAGACACTGTGACCATGGTGACTCTTATAAAAGAAATTTATAATTTAATCGGGGCTTGCTTACAGTCTCAGAGGTTTAGTCCATTATCCTCGTAGGAGAGACCATGGTGGCGTGCAGGCAGACATGGTAGTTGAGAGTTCTACATCTGGATCCAAAGGCAGCGAGAAGAGAGAGCCACTGGGCCTTGCTTGGGATCTTGAAACCCCAAAGCTCACACCCGGTGAGAGTCACACTCCCTCCAACGAAGTCTCACCTAACCTGACAAGGCCACACCTCCTAATCCTTTCAAACAGTGCCACTTCCTGGTGACCAACCATTCAAATCTATGTGCCTATGGGGGCATTTTTATTCAAACTGACACAGTGTCACTGATGAATGGGTTTAAAAACAAACTCAGGAGAATGGAGAAATGGTTCTGTTGGTAAAGACTTGCCAGGTGTTTTAGTCAGGGTTCCTGTTGCTGTGAGTAAACACACCGACCAAAAGCAACTCGAGGAAGAGAGGTTTACTTCAGTTCTCAGGTCACACTCCATCACTGAGGGAAGTCAGGTCAGGAACTGCAAGCAGGAACCGGATGCAGGAACTAGAGCAGAGACTGTACACGCATAAAAAAGAAGTACTTATTGGCCTGCTTGTTATGGCTTTTTCAGTCTGCTTTCTTACATCACTCAGGACCATCTGCTCAGGGGTAGGTGGCATCCCCCACTGCCTACGCCCCACACCTCACACTCCCACACCCTCCTCATCTTCCACACCCCTGTCCTGTGAGCTGAGTGCTCCCACATCAATCATGAAATACCCTACAGACTTGTCTACAGGCAATCTGATATAGGTATTTTCTCAATTGAGGTTCCTTTTTCCAAATAACTCCAGCTTGTGTCAAGTTGATGAAAAACTAGCCAGCATGTAAATCAATACGGTGGCTCTTCAGAAAACTGGGAATCTATCTACCTCAAGATCCAGCTATACCACTCTTGGGCATATACTTTAAGGATGCTCCATCCTACCACAAGGACACTTGCTCAACTGTGTTCATAGTAGTTTTATTCATAATAGCCAGAACCTGGAAACAACCTAGATGCCCCTCAACCAAAGAAAAATGGATAAATAAGATGTGGTACACTTACACAATGGAGTACTACTCAGCTGTTAAAAAATGACATCATGGAATTTGTAGGCAAATGGATGAAACTAGAAAAAAAAACATCCTGAGTGAGGTAGCCCAGACCCAGAAAGACAAACATGATCAATGCCTAGCCCAATCATGATCAAAGAAGCTTCCACCAGCATCTATTGGGCACAGATTTAGAGAACCACAGTCAAACATTAGGTGGAGAGAGAGCCCAAATTGGAAAACTCCATTCTTTCCCTCCCCTTGGAGCTCAGGGAACCCCTGGAAGAGGGGAAGGCAGAAATACAGGAGCCAGAGGGGTCAAGGACACCAGGAGGACATGGCCCACAGACTTCACCTAAGCAGTGCTCAGAGGGACTCCCAGAGACTGAAGTGGCAATCATGAGCCTTCATGGATCTGAGCTGGGTCCCCTGCATATATGTTATGATTGTTAGCTTGGTGTTTCTGTGGGAGTGTTAACAGTGGGGGCGGGGTGTCTCTGACTCTCTCGTCTGCTCGTGGGACCCTTTTCCTCCTGCTGGGTTGCCTGGTCCAACCTTGATATGAGGGTTTGTGCCTGGTCTAATTGTATCTTGATATGTTGCATTCAGTGGATATTCCTGGGAGGCCTGCTCTTTTCTGAAGGAAAACAGAGGAAGAGCAGATCTGGGGGAGAGGGGAAGGAAGGGGGGACCCAATTTTCTTTAATGGGATGGCCGCTAGGAGTTTGACTACGCTCCAGGGAGTAAATGGGCAACACAAACTGCACTTGGTGGAGGTTTGGGTTTGTTGTTGTTATTGCTGATTGGGTTTTTTGGGGGGTGTGGGGTGCAAGGGAAGATGGACCTAGGAGGAATGAGAAGAGAGCATGAACAGGGTGCATTGTATGAAATTCCAAAATAATTAATAAAAATATTATGTTTATGGGGGGAACTAGCCAGAATATCAAACATGGGTTCTATTCCCTAGACCCCACATTAAAAAAAACAAGACATGGTGGGGTGCCCCTGTAATCCTAATGCTAGGGAAATGGAGACAGGAAGTTCCCAGGGACTTCCTGGATGGCCAGTCTAGCTGAATTGGTGAGCTACAAATTCAGTGAGAAACCTTGTCTTAAAATTAAAGTGGCGAGTAATTGAGGAAGATACCAGATATCAACCCCTGATTTCTACACATATGTTGAACACATGTGCACACACACACACACATATACACACATGCACACAAGACTCAGTGAGGGAATAATTGTGTAATTCTATAATCACAGTTCTTCAGAGGTAAAAGCAAGAGGATCAGGAGTTCAATTGCCATACCAATTTGAGGCCAGCCTGAATTGCATGTCTGAAAAATAAAATAAATAAATGAAAATGGACTTGGAAGGAAACTCACGGACCATCTCATTAAGAATAAGAGAGAAAAGTAGCAGGTCAGGAAAGCAGTAAATATCAGCAGCTGCCAGGAGGGAAGAATGGAAAATGGGGAGGGAGTGGCGCTCTTTGGGTTAGTGTCCAAGGAAGCAGGTAGGCACAGCAATGGAGGTTTGGAAGAAGCCGTATGAGATGAGGGACTCCTTCAAAGAATGAGTGCTGTGGGATGGTCTGTATGCCAAATGTGTTGCTGATTGGTCAATAAATAAATCACTGATTGGCCAGTGGCCAGGCAGGAAGTATAGGCGGGACAAGGAGGAGAATAGAGCTGGGAAGTGGAAGACTGAGTCAGAGAGACACTGCCAGCCGCCATGATGAGAAACAGCATGTGAAGATGCCGGTAAGCCACGAGCCACGTGGCAAGGTATAGATTAATGGAAATGGATTAATTTAAGCTGTAAGAACAGTTAGCAAGAAGCCTGCCATGGCCATACAGTTTGTAACCAATATAAGTCTCTGTGTTTACTTGGTCAGGTCTGAGCCGCTGTGGGACTGGCAGGTGAGAGAGATTTGTCCTGACTGTGGGCCAGGCAGGAAAACTCAAGCTACAAATGAGAGTCGGGGGAAACATGCTGTGATTTGGCTGCTATCTGAAGAACAAATAGGAAGGGGAGAAAGGAAGAGCCATCCCTTTTGAGTTAGAATTCAGTAGAGCAGCAGGCTTAGCACATCATCTGTGAGCAACTGCATCAAGGACAGGGCTTTAGGGTCTGTAAGTATGTTATCTCATTCATGGAGTAATTATTCCTCCCATCTCGTGACATGTCTTGGGGTATATCAGCTTTCTTGAGGATGTGGTCTCCTGGCCAGATCATTGACAAGTCTAGCTGGGTAACTCTTAAGGGAGGAGAAAATAATATATATTTGGAATCTGATGTTTTGAACAGTTTAGAATGTCATGTCTGTACCCAGGGACAGAGGTAGAACTCAGATTCTACAACTGACCAAGAAGAAGTACCTTCCCTTAATGGGACTCAACAGAGCCCTGATACCTTCCTCTTCCACCTCCTCATTTGGTATTTGAATCTTAAGGAGGAGCAATCTTGATGTTACCCTTTATACAGATAACAGAAAGGCAGAGAGCTGATTATGACAATTCAGTTTGTCTTCAAATGGTTTCAAAGTCTGCTAATGTCAGTCTAGCTGCCTAACACCAAAGAGCACTGTCCCTTGTGCCAGTGCCCTGAGTTGGGGGCAAAGAGCTGTCTTTGAAGGTTCAAAACCAAGTGGCAGGTAACATGGCCTGTGGTTGACTTTGCCATGTCTAAAGGAACTCGGCTGACATAAGGGATAGTGAATAAACATCTTTTGTACCTACTGCTGCAATTAGAGGGTTAATACCTAAAGCTGTTTGCATCTCTGTGTACTTCCTCTTCTGTCTTTTCTTGTTTATAGAGAATGTTCAGCACTTAAGAGCATTGATACATCGGCAGGCCCTCAGGGACTATAACACTTTCTCTTACTTTCAGAATCTGTGAGACCATTTGGGGAAAAGATGTAAAAATCCAAGTGATGAGACATATTCCCAAGACTTGCAAGAGAAACAAAGCTTGGAAATATGGCTATATATGTACAGACAATCTTAATTTACTACACTGTGCCACATACGTAGTTTGGATTAAATTCTTGTTATAAAATAGAGAGAGATGTTGAAAAGGATATAAATATGAAAATAGATATATTTTTGGTAAGAGGGTAAAATTTTTTTAAAAAACCTGTAATAAGGGTGGATTTTATACAATAAAACAAGATTTTTGTCCTAAAAATGAAAGATAAAAGTTGAAGACAATTTTTTAAACTTTAAGTCAGGTTGTAGATAGCATGGATAAGTTATACAGGTCTGTGGATAATACGTGTCTGATGACTAAAGGTTATTAACTACTAAGGTCAAAGTCCAATACACTAATACCAAAATTATCTTTAAGTCAACAGAGTTCTCCTAGGATATTGGTCTCTTGGTCTACTAAACATTGTTTCATTAATATAACCAGGGAAAATGAGTCTTAACAAAAATCAAGATTTATTTAAAACTATTCAGTGTTTTTTCTAAACCTGATCAAAATGTCAATGAAAGTTAAAATTACAAGATTGGCAATGCTGTCCTTCTGGTGTTCACCAAAAAATTGGGAGTTTTATACCAGTAAAAGTAAGGGGGTTCATAAGGACTGCCAATATTTTGGCCCTTGCCCTCCAAGGCCAGCCAGGACCCATGAGACAGGATCAATAGAATGTGTAGGCACATTATGGGGTTAAGGAGAAACCTGGCGCCAGGAAACTCCCAGGAATCTACAAGGATGACCCCAGCTAAGACTCCTAGCAATAGTGGAGAGGGTCCCTGAACTGGCCTTCTCCTGTAATCCGATTGGTGACTACCCGAATTGCCAACAGAGAGCCTTCATCTAGTAACAGATGGAAGCAGATGCAGAGATCCACAGGCAAGCACTGAGTCAAGCTCCAGGAGTCTTGGTGAAGAGAGAGAGGAAGGATTGTACAAGCCAGGGTCGTCAAGATCATGACAGGGAAACCCACAGAGACAGCTGACCCAAATTCATGGAAGCTCACTGACTCTGGATCGACAGCTAGAGAGCCTGCATAAGACCGACCAACCTAGGCCCTCTGAATGTGGGTGATAGTTGTGTAGCTTGGTCTGTTTGTAGGGCTCCTAGCAATGGGATCAGGACCTGTCCCTGGCACTTGAGCTGGCTTGTGAGAACCCAATCCTCATGCTGGGTTGCCTGGCCCAACCTTGATGCAGGGGGAGGAGCTGGGTCCTGCCTCAACTTGATGTGCCATGCTTTGTTGACTCCCATGGGAGGCCTGCCCTTTTCTGAATGGAGACTGAGGAGGAGTGAATTAGGGGAGGGGGAGTGGAAGGGAGGGGGGAGAGGGAAGAGGAGGAGAGGCCGGGAGAGGAAACTATGGTCAGTATATAAAATAAATGAAAAAAAGAATATGTAGGCATGTTATTATGAGTTCTGTGGATGTACATATGTTATTTCTAATGGAAAAGGTCTCCTGTGGTGTGTATCCCCTCTTCTGCTGACTTCAGGAGATACCCCCACCCCCAAAGCCGTGTGGAATCAGTCCTGACTGGATAGGAAGCGCTGGGAAAGCCCCAGTTAAAGCCTGAGAAAAGAATGCACATGACTAGCCCAGGGGTGCCCGGGCATGACAGAATGATCTCACACATCATCTAGCTGTGATTCCACCTAAGCCCTGTGCCCATGAGTGGTGCCTAACCCCAGTGGTGAGAGCAATCCTCTTTACTCAGTCTACAGAGTCAACAGTGCATCACTTCTAGAAACATCACCATAGCCCCAACAGCATACAACATTTCACAAGCTTCCTGGGGAGCTCTCAGCACAGTCCATTTGACACATAAAATATCACTGTTGGGGAGCGGATGAAGTCTGAGTGAATGTGTATTGTTGATATGAACATGTCTATGGCAAGAACCACAATGCCTCACTCAGACCCATGAGAAGGGCAAGGCCTTCCCCAGGTCAGGCTCAGAAGAAAGACAAGGCCTTCTCGTGGTCCAAGTACAGGCGTTGACAGTATGTGCAGAAAGTACCAACCACAGTTTCTTCCTCCAGGATGACTGTGTCAGGGACTGCTCCCCTACAGACCCTTACAGAGATGAGCTGGCAGACCTCCTTGTTCACACGTGAATAATAAACCCGCCTTCTTGTTCAGCTGTGCACACTAAATTTCTGGGTGGCTACTGCATCTCCATCATAGCACATGGCCTGCCGATCCCAGTGTTTTCTGGACTTGTTTCAGTCGTTCTTCTTTTCCAGGTGCCCCAGTCAGGTCCACCCCAGAGCCATGTAGGTCTTGGCAATCAACCATTCTATTGTATTCAAACCTGAACACAATCACAGCTAATCCCATCATGCCTGTACAAAACTAGGGTTTGATGGTCACAGACGCATCTTTGAAGTTCTCCAAGAACTGTCTGGCTAACACAGTGTTGAAGGAGACACAGGGAGCCTCGCTGACCAGGAGATTTACTGACAGTGATTCTTTGGGTGCAGGAGGGACAGGTCATAAACATTAGCAGAGAGTAGGGTAAATTCAATTCCCTTTCCCTAAACAGAAAGGATTGACCAAGAATGAAGGTCCCCATGCCAGGAGAGCTTTAAGCCAGAAGAGGATATCAGAGACTTAGTAAAGACAATACCCTAGAAATCTAATATTGACACAGCCACAGATGTGGAGGAAGAGAGGCCATCCAAAGCCACATCATCACTTATTGAGACCCAGACCTACAGGCTTTTTCACAGTTCAGAGTCCCAGTACACATTGCAGTGAATGAGAGTCCAGACAAGCACACTTTATCCTCTAGAGAGCTTTGTCACTACTGTGAGGGTCTCAGATTAGAATCAAGATATTTCAAACTCCTTCTGTTCCATTAGACTCCTCAGAGCCAGCACGACAGGCTGGGAGCTCAGACTTCTGGAAGCAGCTGTGACACTCGGAGAGTCCAAAAAGCAAAAGGAATGAGACACAACACAGAGCTAGTGTGTTTCAGGCTTTATTGGCGATGAGAAGGCCTGGGGCAGCCCCCCCACTGGGGAACTTGAGACAGTATTGACCTTTAGGGTAATCCTAGGGAGCAGAGTTCAGGGCAGACATCAGGTCATGGAAGAGGACTGTGTGGTTGGGTTGGGGCACAAATGAGGAAGGGGTCTTGATGAAAGGAAGTGGGGAGATGAAGACTGCATGGGCTTGACCAGGGTTTGAGCTGAGGAGACTGAAAAGCTGGAGAAGGCAGTGGGAAGGAGAAGGAAGTGAGATCAGGGAGGCTGCAGGGCAGAAGGCCGGCTGTCCTCAGGGCCTGGAGGATCTCCAGTGTGGACTGGCACTCCCTGTGAGTGCCAGCATGGCAGGGGCCTAATCGGTGCCCCACTGGGCTATCTTAGTAAACACAGGTCTTGGCAGGAAGCGGCTGGTCTTCATGTAGGCGGAGATCTTCTTCAGGCCCTGCAAATTGGGAAGGACAGAGCAGGAGCTCAGGTCTGCAGCCCCCCTAGGCTGAGCAGTCCCACCAGGAATAGCCTTTCTCAAAAGCTCAAGCCCTGGAACACGGCACAGCTAGCTTAGCTCCCAGCCCTGGCAAGAGAACTCTTCAATTCCTGCAAGGCAAGAGAGACTAGACCCTATGAAGGTGCTTTATTCCCACTAAAGGTTACAATGCATGCTCAGGAAACACCATGACCAGCTATCAGAAAGCAACCTGAGGTCCAGAGAGGTTAATCAACTTCCCCTGCTCACATGGCAGTGATCAAGACAGGGCTGGAGTCAGCCTGGCTCTGGGGCTGCCCTCTCTCTCTCTCTCTCTCTCTCTCTCTCTCTCTCTCTCTCTCTCTCTCTCTCTCTCTCTCTCTCTCTCTCTCTTTACCCCCCCTCCCTCAGACATGCCGCTGGAAAGCACTTTCTAGCTTGTATTTACACACACAGGAGGGATGTAACAGGAAAAAAGAACCAGAAAGACAAGTGGAACCAGTGACTCAGCAAATCCTGAATGAAAGGGACATCACATTCTAAACAGTTTCCTGAGAGCAGAGCTGACGACTGTTCAACTGGTTCCTGAGTATAATCTCACTGCACCCTGGCTGTCCTCATCTGCACCCACAATACAGGAACCCCTCCATACGACTGTACGTTGTGCTACAAGCCATACACCAAACTGGAGAACACACAGACAATTCCAGAGGGCGCAAAGAGAGCCACAGCTGTCTATACACAAGCTGGGTTAAGGTGCCACTCTGTTTCTCCACACACCCACCCTAGAGCCATGACAGCTATTGGACATTCCCCTAGGACATCCAGCCTGGGCCAGAACAAAGCTGATGGAAATTAGTTGGGAAAGTACATCCTTGATGGGGAATGAACAAGGCCAACAGATTGCTGTGTAATAATCCCTTTGCACACTGTGGGAGACTTGTCACTGTGATTGGTTTAATAAAGAAGCTGACTGGCCAATATCTAAACAGGATAAAGTTATGCTGGAGAGCCAAACTGAGAATGCTGGGAGGAAGAAGGGTAGAGTCAGGGAGTCACTAGCAGACTCAGAGAGAAGCAAGATGGGCATGCCAAACTGAGAAAAGGTACAAAGTCATGTGGCAAAGCATAGATAAGAAATACAGTTAATTTAAATGTAAGAGTTAGCTAGTAACAAGCCTGAGCTATTGGCCGAGCATTTAAAATTAATATTGAGTCTCTTTGTTGGTTATTTGGGAACTGGTAGACAGGAAAGAAAAGTCTGCCTACAACAGATGGCAGGTAGAAAAACCCTTGGATCAAGGTCTCAGATTCCCTATTGTAGATGACTCAAGACTAAAATCAGGTGAGGTCCAGGCTGGGCTCAGCAGCCATGGGGAGTAGCACATGCATCTCACAGTCTGGGTTTCTACAGCTCTCTGCTGATTCAGTCCCAAGCTTGTGGCATTTGCATGTCCCCCCCCCCCCCCCACCTTTGGGGATTTTGAAGTGGTAAAATTTGCCCCATATGGGTCTTTACAGAAAGCTCAAAAAGCCCTGGTTGTTTTCCTCTAGTCTCAGATTAGAAAAGCATTGTGAAAGGAAGTGTTAGCTTCCACTGCAGCAGCAGCAGCCCCGCCTCTGCCTCCAAAGCAGTTACGTCATCACCTGTTGTCAGGTGCCTTCTCAACGTCAGCTACGCAACATGTGCAACATGTGCGCCCCTTAAAAGTGCCCGCCAGGCACAGCCCGCTCTCTGGCCTCTCCTCTTCCTCTTGTTTCTTCCCTGTCTGTCTCTCTCCCTCTTTCATTCTCCCCGTCCCACCTCCCCAATAAACTTCTTGCACTAACTCTGTCACGAGTGGCATGTTTGCTCAGTGGCATACCTTGGCAGGGCCCGCCAAAAGGTACCCATTTCGCCTTTCTTTTTTATCCTTACAGGAAGAGAAGAAGAAGGCCACCCAAGAAGAAGGAGGGTCAGGGCGTCACCTCAAAGCGGGCCAAGAAGTCCTTCAGGTTTGGGAAGGCATCCAGGCACTTGGGCTCAAACATACGGTACTGGTCAAGGATATCGTAAGCAAGGAAATCCACATAGGTGACCTGCAGGAAGCCGACAGTGAGCGTGCTGGAACCTGACAACCTGGGGAGAATGGCAACTCCTCTCTCCACCTCCCTCCCTTTACCTTGTCCCCTGCAAACCATGGCCGCTTGCCCAGGAACTCAGAATAGATTTTCATCTTATCAGGGATGGCCTTCAAGAACTCTGGCTTCTGCTTCTCCTGAGGCAGAAAACAGGTGTCACCACCCTTAGTCACAGTCTCCCTATCATAGAGGCTGCTGGGCTTGAACTTGAACTTGAAGGGCTAAGTTCATGAATATCACCACCATTTTATTAGTAGCAAACATCATCTGTTAGAGATGATGGGAAGACAGACAGGAACGCTATACTGTTCCTAAATCTGTCACCACTGGTACCCAGGTGCTGTGAGTCACATCCAGGACATCCTAAGTATCATGGATGTTATGGTCCCAGAGATCCGGTGGAGCCACAGAAGCACAGGATGTATAGATCCCAGGAGAAGACAAGGTTATACTGCGGTTTCTGGGGTTGCGTAAGAACAGATCAGATATGTGAAGAGCCTGCACCAGATTTGAGCAATCACTAATATTGAAAAGAAGAACAGCCAAAGGTACTCTGACTGACCCTGAGCTCTCTCCGAGGAAGATAGTCCTGACCCTAACTGATGCCAAAGACAGAACTCTTGGAAAGCACTAGGTGTATGTGTAAGACCATTTTGCATGCCACTCCCAAGTCTGCATCCTATCTTCATAATATGTTTGTAGGAGGGAGGTATGTGTGCTTGTGTGCGTGTGTATGCGTGTGTGTGTGTGTGTGTGTGTGTGTGTGTGTGTGTGTGTGTGTGTGTGTGTGTGTGTGTGTGTGTGTGTGTTTACCTATGTGTGCATCTGTGGAAGCTGAAGGTTGCTATCCAGTGTCTTTCTCAATTTCTGTCCACATTATGGTTTTGTGACAATGTCATTCACTCAACCTGGAGCTCACAGACTGGCTGGGCTCATTGACCAGCAAGGCCAGAAATCCTCCTGTTTCCTTTCCTGAGGCGCTATGATTATGAGACCATGCTGTCACGCTCAGGTTTACTTGTCTTTAATGTGGGTACCGGGGACCTATAACAAGTCCTCATGCTTACACATTTGATCCCCTGAGCAATCTCTCCAACCTCTATCTCCATCCTTTAAGTTTGTGTTTTAAGAGGAATTGTTAGTGTGAACACTGGGTTAAATGACACATGGAAGCGGTCAAAGGACAGATCCAGCCGAGATTTACAACTATACTAAAGGACTTAGATCAACTGTCCACCAGCAGAACATCAACCATCTCTTGCATGGTTACTCTAGTAATGATAGTTTCACGGTGTTCATGTGCTGTCTCACTGGGGTTATGAGGGGCCTCCTGTATTAAGAAAGGAGAGCTTGGAGAACCAGCAACATAGTTCATTCACTGAAGGAGGATGCTGCAGATCTGAACACACGACTTTAAGTCCTGCTGCAAACCCTGTCTGCTCCACCCCTGGCAACTCACAAAGTCAGGGCTGCAGCAGACTATCATGAGTTGTATGCGAGTGTCCATAACCTGGTTCTCCAAAGTGTCCACACGAATCCTCTCCTCCTCTGTCTCTCCACCTGCAGCACACACAGAACACCCAGCCTGAGCATCCCACCCCAGCCAAGACAAGGGGGTTGTCCACCATGCCCCACCCTGTAGCCAGCCCACTCACAGAGGTTATATTTGCGGCCAAGGTAGCGCAGGATGGCATTGCTCTGAGTGATCTTATGTGACCCATCAATTAAGTAGGGCAGCTGGAAGGACAAGCAAGGATAGTCAGATGGGACATGGGGTCCCTGAATCCCCTCCCTGGGTGAGGACCAACACGGGGCCTGGCACTCCGTGTGCCTGGCAAGGTGAGCCCTCCACGAGCACACTGCACAC
The DNA here is from genome assembly GCF_007827085.1 of Peromyscus californicus insignis. Taxonomy (NCBI): domain Eukaryota; kingdom Metazoa; phylum Chordata; class Mammalia; order Rodentia; family Cricetidae; genus Peromyscus; species Peromyscus californicus. The sequence continues at coordinate 86,098,553 of NW_026294617.1, forward strand.
TGAATAGAAGAGCTGGGACCCAGCCCATCACAGAAATGCTGTGCAAGCCTGGAATGGAAGCAGGCGAGCAGAAGCTCTGATCCCAAACCCCTCACCCAGACAAGGAGATGAGGTGAGGACACCATGCCTTCCCCAAACAGCCCTTTCCCAGCACCTACGTTGGGAATGTCCAGGCCCAGGTTGAATTTCTCACTCAACCATTGGCTTCTGTCAAAGTTGGGGGCTGTAGACAAGATGAAATTAAAAGAAATCAGTCCGGGGTCCAACTCCTTCCTCAGGGACCCACCCAAGGAGTCAGGAGCAAGATACCCTGAGGTATCTGCAACCTCTACACTAAGTCATTTTCCAAAATGGAGGAGAGGGTATAAATAACCGGTAATAAGGGGAGCCTGGACCCATTTGGACCCCAGTAGTGAACCAGGACAATTATGAATACAGGTGGACCAGGAACTCCATCCCAGTGTTGAGACAAGGTTTATCAACTATGTAATTCTGGCTGTCCTGGAACTAGATATGTAGACCTGGCCGACCTCGAACACAAAGAGATCCACCTGCTTCTGCCTCCTTAGTGCTGAAATCAAATGTGAGCTCCATCACACCAGGCCATTCCCAGTGTTTAAAAAACCAAACTGCCCCCTCAAGAGGTTCCTGGAAGCAGCAGGCTCTAACTCCAACTGCAGCAGGACTGCAGGCCTGAGGTATAAGAGGCTAGGCACAGAGTGATGGGCATCACTGGGCAAGAGGGAAGCAGGTGACTGACAGGGAAGGTGCCATTACCATCCCCCATGGTGTATCTCTTCTCCTCATAGCTTGAGTCTGTGTACTCGAGGAGCAGGCGGATGGGGTGAGTCAGCTGGGAGAGAAGAGCAGAGACATTAGAGATGGTTGGACCCTCACTGTATGATTTCGTGTTTTCAACTGAGTCCTCCCGCGCTCTGCAAACACAGCTACCCCGGGGTGCACTCACACCAGCAGAGCCTCATCTGCGCAGCCTCCCAAGTGTGTGAGCGCCAGAGAGCTAAGAGGAGTATCCCTCGGCTACAGCCCTGGCGGCTCGGAGCTTCCCGCCCTAGTCCTAGTCCCACCCTTCAGGCAGATCCCTCTTACTCCGCGGACATTCCAGTAACCCAATGTCATAGGCATGGTGCTGGTGCTGTGGTCTTCTAGCCTGGCTTCAGAAGGGTTGAGCAACGGACTTTAAGGAAGCACGAAGGGAAAGGTGGGAGGGGCCTGGTAAACGGTCCCGCCCTCAATGCCCTAACCCCACTCAGGCGCTGCCTTTCCCTCCAAGCGTCCTCGGAGACTTTGAACCCTAAACCAAAGGGCCACCCACACCCTCACCCTGGGAGAGGCAAGAGAAAGATCCCTTGCAGCCTCAGGCCCTGGATTCTGATTGGGGTCCCGCAGGCGCGGCAGAGTCTTCCAATCTCCTTTAGCGCCTTCCCGCCCTCGCTCCCTGCTGGGTGCCCCAAAAGCTCACAGTGCAGTTTTCCTTTCCTTGAAGAACTTACTTGGCTTTGACCCCTAGACTGTGGAAATCCGTCACTGAGGGAGGCCCAACCCTCAACGAAAGATAAAGCGGGAGCCCCTAACTTGAAAGTTTAATCCAGAACCTATCGCGGCGTCCAGAGCAGCCAATTTGTCAGCTGCCAGGCTTTCTTATCCACCACAGCTTTATTATCCACCTAAAGTCATGGGACAATCCATGACATTGGAAGGACTCCAGGACAGGGACAATCGGAAAACAGGTAGTCTCGGTATTTTCCTTTAGGAAATTTGGGGGCTTGGTCATATGTTCAGCAAATTAGTGACCATATAAATTAGTATTTTTGACCTGTTTGTGAGTTAAATCCAAGAACTAGACACCCAGGGAACAAGAAATCTGAGATAACCCATTCACACCGCAGGACGGCTGGCTGACAGGATTCCCCAGGGATTATCACAGTGCAAGGGAGTAAAGAGCTCACAGATGGGGTGTGTAATAGAGTGGGAGAGCATGTGTTCCAAGAGGCTTGCTTTCAAGGGACAGCAGGATGCTGGCCACACAGGAGCCTGGAACACTCTGCACAGGACACAAGGAGCCCAAAGCTAGACCCTCAGCTGTCCAGATGCCTGGATTCTGGTCCTGGCCCAGGTTCCTGACACACATGTGTCTAGATGTGACAGGGTGGGTCAAATGGCCTTTCAAGTTACCCTGGGGTATGTATGGGTCCTGGGGGAACCTTCATAAGGACAATGTCCTACCAACAACAGGGTCCCACATGTCTACTTTCTTCCTTGAAGGCAAGACACTCTTCCAAAATCAAGAGGCTTGTGCCTAATTGACCAGAGGATGACATCACCTTGTTTACAGAAACTTATCAGAAATCATGAAAACAAATGACGGAAGTGGAGACTAAAATGGGTTTGGAAGTCAAAGGGCAAGGCTGCTGCTCTGCAGAAAGTACCATTTGGGATTAAGTCATCCTTTCCTAGGTCTACAGGATATGAAGGCAGCATGTCACTGAGGGTTTGCCCTCAGGAGGGTGAGGTGTGCAGAGAGGGTGCAGGGGACAGGACGAGGCTGTCTTCATTCTGTGAAATTAGAGAAGCCACACGCTTTGCAGGTCTCGGTGAGGACGCAAGCTCAGAGACCATGTCACCGAAGCTGACAGTGTCTGTGACAAATGCTGCTTTAACATTTGGACATGTCCACTGCCCACTTGAGGATCCTGGAATGTCCTAGCTCAGAAAATAACCTAAGGCCTTAAGGACGATGGTTAGTGTTAAAATTGCCCAGAGAGGATGTGAGGTTCGAGCGGGAACAGGGACAGAGTAGGAGAGCAAGGAAAGAGATACCATATAAATGAAGACATCATGGGAATAGGGAGAAACAGAGTGCTAGGGAAGTTCCCAGGAATCCACAAGGATGGCCCCACCTTAAACTACTGGCAATAGTCAAGAGGGTGCCTGAGCTGACCTACTCTGGTGATCAGATGGCTGAACACCCTAACTGTCATTTTAGAGTCCTCATCCAGTGACTGATGGAAGCAGATCCAGAGATCCACGGCCGGGTGCTAGGCCGAGCTCCAGGAGTCCAATCAATGAGAGAGAGGAGGGATTCTATGAGCAAGGGACATCGAGACCATGATGGGGAAAAGTACAGAGCCAACCAGCCAAACTAGTGGAAACACATGTATTGTGGACCAATAGCTAAGGAGACCCCATGGTACTAGACTAAGCCCTCTGGATAGGTGAGACAGTTGTTTAGCTTAAACTGTTTAGGGGGCCCCCAGGCAGTGGGACCGGGACCTGTCCCTAGTGCATGAGCTGGCTTTTTGGAGCCCAGTACCTATGGTGAGACACTTTGCACAACCTTGGTGCAGGGAGGAGGGGCTTGGACCTGCCTCTACTGAATGTACCAGGCTCTGCTGACTACCTTGCCTTGGAGGAGGTGAAAATGGGAGATGGATTGGGGGAGAAGGCTGGGGGTGGGAGGAGGGAGGACAGGGGAATCTGTGGTTGGTATATAAAATGAATAGAAAATCTCTTAATAATAATAGGAGAAAAAAAAGATTGCCCAAAGAAAGACAATACTTTTCACACGTGCACATAACTGCCTGGTTCCATGAGCTCCTATGTTTTAGATTTTTAATCATTTGCTATTCTAAGGGTTATTATACACATTGAGCTTAGAAAATTGAACTTTCTGGGTTTATCTGGAAAAAAAAATGAGTGTTAAGTGCTAAGATGGACTAGAATAATAACTTTAAAAGACATTAAAGAACATTAAAACAACTTTACATGGAACAGAAATTGAACAATTGTGCTCATCCAGTCCATTTCCTTCTTTATTAAACATTATTTCTCCATTATTAAAATTGAGTCTAGCATAGAGACCCCATGGATAAGAAGGCCCTTCATGTGAGCTGTAAATTGGCTACTAAAGACCACAAGTCCGCTTGGAATTGCAGGGGGAGGTATTTAGCAAGTACGAGGCACATCAGCATATTTGCACACACTATGGTGGCTGGAGAAGGGGAGTGGATGATAGAGAAGGAATCCTTGCTGACCAGAACAAGAACTCAGGGGACCTGGGAAGGAGCCAGAGCCCTGCAGCCCTTAGAGGAGAGAACATCTCTGCAGAAGAGGGTAAGGGCTAGGACAGCAAGCCCTCAGTGCAGGGTCCCGGAGTCTAAGAGCATCACCCTTTGAAGGAGAGAGGTCTCTAAAAGCAACAGGGAGCAAGGGGGACCAGGAACATCGGAAGATGTCTGAAGCCAGTACTGTGCTGGAGAACTGAATCCCAGAGTTGACCACTGATCTCTGGCTGTCACTGTGCTCAGTCACAAGTTCACAGCCCAGCCAGTCCAGGTGGCTTAAAAGGACACTGTGCATGAAAAATCGAAGTATATTGGAGGGAATTTGTCCTATAACCTGTAGAGTGACATCTGAAATGGAATCCATAATTCCTTCCAACCTAATGGGTGACATTCTAACGTTGTCAATGCAAATTCACAGAATTCTAAATATAATGGCTTCATATTTTGAAAAACTACAGGAGAAATGAGCACCAACAAATAACTAAGTGTTCTCTGCCTCAAGGAAACTTTCTGAAAGTCTCTGCAGTGCTGACTGTCCAGAACACTCAGGAAATAGAGAAGACACATAGTATTTTTCCATTCTGTAGGAAATGATAAAGTGAATGTCACCACGCCCCAGACGTGGACAAAGAACACCCTCATCCCTGTGATAGTAAGAACAGGTAAAGGGCTGGCACAGAAAAGCAGAACAAGGAGCCCGTGCCGCCGTCACCACGGAAGCAGAGACAGGAAGTGAATCTTCAGGTTGTGCTTTCATCAGAGAACAGTGATCTGAGTCGATGGTGGTTGATACCCTAGGAAAACAAACCATCTCCACATTGTGTCCCCACCCAGTGGGTGTTTACAGAGTTAGAGGAGCTTCAGGGAAGCCACTGTGTGGCCTGCAGGAGGCCCTGGTACAAGCTTCATGCCTTGTATTTTTCCTTATTCTCTGGATGTTGGACTCCAGACTCCATTTTAAATGGTGCATCTAGTTAGTGTCTGCCTGGATCAGCTGTGTATCCTCTAAACATCACCTGCACAGAGAGAGTCAGGAACCGAGAAAGGAAAGAAGGACAGAAGGAGGAAAGGAAGGGAAGAAGAGAAGGAGGAAGGGAGAGGAGGGAGGGGGAGAGGAAGAGAATAGGAAGAAGGGAGGAAGAAAAGGGGGAAGAAAAGAAAAAAGAAAGTGAAAAAGCATTTATTTAAACACATTAACATTTCTAAATGGCTGGAAAGCAGCCAGGTTCAATGTGAAAAGTTTTGTAGAAAACATACTAAGAAGAAAAATACTCAGACTTTCACCAAGACTCATGAGAACCCAATACCCCTATCACAAAGCATCAGCAAAATTGATAGAACATTACTCCAAGAAGAAAAGGACAAGGAAATTCCAAAGGCCCTAGCCACGTGGCTCAGTTGGGAGAGTGTGGCCTAGCATGCACAGAACCCTGGGATTCATCCCCAGCACCCGATAAACCAAGCATATGGGTCCTCACCTAATCTCAGCTCTCAGAAGGGAGAGGCTGGAGGATCAATAGTCCAAGGACATCCTCAGCCATGCGATGAGTTTAAGACTAGCTACCTGAGACGTGAGACTTTGCTTCAAATGGGAGGAAATGGAAATTATAAGCTTATAAGTGTTGTGCCCAGATCGTGGGGACCCCGAAAAGACCACCAGGAAGACCGAATTCCGTAGGTAAAAGCAAAGAGCCTTTAATTTCAAACTCAAGCTTGGGCTCTCTGTCTGACACAGCAGTGAGAACAGAAAGCCCTGAGCTCAGGCAGGGTGGGGTTTTTATCATAGCAGAGGTTGGGGTGAGGGGATTTCCAGGGTTCAGGACCCTGATTGGCTGACATTTGTCTGGGGGGTATATGGAATGTTTAGAATGTTAGTTATTTCCTCTTAGATGCAGGCCCCACTGGGTGGGATCAGCTTATGGCTTTTCCTGGGTCCAAAAGTGTTGCCTGCCAGAAGCTGTGTCTGGGCCTCTAAGCCTGTCATGGCAGCTATGTGGTCAAGCTGTTTTTGGCCTCCCCCACCCCACAATAGAATTAAGAGAAAGAATTGTAAATCTGTGTAAATGATTTCCAAACCAGGGATCCATTTGTTCCATGTACACACATTAATGCTACAATGAACTGGGTCTTGTGAAAATACAACAAAATGTGGATTGAAATATTAAGACCCAAATGAATTAATAACGCACACTAATAGTGGAACAGAGGATTTTTGCTTTTTCAGGAACTAGCTGGATGGAATTTCAAAACCCCCCAAACCTAGGAAGCTGCACCAATTGTCATGAACTACTCTCAGATCTGGTATAAATGTCCACCTGGAAGGCAGCACGGGGATGCTGGCTGCGAATCACTGCTCTTTTGGAGTCTGAACGCCCACCTAGGCATCACAGAGGAAGAATGTGGGCTTGGATTGCATTGCTTCTGTGCTCAGACACGGTACTATAGACACAGACAGAGATGGAGTGTGAGGGAGGAGAAGAGCACATGGACAACACAGCTGAGGTGCAAAGAGGAGATTGGGCCCCGTGCAAGGGGCTTTGTACACTCCAGGTGTCACAATACAGACCTGGACACTCACTCCACAGTCCTGCACAATTTGTCCAACCATGACACTTGTCCAGAGGGAGCCTGAGGTTGAGAATGCTTAAACAACTTCCTCTTCACACACCTAGTCACTAGGGCAGACCCTGAGTCACACTGGCTCTGTGGTTGGCTTCTGTGTGGTTCCTGAACCCACGCCTCCTGCCCTCCTGCCCTCCTGCAGGGGACCCCATATATGCACAGACATGTCCCCAGTTCAGAACTGAGCTCCTAACCTAGGTTTGCACACAAACTGAACTTCCTGCAGGACAAAGGAGTCCGACAGCTCAGTGCAGCATGGAAGAGATCTTACTCAAAGACCCACAAAAATCGGGATGAAATAGGACACTGCAAGGGTCCAGAAAGAAAGCCTCATCAGGGTTGTAATCAAGCCCCTGAGAACAAAGTCCAAGTTCCTCCACTTGGTGCCTTATGTCACTCTCACTGAGCCAAAACTGACCTCATCTCTAGGCCTGATAAGGGACCGGTGCATGCCATTGACCTTCTAAGAGGACAGAAAGTGTCACAGTGTTTCAAGAGTTCAAACATATCCATGACTTCATGCCCTCAAAAGTCCAGGTGCAGCCAGCCTCGGATGCAGCCAGCCTCGGATGCAGCCCTCAACTGCCCCCTCCCCTCCTGCCTCCGTCCTCTCTCTCACCACAGCCAGGCCAGTTCATGCATGATCCCCAAGGCCGTTAGCCTGGACCAGAAACAGCGCTGATGAGAACTAGCTGAGAAAGTGTGTAACGATGTGTGTAAGAGAGAAAAACAGATTCCAGGCTGAAATACTTGTTTCCCTAACACGTCTCAAATCTCTGCTGAAGTAGGTTGTGTGGGTGTCAGGAGGTAGATTTTTGGTGACCCATGGTGTCTGTGAGTGAGAGGTAGACCAGGCTCCCAGCACCTAGTAGGTATCAGATGCACATCAGAGTCTGAGATCTCTGTCTCTCTCTATTTGTCTCTCTCTCTGTCTCTGTCTCTCTCTCTCTGCAACCCTCAGTCCCAGGATGAAGACATCTTCCCCTGTCCCCCTGTGCCTGACACCATGCCTCACAGAGGACGATGCATGAGACTATGTCCCGTTTCCCAGAGAATCGCTGTTGCAAGGGAATGTCCGTGTTAGTCAGGTGTCTGTTACTTAGACAAAGTAGCAGAGAAAACCAGCCTAAAAGAGGAGATATTTATTCTGCCTCACGGTCTCAGAGGTTTCGGTCCGTGATCTCTTGTCTTCATGATGGGGAAGAACATTATGGCAATGAGTGGGTGCTGGAGAAAAGCTGCTCACCAGATGGTGCCAGGAAGCAAGGAGAGAGGAAGGGGAAGGCTGTAATATACTCCTCAGGCTTACCCACCCCTAATACCTACTTCTTCCTACTAGGGACCCCCTCGGGTTTCCACTGCCTCTCAATAGCCATTTATTAATTCCACAACTATACTACTTCATTGATGGGTCACAGATTCACATTCCGATCACCTCCCAAAGGCCCCACATCTGAACACTATTACCCTGTGGACCATGCCTTGGTTCAATGCATAAGCCTTTGAAGGACAATTCAAATCCACCTTCTAACAGGATGAGAGCGATAAAAAGAAACTATCACTCCACAGAATGTTCAAGATGGAGTCCGTGAGAAAGGACACCTGGGTAACGCTCAGACCCAGCACCAAGGACAGCCTGGGAAGTCAGTGGTTCCCAGTGGGGCTCTGATGGGATAGGGGTCTCTGAAGACTGTCTGCGTCCAACAACATGTATTAGTCAGTTTCCTAATCATTGTAACAGAAACACCTGACGTAGACAGCATACAAGAGGAGAGGGTTTAAAAATACGTTGCATGACTTTATCTGCTTTTTGTTTGTTTGTAGGAGGAGGAGAACACGCATGTGCCAGGACACACACAGCAGTCAGAGAATAACTTGTAGGAGTCCTGGGGATTGATCTCAGGTCATCAGGCTGGCAGCAAGTGCCTTTGTCCACTGAATCGTATCACTGAAGACATGAGGATTATTTTAGTTCATGGATTCAGAGGGGTCTCAGGTCGTCTTTTCAGGGAAGGCACAGCAGCAGGAGCATCTCTCTTCCTTGTACTTTGTGCCTGGGAAACAATGGCCACTCCCTAGTATCTGTAACATCTTCAGTTTTCTGGGAGAGCCTCCGGGTACTCTGGCTTCTGTTTCTCCTGAGGCCAATACACAGCTGTCCCCATTCTCATTCACAAGCTCCCTGGCAGAGAGGATGTCTTTGCAGAGATGGGGTGTCCCCAGGTGGGCAGGGTAAACAGCCATCTTCCTGAAACTGGACTTGGGTTACAGTAAAGGCTTCAAGTTAACCCATTAGCATTGATTAGACTCCCAGTGAAGTTGATGTCACAGAAGTGATGGGAAATCAGATAGGAATACAGCTCTGCCAGCCTGCCATGGTGGTGTACCTCTGTAATGCCAGCACTCATTTGTTACGTTTCAGAACTTGTATCTTTCCAGATCCCCTGCCTTTTAAAGTTTCACCCAAAGAGTCTGCTGCTATTCTGAAGTGACTTGGTGCTTTTTTTCTGGTGCCTTTCAATAAGATCATGTGGAACACACTATGCCACTGAGTCTCAATAACAAGAACATGGCTGGAGAGACAGCTCAGCAGTTAAGACACCCACCGCTCTTGCAGAGGACCAGAGTTTGCTTCCCACATGGGGTTATTATCCACATGGGGTGGCTCAGAATCGCCTGCAACTCCAGCTCCAGGGGATCTGGCCACTGAGGGCATCCCGTGTACATGTGTGCGTGCACTCACACAGAGAAACACGGAAACATACATTACAGGGTCTTTTAAAATTAATTTAGTTTAACTTTAAAATCTGGAGACAGGAAATGAGCAAGAACAATATCAACAACCCATTGTCCCTGAGTGCGCTTCCATAGATGCAAACTCTCTTCTGTGGGTTGAACTCAGGAGGCCGTGGACCCCTGACCTCACCCAGCCACGGACAGACTGAAAAAGCAAGGAACTGAATTGTTCCTCAAAGGTCAAGGGCTTTGCCCAGTAAGATTTCAAAAGAACGAAATGAGCATTTGAGGAGATTCTAGAAAACTGAGGAGTAACTGAGACTTAAAAGATGGAAGGAGAGGAACAGTGGTCCTCTCCACCCTGAGACAGGCATTACATACCAGGATACTAGACTACAAGGCAAATAATGTTCCAGAACTGCCTCTCAGGATAATTTGCTGGTTCAGTTGAACCAGGAAACACTTACACAGGGTTCAGAAACGTTTACATCGTGTTCATAATCCAGGGTTCCGTGACAGTTCATCCTGGAATTCTTGTTTACATTGATTGAGTCTGTCAAATCCAGAAATGCAGATAGTGTGAACTCACTTGACCAGAGCCCATGGCACAGGCCATGATCAGAGGTAGAGAGAGTTCAGGGAGAGTTCAGGGCACATGTTACTCTCTGGGAACTGAAGGTCCACTCTGGAAGAACAGACACTGTCTTGAGGTTGGTGGGCCCTGATAATAGTGTTCACTTGATACCGTTAGGGTTTAGAAAGACAGTGGCACCAGCATGGGGAATGACCTGGATTGTAGGTACCTATATGAGTTTAAAAGGGAAACAGGTGTGGGTTCATAGGAACCCTAGAGTCCTGGCCCAGATCCAACCTGGTTCACCCCAGTTCAGGGCACTGGATGATTCAGAAAGTCTGGGTAGTAGATTCTGGCCACCTGAGTCTGAGTGGCTATAGTTGGCTTCCCAGTGTCCAAATGAATCTTCTTTTTTTGCCCATGTCCAAGCTACACAGTGACACACACACAGTACTTCACCCCAGTCAAGTTCATGAGGGTGGTCACTATCCTCAGCTTACACCCTAGACTAGTTTCACACAGAGACGTGATGTCTGTACTAATCTAGGTGATCTTGTACCTAACTCTAACCACATACTCAGTTTGGGCAGTGGTAAGTGTTTGCACATGACGGGTGCCCTCCTGCTTCAATTCCATAATGGGAACTTGATGGCTGGGCTTGGGGGTCCTCTGTCTCTTTCTTTCTTTTCAATTCTTGATACTCATGACACAACATCCTGTGAAGTAGCAGGGCCACAGTCAGAAAGAGCTTAACAACTGAATGATGCCATGGAGCTGGACCACACAGCCTCCTAGATGTTTCCCAAGGAACTTACATAGGGAAAATGAGCTGTTTCACAGACTGGCATCTGTTTCAGCTGAATCCTTCTCCATTAACACACAGGGGTGAGAAGCCTTAGCATAACTGTGTAAGAACGGGGGCCTCCAAGGAGTGTCAGTCTTTCCTGGATGAGCTACAGACACTGAACAGATACAGTGCTCACTTGTGATGCTCCAAACTTTCCAAAGCACAGGACTTCTGGTGGATTCTGGCCAGGTCAAGTTATCGGCTTTTTTGTTTGTTTGTTTGTTTGTTTGTTTTGTTTTTCTCAAGGCAGGGTTTCTCTGTGTAACAGCTCTGACTGTTCTGGAACTTGCTTTGTAGACCAGGCTGGCCTCAAACTTACGGAGATCCACCTGCCTCTGCTTCTCAAGTACTAAGCCTATGCCCAGCAAGTCATCGGCTTGTATTGGTGAGTTTCAAGGCCATACCTTACAGCAATTTTACCTGGGCTTTAATTTCCTAATTTTGATCTTAATATTCAGAAAATTGTTGTCATTTACAATTCTCTTCATCTGCCATGTCTCCCTCCGAATGAAAAGAGTGATTTGGACTTCTTTTGGTGTGCATAGACTCCATAACCCAGAGTTCCATGTGTTACCTGGGGAGAATATGGCCTGCAAGGTCTAAGTACCGGCCCCACATGGGGAACGTTTGCCAACCTCTGTTCTAGGTGCTGGTCCACATTTTATCCTCCCTACTTAACATTATCAGGGACACTCCTGACCTTATTACATCCTTTCCAGTTTATCTTCTTTGTCTTTTAGTTAAAATTTAACAAATGTTGACTGAAATAACGTGAGCTTACCAGTCTCACGAACAGGCTGTGGGTATGAAGGCAACCCCCATCAGGGCTCTCATCCAGAGGTGCTACCTGGTACAGGGAGGTCACGGGCACTGCCTGACAAAAGCCAGAGTCTATGATCCAGCCGCTGGCGTGGGACCCTGCTCAGCAGGTGCTTCTGCAATGTGTCCAAGTCCTTCATGGGTGACTTGATGCAAAATGCCCACAGCTCTTGACCATATGCCTCATCAGTGGGGCCCAGCACACTAGGCCAGCTCATCCTCAGCCATGCTCTTTCATAGGTAACTGCAGCCTCTTAATCCTGCTCAGCTGAGAGGGCCTCTGGCTCAGACTCCAGCATCATCGCAGGGACATGGTGCTGTAATGACTCTGGATAAGATGTTTCTTTCCAGAGCTCTAAACCCTGCCACCGCTTATATGGACTGGCCAAACATCTCTGGAGATACCTGATTCAAATTCCAAACTTTCCGTTCATCGACCATGTGCCAAGCCTGGCCATGCATATCAAAGATGAACAATCCAAAGATGGCATTGTGGTACACATCTATAATCCCAGTATTCAGGAGGCAGAAAAGGAGAATTATGAGAACAAGAGGTATCTCAGGCATATAGTAAGTGAGGACCCAGCCAGAGTGGGTGACATGAGATCCTGGATCAAAACCACCAACAACCAGAGGCTGGAGACATGGGTCACAGGTTAAGAGCACACTGCTCTTAGAGTGGTTCTGTTCCCAGCACCCACATGCCATCTGTAATTCCAGCTCCAGGGGTCTGATGCCCTCTTCCGGCATCTGCAGGCACCGGGTACCCATGTGGTGCTCATACACACATGCTGGCAAAGCACGCATGCGCATGAAATAAAAATAGATACATCTTGAAGAAACAGTGAAAGAAGGATGAGGGAGAGGGAGAAAGGGAGCCATCCGCCAACCCACTTTGGCTCGAGTTGAGGGAAAGACTCCTACATCAACTGCGGTCAGTGGGGAATGCTGCTGGAGAGAAATGTTGAGAACGCAAACGAGGGTTGTGTGTTCAGCTTAGGAAAGCTGAGGAGGACGGGAGAAGATGGCCATCTAGGGCCTGCCTGCTCAGCCTTCTCTTCAGCACAAAATCTCTCTGAAGCATGACACAAGCTTCCCATGGACAACTGAGGCACTGCACTCTGAAGAGTAATTGAGAGATGAAGGAGAGCTCTCCCATGGGAATACCAGCTTGAGGAACGCAGGGACATGGACAGGGACATCAAGGACTTTAAATAACCCAGAGTCCCTACATTTCCTTCTCCAGCCCCTCCTGCAGGAAACAAAACAGAGACACCCCCCTCCCCAAAAAACCAACACAGTTGGTCCTGAGATTCACAGCCAACAAAACAAGACACAGGACAAATGTCGTTCAGACTTTACTGGGGATCAGACAGGGCTGCTCACTCTGAGGACCAGGGCGAGCATAGAGGCAGATCTGATCGCTCAGAGCTTACTGGAGATTCTGGGGTCTGGTCTATTCCTCCAAGCAGCAATGAGGGATGGCTGGATGCAGGACAGGAAAAAGGTATAGGAGCAGAAGACTGAGGAAGAAATGGGGAGTCCAGGGATTCAGAGGCTTGACTGAAGGAAGGGCTTGTAAGAAGAAATGGAGGAATAGAGAATAGAAAGGAGAGGAAAAGAACATTCAGTGGGGACACAGAACCATGCCCAAGGGCCTGAGCCAGCAGGGTGGTCATGAATATTCCCCCAGGGCTGGGCTTTGTAGTCCTATTTTGGGTTCCAAAAGGCCATCTTTGCAAAGATTGGTTTGGGGAGGAAGCGGTTGCTTTTCATGTAGTCAGATATCTTCTTCAGGCCCTGCAGGGGGAGGAAAAGGCAGGAATTCAGGATCTGTGGCACCACTGGGTACACAGGTTTTACTCTAAGAACCCCAACACAGCATGAGCTGCTCAGGTGCCCAACCCTGGTAAGGGAAGGCTTTGATTCCCAGTAAAGAAGGAGAAACGGATCACTGCTCTCAACTGTGTGTCCCAGTACCTCAGCAAATCCTGACTTCATGAGGATGGGGATAAGTGAACCAGCAAGGAGACAATGGAGTGGCCTTTGCATTCTCTTGAAGCAGAAAAACCTAAAGGTTAAACCTGGCGGCTGAACGCACACTCAGTGTGTCCATCCTTATTGTTTCCAGCCCTACTAGTGAAGACCCTACAGAAAGACTCTGTGCTGTGTGCCGTCTTTCCAGTAGAATGCCTAGATAAGCTGTGAAGAATTCAAAGTTCCAGCGCTGCCTGGACCCAAGTGGGCAGGCTTAGCTGGCCTTGAACTGCAGCCTCCCACACTCCCACTGTGCTGTACAGCCAGTTCTTACACAATCTCCAGAGCTGAGCAGCCTGGACCAGAATCCAAGCTGATGGAAACTAACAAAACACATCACTCTTTAGGCAGTTTTGAGGACAGAAAAGAAGATTCTGTGCTAAGAATCCCATTGGACTACAGCCTCGACCCCCAAATCTCTAGTGAAGTAGGTTCTGTGGCTGTCACATGTACCTCATAGTCAGGCATGCCTGCCACACTGCATCCCTGCATGGAGATGCACCTTTCCAAGTCCTACTGAGCTGAAACTGTGCCACACACATATAGAGACACCAGAGAAAGTGAATGAAAATGACCAAAAAAATGACTGATGCATTTCAAGATTTCACAGTCAAACACCAAGCTGTTGCTGAGAAGGAAGATGAAAGGGAAGAAACAGGATACCTAGACACTGAACAACTCAGGAGAACATCCTCCAACAGCAGCGACCTGTCCACTCAGCCTGGCACCAGCTGTAGCCCTGGGTCCCAGTGCCTCCCCAGTCAGGAATCTGACTGAGCAGAGAATTGGACAGGATGGATATGCATACTGCACCTTGGCACTGCACATCAGTCCTGCCATATCTCCCCCTCTCAACAGCACTTGCCATACACTCTGACATGTCCTGAATTTCCATAGACCTCAGGGCTGGAAAATCCAGGCTCCCTGGCAACCTATGGCTTTTTTCCTTTGGCATCAGGGAGCTCTACTGTCCTCTCTTCTTGAAGCTACAAGCACACAGGGAAACAAACACAAGCTCCTCCAATGGTACTGGATCCCTGAGAAACTGACAATCTCTATAGTCAGCCTCCTTAGCAGTCCAATGGAACAGATACTGCTACAGAGCATGTAGGCTGTGATGAGAAATTTCATGCAGAAGATCTAAGAACTGAACACAGGTCAGTCAGTGCTCAACAAATGTTAATTGTTCTTCATTTCCTTTCCAAGGAGTAGAAAGTTATGGTGGTTTGAAAGAAAGTGTCCCCCAAAGGGAGTGAGTGGCACTATTAGGAGGTGTGGCCTTGTTGGAGATCTGCAGAGTGCCTTGACATCAGACATGGAGACGCAGAGTTTGGAGTTTGCCCAGCTGGTTTTTAGTCTTGCTTTGGTCCGGCATTTTCCCACTGTGCTCCCTTCACTGTGTTTTGGAATGGTAATGTATATCCTGTGCCATTATACATTGGAAGTATTTGATTGGCTTTCTGATTTTGACTTCCTAGGGGATTACAGTTAGGAGAATATATGAATCTCAGAAGAGACTTTGAACTTCAGACTTTTAAATAAGTTTGAGACTGTGATAGACTTTGGAGACTTTTGAAGTTGGACTGAATGCATTTTTTGCATTATGATATAGTGACTAGCCTTTGGAGCCAGGGAGTAGAATGTGGTGGTTTAAGAGAAAATGGCCCCCAACGGGAGTGGCGCTATTAGGAGGTGTGGCCTGGTGGAGCAGGTGCGCTGCTGTTGTGTGTAACTGTGGGTCAGTGGGTCAGGCTTTGAGGTCTCCTTTGCTCAAGATACTGCCCAGTGTGTCAGACCACTTCCTGTTGCCTTCAGATCAACATGTAGAATTCTCAACTACTTCTCCAGTACTATGTCAGCCTGAATGCACCCATACTCACAGCTGCATGGTCCCTACCATGATGATACTGGACTAAACCTCTAAAACTATAAGCCGCCACCTCGGCTGAATGTTTTCCTTATAAGACTTGCCATGGTCATGGTGTCTCTTCACAGCAATAGAAATGCTAAGACAAAAGTCATCCCAGAAAGGGAGAAGGGAAAAAGAACATCGAATGAGAAGGAGAATCAGGGCATCACCTCAAAGCGGGCCAAGAAGTCCTTCAGGTTTGGGAAGGCATCCAGGCAGTGGGGCTGAAATACACGGTGCTGGTCAAGGATATCATAGACAAGGAAATCCACATAGGTGATCTGCAGGAAGCCAAGGGTCAGTGTGCTGGAATTTGAGGCCTGGGAAGAACGGCAGCTCCTCCTCCCCACCCCCTCTCTTTACCTTGTTCCCTGCAAACCAAGGTCGTTTGCCCAGGAACTCAGAGTAGAGCTTCATCTTCTCCGGGATACCCTCTAAGTACTCTGGCTTCCGTTTTTCCTGAAGCAAAAAACAACTGTCACCACCCTCAGACACAGGATCCCTGGCAGAGGCTGGCTCCGCAGGGCTGTGCAGTCCTCAGCAGGCAGAGGAGGGTGAGCTTCATGAGATTTAGTCTGGGTTGGTATCCAGGCCTTTACTTACAGCATCCTCATGATTAGATTGCTGTTATGCAGCAGCCCAACAGGATACAACTGTACAACTCTGTCCCCCCAGCCCCCATACTCCCACCCCCACCCCTACCCTCAGCCTCTACCACCATTTCCTGAGCCACTGTGCATCAGACCCAAAGACCCAAGACAGCTGTGGCCACCTGGCTCTGAGCTCTGAACTCATGTGAGGCAGAAGCAGACATGCAAACAACTGACACTTTGGTACAGTTTCCAAAGAGATGAGATGGATTTGAGGGGACAAAAGGAACAGGAGGAGGACCAAAGGCCTTTGGCTGACCGAATTGCTTATTGGGAACATCCGCTTATCTCTGTGGGTGTCAAGGACACAGCTCCAGGAAGCCATTTGGGAAGAGAGTGTCCCTCCCAGTTCCAGTTTCTTCTTCTCGTAGTGTGAGGGTGTGTGTTGCAGAAGTAGCAGCGCTTTAAGCCAACTGCAGGACAAGGATCACGACAGAACCAGCAGTAGGAACTGGAGCATTCTGAACTCTGTCTATACTATCAGTGGGGGGAGTTCCACTGTGGAGAGTCTGGACTGCATCTTAAGACTTAGGAGTGATGACTGGGAATTTTCACTGGGCACACTGAGTCCTGGCGTTACTCTGTCAGAAGTTTCAAATACTGTACAGTGAGTAGCACTGAGAGGCTCTGGTGGCAAACTGGACCAGAATAGATTCTAGGGCAGAGTACAGTGCGAGTTCCAACTCAGTGGTGGCAGAACTCACAAACTCAGGGCTGTAGCAGACCATGGCCAACTGCATGCGGGTGTCCATAGCCTGGTTCTCCAAAATGTCCACCCAAATCTTCTCCTCTTCCGTCTCCCCACCTGCAGCACACACAGCATAGTCACCCTCAGCATCCCACCCCAGCCAAGCCAAGAGGATGGCCACTGTCCCCCTCCCTGCAGCCGGCTCCACTCACACAGGTTGTGCTTTCGGGCAAGGTAGCGCAGGATGGCGTTGCTCTGGGTGATCTTGTGTGACCCATCAATTAAGTAGGGCAGCTGGAAAGACAAGCAGGGATGGTCAGATGGGATATGGGGGACATATATGTCAGAAAGGACATATATGGGGTCTGGCACTCTCGGTGTCTGGCATGGGAAACCACCAATGAACATGCTGTACATGGAATGAAAGAATGGGACAGAGCCCGTCACAGAAACCTGTGCAAACACCAGGAATAGCAAGAAGAGAGCCTAAGCTCTGATCTCAAACCTCCTCAGCCAGACAAGGAGATGAGGTGAGGACACCATGCCTTCCCCAAACCTCCCCTTCCCTGCACCTACATTGGGAAAGTCCAGGCCCAGCTTGAATTTCTCATTCAGCCATTGGCTTCTGTCAAAGTCAGGAGCTGTAGACAAGATGAAGTGAAAAGAAGTCAGCCCAGTGTCCCAAGGAGTCAGGTATGAGAACCCCCTAAGAAGGAGATCTGCAACCTGACCCACTTTCACACTTCTCAGGAGTATAGAATGCTTGTAAGGACTGTGGACCCTACATCACCGAGATGTACAAAACATTTAAACAAGCCCTAGAGGAAAACATCCAACTACTGTAGAAGGCAACCCAGCCCTCCACTGGAAGACCAAATTCAAGGAGGTTCCTAGAAGGGACAGGTCCTAAATCCAACTGGAGAAGCCCTGTAGAGCTGAGCAACAGGGGGTCAGACAAGTGTCCCCGGGCACCAATGAACAGGGGGGCCCAGGTCTGACCAACAGGGTGTAGTCACCCACCGTCCCCCAGGGTGTATCTCTTCTCCTCATAGCTTGTGTCTGTGTACTCCAGGAGCATGCGGATGGGGTGAGCCAGCTGCAAGGATGACATAGGACAGGTCACAGATGGGGAAACTGACAGTCTTCCTTCGCCACCTCTTGGTGAGCTCCCATCTTACACTTGCAGTCTCCCCACAAGCTCACATGCTGGCCCGCATAAGCACAAGCTTTCCTGAGTTTGAACTCCCCCTCATAGGCAAAGCTTTCTAACAAGTTCTGAACTCCATCCCTCTCCTAGAAATCAGCTCTAGCTACTTGCCACCCCATGTCTCTGTCCCACCCAGCAGTAGCTCTTTCACTCACCCCACGGATGTCCCAGTAACCCAGTGTCATGGGCATGGTGCTGGTGAGGTGTCCAGAGCAGGCTAACCGGGACCTTGCTAGTTTGAGCTTTCTGATAATGTCCTAGGTTAAGCGGGAGGAGGCGGGACTTGGTTCTGCTTTCCTATTGGGCTATTGGCCTACAGAGTCTCAACTTTCAGACATTCCAGTGCAGGGAGTGCTAGAGGAAGGAGCCAGGGAGCCAGGGGCAAGGCAAAAAAAAAATCTATCCTCATCTCAGACTGACTCAGCAAACATGAAGCAAAAGGCAAGCCCAGGCTAGTATCTGCGTCAGCATCACCCTGCTCTCACCCTGCTGTGCTGTGTCCACGAAGACACAGATGTGCAGGGGGAGACACTCTTGGTGGTCAAACGGCAACACTCCTTTCTCTTCCGGACACTGCTCACACTTCACCATCAGCCCCTCCCGCTTTGGCTCTGAGTGGATCCTGGCGGCTGAGTCAGAACAAAACAGGATGCCTCAAGCCTGAGACACTAGTGTGCTGCCTGTGCTCCCGGATGGCATGCAGGACTCTGCTAAACTGGGCAACTCCGAGCCACATACACATACGACCTCTAGATGCCTGAAAAAATATTCAGGATCACTGAGCACTGGGAAGATGTAAAGCAAAACCACCACGAGACACACCTTTCCCAGTAAGAACCGCTGTAATCAAACAGAACAAAGGTATCAGGGGCAGGTGAGAACTCGGACAGAAGAGAGCCCTTGCATACTGCTGGTAAGAGTGTAAATGATCACAACCATTATGGAAAACAATCTGGTGTTCTGACAATAAACCAAAAATAGAACCATCGTGTGGTCCGGCAATGCCAATACTGGGTATTTATCCACAGGAAACGATATTGGTGTGCTAAAAAGTATGCACTTTACAATAGTCAAGAAATGGATGTGGGACTTCATAAATCTCGAAGGCTTCTATACATCAAGGGAAACATTCAATGGAGTGAAGAGAAAGCCTACAAAGTGGGAGAGAATCCTTGTAACCTAAACATCCGGTAGAGGATTAATACTCAGAATATACAAAGAACTCAAAAGTCAAAGAAATGAGAAATGGGAAAAATGGAGGGCTCTTCCTTAGGAAGGTGGAGGGAGATAAATACAGAAGAAGGAGGATGAAATAAGAGTAAAGATGTCTGGAAAAGTCATACTATTAACTATTTACCTAAAAATACCGATAATACACATAAATTAGTGTATAAACATGAATATATAGTTTGAATGAAAAATTCCAAGAGTCAGAGACTATCTAACAAAAACTCTAACACCAATCATGAGCAACCCTCCTTCGAGTTGTTGGTCAGGGTTCTCCAAAGGTCTCTCAAAATGTTAAAGGTGCCGGGCTGTGGTGGCACATGCCTTTAATCCCAGCACTCGGGAGGCAGAGGCAGGCGGATCTCTGTGAGTTCGAGGCTAGCCTGGTCTACAGAGCCAGATCCAGGACCGGCACCAAAACTACACTGAGAAACCCTGTCTTGGGGGAAAAAAATAGCTCTTGGTTGCCCCCTGGAGGTGGAAGGTTAGGCCCTATTGCTGAAGACATCATGTACTTCAGAGACAGTGCCCAGAGGCATCTAAGCAGGAACGGACCCAAAAGCCTCCTCCCTGAGGACTGGATTTCATGGTACCAGAAGTTACCAAGAAAGCTTCCAAAGGAAGGAGGCAACCAACAGTCCTAAACGGCTATGACACCTACGAACCACAACAAGGACCAGCATGGCACGGTGTACTTTTGATTGTGCTTTTTCTTGTATGCAGAGAATGTTGGGTGGTAGCGATCATTGATATCTCTGTAGACGATTGATGGAATGTTAAACTTTCTCCAGCTCAGACCACAGGGGGGAAGATGGGAAACCCCAAGGGATAAGGAAGTTTGCCCAAACTCCAGGGGAACAGAGCTCTAGTGTTTAACAATGTGTGTGCTGTAGCTAGAGAATTTTTCTCCAGCTCCCACCGCCAAGTCCCGCCAGTTCCGGAGCCCACTTATAAAACAAACATACAGACTCTTACATTATTTAAACTGCTTGGCCATTAGCTCAGGCCTATCATTGTCTAGCTCTCACTCTTATATTCAGCCCATTTCTATTAATCTTTACTTTGCCACGTGGCTTGTGGCTTACCGGTACTTTACATCTTCCTTGTCCTGATGGCGGCTGGCAGTGTCTCCCCCATCCAGCTTCCTGGTCTCCCAATTCTCCTCTCTGTTAGTCCCGCCTTACTTCCTGCCTGGCCACTGACCAATCAGTGATTTATTCATTGACCAATCAGCAACACATTTGACATACGGACCATCCCACAGCACTTCCCCTTTTCTTTTCTTAAAAAGGAAGGTTTTAACCTTTACACATCTCCAAAGTCAGCTTGGTACATTTGGGAATTTGGGCGTAGCTTCTCTTACTACTTCCTGCTGGAAGGGGGGCACTGTATCTTCTGGGGAAACAAAGAAAATTTTAGGATCATGGAGTAGTCCGTGAGGCTGTATCGTCTGAGCCAGTTGCCTTGAAACCATTCTGGATGTTGGATCATCTGGGCCTTGGTGTCACCTTTCAGGGGGTCTTGGCTGGTCAAACCTGATGTATCTTAATCTGGAACAAATCCATAGCCTCTGGCTTTCTGTGGGAACAAAAGCAGAATCTCCTTTCCAAAGCAACATATCCTTATATACAAATTTTGAAGTTAAGGTATCTTTAAAATATACATTTTGGCATAACTCAACAGCTTTTACAATCAAATGTTTTTCTGTAGTTAAAAATCCCAAAGACCTGTCTCGAAAAACAAAAAAAAAACAAAAAACAAAAAAAAATCCCAAAGACAACACAATCCAGATTCTCTGTGTAATATTCATCTTTACGTGACTTATTTTTTATATTACCTTTACTGTCTCTTTAAAGACTTTATTTTTAAAAACTATTTTTTTATATAACTGTATATATTTCTTTTTTTTCTCTTTCAAGCCTATGTACATTTTTACACACATTGTAAACTATTACACCTGAATCTGTCTTATTGTGAATCTATTGCCTTAAACTACAGCAGCTGTGGCTGCTGGCTCTGCCCACCTCAGCTTCCCAACATGGCTATGTTTACCACCAGCTCTGGGAGCTATCGTGGGTCTATGCTTTTATCCAAGCAGCGTGTAGTGCAGAAACCTCTTTTTTTTTTTTGTTTTGTACTAGTAAAGGCTAAATCCACCATGCAGCTTAATGTGCCACTTGCAGAGGCCTCATTCCCGCCATACTGCAAGTCGAGTGAGCACGCTAGGAACCCGCCAGTAGCTCAAACCGGCAGGCTGCCGCTAACTTGAAAGAGACAACTAGGAACTGTTTTTAGCTCCATTTTAGAATCTTTTTACTCAGTTTTTAGGTGGAAACTCTTGCCAACATGTTGGGCGCCATTTGTAGCTTGAGTTTTCCTGCCTGGCCCACAGTCAGGACAAATCTTTGTCACCCACAGTCCCACAGCCGTTGAGACCTGACCAAGTAAACACAGAGACTTATATTGCTTACAAACTGTATGGCCATGGCAGGCTTCTTGCTAACTGTTCTTACAGGTTAAATTAATCCATTTCTATAAATCTATACCTTGCCACATGGCTTGTGGCTTACCGGTACTTTACATCTTCCTTGTCCTGATGGCGGCTGGCAGTGTCTCTCTCACTCAGCCTTCCACTTCTCTCAGTTCTCCTCTCTGTTAGTCCCGCCTTACTTCCTGCCTGGCCACTGATCAATCAGTGATTTATTTATTGACCAATCAGCAACACATTTGACATACAGACCATCCCACAGCAGTGTGCCAATAAGCACTGGCTGCATTGTGTCATATGTCATCTTGCTTCAACCCTTGTTGGGGGAGGGGTTGGGGAAGATATAAGCATGAGGTTATATTTTGGTAGGATGAGTAAGAAAAGAGAGTATCTGAAATTAGGATGGATTCTTTATTTTAAAAAAATAAGATTTTGTTCTAAAAAAGAAGAAAAAGATGTAGACCAATTCTTTTTCTAAAACTTAAAGCCAGGTTGTAGGAAGCCTGAGTAATTTGTGAAGGTTTGTGGATGATGAGACTTAAGGATAATGTGTGTTTAATAGTTAAAGGTTACTAAAATTTCTAAGGTCAGGACTGGAGAGATGGCTCAGCAGTTACGAGCACTTCCTGTTCTTCAGTGAACCTGAGTTTGGTGCCCAGCAGTCCTCAACTGTGAGTAACTCCAGGTCCATAGCATCCAGCACCTCTGTCCTCTGAGGGAAACGGTGCTCACATGCAGATATACACACCTACACATCATTAAAATCTTTAAAATTGTCCCTGAGGTCCAAGTTCAATACAGTGATTATAAAAATTCTTTTTAAATCAAGAGAATTCTCCTAGGTTACAGATCTGCATATAGTAACATGTACAAGAACTGGCTTAAATATTATTTCATCAAAATCACTACTCAGGAAACTGGGTCTTAACAAAATCAAGACTTATTTAAAACCAGAGTTTTGTCTGAGTCTGATCAAAATGTTACAGGAAAGGTAAAATTACAAGATTGATAACACTGTCCCTCTGGCTGTTCAACACAAATAAATGCTGGGAGGCACCCCAGTGAGGTCAGCCAGGACTCAGGCCACGACCAGACCCTTCTGATAAGTCACTGGTCCTCTATCAGAGAGGCCATGGAGTCTCTGGAGACAGGATTTGCACTAGTATGCATCCTGCAGGAAGGAGATTCAATGGAGTGGACATGTTTCCTTTGCTTTTAGAGGAAGCCACATGGTCAACAGACCCTGACCAATCCTTGCTGATGGCATGGTGGTAAAAGAAAAACTGAAAGGACCAGGGTCTCCTCTTAAGATCCTAGCAGTAACCCCTGAAACAATCTCAGCTAACCTAAAAAATAATTTTAAGGTTGGTCTGTGGACCCCAGCTTGGCCTTAAACACACAGAAGGAAACTATAACCAAAGCAATGAACTTTCAGATAACTGGATTAGCTCATTTTAAAGGGGCAATCTGTTAATTCCTTAAAATTGCTAACTGGGGAGGTAGGCTGCCTGCAGATGGTCTCTTTTCCTTTGGTTCCCCCTGATCCAATCCTGTTAGCAGAGGTGGAGTTTTCTGTCCCATCCACCCGGTCCCAAATAGCACACAAAAGCTTTTATTAATTACAAAATGCTTGGCTGATAACTCAGGCTTATTACTAACTAACTCTTACATTTAAATTAACCCATTTCTATTAATCTCCATATTGCCATGTGGCCGTGGTTTTACCAGTCCTCTTCTTGGGCAGCTCGCTCACGTCTCTCATGACTCCACCCCTCCTCATTCGAGTCCTCAGTTTGATTGCTCTGCCTACCCTTATCCTGCCTTGCCACAGGCCAAACAGCTTTATTATTAACCACTGAGAATAATACATATTCACAGTGGACAGAAGGATCAGCCCACAGCATCCCCCTTTTCGTCTAATCAAATGGAAGGTTTTAACTTTAACATAGTAAAATTACATACAAAAAAACAGTTATCAAGTAAGAATTACAGTTACAATATCCAGTCTTTGTATTTGACAATATCAGCAAAAACAATTATCCATTCTATCTTGGTGAGTCCAAAGTTTTATATCTAATTTACCCTTTGATCATAAATAAGAAAACTGGGCGGTGGTGGTGCACGCCTTTAATCCCAGCACTTGGGAGGCAGAGGCAGGCGTATCTTTGTGAGTTTGAGGCCAGCCTGGTCTACAGAGCGAGATTCAGGAAAGACACAAAGCTACACAGAGAAACCCTGTCTCAAAAAACAAAAAAAAAAAAAAAAAAACACTGTAACTATGACTATCTAGTCTTCAACTTCATCAAAGACTTCAGAAGGAAATAATATTACCTGAGTAACCAAGACATGCGGCAAGCAACTTCCAAAAAAATATGAAAAATGACAGAAACAACTGGCTGCCTGGACAGTCACCCAAGGTTCCTCTGTAATGTTGGGGTATCCATTTCTGGCTTACAGGCCTAGCATGTCTGACATACTTTCCTGTGAAGCAGGGAATTTTGAAGGACTGTCCTTGCTTGTCTCGGTAAAGTTTGGCAGTTGTCTTTCTTGTGTCCTGCTGGTCCATTTTGGACAGTAACTGTCAGCAATTGAGGCAAGGGCAGTTTCTCTGTCCACATGGCTAGCTTTTACTATAAAGAAAACAAAAATTCTATGCAGAGTTTCTTCAGGGCCCATCATCTTTTTTTTTGGAGTATACTTGGTGCTGCCAGAAGCAGACATGTCTCACTGTCATGAAAAGTCTAAGTTATTAAAACATTTTAAATGCCATATTCTGTAGGTCTTTGAAATGTTTGAAGATTACCTACCTATCTGAAATATATCTTTATATACCAAAAAACCTAGCTAACATGACTGTAAGTTTGACTGTTATAGATGACTATTAATCTGTATTTCTTAATTATACATTATATTTTTAGTTGAGCTGTATAAACACAATACCTTAAACAAGAATAGAAACATACATACAGTATAATAAAATTAACTTTAAATTTGTATCAATAAACTAAAATCCATACCAATGTAAAATATTTTGAGATTAACAGTTGTTTTTTGGATTAAAGTAGATTCAATAATCTATCCTTTTCCCCCATCATTTCTATATCATATCCCCCTTCCTACTTTTAGAGATTGACTATGACCAATAACCATTTGTAACCAACCCCCCTTAAATGAAAACAAACATTATAACCAATATTTTGGGGATGTGGGCATAGTTTTCTAGACTGCTTTCTATTGATTGGTGGGTGCTGGTCGTCTTTGAGGGACCCTGAGGAAATCAGGATAATAGGTAAGTCTTTGCTGGAGTATTTTGTGAAGCTAGATCATCTCAACCAACAGCCTTGAAGCTGTTCTGGATGCAGAACTCAGAGGAAACTATAACAGAGGCATTTTGAAATGCTGGATCCTCTGGGCCACCCATTTTAATTAATCCATTTCTATTAATCTATGTATTGCCACGTGGTGGTGGCTTTATTGGCCCCCTAGCATCTTGCTTCTTGGGCAGCTTGCTCACATCTCTCATGACTCTGCCCCTCCTCATCTGAGTCCTCAGTTTGATTATTCTGCCTAACCTTATCCTGTCTTGCCATAAGCCAAACAGATTTATTATTAACCAATGAGAGTAATACATATGCACAGTGTACAGAAGGATCAGTCCACACCACAATCCCCCAGTCTCATCTCCTGCTCTGCAATAGCCTATAGAATGGGAAAAGATTTTTACCAGCTCCACATCTGACAGGGAGCTAATATCCAAAATATATAAAGAACTCAAGGAACTAGACATCAAAAAAAAATCCAACTAAAAACTGGGGCATAGATCTAAACAGAGAATTCTCAATAGAGGAAACCCAAATGACTGAGAAACACTTAAAGAACTGTTCAATATCGTTAGCCATCAGGGAAATGCAAACCAAAACTACTTTGAGATTCTATTGTACACCTGTCAGAATGCCAAAATCAATAACACAAATAACAGCTCATGCTGGCAAGGATGTGGAGTAAGGGGAACACTCCTCTACTGCTGGTGGGAGTGCAAGCTTATACAATCACTATGGAAATCAATATGGTGGTTCCTTGGAAAGTCAGTAATTGATTTACCTCAAGATCCAGCTATACCACTCTTGGCATCCTACCACAAAGACAGTTACTCAGCTATATTCACTGTGGCCTTATTCATAATATCCAAAAGCTAGAAGCAACCTAGATATCCCTCAACCAAAGAATGGATAAAGAAAATATGGTAAGTTTACACAATGGAGTATTACTCAGCAGCTTTAAAAAAAATGACGTCATAAAATTTGGAGGCAAATGAATGGAACTAGAAAAAAAATCACACAAATGAGGTAACCCAGACCCAGAAAGATAAATATGATATGTATGCACTTATGTGTGGATATTAGCCATTAAGTAAGTGATAACCAACCTACAATCCATAGACCCAGAGAGATTAGATATAGGGGAAGGGACTGAGAGTGGGGAGCATATACTCCCTCTTGGAGGGGGATACAGAATAGATTTTTATAGGTGGAGTGGAGGCAAGTGGGAACAGGAACAGGAAGATCAGGTGGGGAGGAGGAGGAAAGACAGGGTTGAGGGAGGGAATATGGGAAGAGATGGTTGGAATTGGGGGGCAGTTGAAGGATGATATGGAAACCTAGTGCAATGGAAACTTACTAAAACATATGAAAGCAATCCTAATGAAGTCTCCTAAAAATGGAGGATACCAAGTTCCAACTGGCCATCTCTTGTCACCAAAGGAGGCTTCCAGTACCAGGACTGGGTTGCATTCAATTGAGTTGTTGGCCAAGGGAGTCCCATGGGAATCTCCAAATAACCCAGGCTTTTGCTAAGACAATGGGTTGCTCTCTGCAAACCAACAACAGGGCCCCATTGCCAAGGACAATACCCACACAACTCATTGAACGTAAAGAAGTCAAGCTGGGTGCCTACATGGAGCCTTTAACCTACGTTCTAATGTCTTTGGTGTGGGAAGATACTCTGCAGGCTACCAAAGGAGAAACATAAAAATGAACCCAACCACAAAACCTTTGTTCTCCTGTGGAAATGTGTGGTGGTATTGTGTTCCCCAAAATATTGTGCACCCTAATAAATGTATCTGGGGTCAGAGGACAGAACAGCCACTAGATAGACATAGAGGCCAGAAAATGGTGGCACACATGCCTTTAATCCTATCACTTGGGAGGCAGAGATCCATCTGGATCTCTGTGAGTTTAAGGCCACACTGGAAACAGCCAGGCATGGTAACTCACGCCTTTAATCCCAGGAAGTGATGTCGGAAAGCAGAAAGGTATATAAGGTGTGAAAATCAGGAACTAGAAGCTTTTGGCCTGGTTAAACTTTTAGGCTTTTGAGCAGCGCAGTTCAGCTGAGACCCATTCTGGATGAGGACTGAGAGGCTTCCAGTCTGAGGAAACAGGATCAGCTGAGGAACTGGCAAGGTGAGGTGGCTGTGGCTTGTTCTGCTTCTCTGATCTTCCAGTGTTCACCCCAATACCTGGCTTCAGGTTTGATTTTATTAATAAGACCTTTTAAGATTCGTGCTACAGAAACGCTGGAGCAGCTGTGGCACAGAACCTGTGGGAGTAGCCAACCAATGTCTGATTTGACCTAAGGCCCGCTCCATAAGACAGAAGCTCTTCCTGGCACTGCTAGGATGACCAAGAACCAGAGACTAGATAATCCAGAGACCTAGTGTAAAAGCAAACATTATTGGTCTAAAAAGGAAAGTATCGATAAAATGACTCCTAATGACATTCTGCTATACCAATAAATCGGTGCCTTATTTAGTTATCATCAGAGAGACTTCCTCCTGCAGCAGACAGGAACAGATGCAGAGACCCACAGCCAGACATACCACAGAGAGAATCCTTCAAACACACAGCTCTACATAGGATGTCTCCATCAAATCCCTCCCCTCAGAGCTCAGGGAACCACATAGAAGAGGAGACAGAAAGAATGTAAAAGCCAGAAAGGATGGAGGACACCAAGAGACCAAGGCCCTCTGAATCAACTAGGTGAGGCTCATGTGCACTCACAGGGACTGAGGCAGCAAGTCCAGGGCCTCCACGGGGCTTCACCAGGTCCTCTGAGTACATAGTATAGCTTTTTAGGTTAGTATTTTTATGGGACTCCTGAGTATGGGAGCAAGTGGGTCTCTGATTCTTGTGCCTGCTTTGGGGGTTCTTCCTCCTACTGGGCTGCTGTGTCCAACTTCAATGTGATGGGTTTTGCTTCATCTTGTTACATTTTATTTTGTCATGTTTGGCTGTTATGTCTCAGAAGCCTGTTCTTTTCTAATGAGTGACAGAAAAGAAGCAGATCCAGAGGAGAGGGGAGATGGGGAGGAACTAGGGGGAGTAGAAGGAGAAGAAACTGTAATCAGGATATACTGTATGAGAAAAGTATCTGTTTTCAATAAAAGGGAAAAAGTGACACACACACACACATTAAGAAAAGATTACTAACAGGGTTCACTTGTCCAAGGTTAAACCCTGTATCCAAAAAGCACCCAAAGGAAAAGCAGGAGATCCTTCTTGAAACAGTAAACCAATTGAGGATTTACCCTTGCTCTTCAAAAGGGACCCCAAAGATCAACTACAGTTAAGTAAATCCATGGACCATGATCTGCAGCTCCTACTATTATCAACAGCTTCTCTAAAATTTCAAATAATACTTTGTAAGGGTCCAAGAAAGTGCTGAAGAAAGACCCCAGACTCAAATAGTATGCAAGAATAAAGAGCATTTATTGCCAGCGTGCAGGGTCGAACACCTGTGCAAAATGGCGGTGGCCCGGAGAGGAGCGTGCAGGCCGCTTTTAAGCACAGCTAGGGGGATTTAAGGGACAGTGAGGTCATCTAAAACATAATTGGTCAACGGGCAGCAGTTACATTAGTACATTTTTGATTGGCTGAGGTTTTAGTTTTTCCATCTTTGGGCATACTGGGGCAAGTCAGGGCCTGTTTCAGGGCGTTACAGGAACTGTCCTTTTTGTTCACTGTCTTGTGATACTGTGGGGGCTGGCTCAGGCCTCATCCGGGCTTCCCTCCTCATTTCTGCTCTCAGGGGTGGTGTAATTAATGCCCCTTTGTTGGAAAAACAAAACAAAACAAAATTTGTTTGTTCTTAAAAAACTGAAACCTAGATCTGGTTGTAAAATGAGAAAAATTTAGACCTCTCAACTTAACTACCATAACCACATCCTTTGACCGAGGGCCACTGGATCACCTGAAGTAAGGCCAAGCAGCATCTTTCCTTAGTAAGAAACCCAAAAGGATCAATCCAAACCCTTTTCCGATGTCCATATTTGGATCCAAAGCATCCAAGAACAGCCCTCACCCTATACCCCCAAACTGAGTCCCAAAATCCTAATGAGAAAAATGTTATGATAAAAACAAATGTGTAAGTTAAATATATTGAAATGTTAAAGGGAAATAAATCATCTTACAGCGGAGTCTAAGATAGTCAGATTTACCTGCTTTTAAAAAATAAATTCTTGCCGGGCGGTGGTGGCGCACGCCTTTAATCCCAGCACTCGGGAGGCAGAGCCAGGTGGATCTCTGTGAGTTCGAGGCCAGCCTGGGCTACCAAGTGAGTCCCAGGAAAGGCGCAAAGCTACACAGAGAAACCCTGTCTTGAAAAACCAAAAAAAATAAATAAATAAATAAATAAATAAATAAATAAATAAATAAATTCTTAAAAAAAAAAAACCACAACAGCTGGGCGGTGGTGGTGCACGCCTTTAATCCCAGCACTCGGGAGGCAGAGGCAGGTGGATCTCTGTGAGTTCAAGGCCAGCCTGGGCTACCAAGTGAGTTCCAGGAAAGGCGCAAAGCTACACAGAGAAACCCTGTCTCGAATAACCAAAAAAACAAAAAAACAAACAAACAAACAAAACACAACAAAATCTTTACAGTTAACCTTTTGGTTTTGGCCCAAACTGTAGTAATTAAATACATAAAAAGTCCTATAACAACACATGAACACTTTTACAACCTGAAGTTAATAAGTACATTATGTTGATAAAGTGTCACATGTTGTTTGAGCTCACTGAGCAGCTGGATCTAGATGAGGGCTGTATACTGCCCCCACACCCATTTCAAACCCAAGCATGTTTGTCTCAGAGTCCTCCAAGGCCCTTCGTCTGGGGATGGGATGATACCCCCCCTCCACTCTGTGGAAGGAGAGAGAATAAGAAAACTTCCTGAGAGTAAAAGTCATCAGCCTTCGCCGGGCGGTGGTGGCGCACGCCTTTAATCCCAGCACTCGGGAGGCAGAGCCAGGCGGATCTCTGTGAGTTCGAGGCCAGCCTGGACTATCAAGTGAGTTCCAGGAAAGGTGCAAAGCTACACAGAGAAACCCTGTCTCGAAAAACCAAAAAAAAAAAAAGTCATCAGCCTTGAGAACAATTGAAAAGTGAACTGTTCCCAATGGATGTTAGTGTTGTCAAATCCACGTTACAAACGTGCCCACAGTGAGGAGAGAAACCAGAAGTTCATTGGTGGGAAGCTAAGCCGTGGAGTGAGAGCTCAGTCCAACCCTACCTCCACTTCCCAGTCAGTTTCTCCAGGGTGTACTGAGCACCTAATCTAATGACGCTGTGCTGTCTGTTTGTTGTGCTCTCTCTGTCTCTGTCTCTGTCTGTCTCTGTCTCTGTCTGTCTCTGTCTGTCTCTGTCTCTGTCTCTGTCTCTCTCTCTCTCTCTGTTAACTCTTTTACTTTGCCTTGCTATATACTTAAGAAAACGCAATCACTCAAAACCTAACATATGGCTTCACATATCGTTCTCTGGGTGATACAGCACTCAGGACTAAGCAGCTAGACACCCACACACACACCCCCACATACAGTAATTCCTCCAGAGATGCAGGGTAGGGCCATGAAGGATCCACTGAGCTTTCTGAACAAGTGCAGCCTCTTCCTACAAGTCACTATCAGTGGATTCAGTAGAACCCTGCCTGGGGAAGGCCAAAGGGGACAGCATAGGTGCCTGATGATCTTCATGGGGCCAAGACGGCAGTGACAGAGGCAGCCACCGCAGCTGTTCCTTGCAAATGCTCATACACCCTTTCAAACCTTCCAAGCTCCTCCTGACCATCAGCTGGATAAAATGTACAAGCAGACAGGTTGTTTTCTCCTTTGAGACCCATAACACACTGAGAGATCCATAAGGACAAAGGAAGATCGCTTACTTTCTTTCCTGCACACCTCCCAAACTTACTCATTGCTGGACATGATCTGTTTCTGCTATGTGTAGTGGTGAGGGTTCTCAGGAGCTAAAATCAATAGCATATAGACTCTATACTATAGAGAGACAAATTATTTGGGGGTTATGTGGTTATGCATGTGCTATTTGTCATGGGAAGAGGTTCCTGTGATTTGTCACCCCACGACATGCCCATTGTAAAGGAAAAAGCCACACAGCCCATAATGTATCCAGTCAGACCTGACTGGACAGGAGGCATGGGGGAAGTCCCAGGTTATGACAGAGCAAAAGGAAATCGGACAACCAGGCCAGGAGATGATGGGCATCTGGACGTGACAGAAAGAGTTCGCTCATCATCTGACTTATTTATTAATTTATTTTTTGTCTATCGATGAGTTTTTAAATTTTTTATTTTATGTGTACAGATATTTTGCCTGCATGTAGCTATGCACCACATACCTGCAGTACACACAGAGGACAGAGGAGGGCGCCAGATCCCCAGACTTGAGACACAGACCATGGTTAGCTAGCAAGTGGTTACTGGAAGCCAAACCTGGATCCTCTGAAAGAGCAAATGGAGCTCTGAACCTCTGAGCCAGCTCTGCAGCCCCCAAACTAGAGTTTGATTAAAGCGGACTCATCTACAATCAGTTCTCCATGAACTGAGTGAATTATACAACATTAAACATCTTCACTGACAGGGAGAGTCATTGACATTAGAGGAGACATAAATAATAACAATGAACTGACAGTTACCGTATATTCAATTCGGTTTCCTTAGACAGAAAAGGATTAACAAAGAATGGACGTCCCCATGCCAGCAGAGCTTCGGGCCAGCGCCAAGAGGCCATCAGAAACCCAGTAAAGACAACATACTAGACACCTAATATTGACACAGCCAGTGGGGGGTAGAGGGAACATCCTGGGTCCCTGCTGGGCACTCCCAACAGCCCCATCATCACTCACTGAGACCCACACCTGTGTTCGCAGTTCAAAGTCCCCGTATGCTACAGTGAAGGAGATTCTAGGCAAACATACTTTACCCCCTTGAGCAGTATTTCTCAACCTTCCTAACACCAAAACCTTTTAAGACAGTTCTTCATGTTGTGGTGACCCCCAACCATAAAATTATTCCATTGCTACTTCATAACTGTAATGTTGCTACTATTATGAGTTATAATGTAAATATCTGACATACAGGATATCTGATATATGACCCCTACGGAAGGGTCATTTGATCCCCTAAAGGGTCACGACCCACAGATTGAGAACAGTTTCTCTAGAGAGCTTTGTCCCTGCTGTGAGGGTCTCAGATTAGAATCAAGATATTTCAAACTCCTTCTGTTCCATTAGACTCCTCAGAGCCAGCACGACAGGCTCGGAGCTCAGACTTCTGGAAGCAGCTGTGACACTCGGAGAGTCCAAAAAGCAAAAGGAATGAGACACAACACAGAGCTAGTGTGTTTCAGGCTTTATTGGCGATGAGAAGGCCTGGGGCAGCCCCCCCACTGGGGAACTTGAGACAGTATTGACCTTTAGGGTAATCCTAGGGAGCAGAGTTCAGGGCAGACATCAGGTCATGGAAGAGGACTGTGTGGTTGGGTTGGGGCACAAATGAGGAAGGGGTCTTGATGAAAGGAAGTGGGGAGATGAAGACTGCATGGGCTTGACCAGGGTTTGAGCTGAGGAGACTGAAAAGCTGGAGAAGGCGGTGGGAAGGAGAAGGAAGTGAGATCAGGGAGGCTGCAGGGCAGAAGGCCGGCTGTCCTCAGGGCCTGGAGGATCTCCAGTGTGGACTGGCACTCCTTAGGAAAGCCAGTGTAGCAGGGGCCTACTTGTTACTCCAGTGGGCCATCTTTGAAAATATAGGTGTTGAGATGAAGCGGCTGGTCTTCATGTAGGCAGAGATCTTCTTCAGGCCCTGCAAATTGGGAAGGACAGAGCAGGAGCTCAGGTCTGCAGCCCACTGAGAGGAGCAGCCCCATGCCAGGAACAGCCTTTGTCCTGGGCTCAGGCTGGAGCACAGGGCAGCCTGCTTAGCTCCCAGCCCAGACAAAAGAACTCTTCAATTTCCCCCTATTAAAGAGAAGACTGGGTCCTGTGTGAGTTGTTTTACACCCGCTAAAAATTACAATATAGGCTCAGAAAGCCTACATTGATCTATATCACTGATCCTGCAAGATCAGTTATCAGGGAAGAATCTGAGGTCTCAATGTCCTCTGGCTAACACAGCTCGAGAAACAGCTGCTTCGGAGCAGACATCTATGTGCGCATGCTCTCTCGCTGTCCCTCTCTCTCCTCCCTCTTCCCTCTCTACTCCTCTGCTGGCCTCCCAGGGAGGCCCTGTTCCAATCTCTCTGCATAGAAACGGCCCTATTTGTGCGGAGGCTCTTTCTAGCCTGTCTTCACACGCAGAAGAGACCTAACAGGACAAAGGCCCAGAAAAACTGGACCGTGTGTGCTCGGGAAGACAGCCAACACCCAGTGACTCAGCAAATCATGCAAGAAGGGGAACATCAAGATGACAGCCCACGAAGAAAAGCCAAACAGAATTCTAATCAGTTTCCTGAGGGCAGAGTTAACTGTTCTCTACCTGGTGCTCGGTGCGATCTCACTGCACGCTGGCTGTCCTCATCTCCCCTACGAATACAGGGACCACCCCATGTGACTGTATGTTGTGCTATGAGCCATACGCCAAGCTGGAGAATACACAGATAATTCCGGAGGGCGCAAAGAGATCCACGACCAACTAACTATACCCGAGCTGGGCCAAGGGGCCCCGTGTTTCTCCACACACCTGCCCTAGAGCCATGCCAGCTATTACACAGTTCCGAGGGTACCCAGCCTGGGCCAGAACCAGAGCTGATGAGAACTAGCTGAGAAAGGTTGGACATTTAGTTAGGTGGCTGAGTGCATGCCTAGCAAGCACAAGGCCCTGGGTTCAGTCCTCAGCTCTGGGGAAGGAGACAGAGAAGTAGCTGAGGAAGTGCATCCCTTGATAGAGAATGGGCTAGGTCAACAGATTGCAGATTGAAAAATCCTTGGATCAGTGTCTCCAATTCCCAGATGTCTGAATGACCCAAGGATGGTGTAGGTGCAGTCAAGGCTGGACTCAGCAGCCCTGTGCATCTCACAGTCTGGCTCCCTAAAGCTCCCTGCCTACTCAGTTCCAAGATGGAGGCATTTTGCATGCCCCCTGGGACCCAACATGAACCTCCTAGAGAAGAGACTGCCAGAGAATCATAGTGAAGACCCCATTTCACAGACAGGACCTGTGGGATGAAAGAGGAGCATGACAGGGTGGAAACAAGAACTCACCAGGGCACACTCACGATAGATGTCCCCAGCAGGGTGGGCACTCCCATGTCTACTCAGGGAGGCCCCAGCTACAGCCCTGAGCTCTCAATGCTCTGCAGATCAGGTCTGGATTTTCTCACATCTGGGAATGTCACATCAGTCCCGCCTGTCTCACTCTCCTAATGCCAAGACCCATATCCTATTGGTGTGCTCTGCCTTGCCAAGGATCCCAAACAGGAAAATGAGGCTGGGGGTGGGGAAGGGGGACTGAAGCTTTTTCTTTTGACACCAAGCAGGGACAGTCACTGAATGCTGACCCAGAGACAAAAATGGAGCTCAGTGCAGCTGCTACTGGTGCTGAGACCATGAGCAAGTAAGGACCCTTCACAGAATCAGATTCCTTATCTGTCCAATGGGACTCAGAATCGCATCAACCTTTGGGGGTTTTGAAGTGATAAATGTTGCCCCATACAGTTCTTTACAGAAACCTCAAACAATTCTAGTTATTTTCCTTTACTCTAAGGACTAGAAAAGCATTGTGGAAGAGAGGAAGAAGGCCACCCAAAGGAAGCAGGATCAGGGCATCACCTCAAAGCGAGCCAAGAAGTCCTTCAGGTTTGGGAAGGCATCCAAGCACTTGGGCTCAAATATACGGTGCTGGTCAAGGATATCGTAAGCAAGGAAATCCACATAGGTGATCTGCAGGAAGCCAAGGGTCAGTGTGCTGCAATTTGAGGCCTGGGAAGAACGGCAGCTCCTCCTCCCCACCCCCTCTCTTTACCTTGTCCCCTGCAAACCATGGCCGCTTGCCCAGGAACTCAGAGTAGAGCTTCATCTTCTCGGGGATGGTCTTCAAGAACTCTGGTTTCTGCTTCTCCTGAGGCAGAAAACAGCTGTCACCACCCTAAGACTCAGGCTCCCCAGCAGACAGGTTGACCTCCCAGAGCTGTGCAAGGGAACAGCCACCTTCCCAACAATGGGCCAGGTCTGTGTTTAGGTTTTCATTTAACACATCACTATTTTATTGGTAGCAGAATTAATGTGTGAGGTGATGGAGCCTCAGATTGGAATTTCACACTGTCCCTGGAATCTGACACCACTGAAGTCCAAAAGTTACCCTCAGGATCTCCTCAGCATCTTGCATGTTCTGGCTGCAGAGACCCAGTGGAAGAGAAGACAGTTATACTGGGTTGGGGAGGCAATAAAAACAGATCACATACGTGAAGGGCCTGCATCAATTTAGAGCAGTGACTAATATTCAAAGTTAGGAGGTTGAAAGGTCAATTGGCTGATGACCCTGAGCGGCCTATCAGGAAGACGTCCTGATTTCTGTTGATACCTAAGACAGAACCATGGGGAACACACTGGATAGATGTGTGAGACCAGTGTGCGATATACCTATGTTCATCATTTGGGGAGTACACTGTTGCCTGTTGGTAGAAGGGAGTTCAATGTTGCTATCAAGTGTCTTTCTCAATCACTGTTTGCCTTAATTTTTGGAGACAGGATCTTTCATTGAATCTAGAGCTCACAGACTGGCTGGACTCATTGGCCAGCCAGCCCCCAGAAATCCTCCCGTTTCTCCCCCAGAGCACTATGATTATAAGAGCATGCTGCCACACTCGGGTTTTTATGTGGTGCTAAGGATCCATTCTAAAGCCCTCATGCCACACAGCAAACGCTTTTAACCACCAGGCCATTCCCACACCCTCTAATTTCATCCTGGAGGCTTTTGGTATGACCATTGGGAAAGACGACACATGGAAGAAGAGGTCAAAGGACAGATGTGGTCGAGATTTACAACTATGCTGAAGGACTTAGATCAACTGTGCACCAGACAATCTCAACCGTCTCTTCCATGGTTACATTAGTAATGGTAGTTTCACAGTGTTCATGTGCTGTCTCACTGGGGTTATGAGGGTCCTTCAGGGTAGAGAAGGAGAACTCAGAGTATCAGTAACACTCGTCATTCACTGAAGGAGGATGCTGCAGATCTGAACACATGACTTTAAGTCCTGCCGCAAACCCTATCTGCTCCATCCCTGGCAACTCACAAAGTCTGGGTTGTAACAGAGCATGATGAGCTGCATGCGGTTGTCCATAACCTGGTTCTCCACGATGTCGGCACGAATCCTCTCCTCCTCTGTCTCTCCACCTGCAGCACACACAGCACACTCACCTTCAGTATCCCATTCTAGCCAAGACAAGGAGATTGTCCCCCATGCCCCACCCCGCTGCCAGCCCACTCACACAGGTTGTTCTTGCGGGCAAGGTAGCGCAGGATGGCATTGCTCTGGGTGATCTTGTGTGACCCATCAATTAAGTAGGGCAGCTGGAAAGAGAAGCAGGGATGGTCAGATGAGATATGGGGTCTCTGCATCTCTTTTCTGGGTGAGGACAGACAGGTGGTTTGGCACTCAGTGTGCCTGGCAAGGTGAGCCCTCCATGAACACACTTCACAAAGAATGGAAAAGCTGGACCCAGCCCAAAACAGAAACACTGTGAAGCTACCAGAAATGAGTGTGGGAGAGCTGAACCTCTGATCTCAAACTGTCTCAGCCAGGAAAGGAGATAAGATGAGAACACCATGCCTTCCCCATACCTCCCCTTCCCTGCACCTACATTGGGAAAGTCCAGGCCCAACTTGAACTTCTCATTCAGCCACTGGCTTCTGTCAAAGTCAGGAGCTGTAGACAAGATATGAAGAGAAATCAGGCCAGTGTCCCACCCTACTCCTGGTATTCGACCAGAAGCAAGAATCCCTGAGGTGAGGAGGTGGCAGGTGAAGGGGTGGAGGCAGTAAGGGATGGGGAGGGGGGGGTGCAACCCCTCACAGAGTCACTTTCCAAGATGGAGGAGAGGGATATAAACAACTACTGGTAATAAGAGGAGCCTGGACCCATGGGCCCCCAACAGTGCACCCAGTCTAGTTATAAATACAGATGGACCAGGAACTCCATTCTCGGTGTTCTACATTGAAAAACCAAACTGCACCCTCAAACAGGTTTCTGGAAGCAGCAGGCTCTAACTCCAGCTGTAGCAGGCATGAGGTATAAGAGGCTAGGCATGGTTGATGGGCATCACTGGGCAAGAGGGAAGCAGGTGATTGACAGGGAAGGTGCCCTTACCGTCCCCCATGGTGTATCTCTTCTCCTCATAGCTTGAGTCTGTGTACTCCAGGAGCATGCGGATGGGGTGAATCAGCTGGGAGAGAAGACCACAGGCAGAAGTGAGAAATTGTGAGGACCTTACTGTATGACTTCATCTTCTCCATTTGAGACCCCCACACTGCACAAATACAGCCACCATGCAGTGTGCATATCCTGGCGCGAGTTCGCACCTCCCTCCGCAACTCCCCCCCCCCGGCCCCCCCCCCCCCCCCACACAGCCTCCCCAGTGTGTGAGCTCCTGAGCTCTGAGAGCTACAGGCAGAAGATTCTAGGGAGGCCTGAGGAGTATCCTTCTGCTAGAAAGGGCCTTGCTGTTATGAACTTTCTGTTTCACATCCCAGTCCCCTCTCTTACACCGCGGACATTCCAGTATCCCAGTATCATAGGCATAGTGCTGGTGCTGTGGCTGGTGCTGGTCTTCTCAGACTGGCTTCAGCAGGGTTGAGCTGGGTCTCTGGACAAGCTGCGACTTTATGCAGACTCCCAGAGAGGCCAAGGAGGGACCAAGCGGCCCGTCCCTCCCCACTCTGCACCAATCCCAGTCAGGCACGCCCCTCCCTCCCTTGTGTAACCAGAGCTACAGATCCTGACCCAGAAGGCACAGGGCCACACCCTCTCCGAGAGAGGAGGGATTAGATCCTTTGCCGCCTCTGCCCCAAGATTCTGTTCTGTGCACCCTGAAGGCAAAATCTTTTCTCCTGCTCCAAACCCTCTTAGCAACTGCCGCCATCGCCACCTGCTGGATACTCCGGAAACTGACACTGGAAACTGGAGACTGGCCAGAGAGCTACAGAACCAAGACATTCTGCCTTCTTCCTTTTCTTTGCAGAGCTCGGTTTTCAAACTCAGACTGTGGGAATCTGTCATTCGGGGAGGCTCAGCTCTCAGCTTAAGGACAAAAAGACGCGCCCCCAACCTGAAGCCTTAATCTAGCACCTATCCTTGAAGAAAGGACTCTGCTGATCTGACAGCTATCAGACTATTGTGCACAAGGACTCCAGTTACAGGAACAGTCGGTGACATGGAAACAACCCAGGGCAGGGACAGACAGAAGAGTAAATGGTCTCTGTATTTTATTTATATTTGAGAACCCAGTCCTTCAGGTTATCAATCGTAAAAAAATCAATCAGTGTTTTGGCCATGTTTATGAAT
Organism: Peromyscus californicus insignis; assembly: GCF_007827085.1. Classification (NCBI taxonomy): domain Eukaryota; kingdom Metazoa; phylum Chordata; class Mammalia; order Rodentia; family Cricetidae; genus Peromyscus; species Peromyscus californicus. Next base: position 86,137,284 of record NW_026294617.1, read on the forward strand.
CTAAATTCAAGACCCAAACACAGAGAGGCATGAATCTGAGGGAAGCCACAGGCATGGACAGCAGTCAGCTGACAGAACCAGCAAGGGAGTAAAGAGCTCACCGATGGGTGTGTGCAATAGAGTGGGAGAGCATGTGTTCCCAAGAGGCTTGCTTTCAAGGGACAGCAGGATGCTGTCCACACAGGAGCCTGGAACACTCTGCACAGGACACAAGGAGCCCAAAGCTAGACCCTCAGCTGTCCAGATGCCTGGATTCTGGTCCTGGCCCAGGTTCCTGACACACATGTGTCTTGATGTGACAGGGTGGGTCAAATGGCCTTTCAAGTTACCCTGGGGTATGTTTTGGGTCCTGGGGGAACCTTCATAAAGACAATGTCCTACCAACAACAGGGTCCCACATGTCTACTTTCTTCCTTGAAGGCAAGACACTCTTCCAAAATCAAGAGGCTTGTGCCTAATTGACCAGAGGATGACATCACCTTGTTTACAGAAATTTATCAGAAATCATGAAAACAAATGACGGAAGTGGAGACTAAAATGGGTTTGGAAGCCAAAGGGCAAGGCTGCTGCTCTGCAGAAAGTACCATTTGGGATTAAGTCATCCTTTCCTAGGTCTACAGGATATGAAGGCAGCATGTCACTGAGGGTTTGCCCTCAGGAGGGTGAGGTGTGCAGAGAGGGCGCAGGGAACAGGCCGAGGCTGTCTTCATTCTGTGAAATTAGAGAAGCCACATGCTTTGCAGGTCCTCGGTGAGGACGCAAGCTCAGAGACCATGTCACCGGAGCTGACAGTGTCTGTGGCAAATGCTGTTTTAACATTTGGACATTTGGAGAGAAAATTGAACTTTTTTGGGTTTAATCTGAAAAAAAAAATGAGTGTTAAGTGCTAAGATTGAGTAGAAAATAATAACTTTAAAAGGCATTAAAAGAACATTGAAGCAATTTTACACAGAACAGAAATGGTACCATTGTGATCATCCAGTCTGTTTCCTCCTTTATTAAACATTATTTCTCCATTATTAAAATTGAGTCTCTAGCGTAGAGGCCCCACGGATAAGAAGGCCCTTCATGTGAACTCTAAATTGGCTACTAAAGACCACAAGTCTAATGGGAATTGCAGGGAGATATATTGTGTACCCTAATAAACCTATCTGGGGATCAGAGGACAGAGCCAGCCACTAGATTAGACAAAGAGGCCAGACAGGGGTGCCACACATCCTTAATCCTATCACTCGGAAGGCAGTGATCCGTCTGGATCTCTGTGAGTTCAAGTCCACTCTGGGAACCAAGTCAGGCAGTGGTGGCACACACCTTTAATCCCAGTATTGGGAAGCACACACGCCTTTAATCCCAGGAAGTGATGTTGGGCAGAGAAAGGTGTATAAGGCATAAGTAAACAGGAAGTCTTGCTCTTGAGGCTGAGTATTTCACAGAAGTAAGCTAGTGGCTACCTTATTCTGTTTCTCTGATCTTTCAGCTTTCACTCCAATATCTGGCTCTGGGTTTTTTTATTATAAGACCTTTTAAGATTCGTGTTACAGAGGCATTTAGCAAGTACGAGGTACATCAGCATATTTGCACACACTATGGTGGCTGGAGAAGGGGAGTGGATGATAGAGAAGGAATCCTTGCTGACCAGAACAAGAACTCAGGGGACCTGGGAAGGAGCCAGAGCCCTGCAGCCCTTCAGAGGAGAGAACAGCTCTGCAGAAGAGGGTAAGGGCTGGGACAGCAAGCCCTCAGTGCAGGGTCCCGGAGTCTAAGAGCATCACCCTTTGAAGGAGAGAGGTCTCTAAAGGCAACAGGGAGCAGTGGGGACCAGGGACATGGGAAGATGTCTGAGGCCAGTACTGTGCTGGAGAACTGAATCCCAGAGTTGATCACTGATCTCTGGCTGTCACTGTGCTGTCACAAGTTCACAGCCCAGCCAGTCCAGGTGGCTTAAAAGGACACTGTGCATGAAAAATCTAAATATATTAGAGGGAATTTGTCCTATAACCTGGAGAGTGCCATCTGAAATGGAATCCATAATTTCTCCCAGCCTAATGGGTGACATTCTAATGTCGTCAATGCAAATTCACAGAATTCTACATATAATGGCTTCAGTGGTTTTTTTCATTTTTTGTTTCTTTTTTCTTTTGTGTTTTCTAAGAGAAGGTTTCTCTATATAACAGTCCTGCTTGTCAAGGAACTCACTCTGTAGACCAGGCTTGACTTGAACTCCCAGAGATCTGCCTGCCTCTGCCTCTGAGTGCTGGGATTAAAGGTGTGCATCACAACCATTCATTGGCTTCAGAATTTTGAAAAACTGCAGGAGAAATGAGTACCAACAAATAATTAAGTGTTCTCTGCCTCAAGGAAACTTTCTGAAAGTCTCTGCAGTGCTGACTGTCCAGAACACTCAGGAAATAGAGAAGACACATAGTATTTTCTCATTCTGTAGGAAATGATGAAGTGAATGTCACCATGTCCCAGACGTGGACAAAGAACACCCTCATCCCTGTGATAGTAAGAATGGGAAAAGGGCTGGCACAGAAAAGCAGAATAAGTAGCCCGTGCCACCATCACCACGGAGCAGAGACAGGAAGTGAATCTTCAGGTTGTGCTTTCATCAGAGAACAGGCAATGTGAGTCGATGGTGGTTGATACCCTAGGAAAACAAACAGTCTTCACATTGTGTCTCCACCCAGTGGGTGTTTACAGTTAGAGGAGCTTCAGGGAATCCACTGTGTGGCCTGCAGGAGGCCCTGTGTATAAACCCAGATCCATTAAAAAAGATAGGAAGGAATGAGGGAAGAGGGGAGGGAGAGAGAAAGGGAGGGAGTTCCCAAGGGAGGGAAGGAATAAGGAAGGGTCACTGGGATACAGGGAAAAGAGAGAGGTTTCTCCGGTCCCACCCGGACCTGTGGTCCCACGGCTGCTTATAAAATAATCACTCAGAGGCTTAAAATTTATTTACCAGTTGCATGGCCTATAACAGTCTTCTTGCAAGCTAGTTCTATCATCTTAAATTAACCCATTTCCATTAATCTATGGTATTCCATGTGTTCCATGGCTTTACCAGTCTGGTGGCATGTTGCTCCTTGGGTGGCAGGCTGGCCTCTCTCCAGACTCTGCCTTTCTCTTTCCTGTCTCTCTCCTTGGATTTCCTGCCTGCCTCTAAGCTGCCTTGCCATAGGCCAAAACAGCTTTATTTATAGCCAGTGGGAGCAACACATATTCACAGCATTTTAAGACGAGTTTTAATGGTCTTATTAATAATAATTAAAAAAACCCAGAGCCAGATATTGGGGTGTTTTCCACAGATGCATGTTAATGCCGCAATCAACTGCATCTAACAAATACAGCAAAATGGGGATTTGGAACATGAGGACCTGAAGGAGGTGATAATGCACACTAACTAGTGATTTTCTTTTTCATGGCCTGTTTTTCAGAAACTGCCCGTATAAAATCACGAAACCTGCCGGAAACTTACACGTTACATCAGTTGTCGTGACTACTCTCAGGTCTGGCATGAGCGGTCATGTGGGAGGCAGCACCAGAGGGTGGCTGTCAATCACTGTCTAGTCTGTGCCTGAATCCCCACCTAGGCATCACACAGAAAGTGTACTGTATCATGGTTAAAAAAAAAAAAAACTGTCCAGATAGAGCATGGTAGTGTCAGCAGTGAGAAGGGTGGAGTCGGAGGAGGGGAAAGGCTTGTAGACAGACAGAACTGCTGGGGCCCGACGGGGGAGCTAGACCATCTGCAAGGCCCTTTGTACACACTAGATATCAAAATACAGAATTGGGCACCCACTCAGGAATCCTGAAAAATCTGTCTGACTATGTCTACTTGTCAGGAGGGAACCTGAGGTCCAGGAATGCTTAATCAACTTTCTTCTTTTGACACAACTAGTCAGTGGGAGAGGGCCCAGGTCAGAGGGGCTCTGTGGGTGCCACTCTGTGAGGTCCCTGGGCTCATGCCTCCTGACCTCCTGCAGGGGACCCCATCCATCTCTCTCCATGTGCATAGACCTGTTCCTGGTTCACAGCTAAGCTCCTTCTAGCCCACAATCCGAACTCCTAACAGGACAAAGGAATCCAACAGATCAGGGCGGCATAGATGAGATCTTACCTATGACTAAGCAAAAACTGGATGAAAGGCATTGACAGCAGACCCAGAAAGAAAGCCTCATCAGCAATCAAAGCCCTGAGAACAGAAAGTTCATGTTTCTCCAGATTGGTGCCTGAGGTCAATCTCACTGTACCAAAACTAACCTCATCCCCAGCAGACCTGTCAGAACAACAGTTAAGTATGTTCTATATTCCAGGCCTTCTCTCCGGACAGTGAGTGGCAAATAGTTTCTAAAGGGTTCAGAGACAACCAGGGCTTCCTGTACCACCAAGCCAGCTGCAGCCAGCCTCAAGCACAGACCTCAGCTCTCCTTCCCCTCTGCCCTCACGATTGTGACAGAAGGATCTGACACAGACAACACATGAGAGGGCAGGGTTTTCTTTGCTGTGTCTCATGTCTTTATTAACTAATTTGTTTATTTATGCTTGTTTATTGGGAGGAGGACACCCAAGAACCATGAAAACAACTTTCTGGAATCAGTTCTCTTTCCACTGTCTGAGTCCTGGAATCAAACTTGGGGTATCAGCATTGGCAGCAAGCGCCTTAATCCACTGAGCCATCGCGTTGATCCCAAGAGATTTGTTTGCCTCACGGATTCCGAGAGATTTTTGGGCCATCATGGCAGCAAGTACAGCTCTCTTCCTTTTACCTTGTGCCCGGAAAACAGTGGCCACTCCCCAGAAACTGTAACATCTTCATTTGCTCAGGGAGGGCCTCCAGGTACTCTGGCTTCTGTTTCTCCTGATACCAAAGACAGCTGTCATCATTCTCGTGCACAGGCTTGCTGGCGGAGAGGATGGCCTGGCAAGGCTGTGCAGGCCCCCGCTGGGCAAGAGGAACAGCCATTTTCCTGAGCCTGGGCGTGGGTTAAGGTCAAGTTAATAAACAGCAGTGATTGGACTTCATGAAGCTGATGTCTATAAAGGTGATGGGAAGTCAGATTAGAACACAGTATTGTCAGCCTGCCATCCTGTGCACACCTGTAATGCCAGCACTCAGGTGGGTGAGCTAGCAACATTGCAGGGAGTTTGAAGTCAGCCTGGGTTACATAGTGGTCTCCAGACCAGCATTGGATATAGTGTGTTTCGACAACAATATGACCAAAAGGATGGCTCAGCCATTAAGACACTTGATGCTCTTAAAGATGACCAGAGTTTGTTTCCCAGCACCCACCTGGCATGGCTCGCAACTGCCTGTAACACCAGCTCCAGAGGATCTGACCACCTCTTCTTGCCTCTTAGGGTACCCATAAGCATGTGCAGGCATGTGCTTGCACAAACATACACACACACACACACACACACACACACACACACACACACACACACACACATACACACACACAAATACAAATAAAATAAACCTTTAGAAACAACATTTTAACCTGAAAAATGAAAACAGCATAACAAAATTAAAAAGAAGACCAAAACTGTCCCTGAATCTGTTGCCACTGATATAAACTCTCTTCTGTGGGTTTGGCACAGTCATGTCTGAATGGAGTGGCAGAAGTCATAGAGCCAAAAAGGCTGCTTGACAAAGATCCAGCAAAGCTGAGCCACATGATGGCTGCCATGCCACCTTTGGTTTACATCTCCACCTGTTGCGTACTTGGGGCACCTTTAATATTTGTACAGTTTAAGGATATTGCATTGATGGAAAATTCCTTATCAATCATTTATGCCTTTTCCCAGGAATGCTGCTTCTAAGCTTTCCCAGGACAGTCCTGAACATACTATTCCCCCAGCTTTTAGGGAGATATCCTTATCTACTTGAAGGTCTTCCTTCCGCCTTGGAGGTTGTGACACATAAAGAAACCAGAGGTCTCTTCATGAGGCTATGAGACATTCTTGAAACATCTGTCCCTGTACTTACACAGGAATAAGATATTCAAAACAAAGTAAACTTTAAAGGGTCAACAAGAAGTATCTATCCCATGTCTGATTCCTCCCTCGACACCCTTGCATCCATCCATCTTCAGACCCTGCCCCTATCCAGAGCTGGACTCCAGCATGGGTTGAACTCAGGAGGCTGTGGACCTCTGACCCCATCCAGCCATGGACAGACTGAAAAAGCAAGGAACTGAATTGTTCCTCAAAAGTCAAGAGCTTTACCCAGTGAGATTTCAGAAGAACAAAATAAGCATTTGGGAAGATTTCCATAAAGTAGAGGAATAACTGAGGCTATAAGGAGGGAAGGAGAGGAACGTAGGATTTTTGGCCCTGAGAACAGCATTACATACGTGCAGCAGACTGAAAGGCAAGCTGTGGTTTTCTGAGTAACCCGTTAGGAAAATCTGCTGATTCATGTGGATGTAAGAGGGACTGCACTGGGAGAGGCTTGCACAGAGTTCATAAGCCAGGGTTCCATGACAGTCCATCCTGGAATTCTCGTTTTCATTGATTGAACCAGAAATGCACAGATAGCACAAGTCAGCTGGACCAGAGCCCTTGGCGCAGGCCAAGGCCAGAGGTAGAGAGAGTACAGAGCAGACGCTACTCTCTGGGAACTCAAGGTCCACTCTGGAAGAACAGACACTGTCTTGAGGTTGGTGGGCTCTGATAAGAACATTTAATGCAATTTTTCCAAGGCCAGCCCTGTGAAAGTTCCTCCCAGAGTCCTAGGAAAGACACTACATCCAGCGTGGGGTTATGTGAGGGAAAGGAATCTACATACACCATGCTTTTTTTGTCTGTTTACTTTATTCCTCTATGACGAAATTCTATCTATTCAGCTTCATCTCTATCCTCACATTCACCTCTTCTCTGTGCACACTTTTCCTGTCCTCATAGTTTTAGTAAGCTCCTGTGCTTTTGACCTCATCTTCATCCTCTGTCCCTGTGTCCTCCATCTCACCTTCCTGTCTTACCCCTGGCTCTCAGGAACTCTACCAGAGATCTGCCTTACCCTCTACAGAATCTCTGTCTTCCTCTCTTTTCTCTGGCCACGTGGTTCTGTGTCTGCCGTCATAATTCTGCCTGGTTCTCTCTGGACCAGTCTATATCTTTCCCAAGACAGCAACACCTTCATGTTTATGATACAACATAAGAATTGCAAGGTCCCCACCAGAAGTTTCCTGGCAACTTCATTTGCAACCCAAAAAGGGGGAGAGAATAAGGGTGGAGCTAGATAGAAACTGATATAAATCAGAGAGGAAATTTATGTGCTAGAAATATAACCTTAGTGTGGTGAGGTGAGAACATTACGAGTCTATCATCAATGTGCTCAGACTACAGACTTACGGGTGACAGGGTAAAGAAATCTATAAGTCACTAAAAATAAAACCGCCACTGTTTGTCTCTGCTACCAGTTTCCTGACAGGGCGGGGGAGGAGTCCTGACAGCTAGTCACTGTGCATCACAGCTTAAAGGACCTGGTGAGAGGAAACACCGTTGATCTAAGAAGTTGCACTGGAGCAGTGGGAAAAGGGGGAAGATCTGAACTTGATTTGCAAAAGAAGCAAAGCTATGCACCTAGAGGGCCAGGCACTTGGCCTGGGAGCCAGGTTGTCTGCAAAAAGACATTTTACCTAGTTCAGGGGCTTCAGGCACCTAGCAGGTGGTCTGATACCTGCTTGTCTTTCAACGCTTTGTTTTGGAGCTGGCCCTATCTTTGGATGTAGCTAAAAGGGGGTATTTGCAAAGGGCAGATGCCTAACACATACTCGTTCTATGGGAATTATGAGCACAAGAAATTCATAGCAAGGTGTAGCTGAATATTAAAGCTGTATAACACCAAATATTCTGTGATAAATGGCTTCCCATTTGAAAGAACCTTGATCGGTCAAAGTATAACATATTATATACAGTTGGACTCCTATATCATTTCTGTGTGGCTCGCCACAAACACTCACTTGATACAGCTGGGGTTTGGAAGGACAGTGGCACCAACATGGGGAATGACCTGGATTGTAAGTACCTATATGAGTTCAAAAAAGAAACAGGTCTGGGTTCGTAAGAACCCAAGAAGAGTCCTGGCCCTGGTCCAACCTTGTTAACTCCAGTTCAGGGCACTGGATGACTCAGATATGTCTCAAAGAAAGAAGATGGACAGGCACTGAGGAAAACCCCAAAATTGACCACCACAGCCCTTACACACACACACACACACACACACACACACACACACACACACACACACACCACACCACACACACACACACACACAGAGTGAAGTGAGTGTTTTGGCTAGTATTTTCTCAATTTGATACAAACTAGAGTCATTTGAGAAAGGGACTCTGAATTCAGAAAAAGCCTTCATAAGATTTGCTTAATTATTTCTGTTGTTGTTGGGGTTTTGTTTGGTTGGTTGGTTAGTTTTGTTTCAGACAGGGTCTCTCTACATAGCAATGGCTGCCCTGGGACTCATTAAGTAGACCAGGCTGGCCTCAAACTCACAAAGGCCTTCCTGTCTCTGTTTCTGGAGCACCACAATTAAAGATTTGCACCAGCATGGCCAGTGCTTTTCTGTTGCTTCTCCGTTCTAAGAGCTATACTGGGGAGAATATGGCCTGCAAGGTCTAAGTACCGGCCCCACATGGGGAACGTTTGCCAACCTCTGTTCTAGGTGCTGGTCCACATTTTATCCTCCCTACTTAACATTATCAGGGCCACTCCTGACCTTATTACATCCTTTCCAGTTTATCTTCTTTGTCTTTTAGTTAAAATTTAACAAATGTTGACTGAAATAACGTGAGCTTACCAGTCTCACAAACAGACTGTGGGTATGAAGGCAACCCCCATCAGGGCTCTCATCCAGAGGTGCTACCTGGTACAGGGAGGTCACGGGCACTGCCTGACAAAGGCCAGAGTCTATGATCCAGCCTCTGGCACTGGACCCTGCTCAGCAGGTGCTTCTGCAATGTGCCCAAGTCCTTCATGGGTGACTTGATGCAAAATGCCCACAGCTTTTGACCATATGCCTTGTCAGTGGGGCCCAGCACACTAGGCCAGCTCATCACCAGCCATGCTCTTTCATAGGCAGCTGCAGCCTCTTAATCCTGCTCAGCTGAGAGAGGGCCTCTGGCTCAGACTCCAGCATCATCGCAGGGACATGTTGCTATAATGACTCTGGATAAGATGTTTCTTTCCAGAGCTCTAAACCCTGCCACTGCTTGTATGAACTGGCCAAACATCTCTGGAGATACCTGATTCAAATTCCAAACTTTCCATTCATCAACCATGTGCCAAGCCTGGCCATGCATATCAAAGATGAACAATCCAAAGATGGCATTGCGGTATACACCTATAATTTCCCTATTCAGGAGGCAGAAAAAGGAGAATTATGAGAACAAGAGACACTTCAGCCACATAGTGAGTGAGGACCCAGCCAGAGTGGGTGACCAGAGATCCTGGATCAAAACCACCAACAACCAGAGGCTGGAGACATGGGTCACAGGTTAAGAGCACACTGCTCTTAGAGTGGTTCTGTTCCCAGCACCCACATGCCATCTGTAATTCCAGCTCCAGGGGTCTGATGCCCTCTTCTGGCATCTGCAGGCACCGGGTACCCATGTGGTGCTCATACACACATGCTGGCAAAGCACGCATGCGCATGAAATAAAAATAGATACATCTTGAAGACACAGTGAAAGAAGGATGAGGGAGAGGGAGAAAGGGAGCCATCCGCAACTCACTTTGGCTCGAGTTGAGGGAAAGACTCCTACATCAACTGCGGACAGTGGGGAAGGCTGCTGGAGAGAAATGTTGAGAACGCAAACGAGGGTTGTGTGTTCAGCTTAGGAAAGCTGAGGAGGACGGGAGAAGATGGTCATCTAGGGCCTGCCTGCTCAGCCTTCGCTTCAGCACAGAATCTCTCTAAGCATGACACAAGCTTCCCATGGACAACTGAGGCACTGCACTCTGAAGAGTAATTGAGAGATGAAGGAGAGCTCTCCCATGGGAATACCAGCTTGAGGAACACGGGGACATGGACAGGGTGAAAGGATGAACGGCGCTGGCTGGTCGGCGGAAGAGCCACAAGCCATGGCTACCAGAGTTAGAATGGGCTTTATTAGAAAGAAGAGGGGATAGGACGGAGGAGCCAGGCCTGGCTGAGAGGAAACAGGAAGAGAGGCGCAGAGAGAGAGTGTGGGGGTCCGCGTCTGACTTTTTAAGGCGGAGACACAGTCGCCCGCTGATGACGTAAGGTGACAGACAAGACCCTGAGCTGCGCATGTACAGAATCCTAACACAGGGACATCAAGGACTTTAAATAACCCAGAGTCCCTACATTTCCTTCTCCAGCCCCTCCTGCAGGAAACAAAACAGAGACCCCCCAAAAGCCAACGCAGTTGGTCCCAAGATTCACAGCCAACAAAACAAGACACAGGACAAATGTCGTTCAGACTTTACTGGGGATCAGACAAGGCTGCTCACTCTGCGGACCAGGGCAAGCATAGAGGCAGATATGATCTCTCAGAGCTTACTGAGGATTCTGGGTCTGGTACATAGTGTGGTCTTTAGAGATCCAGCTCTAAGACTGCACCCAGGGTATGCAAAAAAAAAAAAAAAAAAAAAAAAAAAATCCAGGATGTCAGTGAGAACTAAACTTTTCTATCTGAGGTGTATTAGGAAAGAAACACATGCATTCTGATGGTGACTTTCTCTTTTACTTCATCTTGAAAAATATTTTTCTTCTGACAATCTCTTTGTCTCTACATAGCTACATCTCTCTCCAACAAAAAACTCTAGACAAAATATGAGTTGCATTTTGAGGGTCACAACGCATTCTTGAGTAAACAATAAGAGGCAAAGCCATTCTGATAACACATGAGAAATCACACAGTTTCTCTCAGACTTGGAATGTCACACTGACCAGCTGGAAGTGAGTTACCATGACAATGCTTAACTGTCAGCCAGCTCCTTGGTGACCAGGTGGGAGCCACCTAACACTGAATGCTTCAGCACCTCCTGGAGAGACAGTAACCTTAAAAGCATCCCAGGATCTAAACAGTTGGCTGAACCTTGAGTCTTGTATCATAAAACTCAGATTTAGGAGTTTGTGCAAAAAAAATCAAAGGCTAAAGAGAATTTATGCAGAGTGTTACGTCTACTAAAGTCGCTTTGTGCCTGACCTTGGTTCAACAAACAGACACTTGGAAATTTGACCTTGTGCATTCATTTCCAGGGGCAACTCGTTTACTTTGAATTTGCTCTGAGGTCTTAAATCAGCTAATTGTGTAAAAAGGTATCTTTGTACCCGAGAATACTGTTACTTTCCTATGTCAGCCTGAGCTATGAAAAGTATCCTAGCACTGTTTCTATTCACCAAAATGATACAGCTTAAGAAGAAATCATCTTCTTGACCATTGACAGACACATATGTGCCCAGTAGATGGAATATATTCACGAGATAAACACACAGGCAGTGGGGGAAATACTGTTTTTAGGGGAGAAATGTAGTGGCACATGAGAAAGTACAGCCAGAAGCACTAGAGTCATTCATAGGCACTGGCCCTGGAAGCCTTGATTGACGAGTTTCCTCCATCAGAGAGTTATTCATCTCGTGGGTTGACCTTATGAATATCAGTTATCATCTGCTGTCATATGCCATGGACCATGGCAGGTCCATTCCTCCAAGCAGCTGTGAGGGATGGCTGGATGCAGGGCAGGAAAAAGGAATAGGAGCAGGAGACTGAGGAAGACATGGGGAGTCCAGGGATTCAGAGGCTTGACTGAAGGAAGGGCTTGTAAGAAGAAATGGAGGAATAGGGGATAGAAAGAAGAAGAAAACAACATTTGGTGGGGACACAGAGCCATGCCCAAGGGCCTGAGCCAGCAGGGTGGTCATGAAAATTCTTGTGGGTCTGGGCTTTGTAGTCCTATTTTGGGTTCCAAAAGGACAGCTTTACATAAAATGGTTTGTATATAAAGCGGCTGCTTTTCATGTAGTCAGATATCTTCTTCAGGCCCTGCAGGGGACGGAGAAATCAGAAATTCAGGATCTGTGACACCACTGGATATACACATTTCACTCTAAGAACCCCAACACAGCATGAGCTGCTCAGGTGCCCAACACTGGTAAGGGAAGGGCTTTGATTTCCAGTAAAGAAGGAGAAACGGATCACTGCTCTCAGCTGTGTGTCCATCTGCAGTTGCTGTACAGGTACAGGGAGAGCACTCCACAAGATCCTGCAGAACAGTGATCTGCTCTGCATTCAACAGGAGGGAGTCCACACAGAGGCGAGGTGCTTCCCTCCTGCTCACGTGGCTAGAACGACAACAGTCTATCTCCCTGTCTACAAGGAGGATCTCTGCATCTTCCACTCTGGCTCCCTTGCCTCACTCCCCAAGCAAGAAACCCCTTGTCACTCTCTGTTTACACAAACACTCTTGCTTTTTCACTTGCAGGCTCCTTCTTGCCTGTTATTCCACACTGAGGAGGGACCAAGAAGGACAAAGGCCCCAGCACCATGCCAGTGTACTTTGGAAGAGAGCAAAGACCTCACCCAGTACTGCAGCAAATCCTGAGTTCATGAGGATGGGGATAAGTGAACCAGCAAGGAGATAATGGAGTGGCCTTTGCCATTCTCTTGAAGTAGAAAAACCTAAACTTTGAAACCTGGTAGATAATGCATACTCAGTATGCCCATCCTGTTTTTCCCAGCCCTACTAGTGAAGACCCTACAGAAAGACTCTGTGCTGTGTGCCGTCTTTCCAGTAGAATGCCTAGATAAGCTGTGAAGAATTCAAAGTTCCAGGGCTGCCTGGACCCAAGTGGGCAGGCTTAGCTGGCCTTGAACTGCAGCCTCCCACACTCCCACTGTGCTGTACAGCCAGTTCTTACACAATCTCCAGAGCTGAGCAGCCTGGACCAGAATCCAAGCTGATGGAAACTAACAAAACACATCACTCTTTAGGCAGTTTTGAGGACAGAAAAGAAGATTCCGTGCTAAGAATCCCATTGGACTACAGCCTTGACCCCCAAATCTCTAGTGAAGTAGGTTCTGTGACTGTCACATGTACCTCATAGTCAGGCATGCCTGCCATGCTGCATCCCTGCATGGAGATGCACCTTTCCAAGTCCTACTGAGCTGAAACTGTGCCACACACATATAGAGACACCAGAGAAAGTGAATGAAAATGACCAAAAAAATGACTGATGCATTTCAAGATTTCACAGTCAAACACCAAGCTGTTGCTGAGAAGGAAGATGAAAGGGAAGAAACAGGATACCTAAACACTGAACAACTCAGGAGAACATCCTCCAACAGCAGCGACCTGTCCACTCAGCCTGGCACCAGCTGTAGCCCTGGGTCCCAGTGCTTCCCCAGTCAGGAATCTGACTGAGCAGAGAATTGGACAGGATGGATATGCATACTGCACCTTGGCACTGCACATCAGTCCTGCCATATTTCCCCCTCTCAACAGCACTTGCCATACACTCTGACATGTCCTGAATTTCCATAGACCTCAGGGCTGGAAAATCCAGGCTCCCTGGCAACCTACGGCTTTTTTCCTTTGGCATCAGGGAGCTCTACTGCCCTCTCTTCTTGAAGCTACAAGCACACAGGGAAACAAACACAACCTCCTCCAGTGGTACTGGATCCCTGAGAAACTGACAATCTCTATAGTCAGCCTCCTTAGCAGTCCAATGGAACAGACATTGCTACAGAGCATGTAGGCTGTGATGAGAAATTTCATGCAGAAGATCTAAGAACTGAACACAGGTCACTGCTCAACAAATTTTAATTATTCTCCATTTCCATTTTAAGGAGTAGAAAGTTATGGTGGTTTGAAAGAAAGTGTCCCTCAAAGGGAGTGAGTGGCACTATTAGGAGGTGTGGTCTTGTTGGAGATCTGAAGAGTGCTTTGACATCAGACATGGAGATGCAGAGTTTGGATTTGCCCAGCTGGTTTTTAGTCTTGCTTTGGTCTGGTATTTTCCCACTGTGTTTTGGAATGGTAATGTATATCCTGTGCCATTATACTTTGGAAGTATATGATTTGCTTTCTGATTTTGATTTTATAGTAGATTTAGGGATTATATGAATCTCAGAAGAGACTTTGAACTTCAGACTTTTAAATAAGTTTGAGACTATGATAGACTATGGAGACTTTTGAAGTTGGACTGAATGCATTTTTGCATTATGATATAGTGACTAGCCTTTGTAGCCAGGGAGTAGAATGTGGTGGTTTAAGAGAAAATGGCCCAAAAGGGAGTGTGTTGTAGGATGTTTTGTATGCTGTGAATATGTGTTGCTCTGATTGGTTGATAAATAAAACACTGATTGGCCAGTAGCCAGGCAGGAAGTATAGGTGGGACAAGCAGACAAAGAGAATTCTGGGAAGAGGAAGGCTGAGTCAGGAGATGCCAGACCACTGTCCAGGGAGCAGCATGTAACGGCACACATGTAAAGCCACGGAAATTGTGGTGACATATAGATTAACAGAAATGGGCTGAGTTTAAGTGTAAGAGCTAGTCAGTGGTAGGCCTGAGCTAATGGCCGAGCAGTTTAATGAATATAAGCCTCTGTGTGTTTACTTGGGTCTGAGCGGCTGCTGACAGGGCAGGACACCAGGAAAACTTCAACTACAAATGACACCCATGTGTGGGGCAAGAGTTTCCACCTAAAACCCAAGAAAGCTTAAAAAAATATTAAAAAAAAAAAAGATTCTAAAATGGAACTAAAACCAGCTTCCTAGTTGTCTCTCAGGCCAGCCACAGCACAGCCTATAGGCCTAGAGTCTCTCAGAGGTGGGCAGAGCCAGCAGCCAAAGCTGTCATTTTAGTCCTAACCACTCTGCAGTTTAAAGCAGTAGATCCACAATAAGTCAGATTCAGATTAAGTAAACCTCTAAATGGTTTACAGTATGTGTAAAAATGTATGTAGACTTGAAAGAGAGAGAAAAAAGAACATAGACAGTTATATAAAGAAATAGAAAGTTTTAAAAAATAAAGTCTTTAAAGAGACAGTAAAAGTAATTAAAAAATTAAGCCATGAGGGGTTGGGGATTTAGCTCAGTGGTAGAGTGCTTGCCTAGCAAGCACAAGGCCCTGGGTTTGGTCTTCAGCTAAAAAAAAAAAAAAAAAAAAAAAAAAGCCATGAAAAGATGAAAATCACACAGAGAGTCTGGATTATATTGTCTTTGGGATTTTTTACTGCAGAAAGACATTTGATTATAAAAGCTGCTGAGTTAAATCAATATGTATGCTTTAAAGGTATCTTGATTTAAAAATTTATGTCTAAGGAAACATTGCTTTGGAAAAGAGATTCTGCTTTTGTTTTCACAGAAGATGAGAACCTGTGGATTGCTTTCAGGCAAATATGATTTGACCAGTCAAGATACCCTAAAAGGTCTCCAATGACACCAATGGCCCAGATCATCCAACATCCAAAATCAACTTCAAGGCAACTGACTCAGAGAATACAGCCTCATAGACTACTCCAGTAAGGACTTGACCATAATCCTAAAATTTTCTTTATGTCCCCATAAGAATACAACGCCCTCTATCAACAGGAAGTAGACTAGAAAACTACATCCACATTCCCCAAAAAATGGATTATGGATGTTTGTCTTTGTTTAGATTGTTAGCTGCAAATTGTTATTGGTCATAGTCAATCTCTTTCTAAAACAAGAAAGGGAGATATGATATAGAAATGTAGGATATAGATATGATAGGATGAAAGGGTAGATTATTGAACCTACTTTTAAAGTGAAACAACTTGTTTAAAAATGTTTTATAATGCTATGGATTTTAGTTTATTGATATAAATTTAAAGTTAATTTTGTTATACTGTATATATATTTCTACTCTTGTTTATTTTGTTCATGCAATTCATTTGAAATTGTAGTGTATAGTTGAGAAATACAGATTAATAATTAGTCATCTATGATAATCAAACTTATAGTCATGTTAGTTAAGTTTTCTAGGTATACATAGATATATTTCAAATAGGTAGGTAATCTTCAAACACTTCAAAGACCTACAGCATATGGCATTTAAAATGTTTTAAAAATGTAGACTTTCTGGACAGTGAAACACATCTGCTCCTGGCAGCACCAATTTATTTCAAAAAGAAAAATGGGCGTTGAAGACACTCCATATGGAATTTATCTTCTTCTTGGCAAAAAGTCATTTGGGTAAGAAACTGTTCTTGCCTGGACTGCTTGACAAAATGTTGTATTGACTGGACATGCAAGACCCATAGGAAGGTGACCATCGAACTTTGCAAGGCAGGATGGTCCTTCAGGTTCCTGCTTCTCAGAGGAGACTGTCAGATATTCTACAGGACCCAGAGAAAAGTGACTGAGAGACTAGGCCTATAGGCTGAAGATGGATGCCCCAACACTGCAGAGGAACTTTGGATGACTGTCCAGGCAGGCAGCTGTCTCTGTCATTTCCAGAGTTTTGGAAGTTGCTTACAATGCTCTTCCTGTTTACTTAGGTAACATTATATCCTTCTGAGGTCTTTGATATAGTTGAAGACTAGATAGTTATAATTTTTCTTGGTTATGATAAAAGATAAATTAGATATGAAACTTTAGACTCACAAATATAGGCTAGATAGAATATTTTCTCTGATTTTGCCAAATACAAATAGACTAGATATATAACTGTAATTCTTGCTTGAGACCTGTTCTATTATATGTAATTTTACTATGTTAAAGTTAAAACCTTCCTATTTGATTAGACAGAAAACGGGAGGTGCTGTGGGATATTTTTTATGCTGTGAATATGTGTTGCTCTGACTGGTTGATAAATAAAACATTGATTGGTCAGTAGCCAGGCAGGAAGTATAGGCAGAACCAGCAGACAAAGAGAATTCTGGGAAGAGGAAGGCTGAGTCAGGGGACGCCAGCCCACCGTCCAGGGAGCAGCATGTAATGGCACACAGGTAAAGCCACAGAAAATGTAACAATGTATAGATTAACAGAAATGGGCTGAGTTTAAGTGTAAGAGCTAGTCAGTGGTAGTTTTAATTAATATAAGCCTCTGTGTGTTTACTTGGGTCTGAGTGGCTGCTGACCGGGCAGGACACCAGGAAAACTTCAGCTACAGGAATGGCACTATTATGAGGTGTGGCCTTGTTTGAGTAGGTGTGGTAGCATTGTGTGTAACTATGGGGGTAGGCTTTGAGGTCTCCTTTGCTCACGTTACTGCCCAGTGTTTTATGCCACTTCCTGTTGCCTTCAGATCAACATGTAGAATTCTCAACTGCTTTTCCAGTTCTATGTCAGCCTGAATGCACCCATAATTCCAGCTGCCATGGTCCCTACCATGATGATACTGGACTAAACCTCTAAAACTATATAAGCTGCCACCTCATTTAAATGTTTTCTTTATAAGACTTGACATGGTCATGGTGTCTCTTCACAGCTATAGAAATGCTAACTAAGACAAAAGTCATCCTGGAAAGGGAGAAGGGAAAAAGGATATCAAATGAGGAGAAACAGTGCATCACCTCAAAGCGGACCATGAAGTCATTCAGGTTTGGGAAGGCATCCAGGCAGTGGGGCTGAAATATACGGTGCTGGTCAAGGATGTCATAAACGAGGAAATCCACATAGGTGATCTGCAGGAAGCCAAGGGTCAGTGTGCTGCAATTTGAGGCCTGGGAAGAACGGCAGTTCCTCCTCCCCACCCCCTCTCTTTACCTTGTTCCCTGCACACCATGGCCGCTTGCCCAGGAACTCAGAATAGAGCTTCATCTTCTCAGGGATGGTCGTCAAGAACTCTGGCTTTAGCTTCTCCTGAGGCAGAAAACAGCTGTCACCACCCTAAGACTCAGGCTCCCCAGCAGACAGGTTGACCTCCCAGAGCTGTGCAAGGGAACAGCCACCTTCCCAACAATGGGCCAGGTCTGTGTTTAGGTTTCCATTTAACACATCACTATTTTATTGGTGGCAGAATTAATGTGTGAGGTGATGGAGACTCAGATTGAAATTTCACACTGTCCCTGGAATCTGCCATGACTGAAGTCCAAACCAGTACTGGGAGTTACCCCCAAGGAACTCCTGAGTATCTTGCATGTTCTAGCCTCAGAGACCCAGTGGAATCACAGATACAAAGGACATAAAGACCCCAGAAGAAGACAGTTATACTGGGTTGGGAAGAGCACGAGAACGTATGTGAAGAACATGCCTATAAAAACGATGTCCTGATTTCTGTTGATACCTAAGATGGAATTATGGGGAATGCATTGGATAGATGTGTGAGACCAGTGTGCGATATGACCTATGTTCATCATTTGGGGAGTACACTGTTGCCTGTTGGTAGAAGGGAGTTCAATGTTGCTATCAAGTGTCTTTCTCAATCACCGTTCACCTTAATTTTTGGAGACAGGGTCTCTCATTGAATCTAGAGCTCACAGACTGGCTGGACTCATTGGCCAGCCAGCCCCCAGAAATCTTCCCGTTTCTCCCCCAGAGCACTATGATTATAAGAGCATGCTGCCACACTCAGATTTTTATGTGGTGCTAAGGATCCATTCTAAAGCCCTCATGCCACACAGCAAACGCTTTTAACCACCAGGCCATTCCCACATCCTCTAATTTCATCCTGGAGGCTTTTGGTATGACCACTGGGAAAGACGACACATGGAAGAAGAGGTCAAAGGACAGACGTGGCCGAGATTTACAACTATGCTGAAGGACTTAGATCAACTGTGCACCAGACAATCTCAACCGTCTCTTCCATGGTTACATTAGTAATGGTAGTTTCACAGTGTTCATGTGCTGTCTCACTGGGGTTATGAGGGTCCTTCAGGGTAGAGAAGGAGAACTCAGAGTATCAGTAACACAGTTCATTCACTGAAGGAGGATGCTGCAGATCTGAACACATGACTTTAAGTCCTGCCGCAAACCCTATCTGCTCCATCCCTGGCAACTCACAAAGTCTGGGTTGTAACAGAGCCTGATGAGCTGCATGCGGTTGTCCATAACCTGGTTCTCCACAATGTCGGCACGAATCCTCTCCTCTTCTGTCTCTCCACCTGCAGCACACACAGCACACTCACCCTCAGCATCCCATTCTAGCCAAGACAAGGAGATTGTCCCCCATGCCCCACCCCGCTGCCAGCCCACTCACACAAGTTATGCTTGCGGGCAATGTAACGCAGGATGGCGTTGCTCTGGGTGATCTTGTGTGACCCATCAATTAAGTAGGGCAGCTGGATGGACAAGCAAGGATGGTCAGATGAGATATGGGGTCCCTGCATCTCTTTTCTGGGTGAGAACAGGAAGGTGGTTTGGCACTCCATGTGCCTGGCATGGTGAGCCCTCTATGGAGCTCACCCTGCATACTGAAAGGGGGAGCCGGGACACAGCCCATCACAGAAACACTGTGCAGCCACCAGGAGTGGGAGCAGGTGAGCAGAAGCACTGATCCCAACCCCCTCAGCCAGGCAAGGGGACGAGGTGAGGACACCATGCCTTCCCCACCCCCACCCCACTTCCCTGCACCTACATTGGGAAAGTCCAGGCCCAGCTTGAATTTGTCACTCAGCCACTGGCTTTGCTCATAATCGGGAGCTGTAGACAAGACGATGTGAAGAGATCAGTCCAGTGTCCTACCCTACTCCTAGTATTAGACCAGGAGCACACACACCCTGAGGCGGTGTGTGTGTGTGTGTGTGTAACTCAGAGTCACTTTCCAAGATGGAGGAGAGGGATATAAGCAACTACTGGTAATAAGAGGAGCTTGGACCCCAATAGTGCACCCAGCCTAGTTAGTTACTAATAACACATGGACCAGGAACTCCATTCTCGGTGTTCTACAATGAAAAAACAAACCGCACCCTCAAAGAGGTTCCTGGAACTAAAGCAGGCTCTAACTCCAACTGTAGGCTGACTGCAGGCCTGAGGAATAAGGGGCTAAGCATGGGTTGATGGGCATCACTGGGCAAGTGGGAAGCAGGTGACTGACAGGGAAGGTGCCATTACCATCCCCCATGGTGTATTTCTTCTCCTCATAGCTTGAGTCTGTGTACTCCAGGAGCATGCGGATGGATTGTGTCAGCTGAGAATGATCAGAGACAGAGCTGAGAAATTGTGGTGACCGTCTTGTATGACTTCATCTTCTCCATTTGAGACCCCCCCACACCGCACAAATACAGCCACCATGCAGTGTGCATATCCAGGGGCGAATTCGCACCTCCCTCTCCACTACTCCCTACCTCCCCCCCGCCCCGCCCCCCCCCGCCCCCGCCCCCCCGCCCCCCCCCGCCCCCGCCCCCCCCCCCCCCCCCCCCCCCCCCCCCCCGCCAGCGTCCCCAGTGTGTAAGCTTTGAGAGCTGAGAGCTACAGGCAGAAGATTCTAGGGAGGCCTGAGGAGTATCCTTCTGCTAGAAAGGGCCTTGCTGTTATGAACTTTCTGTTTCACATCCCAGTCCCCTCTTACACCGCGGACATTCCAGTATCCCAGTATCATAGGCATAGTGCTGGTGCTGTGGCTGGTGCTGGTCTTCTCAGACTGGCTTCAGCAGGGTTGAGCTGGGTCTCTGGACAAGCTGCGACTTTATGCCTACTCCCAGAGAGGCCTAGGAGGGACCAAGCGGCCCGTCCCTCCCCACTCTGCACCAATCCCAGTCAGGCACGCCCCTCCCTCCCTTGTGTAACCAGAGCTACAGATCCTGACCCAGAAGGCACAGGGCCACACCCTCTCCGAGAGAGGAGGGATTAGATCCTTTGCCGCCTCTGCCCCAAGATTCTGTTCTGTGCACCCTGAAGGCAAAATCTTTTCTCCTGCTCCAAACCCTCTTAGCAACTGCCGCCATCGCCACCTGCTGGATGCTCCGGAAACTGACACTGGAAACTGGAGACTGGCCAGAGAGCTAAAGAACCAAGACATTCTGCCTTCTTCCTTCTCTTTGCAGAGCTCGGTTTTCAAACTCAGACTGTGGGAATCTGTCATTCGGGGAGGCTCAGCTCTCAGCTTAAGGACAAAAAGACGCGCCCCCAACCTGAAGCCTTAATCTAGCACCTATCCTTGAAGAAAGGACTCTGCTGATCTGACAGCTACCAGACTATTGTGCACAAGGACTCCAGTTACAGGAACAGTCGGTGACATGGAAACAACCCAGGGCAGGGACAGACAGAAGAGTAAATGGTCTCTGTATTTTATTTATATTTGAGAACCCAGTCCTTCAGGTTATCAATCGTAAAAAAATCAATCAGTGTTTTGGCCATGTTTATGAATCTAAATTCAAGACCCAAACACAGAGAGGCATGAATCTGAGGGAAGCCACAGGCATGGACAGCAGTCAGCTGACAGAACCAGCAAGGGAGTAAAGAGCTCACCGATGGGGTGTGCAATAGAGTGGGAGAGCATGTGTTCCAAGAGGCTTGCTTTCAAGGGACAGCAGGATGCTGTCCACACAGGAGCCTGGAACACTCTGCACAGGACACAAGGAGCCCAAAGCTAGACCCTCAGCTGTCCAGATGCCTGGATTCTGGTCCTGGCCCAGGCTCCTGACACACATGTGTCTAGATGTGACAGGGTGGGTCAAATGGCCTTTCAAGTTACCCTGGGGTATGTATGGGTCCTGGGGGAACCTTCATAAGGACAATGTCCTACCAACAACAGGGTCCCACATGTCTACTTTCTTCCTTGAAGGCAAGACACTCTTCCAAAATCAAGAGGCTTGTGCCTAATTGACCAGAGGATGACATCACCTTGTTTACAGAAATTTATCAGAAATCATGAAAACAAATGACGGAAGTGGAGACTAAAATGGGTTTGGAAGCCAAAGGGCAAGGCTGCTGCTCTGCAGAAAGTACCATTTGGGATTAAGTCATCCTTTCCTAGGTCTACAGGATATGAAGGCAGCATGTCACTGAGGGTTTGCCCTCAGGAGGGTGAGGTGTGCAGAGAGGGTGCAGGGGACAGGCCGAGGCTGTCTTCATTCTGTGAAATTAGAGAAGCCACATGCTTTGCAGGTCTCGGTGAGGACGCAAGCTCAGAGACCATGTCACCGGAGCTGACAGTGTCTGTGACAAATGCTGCTTTAACATTTGGACATGTCCACTCTCCACTTGAGGATCCTGGAATGTCCCAGCTCAGAAAATAACCTGAGGCCTTAAGGACGATGACCAGTGCTAAGATTGCCCAGAAAAAGACAATACTATTCATATACACACATAACTACCTGGTTCCATGAGCTCCTGGGTCTTAGATCTTTAATCATTTGCTATTCTAAGAGTTATTACACACATTGAACTTAGAAAATTTAACTTCTGGGCTTATTTGAAAAAAAATGAGTGTTAAGTGCTAAGATTGACCAGAATAATAACTTTAAAAGGCATTAAAAGAATTGAAACAATTAAAAACATTGAAACAATTTTACATGAAACAAAAATGGTACCACTGCGTTCATCCAGTCTGTTTCCTCCTTTATTAAACATTATTTCTCCATCATTAAAATTAAGTCTCTAGCGTAGAGGCCCCATGGATAAGAAGGCCCTTCATGTGAGCTGTAAATTGACTACTAAAGATCACAAGTCTGCTTGGAATTGCAGGGGGAGGTATTTAGCAAGTACGAGGCACATCAGCATATTTGCACACACTATGGTGGCTGGAGAAGGGGAGTGGATGATAGAGAAGGAATCCTTGCTGACCAGAACAAGAACTCAGGGGACCTGGGAAGGAGCCAGAGCCCTGCAGCCCTTCAGAGGAGAGAACATCTCTGCAGAAGAGGGTAAGGGCTGGGACAGCAAGCCCTCAATGCAGGGTCCTGGAGTCTAAGAGCATCATCCTTTGAAGGAGAGAGGTCTCTAAAGGCAACAGGGAGCAGTGGGGACCAGGGACATGGGAAGATGTCTGAGGCCAGTACTGTGCTGGAGAACTGAATCCCAGAGTTGATCACTGATCTCTGGCTGTCACTGTGCTCAGTCACAAGTTCACAGCCCAGCCAGTCCAGGTGGCTTAAAAGGACACTGTGCATGAAAAAATCTAAATATATTAGAGGGAATTTGTCCTATAACCTGTAGAGTGACATCTGAAATGGAATCCATAATTTCTCCCAGCCTAATGGGTGACATTCTAATGTCGTCAATGCAAATTCACAGAATTCTACATATAATGGCTTCAGTGGTTTTTTTCATTTTTTTGTTTATTTTTTTCTTTTTTGTTTTCTAAGAGAAGGTTTCTCTATATAACAGTCCTGCTTGTCAAGGAACTCACTCTGTAGTCCAGGCTTGACTTGAACTCACAGAGATCTGCCTGCCTCTGCCTCTGAGTGCTGGGATTAAAGGTGTGCATCACAACCATTCATTGGCTTCAGAATTTTGAAAAACTGCAGGAGAAATGAGTACCAACAAATAATTAAGTGTTCTCTGCCTCAAGGAAACTTTCTGAAAGTCTCTGCAGTGCTGACTGTCCAGAACACTCAGGAAATAGAGAAGACACATAGTATTTTCCCATTCTGTAGGAAATGATGAAGTGAATGTCACCATGCCCCAGACGTGGACAAAGAACACCCTCATCCCTGTGATAGTAAGAATGGGTAAAGGGCTGGCACAGAAAAGCAGAACAAGGAGCCCGTGCCGCCGTCACCACGGAGCAGAGACAGGAAGTGAATCTTCAGGTTGTGCTTTCATCAGAGAACAGTGATCTGAGTCGATGGTGGTTGATACCCTAGGAAAACAAACAGTCTTCACATTGTGTCTCCACCCAGTGGGTGTTTACAGAGTTAGAGGAGCTTCAGGGAAGCCACTGTGTGGCCTGCAGGAGGCCCTGTGTATAAACCCAGATCCATCAAAAAGATGTGAAGGAAGGAGGGAAGAGGGGGGCACAGAGAGAGGACGGGAGGGAAGAAGGATGCTGCTGCTCCTTCTGTGTGTGAGCATCACACAGAGCCCAAGTCCTCCCCTCCTACCCCACAGCTAGAAAGACAACAGTCTATACCAGTCTGTCCAGGCAGCGGCTCTGCATCTTCCATTCTGGCTCTCTTAGCTCACTCTTCGAGCAAGAAATTTCTTGTCACTCTTCCTTTTTCCCCAGCAGGCCCCTGCTTGCCTGCATATCCACCTGGGGGAGGTGCCAAGCAGAGCAAAAGGACCAGTAACATGCCAGCAAAGTTTGGAAGAGAGCAAAGATCTCACCTAGTACCTTAGTAAAAACTAAATGAGAATAAGGATAGGTGAACCAGCAAGGAGATAATGAAGTAGCTTTGGTCATTCTCCTGAAGCAGAAACACTAAACTCTGAAGCCTGGTACATGAATGCACACTCAATGTGTCCATCTTACTTTTCCCAGCCCTACTAGTGAAGACCCTACAGAAAGATACTGTGCTGTGTGCCGTCTTTCCAGCTGAGTGTCCAGATAAGCTGTGAAGAAGTCATAGTTCCTGGGCTGCCTGGACCCAAGAGGGCAGGCCTGGCTGACCTTGAACTGCAGCCTCCCACACTCTCCCACTGCACTATACAGTCAGTTTGTACAGTATGGTACAGTATGCTCACATCATCTCCAGGGTTTGCAGCCCGGATCAGTGTGATGAGAACTAGCTGAGAAAGCACCTCACTCTTCTGATGCCTGCTGCTTACAAACTCCCGACCCATGGCTTTCCCTTTAGCATAAGTCAGGGACAAGGAAGAAAGAGAATGTAGTGATGTCATTTCCTGCAGGAACCAGCACCCTCCTTATCTGTCCAGTGGCCACTGGTGATTCTATCCCCTATATAGATTACTGTAATGACAAACTTCATTCAGTAGATGTAAGACTTGAACTGAAAGGACCAAGCAGATGCCATAACAGGCTGCTCAGTCTTCTCTCAGAGATCAGGCCTCAATTTCAGGTTCCTGAGACTTGAGCAAGCAGTTTCTGGGAGGGCCACGAACAAAAGACATAGTCCTTGCAGTGGCTCCCTTTCTGCACGTACTCTGACTGCTCAAGGTTCAGCCAGTTGTTTACTGTCTGGGACCCCTCACCAACTTAGAGCTACGTGCATGGGTCAATGTGAAAGCCTGGCCACTGAGCCAGCCCCCACAGTCAGTACGTGCTAGGCCAGCCAGCCTCCATGGCAGTTCAAGGACAGAGCCTTGTACTTGTCCAGGCCTGCCCAGCAATGGATAACTGTAACCCCCAACTAACTCTAGCCAATTAGAAGTTACTAACAAAGTCGGGCGGTGGTGGTGCATGCCTTTAATCCCAGCACTCGGGAGGCAGAGGCAGGCGGATCTCTGTGAGTTTGAGGCCAGCCTGGTCTACAGAGCGAGATCCAGGACAGGCACCAAAGCTACACAGAGAAACCCTATCTCAGAAGGAAAACAAAAACAAACAAACAAAAAAACACTGCCGTATTGCTACTCAGGATCTCTCCTGCTCTGTTGCTGCATCAGACTGACAGAGTCCTTAGTTAACTTGAAACAATACAAAGACTCTTTGCTTTTGTACCGGATTCGGTTTCTTGGTGGTCTTTGGGGGACGCTGGGTACAACAGAACACAGGCCCAGCCTTCAATAAATGCCAATTATTCTCCATTTCCATTCCAAGGAAAGCATCGTGGAAAGCAGAGAAGGGGAAGACTATCCAAAAGGAAGCAGGATCAGGGAGAGATCGTTTCAAAATGGGAGTGAAGTCCTTCAGGTTTGAGGATGCATCCAGGCAGTCAGATACACAGTGCTGGCCAAAGACATTACAAAGGAAATCCACATAGGTCCGCTGCAAGAAGCTGAGGGTGCGGCCACTGAAAACTGGTAGACCTGGAAATGGCTACTCCTCGGCCTCACCTCCCTCACCTTTACCTCATCTACTGCAAACCGTGGGTGAACCCAAAGAACTCACAGAACCAGCAGTAGGAACTGGAGCATTCAGAACTCTGTCTCTACTATCGGGGCTGGAGTTCCACTGTGGAGAGTCTGGACTGGATCTTAAGACTTAGGAGTGATGACTGGGAGTTTCCATTTGGCACACTGAGTGTTGCGGTTACTCTGTCGGCTCTTTTAATCACTGTTTGTACGGTGAGTAGCACTGAGAGACTCTGGTAGCAGACAGGACCACAGCGAATGGGAAGGCAAGAGGACACCACCCTTTCCCTAACCACCACCCCCCCTTCCCTGTACCTATGTGAGGAAAATCCAAGCAAGCCCAGCTTGAATTTTCAACCCAGCAACTGGCTTTGCTCATAGTCAGGAGCTGTGGTAGACAAAAAGTTGAGAAAAAAGATCAAAGATCCCCTGGGTCCACCCTCCCTTTTCCAGGACCTTCCCAAGAAATCAAGGATGAGAATCCCTGAGCATAAGCCAGCAGCCTCCCACTATTTCACATTCCAAGGCTGCAGGTCTGAGGAGTTCGTGCTTACAAGGACTGTTGTAGTTGGAATTTTCTTTGGACTGCCAACCAGCTCCCAAAAATAAAGACCCAGAGACTTATTATTAATTATGAATGCTTGGCCTTAGCTTAGGCTTGTCCCACTAGCTCTTTTAATTTAACCAGTTTCTATTCATCTACAGTTTGCCTCGGGCTTTTTGTCTTTCTTTCATTCTGTATGTCCTACTTTCCTGCTTGCTCTGTGTCTGGCTGGCTGGTTCCTGATGTCTCCCTGGCATGTCTTTTTCTTTCTTCTTTTCTCTCTCCTGCCTAAATTCCCCCTCCTCCTTAACTCTCCCTGCCTGAAGTCCCTCCTCTACTCCTCCCTCGCAATTGGCCATTCCGTTTTTTATTAGACTACTCAGGTGCCTTAGGCAGACAAGGCAAAACAGCAACACGTCTTTGCATAGTTAAACAAATATTCTGCAACAGACTGTGGCCCTACCACACCAAGGCTTGTACAGGCTAACGCACCCTCTAATGTGGAATGCGGCCCAATTACAATACAAGGGAACCCAGTCCTTGATTTCCACTGCCCTGCACTGGAAGACCAACCTCAAGGAAGTTTTCTGGAAGAGTATCTTCTAGTTCCAGCTGGAGGAGGCCTGCACAGCCCAACAACAGGGGCCACGCATGGTTCGCCGGGCATTGATGGGAAGAAATTGGATAAAGTCTGACTAACAGGGTGCAATCGCCATTCCCCATGGTGTATCTCCTCTCCTCATAGCTTGTTGTCCGTCCATTCCAGAAACAGGAGGACGGAGTGAGCCAACTGTGAGAGCTGACCCAAGTCAAGTCAGAGATGGTGAAACCCTGGCAGGATGACCCCCTCCCTGCCTGATGAGTCTCCTCCACCTTCCTCCTAACAACCACCTCTCCACACACACCACATGTTACACCAGCACTAGCTCTTGTGTTTGAACTCCTGACAGGCAAACCTTTCCAGCAACTTCTGAACTAAATCTATACTTCAGAATTGATTCCTAGGTCTTCCCCACTCCCCTGTAGCCCCCTCACTCATCCCCATAAGTCCTAGTTGATGGGAATTCTAGCCACGCCCCCATGATTGCATAAGCCCTGGCAAGACACTTAGTCGTTTCTGCCTAGTCATTTCCGGGTCGTTCATCCTACATAATCCATGAACTGTGCGGTCATGTAATTTTCATGCAGTGTAATCACGTAATCTATGCACATGCGTGGAGTAGCCACGTGGGCCCATGTGCGCATGCACAGAGTAGTCCTTAAAGGGCAGGTCTCATGTACCCTCCCCCTCCTCAGCACGTCTTTCGGCAGGCCTGACCGCACATTCTGTCCTGTCCTCTCCCTCCTCTTAAGAAAACTCTGACAGTGGGTTTTGTTGTGTCTGGTGACTTTCCCTCGCAGGGTAAGAGCGCCGCATAAAACCAACACCAGTAACCCAGGGCCAGGGGCTTGATGTGAGTCTCCAGCAGGTGGATCGGGGCCTTTGCTTGTCCCAGGCCTCCGATTGAGCCCTGGGCAGACAGGACCCAGGACCTGACTGCCGTCTCCAGTTGGGCCACTGCCCTACCCTTCCGCAACTGCAGACATTCCAGGAAGAGGAAATACAGGAGCAAGATCCAGGGACCCGCCAGCAGGGAGGAGTAAAATTCAATCCAGCCTCATTGTGGCTTGTCCCAGAACAAATGAAGGCACTCAAAAGGTAGGGCTGGACCGGCCAGCTGCCCACACTGCCCTCCCTAGTCAGCTGTGTCCACAGGGAGACGGCAGTACAGTTGCAGACACTCTTGATAGCCAAAGTACAACGCCGGTCATTATCTTCCCGGCATTGCTCATATTTCGCCATTAACTCCCTGCCTTGGCTCTGGGTGGCTCCGGATGGCAGAGCCGGAATGAAACAGGTTGCCTCAAGCAGAGAGATTAGTGCTCCCTGTCATCTATAGCCTTTCATAGATTCCCAGATGGCATGCAGGACTCTGCTAATCTGGGCAGCTCCGAGCCACATACACACACGACCAGTAGACGCCTGAAAAATATT
Organism: Peromyscus californicus insignis; assembly: GCF_007827085.1. NCBI lineage: Eukaryota > Metazoa > Chordata > Mammalia > Rodentia > Cricetidae > Peromyscus > Peromyscus californicus. The sequence continues at coordinate 86,165,666 of NW_026294617.1, forward strand.
CAGGATCACTGAGCACTGGGAAGATGTAAAACCACGAGACACACCTTTCCCAGTAAGAACCGCCGTAATCAAACAGAACAAAGGTATCAGGGGCAGGTGAGAACTCGGACAGAAGAGAACTCTTAAACACTAACGATAAGAGTGTACGTCATCACAATCTGGTGCTTCTCTAAAAATCAGAAATAGAGCTACTGTTACACTCAGTCCATTGTGGGCCACGAGGAAGGAGAGAGACAACACTTACGGGTTCCAACGACTTTAATAAATCACCACATAAGCGGAGTCGCTGATCGATCAGGGATGAAGAACAGGACCAAGACTCGGGAGCCCTGCTGTTCCTGGAAGCCCCAAACGGGCAGAAGCGGGGTTTATAAGCACAGAGCCATAAACACACCTGTGCCAAGTTACAGTTACGTTTTTCACCAGTCAGGATTCAGGGATTAGAGGCTTTCCCTGTGTGTCCCATCACTGTCAGCTGACACAGAATGTGCAACTGCAGTCAGATTTTCCTTTCTTCCGCCAGCCCCCAAATAATGGCACAGAGACTTCTTGTTAATTGTGAAAGCTCGGCCTTAGCTTAGGCTTGTCCCATTAGCTCTTAGGACTTAAAGTAACCCACTTATAATAATCTATGTTATGCCACATGGTGTTACCTCTCTTTCATCTTGCACCTCCTGTTTCCTCTCCATGTAGCTGGCGACTCCATCTTTCTTTTTTCCAGAGTCTTCTCTGTCCCTGGAAGTCCCACCTAACCTCTTCCTGCCTAGATATTGGCCATTCAGCTCTTTATTAAACCAATCACAGTGACATATCTTCACACAACATTCAACCAATTAGATTCATTTGTCCTTTTTGTAGTTAGGTTTTGTTGTTAGGAACAAACGTTATGTTTAGGGGACTGTTGCTTAGGGAGGAAGTTGGTTAGCTTCTGGACAGTCCCCATGGGACTTACATAGGAACCTGAACTTTGTTTCATCCTATGGGTAAAATGGAGTCTGAAGTCAAAAGGGCTACATTGTCAACTTCCACCCCGCATGAGATAGCACGTGATCTGGTAAGGCCAATACTGGGTCTATATCCACGGGAAATAATATTGGTATGCTAAAGAGTATGCACTTTACAATAGCCAAGAGATGGATGTCATCTAAGTAGTCATCCACTAGGCCAGCAGTCGGTAGTGGCGCACGGCTTTAATACCAGCACTCAGGAGGCAGAAGCAGGTGGATCTTTGTGAGTGTGAGGCCAGCTAGTCTACAAAGTGAGTTCCAGGACAGCCAGGGCTGTTAAACAGAGAAATCTTGTCTCGAAAAACTAAAAAACAAACAAACAAACAGGCTGTATTTAGGCATTAAGATTAGATGTATTGAGATGCTTTTGCCTACTCTCTTCATTGCCATGTGATCCAGCAATGCCAATACCGGGCATATAGCCACAGAAAATACAATTAGTATGATAGGAGGACGCACTTTACCATAGTCAAGAAATGGACGCCATCTAACAGCCATCAACTGATAAGTAGACAAAGAAAATGTGGTACATGTGTACTATGGAATACTCTTTAGCCATAAAAAAGAGAGAAAAAATCTCCAACCAAGAGTCCTAGGGAAACTGAACAGTCACATGCAAAAGATAGGAATGAGATTCCTGTCTTTCATCCTGTACAAAAATAAATTCCAAATGAACCTAAGGCCTTAATGTAAGAGTTCAATAGCTCTGAAAATAAAAGCAAGAATTGGCAAGTCAGAGCGCATCAAAAAGGAAGTTGCTCCACAGCTAAGAAAACTCTCTGTAGAGGGAGGAGAGACCAGCAGATGGGAAGAAATCTCTGCCAGCTGTTTATCTGACCCAGGATGAACATCCAGAATATGAAAAGAATGTAAAACCCCAGCCAAGCATGACGACACATACCTGTAATCCCAATACCAGGAGACAAAGGCATGAGGATCCCAAGTTTGACTCCAGCTTGAGCTATATAGTGGAATCTTGTTAAAAGAAGAGAAAAAAAAGATAAAACCCATAACAACAAAATAACTGCATAATGAGTAAATGCTATGAAAGAAATGCTGCAAATAAGTCATAAATGTGTTTTTCAGATGTTTGACATTTTCAGTCCTCAAGAAAAAGCAAAGGAAACCACACTGAGATTCCATTTCAACTCTGTCAGAATGCTGTTCTAAAGGGAAATCAATGCTGCCAGGGATGCAGAGGGAGCAGTGGTTATGTGCTGTTAGTAAGTGGGCAGATTGGCACAGCGCTACGAAAGCTGTATGGAAGATCCCCAGAAAACCAAAAACCAGGACTGCCAAATGATCCTGCTCCATCATGGCACACCCATGTTTCCTGCAACTAGGTATAGTAGCCAAGTGATGAGCTCGGCATAGGTTCACTGCAACAGGTGAATGGCTAAATAAAACACCGTGGAGTATTACCCATAAAGGATGAAACCGTCATTGCAGAAGAGTAAATGGAATTGGGGAGCATTGCGTTAAGTGATAAGCTTAAAATAAGCCAGATTCAGACTGACAAATATTGCATGTTTTCTCTCATATAAGGAAACAAGTACCCCTGTATTTGAAATCTGTTCCAAACATGAAAAGGCCCCCAAGAAATGGAAATGCTATGTTTTGTGTTTTATTTCTTTTTTTAATTTTTTATTAAGATTTTTTTTATTCATTTTACATACCAATCACACATCTCCCTCTCTTCCCTCCTGTCACCTCAGCCTCAGCCTCCACCCCCCACACCTCCACCTCCATTCCCTCCTCCGAAAAGGTAAGGCCTCCCATGGGGAGTCAGCAGAGTCTGATACATTCAGTTGAGGCAGTCCAAGCCCCTCCCTCTGCATCAAGGCTGTGCAAGGTGTCCTACCATAGGTAATGGGCTCCAAAAAGCCAGCTCATGCACCAGGGATGTATGGTGATATTTTATTTGTGCTGAAATGTGATTTTATTTGTATGTTAATAAATAAAGTTGCCTGGGGGTCAGAGCTAATAGCAAGTCATTTAGCAGAAGTCTGGCAGTGGTAGCACATGCCCTTAATCCGATCACATGACAGGCAGAGTCTATGTGTTCAAGGACACAGCCAGCATGGTGACACACACCTTTAATCCAAGTACCAACCTGAGACCTGGAGGTCTGTATAGGCAGGCAGTGACGAAGAAGTCATGTGGTTGGGTTTAGATCCAATGAGAAGGCAGAACAGAAAGGCAATAAAAATACAAACACACAGGAAGTAGGTCTCTTTCTCAGGGGAAGGACGGCAGCAGCAGTGGGTGGTAAGAAGGTGGTCTCAGCTCTTGGCTACTGCTCTCTGACCTCTTGGGCTTTTAACTCTTTATTTGGCTCTGTGTTTCTTATTTAATAAGACTGTCTAGAATTACATCTACAGGGATGGATCCTGATCCTACTGTCAGGGTCCCCTTTAGCAGACCAAGCTACACAACTGTACAATGGAAAAAAGAAAGCATCTTCAACAAATGGTGCCAGCATAACTGGATGTCAATGTGTAGAAGATTGCAAATAGATCCTTATCTGTCACCATGCACAAAACTTAAGTCCAAGTGGATCAAAGACCTCAACATAAATCCAGTTACACTGAACTGATAAAAGAGAAAGTAGGAAGTAGTCTTGAACACATCAGCACAGGAGATCACTTCCTAAATATAACACCAGTAGTAGCACAGACACTGAGAGCAACAATTAATAAATGGGACCACCTGAAACTGAGAAGCTTCTGTGAGGCAAAGGACATGGTAAATAAGACAAAACGACAGCCTACAGAATGGGAAGTGTTTGATTTCTTTATAGACTTATTCTGTCATTATTGTAATTAATTTTTGTGTTTGTTTGCTATATATAATCAAGGTTCTCCACAGAAACAAAACAAATAGATATCAATGCATTACATATGAGTAACTTATGATTGGAATTGGATGAAAAACATTATGGAGTGGGGACGTTTATGTTCTCTGCAATTCAAAGAAGAATGGGAGTCAGTGGCATAGCTCAGGCAAGTTGAGGGACAGGATGGAGGGCAATGCTGTAAGTCTCCGTTCGGTTGCAACCTCCAGCTCGCCCCTGCATGATCCAGAAAACCCTATTCCTTCTCTCTCTCTCTCTCTCTCTCTCTCTCTCTCTCTCTCTCTCTCTCCAAAACCCACCCTCAAAAAGAATTTCCAAGAAAGAAAAGGAGCCAAAAAGCCCAGAATTCTTCACAGCCACGGCAGCTCCTCTAAGTCCCCAGCAGTCCCCACCTAAAGTGGTCAGCTTTTGACCATACTTGGGCACAAACGCAGCACCCCTCACCTACAGGCTATATGAGCTCACTGTTTTAGTTCAGGCATCTGACTTCTCCTGCCTCGATCTCTGGAGCATTCATTGCTTTGCTCAAATAAACCTGTTCTTTTACTTTTTCAGTTGATCTGGCTTACTGTATCTTCAGAGAAACCTATTATTGGACTACAGAAAACCTATTAGTCTCTGCCAAGTTTTATGGTAGAGAACCTGTAGCCTAGATGTCGTAAGACAGGAGAAGATAAAATATCCTAGTCAAAATGCGGAAGGAAATTCACCCTTCTGTATTGGAACTGTCCAGGCCCTGAGTGATTAACAGGTGCCATCTCCCAGTGGTGAGCACTATCTTCTCTACTAAATCAAATGCTAAGCTTTTCTGGAAACACCATAGCAAACATAAGGAGGAATGGTATCTTGAAATGTATGTGGCATCTACATAAAATTAACTATCACATTGTATGGTGGGTAACCTAGAACACAATCACAGTTACACAACCCTAAGGAACCAGAGCTGTGGACTGCCTCGGGTCCATCTTTCCACTTTCTCCAGGAAATGACTAAGCAATAAGTAGGAAATTAATAAACAACTTTATTCAGGGAGATTCACAGACTTTGATTCCTCAGGTGGAAACACGTACGAACAATAATCTACAAAGAAGCCAGGCAAACACTCCAAAGCATGATGAAACAATAAAAATGAGCTAGGTGTGGTGGTGCACACCTTTGATCCCAGTATTTGGGAGGGAGAGGTGGGTGGATCTCTGAGTTCAAGGCCAGCATGGTCTACAGAGTGAGTTCCAGGACAGCCAGGACTACACAGAAAAACCAAAGTGCGGGCGCGGGGGATGAGAGTAGATATGAAACTACTGTGCTGGCTACCAAGTGCCTATGTAGTTGAAAAAAAGGTTGCCACCAAAAGTTATTCTATTGGAAGAGCAAAAGATAATATCTTATAAAGTACTAAACTAATTTTACCTTTTGCCTTGTAGTATCTATTTGGTGATTTCTCCTATTAAAATGACTAAAGCCGGAGATGGTCATGATGCTGGCTAGAAGGTTTTAAGTTATTGAAATCCACATCTCTAATAGCATGAAGATGACTAGATAGAGTGTACTAAGATTATATTAATCTCAAAGAAGTCAGCATCTGTAAAAATCAAATGAGAGTCGGGAGTGAGGAAAACACCTGCCTGCAAACTAAACTACTCACCTTGGTGCCATCGAGGGGACTCACCGAGCTGCTGGGGACCTTGGAGTCTCCTGAAGCTCATTCGAGGTGTGATTTTTAAATCACTTCAGGAGAACACGATGCAGAAGAAGGACTAGTGAGCAATGAATCTGGCACAAGTTCCAATTAGTGCAAAAATTCACCAACGTTGGTCCCCCACTGGATGTGGGCCACTCTGCAGGGAATACACTAGGATCTTGCAGGGTTTAGCCACTGTTCTGCTAAGTAATGGTATTTGTCATTTCATAGGCTAAGTGACTGGATGTCCACTTTGGGGAAATGCCTCTGTAAGGCTTAGTTCCATTTTTGGAGATGTATTTCTGATAGTTTTTGAACAAATCTTGGCTGATTAGCAATACTATCTTTTGGTGCTTTGCTGATGGGACAATCACTTTGGAATACTGCAATATCCACCAGAGCTGAACATGTACCTGCCTCTGACCCACTCTTGTTAGAAGTTCAGAATGCTTTTGTCTTCCAAGAGACAGGTAAGACTTAGGGAAAAAATATTGAAGTGAGCTTTGTTTTAATTTTTAAATTATTTCTTCTATGTTTTCAGACTATAATTACATCATTTCCCCCTTCCCCTTCCTCCCTCCAGACCTTTCCATATCCCTCTCCTTGTTCTTTCAAATTCCATAGCCTCTTTTTCATTAATTGCTGCACATATATGCGTGTATGCATATATATTCTAAATACATAAATACAACCTGCTTCAGTTTATGTTTCTTGTATGTGTGTTTTCAGGGCTGACCATTTGGTGTTGGATAACCAATCAGAATGCTCTTCCCTGGGGAGGACTATTTCTCCTAACCAATCAGAGTGCTCTTCCCTGGGGAGGACTCTTTCTCCCGTTCTCAGCGTTCCTTGGTTACCTGTAGTTCTTTATCTAGAGTTTAGGCTTCGTGAGCTTCCCCACTGCCCACTTTAGCATGCCTGTTGGTGTTGTCCTTGTTCGGCTTTTATCTAGGCAACCACGCTGGTGAGATGTTACAGGTGTAGCTTCTGACATTCCTAGGAGACACAGTCTCACAGCAAACTCCCTGTTCCTCTGGCTTTTAACCTTCCTGTCCACTCTTCTGCAGTGGTCCCTGAGCCTTCGGTGTTGGATTTGAACCGTAGATAGCATCAGTTGGACTGGGCTCCACAACTCTGCATTTTGATTGGTTATGGTTTTCTGTAATGCTCTCGACCTATCGCAAGGATAAGTTTCTTGATGAGGGGGGAGTGAAGAGTAACCTTCTCTATAGTTGTAAGGACAAATATGTAGAGTGTAATTAGGGATTATGCTGGTTTAGTAAAGCGGCAGTGGTAGGTTCTCCTCCAATATCCACGACTTCACTAGCCCTGGGCACTAGACTAGATTTCCTATTCCAGGTATTTTTTTCCTCTTGTTGAACAGGCTGTTGGTTACCATCAAGGTACATATGGCATTACTTCACCCTAAGGGTTATCATAACATGCTGGTCATTGCTGTGGTTCATAGGCATCCTAGCTGAGGAGTACTGGTCGCCTCTCTTCTTGTATGGCTCCCTCTGGCATCATGAAAGTTAGTCCTCAGGGAGAAGGGTTTCAAGTCAGATCCAGCCTAGGGGCCTCTGGGCCCTGTCTGAAGTGTATGGTATCTTCAGCAATAGGGGTTTAACTTCTACGTCTTGGAGGGGGGCAACCAATGCCTGTAATGTTCTGGGAGTCTCTTGGACAACCTGGACCAACAACTCAAAAAGAGGGTTGCTCATGACTGGTGTGGCTTTTGTTCAATGGCCTTTGGTTCTTGGAGGCAGTACTGTCAGCCCAGAGCAACTTTATTTGAAATCTGCATGGGAGAAGCCTACGCTTGGGAAGCTGTGAAAGTGTGTGAAGAAGCACCCGGCTGGGTACGGATTCCTGTAAAGACTTTGACTTGGAGATCTCAAGACAAAGGTGGCCATCAAAAGTATTGAAGTAGTGCATGGACAGAAGAATCCTAGTCAGAGCGACTGGACTCTTCTTACCAGAAACACTCTATTTCTGCGGCGAGGTAGGGGGCGCGTGTAAAGCCAAAAGTTCACGCTACAATTCTAATCCAAAGTTTTGCTGATATAAATGGTAGAAAAGACATCGGGAATTATGAAAGCATGAAGAAATTTATTTCACAGGGTCTCACAGAGAGAAGGGATTAGCCAAGTTGGTCCCCATCCCTGGTGACCAAAGACAGGATACTCCAACGGCATCAGGAACCAAGAGGAGACAGGATCCTGGAGACACATAGATAAAACGCAGCCATACTACTGGGAGGCAGAGAGGATTCTGGCTTACCGCTGGGGACTCCCACCAGCCTGGGTCCTCACCCCTGAGACCTGTATGATGAGCCTCAATAATGCTAGAGTACTGGAGATCCCAAGCCCCAAAAGGCTCCCTTTAAGTTACACAGAGCCTCCTGCAGCTGCCTGCTGTGACGCTATCAGATGGGGTCAGGAAGCCCCAACCCCCTGCTTATCCAACCAGAATCCCTGTGAACTTGGCCTCTGCCAGGTCTCGAGGCAGTCTTTGGGGGCAGCAGTGAAAGCTGGCAGTGTAGCAGCCAGGGCTAGTGTGGGTCAAGCCCAACAGTAGGTACCTGACATGGCCGGGCAGCGCCCTCATACATCAGGCATCTCCAGCCTCCTGACAGGCCTGGGAGCCCAAGCTGAGCTCTGAGGGAGAGTCCCAGCTCTTCACATCACAGCAAATGACAGGCAAGACCATCAAGTGGGTGCAGGACAGTCACACTAGAAGAGCACTTGCTGAAGGAAAACGAGGAGTCTAGGCTTTAAAGGGCTTGAGAGGGCAGGGACTGGGTGAAAGAAAAGAGGACCCAGGGCATTCTGGGATCAGGAAGGGGACAGGAAGAAGAAGGAAGTGCCAGGGCTACAGGAAGTTCAACTGTTCCCAGAGCCCCAGGTTTCCATCTCCGGCCCCGTCAAGGCCCTACTTATTGCCCCACGTGGCCACCTTTGTATACAGAGGCGTTCGGAGGAAGCGGCCGCTCTTCATGTAGGCAGAGATCTTCTTCAGTCCCTGAGAGTTAGAAAAGAAAAAGAAAACCAATGTGGGCTTGCTCTTGGCCAGAGAGGGTAATCATCTTCCTCTTCCTCACACTGCTCTTAAGAGGCACACATCTGGGACCTGCCTGGGCCTTGTCTTCCAGTGTTGTACTCTCTCGGCACTCCCTCCTGCCCTCCCTAAGGGGCCTTGTCACCCCGTCTATACAGACACACTCCTCTTGCACACATAAACTCCATATTGCCTAGGTCTGCACACTGAGGAGGAATCTATCAAGACAAAAGGGCACGATGGCAGATAACCCCTATCTCATCCAGTGACTTGGCAAAACCAGGGTCAAAGTTTATAGATATAGATAGGCCAGAAAAAAAAAGCCAGGTTCGCCCTAATCATTCCCTAGGGAGAAAGCCAAACTTCTGCACCTGGTGCTGAGCCTCAACCAATCCTGTCTCCAGCCTTGATACAGGGGCTAGGCTCAATGACAGTCACCTGTGTTATTGGCCTTCTACCAGGAGAGTGAGCCCCTAGAAAAATCTCTAAAGAGTTCAGCGAAGTCCAGAGCTGTCTGTATCCAAGGGACCAAGTTCACATTTAGCCTAAAGCTGCAGCCTTCAGCTCTCCCCAGCCTCTTCCTTCTCAAAGCCACCCAGTTTGGACCAAGTGATGAGAACTAGCTGAGAAAGCTCATCACTTGATAAGGAATGGGACAGGAAAATGAGTTCCAGACTGAAAAGCCCATTGGACTAAAGTCTCCAACCCCCAAGTTTCTAATAAATTAGGTGGCGTAGGCATCAAACAAGTAGTCTCTGGTGAATCGGGGCTCCACGGCACCCAGGTGGTACCACACACCCCTCCCAGTCTGGTATGCCTGATGTTATCCAATCCACACGGTGCCAAAGTGGGTCTAAGGACCACCTTTTCCTTTCTTACTGGGCATGGCATGTGCCTCATACAGAAATCAGAAAATACAAGCAAAACTAAGCATATGATGACGTCTCACAAAAGGAGCAGTTGGACACCGAAACAGAAAAAAATCAAAGGAGTGAGAGAGGAAAGTCATGACACACATTTCAGGATAAAATTCTCTAACAGGGGCCCCACAAGGTCTCAGCAAAACATTCAGCACATCAAGTACAATTCGTTACATCCGGGTGCTTCACAACACCTTCCTTTGACTTGCCCTCCTAACCCAGGCAGCAGCCTCGACCTGCTGCCCAAGGAGCAGGAAGTCAACAGGGACCCCAGCACAGTTCTGCTGGTGCTGACACCCTGAGCAGGTAAGTAACCCTCTACAGTTTCACATTTCCTTATCTGAGCAGTGGGGCTGATAATTCTCCACACCCTGGAGAAACGCTGTAATGATAATCTTGATCAGCAGACATAAGGTGCTGAGCACCGATTCCAGCAGAGAGGGAGTGCTCAATGCACGCTACTTTGTCCTCACTCCATCTCCAAGCCCAAGAAAACATCAGCTGACAGCCAAGAGCAAGGAGGACCAGGGCATCACCTCAAAGCGGGCCACAAAGTCCTTCAGGTTTGGGAACGCATCCAGACACTTGGGTTCGAATATAAGGTGTAGGTCTAGGATATCATAAGCAAGGAAATCCACAAAAGTAATCTGCAAAAGACCAAGAATGGGGGGGCATGAAATTCTGCCCCCTGGGGAGAATGACAACCCCAGCTTCTTCTCTTTTACCTTTTCACCAACAAACCACGTCTGCTTCCCCAGGAACTGTGAGAAGAGCTTCATCGTTCCAGGGAGCTGCTCCGAATATTCTGCCTTCAGTTTCTCCTGGAGCAAAAACAGCTGTCACCATGGAAGTTCCCTGGCACAGTGACCAGGTCCAACGGTATCGTGCATGGCCCTAAATGGCCAGGGGTAGGCAGCCATCTCCACTAAGATGGAGACCGCGTCATTGTCCAGGCTTTGGTTTAATGTATCAACACTTACTTATTAGATTTCATGGTAGCTCACCCCACCCTTCAAATGCAATGGAAAGCCAGAGAAGAACAAGACACTGTCCACAGTGGGACTTCATCATTCCTGATGCCTAAGCCTATAGGTGCTCGGAGCAGGGAGCAGGCAGCAGGCCCTGGGTCTGATGCCAGGCAGCATCCAAGAAGTATTTGGAGGAGAAGATGAAAGTTCCATACAATAGGTTCCAGAAGAATGAAATATGCTTGAGTTTCTCCCAGTAAACTGAGGAGTATTTGAGGCTGGCAGGCAAGGAGAGAAAGTCCTTCAGGCTGCGCCTGATCTACAGATAGAAAATTTGCTGACTCGTGTGGGTGTGAAGAGAAGCACTTTGAGAGGTCGGAAAGGGTTCCGTGAGTCCTGCATCTTGGACTTCTTTTTCTAATCCATTGAGTATACATGTATTTCATGGTCAGCAATGATGTGAACTACCTGGGTGGAGGGCCTACGGCAGAGGGCGCAGGGTGAGGACACTTGGAAACATGACTTCACTATCTAGGAACTTAGTGTCCACTCTGGAAGTCTGTACTGTACCCTCAGATAGGTAGGGCCTAAGTAAGAGTGTTCATTTGATAGTTCAGTGTTATGGAGACTGCTGGGGACAACCCATGAAACATCCTGGAGGATAAGTGGCTAAGAAATTCAAAAAGTAAATAAGACCTGTGCAGATGGGAATCTGAGAGAGCTAACTCCTGACCCAAACACTGCCTGGTCCAGCCCAGTGTGGGAGTTGGATGGGACTCACAAAGTCTGGACTGTAACAGACTCTAGCCAGCTGATTGGAGACATCCATAGCCTGGTTCTCCAAAATGTCCACACGAATCTTTTCTTCTTCTGTCTCTCCACCTGCAGCACACACAGCACAGACTCATCCTCAACATCTCATTCCAGCCAAGCCAAGGAGGTTGTCCCCCATGCCCCACCCTGCCGCCGGCCCCACTCACACATGTTGTGCTTGCGGGCAAGGTAGCGCAGGATTGCGTTGCTCTGGGTGATCTTGTGTGATCCATCAATTAAGTAGGGCAGCTGTTTGGACAAGCAAGGACAGTCAGATGGGATCTGAGGTCCCAGCCTCACTTCCCTAAGTTAGGACAGACACGTGGCCTTGTGGCCTGGCATTCAGTGTGGCTAGCATGGGAAGCCCTCCATGAACACACTTCACACTGAATGGAAGAGCTGAGATACAGCCCATCACAGAAACACTGTGCAGCCACCAGGAATGGGAGCAGGAGAGCAGAAGCATTGATCCCAAACCCCTCAGCCAGGCAAGGAGATGAGGTGAGGACACCATGCCTTCCCCAAACCTCCCCTTCCCTGCACTTACGTTGGGAAAGTCCAGGCCCAGCTTGAATTTCTCACTCAGCCATTGGCTTCTGTCATAGTCAGGAGCTATGGTTGAAAAGATTACGTAAAAAGAAATCAGTCTAGTGTCCAACACACCTATTCTAGGAACTTAGCCCCTTAAAGCAGGGAGGGGATCTGCAACCTCACACACTGAATGTCACAATCTAAGGTTCCAAGGATGAAGAGTGCTTGGGACTGTGGGCCCGCCATCTCTACGACTTAGCAAGTCTTCATGGGGAATGTGATCTAATTTCAACAGGAGTAGGGGAACCCACCCCTCCACCTCCAGGGATCCGTGCTGAAAGATCAAGCCCACTCTCTGGAGGTTTCTGGAGGAAGCAGATTCTAAGTCCACATGGAGAAGCCCTATACTGCAGAACCCTGTAATGTAGTGTAGGTGAGAAATGGGTTGCTAGTCACCAACGGACAGGGGTAGGGAAGAGTCTGACCAGAAGAATGTCATTACCATCTCCCATGGTGTATCTCTTCTCCTCATAGCTTGAGTCTGTGTATTCCAGGAGCAGGCGGATAGCGTGAGCCAGCTGCAGAGATAGGTCAAGAATGGGAACTGGGGATTTCTATGTGACTCCGCCTCCACCAAGAGAGTACACAGGCGCACACGCCAGCAAGCATGTGTGCAACAATCTGAGCTGTACAAGGGAGACCCCTTCACCGCTTCCCTCATCCTAGCCCCTCGATCCTTTCCACCCGTCAGGAGGTCGCTCACCCCACGGATGTCCCAGTAACCCAGCGTCATAGGCATGGTGCTGGTGCCAGGGGCTGAGTCCACTGTCCTCCGGGTGAGCTGCTTTGACTTTATCCTCCTGCTCTAGCTGGGCGGAGCTGGCGCCCGGTGTAGTCCTGCCCCTACTGGCTCTGCCCGGCAACACACACCCGGCTCTACGGCTTTTGCCTAGACAGTGTCACCTGCAGAAGCAAAAGTACTGAGTTCCGCCCCCAAGAGACCGGAAAGCATAAGATGCGGTTCCGCCTGCAGTCCCACCCTCATCCTCTCGCCGAGTGCGCAGAAGCAGAGCACTGGCCGAGCCGCTGTCTTTCCCAGACATCTCTGGCTGCTCGCCCTGCTGTTCTCGAAGTGTGGTAGGGTCAGACCACAAGGGAGTCCCCAGCCCGAAAGTATTGATTAGGCACTTCATCCCTATTGTCAATCAAGGCAGACTCCTGCAATGACAGTTGTCCGGAGGTGATGTTTCTCCACCTGGCAGAGAGCAGTCTCTGTTCAGAAGTACATCTGAATTTAAAGAGCTGATTTTTATCACAGATAAACCTCTGATTTTAAAAAGTGGGAAAATGGAAATTTTGAATGTTCGTACATGGTCAGGATGTCCGCTCATATTATTCAGGGAGTTAACACGAGTCACATGTCTCCTAACAAGTGTAGCTGCTTTCTCTATATTGTGACCACCTGAGTGTACTTACACAGACCTAAGACTCCCTGAAATGTCGGAGGGTACACAGGGCCAGTGCTCAGGAGCTCAGGGTCAGCGTCCAGCAAATGCAATCAAGAAAGTGATGCCTGAGATGTCTATAGGAGCGTTCAGAGCAGGATATACTGTTTCACAACACTGGTTTTTGTATGTGTACAAAGACTATGTCTGGGGGGCGGGGGAAGTGGGCTCTCCTTTTGTACAGCAGGCATCTCATACATGCGTTATGGCTTTAAGACTCCTACAGGGTCATCAAATAGGAAGAACTTTAAGCTCCATTAGAATTCTATGGGACTTTCTAAATATGTAGGGTCCATCTTTAACCAAAATATGCTAAAGTGGCAGGTGACTATACCTAAAATTCTTACTAATGTTAAGAGTGTACTGTGGCATCATGACAAAAATCTCTCTTATATTCTAAGAGACTGAGACTTTTGCTGGACCTCACAGCCAGAGTTAATATTACACCTTGACATCACTTAAGACTGCCATCCTGCTGTGTACTCAGCCTGTCTGTGAGCTAAGCCAACACATAGCTATAATCGGGTTTTTGTTTGTTTGGTGGTTGGTTGGTTTTTTTGTTTGTTGTTTTTTATTTTTGTTTTTGTTTTGAGACAGGGACAGGACCTGTCTACATAGTCCTGGCTGTCCTGGAACTCACTCCGCAGACCAGGCTGACCTCAAACTCACAGAAATCTGCCTGCCTCTGCCTCCTGAGTGCTGGGAATTAAAGGTGTGTGCCACCACACCTGGTACTATAATCTTAAATGATGTACTTGTCTTAGCTACTTTTCTACTGCTGAGGAAAGGCCCCATGACCAAGGCATCGATCTCATAGAAGAAAGCATCCTGCATGTTAGTTGATTGCCGTGGATAAGCGGTCACTTCCCTTGCTTGTCTTCCCCTACCCATTATCGAGGGTAGAACTATTTCTCCAAGTCTCCCAGTGTTTTTGTCTGTTTGATTTTCATTGTTTGAGCAAGGCTTGACTATGTAACCCTGGCTGGCCAGGAACTCATTCAAGGCTCGACTATGTAGCCCTGGCTGGCCAGGAACTCATTCAAGGCTCGACTATGTAGCCCTGCCTGGCCAGGAACTTGTTATGCAGACCAGGGTACCCTCAAACTCACAGAGATCTACATTCTGCAAATTTTTGCTGTATGTATTTTGTTCCAGTCCCACTGTGGAAGTCAGCCTTTATGGAAAGGAATCTATTATTCCTCTTGGGAGTTCTCCTAAATTATCTGTGCTTGCCTCATTTTGGAAGGTTTCTGCTTATCCTTACATAAAAAAACATGATTTCTTGGTAGATGATAGTTTTAATTATCTGGAACATTCCAAGGACTGGTGGAATCAGAGTAAGTTAACGTACAGGAGACGGGTCAGCCTCATGTCACATGAGAGACCGTGGAACACAGATTACTCCTGACCAGCGAGTGTCTTTGTTATCATAACAGTGAGTTATTCTGTGTCTCAAGATGGACACAGATCAGGGGGTTGGGTTTTTGTTTTTGTTTTTGTCTTGTTGCTTTTTAAATTTTTTATTTTTGATTATTTAATAACTCTGTGCAAGACAGATATTATTGAGTGGGATTAAACAGTTCCTGCAAAACAGGTCCAGATACCCGAGGAAAGCAAAGAGCTGTGCAGCCAGAGTAACCCCAATATAAATTAAAATTGATTGGCCTTGCCGGTAGGCCTACAATGACCTCAAGAGGAGCCTAAGTTTTGCAACACTGGAGATTGGAATCGACAACGTGAGAGAAAGTGACTACCAAAGCGGTCCCTGAAGGGAACTTTCCATCTGCAGCTTTAGAAAAGCAGCTGTGAAGTTTTTGTCAGGGTCAGGTGAGGGTCATTACGTCAGCAAGTCATCAGCAGCAGAACAGGAGCAGTGACCTGGGAGAAAGACAGGGAAGTGTTACGGTCTCTTAAGCGACAGGTGGAGGGTACATGGAGTCAGACATAGAAGAATAACGATAGGAGAAATAATCTTTAGATTTTAGAGGGCTTCAGAGGGGAATGAAGAGGCCTAATAGTTAGGAAAGGGCCTTGAATCTAAATGTTAATCTTTATCAAAGGCGGGAACAGAAGCTGTTCACCTGTGACTCAGCATCTTCTGGAAAATTCCTAGGAATCTTATTTTAAGATTTCCATGGATGGCTGGTGTGGTGATTTGAAAGAAAATGGCCCCCAAAGGGAGTGGCACTATTAGGAGGTGTGGCTTTGTTGGAGTAGGTGTGGCCTTGTTGGAGGAAGTGTGTCACCGTGGAGGTGGACTTTGAGGTCTCATCTATGCTCAAACCCTGCACAATGTTTGAAACCACTTCCGATTGCCTGGAAGACGTAGGGACTCTCAGCTCCTTCTCCAGCACCATGTCTGCCTGCATGAAGTCATGGCCCACCATGATGATAATGGACTGCACCTCTGAACTTTAAGCCAGCCACTCCAGTTACAAGTTTTCTTTTATAAGAGTTGGCATGGTCATGGTGTCTCTTCACAGCAATAGAAACCCTAAGACACCTGGAAAGATGACTCAGCAATTAAGAACACTTAGTCCTCTTGCAGAGGACCTGGGTTCAGTTTCCAGCATCTACATCAGGTAGCTCACAACCCTCTTCCGGCCTCCATTGGCACTTGCCCGTATGTGGTACACACATACATACATACATGTAAAATAATAACTAAGTCTTTAAAAAATATTTCCAATAGCTCAGTGCTTTGGAGGGAATATGTATCCTTTGAGCTGATCAATACTGACCTGCAGATCAATACTTCGGAGTTTCATAAAATCCTTTTCATGTGGGTTGAAGGGAAACTTTCCTTGGGCCCTTTCAGAACAGAGTTTCGAGCTGCAGATGATAGGTAGGTGACTTGACAAGGCAATGCAGCTAGTGTCTCTTGATAACACTGATGGACTGGATGAACCCCTTGCATCCCTTGATCATAGTTCACTGGAATCCCATAGCATCTAAGGTTGGGGGGTGAGACTTCCAAACACGTGGACCAGCATCTTACTAACTCATCAGGCCAACTCAGGCCTAGAAGGGACTGATCTGGTATTCATTAAAGCTAATGATGAGGTGTTGAGCTATGGATTTACAAGGGTGCTTTCTTTGTTCATTTAGTTTTACGATTCTACAAGCTCTTTCTATTTTTCCTGAGAATTATGGATAATGAGGACAGTAAGCTTTCTGGGAAAATACAGAGTACCTTAATGACAACTTTAGATGTGTGTTATTACTAGAGAGAGAAATGGAAATTCCAGGCTGCAGAGCAAAAGCCAAGCAAACATTATTTTTGACCACAGTTAAAGGTTTACAAAAAAGGAAAAGCATGTTCATAATCTACCACAGGAGGCAGTCACATCAAAATCCATGAAGAGGCTAGAAGAGTCCTCAAGACTTGGTTCTTTCCCACATACCATATTACATTGATTAGCAAGCAGCACACTGCTGTCAGGAGGACATGTTTTTAAAACCTCTCAAAGTTTCCCATTTTTCTGCTTTTTTTTGAGTAGTTTATCTGTGATAATTAGAAGCCAACTCTTCAAATGCCTCCAAAGTTTGCTTTGCCAGGTGATTATAATCTTTGTTACAGCTGCTATGTTTAGCTGTGCACCTAAAGTGCTACTCTGAAGTTCTAGGTCCCGTGCTTAACAAATATTCCCTTTAATTGTGTTGCAGCCAAAGTCTCCTTGCTGTTTTACAGGGGTTTTTATTGTTGCTCCTATGGTTTGGTTTGGTTTTGGTCTTAGGTGTTTGGTTTTGTTAAGACTGTCTCATGCCATAGCCCACATTGTCCTGGAACTCACTTGTTGAAACAGTTGCTGTAGGATAACGTTCTTGTCCACTGTAAAGATTTGTCACTTGAATTGGTTTAATAAAATGCTAATTGGCCAGTAGCCAGACAGGAAGTATAGGCAGGGTGACCAGACTAGAAGAATTCTGGGAAGAGGAAGGGCAGAGTCAGGAGTCACAAGCCAAATGCAGAAGAAACAAGATGAGAATGTTGTATTGAGAAAAGGTACCAAGCCACATGGCTAAACATAGATAAGAATTATGGGTTAATTTAAGTGTAAGAGCTAGTTAGTAATAAGCCTGAGCTACCGGCTGAGCATTTATAAGTAATATTAAGCCTTGGAGTCAATTATTTAAGAAGTGACTGCCAGGTATTTGGGAACAGGTAGTTAGGAGAGAAACTTCTGTCTACACACACTATAGCCCAGACTGTCCCAGAACTCATGATGAAGCAGGAGCTGACTTTGACCTCCTGAGAGCTGGAATACAAGGTATGAGTCCACCACAGCTGGCTTAAAAGGTTTGTTTTAATCTGTTGTTTCAGTTTTATAATTTTTGCCAAGGCCAGGAAACTATCCATTTCTAATGCATTCAAAGTTGACAGAACCCCACCCCTAAAGGAAAAATTACCTGCTGTGAGCATGAATGCTTTTCCAGCTAGAAGAGTCAGGTAAGGAGAATTATTTCAGACACCAGAAGTGATTTCATTCCTAATGTAGTCTATGTTTTAAGAGCAAATTTAGGTCTGGGTAACACTTTTAAAGATTTTAAAAATTATATGTATATATGTCTGTATATGGATATATGAACATGAGTGCAAGTGCCCATGGAGGCCAGAAGCATCCAATTCCCTCTAGCTGGAGTTACAGAAGGTTGTGAGCCACCCAGTGTGGGTGCTGGGAAGCAAACTTGGGTCCTCTGCAAGAGCAGTGCCTGCTCTTAAAAAAATAGAAAAACTTTATTTATTCTTATTTTAGGTACTGGTGTTTTGCCTACATGTATGTCTGTGTAAGGGTATCAGATCTTGGAATTACAGACACTTGTTAGCTGCCATGTGGGTGCTGGAATTTGAACCCAGGTCCTCTGGAAGAGCAGCCAGTGCTCTTAACTGCTGAGTCATCTCTCCAGCCCCCAGTGCCTGCTCTTAACCCCTAATCCATCTCTCCAGCCTCTGTCATAACATTCTAAAATATAAGAAAATAAAGTCAGGCCAGAGCATTCCAGGTGACTTTCTAATAAAAAATAAAAAAAAAAAAAAAAAAGATTTAAGAGTGAAAGGAAAGCACAGAGAATTAACAGAACAATTCCATGAAAAAAAAAAAGCCAGATCCTAAACCCGCTCCTTTAGCTACATTTGTGACAGATTATAGTTGATTTTCACACATAGACAAACAAAAAAAAACCGAGTTTGTGATATAGCAAAGCTTACTTTCTTTGCGTTTCAGACAGGGTCTCCGTAGGTAGCCCAGGCTGGCCTCAGATCTCCCTCCTCTGCCTTCGCCTCTCAGGTGCTAGAGTTACACAGTGTGCCACCATGCCCAGCTTAAAGCTTTACGTGAGTTTTTAAGCACACGGTGTAGTTCTGTTAACTGTAAGCACAATGTCCTACAACACATATATACAGCGTATTCCCCTTGAGTGGCTGCGGGGATGCGCTGTTCAATGGCAGCTGACATTTTCTGCTCCATCAGCCTCAGGCAGATACCATTTTCGTACTACTCTGTATTTGCACAAGTTTGCCTTTGTTCGATCTCTCCGCTAAGTGGAATTATGCAATATTTGTTTCCCTGTGAATGGTTAATTTCACTTTCCTGATTTATCCATGCGGTTGTATGTTGCAGAATTTCTTTCTTTATTAAGGCTAAGTAATACAAATTGGTTTTCTTAATCCATCAACCCACTGATGAGCATTGAGGTTGTTTGCATGCATTGGCTGTGGTTGGTTGTGCTGCAGTAAACAGAGGAATGGCAATATCCCTTTGAGATGCTGATTTCAGTTGCGGGGGGGGGGGGGGGGGGCTTGTGTCACTGGATGTGGAATATTGGAATCATGTGGTAGTTTCTTTTTTAACTACCTCCATGCTGGTTTTCCATAGTAGTTTCACCATTTCTATTCCTGCCAACAGTAGTGTATAAACATTCCAATTTCTGTACTTATTATTGGGGATGGTAGCTACTCTTGCTGGCTGTGAAATGATAGTTCACTGTGGTTTTGATTCCCATCCCCTCATGGTTAGTAATGTTGAGAGTCTTTCAACATACCTGTAGCCATTTGCCTGTCTTCTTTGGAGAAATGTCTATCCTGGGCCTTCGCAAAGACGGTTCAGCAAATGCAGATCCATCAATTGGACATGTCATGTTAACAGAATGAAAGATAAAAACCATATATCATTTTAATAGATATAGAAAGAGCATCTTGTAAAATTCAACCACTCTTGTTGGAACATGACCAAAAGAACGACGCGTGGTGAACAACGCCCTGGGGAACTGTGGGAGAGGCTCCAGGAGAAAAGGCGGAGGGCCTTTGACCTCAGGTGCGTTGTGTTCCCTGGATTGTTCTTGGATGTGGTTTTGTGCCTCCCGTGTTAAACATATGCATTGGGTTTACAAGGCATGTTTATTCCTGTTGGATGTCGGAACACAGCTACAGAACCAATCTGGTGAAAGGACATGCTGAGTTCTGTCCCCAGTGTGCCCTCAATGTGCACACGGCCTCTGCCTTGTTCTAGTGCCTTCCCAGATACAGTCTGTCGTATGTGGCAGGCAATTGTGTTTAAACTGGTCTATCCTGAGAAGTTCTGGGGAAGGACTACTCTGTCAATATTTAATATGTGCTTACTGATGTTTATTTACATGTTTTTCTGAACTCAAACAACCTTCCTTGGATCATCACTTTCTTTGTTACGTTCATGTATAAAGTACACTAAAACTCAAGTAAAGTTGTCTTCAGCATTAGACTGTAGTTCACCCCATTCTTTCAGGTCTTCAGATTCCAGGTCTCTCAGACACAGGGAGACTCTACATAGGTCGGTGAAATTTGACAACTCTCATGATTAAAAAAAACCTCAAAAGCTGGATAACAGAAATTTTTAAGATTTTTATACTCATAAGTCAACTAGATATGTCAACACACTAAAAGCATGTGTAAGAAACCTACATCATAATTAGCTGTAAAACCTGGGACTTTTTTTCCTCAAAGATTATATGTATGGGTGTTTTGCCTGAATGTGTGGCTGTGCACACCATGTTCTTGGTGCCCAAGAAGGTCAACAGAGGGCACTAGATCCCCTGGAACTGGAGTTTTGGGCAGTTGTGAACTGCCATGTGGGTGCTGGGAATCAAACCTGGGTCTTTTTGCAAGAGCGGCCACCGCTTTTAATCACTGAGCCATCTCTCCAGCCTCTTCCCCAAAAATCATAAACAGGCAAACAATGATAGCTCTCGTAGTTTCTGTGCAACAC
The DNA here is from genome assembly GCF_007827085.1 of Peromyscus californicus insignis. Classification (NCBI taxonomy): domain Eukaryota; kingdom Metazoa; phylum Chordata; class Mammalia; order Rodentia; family Cricetidae; genus Peromyscus; species Peromyscus californicus. The sequence goes on from NW_026294617.1 coordinate 86,186,240, forward strand.
AGCACTACAAGTCTCAGCACAACCATCAGGCAAGCAAAAGAAATAAAGGCACCCACACTGCAAAGAAAGAAGAAAATTGACCTTGATTTGTAAATTTCGTAATCCTACGCATAGGAAACCTTGGTACACACCAAGGTTTCAGTGGTAGAACACCTTCCTAGCATGTGCAAGGCCCCGAGTTCAATCCCTAACACCAATAAAAATAAATAATTAAGGGCTGGAGGAACTGCTCAGCAGTTAAGAGCATCTACGGCTCTTGCAGATGACCCAAGTTTGGTTCCCAGCACCTGTGTTGGATGGCTCACAACCCCAGTGAGTGCTTCCAACCCCAGCCCCAAAAGACCCAATGCCCTCTTCTGGCTTCCTGCTCTCACATCACATACCCATGGACAGGTACACATACTTTTAAAATTAGACAAAATCTTTGAACCAGTTAAAAGCACGTGCTGCTCTTCCAGAGGACCTGAGTTTGAAACCCAGCACCCACATCAAGTGCATCACAGACATTTTCTTCTTTCTTTGCAGTGTGGGTGCCTTTAAATTCCAGCCCCAGAGGGATCTGACACCTCTGGCCTCTGTAGCTACCTGCACTCATGCGTAGACACCCACACAGAGACACATAACTAACTGTAGAGCACTATTTGTAGAAGGACCTATCTCCATCATGCTCTGCTTACAATCAAAAAATTAAACCAGAACCTTCTACCATCCACAAAAGTCAACTCACACTGGAGTCGGGTTTAGAATTTGAGACCTGATTCTATAGGAGAAAACACTTTGGGACTTTGGTCTAAGCCAGACTTCTTGGAGATGGCACCAGAAGCACAGACGGCAGAAGTAAACATAGACAAGAGGGTCACACCAGGCCGCAATGCTTCTGGAAAGCACAGGAAGTAGGAAAAACCATTTGTGAATTCCGTGCCTAGTGAAGGGTTGATACCTAAAGTAGACAAGGGACCCCCACCACTCAGCAAGAAAACATGCTTTAAAGCCTTGAACTATACATTTAAAATATAACTGATGTATTGGCTATGCTAAATAAAACAAGTTATTAAATTTTATCACCGAGTGAACTGTAGTAAGTTTTCTAAACAGGCAGAAAATCATTCCCTATTCTGTGCACATACCTGGGTCTCTCTGTAATTACTGCGGTCAATGCAATTAACTAGTCTAATTATTTTCTTTAATTAGAGTAACTAATCTTTTCTTATTTTCTCTAGACACAAAATAATCCCCAGGGTGGGGGGTGGGGAGGTGTTTAAAACTTTTGAGCTATTTTTAAATTTTATTTATTAGTTGATTTTGGAGACAGGGTCTTAGTTATGTCAAGCTGGCCTCAAAGTCACCATGTAGCCTGGATGACCTTCAACTTCTGACCTTTCTGACTTCTCCTCCTGAGTGCTGGGATCATAGTCATGGGCCACCACACTAGATTTATGCAGTAGTGGGAATCCAACCCAAGTCCTGCGGGGCAAACACTCTATCAACCGAACTACATCTTCAGACCCTTTAAATCTATTTTTAACTAATACATAAGAAATTATACATATCAGCCAGGCAGTGGTGGTCCACACCTTTAATCCCAGAACTCGGGAGGCAGAGGCAGGAAGATCTCTGTGAGTTCGAGGCCAGCCTGGTCTCCAGAGCAAGTTCTAGGACAGCCAGGGTTACATAAAGAGAAATTCTCTCTCTCTCTCTCTCTCTCTCTCTCTCTCTCTCTCTCTCTCTCTCTCTTTCTCTCTCTCTCTCACATACACACACACATATATATATCACATTATTTTTACTTATAATGTATACAAGTTTATACATCATATAATGTTGAAATCATGTTAAACAGGGGTTAGAGAGATGGAACAGTGGTTAAGAGCACTGGCTGCGCTTCCAGAGGATTTGGGTTCAATTCCCAGCACCCACATGGCAGCTCATACCTGCTTGTAACTCAGTTCCAAGGCTTCTGACACTCTCATACAGACATACATGCAGATAAAACACCAATGAACATAAAATAAAATATAATAATAATAATAAATCATGTTAAACATGTCACACTTAATTATTTTTTTATAGTTAAAAATGCAGAATCTTTCCTTCCAGTTTTCTGAAGAACACATGGCATTATTGTTAAGCATAGTTATCCTGCTGTGCCATAACACACCAAGGTTTCTTTTAACTATAAGCTATCTTTCTATTAGTATGTGTCTCACATTTTCTAAACCTTCTGATAAAGCTAAAACAAACACACATGTGCTGTGGATATCTGTATGCTGTGAATGTGTTGCTCTGATTGGTTAATAAGTAAAGTGCTGATTGGCCAGTAGTCAGGCAGAAAGTATAGGCAGGACAAAGAGAGAGGAGAATTCTGGGAAGAGGAAGGCTGAGGAAGAGATGCTGCCAGCCAGAGGATGGAAGATGTGAAGGCAGAACTGGGAAAAGGTACCAAGCCACGTGGCTAAACATAAATAAGAATTATGGGTTAATCTAAGTGTAAGAGCTAGTCAGTAATAAGCCTGAGCTAATGGCCATACAGTTTATAAATAATATAAGCTTCTGTGTGTTTACTTGGGTCTGAGTGGCTGCGGGACTGGTGGATGAGAGAGATTTGTCCTGACCACTGGCAGGCTGGGACACAGGAAAATTTCAGCTACACACATGCATTTTTATTTCTAAAAGTAATTGCATATTTTGTTATTCCACTGCATAAGGACAGATTAAAAATATGTTTCATAACTAACTTTTTGGCTTTCCCCCTACTCTTTTTTTTTTTTTAAGATTTATTTATTTATTATGTCTACAGTGTTCTGTCTGCACATATCCCTGCAAGCCAGAAGAGGGCACCAGATCTCATTACAGATGGTTGTGAGCCACCATGTGGTTGCTGGGAATTGAACTCAGGACCTTTGGAAGAACAAGCAGTGCTCTTAACCTCTGAGCCATCTCTCCAGCCCCTCCCCCTACTCTTAAAAAAGTTATTTCATTTGCCTGGAATCAGAAGCTCCTGTCTATCCCTGAATGGTGATTGTCTTAGTTAGGGTTTTTTATTGCTGTGAAGAGACACCATGACCATGGCAACTCTTATAAATGAAACATTTAATTGAGGTGGCTTGATTACAGTTTCAGAGGTTCAGTCCATTATCATCATTCCAGGGAGTGGTGCTGGAGGAACAGCTGAGAGTCCTACATCTTACAGGCAACAGGAGTCAACTGACATCCTGGGCAGTATCCTGAGCATAGGAAACCCTCAAAGCCCTCCGCCACAGTGACACACTTCCTCCAACAAGGCCACATCTCCTAGTAGTGCCGCTTGCTGTAAGATTATGGGTGCCAATTACATTCAAACTACCACAGTCCATTCCCTGGTCCCCATAAGCTTGTAGCAATACCATAATGCAAAATGTGTTTAGTCCAACTTCAAAACTCTGCATAGTCTATCACAGTATCAACAGTGTTTAAAAGTCCAAAGTTCAGCCGGGCGGTGGTGGCGCACGCCTTTAATCCCAGCACTCGGGAGGCAGAGGCAGGCGGATCTCTGTGAGTTCGAGGCCAGCCTGGGCTACCAAGTGAGTTCCAGGAAAGGCGCAAAGCTACACAGAGAAACCCTGTCTCGAAAAACCAAAAAAAAAAAAAAAAGTCCAAAGTTCAAAGTCTCTTCTGAGATTCATGCAATCTCTTAACTATAATCCTTTATAAAATCAAAATAAAAAAATAAACAGATCACATACTTCCAAGATACAACGGCACAGGATATACATTACTATTCCAAAATGTAGGGAAGGGAGCATAGTGAAGAAATACTGGACCAAAGCAAGACCGAAAACCAGCTGGGCAAACTCCAAACTCTGCATCTCCATGTCTGATGTCAAAACGCTCTCCACATCTTCAAGTCTGTTCAGCTTTAGTGACTGTAACACACTTCTTTCTCTTGGACTGGTTCCACTCTCTGTTAGCAGCTCTCCTCAGCAGGTATCTCATGACTCTGGCATCTCTCAAGTCTTGGGTTCTCCAAGGCAATCCAGGCTTCAACTTTACAGCTTCACACAATGGTCTCTCTGAAAGGATAAACAGTGGGTCAGCGGGCGTGGCGGAAAAGTCACGGGCCAAAGCTACCAGAGTTGGAAAGAGCTTTATTAGAAAGAAACCAGGCCTGGAGAGACAGAAAGACGGCGGGAGCAGAGCAGAGAGGAAACAGAAAGAGGAGCGCAGAGAGAGAGCGTGGGGGTCCGTGCATGGCCTTTTAAGGCGGGGACGCAGTTGCCCACTGATGATGTAAGGTGTCAGACAAGACCCCGAGCTGTGCATGTACAGAATCCTAACACTCCCTACCAGTGCTCCGTTCAGGGACACCCCTGACACATGCCAGGTCTCAGTGACTTTATACCATAACTCCTTTCTTCTACCTTTAACTCTAAACCCAGAACCACATGGCCAAAGCTGCCAAGTTCTACTGCTTGCTGGGGTGGAAACAGCCCCCTTGTTGAATTACATCTTCACTGGCTTTCTGTTGTCCTTCACTGCCCAAGCTTGGCTGTCCTGAAACTCTAGACCAGGCTGGCCTCAAATTCAGAGATTTACCATCCTCTGCCTTCCCAGTGCTAGGATTAAAGGTGTGCCCATCATACCCAGCTCTAAACTTTTCTTTAGTTCCTTCTCACAAATTGGAAACTTAGCTGGTGGGATCTTGCCCTGAGGTCACCACTCCCTTTATTCCATTTCTTAATCCATTTATCTCCTTGAACACAGAATTTAGCTCTCTCTCACTTCCTGGTACTCTTTTTTTTTCCCCTCAAAAATTTCATTTTGTAATTTACCTTGCTCTGCTTGCTCCTTTTCGTTATAAATCTTCATTAGAGTTACCACTAAAAACCACATAATAGAGTCTATACTAGGCTGTTTTGAGATTTCCTCTACCAACAGAATTAATCCAAAATTTAGCCTCAGGCAGACTCTTTGGACAAGGGCAAAAGGCAGCCACTTTCTTCCCCAAAATATCACAAGAGCAATCAATTGCCAACATACTAACATTCTTCTCCTCTGAAACCTCTTGAGTGAGTCCCCCACAGTTCAAATCGCCCTCAGCACCACTGTCTTCCAGGCTCCTACTAGTATGGCCCATTAAGCAATGCTTGAAGCATTCCACTGCTTTCCAAACCTGAAGTACCAAAGTTCAAATTCCTCCAAACAAACACACGGTCAGGCCTATCACAGCAATACCCCAGTCCCTGGTACCAACTTCTGTCCTAGGGGTTTTTTGTTGCTCTGAACAGACACCATGACCACAGTAACTCTTATAAAGGAAACATTTAAGTGGGGTGGCTCGCTTACAGTTTCAGAGGTCTAGTCCCTTTTTATCATGGTGGAGAGTGGTGCTGGCGGAATAGCTAAGAGTCCTACATCTTGCAGGCAACAGGAAGTGGACTGAGACACTGGGTGGTATCCTGAGCATGGGAAACCTCAAAGCCCACCCCCACAGTGACACACTTCCTCCAACAAGGTCACACCTCCTAATAGTGCCACTCCCTATGGAATTATGGGGGCCAGCTACATTCAACCCCCCCACAGTGATCGTTCATCTTTGACTAAATCCCACACAGGCCAAGTCACACACGGCCATTGAGCTCGTTTTCTAGCTCCTCCCACCTAAAACTTCACCCCTTCCCGCCTGACACCTGCTCCCTCCGTGTTTCCCCCCCAGGGATACCAAATTCTTGTGTCTACCTAACAGCAATGCAGGCTGCAATCCTAAACGACAGACTCCCAGATGTTGTAATCCTACCTGTCGAAATCCCAAAAGATTAAAGTTTCTAATTTGAAAAAATCACAGCATCAAAAGATTAACCCTAATGTGAAAATCCCGAACGCTGAAAACCGCAACTCTCACTGAAATACAAACGGTTGCATAAGACAGGCAAAAAGCCAGACTGTGTGAAGAGAATTAGCATGTTCTGTGATTTGCGGGCTGTTTGTAGCTGGCTGAGTGGAAGGAAGATCTAAGAGTGTGGTGAAGCATTTTCAGGGCTTGCCTAGGTGTTGCCAGAGAGGATTATGTTGGGAGTTTGAGTGGACAAGCCCAGGAAGACACGCCTCAGTGTGGTGCTGTTACCAGACCTGTTAGGGTCAAAGCCTGGGATCTGGCAGTCCTAACAAGGTGGGCTGAGCCGTCTGTCCCCAACACACCGATTAAAGAGACAAGTGCTATTGAAAGGCAGAGAAAGGAGATTTGTTCAACTTGGCCACATTGGAAAGAACAAATAACAAGGTCAGGTGATGCTCAAGTCGGTCTTTGGGGTACTGATGCGAGGGTTTGATCCCGCCCAGCACTCACGCAATTTCTTGGCTCTGATCTGTCTTGCCTGGAGGTCTGACAAGTGTCAGACTGTGTGAAATCTCTTCGTGGGAGGCAAGTTCCTTCTCTGGCTGGCACGAGAACTTCAGCCTTTCCCTTCCTTCAGTGTGGGGTTCCTGGGAAATCTTTTAATGTTTTGAAGCCTTTGTTTCAATAGTGTGGTAGTACACGCAAATGCCTCTCTTCTCAACAGCTTCTGCCAGGACCCTTACAACACCACCCAGGCTGCCCAGCTACAGAAAACAAACACAGAAAGCTAACTTGTCTCTGAGAGTTGAGACTAAGCTTCCTGCTGTGGCCTTGGACACCAGCACTACAGGCGCTCTGGCCTTTGGATTCTGTACCTGTGCCAGCAATTCCCAAATTCTCCGGCTTTTTTAGCGAGTGGCCCTTCGCCCTACCTGTCAGCACTAGTTTTTACCATTTGCCACATCGCTGCAAGTTTGCCTCATTCCAAGTCCAGGAAGTGTAGACTATGCAAAGACCTCCGTCATTCTAATTCCCTGCAGGCTTCTCCTCTTCTGCAAAGTTTATTCTTTGGAAGTTCGGTATCATCACCCTGACTCACTGGTTTTGTGTGTGAGCACTGCCCGTGCGTGTAAAAATGGTGAAACGTCCTTGGTAAGTGAAGACATGCTTTTTGCTCATCTGCGTTTGTGGAAGACAAAGTTTTTAAGGGTTCCACCTCTTTGACCGAGTGCGTATGCTGTGGTGACTTGCTGAGATTTCGTTTTGTTCTGGATTTGCAGTATTGGGGATGAACGCAGAGCCTCACACATGCAAAGAGTACCGCTCAGCTATACTCCCCGACCCCATGTTACGAACAAAAAGGATTGAGATTTTGGACCACAGACCCTCTAGCTGCCTCCTCTCTATCTCACAAATGAGGCCTTGCCTCCTCTGCCGCTCTGCTCTCTACCTCCTGTGGGTGTAAAGGGAACTCTGAGGCAAATACTCTGTATCTGATGTCCCAACCCCCAAAACTGGCTTTGACTTGTGGCCAGACTCCCCACCCCTGGGGAAAATTTCTAAAAGTAAGGCATTTCCCTCTTAGCTTTCTAGTCTCTTGCTTTCATGTCCGATCTCCCTCCGTCTCTCCTTCTTTCTCCTAAGTCTGTGTTGTACATGGCTCCTTGTTCTCCTACTCTTCTTTTTCTTAATGAAGCCCCTCTCCAGGTTTCAAGGGGACCCTTTTGTATTAGTTACTTTTTGTTGCTGTGGTAAAATACCATGACCAATAAGCATCTTGTGGGTGAGTTGATTTGGGTATTTGGTTCCAGAGGGAAAGTCTGGAATGGCCGAGGAGCCAAGCTGCAGGAAGCAGAGAGAGTACACCTTCAACAGCAGAGGAAAGCAAACGCAATGTGGAACGCAGCTTTAAACACAAACCCACCCCTAGTGACCACTGACTTCTTCCGAAGGGTTCCACCTCCTGCAGGAAGCATAACCTTCCCAAACAGTGCCACCAAGTGGAGGAAACCTAGTGTCCAAATACGTGAGTCTATGAGGAACATTTGCTCAACCACCACACCTCCTCATTTATGTGTATATATATGTGTATCTGTGTATGTATGTGCACATACATGCTGGTGCCTGCAGAGGTCAGAGGGATGTTGTTAGATCCCCTGAAGCTGGAGTTACAGTTATGAGCCATAATGTGGGTGTTGGGAACCGAACTCAGGTCATCTGGAAGAATAGCAAACACTCTTTAACTGCTGGACCATCTCTCCAACTCTCTCACTCTGGTTTTTCCACACCACCTAAGCCTGATGACCTGAATTTGAGCCCAGAACCCACATAAAAATAGAAAGGGAAAGCTGACTTCATAAAGTTGTCTTCTGGCTTCCACATATGTGCTGAGGCATGTGCGTGCACACATATACACAATATAATCGATGGATTAAAAAAAAAGACTTTATGGGCTGGAGAGATGGCTCAGCAGTTAAGACCACTGGCTGCTCTTCCAGAGGTCCCGGGTTCAATTCCCAGCACCAACATGGCAGCTCAAAACTGTCTATAACTCCAAGATCTGACACCCTCACACAGACATACATGCAGGGAAAACACCAATGCACATAAAATAAAAAAAATGTTTTAGAGATGTCATTAAAAATCATCAAAAATTTTAGATGATGACAGTTATAAAGCTGGATGCACTCAATTCCCAACCATAGTGATATATATTTATACATTTTTGCTTCTCAGTTTTATTTTGTGAAAATAGTTGATCTGCTCACAACAGTTACACCCACCAGATTGATGTTAGTAAATCTCAGTGTTTACAGTTATGAAGACATTTATGTTATTACTATTGACTTTGCTGTGATGTGACTTTTAAAGTGCTCTGTTTTGACTTTATTGTGTTCCTCAGTCAGTTTCTAAGGCAGAAGAACAGTGAGTTTGAGGCCAACCTACAATACACAGTGAGTTCCAGGTAGCTTGGGCTATATATGGAACCATTTTCTCAAGAAAGAAAGAAAAAAAAAAAAAAAAGAATGGGGCTGGAGAGATGGCTCAGAGGTCAAGAGGTACTGCTTGCTGCTTATGGAGAGCAAACGATGTCCTGAGTGCATGTCTGCTATTAACAAGGGCCCCAGTACCTCAGACCTATGGGAGTCAGCAAGCCTTCCTGTCCTTGTGTGAATGTTGATGCTTTGTACAGAGAGCAGGGTCTGCAACTTCCTCCTAAATGATTACAGCCTGAGACTCCCTACAGAGGCCTGCCACAGGGACTAGCTAACCCCAGACCTGCCGGGTCAACACGTTAAACAGGGAAACCCTGACATCCCAGGATTAACCTCCTGATTATCAGTAGACCCGGCTGCAAATTGAAGTACTAGTTTGCTGTAGAGACTTAGAGCCCCACAAGGTTTCTGGCATCAACAACTCCTACAGTGCCCCCTGGTGTTCAAATGTGCAACTACAAAGCCATGGCCCTAAGGTTCCTTTAGCCCATTCATTGTATGGAAGAAACTGCACAGCCACACAGCTACCTAAAGGGAAAGATATTTTCCTTTAACCAAAGATGCCATCAGTTCTGCAAGCTATCAGGCCTATATCCCACCTTTTCCTGATTCCCACAAAAATGGCACAGAATGAAGAACAGCCATAGGTTTGCACATAACACAAGGGCCCAGCAAGGTGCCTGGGGACAGACTGTGGCGAAGGAGAGAGAAACACCAGGGCTCCCTGCAGTGGGGTCCCTGGGGATCCTTGGTGTGAATATGCAAAGCATGGCAAAATCACTAACACCTCCAATTCCACAAATACTGAGCTTCTGTTTGGTGACAGGACTAGGTGGTGTGAGAGCAGGGATGGCTGGACCATCAGCTGATATAGAAGATTCTCTGCAGCTTCCATATCCAATCAGGTGGCATCCTCAGGCACAAGAGCCAGTAGTGGGGGTGGGGGTGGGGGGTTGATATGGTCAAGATATATTGCATTCATATATATATGAAACTGTCAAAGAATAAATTTTTAAAAAATTTTAAGAACCAGAGGTATCAATGATAACTCAGCTGCACCTGGCAGAGCCTCAGGGACCCCAGGTCCAGGCCACCACAAGAATAAAACAGGTTATCATCTCACAAAAATCCCTCAGCCATCAGCACGGAAAGGCTGTGTCAGCCCATGGAAGGAGGCCCTTCCGGATGCACAAAGGCACTGGACCACAGGGTAGCATGTCTCTGACCAGGGCCACATTGATACAGAAGTGATGCAGACAACTCGTGCTTTTCAAAACTGTGGCTTCAACTCCCTGCTCCCTAAACCAGTCCCGGTTGACATTTTCACAAATGCTATGCTTGGTATTCTGAGTCCTTATTGCAGGCGGCTCAGTGGTTGACTTAGCAACTCCAGGATTGGTCATCTCTGGACGCCCAGCTGAAGATCTGGTCTGTGAGGCCTCGTCCCCCAGGACCGCCTGAACACCTGAATTTGATCTCCTCACCCACTGTGGCCTCTGCTAATGTATCCATGCAACCTGGGCCCTCCACAAGGACTGCCAATGCCCTTCTCTACTATGCCCTCCTCCACACGTCCGTCCCCACCAGAGCTTCTGACTCCAAGATCTGAGAGGACGGCTATGGAGCAGTTAACTGCAGAAAAGCCATCTCCTGGACCTTCTCGGGCGACAGGATTGTCTGGTGACAAGATGGGCAGCATAAAGGCAAAGGGACCAGAAAGCAGCTCAAAGACCCACACCAAGAGGACGAAGACATCAGTGGTAAAACTTCAAAGAAGAGACCAGAGAAGCAGGCTGCGAGAAGGGACAGCTGAGGAGCGGAAGCTCAGCGGTCGGGGGACCAGGGAGACAGTTGGATGAAGCAGAGAAGTAAAGGAAGTAGGAAAGTGTGTGTGTGTGTGTGTGTGTGTGTGTGTGTGTGTGTGTGTGTGTGCTCGCTTGCGCGCGCGCGCGCGCGCACACACCACACAGAAGACCACTTCTGGTGTTGTTACTTGGCACCAACCCTCTGCTTTTACTTTAAAAGACAGATTCTCTCCCTGGACTGGAATTTACCAAGAAGCCTAGGCTGGCTGACCAGTAAGCCTCAGGGCTCTTTCTGTCTCCACCTCCCCAGTACTGGGATTAGAAGAGCATATCACCGGACAGGCAGTGGTGGCGCACGCCTTTAATGCCAGCACTCAGGAGGCAGAGGCAGCCAGATCTCTGGGAGTTCAAGAGTGAGTTCTACTGGTCTACAGAGTTCCAGGACAGCCAGGGCTGTTATACAGAGAAACCCTGCCTTGATGGAGGAGGGGAAAAGTGCATGTCACCATGTACAGTATATTTCCTTTTTTTAATGTGAATTCCAGGTACTGAACACTGGTCCTTGTCTTTAAAAGCAAGCACTTTAGCTCCTAAGCCATCCCCTCCGCCACTGGAGACCTACCTATTAAAATAATTATTCTAGTGGTATCAACGAAAGAAGGAAGTGTAAAATTGATGAATAAAAGAAAGAGAATGGAAAGTTAACCTGGGTGACCCCGGGCAGAGTGAATAATACAGAAGAAAATGCAGCCAGGCAGGACAGGCTAGTCAGAATCTGGTGACAGACCAGGGAATTGTGGGTTCTCCTGCTTTGTCACAACCTGTGAACATCTCCCCGAAAGCACCTGTGTGTCACTGTGTCTCAATGTGAAATTCAGATGCTCCAAGATAACTTCATCTGCGAGATTCTAGAGGTTCCTAGAACACCAGCGGTGGTACACCACAGGGGCTGCTCGCCTTGGAATCTGGAGTCAAACAGACGTGAGTTTGAAGCCTGGTTCTTCTATAGACATCACAATGCCGAACAACCAGGAAATCCCTTAATCGTAGATTAGAGTATCCCTCTGTGAGATGCAGATAATGAAGGAGATAAAGTCCAGTGGGCTGTGCGAATCTGAAAAGGAAAGTAATTCAGAGACAGGAAGATGATAAATAGAATGTTGGGTGGGGGCTGGGAGCTCAGGAGCCTGGGAGGAGGGCTGTGGGTCTGGGTCTCCACCGTCACCCCCAAAGCATTCTGAGATCCACGCTCACGGGGGCTCCCCCAAGGGGTGCTCAGGGACAAGGCCGGGGTGTGCAGTAGGAACAGAGGAGGAGGTCCTGGGAGTTAAAAGAGACACTGGCATTTTTGCCTTCAAAAGTGTGCTTAGACCCATCCTCACTCCTGTCCACCCTCACCCTGGATCCCAACTTCTCCGTTCCCCATCCAGGCCTGTTTACAGGGCCTGACCAAAATCTGCAGGATGTCCCAAAGGGAGCTCAAAGGGTAAACCCTGGGCCAGGAGTCTCAGGTTGCTCCTCACCCAGCTCACTTCCCAGCCTGAGACCAGCGACGTATGCGGCCCCTCAGCTGTCTATGCCCTTATCCCCTCTGAACAATTCTGACCCCACCTTGCTCCCAAAGATTCTGAGGCTGTTGGTAGGAATAATCACACTCCTGTTTAACCCACAACACAACAGACCCCCACAATAGAGCCTGTGCTGTGGCTTGGCTGTGGAATATCACTCAGGGACCCAAGTGTTGAAGGCATGCCTAGCCTGTGGCACCAGTGGAGAGGAAACAGTAAAAAGAAATTTTTTTTTTTTTTTTTTTTTTTTTTTTTTTTTTTTTGGTTTTTCGAGACAGGGTTTCTCTGTGTAGCTTTGGAGCCTGTCCTGGATCTCACTCTGTAGACCAGGCTGGCCTCGAATTCACAGAGATCCGCCTGCCTCTGCCTCCCAGTGCTGGGATTAAAGGCGTGTGCCAATGCCACCCAGCCTAAACTGAAATTTTGAAGAGGTAGGGCCCCCCTGGAAGAAGTTAGGTAATTGGTGGCATACTCTTGAGGATATTGGGACCCTCACCCCGTGTGATGCTTCCTGGCCTCCGTGAAGTAAAGGGATCCCCTCAGTGATGTGCTCCCTCTGAGGAGCAGGTGGCCAGGGCTGCAGGCTTCTGAATGGGAGCCAAAACACACTTCTGCTTTTATGTTACCCGGGTACTCTGCCCCTGTGACAGAGTTGACACACCCTGATAGGTCATTTCGTAGTCAGGAGGACAAAAGCTCAGAGTCCATATAATGTCCCCAAGAGCTCACGTTAATAAGTGTCAGTGTACCTTGAAACTGAGTTTTAATCCAAAACTCATACCTCCATGGGGCCCAGTGTATGGCAGCAGGAAAGAGTGGGGCTTGTCACCTTCTCTCAGGATGCAGAGTCTCAGTCTTTTGTCAGACTATGCCGGGCAGTCACGACACCGTGGGTAGATCTGCCACCCTGTCTTAATTAACGTTTGGTCTTTCTAAACACACACACCCACATGTGCATGTGTTAAAGGCCAGGAGACAACCTAGGATCCTCAGAAATATTGTCCACCTCATTTTTGACAATTAGGCTAGACTAGCTGGCCAGTGAGCCCCCCAAGGAGCCTCCTGCCTCCACCTCTCCAGCGCTGGGATTCCAAGCATTTGTCCCCAAGCCCAGCATTTTTTGTTGTTGGTTGGTTTTGGTTTTTCGAGACAGGGTTTCTCTGTGGAGCCCTGGCTGTCTTGGAGCTCACTCTGTAGACCAGGCCGGCCTCAGACTGGGAGATCTGCCTGCCTCTGTCTCCCGAGTGCTGGGGACTAAAGTGCTCCACCACTGGCCAGCAAGCCCAGCAATTTTTATGTGGATTCTGGGAACTGAACTCAGGTCCTTGTACTTGAAAGGCAAATGTTTTACCAACTAAGTTATCCCCCTAACCCCTTAACCACTGATCTTTTTTAAAAAATTGTACTTGTTATTTTTATTTTATGTGTACAGGTGTTCCACCTGCATGGTTATCTGTGTATCACATGCCCACAGAGGTCAGAAGTTGGATCTCCTAGCACTGGAGTTACAGGTGATTGTGAGCTGCCATGTTGGTGCTGGTCATTGTCTAGAAGAGCTGCCAGTGGTCTTAACCACTTAGCCATCTCTCCAGCCATTAACTACAGATCTTAAACTGCCTCTCCTCTGACGCTCTTCTCCACTCATCGACCAGCTGCATCCAGATCACTCATGCCAGGATGGGGCAGGACACTGTCCCTTCTCAGAGACGTCTGCCCCCAACCAGACACATACCTTAAGGGCCACCATAGAGTGGCTGAGAGTCCGCTCTGCACTAGCCAGTTGACTCATCCCAGACAGTTACTCAACCTCACTGAACCTCAGGTTTCTCTCTTTACGAGAGGAGAATGCCAGACCTGGTGGTGAACACCTGGAATCCCAGTACTTAGGAGGCCGCGTGAGGCAGGATGACCGCCGCTAAGTCAAAGCCAGCCAGGGCACCGGGGTGAACTCTGGCCTGGCATATAGAGCGAACCTCTGTCTCAAAAAGGGAAGAGTGGGAATATGATGCTGGTTGACATGCAAAGCAGCCCTTAGTACATTACACACACAGAAAGGGCGTACATAGACCTCTGTGTGCAGAGGTGTTCTGTCCTGCTAGAAACACACACTAGTCCCTTCGTGTCCTTTCTTAGGGCCCCAGGCTGGGGTAGGCTGGTCTTCACTCCTCCACCTACTCTACGTCTCGGGGCTCACTCTCCCAGCTACTAGGCTCACAACCCAACCCGTTCCTCACGAGCAAAGTGGAGATAGACACTCTAACCGTTCTTGTAGCAGTTTTGCAGACAGGAGCAGAGACTGCTGGTCTGTCCAGCCTCTTCAGCCAGCCAGAAGCACTGACCTGAAGACTGGACCTGAGGCTGAACCAATCTTCTCTGGAAGAGGGCTGGGGGCGGGGCTCTCCTGAGCCCTGTGCAGACCCCTGCATCTGAGTCTGAGGACCCTCCCCTCCAAGAGTAACAAACATTCAAATGCACCCATGTCCCTCATTCAATGTAACTCTTCTTTAGTTTAAACTAAAGGGGCCTCTGTTGACTTGCTTTTGAAGTTGCTCTTGAAGTTACCCGACTATGAGTAACTCATTTAGTTTAGAACTGTCTATGACTACAATCATGCTGTGGATTCTGGAGCGTTTGCCAAAAATCCAATTTACAAATTGTTTTCAAATATAATGACATTTGTATGGATATGAAAATTAATAAATATTGAAGTTGACATGCTATTTTCTTCAAACATTTGTTAGTTTCAATTTCTCTCTTTTTCTTATTTTACAGCCTCCAAAACTCTAGCTCCACAGCTTTCCTGAGCCTTTGAAAGTCCACTCCACAGGTTTGCATCCACAGTCAGGGCTCCTCCCTAGGCCACCCCAACTCCAGACACTGCAGGAGGCTCTGTGGCTTCTATCCGCAGAGACCACCTACCCCAGGTCATCAGCCAGGCAATGTCAAGTTGAGTGACTTTACTCCCATTTAGAAAACAAAGTGAATCATTGAACATTAGACTAAATGTGAGTTAATGTTTAAAGTTCGATCGGAGTTTCCTTGAATAAATTCACCCATGAGGCAATAGTGTGACAGCTTGGATGAGCACAAGAAATGTCGCCACCTGCTCCTCTTCAGTTCTCCAGGAGGGGGCGCCAGAGAGCAGCCCAGGTTGCTCTCCGCTTGACTGGATTTTATGATTGCAGTACCTAGGTGTAGACCTCACTCTGGGGCAGCCCTGGGGCTACAAGGAGGGAGATTCTTCTGCCATTTGCACGCGCTGTTTGGAGCATTTTAAAGCACTGATTTTAAAAATCAGCCACCAACCATTCCCCTACCCTGCAAACAAGAGGCAGTTCCTGCCCCAGCCAGGACTATGTAATGAGTTCAAGGACAGCCTTTGGAGAGTAGTAAGGCGTGACCTCTCTCAGGAGGGGTCCACAGTCATCTGCCAAGCAGATCAAAGGGAGGGGCTGCCACGGGGACTGTATGAGAGGTCTGGCAAAGCAGAGAGCAAGCAAGCAAGGGAAGGGCTTTGCTTCATTCTATCAAGTGAAACAGACATCTTTTTTTTTTTGGTTTTTCGAGACAGGGTTTCTCTGTGTAGCTTTGCGCCTTTCCTGGAACTCACTTGGTAGCCCAGGCTGGCCTCGAACTCACAGAGATCCGCCTGGCTCTGCCTCCCGAGTGCTGGGATTAAAGGCGTGCGCCACCACCGCCCGGCGAAACAGACATCTTAAACTCGGCAGGTCTCTCTTACGGGCATGTAGGTTAGGGTGAGCATCTCAGGTCTTGCACAAACAAAGCTAAAGCTTACCAAACTCTTACCTAAAGTTTTAAATCCAATGACGGGAAGAATCCAGCCTGAGGAAAGCGCTATGGATAAGAATCCGTAGGCACAGAGAAGGAAGTATCTTGCCCATGCTCACACAGACCAGGAGCACAGCCAAAGCCCAGGTGTTATGGCTCCACAGTGCATAGCCAGTCACGCACCCCAGGCCGACTTATTACTGTCTTTTTACACTTTGAGTACATGTGTGCACACGCACTTGCCACGGTGTGCACACATGCCATGGTGCAGGTTACTGGGGGACAATTTTCAAGAATCAGCTTTCCCTTTCCACGATGTAAGACCCAAGGATCCACCCAGGGTGCCAGGCTTGGCAGCAAGTGCCTTTACCCGTGGAGCCATCCTACAAGCCCAGGCCTAGTTATTCTTAGCAGAGAAGAGTTAAAATGGCAAATCACGGGGCAGGGCACAGCAACAAAATTTACATTGGTAGATTATCTTCACGAAATGTTAAAGACGAGTTCGTGATTTTAAAAGCAAGTTTATATACACTAGAACCTCAATTCAAAAAAAAAAATCACTTGAATTTAGCATGTGGTGGCACACACCTGTAACCTCAGCACTGGGCAGGCTGTGTAGAAAGATCATGAAGGCCAGCCTGAGCTGCCTAGGAGACTGTCTAAAAAACCAACAAAATGCTACTTTCAGAAAGGAATCGGGAATGGCAAGATAACTCAATGATTGCTGCCACACCTGGCCACCTCAGCTCCAATCTCCAGGACCCCAGTGGAGGAAGGGGAGAACCCAACTGACTGCTATATACACTCCACGACAAGAACACGTGCACATACACACACACACACACACACACACACACACACACACACACAAAATATATATGCAGTAAAAATTCTTTTTGAAAAAAAACTAGAAGGAAAACATAAATATGTAAAATATATATTCATACATACATATAGCTCAAATATGCATGTTATAAGCAAACATTTGGCAAAATGGCAAGAATAGGATTTTTACTTCCTATTTTCCTATATCTTCAAAGGTTTTGTTTTGTTTTTCTACTCAGGCATTTTATTTATACGTATGTTTTTGTTTTAGTCCCCCTAGAAGAAGAACCCCAGGATCTTCCTTCCTGTGTACTTCCATCTTAATTCTTCATGGTTCACACCGCCATCTGAGGCTGTCAGCACAATGAAACCAAGCTGATGGGTGGATTACTCTTGTTCATTTTTCCTAGATCTCCGAGCTACACATCAAATTCGGGGCTGACCATGCCACACTTGTTTAGCCTGGCATGAGGTTCATTTTCCCAGCTCTGTGGTCACCAGTGATCGCCAGCAGAGCCATGCTTCATCTCTTCTCTTCTCTCTCTTCTCTCCTCCCCTCTTTTCTTTTTTCTTCTCTTTTCCGAGACAGGGTTTCTCTGTGTAACAGCCCTGGCTGTCCTGGAACTTGCTTTGTAAATCAAGTTGGCCTCGAACTCACAGAGATCCGCCTGCCTCTGCCTCCCAAGTGCTGGGATTAAAGGCATAAGCCACCACGTCCGGCGAGTTTTCTTTTCTTTTCAGCTAGCAAAAGCTTCCTTACCTTTTAAAGATCAGCTGCTCCTGGGCTGAGTGTGCAGCCCACTAACCTAGTATAGGAAAGGTCCGGTGTTCAAACCCGAGCACCACAAAATCAAATTTGAAAAAGGGAAGATTAACTCACGATAAATATTTGAAAGAGAAATTTCTGCAAAACTGAAAACCAAAGTCCAATTGATGTGAAACTGGAGAGGTTGCTAAGGAACATTTTGTTGGTTAGTGATGTGCTGCGGGCTGGGCCTCAGCGCAGACTGAGAAAAGTCGGGCAGGAAAAGGAAAGGATTTGACCTAATGACAAATTCCGAAGATGAATATGGAGTCCTCAGTGCTGGTATGGGACAGGCAGTGCTGGCCTTCAAGG
Source organism: Peromyscus californicus insignis (assembly GCF_007827085.1). Taxonomy (NCBI): domain Eukaryota; kingdom Metazoa; phylum Chordata; class Mammalia; order Rodentia; family Cricetidae; genus Peromyscus; species Peromyscus californicus. Next base: position 86,204,152 of record NW_026294617.1, read on the forward strand.
GACGCTGTCAATCTACTAATCCTGCTTACTTGGTTCCAAAAGTTAGCTCCCCATACCCTTGAAAAGTATTGTTTTTGGGGGAGTGCAGGCAAGGTCCAGTGAGGCATGGAGAACCTTAGACATGGCGCTTGTCTCCATTCTGTTGCTGGCCATTTCTATCTCCACAGGTCATTTCCCTAGGCAGAAATCAATTGTGTGTGTGTGTGTGTGTGTGTGTGTGTGTGTGTAGCCTTTTTGTACAGCCTTCTGCTCATGCCCTAACTCCAGCATTCAGTTCAGATACGTAAATGACTAAAATGAATTGGCTAGGAGCCAGTGGGAGTGGGGGGGGGGGGGGTTTAAGTAGAGCTGCTTTGGGTCTCTGGGGCACCTGCTACAGTCTGAAGCCAGATGCAGATGGGCCCTCCTACCTGCTCAGAGTAGGGGTTAGGGAGTGGGGGCTGCTGCCGGCCTCTGGCCTCCGTGGGCTCCCAGCCAGGCCTTCCATCACACAGGCTTGCAATTGTGAGGCAGGAAGCCCCTAGTCTCTCTATACCCAGCAGCAGCTGTGGCAAGCGTCTGTTGGCTATGCAGGAAGCACCCTGTGCTGTCCAGGGCCCGATCTACTTCCCTTCTTTACATGCACAGCAGACTGGAGCCACCTTAGTGGCAAAGAGATGCTCTGCAATTGCACCATCGACCTGGGGTGGAAACTGAATTGCTAGAGACGGAGGATTCAAATACAAGCAGCTCCAGCTCCTTGCAACACAATCTGACAGTTATGTCTGTCACCGCATCTGCCACCTTGGTGTCAGAATCCCCAAGGGAGAGATCTGGAGGGAGTACTTTAAACAGGCTACCTAGAAGGTCCCACAATTTTGGAACCAGAGGCCTCAGGCAGACATCCAGGGGCACATGTTCCCACCTACCATGCTGTCCTAAGAGGCTGCACTGGAGGCACGAGGTGGGAGGGTGCCATCCAAGCTGGTGTGACAAGAATACACCATGGACCTGGAGCCCCACGTCCCCTTCAGAAGGGGCAAACTGGCTGAGGGCTCAGTGGGCATCTCCTCTCTCCTACAGGTCCCCCAGTCAGTGTGCAAATGCACTAATCCACTTCATCCATGCCGTGTGCCTCAGCATGTGTCGCACGTCACAGCTGTGACAGTATACACCCGTGGTGCAAGCACTCAGCAGTGTTGGCAGGACTGCTGCCGCCGGCCTTTGTTATACAGCGGGCCCCTACTCCACCCACAGTGCCTTGCCATTTACCCCCTTCCTCTCCCAACAGAGACCTTCACATGCCTCATTACTTAAATAATCTTTATTTCTCATGCACTAGGAAAATGGGTCATATGAAACACTGTTCTTCATAGCAAAGGCCTTGGTCTAGAACATAACACAAGACGCCAACTGGGATTGGGATCTAGTCAAAGACCTGGAACCCCTCGAAGGTGGTACCAGCCCCAGGGCTAATGGCAGACCCAGCACCCTACAACTGTAGTAGCCTCCAACTGTAGACACAGGATCAGGGCAGCTGCCCCCTCCCACAGGGGTAACAAAGGAGCTGGTTACAAAGGAACATGTGGACCAGGGAGGAACAGAGGAGGTTGATGGGCAGTGACTTGGCAGGGGCAGTGGTCCAGCCCCTTAGGCCAGGCCTCCAGGGCCATGAGCAAGCCCAAGTCCTGCTCTGCCCAGCACAGATGGGCCACAACTTCACAGAGACTGAGCAGCCAGTACCACAACAGAGGGATACTGAGCCCCTCCTGACTGCCCCATGGCCACATAAAGGAGAGGGGAACTCAACTTTGAACTCTAGCCAAAGCCTGGATTTGCCGAGGTAGGGCTCCAGAGGCTAATGGGGCCAGCCCCACACAACTATCCCAAGCCCCTGTGGACACTGAAGACACCAGAGGACAGCCGGACTTCTGACAATCCTGGGACAGGTCACTAGCAGGGCCAGCCCTTAAATCTCAGCCATCAGGTCCCACCTGAGGCAAGACAACAGAGAAGCAGATTCCTGGACTTGCTCTCATTGAGGTGGCCCAGAGGCAAGACATGGTCAAAGACATGCAGGACAGAGACAAAGAACGGAGACATGCAGGACCACACCGGGTGGGAGGGGTCCAATCACAGACACATCAAGTTGCTGAGATGGGCAAGCACTGCGTGGACCAGGTTCACTGAGGCCCCGGGCTCATGATGAGGCCCACTTCCTCTGGGATGGTCTCCAGCATCTCACTCTGGACGGCCTGTGTGATAAGCGCCAGCTCCTGGCACAGGGTCTCATGGCGGTAGCCCACTCGGATGTCTGGCACATTGGTGCGGCGGATGTCGTTGCCCTCAGGGCCCTCCTTGGTATAGTTGGGTCCCAGCCAGTGGCTTTTTACCTGCAGAGGGTGTAGGTAACGGGCTGAGCTGCAAGAAGATCCAAACATCGCAGGGACAAGGCCTGGACCCCCAATGCAAAGGAAGGAAAAGAGGTGAGGCCCGGCCCCGGGCAGGTGGACAACTGTACCTTGTGGGAGAAGCCACTCATGAGCACACTGTTACGGGCCAGTTCACACATGTCACAGGAGCTGAGCTTCCACACCTGAGTGGCGATGCTGTACTCCTCCATCAGGGGTTCCTGCACAGGCAGGTTCCTTGAGAGAGGCATCAGGCCCCTGCAGCCCCTCCCTTCTTTAAGGACAGTCACTATGCTCCCCCAGCAAGGGGCAGCCCAGACCCAGAGACAGACACCCCAGGGTCCCCTAGACCCCCGCCCTTGGCTACCTGCTGGGCTGGGTCTGACCTTGGTAAAGTGGAACTGCAGGGGGTCATCTGTGGACAGCGAGACCATGAGGCCACGGGACAAGTACTCAGGTAGAGGGTTCCGGTGGTAGCTGAGGAAGAGGCTGTTGTTGCTGAGCGGGGACATGGCAATACCGATCTGAGCCAGGTAATACAGGTACTGCAGGACGGGGGCCTGGTCAGGGAGGAGGAACAGAGGACTTGTCAGGGGGCCTCAACGCTGGGAGGGCATACTGGTTCGGGGCCAGAGGGGAAGGGGGCTCCAGGCTAGGTCTCACGTCAGAACAGTGAACCCAAGCTGGGCTCCTCCACTAGAGGATGGGTGGGAAGAGCTAATTCTATCAGGAGGGAGGGATCTGATCTCATGGCTGGGTGAGGAGGAGGAGGATCAGGAAGGCAAACAGCTGCACGTGGAGGCTGGGGGTGTAGACCCTGACCTTGCGCAGAAGCAGACCGTGGGAGATGTTCTCGGCCAGCATGAAGGCTGACACCAGGTGATGGATGGGCCCAGCCTCCCCGCAGTGCGGCCTCAGCACAAACGTGTGGAAACCCCTCTGCCTGAGGGGCATGAAGACAGAGTCAGCTCCAGAGCCTGGGCACACCTAAGCTCACCTGACTCCAGATCCCACACCACCCGCACACATATGCCCTCCAGCTAGTGACTATGGGGGCCTAGGAAGGAGGGCTGGGGCAGATTCTTGACTGGAAAGGATGAGAAATGAAGCCTAATGGCAGAGGAAGGGCCTCGTCAGTCTGGACACCGGGGCAATGTGTGAGTCGGGGCACTAGTGGCCTCAGCTCAGGGCGCTCGAAGCAAGAGAAGCAGAGGTTTGGCCCGCTTGGGATCAGCACCTGCGCAGATGGTTCAACACGGCCATGTTAGCAAAGGTGTAATACAGGTAGTAGGCGTAGGGGGGGTTGTCCTCCTCCACCCAAGCTTCTGGGAGGGGACTCTCCAGGTTGAAGACGTGGTTCTCTGGCTTGGACTCATCATCCACACTGTCAAAACCATCCACCTGGCGAAGAGCTGCTGGTCAGTCCTGGAGCCGCAGCCGGGCCTGAGCCCAGCTATCCTGCCCTCGCCCAGCCCATGCCACTGCTCACGTGCTCCAGAAAGAGGTGCAGCTCTGGGTGGCTGGCAGGGTGCACAGTGGCCTCAAACAGCGGCAGAAAGATGTTCTCCAGCATCTCTTGGAAGTTGGCCAGCTGGCCCTTGGTGCGGTAGACGTCACTGCAGGGAAGACAGGACACACGCATACGCAGGTCAAGGCCAGCAGCAGGCCAGTAAAGAGTCAGGGCTGTCGTGGGAAGCACCAAAGCCTGTTTGAACCACAGTGGGAAAGTGGGACATTCAGAGGGACCAGGCTGCACAGACAACTGTGGGCTGGCCTGGGAGGCCCTTCCTGGCACTCAGAGTGCCTAGCTTGGCTACTGAAGGCTTGGCCATCCCAGTAGACCAGGAGGCAGGCCCTGGCCCCTTGTACACAGCCACGGAGCTTCCTCCCACTCTAAGGGACACTCACAAGAGGCGGGGCACCTGCACCAGCCAGCGCACGTTGGGAGAGTGCACTCTGTGCATCACCGCCCAGCGCGCCAGCTTGTCCCACTCGTCCCTCGAACGCCCGTAGATGGACAGCCGGAGCTCTGCGTTCTGGTATTTGCTCTCCTCCAGGTCTGACATCACCTCCTAGACACCAGAAGCAATCACATCTGTGTTCTCCCTGCCCCGCATACCCACATGTGCTCATCAGGCCTCTCACCTCCCTCCTCCTGTCTCTTGAGCCCTCCCACACACGCGCTCTGGCTTGGCTGGGGAGAGTTGCCTCCATACCTTGATGATGTGAGCAAAGTACTTCCCAGAGATCTTGTTGTCGGTTTTGATGAAGATCTCTCGGAGGACAGACTCCCCAATGGGGTTGTATTTGGCATTGAATTTGTCAAATCGATGAAAAGTATTCCTGTCCTGGAGGAGATGGGAAGGCCTAGGTCACCCCTGATCCCTGGCCCTAGTGCTGATCCAACACCCCAGCCCATCCCATCCCACGGGACGGACCGCGTGCACATCAAGTGTGTCCACACTCAAGTCATAGGCAGTGAGGTTCATGCTCTCGAAGACCTCTCGCAGGGTCTGCTCACGGCCCTGCTCCACATGCACAATCTCCTCCAGATGTCGCTTCATTGCCCGCTTGATGAAGCGCAGTAGATGCTTCTGGTTCATGCAGGACGAGGCGTGGATGTGAGTGTCCACCTGCAGTGGAGAAGGACTGCTGGGCCCACCAAAGCCTGGGGCCTTGGGATTTTAACCAGTGTTTGTATGTTGTACAAACAGGAGGACCACAGCTGGGATCCCTACAGCCACACAAATGCCAGGTATATGCAGCAGCCGACCCATAATCTTAACATGAGGAAGGCAGAGGCGAGGGATACACGAGATAAGCTGGCTAGCTAGACTAACTGAGGCCACAAATTCTGGGTTCGAGGGAAAAATTCTGTCAATATATAAGGCAGAAGATACCCAATGTCAACTCTGGCCTCCCCGCCACACACAGACACACAGACACACACACATACACACACACACACATACACACACACACACACACACACACACACGACTACATACTTGCAAACACGCATATACACATGCACACACACCACAGACACATACAAATGCAAAGTTGGGGAGAGAGGGCTCAGCAGATGAAGGCACCTGCCACCGAACCCGACAACATGAGTCAATCCCCAGGACCCACGCTGTGGAAGAGGAGAAATGATTCCTGGGAAGCTTCCCTCTGCCTCCCTTGCCCACACCGGTACACATCCACTAATTACATAATTAAAATGCAGTCTTTTTTTTTAAAGGAAAGGTCCATGGTCAAAACAGTGGGTCAAAGAGGGCCCTCCACACTGGGCGCTGGGAGGACCCCAGCCTTTGGAGGGGCAGCCACACACTGAGGGCCCACCTTACGGATATTGTAGAAGTCTCGGTGCGGCACTTTCTTCTGAGCGGCCAGCTCCTTCATCTCGTTGAGCAGAACGTGCATCTGGAATTTGGAGCTCAGGTACTGTAGCCGGCGGTAGCAGAAGGACTTTCTGGGCAAGAAGGGAGGACAGAGAGCGACTCAGATCCTGACCGAGGCTCCTGGGCAGGGTGAAGGCAGGGGGCAGGGACACACAGAATGAGGGCAGCAGACTACGAGTAGGTGACTCGGGAGTGGCAGGAGACAAAGTGACATTGTCTGGGGCAGGGCAGGGCAGGGCAGGGCAGGGCAGGGCTGGGGCTGTGAAGTGAGCTGAATGGGACAGGCAGAAACTTACATGGGGCCATTGATAATCAGGGCCATCAGCACATTGACGTCAGCGACAAATTCCTGCAGGTCAGGGTACGGAAGCTCCACCTCTGGACAGCTGGCATGCAGGAAGCTCAGGTGAGGAGAGCAAGTCAAGCCTGCTGGCCCCTCCCAAGCCAATGCATTATTCCACACAGTGTACCCCAACACACACCACACCCCTCTTACTGCTCATCAGGGTCCCTGCGGGTGTAGACATGCACCACACCACGCACCATGCGCAGACCCAAGCCCAGGTCCCCAGGCATGGTGCTTGGCTCACAGTGCTCATATGGGTGCTGCTCCAGCGCAGGGGGGTGCACTGGGGCATCTGCAAAAGACAGAGGGAAGCGTCAGGGCCGGGGAGCTTCAAGGCCTGCAGCTGCCCAGTCTACGGGCTCCACGGAGGATCAAAGGCTCCAAAAGAGCAGCTATGGTCCCCAACCTCCACCTTCCTGGACATCAAGAAGTTGGAAAGAGCCTGGGTGCGGGGAGATGCAGGCAGGGCAGAGGTGCCTAGGCTCCAAGCCTAGATACCCAGGGCAGTTGGGGTTTGGGGAGGGAGGGGAGCTCCCACCAGCAGACACAGGGGTATCAGGGCTCTGCTCGTAGGTTCGAGTCTCCAGGGGCTTCTCAGCCAGCTGCTGCAGGTAACGGCGGGTGGTGGAGCAGAAGCTCTGCAGGGCCAGGGCCATGTACTTCTCCCGGATGAAAAGGGCCCGCACCACACTTTTGGCTGCATCCAACAGGTCTGTGAACGGCACCTGAGGACAAGGACAAGCAGTCACTTCCTTTAATCTCTGTCTACACTCAGGCTCACACTCAGTTCTTCCCTGTGGCCATCCCCAGACCTCATACTGCCCAGCCCCAGCTCCAAAGGCCTCAAACCCAGGACTACCTAGACCTCTCTAGTCCCAGCCTATCAGGGAGCCTAGTCCCTCTGTCACTCCAGACACCAGAAAAGAAATATCCTCTCTAGCTCCCGCCAGTTGCCCAGGCCAGAACTCTCCAGAATCCAAGGCTTCACTCCACACTCACCCCACACTTCTCCTCCCCAGAGATGGTGACCCGCTGAAATTCCCGTTCCAGCACCGCATCACGCTCCCAGAGGCCCCTGTCACCCTGCCCTTCTCCTTGCTCCTTGTAGAGCCTATAGGACAGGGAGACAAAAAGGATTGGGGACGGCCGCAGCACAGACCCCAGCTCCGCATGCCCTCCGCAGCCCCCTTTCCTCACTGTAAGTCCGAGTCACTGTCCGTCTTCAGGAAATCTTGTTTGGCCCGAAGCAGAATATCCGGCTCCAGCCTAGAGGGGAGAGCAGTAAGGTCTGGTAGGGCAAGAAAGAGCAGTGGCCGCGGCAACCAGGTCCCAGCACTGTACCAGCCGCCGCACAGACTGTCACGTGGGGTCCTCACGGGTAGGGCTGAGGACCCTGGGCTGTTCTCACCCCTCTTCAGAGATAAGAAAGCAGTCCCCCAAGTTTATACAGCAGGCTCTAAGCCTCCCAGGAGACAGAAGCAGCAGTGGCCTGGCTCCAAAGAATGTGCTCTCTGCTGCCTCCCCGGTGGACTTCCAAGAGACAAAGGGACAGGGAAGGGGCAGCGGCCAGCTCACTTGACATCCTGGCTGATCTGCCGCTCCAGCCGCTGCCTCCGCTCCTCTAGCTGCTCGATGGGGCTTGCCTCTGGGAACTCGTAAGGTGCGCTGCGGAGCTCACTCTCGGCCAGCGAGCGGCTGAACAACTCCTGGTACCAAGGAGGGAAAGAGGAAAGGTCAGGTGGCCATGCTTTCAAGCCCTCTGCCCACCTCCCCTGCAGAGCCTGGGCGAGGGGTGTGCACGGGAGCCAGGGTTCCTGGGAAAGGCTTAGGATCAGGGACAGCCAAGCCTGAGATGAGGTGGCTGAGGTAGAGGGGTAATGACAACAGAAGTCGTTGGAGGTGAGGGGGTTTGGGGGTGCCCGGTGATACCTCGGCAATCTCCTTGCATTTGCCATCCATAGAGGTGCGAAGGTCGAGCGGGAAGTGCTTGAGGCAGGGGGCAGTGCCCGGCAGGGATCGGGCAGACTGCAGCGGAGAGGCCCCCAGACCACCTCGAGCCTCTGCGGAGACAGCGATGCCAGGGTCAAGGGGAAGAGGGGCAGGGCCTGGATGCCTCTGGAAGTCAAGAGGAGCCCCTTCCCACCCTGGGGCCAGAACCTATTAAAAGTCAGGGCCTCAACACTGGGCAATACTTCCACTGAGACAGAAGAGCCAGCCATGTGGGGCTCCCCAGGGAACTCATCCACATCTACACAGAGGCCCCTCACTACCCCAGGCTCAGGGATGAGGTCCTGTGCCTGCCTGTGGAGCAAGTGAATCAACTCTGCAATAAGAACTTGAGGTGGGGGTAGCCCACTCCCTTAGATCAGGAGACTATCTGCAAGTGACTATTTTCCAGAAAGGGGTGCACATGTATGTACGTACGTATACACACACACACACACACACACACACACACACACACACACACACACACACACACACACCAGGCACTCGTTTAGGACCAGTGTCCACACTAAGGATCGTCAGCTTCTAGGGCACTAACCCAGGGTCAGATCCACCCCTGGCCTAACAGATCTTCACTGAGAAGAAAAGAACAGCCGTCTACTCTCCTAGACCTGCAAGGCACAGGCAAAGTACAGCAGCACTCAGCTCTGACCTGAGAAGCGACTATCAAGGAAGAGGACCTGGTTGGCACGGAACCCTCTCTCCCCCTGGAGTACTGTTCTCTTCTCCAGGACCCCAGAGCTGCCAACATGAGGGCTGATCCTAGGCTACCCCTCCCATGGCTGGCTGCCCCTCCAAAGGGAGCTACCACAGTCCACGCCACTTGGAGGCCTTAGGATCTGGGCTGGAGGCCCCATGGAAGGCCCTGGGAAAGGCAGAATTGAAAGTCAGATGTCTTTCTACTCCAACAAGGGCAGAGTAACTCTTCCTGGGCCCCGCCACAAGGCTAGCACTGATGGTCTGAAGCTGCTAGTCTCCTGGACTGCCTAAGTCCCCAGCCCACCAGGATGGACCCTTCTAGGTGCTTCAACAGTCTCAGCCCTCCTCCTGCAGGAAGCTGTCCACAGACCACTTGGTTCTCCCAGCCAGCTGAGGAAGACGCATCCCTCCAGAACCCTCTCCCCCACCTCCACTCTGTCTTAGAAAAGGACTCAGAGGCTCTGTCTAGGCATAATACCTTAAGGTCTCCGTACCCACATCCTAGTATTCCAGGTACAGTCCCAAAGCTGGACAAAGAGAAAGCAGCTTAACCTAGATCAGGACCCAGCTACCGACTTGCCTTGGTCCCTACTGGAACCCTACCTGCAGAGTTCAAGAGTGCTCTGGTCAGCAGCCCTGTGCCCCTTGCCTGCCTGTTTGCCTTGTGAAGCTGCAGCCAGTCCCCCAGGACAGCTCAGGGGCTGGCATGGGCTGTACCAAGTGCAGCTATAAGCAGGGGAGACCCTGGGATGGCCCCAAGGAGGGGGCTGGGAGAGTTCAGGGGAGTTCAGAAATCCAGAGAAGGAGCAGGAGGAGTTGGGAGATGAGAAGAACTCTCATTCTAACAGGACCTTAACCTCTTCAGTGCCAGTGAGGCCCACCCACATCCAGGGATCTCAAGGGGAAGAAGAGAGACAGGTCAAGGCAGCCTGGAAGGGAGGGGCCAACTCTCCTTAAAACCACAGCCCTAGGGGACAGAAAGTACACAGCCTGGCTGGCCAAAGGGTAGGAGGAGAGACAAGGAGGGAGATCGCCGTCCTCCCCTGAGCCCTGTGCCTCTGGTCAGCTTCCTCTGCCTATCACTGTCTTTTGGGCTCTGACTACAGGCTCTTCAGGAGAGACAAGCTTTGCTACACGCAGAAGCTCACTGGTAGTTGGACCACTGGCCTAATCTGGATAGGAGCTAGTTACAGAGGCTTCTTAGCCTACACGCCAGTCCCAATCCCACTGTCAGGGTAGAGACATCCTATTCAGGAAGAGTACCTCGGAATATGGGAGCAGATTTGGAAGGCACAGAGGACCCTACTTTTGTTTATTTGCTTGTCTTAAGCTCTGGGCACAGGCTATAAATGGGTGAGAAGTGGCCTTGTCCTATCTGGCCACAGCTCCAGGACTCACAGGGGAATGTCCCACAAGCATTCTGTAAAGCTTAGGGCTCTGATCCCACGGGACTGCAATCAGAAATTCCTGGGACGCTGCAAACACTTCCCACATGGAGCCCCTTCAGTGGGGAGAGTGAGAGGTTCTCTGAGCCCAGGGCAGGGACAAGGCTGTAAGTAGGGAAAAAACAATGAAGAAAAACAAAGTTTGGATGGGTGATGAGGTGATTCCACTTCTCCCCTGCAAGAGCAGACTAGGAGGAAAAGGCAAAGATCAATACCTACCCACCCAACCCAGGGTTTTAAGTCTTTGATTATCAAGAACCCAGATCCTAGGCCAGGCAATGGTGGTGCAAGCCTTTAATCCCAGCACTCGGGAAGCAGAGCCAGGCAGATCTCTGCATTCGAGGACAGCCTGGTCTACACAGAGAGATCCAGGACAGCAAGGCTACACAGAGAAACCCTGTCTCAAAAAACAAACAAGCAAGCAAACAAAAAAACCCAAACGAACAAACAAACAAACAAAAATGAACCTAGGTCCTATCCATTCTCTCAAATACAGCTCCAGACCATTTGGGGGTTTTGTTTCCTGTCTTTTGCATTACTGGGACCACACTTGAGGCCTTGGGTGTGCTAAGGAAGTCCTCTACTACTGAGCTATATCCTCACACTTTTCTATTTTTACTTTTAGGTAGGGTCTTATAAGTTCCAAGCATACCTGGAAACTCATGATCCTCCTGCCTCAGCTTCCCAAGTAGCTAATTACAGGTATGCATCACTACACCCAGCCATTAACCACTTCTAAGTCCCTGAAGGCAGACCACGGAGCTGCAGAATAAAGTCAAAAGCCCTCCTTTTAAACCCTTTCCTGTCAGGTAACCCTGGGCCTACACAGCAGTGCTGGGAGAGCAGGAAGGCTTCCAGCAGCCAGAGTCATCTTCCCAGTCTGCCTCACAACTGCAAAAGACCACTAGATTCAGCAGAGGCAACACACTAGCAACCACCTCCACACCCCCTCGGGCCAGCTCCTGTCTCCCTGGCCCTGTGCCAGAAGTTGGCATCACAACATCACACATACAGCGCAAAGCCAAGGGAGGACCACTCCATCAGCTCCAGGATTCTGGTGCCTAGTCCCTCCTTTTGACTAGGAGCCCCCTCACTCATTATCAAGACTGCCTCACTAGGCCTTGACCCCAGGGACAAGACGCTCTCAGGGTCTAACCACCTAAGGGTCTCTGGTTCAGCAGCAGAGCACCCAGCACAGAGCTAGGCCCAGGGCAACACACCTGGAAGACACAGATCCACACACAGCCTGAAACAAAGACCGGAGCACACAGCTCAGCACACTACAAAGCCCTAGCCGGGCGTCTTGGACAGCATAAGAACAAGCCAGAGGAGGACAGTCAGGGTGTAAACACAGCCACAAAGGGTTAACAACTCCCAATCACCAAAAGGTCTTTCTTTAGCCAGAACACTTGAGAGCTGCAGACACCCACACCCCTGGTAACACCAACTCCAGTGGCTGAATCCTCACCAGGATGGACAGTCGCCACCACACAGCCAGGTGCAAATGGTGCAGAGATGCCCACAAAGTAGGGGCCAAACCCAAGGGCGCAACGTCCAACAGCCCACTGGCCATCCCAAGGACTCCCCACTCCCCTGAAGAGGTGCACAACACAGAGCAGGAACAAGCAAACAGCAAGGACAGTAGCAACTGGGCCCTAACTCTGGTGCGTGTGCCAGCAATGCATGACCCCAGATGGCAAACCCCGCCACTCGCACTCACAGAGTTCTAGATCCTCAGCCTGCCTGGTACAGGCACCAAACACGGTAGCCAGTCCACAAAGCAATCAGTCCCACACCACCCTCCCCACTCCATTCACATACACTTCACACGCAGCCTTAGCATCTGCACAGGCAGACACGTGTGCATATACGCCTCTTCTGCACCCACATGCACACCCACTCCTTGTTACGGAGGGCAGCATCCCTGACACGGAAACCTCAGGCATCCCCTCCTACCTCCCTCCCTGCGCCACCCAAACCAGCCAGTCAGCCCTGGAACAGAGGTAGAGAGGCATCGCTGCAGAGGGGGTGCTGCAGGAGGGGGCCCCTCTCTGAGGCACTAGGTGGCCTGGGCAGGCGGTGGAGGAACCCTTGCCTGAAACCAAGAACACTTACCTGGGGCAGCAGCGGAAGCTTGCAGGCTGGCTCGCTTCTTAAAGGGATATTTGGCCTTGGACTTGCCTGGGCCAGGATAGGATGCCATGGCTGGGGCCAAGGCGACAGCGGAGGAACCTCACCGGCTGGGGCCAAGCTCTCTTACATCCAACCCCTTCCTCCGCCCCGCCCCCGGCGGGAGTGACTGATGCAGGAAGCAGCGCCCCGCAGGCGGAAGAGGCCCTGGCCACGATTTCTGATGTTGTCTAGGCAACCTCGGGGAGTGGGGCCTCCATCCTGCCCCTTATCCCTCCCTTCCCACTCCAGTCCCTAGAGTGACGTGACTGATGGTGGCTGGGACTGGGGTGGGGGTGGGGGTGCAAAGAAAACAGATGGAGCACCGCCAGCTCTCAGCTCTGCAGCACCCTCACCCCACCTCGGGAACCCTCATCCGTTGCCAAAGCTTCAAGGCAAAGAAGCCAAAGTCCAGGCTAGGCTGGTCCAGCCGGCCAGAGAGAAACATAATAAGCAAGAATACAGCCTGAGCTTCTCCAACCTCAAAACCCATTTCCTCCAGGGACAGGGCAAGCGTACTCATGAAAACCCAGCGCCTCTGGGGCACAGCCCACTCTTTTCTTCCCCATCTGACCCCTGCTCTAGGGACAGTCCAGCTCTGGGAGAAGGAGGCAGTACTGAGAATTCGAGCCCAGGAGGGAGGGGCCTGTCTTGGGAAAATTCCATTGACCGGCAGAAGCTGCCTCCTAGGAAGACAGGAAGAGCAGGAGGCAGGGTCCTGTCTGAGGTCTGTGGGAAAAGACCCCAGCCTCCTCTGACTTGTCCATCTGCCTGCACACTCACGGTCTGCTTCCCGAGACCCTTCAAGGATCTGCTCACATCCCCTAGGTCTCGCAGGCTGTGCCAAGACCCCCCCCCCCACCCTCTTGTCACCGGACCAAGTCACCTCTGTCCCAGGATCCCTCTATAGCCAACACACGCTTACCTGAGGCCATACTGCCCGAGTCCCAAGTGGTACCAGGGAGGCTGCCTACGAAAGTCTGCACAGCGGGAAAGCACGGCCGAGGAGGGGAGAGGGCCCCCCACGGGGCGAAGTCGCGCCACTGGCCCCTGCTCCCGCACTGAGAAGCGGGAAGAAGGCAGTTTTTCAAAATGGCCAGCTGGCCCCAGGCGGACTCCCACCGACTTCAGCGGCCAGACTGACCTCCGGAGACCCTGGCGCCGCGACCCCCAGCCCGCACTCAAGAGGAAGCCGGCCACGTGCTCCACAGAAACCCGGACCCGGAATTCGCCTAGGGTTCTTTCACTACTTTCTGGGTATCAATTAGAGATCCGAACCTCGTGGCCGGGCTTGCGGGGGAGTCCCGCAACAGGTGCGACCCCGCCTAAACCTTCCCGGCTGCGCGCCAACCTCGCCGGCCCCAGGCCCCGCCAAGTCTGCGGTCACGCCCCGTTCGGCCACGCCTCCGATCGCCTGGCCACGCCCCCACCATTTTCCCTGTTTCCCTAACGCCACGTGGGCAGCCACGCGGCCCCGGTTGGCCTGGCGTGGCCCTTTGGTCTTGGGCGATTTCTGTGCGTCAGCTTCCTCATCAGTAAGATGAGATGAGGTAATGACAGCGTCTCATCCAAAGGAGTTACAGAGGAATGAATGTAAAGCCCCTTTGCCCAATGCTTGGCACCAAGTCAGGTTGCTATTATTAGGGTCCCAGAATCCATTTTCAGCAGAAGCCCTGCCCTTGCATTCTCCGCATTCCCACCTGAATCTGTTTCCTTCTATTGGGCATTGGTAAGCAGGGTGTGCCCTTCAAGGCTGGCTCCCCATCCCACATTAGTTTCTATGTTGAGGTCAGACTAGCCAGAATGTCTAGGTTCAAATTCAGGCATCGCCACCTACTTCCTGACTGACGCTGAACTTCTCTGTGCTATTTCTGTAAAATGAGTGTCTGCCCTAAAGGATGCTGGTGAAGATAAACGAGTTAATTATAAGTGCTGAGACCTGTGCCTGGCCTGTAAGTTACTACCTAATCGGTGTTCATGTAACATTGCTTTGGCCTGGAATCCTTATTGCCAACTCGTTGACTCCCCTTGTGGATTAAGTGAAATTGGGCTGTTTGAATAGGGCTGCAGACACCTCTCAAACCAGCATTCCCATCTCCAAGGGCCAGTCCTACCTAAAGGAAAACGGTAAAGTCCCCTCACTAAAAGCAATTACCCTACGAGCAGCAATTGGTCCCTTCCCTGTCTTTACCCTTGCGGGAGTCCTTTGCCCTCACACCCAGATGTTCTAAAGGTCTCACCACTCCCACCACATCCCTTCCCTCCTGACTCCACCCTGAACTCTGGGTCCTGAGCCCCATTCTCTATCCATCTACATCTGAGGCAGCCTCCAGGGTGTCTCCTGTCCACTCTTCTTAAACTTTAAAAACTATTGCCTTGGGCTGGGGGTGAGGGCTCAGTGGTAGTACCCCTCTGCCTTATATGTGAGAGGCAATGCCCAGCACTGCAAAAAGACAAAAACACAAACAAGAAACCCCCTAGGTGGCCTCCATCAACTTGGGAGAGCTGTGGGGGAAATCCAGCTCACCAAGAATCAAAGACTAAAACAGAACAAGAGATACATTGTTCTTCATTTGTTGTGTTGAAATATTTGAACAGGAGCCACTGAAAGTACAGGTGAGGATGCATTCAACTAAGGACACACATTATGTGGCCATAAACACTGATATAATCTAAGAACCGTCTAGCAAAATATAATCAAGGGTCTCAAGTTTCACTGTTTAACCCAGTAATCCTTTTCAACAAGTCTATTTTTTTTATTTAAGATCAAAAAAAAAATAATTTTATTAGTGTTTAAAAGAAAAGCCCCAGGTCATGCAACTTGTGACTCTCAGCAGCTGCCTGGAAGAGGAGAGGAGAAAGGAAGCCATGTTTAAAAGAAAGAGAAAGAAAAAAGAAAAGCTGCACCTTTCTCATTAGGACTCAGGAAGATGGGCAGACCCAGCAAATCTCATGGCGGCTTCCAGGGATTTCTTTAGGGGATGGGAATCACAAAACTGTTCTTTTTAAAAAAGGGTTATCTGGAGGGGATGGGAAGTGAGGGGTGAGGGGTGTGGGGGGGTGGGGTGGCTCACGCCTTTAATCCCAGCACTCTGGATGCAGAGGCAGGCAGATCTCTGTGAGTTTGAGGCCAGCCTGGTCTACAGATCGAGTTCCAGGACAGGCTCCAAAGCTACACAGAGAAACCAAAAAAAAAAAATTATCTGAGCCGGGGCAGTGCAAGCCTTTAATCCCAGCAATCAGGAGGCAGATGTTTGAGGACAGAGGCTAGCCTGGTCTACAGAGTGAGTTCTAGGACAGCCAGGACTACCCAGAGAAACCCTGTCTCAAAAATCCAAAACAAACATAATAATAATAATAATAATAATAATAATAATAATAATAATAATAATATAAAATAAAGGGTTGTCTGAAAAATATCCACAAAGTTGTTCAATATTGCAATGTTTACCGCAGAAAGTTTGGAAACATAAAGGCCCAACAACAAGGGAATGGTTTTTGTTTGGTTGGTTTTCAGTTTTTCAAGACAGGATTTCCCTGGGTAGCCCTGGCTGTTCTGGAACTCTGTACAAGCTGGCCTCAAACTCAGAGATCAGCCTGCCTCTGCCTCCCCATCACCTCCCGGCTAAAAGGGAATGTTTAAAATGAACGCAATGAAATACAACCATTAATACTGGTCTTGGAGGATTTTTTTTTAATCATGTGAAAATGCTTACAACATAAAGTTAGGTGAAAGAATGGATGCAAAGAACTACACAAATAGAATGGTCCTAACGGTGTGATATACATGACACACACAGAAAAGAAATCAAGAGGATAGAAATCAACAAAAACCCTGCAGCATGCTAATCACCAGTCTCCCCCAGGCTTGGAAAGTGGGCCGTTCTGAATATGGCCCTTAGACATTGTGAGCGTTGTGAGAATGATAGCTTCCGAGATTGAACAAAATAAACCCCCAGATTAACAAGCAAGGACCATGTGACCATACAGATGCTCATTTATATTCTGGTATGATGCAGATTTTGGCATAATTTTAAGGGTCACAGTCGTACACTGGGCCAGGCCTGTGTGGATCCCCTAATCCAGATCTACCTACCTACCCAGTCAATAGGTGGCAATCCTGTTCTCCACCCAACCCAGGCAAACCAGTTCACCAGCGCCTTCATCTTGAAGTCCTACCATCAACAGCACACCCTTGACTTCCCCCTACAACCCTCCCCACCCCCTCACTTCCAGGTCACGTGGTCTGTAGTGGCTGTTAGGGGAGTCTGCCCTGCTTCCAGCTCAGCATCAGCGTCCCACCTACTCAACACAGGCTGAATTTCAGTGGGGTTTTCTTGTCTGCAGAGCAGAGCTTAGAGAATGAAGGAGTGGGTCACCCTGTGGCCCGGGACTTTCTGGTATTGAAGTCTTAATGCTGCCTCAGTCTCTGGGACTTCCCTGCCTCCAAACACAGCTTCCTCCTCCTCACCGATTTCCACCATGGCTTCTCAGCTGGACCTTCCGGAACCCCTCCCAACGTCAGCACACTCCCACTTTTCTGAACAGCTTCCCTGCTTTTCTGACCTTCAGCTCCCTGGTAATGCCAGCCTGGCTAGGAACAGACCTCTACTAGCAGATGCTGGACTCGGGAGAAAATAGCTGAAGCTTCCAAGGATACTTGCCCAGGGCAATTTCCTATGCCCCATCCTATTCCCAGACCTTTCTAGAATCAGGCTTGACCCAGCATCATGCGGTTGTCTCTCTGCTTGTCCACAGGTCAGGTCCCCACCTGACTGACATTCAAGGCCCTGCACTAGCTGGTCTGTTTCCCTTTCCCGTCCTCACTCCCAGCTCTCCCATCCTTTCATGTCCTGTCACATCAAGCTTTCCAGTCTAAGCTCATATTTACCTCATACCTTTTCTCTTTCATCCTTTCCTCTCCCCGGACTCACATCCTCCCTTTCTGCTGACCGGCTCCCCGTGCAAAGTCTGTCCATTTCACAATCACCTCTTGCTTTCAATATTACTGTTATTTAAAATGTGGTCCTTCTGTAGCTCAGGCTAGTTGAGAACTGAGGATTCTTCTACCTCAACTTACTGCATGCTCTGTTAAGGGCATGAGCTGCTGGCTTAGGCACACACACACACACACACACACACACACACACACACACACACATTGTTTTTTAAATCACAATACATGTGTGTATAATTGCCTCTCCTACCAGGGGGTGGAAGCAAGGTTTTCAACAGCCCTGAATCCCCCAACATTAGCGTCAGCCCTTTAATTGTTACTCTGCTTTCTCCAGCCTCCTCACATAGACTGCAAGTTCCCAAAGGCAAATCTTCCTGTGTCAGTGTCCCACACTCCATCTGGGGCACAGCTTCTTACAAAATGTGAGGCAGATCCTGAGAGCTCCTTCACTTAGGAAACATGCCCAAATTCCTCGGGTGATCATGTAAGTGGTTGCTTTCACTCAAAATGAGATGGCCGTCTAGGGCTGTGACCCAAACACCTCAGTTCTGTCCACACACCCTCATGCAGAGGGGGATGACTCCTCTAAGCTTCACTCACCTCTGAGACAGGCACTGTACCCTCCTGTGCCCTGCCTTCTTCACCAGGACGTTGTCCCTCAATGTAATGATCAAATGGGACAACCATAGGGAAGGCAGGAGGGCTGAGAGTCTCTCAGCTCAAGCATGAGAATGGGGAGCTTCCTCCTCCTCCGGCTACAGCCCAAGCAGAAGCAACACTGGAGTCTGTCAGCGACAGCAGCTGGGACGAGAAAGGGTGCAGGTGTTCCCCATGTGTGAATCAAGCTGGGGGTTCTCTCCAGCACAGGCCCCCGTCCACGGTTTCCCCATTTGTCCAGCGGTTCTTTTTCTCACTCAGTGGGATGGCGGTTAGGGAAAAGAAAACCACTGACTCCTCTATTTACTAAACTATGTGACCTGAAATAAGCTGCAGAACCATCTGCAGCAAAGGCACAGAAACACGGTCCAGCACAGTCCTCTGCTGTCCCTTCTTTTGAACAGTTGGGCCTTCAGCACAGGGCTGGTCTCGGTGTGAGTTACCAATGCTGTGGGCAGGGCAGCACTGGTGGCATAATTACTGGAACCTCCTAGCCAGGATTCCAAAACAGCCACAATTTCTAAGGGACTCTTGTCTGCCCTTAAGTCACTAAGGCACTTGCCAATTTCTGATTGGGAAAGCAGGACTGCCACGCCAGGCAGGCACCTCCGCAGTTAGTTCTCTCTCCTCGGTCTCAAAAGTCGGACCTTTTTAATACTAACAGGGAGGAGGGCAAAGGAAGACATTAAGCCATGGTTCCCAGTATCCGGTTAGTGGGGAGCTAGGCCCCCCTCTTTCCTCACCCCACTGCCACACAATTTTGGCTCTAAAAGTGCAGATTCAGTCTGTTTATCTTTTTTTTTTTTTTTTTTTTTTTTTTTCCGAGACAGGGTTTCTCTGTGTAGCTTTGCGCCTTTCCTGGAACTCACTTGGTAGCCCAGGCTGGCCTTGAACTCACAGAGATCCGCCTGGCTCTGCCTCCTGAGTGCTGGGATTAAAGGCGTGCGCCACCACCGCCCGGCCAGTCTGTTTATCTTAAGGGTTCTTTTCCACCGTGGCTCTTCCTGGGAGTCACCTGGGGGAAAATGTAACTCTCATGCCTGGACTGTACTCCAAACCAGTTTAGTCAATCTTTAAAACCACTTGGGACTGGGGCTGGGGCTCAGTTGGTAGAGAACCTACCTGGTGTGCACATAGGCCTGGGTTTGATCTCCAGCACATCCAATGCCAATGAACACATCCCGAATTGTACTTTTGTAAGGCGGCATTTTCAGACTTATTAGCTTCATTTCAGGCTCCAAAATTAATAGTAACTGAAATTCACAGGTTCTAAAACACACCCTTTACAAATATTCTAAACTGTTTTTGAAAAGCCAGGTGACCTTATAACCATATTTCAGGAAACATAAGTAGACAAGGTTGGAGAGAACCAGTTCCTTAGGGCAGTTCTTCCCAACCTTTAATGCCCTGTGGGTCACTTAAGGTACTGTTAAAATGCAGATTATTTGTTGGACTTTCTGAGCTGAGGTCTGAGACTGCCTTTCTAACAAACTTCTAGGGCTTCTGATGTGCCTGCTCCTTGCACTACATATCTAAAGCAGCAGTTCTCAACCAGTGGGTTTCGACCCCTCCAAGGGGTTGAATGGCCTTTTCACAGGGGTTGCATATCAGATATCCTACATATCAGATACTTACATTACAATTCATAACAGTAGCAAAATTAGTTATGAAGTAGCACCAAAAATAATTTATGGTTGGGGTCACCACATGAGGGTCACAGCCTTAGGAAGGTTGAGAACCACTGTTCTAACTTTAGGTGAGGGGGTTGCACTGGGAAGACTCATTTAAATGAAACTCCTGGCCCTGAGAACTCTGGCTAATGAGGTGTGTTCAGTGTCTGTGTGGCAACTGCTAGGTTGCACCCTTACTCCCACAGAAAGACCGACAAGAGGAGAGCGAGGGGGCAGAGCTATCCCGGGTCTCCATAGGCAGCGTCCAACCGCCCTAGGAAGAAGTTTGCTGTGTAAGGTGACAGTGACATACCACCCACCCAGAATACCAGCAAAGTCCACTCAATAAGAGAAGCTGGTGTGGGGCTAGGGGAAGCAAACAAAATTTCTCTGCTACATACTCCCTTTCCTTCATGTCTTCGTTTACCAAACAGTTGATGAGGACCTACTGGTGAACCACAAATTCTAAGGTCAATCAGATTTAGTCTGCGAATGGAAGAAACGTGCAGTGGTAAATAAATTAGGAAAACAAAACAATATGAAATGTCAGTGTTGGAGTGATGGCGCACGCCTTTAGTATCAGCATTCACTCAGGAGGCAGAGGCAGGTGGATCTCTGAGTTCGAGGTTAGCCTGGTCTGAGCAAGCTAGGGATACACAGTAAGAGCCTGTCCCCACAAAAGAAGAAGAGTCAGGTGGTGGTGGCCCATGCCTTTAATCTCAGCACTCGGGAGGCAGAGGCAGGTGGATCTCTGCAAGTTCCAGATCAGCCTGGTCTACAGAGTGAGTTCCAGAACAGCCAGGGATACAGAAAGAAACCCTGTCTCAAAAAACACCACCACCACCCAGAACAAAAAGAAACACACACACACACACACACATACACACATACACACACACACACACACACACACACACACACACACACACACTCTCTCTCTCTCTCTCTCTCTCTCTCTCTCTCTCTCTCTCTCTCTCTCTCTCTCTCTTATTCACTCACAAGTGCTAGGAATCCTGAGAAATGAGCCAGCACAAAGGATCAATAACAGCCCCTAGAGCAGACAAGTCTTTGCCAGGACTATCCCCTTGATTCCCTAAAACCAAGACCTTGTAATCTGAAGACTCAATTTGGGGAATACCCTTAACCTTCAGCTCTTCAATGCAAGTGAATCCACAGGAACAGAGAGGCTCTTAGGTATGAGCTCTTCAGAAGGGAGGAGGTAGCCGAAATTTCCTCCCAGAGCTCCAGTACCTGCACTCTACCCTACTATGTCAGAACCCAGATCATCTCATTAAAGAACATTAGAGTCTGCCCTTTGACTGACTGGCAAAGCTTTTAATTGGCTTGCCCTGTCATACTGCTAGACATAAAGGGGACATCCCCAGCTTAAAGAAGTAGTTCTCCGGCTGGAGTACAGAGTCTCAAGAGGTAGGCAGGGTGCAAGAACCAGCAGTCCACACTCACCCAACTTTTATGGGAGCGAGAGAATGTGCCTCTATCCCAAGCTAGTTTTTCTTTTTCTCTATCTCACAGACAGGAACCTTACTGGAACCTTTTAAGAGCTGGAGAAAGCGGTTCTTCTCTGAGGAGACGGCAGAGATGGGGAGTGGAATCAGTGCTGAGGACAAAGAACTTGCCAAGAGGTCCAAGGAGCTGGAAAGGAAGCTGCAGGAGGATGCTGATAAGGAAGCCAAGACGGTCAAGCTGCTGTTGCTTGGTGAGTGGCCTGGGCACACAACTAGCGGAGGGGAAGACAGTCTGCCACTCTCTTTGCTTTTCGGCTGGGTTGATGGGGTCTGGCAACCCCAGGGAGAGGGGAAGGCCAGGCGTGTTCTTCTCATCCTGGTCCAGTCTCAAGCTAGGAAACCAAGCAGAGCTTGGAGCTAAGTTAATATGGAGCCTGCACAGTCACCCCAAGGGGACCCAGCATGTCAGGGTCACTGGCATTTTTATTTTTACTTTTCCTTGAACTATGAATAGTGCAAGGACAAAGCTGGGCAACCCAACTGCAACAACCCCTTTTGTTGCTGTTGTTGTTCAACAGCTACCCGGAACCCTGGCCATGCAGGCAGGCACACACCAAATCTCCAGGCAGAGAACTGTGGCATACAATAAGTAAACAGGACTCTCTCTCAGCAATGGATTCATAAAGCGCCACCACACAGGAGCAATACATAGTCTCAAGGACAAGCCTACTGGCTTCTGCTAAGTAGACTGGGTCCTTCTCCTTGCTCTCAAAATAAATGTTGGAGAACCTGGTAGGGAGGGGAGACCCACAGGGAAGATGGAGTCTTTAACAGAAGTGCCCTCCTGGCTTTCTACTAAGCAATTGCTCTAAAGCCCCTGGCATCTGGAAGGCTCATCAGCTTGATGCATTCTAAGCAGATCACTGGTTGGTGCCGGGATGAAAAAGCACCTCCGTGGGTCAGTCGTGGAAACCGATCACGGCTTCAACAGAAAACAAGAAACTGACACCTGGCCTGCTCACAAAATCACAAGAAACAAAAACACCTGTGGTACTACTGGAGTGGGATTGTTGGATCTATGGAGCAGAAAGCTGGCTACCTGGGACAGGTTTCCATAAAGAACCCGGAGACTGGGGCAGTAAAGACCAAAGACACACTAAAGGGGCCTATTTGTAAGCTGGACCCAGGCTCCGAGGAATTCAGGAGTTACACAGAACAGAGGCTCAAAGACCAAGGCTCCGAGGAATTCAGGAGTTACACCGGAACAGAGGCTGTAGGGGCAGATCTGTTAAGCCTAAACAGATTGTCTAGGTTCAGGGTAAGCAGCTTAGAGGAAACGGCACAGGCAAGGTGGGAGGAGATTTGGGGGTCAGGTCAGCAGAGGCCTGGAAGAACTGTGAGTTCTTGGTGGGCAAGAGGTCAGCCTAAATAAGGACATTAGAATGTTTTAGCTACAGCAGACACCATCATGGTAGGGGAAAACAGTGTCTCGATGAAGAGCCCCAGCTCTTTCTACTTGACTGTGAATATTTTAAAGGAATTTCTATGAGTCTATCAGTGGTTCCCAATGGGGAGACTTTAGAGAGTCCCAGGGGCACACGATATGTCTGGAGATATTTGGTTGTCACAACTAAGAGTGGGAAGCTAGTGGCCTCTAGTGGGTAGAGACCAGGAAAGGTTCTAAACAGCTTATAGTGCATAGGGCAGCCATAAACAAAAAAGAAAAGAAAAGACAATCCAGCCCTCAATGTAAATAGTGCTAATGGGGACAAACCGCTCTAAGTTCAGGTCAAATGGCCTGAGCTCAGGGTGTCTCTCAATAAGTCTCCCGGAAACACTGTTCACACACCATCTTCTGGACCACTGCGGGAAACTGGTAGAAACTGACGGCATGGCCATTTCCCTTCCAGGTGCTGGAGAGTCAGGAAAGAGCACTATCGTCAAGCAGATGAAGTGAGTGGCAACAGAAGCCCGGGAGGACTGGGGTGGGGGGGCAGGAGCCAGAGTCGATGTGTGCAGAAGGATCCTTAGCTCCGAGGAACCCTGGACTAAAGGACCCGATTTTCAATGTCCTTCTCCTCACCCTGCACTTAGAGACAGCAGTAGAAATACAGGTGGATTCCTGTGACCCTGATGTCCCCTAGAGTCCCAATCCCTTAGGTCTGGTTCCTCAGGTCCTGCTAAAAGTTTAGTGTCTGTTCCTTGAAGGATCATTCACCAGGATGGATACTCACCCGAAGAATGCCTAGAGTTCAAATCTGTCATCTATGGGAACGTGCTGCAGTCCATCCTGGCCATCATCAGAGCCATGTCCACACTAGGCATTGACTATGCTGAACCAAGTTGTGCGGTACGTGATTAATGTTATCTGGTTCAGGGTGGAAGCAGGAGAAGAAATAGACAAGAAACCAACAAACCACAAGGAAAGTCGGGTAAGAAAAAGTTCCGTGTAACTCAAATCGCATCTGCTAAGCTTCAAATCATCTTAGTCCTAGGAGAGTAAACAACCTCTACCTTTATAACAAATGCTTACAAAATTGACTCCTAGCATCTTTTTGCCTTCTAATCTTATCACTTATCACTTTGAGCTTCTTGCCCTAGCCGCGGGACTTTTATAAGCTAATCTACTAGCCTTTTATACACTGAAATACACTAGGTTGTGTATTTCAGGGCCAGTGTAGCCTTTATATTTCCAGTCCCTGCAGCAAAGGACCTGTATTTTCTAGCCGTCCACTTTCAGCCTAATCTGAAATCTAAAACCTGAAGGATCACCTGGGACTATCCTCTAGATATCCCAGAGCTGGCTACTTCTGGAGAGCATGCTCAATAAATTAGCATGTGTCCTTAAACTGCACCTTCCCCGAGACTGTCCTGCCTTAGGCTTTGGTAGCAACACAAAGTGTTTCCCATTCTGTAAATTCCCAGAAATCTCCTCCTGGCAAGTCACTAACTTCTTCTAGCTCATTCTCAGCCACCTTTCTGGATTACACAGGATGCCGGTCGACAGCTCAACAACCTGGCCGACTCCACTGAGGAGGGGACCATGCCTCCTGAGCTGGTGGAGGTCATCAGGAAGTTGTGGAAGGACAGTGGAGTTCAAGCCTGCTTTGACAGAGCTGCAGAGTTTCAGCTCAATGACTCGGCATCTTAGTAAGACTCTAGGGAGATGGGGCGGGGGGATGCCATTCAGGAGAAACCTCACCCAGCCTTAAATTCCAGGTAGTGGGAGCCGCAGACCCACACAAACTGAACTTAAGGCTGTGAGGACATCTGCCAGTTCCCACTGTTTTATAGTCCTCTCTACTGCCTCCCTGAAGCCTATGAAGTTGAAGACACAAAATTCAAAACAGAGGCCCCGCTTAGCAGCCCTTGGTCCTATCTCAGGAGGCAAACCAAAGGAAGATGGTCGGACACTGGGAAACCGTTCATCAACTTTGCAGAGCTGGCTCCAATAAGATAAGGGGCACAGTTATCAGCCCCCAACAGTACAGTATCAGAAGTGGGCATGAGCTGTAAGACTACACAGACCCGTGTTATGTTATCATTTAGTTTCTGGAATCCTCCCTTACTAAGGTTCTGTCCCTGCTAGGTGCACAACATACTCTATATAGCCCTTGTCTATACACTAGCCTGCAAGGTCCACGAGCCCCATTTTCTAGTAGAAAACCTGCAGTCCAGCGAAGTTAGTGAACTGGGCAAAGCTATGCATAAACAGCAGAGGCTGCACTTGGGTCCAGGTCTGCACGAGGACAAAGCTGAGTTTTATAGAAGCCACAGTGCTTTCTTGTTCGGGGTTGAGACAAGGTCTCACTCTGTAGCCAAAGCTGGCCTGAAACTCAGTCCTCCTGCCTCAGTCTCCCAAGTAATCCCTCTGAAGTTTTCCTTTATCTGTAAAGTGGGGGCATGAAATCTCAAAGTCTTCTAAGATTTAGTGAGAATCTGAATGTGAAAATACAAGGTGTACATTAGACATTCACATCAATTTTCCTTCCTTCTCCATATTAAGTCATTGTATTTCACATCTGCCCTCTCTCTACCCTTCATGAACTTCCTCATGTTCTTATGAAAACTTCTGCACACACGAAAGTGGAACACAGTGAACCATCTGGTTTACAGTTGACTCATGGCCACTCTTAGCTGACTTTACACCCCCCCTCACTGGATTAAAGTACCCTGCAGCTATCACTTCGTCCTAACAATTACATTATGTAATTAAAATGCAAAGAAGAAATCGTATCGTCATACCTAAATATTCAATAACTCCTTAATATCTCCAAATACCAGTGTTCATATTCCCCAGTTTGACTGAGGAGAGCAGGTCCACACATTGCCTTATCTTGTGTCTTCAAAGTCTCTTTCAATCTACTCCTGTCTCTTGATGGAACTTGGGACACATATTTAAACAGTCTTATTCAAAGGTCTTGAAAGGCTTAGGACAGAACACTTGCCTCACGGGTATGGCCCTCTGCCCTCCTGCTTCTCAAGCACTTGCACGATCCTGGATTCCGTGCCATGGACTCCAGTCCTGCTTCCATCACTGTATTAGCTGTGTGACTCAGGGGGAGACCCTTTGCCTCTTCTAGTCTTGACTTTGAAGACTGTAACATCATCAACACCACTCTTCTCGTTAGCTACCTGAACCAGCTAGACCGGATTACAGACCCTGACTACCTCCCTAATGAGCAAGACGTGCTTCGATCCAGAGTTAAAACCACAGGCATCATTGAAACCAAGTTTTCGGTTAAAGATTTGAATTTCAGGTCAGCATTCAATTCCCTGGGGCATCTCAGGTCTCATAGCATGTTTCTTGGCCTCTGCTGAAGCCCAATCTGATTACTGTCCTCCTCCTCCTGCCTCTCCTATTTCTGATTTTGCTACTAACTGGCCCCAAGCAGCCACCTCTCAGGATGAATATCAAAGGCAAATGAGTCACATGCTGGTCACACCCATGAGAACAGCTGTTTCTTCCCTTAGGATGTTTGACGTGGGAGGGCAGAGATCAGAGAGAAAGAAGTGGATCCACTGCTTTGAGGGAGTCACCTGTATCATTTTCTGTGCGGCTCTCAGTGCCTATGACATGGTGCTGGTGGAAGATGACGAAGTGGTGAGTGGCATTTACACCAGTTTCAGTGCGACTGGTTTTCATGACCCCTTCTCTAAACCTTGTCATTCCACTGCCCAACTGGACCGGCAGCCCAGACATCTCCTAGCAGAGCAATCTCTGTCTCATGTTTATTAATAACTCCACAAAACCCCTTTTCTGCTGCAGGTTCTAAGTTAGTACTTCAAAGCTCCAAATTTCCTGAGCACGAGTTTGGTCTGAGATTAGGAGTGCAAGCATTGCATGGTCATCACAAAGTTCAAGAGGAAGTGAGGCTAAGTGGAAGGAGATAGAGAAATAGGCATTGCAAGGACTTAAGATGAATATCTATATGCCAGTTCCCTTTTCTTGAGTCTGAGATAAAGACGTCAAAGATGTGAAAACACTAATTTTCTTGCTAGCCAGATGCCCAACAGAAAATACAGCTTTTATCCTAAGTCACTCAAGCTTTGGTCTATCCTACTTCACTTCAGATTTAGTAGCATTCACAATAGAACACTCTGTACCTTTTAGCCAAGATGTCTTGTAGCCAAGATGTCATTATTCACGTTCCAAGATCGATTCCATTTTACCCTCAGTTTACCAGGTATTCAAGTATCAACAGCAGGAGCATTAACAGTGAGGAAAGGCTACAAGTCAGTGCTCCCTGATTAGATGACAAAAACGAATTCAAATCAGCTGATGGCACACTTCAGGTCCCTAAAGGGCTTGTTCCCTAAACACTCACCTGACGTGGACACCAGCTAACTCGGGATTTTGCAGACACGTCTCTCCTTCTCTCTCAAAGTAGCTATGAGAAAAGAAGAGGTTCTGGTGGTATAGCACTGGGAAATCCTGCAGCCCGTAGCTGTGGATCCCCTGACAGAAGCCTAGCAAAATCATCTTGGAGACGCAAATAAAAAAGTGCTAACTGGGCCTGGTTTTGGCCTAACAGCAGCACTATGAATGTTACCTAGACTCTGGCAGCTAAAGATCTCCACACCTAGGTATTCCTATAGCCAGCTATGATGGATACCACTGATACATCCTCTTTAGCCTTCCTAACTCTATAAGGAAACTGAGACTCTGGGCTGCTAATACTCTCTCTCAGATCAGAGCTATTAAAATGACAGAAAGGAGATTTGAATGTTTGGTTGTACCTCACCACAGTAAAAACAGATGATCTGATCCCCTGCTTTCCTTTTATATTGGGAACACTGGGCTGTTCAGTTAGAACAGGAATAAACAGACATCTATCCCACAAGCTGATCTGCTATTTCCCACAATGTTGCCTCCCCAGAATCGCATGCATGAGTCTCTGCATCTGTTCAACAGCATCTGTAACCACAAGTTCTTTGCGGCCACTTCCATCGTTCTCTTCCTCAACAAGAAGGACCTCTTTGAGGAGAAAATTAAGAAAGTCCACCTCAGTATTTGTTTTCCGGAGTATGATGGTAGGTGCAGACAAGAGTGATGTAGTGATGGGACCACCTCATTCCACAGGCCAAAAGCATATAAAGGATCTTGCCTTAAAGGATACCTACCCAGAAGCAAAAGTGGAGACATGGGGACTTTTCCTCCATTCCCTTGTTTAACTCAAGTAAGAAGCACCTGCAAGCACCACAGAGCCCTCACTCCCCACAGTCAGCTGCATGCACAACAGAGCCCTCACTCCCCAGTCACCTGCATGCACCACAGAGCCCTCACTTCCTAGTCAGCTGCATGCACAACAGAGCCCTCACTCCCCAGTTACCTGCAAGCACCACAGAGCCCTCACTCCCCAGTCAGCTGCATGCACAACAGAGCCCTCACTCCCCACAGTCAGCTGCATGCACAACAGAGCCCTCACTCCCCACAGTCAGCTGCATGCACAACAGAACCCTCACTCCCCACAGTCAGCTGCATGCACAACAGAGCCCTCACTCCCCAGTTACCTGCATGCACCACAGAGCCCTCACTCCCCAGTCACCTGCATGCACCACAGAGCCCTCACTCCCCAGTCAGCTGCATGCACAACAGAGCCCTCACTCCCCACAGTCAGCTGCATGCACAACAGAGCCCTCACTCCCCAGTTACCTGCATGCACCACAGAGCCCTCACTCCCCACAGTCAGCTGCATGCACAACAGAGCCCTCACTCCCCACAGTCAGCTGCATGCACAACAGAGCCCTCACTCCCCACAGTCAGCTGCATGCACCACAGAGCCCTCACTCCCCACAGTCAGCTGCATGCACCACAGAGCCCTCACTTCCCAGTCAGCTGCATGCACCACAGAGCCCTCACTTCCCACAGACAGCTGCATGCACCACAGAACCCTCACTTCCCAGTCAGCTGCATGCACAACAGAGCCCTCACTTCCCACAGTCAGCTGCATGCACCACAGAGCCCTCACTTCCCAGTCAGCTGCATGCACCACAGAGCCCTCACTCCCCACAGTCAGCTGCATGCACAACAGAGCCCTCACTCCCCAGTCAGCTGCATGCACAACAGAGCCCTCACTCCCCACAGTCAGCTGCATGCACCACAGAGCCCTCACTCCCCACAGTCAGCTGCATGCACCACAGAGCCCTCACTTCCCACAGTCAGCTGCATGCACCAGAGCCCTCACTTCCCAGTCAGCTGCATGCACAACAGAGCCCTCACTCCCCAGTCAGCTGCATGCACAACAGAGCCCTCACTCCCCACAGTCACCTGCATGCACAACAGAGCCCTCACTCCTCATGACAGTCGCTGACCATATTTGTCTAACACAATACTCCAAGAAGCAAATCAGTCACCTAAAAATTGAGCACTTACAGGCTAATTTATTCCACCTCACTAATTTTTTTAAACCAGGGAACAACTCCTATGAGGACGCTGGGAATTATATCAAGAGCCAGTTCCTTGACCTCAACATGAGAAAAGATGTCAAAGAAATCTACAGTCACATGACTTGTGCTACAGACACACAGAATGTCAAATTTGTGTTCGATGCAGTCACAGACATTATCATCAAAGAAAACCTCAAGGACTGCGGGCTCTTCTAATGCTCAGTCAGTTCCTCAGGTATACATTCTACAAGCAGGCTTAGAAGCGGAGAGACCTCGTGCAGAAAACTAGTCAACAAGTACGGGGACATGGCAACTAAGCCCATTCTGTTGGAGATACAGAAGGCATGCTTGCAAGCGTTTTTCAACTAGTGCAGCTAGTCGGTTTAAAGAATGCATGGGCAAGGATCCTAAGACCCAGGTTCCAGTACTGGTTCTGCTCAGCACAACTGAAACACTTCATTTTCTGAAGCAAAATTCCCCCATCTGTATAATGAAGGTAACTTCCTTACCTACTTCACAGGGCTATTCTGAAAAGCACAACCCTAACTGAAGGAAAAACACATGGAAGGAAGCTGCTGTGGTTGGCCACAGAAAGCCCATAAAGGCTGCAACTGATGGATTTCCACACTTGCTCATTAGAATAAACTATCTCAAAGTGTAAGAGCAAACCTTCCTTACAATGAGCGATGAACTATTAAAAATTAAACCTGGCCCTGGGCTTTTATTAGCAGATCAATATGCCTCAGCTCAGGGACCTGGATCACCAGAGAGGAGATGTGAGCCTACTCATTTCGAAGGCACTCATTCAGAAATGATCATCTTTATTAAAAAACAAATGATCTCTCTCCCCTACCCTGGTTCCCAAACAGCTTCCTTTCTCTCTATAAAGAACTGCTTAGCTATAGAGGAGTGTCTGGCTGAATTTGAGGACATCAACATACTCCCACTTAGGACTCCAGCGCCGCCACTTCTGTATCACAGAATCTGAACAAGAGAGCAATCTGAATTCTCATGCCAACTGCTACATGCTTCACAAGAACAAAAGCGATTGCTGAGCTTGCTTTAGGCACTGGAAATTTTTGCAGCTGGGTCCACGTGAGGCTGGCTGCAAACATCTTCCCAAACAAACCAGGGATAAATTATTCCTTTGAACTCCTCTGAGGGGAAACGAAGCTTGCATTTATCTTGACAGGAGGTGGTGAAACCATGTATAGATTTAGCATTTACAACTACTAGTGAGGAAAGACACTTGGCATCCATGGTTTAGTATATAAAAGAAAGTGTCAATTAAAACGAAAATCTGCTCCTTGCCAGAAACACCCATTCACACTTAGCTGCTTCCAGCAATATTAATACTAGAGAGTCAGCCAGCCTCAGGAGCTTGAAATGCACCAAAGAACCAATCTGAGACCACTGAAATGAGGATTCACTTAATGGTCTGAATGAGCAAACGAACACACATACACACTCCAATCTGCCAGAATTACCATAGGAACTACTCTAGGTGTGGCTATTAGCAACAACAAAAAACCCTTAAAACAAAAATAAATAAAAAACAAACCCCATCTGGGCAAAGCACTTACAGAAAAGGTAATATAAGGACTACTTTGAATGGCACGTCCCAGCCATCACCCATCTGTCCATTCTAACTCAGTGTACAATGACTTTTGAGAGTGTTTTAGATCATGAATCCCTACAGCAGGATGAGGAAGGCTATGGATCTCTCTTCAGAGCAATATTTTGCTTTTCCCATTTTTATGAGATGGGGTCTCATTGTACTGCCAAAATCACTCTTGAGTTTGTGAGTTCAAGGGATGCATCTGCTTCAGTCTGGTGAAGAGCAGGACTACAGGCATGCACCAACACCCCCATCTCAGAATGCTTTTTTAAAAAAGATTCATTCTTATGTGTATGAGTGTTTTGCCTGCATGTATGTCTGTGAAGAACTTGTAAGCCAGGGTTCCACTGACGTCAGAAAAGGGTGTCAGACCCCTGGAACTAGTTCCAGATGGTTGTGAGCTACCATGCAGGCAGGTACTGGGAACAGAACCCAGGTCCCTGGAAGAGCAACCAGTGTTCTTAAACCACTGAGCCATCACTCTGTCCCTTAGAATGCTTTAAAATGCCTTAGATAAAATTCAGACTTACAAAGGAAACAAGCAAATTAAACAATTTGATCTGTAGACTCTGGAGTTTTTGTTTTGTTTTGTTTTTTGTTTTTTTTTTTAAACCAGAGCGAATCCAGGGCCTTGCACTTGCTAGGCAAGCGCTCTACCACTGAACTAAATCCCCAACCCCTTCTTTTTTTTGACTCTGGAGCTTTTGAACCCCCTAACTGAGTTAGGACCAGTAGTACTGTCACACAGCTTTAAGTCCAGCATGTACTCAGGAGGCAGAGGCAAGAGGGTCTGTGAGTTCCAGGCCAGCCAGGTATACAGAATGAGACCCTGCCTCAAACACCAGAACCCAGAGTATGGTCGTTCATTCAGGCCCCAAACAACTTTCCGCCATTTGCTCCTTGGAGAAGAGCCTCCCCTCCGGACTGTACTGACCCCTTCGCTTCTCTTTATCTCTGGCTACTAATATTCACACAAAACTTGCCCTCTAGTGTAAGAGCCAGTGGAATAGGACTTCTGGCAGAACAATAAAATTCTCAAGCCAAAAACAGAGTTGCATTTTAACCCTCTCCTGTTTTCTGACAGATATTTTAATGTTTAACTGGCTCACAAACTCACATCCTTGCATGCACATCTCACCAAATTGTTTTCTTGGCAGACGGAGGGGAAACAGTGACTCCCGAAAGGGCGGTATTCCAGTTTTTCAGTTGATGTTAGGACATGGTCACATACACCACCTAACACCGCGGGCCCCCGGCCACCCACTCATCTGTACCTTAGAACAAAGTCAAAGGGACTTTCAGAACTTGGCCAGGACTCCCCTCCGAGGAGGGGGAGGGACACAGCTGGTGTTGCCATGGATCCTTATCCAGCGTGGCAGGCTGACACTGCCCCTCCATTTCACTCTTCAGACTACAGAGAAAGGCAATCTTTACTTTTACGTAAGTGGCCTGTTTTGTTTGTTTGTTTTTGTTTTTAACAGTGTCTCGCTGTGCAGACCATGCTGGCCTCAAACTCAGACATCCACCCGTCTCTGTCTCCCAGTTGTTGGGATTAAAGGTGTGAACAACCATGCTAATGAGCCTATTTTGATTATGTACGTGAAAAGCCTTTTGTGTAAAAACACAAAAAGGGCCTAAAACCAAATCTACACCATGTAGTCTGCTGTTTTTTCTTTTGCCTCATTAAAAATTGACATTAGTCACCACTGTTAGATGTCATATCCCTTGTAAGCTAGCAGAGTCTTCTCACTAACCCAGCCCTATTGGCATCTACTGTGACCTTAGTTCTTAGAATGCTGTATTCAAAAGGAACTCTCTAAGATAAACAGGTTCCCAAACTGAACTTAGCAGCACAAAATATAAACAAATGTGTTTGCTTGATGGCCTGAGGTCCTGTTTACAGCCTTAGATAGCAGACTGTGAGGCACTTCCCTACCACAGCATGATTAAAGCGACAACCCGGACAGAGACTGCTAACATGTCACATCAACCTGATGAGCTGAGGTTAACACTATGATGACATGATAAGACAAATAGTGTATAAATCTACTTATCTGAAGTACTTAAAAGCATGAAAAACAGGAGAATGACGGTTACCAGGGCCTGGAGGGAAGAAGGAACTGGGAATTACTATTTAGTATGCAGCACTTACAACTAGGAGAAGAAATAAATTTCACGACAGTGGGAATATATTAATGTTACCCAACGGTATACTTGATTATAAAACTTGGAGTTCTTGTTATGTATTCTTTCCTGCAGTAAAAATAATGGGAAAATAATCAGCAATGTGCTAGTAGACTTTCTGTGGGAAAATGAACGATACACAGAAGCAGCACCAGTCATTCAGAGAAAGACACACATCCCTGAAGAGGTCTTCCTCTGACCGCAACACTTACACTGTCCGAATCACTGCTCCCTGCTGTCCTCAAGGTGCCACAACAGCATTTCAACCCCACTCTCTACTTGGAGATATGCCGGAGACCAATCTGTGCTGGTAATGCTGGGGGGAGGGGAAGGGTGAAGAGCGCTTACTTCCCACTGCCCTCTCTACCCAGCACAGCCCCCGGAGGGAGGACTTCACTGCTGGCCAGGGCCTGCCAGTGCTAAAGCCTCTGGGGTGCTGCCTGTTAACAACGTGAAGTCTCTGGGAGGGCAGACAGGCATGCTGAGATAGCGGAAGGGAACACACCAGTGTGAATAGAAAATAAAGATGGCTGAAATATAAAGCAAAGACCTTTACCCTGTTTCATAAAAAAAAAAAAAAAAAAAAGAAATTCAGGATCAACAAACATTCATGTCCTCAAAATGGAAGCAATGCTGTGCACCAGCTACTGTAAACACGTGTTATAGGACATTACTTTTTTTGCAGTGTAGTATAATCCTGATTATCAGAAAGAACATTACATCTTCAAATGTTATTTCTATCTGGTCAAATGATAGATTATCACACCTGGAGAGAGTAATTTAGTGCAGCCCATATTTGGACAACATAAGAGGAATGTAAGACTGAAAATGACCTGTTCAGAACAGAACCCAGTACTCAAGTTACTCCCAGTCTCCTAAGATTTCTCAGAGGTCTCAGGACTTTTGTTCCACATGAGCAAAGATAAAAAGTAATTTCTTGTATTCTATCTTTGGGAAATCTCAAAGATAAACAAACTTTTCAGTCAAAATGTCTGAGTAGCCCAACGAATATTAAGGTGGGCCTGGAGATAAGTAGATGATATGATAGGCCAGATCACACAAAATCAATTTGGCCAATGTTAATACACTGCAATAATGTGTCACTAATTATTGATTACTTCTGCCACCTTGTGATCCCTGTAAGTGCTGCATATTCATCTGTTACTACATAGTCACTTGTCATGGGATTTTTAAACCTTTCACTGCGTAAATAAATACTATACACAAATGAAGTAGAAATAAATGTTTGGATGTCCCAACTCCTTCGAAAATTTGTATAAAAATTAAATAATCTGCACCTAAGATGTAGGAATGTTTTTTGAACCAACATTCCTCACACCAATTGTCTGTATGAAAGGTACTTTAAAGGCATGTTTGAAAATAAGTTTACAAAAAAATTTTAAGACATTTTTGTTTCCCGTGTATGAGTGTTTTGCCTGTGTGTGTGTGTGTGTGTGTGTGTGTGTGTGTGTGTGTGTGTGTGCCTGGTGCCTACAAAAGAGGGTGTGACAAGCCCAGGAACTGGGTTACAGACAGCTGTGAGCTGCCTGTGGGTGCTGGGACCTGGAAGAGCGGCCAGTGCTCTGAACTCCTGAGTCACTCCCTAACACCCAGGAGTAGCTCTAAGTTACTGACAAAATAAAGACCTGTCATTCACTAGTGACTGTCAGATTATGCATGGTCTGTAATGAACACACGTGTTCTTGCTACTAGTAGTCTG
Source organism: Peromyscus californicus insignis (assembly GCF_007827085.1). Lineage (NCBI taxonomy): Eukaryota > Metazoa > Chordata > Mammalia > Rodentia > Cricetidae > Peromyscus > Peromyscus californicus. The sequence goes on from NW_026294617.1 coordinate 86,238,777, forward strand.
GCCTGTTCTTTTGGCACAAGTTGCTCAAGGAATTTAGTATTTAAAAACAAAAACAAAAACCCCCGAGCCGGGCGGTGGTGGCGCACGCCTTTAATCCCAGCACTCGGGAGGCAGAGCCAGGCGGATCTCTGTGAGTTCGAGGCCAGCCTGGGCTACCAAGTGAGTTCCAGGAAAGGCACAAAGCTACACAGAGAAACCCTGTCTCGAAAAACCAAAAAAAAAAAAAAATAAAAAAAAAACAAAAACCCCCACATTTTCCCAGGATGTCTTTGTGAGTTTTAATTTAGTTCAGTTTAGTCAGGGAATCTGCAAAAATTAATCATGTACCCCAGGTGTACCTCTTATTTCTGAGAAGATCTGAGCTATGTCAGGCATGGTATTAGGTGGGGGAAAAAAACAACCACAACCCTATAACTGTACTACCCTGACTCATTCTTTTTTTGTTTGTTTGTTTTTTCGAGACAGGGTTTCTCTGCATAGCTTTGGAGCCTGTCCTGGAACTCAAAGACCAGGCTGGCCTCAAACTCAGAGATCTACCTGCCTCTGTCTCCTGAGTGCCGGGATTAAAGGCGTGCACCACCACACCCAGCCCCTGACTCATTCTAAAGTATGTTGTCCTCCACAAAAGTAGGTCAAAAACAGTAACCGTGCATGCGTTCATGTGTGTGTGTTGTGTGTTGTGTGTGTTGTGTGTTGTGTGTGTGTGTGTGTGTGTGTGTGTGTGTGTGTGTGTGTGTGTATAAAATATAATGAAGGAACACAGAGCTTGACCATTCTGGAAATCAGTTTCCTAGCTTCTAATAATTCATATCGAAACCAAGTTTCCATGGCAAGCCTCTAGGTGTCCTGTATTTTCTCTAGTGCTTATTAGAAACAATATAATAATGTACAGTGGTCACAGAGTGACATGGAGAGCTGTGTCTGATCCAGGTCAGGTCTCTGGTTTGTACTGTGGAGCCTGAGGAAGAACACAATAATTACCTGGCAGTAGAGGCAAAGAAATTAAGATAACATTTTCCTTACAGTTTAGTAGCAACCATACAAGAAACACACGATACCCAAACACTAACATCCACTAACCTGAGTGCTATTTAGCTTCAACCAGAGGACTGTGATCAACATCCTCAACACCTGGAAGAGGGAAAAGTCCAAGGAAGGTCTTTCACCAGAATGAGACTGACTTTACTTTCTATGTGACTTCAATCCACCAAGGAGTTGGCAGCAGTGCTAACCGGAGGGACAGGGACGTGACTGGGACCAGTCAGGGCAAAGCGGCACCGTCTAAAGCCACGACGACAGCCAGCAACAGCAGCCAGGAAAGGGCACGTGATGAATGAGAAAGGCCAGCAGTGCCAGGCGGTGGGGACATGTGTCTATCCCAGCCCTCGGGAGGCAGAGGCTGGTGGAGATCTGTGAGTTTAAGGCCAGCCTGGGCTACAGACAGCCAGGACTGCTACAAAGAGAAACCCTATCTTGAAAAACCAAAGAGAAGCCAGCAGTTATTTCTGGCTAAAAGGTCTCTGTGTATGTATAATAATATATTTGAGAATTTTAAAAAGAAACTTTTTTTAACTGGTCCTCTTATTCTATGATTTCAGCACCGTGTAAACAGTAACAACCCATCAGTTAAATGATACTGTGAGTCACAGCTGTACAATTTAGAATTCAAACTATCCAAGATGAAAATATTATGTCAAGATCCACTGATAAACATCTGTAATAGTGAAATAGGGAATTTCACGGCAGAAGGTGTAGTATTACAAGCCAGAATTGATTAGGTAAGGAAAGACAGTCCATCAGGGGAATGCCTCCTATCTGCCCAAGCTTCCACTCCGGAGAAAATACGGCTGTCAACAACAAAGGCTATGGTTGCCATCCTCCCAACTAAGGTTCACTTCCTGCTTTTTATTAATTAGACATTAATCTTCTAGATGACTTCTTAGACAGTCCAAAGGTCTGGCCACCTCAAAACGAACATTATCCATCACAAAACTCCAGCATTTTCCAGATGAAACCTTTGGCTTCTTTCATTTTAAGTATCAATCTTTTTCCTCCAGGCTCAAAGGATATTTAACTTCTACATTCTGACTCTGCCTAAGAAATGTTCTTCAAAATACAAATTAGTGATTTGGAAGTGTGGCTGAACAGCAACACTTTAGAATTTATAGATTAACAGCCCACCGCCAAGAAGTCAGTCTCTTCAGATGGTTTTAGGTGATTTCCGCATCCCTCCCTCCCCTGACCAGGTCATCTCTAAAAACTCAAACTGCCTCCCTTCTGTTCTAAAGGAAGGTACCCGGATAATAAGAATGATTTCATGTAAACAGAAAGCAAATAAAAGTGGTATATAGAGGCAAAGAAGTAGAGAATTTCTATTTTTAATTAACAGAAAGGTTTAAAAAATAGACAGATTCAAATGAAAATACAAAATGCATTCTACAGTAAAATTAAATTTGGATTATCTATTATTTTAATTATCAAGACCATTTCATTAAACCCAAAGTATAGAAAAGTTATGAAAACATCATTTCACTAGTTCTCATTCCTGGATATTTTTATATTACAGAATACAATAAAGGAAAGACAAGTTCAGAGTAAGACTTATGAACCCCTTACACTGTGGAATTAAGTCAATTGCTGATTGAAATCAAGACTTTTCTTTCTTACAGATGATATTTTCCTAGCCCTAAAGAAATGCTTGTCAGATAATAGTTATACTGTCTGCATAATAATGATTTCCCACGATAATTAAAACTTTTTAAAGCTGCCAGCAAGGGCACTGGTCATTGTGGCTTGCTTTCTGAAGCAGTTCTGACCACTAACCTTTTAAATGAGTAGGAGGTAACATCAAAAGATGAAATGGATCCAACCTAAAAAGACTGGACCTCAAAAGGCACTGCTCAAACTACTGATCTGAAATGCTCAAACGCATTTTCTGTTTGTCATCCCTCAGTGGTCCGCTCAGTGTTTCATGACATTTGCTATAGACTGTACAGAAGGACTGTAGCTCTCACACAAGCACAATGTAAATCGGGAAGCTGGGTTATGACTCATATCCCTTGTACACAGACTGGACATAAAGCCCTCAGTCCTAGATTTGATAATACTATTACATCGAGGAACTAGACTTTCAGAGACCTCTTTCTATTTAAACCACTCTCAGACAAAGGCCAAAGCACACTCAGCAGAGGAAAAGGAAACAGAAGACAGGATTTCCGGAAAGGACTAGTTACAAGCAGGAGCAATCCTGGACTCTTTACTCACCATTTTAATACTGCTGCCAACTGTAACAGATTAAAATCTGTACACATGACAAAGTGGAAAAAGTCCCAAAATGCAAGTTTTAGAAAAAGAACATACTGACTGAGGATTACTACTACAACATGGCTACAGTAGAAACGATGGCGAACAGGGATTTGGCACCACGTTTACAAAGGAAAAGCATGCGCTGTTAATACATTTTAGATGTCTCCCAACAAAAAAGGCCACAAAGATGGAAAACAAGGGGCACCTTATACAAAATTCCCCAAAACTGAGACAAACAGGCAAGAATCAAAGTGGTCAGTTTAGTAGATCTGTAGCAGCAAGTCATTGGTTCTCAATTTAGCAGTTTGCATCTCTAATTGACAGTCATCCTGGGTGTGTCTGTCAAGAAGTGGAGTTTGCCTTATTACGTCAGTACTCATCTAGTAATTTGGTAATCAGCATAACAAGATTAACCTTCCACCATAAGCTTAAAGAAATAAGAGCTAGAAGCAGACTGTCGAGCTCTCCAAAGTAACTGCTGTTTAGAAGCCACCATGGCACTGTAAACATGACAGGAACATAGATTTCATTCAGAAAAGCTGTATTAATGTAGTCCCAATAACCAGGAAGAATTTTAATTATGGAAATATTACACCTGACTGTACCAAGAGTTAAAAACAAACAGTTCCTACTAAGAGGAATATTTTCAAGATGTCTGGTCACATCATGTGCATAGTTAAGACTGAGTTCTCAGAAGATTCTTTTGCAAACAAGTAAGGTTTTTTTTAGTTTTTCTTCTCTTAATGAGAAAAACCTTAGAAATTAACTACTCGTGATTTGTTAAAAAGAAGAAAAAAGTAAGCTACATATTTAAGTTCTGGAATGCAGCACCTCAACTTCAATATGCCCTAAACATTTGAGATTATAAAATCCAAGTGATGCCTTGATGAGTCACGCACACTTTACAGTTGTTCCAATTCCAATGTCTGACTTGAACATCTCATGCCAACTAAACATTCCCTAATACAGAAGATTGTGTTAAAGAGTGCTAAGAGTCTGCATGCTGCTGCCATTCCCTGGTCCCGTCATGCTTGTAGCTGACTCAAGACACAGCAGATGATGATGTCTGGTCTCAACACTCCTCACTGTAGTAGCTAAAAAAGAAGAACATTGTTAATTAGAAAAACATTTACAAAGGCAAAACACACCACTACACCACTGTAACTAGACTGTCTAACATTTTACCTTTTACTAACGCCATCTTCTCAATAAAGTCCACATTCCTTTAAGTTGTTTTTAATGATGACATCTGTAACAGCATCAAAAACAAACTGCACATTTTTGGTGTCTGTGGCACAGGTGAAGTGAGTGTAGATCTCCTTGGTATCTTTTCTTCGGTTCAGATCTTCAAACTGGCACTGAATGTAAGCTGCTGCCTCTTCGTATGTATTGGAACCTGACACAGACAACCAACATTGTCAGCTCAAGTTCTAAAGCTGCCTGCACCCAGCTGAGTGAGGCCATCGGTGTCTACTTAAGAAAGGCAGCACAACACAATCGGGTACCAACAGAATTCTTCCTCTGTCTACTGTCATTAGGATTTTCTAATGGATGAGGAAATTTTCAAGGGATGAGGAAAATAACAAGTTTCACTTCCTCTTCATTTACATTTCAGCTGAAAAAGAAATATAGACAGTATACAAAGGAAGTAGAAGAGTAAGTGGGTCCATTTCTAGAAAGCAACTGTTGAAAACAGCACATTTTGCCCCTTGGAGTGATCCTGAAATAAGGACTCCAAAAAAGTAAAGCATTCACTTCAAAATCATTTCCAAGAGGCAAATGCACAGACTAACTAGCAGATGGGAAAGAAGTGGGACCCTAGTTACACACTTTGACACAGGGTCTCTCTTACCCCTGACTGGCTTCAAACTCCTGACTTTCCTACCTCCTGCATCCTCTCCTGTGCTAAGACTCAGGCATGACCATCACGCACAGCCAGCAGCACCTTTTAAAGGGTGAGTTCTATCTCAATGGAGCGGCAGCTGTTTAAGGAGGAGGGCAAGAGAAGATCAACAGTAAGCCTTATTTTCGGTATGTATAACTAGCACTAGTCATGTACCTTCTATACCATCTCTTGGCCTTGGGGAGCCTTTAGTAGACAGAAACTGCCTGTTACTGCCAGGTAAACTATAAAGACGACGTGCAGCTGCTTCCATAGAGCAGAGGCTATTTTCAGTGAGCTCCAGCATGACAAGAAGTACAACTGAGGACTGGGAAAGACAGAGGAGCTCATCAAAGAATACCACATACAATAAAGAACTAAAGGAAGAATCCTTTGTAGGTGCCTAAAGCATGCTTCTTGAAATCAGAAAGAAAGCCTCTAAATTAGAAAGGACAGGTAAGAGAAAAGGGAATTTTATCCAGTAAGAACATAGACTGATGCCTGGTAAACCAGAACTATAGGAATCCTCAAGTCTCAGAACAACGTCAGTGGGAAACAGTCTTGAAGTTCACAAGAAAATGGTGTGATATCGAAGGATCTTCCCTGTGTGCAGTGAGCCATTCAACATCAATGTCAACCTTTCTAATCCATCCTCAACTTGTTTGCTTTCTATAAACACATCTAATTCTCACCTCTCGTTCCTTACTCTGAAGAGATGACATTCTTAACATTCCTAAAGCCAAAGGGTTTAAACTACCCTCAACAGTTCAGAACTCGAGCACCTCTCCTCTGGTCTAAGAGGGATCTTCTATGCGGTTAAGGAAACCAAAGGCTCTGTGGTGAGGCCAGTGCTGCACCCTCAGAAATGGGGTTGGGGTGGGGGAAATCAAAGCCCTATATAATAAAGTTTTTTAGAATGCTAAAGTTTTGTTTGTTTGTAATTTTATGTGTAGGTATATGCACGTGTATAGGCGCCTATGGAATCCAGAAGAGGGCACTGGATCCCCTGGAACTGGAGTTACAGGTGGTTATAACCCACCATATGGGTTCCGGGAACCAAATCTGAATCCTCTGTAAAAGCTGCACGTAATCTTTACCATTGAGCAACCCTTCTATGTCCCCCATAATTATAAAGAAATTTCACCAAATAGATATTTAACCATTTTTAAGTATGTTACTCTAGAAACACTTAGTATATTCATGACACTGCACAACCACTACCACCCTAGTTCCAGTTATCATTCGAGCAAAGTACTCTTATTATCATTAAGTAACATGCCCACACCCCAAAAACATGCTTCCTTTTTCTAGGGATTTGCCTATTTTAGATACATTATATAAAAGGAGCCACACACTATGTGACTTTTGTGTTTGGATTCTTTTACTTAGCATAGTGTTTTTGAGGTTTATCCAAGATATAGCATCTACTAGTATTTAGTTCTCTTTATGACTAAGTTAATACTCTACACATATGCCACAATTTGCTTATTCCTTTATGCTAACTTGAATCTTAATTCTTTCTTTCCCCACCTACTTGTAAACACTGTTTCAATGACCTCTGCTTCTTCTCTTTTGTTATCGGATTACCATTTAGCCTATGAACATTTTCTCTCTTTCCCCTTTAGCTCCCTCTGGTCACAGGCAGCCGAGGCTTGTCTTTAGTTCTTAGTTACCTGCGTACCTAGTACTTCTCTCTCCATTCTACTTGTATACTCTTTAAGAACAGCCACCTCACCGGGCAGTGGTGGCACACACCTTTAATCCCAGCACTCGGGAGGCAGAGGCAGGCGATCTCTGTGAGTTCAAGGCCAGCCTGGTCTACAAAGCAAGTTCCAGGACAGTTATCTGCACATGATACTGCTGACTACTCACTACTCTTCACTTTGAAAACATGTCCCTTGCTTTCTTTAAAAAAAAAAAAAAAATATTATACTAATTTATTTATGAGCAGTTATGGGTGTATGTATACGGGCTCATGCATGCCACAGAGTGCATGTGGTGGTCAGAGGGCATCTTTCAGGAGTGAGTTCTTTTCTTCTGTAATATAAGTCCCAGGGACTGAACTCAGGTCGTCAAGCTTTGCAGCAAGCACCTTTACCTGCTGAGCCGTCTCACTGGCCCACTGCCCTTACTTTTTAAGATACTCTGATTCTTCTCTTTAATATCCTTTACAAACCTTTATTTCTCTCCTGTTGATAGCTAGCATTTTTCTCACTTATCTTTTTCTCTCTCCTCATTTTATATTCCTCTCTCCAGTCACTTCCTCCATTCTCCACTATGTTAATTACTGATGTTCTCAAGTGTGTGTGTGTGTGTGTGTGTGTGTAAAAAAATCTAACCTCTCCCTATGTTCCTAACATATCACACTACCTAAAAGCCATCTCCATGTGGTTACTCCACAGATCCTGCTAAACCAACACTCCTAAGTATGAATTCGGACCACAGCAAAAGCATTCAACGGAGACAGAAGTGCAGACACATTTGACTTCCTCACGTGTCTCAGATAATGAGAGCCTTCCATGGAAATAGCTAACTCGGCCCTTTCATAGCTTTCATAGTGGTAGAGTCCTGCATCCTTGTTTGTGATCCCTAATCTCAAATAACTGACAGGCCTACAGCTTTTTCCCTTCTTTATCCATAACCAGAGTCCTTTCCTAGGACCTTGAATTGAGGTTATGCAACCCAGTGCAGCCTCACTGTTTGAACGGAGGAGACACAGAAATGGTGGCAACGCCATCTTTCATCTTAGAACTGAACAGCCAAGGTTGGTGAGTGGACAGGAAAGAGAGAATACACGTGGAGTTGAGGACAGAGGTGAAGACGAAGGTCACTCCACGAGAGGTGCCCAGCAATGACTTCAGTCTGAATTTCGTTCTTAGACCCACCTGTATCCTGCCCTTGGCTTCTAGGATGCACCTCCTGGTTCCTGCCAACAGGTTTTATTGTATCCTGAGACGGCCCTTACTAAGCACCTTCCTGCCCTCACCACACTGCTGCTAGAGCACTGTCCTACAGTGTGTACCCACTGAAACTCCTCACGGGTTCTTCACGGGTTCCTCCCGGCCACAGTCGGAGGGAGACAGAAGGCGGGCCTCATCCCTCTACCACTTAAATTCCACTACTGCCATATTCCATTTGTTAGCCTCCACACTGCCCTACATGCAATTCCCCTCCTCGGAATGCTTTATTCTACCTAATGACTTCCTATAATAACTCACATAACTGTTATTGCCCCTAGAGAAAGAATACACTGGCTCCATCTACTACCTCTACTTCTGATAATATATATTTTACATTATAAAGCTATTTGTGAATTTCTTTCTGGAACTAATGTTAGTTTCTTAAGAGATTTTGTTTTTATATCTCTTTGAACATATGCTAAAATTTAATCTTTATACTTTACTTTCCTCAAAAAAATCGGGATACTGGCCTTTGAAGTACTGCTCTGAAGTGAAGGGATCTTACTCAGACGCTTACCACGGCGCCCACTGTCAGTGAATGTGTGAGTCATCAGTGCTGACCTAAAACACAGCGCCAAGACCTCTAGACCTTTACCTGTGTATTCCGGATAACAGATCGTTAATGGGCTCCTCTTTATTTTTTCCTCAAAAAGGTCTTTCTTATTAAGAAAGAGGATGATTGACGTGTCTGTAAACCATTTGTTGTTACAAATGCTGTCAAACAATTTCATGCTTTCATGCATCCGGTTCTGAAAAACAAACAGGGTTATGACGACAGGTTAGCAGCAAAATGAAAAGCAGATTCATTTACATGCCAAGAGGTTTAAGACAGCAAAATGAATTCATGGAGTAAGTTAGGCATTAACATAACTTGAAGCTGAGGCAATCCTGATTTATGTAATTCTTGGGGTTAGGGGATGAAAAGGGGTGGCTGACAAGATGCACTCTGTCCACATAATGTGGTTACCAAGAGCAAACAGGGAATGGTTTTGGAAATCTAACCTCACTGACAAGGAAATAAAAGGCATTAAGTTTTGATTTCAGTGAGTAAATAGTGGCAACCTATCTTCCTAGGAGTTATGTTCATTTCCTAGATGTATCAGATGGATTTTTATCCAAAGCTTCAACATACCATTTCTTCATCCTCAGCCAGAACAAGATCATAGTCACTGAGGGCCACACAAAAGATAATTGCTGTCACTCCCTCAAAACAGTGAATCCATTTTTTCCGTTCTGATCTTTGGCCACCTACATCAAACATTCTGAGTAAAGAAAGAAAGCACAGATTCAGCAAAGTCACACTTATATTTCTCTCTATCCTGTCACGGCTAAGAACTTCCCCATTACCACACATTCAAACCCCATTTATAACAGAAAAGACAAGGGTCAAATCAACTGTGTCTAAATAATTGTCAGTGGCTAAAAGTAGAGCCCACAGCTGAGCCTCCTCCCTTTCAAAACATGCACTGGATGTGCCAAATGTCAGCAGAGTTAAGAACTAAAAATGGACTAAAGGAAGGAAGGAAAGGAAAGGATAAAGAAGAGCTGACCAGTACAGCTTAAGACAACTGCAGCCATAACAACCAGTATTTGTTGGGTGTGTGCCATGGTGCCAGGCACTACCCTAGACCACCTGGCACACCAACTCCAGTTTCTATAGCCTCGCCTCAGCCCGAGATGCTGCCTCTCAAACTGGCTTGTCTGTGCACACCCAACTTGCATTCTGAGTCCCAAGTTTATTTGCCTTGTGTTAATAAAAAGCATATAAGGAAAATTATGGAAAAAAATAAATTTTATATTAGGATTCTAAGAATTTGATCAATAATTTTCTTAAAATCCTTGTGCCAATTTTGGGGGCAATGACTATAGTCTCAGCATTTTGGAGACTGAGGAAGAATGGCAAGTTCAAGGCCAGCCTGTGGTACACAGCAAGACTGTCTCAAAAATAAATACACTTAACCAGTATTTCTCAACACCATATCTTGTTTGAACCTAATGAGCAGCAGTAAAGCCTCAACTGCTCACACACTATGTTCTAGTCCAGATTTGTTTTAGACTTCCAAGAGCTAAGTCTGTCAACAGTGTCCGTTTTTACTTCCTACAATGGTGGGAACAGCTGCCCTACTTGTCTTCAGTCAACACCTGAGTCTGAATGGGTCAGCATCCAAATGCTCACACACTCTCAAGATCTGTATCTGAAAGCACTGCAAGTTTTTAAAGGCTAGTGTCTGCTACACTGGTATAGTGAGTGAAAAGTTCAGTAACTCAGAGCCTAAATTTCCAGGGGTTTTTCACCCCTACGGATTAAGAGAAATAAGATACATGTCATTTCTCTAATTATGATTGATGTGAATGTTCATCCTATCACTTCCTGACCCAACTCTTCCTTTTGGAGGACCTTGCAGTTCTTTGCAACCTTTGGTCTTGCATGACAGCTAAATGATTAATCACAAATTGGCCTTAATCCAGAGTCTTTTTGAAGGTTTTAGAAAGGCTAACATTTCACCATACAAATCTTTCTAAGAGAGGCATATTAGTACACCAATAATTCCAGTTTACATTTCATTTTCTATAAACTCCATAAAACTAGCAGAATGCTATAAATTCCCAAGTCTGCCTTTTAGTACACAGTAACACAGTATTATTCACTAACAGATCAACATTTTATAAACATTACCTCATAACTGAGAGGCAAGTAAGCAATTACACAATGCCTTGCATATGGTAGATGCTCAATAAATGTTTGAATAAATGGATAGTGGTTTTGCCTAGAGAGAAGAGGAAAAGGAAGAGGTGATAGTACTTCATAATCAGAGATCTGCATGCCAATAATAAAGTGGATGTGGCACTTTAATCTGATTTGGCTACTGATCCCAAATAGAAAGAGAGTAATTTGACTTGGTACTGGTCCTTGCATAAGAAAGACAAGGTTACCTAGCTAAAGATCAATCTATGACATCAACCAAAAATGTTTCCCACACTAAATATTGGTCTTGGTATTTAATTAGAACTGAATTACTCATTTTATAGTACACAAACATCTCATTCCTATGACTTCACAGGGCCATTCACATAGTTTCTTCTGATTTGTTAATTAAGTTCATCAGTCCTTAAGTAGCCAGTTTACCCTAAAACCATTCACCAGGTTTCAAATCCAGTTTAGTGTGTTAAGATTCCAATACCTTACCAGGAGCTGGTGACGCACGCCTTTAATGCCAGCACTCAGGAGGCAGAGGCAGGCGGATCTCTGAGTTTGAGGCCAGCCTGGTCTACAGAGTGAGTGAGTTACAGGACAGCCTGGGCTACACAGAGAAACCCTGTCTCAAAAAAGCAACCAAACAAAAAGATTCCAATACCTTGCTGGACGGTAGTGGTGCACACCTTTAATCTTTAATCCCAGCACTTAGGAGGCAAAGGCCATTGAGTCTCTGAGTTCCAGGCCAGCCTGGACTACAAAGTGAGTTACAGGACAGCTAAGGATACGCAGAGAAACCCTGTCTTAACACCGCCCCGCAAAAAAAAAAAAAAAAAAAAAAAAAAAAAAAGATTCCAATACCTCCATTGGTCCTAGTGTTAAAGTCCTGTGTGGACTTCATAAATCCTGACTCTTCGTTTAAGGATCTGAGGTAGTGGTTCCCTATGTATGTAATAATGCTGACTTTCACATATCACACATAATCATAACCAAGTAGCTTCTTAAAAACTTATCATGCATTGAAGGAAAAAAGGTTACTTACAACTTCAAAGGTCACAAACACAGAAAAAAAGGAACCAAAAACAGTTTTAGTATATTTAAAAGGCCATTAACAAAAAGAGAAGTGGAGGCTTTTTCTTAGAATGATTGGTGCTATGAGAAAATTCTTTTTTTTTTTTTTTTTTTTTTGGTTTTTTTCGAGACAGGGTTTCTCTGTGTAGCTTTGCGCCTGTCCTGGAACTCGCTTTGGAGACCAGGCTGGCCTCGAACTCACAGAGATCCGCCTGGCTCTGCCTCCCGAGTGCTGGGATTAAAGGCGTGCGCCACCACCGCCCGGCGAGAAAATTCTTTTAACACACTAGAACGTCCTCTAAACAATGACTGCTTACGTCATCACACCACTGTAAAACACCTATTCCCAGGCCTATTTCTGCATCGCGCTACAACTGAATTGAGCACAGTGCTATGCGTATATCAATACAAAAGCCAAGCCAGGTTTAGCTCCACCCCACTAAACTTCACAGGAAGGGACCAGTGAGAGGAGTGATGCTGCTAAGAAAGTATTTCTGTTCTAATATCGCAGTGTCAGGACAAAGCCATTTGTGAAAGGTAGTTGCTACCCATTTAGTACTTCTGACAACAGCCAATACCTATTTGGCAACTAAGAAAAACGTCTTGAAAATAAATGTGAACCAACACAAATTGGCAATTACATGAATGACTCTAACGGTAGGTAAATTGTTAATTTTACATTCAATTTCCTCCAAATGGATATAAATACTGATGCTACCTGGAGGGAAAAAAAAAATGTGTGGGCTTCAATCGGATGCAACATGAAGCTAATGGTCGATAAATATATTAAGTTTCTAAATCAAGGAACACTGCTTACAAAAACCTTACACCCCTATAGAGAAGCTAACTAAGGGAGATTAATAAGCCAGGTGTGGTGATGTATGCCTGTAATCCCAGCACTCAGCAGGCAGAAGCAGAGGATGCAAGTTTGAGGCCAACCTGGTCTACACAGCAAGTACCAGGTCATCCAGGTCTCTATCATGAGACCTTGTCTCAAAAACAAAAACACGGGAGGCAGAGGCAGGCGGATCTTTGTGCGTTCGAGGACAGCCTGGTCTACAGAGCAAAATCCAGGAAAGGTGCAAAGCTACACAGAGAAACCCTGTCTCGAAAAACCAAAAACCAAAAACAAAACCAAAAACAAATAAATGTTGGCTCTTTGTGCCAGGTACAGGCAGGAAAAGGCTTGTTACTTACTTGAAGTATAGCTCCTTGAAGGTGAAGTGTGTCTCCACAATGCCTGTAGTCTTCACTCTCGTCCGAAGAACGTCTTGTTGAGTTGGAATGTAGTTGGTCTGGGATATTCTATCCAAATCATTTAGGTAACTAGATAAAATATACATTGGTTTTTATTTGGTAAAGCCAACCATGGACACAACAGGTCAACAGATCTGCTGGGCAAAAAGCAGACTCTGGGACTAGCTAGGTACTAGTATATGTAAGGCCCAAGGTTCAATCCCAAGCACCAACAAACTACAAAAAAAGTAGAACCTGAAACCCACTGAAGGGGCAGAGTAACATCAGTATCATAGAATGAGGGGGGAAAAGTAAATCTAGCATAGGGAAATGAATAGGTTCTACACAGAGTAACAAAAATGGCTTTAAATATACTGTGAAGGCAAATTTAAAAACATGACAATTTTATTCCTGCTAAAGAAAAATTCCTGATATCTAATATGAAATGAGTTATGTACTTATACAGAAAAAACCAAACCTACAGGTGTCACAGACCTGTAACCCTGGACTCTAGAGTTCCAGGAAAGCCTGCACTACATAGTAAGACCCTATGAAAATAAAAAGACAAAAGTCCTCAGCTACTTAAACTTATGTCGGCTGCATACATAACTATTTGACAGCTCACTAGAGAATGGCATTGGAGTTATGAAAATCAGAAGAACTCAACTCAGTGAGGCTACAGGTGGACCTGCTAGTGTATGCCTGTAAACCCAGCACTTGACAGAGGCAGGAAGGAGGCCACAAGTCTGAGATCGATCGGGAAGATAAACACAGAGGAGTGTCAGGCCAGCCTGGGCTATATAACAAGATTCTGTTTCAAAAGGGGGGAACAGAATAGCGAAAGAGACAAAAAGCTAAATCTTCACTGATTCTAGACAAAACCCCTGACGAGCAGGTGGTACTACTTCAGGTACAAACCAAATACGAGAGCTCAGAGGAACACTTAGGGAGGGTTACCACTCCATAAACAACACATAATTGGGAGGCAGAGCTTCCCCAACACACGACAGAAGAAGAATAAAAATCTACCTTTGATGACCACTGGATTACCTAAACTATCAGTGTGCACATAAAACAATCTTATTTTTAAAAAGTGGACAAGAATCCTTTTACTGTTTGCCAAATCATTTCCACCAAAAGAGTAAGTAAGCGTTATAAATACCATTTAATTTCTTATAACAATCTGTGACAGAATGAGGATGGGAGAATAGAATACTAGAGAAAATACCTTAACACTCAAAAGTGCTTTACCTAGTTCGGAGAGGGTACAGATGACAAATACTCATGCACTCAGGTACAGATGACAAGGTCCCCCCAAAAGTACATTTTTAAAACACACCGTGAATACAGGCCTTAAAAATAAAGGTATAGGGGCCCAAACAGGTTCACATGTAATAATAAAAGTACTAGTTACCGGCCGGGTGGTGGTGGCGCACGCCTTTAATCCCAGCACTCGGGAGGCAGAGCCAGGCGGATCTCTGTGAGTTCGAGGCCAGCCTGGGCTACCAAGTGAGTTCCAGGACAGGCGCAAAGCTACACAGAGAAACCCTGTCTCGAAAAACCAAAAAAAAAAAAAAAAAAAAAAAAAAAAAAAAAGTACTAGTTACCAATTCTCTAAAACTAATACTCAAGAGACCTTCCTTGACAAGGAACTGATTCAACCCCATTCTATGGCACACGTTCTTGTTCCATAGAAGTCTACTACCATAGTCTGGCACAAGATGTAAATGGTGCCGGGTTTGTGGTGCAGGCTTGTAATCTCAGCTAGTTAGAAGGCTGAAGCACAGTGATTACAAGTTCAGGCCTGCCTGGGCTATAGAATGAGTTCAATGCCAACAAGAGTGAGATTGTGTCTCAAAATAAAACTAAAAGGAGGGCTGAGGATGTGTAGCTCAGTGGTAGAGCATGTGCTTAACATGCACAAGACTTTGGTTCAATCCTTAGTACCTCCCCCCCCCCGACACACACACAAAATTAAGTGGTAATGACTACTACCAGAAAAACTCATAGTACAGTCAATGGACAGAGTATAAAATGGGCTGTCACGCCAGATGTGGTGCTGCACACCTTTAATCCTAGCATGGTAGGCAGAGGCAGGTGGATCTCTGGGTGTTCAAAGTCAGCCAGGACTACACAGTGAGATCCTGTCTCAAATACAACAGTAACAAACAGGGGGGTGGGATGTGTGTGCTATCGTGAGAGGAGAGATGTCCAATTTTAACGTTCCCCTCCAGCTGGCTATCAGTGCCTTGTCCTATACAGGGACCTACCTCTACTAGATGTCTCACCTCATCTGCTTACTATAAATGTTCCACAGAGACTGCCTTAAAGTGGGACAGATGTAATAGAGGATCCTATAGACTCCTGGACATTTCTAATACTTAAACATTTCCTTAAGGATTGGCACTGAACATCTCTAGAGTCACCAAATCATTTTCTATTACAGTTTCAAGGAAGAAAAATGACTTACTATGAAGCAGAATCGTTGAGCTGATACTCCCTGGACCTGCTGAAGCATGCCTGCACCCCACCATCTCGCCACAGCCGTCTAATCACGCCTGCAAGTTCTGGAGTCATGACTCCTTCTTCAGCACTGCCAGCTAGGACAAATAACTGTCGGGCGTCATCCTGAGGAAGACAGTTGAGAGAGGGACAGATGAGTTCCCACTTCTTTAAGACTACATGAGTCTCATTTTACACACACTCATGCACTCAGGCACATATACACATACTTCAGATATCATACCACCATCCTTCTGATGGACTCACAATCCTCTATCCTGATGACTTATGATTAATGACGGGATGGAGGTGGGGGATACTGGTCTCTGAGACAAGTATATGTAACAGATTTCCATTCTGTTACAGTAAGCCCTGACTGAGGACTGGGAGTATGGCTCAGTGATAAAGTACATGCTGTGCAAGCAGAAGGACCTGAGTTCAGATCCATGTAAAAGCTGGATACAACAGCAAGAGCCTGTAAACTCACTGCTGGGGGAGCAGAGAAAGAAAGATCCCTGGAGGTCACTGACCCAAATGGCATGCACCACATTTGGAGAGACACTGTCTCTCCAAACCTAAGGTGGAAAATGGTAGAGAAAAACAACTGCAGTCAACCTCTAGCCTCCACACACTCTATGCCCACACACATACATGCATGTGTGTATGTTCCCTGGACCTGCTGGGGGTGTAGTTCATTCAGTGGTAGAGCACTTGTCTACTACTACATAGGAATGAAAAGATTTGCACATAAGAAGTAAAGTCTAAGCATGCACAGGGACTAAGACATTAGTCAAGTTTAAGGCAAAGGTTGCTTGCGCCTTCCCTTTCACTGCAGACAGCAGACAGGAAGGATACGAAGCATGTAAGATGCTTAAAGCCCAGTAATGGGAATCAAGTTCTCAGGGAAAATGTTTAGTCTCTATATTTCCCTAAGGAACACCATCAATTTTGATGGTTTTAATTTATCTTATCCATTCCTATTCGAAAACATAAAACTGAACACAGCAGGGCAGTGGTGGTGTATGCCTTTAATCCCAGCACTCAAGGAGGCAGAGGTAGACAGATCTCTAAATTTATTGTCTATAGGTTAAGATAGGACAGCCAGGGATACACAGAGAATCCCTGTCTCAAAACAACAAAACTGAACCCAGATCTCAAAAGATTTCTCTATATAAATCTAATATTTAACAACCTTAAAAATTCCAAGTAACTATAAAAATAAGGTTTTTTCCTAAATCACATAATACATAAATAAAAAGGGAGAAGAGAAGCAATCATTTGTGTCTTTTGTTTGTTTTGCTTTGTTTTTTGAGACAGTTTCTCTGTGTAACAGCTCTGTCTGTTATGGAACTCACTTTATAGACTCGGCTGGCCTAGAACTCAGAGATCTGCCTGCCTCCTGAGTGTTGGGATTAAAGGTGTGCGCCAACACTGTCCAGCCATTTATATTGTAAGTAGTCATTAAGACAACAAAAACTAGCAAGCAAAAAGCCCCATGGAACACAGATGTTCAATTTGTACAACTACCTAATCATCCACAAAATCACCACATTGCACTTAAAATAACCTTGCCAAACTATGCCATCAAGATCCATCAAGATCCTGTCCGATATTCATTCTGGTAATACTGTGTGTACATCCTCTCTGTAACAATTTCATGCACAATCTGCATTTCCTCTCTCTCTCTCTCTCTCTCTCTCTCTCTCTCTCTCTCATTTCTTTTTTCTTTTTTTAAAAATATATTTCACAGAAATTATCTTGAATTTTATTTTTATTTATCTTTTTTTTTCCAGTGCTGGAATTGAAACAGGGCCTTGTGGATGCCAGGCAAGCATCGTACCTCTGAGCTCCAGCCCTTCATTTCTTTTTTCATGTGGTGTGGGAGTTGTATATATGTGTACGCATGTCCATGTATGTACATGCAGGAGAGCCAGAGAAAGATGTCAGATGTCTCTATCACTCTTGGTCTTTCCCTTGAGACTCGGTCTCTCACCAAACCTCAAGCTTGCCATTTAGTTAGACTGGCTAGCCAACAAGCTTCCAGGATCTGTCTGTCTCTGCCCCCTAGTACAAGGGCTACAGATACGTAGGACCATGCACGATTCCCTTTCAGTGATGGTACTTAGGACTTGATTTCAGGTCCTCATTCTTACACAACAAGCACTCTTAGCCACTGAATTGAATCATCTCCCAAGCCCTCTTCTCTCTTTTAAAATAATAATAATAACAACAACAACAATAAATAAAAGAGCAAATGAGCCGGGTGGTGGCACACACCTTTAATCCCAGCACTCGGGAGGCAGAGGCAGGCAGATCTCTGTGAGTTGAGGCCAGCCTGGGCTACAGAGTGACTTCCAGGAAAGGTGCAAAGCTACACAGAGAAACCCTGTCTCAAAAAACAAAAAACAACAACAAAAAAAGAGCAAATGATTAATGTTTAAGCATTATACAAATTGTCAAACACACTAAATAATAAGTCAGACTTTTTCCATATACGGTTCACTGCTTTATATAACATTTGAAAACTAGACAAGTCCTGAAAATTGACCTATACTCAAGCAGGTATACAAATAATTAAGTCCCTGTATTTTTTTTTTAATACCATGTTGTTCAAATTTTAGAAACTTAAAAATACTATATACTGGTGCTGTTCTGATTCTGAGCATGTTCTTAAGGAAACATTTTCCTCTTTCCACTTGATTGCTCACCAGTCTGCTCTAGCTTCCTCTATAAATAAGCCTCTCGGTCGGCTTACCGAGTCCCCCTCTTTATAACAAACTTAAACAGAGAGGAGAGAAAACCATCCCATACTTGGCTCTAGTCTTCTCTCTTCACTCTCTTAGCAACCATTAAAAACTAGAGGAGTAAAAGGGACGAATACAAATCTAAACCCTTAGCTCTGAGAAAAGGAGGAACTGTAAAAGTTTATTTGAAAAGGACTTTCAATCAGGCTAAGCGGACGCTGTAAACAGAGATGGCTCGTGAGTCCTGAGAGGAGTAAGAACGTCAGGTCTATCTAGTACACACGAGTATTACTGACCCCAGCTGCGTCTGCGTGAGCACGAGCATGTGTGTGGAGCAAAGGACAATCTCAGGTTCTGCTGCTAAGGAGCATCTGCCTTGTGTGTGTTTGTTTGAGGCAGGGTCTCTTTTGGCCTGAGGCTCACTGATTCAGTAGGCTGGCTGGCCAGAGTCCCCAGGGTCCTCCTATCTGTACCCCCAGCATAGGGTTATAAGTGCATACTATTAACACCTGGCTTTTTGTGAGTTCTGGGGATCAAACCCAGGTTGTCACAGAGAGCAAGGACTTTACTGACTGAGCTCTCTCCCCAGGCCCTGATGACATCTGATGAAGGAAGTAAACGCAAGAGAGAGAGATAGAGGTGGACAGATGATGGGACAGAAGGAAGGAGAGCAAAAGGAAGACATCTGAGAAATAAACTAAGAGGAATACAGAAGAGGAGAACAGGTCAACACAGAGAAGAAACGTCAAGAAACACAGTGTTACTGACCAACTATCAACGACAACAAATATTAGAGAGAAGTCATTAGATAACATGAAGGAGAGAGAAGACCAACACAGGAGAATTCTAGTTCAGAGGAAAAGTCAATGAGAGACAAAGAATAGAAAGGGGCTGAGATAGAGGAAAAACCTGACTGTACTGAACTCTCAAGTTTCCCTGAGGAGAAGAGAAAACTAGCCTGTGCAGGAAAACTACTGTGAGTTCAAATCCAGCCCAGACTATAGTATAAGACACTGTCTCTAAAACCAAACATGGGGGTCTGAAGAAAAGGCTTAGTAGTCAAGAGCATGTACTGCTCTTGCAGAGAACCAGCACCCACATAAAGTAGCTTCCAAGTGCCTATAATTCCAGCTCCAGAAAATCAAACCCCTCTGGCTTCCAAGGGGATCCACACAGACATGTGCATATCCACATCCAGACATACATACACATAATTTAAATAAAACTCAAAGAGAAAAAGAAGAAAAGGCCAGAAAACAGCCTCTGGGTTAAATGTTGTTCACTTACTCATTCACTTAGCGTTGCTGAGCCCTTAGTACAATGCCCGGGGAAAGAAGAGGCCTGAACTATATGTCATATGACAATGAAAGTCACTCACATTTTCCTCCCCCATCCCTCCCCTTTTTTTGCCATTCTTTTCTTCCATATCCCTTAATCTACATCCTGTTCCCTTATTTCACCTCAAAGATATATCTACTCAAGAACAAATCGAAGTCACAATGGCCCTTTTAATATTTTCCCTTCAACTTCCCACTTATCAAATATTAACTTGCACTTGATAAACTGAGTAGCTGATAAGAGTCCCTAAGCTACTCACAAGCATACAGTTTTGTCTTTCCAGGCAAAGCCCCCAAGTCCCTTTCACTTCTTTTCCCATGGCACTTAAGTATTGTGTCACTGACCACAGCTGGCATCCTTTGCTGGGCTCTGTACTTCTCTAGCACTTTCCTGAAATTGAGTTGGTGATAATATAAAGGTCTCCTGTCTTCATTCTGGTCCTTTCTCCATTGGCATCAAATATTCTACTTCAAAGTACCCTCAAAGTCTACTAAATATTATTATTAACTGACTTTTAAATCCTGATGTGTGTAAAGCATTAAAGAGTTATATTTAAGTAAGTAATAACCCAATTCTGTAACCCAGAGTTCAATGTAAGATAGTGATAAGATATTTTTGAATACTTAAAATCATTTCTAAATTGGGGAGTTTGTGTTATGTCCTTACAGAATTTATTTTGGGAAACTTTTTTCCCTTGACCCCTAGAGCTCTGAAAGCAGGGCTAAATGTGCAATGTGTCTTTTAGAGTATATATTTACTCTCATCAACTATTATAAAATAGAAGTCAATGGTACTGTGAAGGAAGCCCCTGAATAGAGCCATCACCAAAACCTACAGTCTATCTACAGAACCCCATTTCCAGGGCTCTGCTTGCAGCGGTAACTCGCTATCTAGTGAGTCAGATAGCCAGCCCTTCAAAAATAAGCACACAGTATTTTGCAGCATCTTATCCATCTTATCTTCTTGTTCCCTAAAACATGACACAAATTTGGCTTAACTGAATCTACAGAGGAGCAGCAAGGGAAGAGGAAATGAGAAATACTTACTGCTCTGGCAGCTTCCCCAAAATCAATCTTTAACCGTCCCATGGCTCTTATGATTGCAATGATGGACTGAATAGTATTGCTGTAGACAACTACTTTATACTGTTTACATTCGTCCTCTGAATAGCCATCCTCATGAATGATTCTTCAAAAGGAAAAAAGCCACAAGTCAATACCATAAACGGAAAATAAAAACATTATGAACTTTTTATGAAGAGGGGGAAATTCAGCCTTGTAGGCCTTGTGTGAACTTACTTCATCTGTTTCACAATGGTACTTTTACCAGATTCTCCAGCACCTGAAAAAAAAACAGATTTTGAATTTCTTTGTAGTCAAACAAAAGTATGGAGTAATGTGACTGGTAAGTCTAGGTTAATGGAAAACAAGGTCCTATGAAATTTTGGTGAGTTTTCATGTTTATCAGGACAACTGTGAGTTTCTCAATTAGAGCATTATGCTTTCTTTATATTAGTATTATTTGTGCAAAATAGACATTACTCAAAGATAGCAACACAAATATTTTTAGTAACAACATAAAACATGATATATATACTCAATGAACACAGGCAAAAGAACAATTGTGAATTTGTGGCCTATGGCCTATTCATAGTTATTAATTCTGTGACCTGAAAATGGAACTGAGGAATGTTCCAGAAGCAATACCTCCAGTCACAGGGCTAGAAAGGTTCCAAACAGCAGAACCCACATTACCTCTACCTTTCATGATACAGTTCTTCTTCTGGGAGGATTGTACAGATTGCACAGCCCTACTTGGCCAACTGGAATCACTTAGTCTAAAGATCAAGGTCAAGTAAACTGAGTCGGCCTGCTAGATCTTCCCTAGTCAATAATTCTCCCATCTTCCAAAATGCCTCTTAAAACACTACCACCTCTCTCCAACATCAAATGCTACATCTGACCCATAGATGACAACCCTGCCCCCTCCTTTTTAGAAAAAGGCAATCAGAGAACATTACCTGATTTTCCCATAACCAACTCTACTAATCTACCTGTTTCTCCACTAATATTCTCTAGCTTCATCAACGGATGAGCTGTCTCTCCAATGTCCTTACTGCTCTGCTTATATACTTATCTCCTTCATTTCACCTCAACTTGTGGCTTCTGAAATGTCCACTATCACTGAATATCATCGTTTTTCACTTC
The DNA here is from genome assembly GCF_007827085.1 of Peromyscus californicus insignis. Lineage (NCBI taxonomy): Eukaryota > Metazoa > Chordata > Mammalia > Rodentia > Cricetidae > Peromyscus > Peromyscus californicus. Next base: position 86,260,718 of record NW_026294617.1, read on the forward strand.
TCACTACATTAGACCATTGTACTGCCAGCTTCGATACACACCCCACCCCCACTTTTCTTTGACACGCCCCACACACACTCATTTTCCTTAGCTACTACTCCATTTTCCCTGTGCCTCTTTTTAAAAGATCTATTACATTTACTCATTTGTGGGGGTGGGGGAGGGAGCGACAGCCACACGACAGAATGTATGTGGAGGTCAGAGGGCAACCTACAGGAGTTAATTCTCTCCTTCCACATGGGGTCCCAGGGATCAGTTCAGGTTTTCAGACTTAAAGGAAAGCAAGCAACTCTACCTACTGAGCGGCTATCGTGGCTGCCCCTCTTTGTGTCTCTTTAGAGCAAGTTTCCCTACTGTGGCATCTACACAAAATCTCCAATTAAGTTCCTCCCATTCATCCCACCCCTCCACTGAAACCATTTCTCAAGGAAAGTCTCCAAGCCACCTGCACCTTTGACAAGCTGAGTGGTCATGTCTAGGCCTTCCTCTGCCTTTCAAATCTGCTTTTTCCAAGTTGACCCTTGTCTTTTTCTCTATTTATATTAATTTTCTAATGCACCTAATTTGATTGTTTAAAGCACTATTCATGAATAAAAGTTAACTCCAAAGAGTAACCTGTATCAGGATGTTCTATGCACTTTGCTAATATTAACGCATCCAACCTTCACGTCTCTGTAAGGCAGATACTATTACCCTCATTTTATAATGAGATAAATGAAGGAGAAAGGTCAGGGAAATTGTCCACAGTTATATAGCAGGTGGCAAAACAGACATTTCCCCTCAGTTTCGCTGCAAAGCTGGAATGTGCTAGATTCCCAAAGACCTCCAGTCTTCCTCTCCAAACCTGGCTTTAAATCCATCTCCTACCTTACAGATCGCAGCAGATGCCCTGTCTCAAACTTAATGCCCAATACTGACCGAGTTACTCATCTCCGACACCCATCTCAAACAAAGCTGCTCTTCCTTTAGCCTTTTCACCCAGTAAATGGTGCTGACATTTAACTGACCTGCTCAAAACTGGCAGGTGGCAAAGAGGGAACACAGAGATGGAGGGGGGTTCCAGTGTTAATACATTAGTAAATGTTAAATTCCAGTGTTAAATATTAGTAAAATTTGCTGTGTTGTTTTTGGTTTTGGTTTTTGTGTGTGTGTGGTTTTTCAAGATAGGGATTCTCTGTGTAACAGTCCTGTCTGGAACTCTCTCTGTAGACCAGGCTGGCCTTAAACTCACAGAGATCCACCTGCCTCTGCCTCCTGAGTACTGTGATTAAAGGTGTGTGCCACCAACAATGTAAAAAAATAGTTTTAAAAGTGTGATGGTGTATGTCTTTAATCCCAGCACTCAGGAGGCAGAGGCAAGTGGATCTCTGTGAGTTTGAGGTCAGCCTGGTCTACACAGTGAGTTCCACAACAGCCAGGGCTGTTCCATGTCTCGAAAAACAAAACAACAATTAAAAAAAAAACCCAAAACCAGATATAATTTTAAAAGTTTGGTCCTTGTACACTCGAAACCACAGCCTACCTAATTCATAGCAAAGCTTCCATAATTCTTTTTTTTTTTTTTTTTTGGTTTTTCAAGACAGGGTTTCTCTGTGTAGCTTTGCGCCTTTCCTGGAACTCACTTGGTAGCCCAGGCTGGCCTCGAACTTACAGAGATCCGCCTGGCTCTGCCTCCCGAGTGCTGGGATTAAAGGCGTGCACTACCACCGCCCGGCTTTTTTTTTCAATTTTTAAGCTAGGGTCTAGTATCTGGGCGGTGGTGGTGCATGCCTTTAATCTCAGCATTTGGGAGACAGAGGTAGGTCGATCTGTGAGGCCAGCCTGGTCTCCAGAGTGAGTTCCAGGACAGCCAGGACTGCTACACAGAGAAACCCTGTCTCAAAAAAAATGAAAACAAACAAATAACAACAAAAAAAGATAGGGTCTAGCTATGTAGCCCTGGAGTCTGAGAATTCTATGTATACCAGCCTGGCCTGGTACTTCTAAGGATCCTCTTTCTGCTACCCAGCAGCCCAGTGGCTGGGATCCCAAGTGCATGGCACACCTGTCTGGATCATGTCACAACACTGGCTAGAGTTGCCTCATGGCCTCTATTTACACCCAAATTATAGTGTGTAGGCAATAAGGTCCAATAGACTCTGACCGCTGCCTACCTCCTCACCCTCATTTCTTGTCCATGCCCACTCTATCCTCATTGCTCTTGTCAGGCCAGCTTCTGTGTGTTGCCTCTAACACGCAAAACTGGTTCTTACCAGGCTAGATTCTGACTCACGGTTTTCACATTTGCTCTTCCATCTGACTGAAATCATTTTTGCAAGATTTTCTTCTTCACTCACATTTCTGCTCCCCTCAGAACATTTCCTGATGAAATTACCTTTGGCCCCTACAATGTGTCATTTCTTCACAGCATGTATCTTCACAACAGACTTATTTTTCTTATCTCTCCACTAAAACAAAAGCTCTGTATTCCCAGAGGCCTCAACTGAGCCTGATAGCAATTAATCAAATAAATATTGAACAAATGTGCTTTTGTTGTTGTTTTTCGAGACAGGGTTTCTCTCTGTAACAACTCTGGATGTCCAGGAACTCACTTTGTAGACTAGGCTGGACTTGAACTCACAGAGATCCACCTGGCTCTGCCTCCCGAGTGCTGGGATTAAAGGCGTGCGCCACCATGCCCAGCACAAATGTGCACTTAATATGCATGATAATGCACTAAGTATTTCTTCACTTTACCAACAAAAAATTTAAGTTAAAATAGCATCTGAATACAGAAACCCAAAATAACTACAGTCTTGAAGAATCAAGAAATTTTTGTACGGGGCGGAGAGATGGTTCAGAGCACTGGCCCCTCTCCCAAATGACACAGGTTCAATCCCCAGCACCCACATGGCAGCTCACAACTATCTGTAACTATAGTTCCAAGGGATCTGGCATCCCCATACAGACATGCAGGCAAAACCCCAATGTACATAAAAATATGAATAAATCTTCAAAAAAAAAAGGGGGGGTTGTTTTTGCTTTTTGGGTTTTTTTTTGTTGGTCGAGACAGGGTTTCTGTGTGTAGTTTTGATGCCTGTCCTGGAACTCACTCTGTAGACCAGGCTGGCCTCGAACTCACAGAGATTCGTCTAGCTCTGCCTCCTGAGTGTTGGGATTGAATGTGTGCGTGCGCTACCACTGCCTGGCCAGGGGAAGTGTTTGTATATATGACTTTATCTGCTCTTACTACAATATTCAAGTAGCACAGTGTCTTTCTTATGATAATGTCAAAAATATGAATTTCACTATTCATACATAGAAGAACTTTTCAGTTCTGGGGAAAAAAACAGAAATGCATGCTAAATGTTTTTTAAATGGTTGTATTCAGCATTCCAGACCATCCCATTACAGAGCATTAGTATAATGAGACACTGAATGCTCTCCTTTCAACACTGAAAATGGTATTCCTATTGCTCATGTCAGATTATTTTGAGAGGCATTATAAATAAATCTTAATATTACCACTAATTTCTACCCACCTCACTAAATTCTGCTCTATTAAAGTGTTATATTACACACACACACACACACACACACACACACACACACACACACACGTCATTTTGGGAGCTGGAAACACAACTCAGTGTCAGAACACTTGCCTGACATGTACAAAGCTCTGGGCTCCCACCCCTGGATTGCAAAAAGAAAAAAAAGAAAATGTCTGCTTGCCCTTCTTTTTATTATTACTCTGTGTATTTCTCCCTCAGCTTTTATTAGGCATTCAGTCCATCTCATAAATGAAGACAACTCTTATGCCTACAAGGTTTGTTTTCAGTGTGTGTTACTAGGCATTTGCTATACACAAAGAGTGAATCACATTCTAAATCAAAAGGTCCTAGCCCATTCAACTTGTAGACTCTCATGAAAAGTGCTGTCATTCTGTCCATCTTCCAAGTACATTCTGAAATCTGAGTCATTTGGAATCCACTCATTATTCTATATGTCTTAGTTAGGAGTTTCTATGCTGTGATAAAACATCAAGACCCAAAGCAAATTGGGAAGGAAAGGGTCTATTTCATCTTACAAATCTCAGGTCACACTCCATCACTGAGCAAATTCAGAGCAGGAACTCAAACAGGGCAGGAACCTGGAGGCAGGAGCTGAAGCAGACAGAGATATGGAGGGGTACTACTTACTGGCCTGCTCCTCATGGCTTGCTCAGTCTGCTTTTTTATAGAACCCAGGACCACCAGCCCAGGGGTGGTACCATCCACAATGGACTGGGCCCTTCCCCATGATCGTTAATTAAGAAAATGTCCTGCTGGGCAATGGTGGCGCATGCCTTTAATCCCAGCACTCAGGTGGCAGAGGCAGGTGGATCTCTAAGTTGGAGGTCAGCTTGGTCTACAGATCGATTTCCAAGACAGCCAAGGCTACACAGAGAAACCTTGTCTTGAAACCCTCACTTACCCCCCCCCACCCCAAAAATGGCCTACAGGCATACCTACAGCAGGATCTTATAGAGGCATATTCTTTTCTTTTCTTCCTTTCTTCCTTCCTTCCTTTCTTTCTTTCTTTCTTCCTTCCTTTCTTTCTTTTTTTGTTTTTGTTTTTGTTTTTATTTTTAGAGAGGGTTTCTCTGTATAATAGCCCTGGCTGTCCTGGAACTAGCTCTGTAGACCAAGCTGGTCTTGAATTCACAGAGATCCACCTGCCTCTGCCTCCTGAGTGCTGAGAATAAAAGCGTGCGCCAGCACTGCCCCGCTGGAGGCATTTTCTTCATTGAGACTCCTCTTCCCAATGATTCCAGCTTGTGTCAAGCAAGCATAAAACCAGCCGGCACAGTAGCTTACCAAGGTGTAACATAATTTTCTCTCTCCTTAAGTAACTCTCAAATTACTTATCTCTTTGACTCTTCACATCTGCGCCTAACACTGTGCTAATTATATTACTGCTATAATTTTCTGAAACTTCCAGTTCAAAGCTCCTGCTTCTTTACCATTCCAACCAGTGCAACTATACAAATAATCAGCCTCATGACTCTGCAGATTCTTCAAACACCTCCTGTGACTCTCTCCTCTGAGGTCCGGCCTCCAGTTTCACCTCTGAGATACATTACTCGAGCAGCAAGCTCTCTTCCATAGCTTTCTCTCTTCGGTCTTGCCCACCACGTTCACACACTGCACTTCCCTCGCCAACTACAAATGTAGATTTTTCCTACGTTACTTCAAAGAGTAGTTCGATTAAAGGAACACTTACTTGCCTATCTTCAATCCAGAAGGGAAATAATAGGATACAAACACTGGAATAGCCATAGACTACCGCAGGAGTAGGAGGAACCTATACACAGGAAGAACGGGAGCCAGAGGGGAGCCTAGAAGAGAGAAAGTTGGGAAGGTCGCCCCATGCATTCTCTCTTTCCTCTAACTAAAGTCCAAAGAAGGTCCTAAGTGTGTTATGCTCTGCTCTACTCATCTGCCATGAAGCAGGATGGATTTCTTTCCACAGGTGTAAAACACGGTCAACAGAAAATGCTGTGGACAGTGCCTGGTCCACGGTAATGCTCAGTGACTGTTAGCCAGCTCCTGTTTGTAACATTACCAAGTGATGGTAGGGCCTGAGGATTTTACTTTCTAAAAACTACTTTGATACTGATGTTGGTACAAATTCCTAACAAAAATGGCAGTTGTATTCAGCAATTATTTCAAAGTAATAAAACTGTAAATGGATCTGGATTCACACATATTTAAAAAAAAAAAACTTGTAAGTTAAAAACTCCAGTAACTACGTCAATGTATTAGTCACTCTCTCCACCCCACCCTAAGGAACAAAAACGCTCTTCTCTTCCTTGGGTATATATATCTGTGGCCCTGTCTGCTACCTCCTCTATCACACTTCACCCACTTTGGCCTCAGAACTTTTCCTCCAAGCACCCCCACAGGTCTACGCCATGTCAGAAGCATTCCAGTGGTACCAGAGACACCTCTTTCTTTTAAATACTTGTTTCTATCCTGAGACTTCTATTGACAATATGTGAGCAACAAATACATCTTACTTTTTTCTATCTTAAAATTCTAGCTGGTGATACCATATAGTAATAAACTCAATGGGACTGTAAATTTTAGTGCTATGTGACTTTGGATAAGTTACCTGACTGCAATGTCTGCCTCCTTATCTATAAAGAATGAAGAACTTTGCCTAGATGTGCAGTTACACTCAAAGCTAACTGAAAGCTAGATCAGTTGTGATCTCTTATTCTAATACAGGACTCAAATCAAAACCACAGATCCACACCATTGTAACAACAATTCAAAACAACTATCGCAATAAAGGTATCAGTCTACTGTCAGGACAGTGGGAAGCATCGATGTAAGGATGTAAGAGTTATCTGACAACAGGCAATGGTGGTGTACACCTTTAATCCCAGCACTTGGGAGGCAGAGGCAGGCGGATCTCTGTGAGTTCGAGGTCAGCCTGGGCTACAGAGTGAGTTCCAGGACAGCCAGAACTGTTATAGAGAAAAACCCTGTCTTGGGGAAAAAAAAAAAAGAGTTGTCTGACATGCCAATTCCTATAGCCATGCTTGAAGGTGCCCCATCTAGCAGAACATTCAAGTATACACTACTGTTAGGACAGAATGGGCGGGGGCGGGGGGTAGGGGCAGCACAGAGAAGGGAGGGAAGGAGGGGGGTGAATTAGGAATCCCCACTACTGCAGATCAAAAGAGCACAAACCATGTCCCAACAAGGACAGCTAACTATTGCTTCCACTGATTCTCTCCTTCTACCATGTGGGTCCTGGGAATCAAACTCAAGTGTCATCAGGCTGGCAACAAGCACCATCTTGCTGGCTCCATGACTCATTTGTTTAAGATGTATGCGTGTGAGTCTCTGTCTGTGTGGGGGATGTTCTATGTACATGCACGCAGGTGCCTGAGAACAGAATAGGACTCGAGGCCCCTTAGAGCTATGGTTCCAGGTGGATGAACCCCCGACATGGGCGCTAAGAACCAAACTGTGGTCCTCTATAAGAAGCAGTAAATGCTCTGACAGGCTGAGTAATCTCTCAGGCCACCTTCCATTTCCCCGCCCCCACCTCATGATTTCTTTGTTAATAACATAGTACAAATTGAGATCAATGTTAAGAATATTTCAAATAAAATGCTTTTCAATACATTATACTTATTACAAAATCCAGTTGCTTTTTTTGGTTTTGTTTTGTTTTTTGTTTTTTTGTTTTTGAGAAAGGATCTTACCATGTAGCTCAGTCTTCAATTCATGATCCTCCTACCTCAGGGGCTCAAGTACTGGAACTGTTTAACTCATCTAAAGGTTAGAAGACAGAGCTGGAGAGACTGCTCAGTTGTTATGAGTGAGCACTAGGTGCCCTTGTAAAGGTTTGGTTCCTAACACCTATATTGGGTGGATCATAATCATCTGTAACTCCAGCGCCAAGGGATCCAATGTTCTCTTCTGATATCCACAGGTACCTACATACATGTGGTACACAAACATATACCCAAAGACATACAGATACACAAAAATTAAAATAATCTTTTTCAGTAGAGGGTCAGAAAGGTGGATCAGTGAGCAGAGGCACTGACCTCCAAGCTGAACACAGTTCAATCTCCAGGACCTATCCTATATGATGGAAAGAGAGGACCTCAGCTTGTCCTCTAACTTCCACATGAACACTGTCACACACACACACACACACACGCACGCACGCACGCACACACACACACACACACACACACACACGCTCGCACACGAAGACACACTTAAACAAAGAAGCAAACAAATAAATTAAGGACACAAGTGAATGAATGAATGAATGAATAGGGTACAATAAAAACTGGCTGGACAAATGACTCAATGGTTAAGAGCACAGGCTGTTCTTCCAGAGAACCCCGGTTCAATTAGCAGCACTCACATGATGGCTCACAATTGTCCATATCTCCAGTCCCAAAGGACCTGACACCCTCTTTTGGCCTTCAGGCACTGTGTGAATATGGTACACCTATATACATCCAGGCAAAACATCCATACATATAAAATAAAGATAAAACTTTTTTTAATGTCACAAAAGTGAAAAATAAACAAAAGGTCAGAAGAATTACAAAGGAAAAATGTCTCTGCACACACAAAAAAAATTGTTCTTCCTTTCAATTTAACAAATGCCTCCTGCATGCCTGGAACTGCTGGACACTGAAGTTTCTCATGCAATTCAGTTCAGGAATCTGGTCTGGTGGGAGACATTAGAGGTACGAGTTTCCTTGTGGAACTAGAAAGCTTCCTGGTCTAAAGTACGAACATAATTTTTCACCCAGTCTACTAGCCCTCTAAGCATGCCAAGCCTCTGCATCACCTATCGAAGGCAATCTTCAGTCCTCACTGAGGCCTTCCTTGACTTCTGCCAGGCACAGCAATGACTTCCGTGGTGGCTGGCAAAGGTTCCTCCCTGCCAGCATCAATCCAGGGGCTAATGTCTGAAATTAACTCGGGCCTGTTCCTCTCACCGCTCACATCGTTTACTGGCCTGCTGCGATGCTCTGAAGTACATATATGACATCTTCCTTGCTCCTAATCTGGCTCATCATAATCTGTTCATTGGTTTTCTTGGTTTTGATTAATATAGTTATGAAACCCTTTTCAGCATAACCTGAAAACTCTTCCACGCTTGTGTACCTAACCAGGCTTAACCTGGCCCTACAGGACACTGTAACACAAGTACTTGGTCAAATTTTTTTAAGTATTTGAGTCTGTACCTGTTTAGAACTCTACCAGCCCTAAACTCAAAAGTAAAATCCTTGAAAGTACAAGCAGTGCCTTCTTTCTGTGGCCCACTCCTCCAAACCCAAAGCACAATCTAGGACAGAGGAAGCACTAAGCAATTAGCTGTGGGGTCAATGACTTAAGCTTCTATGATATCCAGTGGTTGCCCAATCACATTTTGTAAATGCTACTTGCAATGGCCGGAATTTTCAATGTGGGCAGTTAACAGAGAGATTTCCACTCCCCTGCTCTCTTTACTTGGCCCCACACCCACTCCTGACTATGCTTTCAACTCTCATCCTATGACCAAAATGACAATAAATTTGGGCTCAGTCCTTGCCTCATGTCCCTCTAACCTTCTCTCCTGGTTCCTTTTGCACCCACTGTTGTGTTCCAATGGAATAAATTGCTGTGAATCTGTCCATCTACTGCAATCCTAACACTTGAGGATGTGAAACAGTCAACACTCACAAGTACCTGTCCAGTGGATGAATGAGTGAGTGTGCTAAGGATAAAATAGGGCAGCAAACTGCAATTAAGGCAGAGATCATGGGTCTCTTTTTTGAAAAAGTTACCCATCACACAAAGACTTACAGGGCATTACGAGAAAAAATTTTATAAAACATTAATGGGCCTCTAATTTTTGACGAGTTTCAAAACACACATTGGAAAAAAAAGCCTTTCCAACATATGGTGCTTAGAAAACTGGATATGCACATGTAAAACTGCAACTTTTTTTCCCACCCTGAATAAAAACCAGTCAGAAATAGATCAAAGCTTTAACGTAAGATCCGAAACTCCAAAACTGCTATATGAAAGTGTAAGGATGACACTTCAACACCCAGGCATAAAGAACTTGGAAGGAAACCAATCACTCAGGACTGTAAAAATGAAAAATGGGAAGATGTCTGCCACCTGTATACCTAACAGGATATTAATATGTACAGTCTATAAAGAACTCATAAAATTAGATGTCCTAAAACAGATCTATGAATATGCAAATGAATTGAACAAACAGTTCTCAAAAGAAGAAATACAAATCGCCAGTAAGTATATGAAAAATGTCTCCTTAGCCATTAGGAACATGCAAATTGATACTACATTGAGATTCACATCTCACTCCAGTCAGAATGGCTATCATGAAGAAAACAAACAACAAAAAAATACTGGGAAGAATGTGGGGAAGAGGAACCCTTCTATAATGCTGGTGAGAATATAAAGTAGTGTAACTACTATGGAAATCAGTGGAGCAGTTTCTCAAACAACTAAAAATAGAACTATCATGATCCAGCTTTACCACTCCTGTGTATACAAGCAAGGAATGTAAATCAGCATACCACAGAGATACTTGCACATCAGTGTTTACTGCTGTACTATCCACAAGAACCAAGGTATGGAAGTACCCTAAATGCCCATCAAAAGATAAATGGATGAAGAAAATTGTATAAATTGTGTATAAACACACAATGATGGTTTATTCTCAGCCATAAGGAATATGAAATTACATCATCAGCTAGAAAATAAATGGAACTAGAGATCAACATGTTAAATGTAATAAGCCAGACTTGGAAGGACAAATATGTGTGTATACATATATATATAGAGAGAGATGTAGGCCACTGCCAATTTTGGGGTAGGTATTTCTCTCTCTCTCTCTCTCTCTCTCTCTCTCTCTCTCTCTCTCTCTCTCTCTCTCTCTCTCACACACACACACACACACACACACACACACACTCTCTCTCTCTCTCTCTCTCTCTCTCTCTCTCTCACACACACACACACACACACACACACACACACACACACACACTCTCTCTCTCTCTCTCTCTCTCTAGCCAATATATTCCCTACCTTATAAGACAGTATGTGGTTTATTGAATTTCATATCTTTTACCAAGTACATGGATATGATCCCACAAAAACCATAAAACAGAATACTACTCAAAGCCTAGCTGGTAAAGCACTTGCCTAGCACATGCAAAGTCTTAGGTTTGATCACCAGCACTGTAAATAAAATAAAACAAATAAATAAATAAAAATAAAGGGGACTGGAGATGCAGCTCAGTTGGTATCGTACTTGCCTAGCAGGCCAAGCCCTGAGTTTGATCCCTGGTTTTGTATAAACTGGGTATGGCAGCACACATTTATAATCCCAGTGCTTGGGAGGTCAAGGATCAGAAGTTCAAGGTCATCTTTAGCTACACAGAAAAGTCAAGGCCAGTCTAGGAGATATATATATATAGATATAGATACACACACACACACACACACACACACACACACACACACACACACACACACACATACACAGACAAGGAATAAAGTAGATTTTTAAAATTTAGGAAGATCAATTAACTTACACTCATAAATCACACTGGTGATTTGGTTTTGTTTTTGTTTTTGTTTTTGTTTTTTAAAGGAAGCTCACTCAGCTCCCCAAATATTACCAAAATGTTATCACTCAAGACCATGTGCAACATAGCCAGAGTGCTGGCGACTGGCTGGTTAAGTGCAGACTGGCTTTGTTCCTCCCCTCTGCAGAACATACGAGTGTTTGGGAAGCAGTCACTGTGAGCAAGGAGTCAAGTTATGCTGACTGCCTCAGAGTTCTAATTTTGGCCTATGGTGAGTAAGTTTCCTTTATCTTCTTTGAAACAAGGCAACAAAAAGCCATTTTGGTGCTAAATTATATGGCATTTATGTATGCCATGACTTAAAACTATTTATTTGGATTAAAGGAAATAGAAATGCCACAAACAACTGTAATGTATCAGTAGTCCAAGTATCTCATTTTAATTCATATAAAATAATTCATTATAGTGGAAAATGTTCTCTGAAGCTAGGAGCAATGCTAAATTTATTCATTAAACCCATATATTTTAAAATGTTAGAATCATATCCTAACTCAGACCCTCAAATAATGATGGCAACATAAAGTACTTCTACATTCTTATTTAATCAAATGTAAATAGCATATTTTAAAGAGTCATTAACATTAAAACATTACAAAAGAGTCTTCAATTTCAATTTCCTTTACCATATAAACACTTGGCAAAGCTCAATGAAGTCTGGGTTTCATATATGCACTTACTACCTCTATTTTATCTTTGGGACAGTATTAATTGTGGTGGCACCTCAAGAAAAAAGTTGGTAATAAGAACAATGCAAAGTCTTTAGACTCTGAGAAACATGCACTTGTATGTGTAATAAAATAGAGCTTAAAATAGCTACTAAAAATTTCAATGAAAGACCAGGAAGATGGCTCAGCAGGTCAAAGCACTTCCTGTGCTGGGGAACTGAGCTGGACCCCTGGAACCCAGGGGGGAGGAGAACCAATCCTGTAAGCTGCCTTCCGACTTCCACAAGTGCACTGGAACACCTGCACCCAAATTCTCCCTGTCACTCACCGCACACAATTACAAATTTTAAATGTTTTCAATGTTTCAAATATGGGCTGGAGAGATGGTCCAGAGTTAAAGAGCACTTGCTGCTCTTGCAGTTAGAGTTTGGTTCTCATTACCCATGTTGGGCAGCTCACAACTGCCTTTAACAACTGCAATACACACACACACACACACACACACACACACACACACACACACTCGTAATTTAAAAATAATCTTAAAATGTTTCACATAAAGTGAGATGTGGTGGTCCATAGCTAGGATCCCACCACCCGGATGGCATCATCTCCTGCATTCTACACCAATCACTGAGTCACTCATGTTAGGCTCGCTCATGTTAGGAGCCTTTGTGCACACTTCCTAGAGCTGGCAGGCAGTTCTGTGGTAGAATATTCCCTAGTATGGTTCCATCTCCACCACCACAAACCACGTCAAAAGGAGTTCCTTGATCTCTGTCAAGGACCATCTCAAATGTCATGTCTTCTAGGACTTCCTTTCAAAACCAACTCCGGTAATCAAATGGATTCCACACATATCACCACTGAGAAGCTGAGACAGGAGGATTACAAGTTCATAGTCACCCTGGCTACATAAACTGTCCCAAAAATTTTTTTAAGGAGAACGACAGAAGGAAGGAGAGAATCTTCGTCTATGAAAGACAATCAGAAATGCATAATCATAAATAATACATGAGTTTTCTGCTAGGTGGTACAGTATTGGAAACCACAAAGCTCAATAAAACCTTAATTAAATACAAGGTAGCAGACTAGACTGACCGTAGGCCAGAAAAAGCACATTAGTGGGAAAGCTGTTAACATTTAAATACTGTACTACAGTTAACGTTTACATAACAGCATTAACTTCTTGGTGATAATAGCTGTACCATGGTTACTATTTAGGAAGTCAGCACTAAGGAAAACCAGTAGAAGAGTACACAGGAACACTATCCTTGCAATTTTTCTGTAAAATCTATTTTTATTCCAAAATAAAATGCTTATTAAAATGTTTTATTCTAAAAATTTTCTTCATTTACTTATTTTATGTGTGTGACTGTTTTGTCCAAATGTATGTCTTTGTACCACGTGTTTGTCTAGTACCCAGAGAGATCAGAAGAGGGTATCAGATCCCCTGAAACTGGAGTTACAGACAGTTATTAGCTGCCATGTGGGTGCTGGGACTCAAACCTGGATCCTCAGGAAGAACAGTCAGTGTTCTTAACCAGTGAGCCATCTCTCCAGCCCCACATTATAAACACTTTAAACAGAAGCCTTTTGCTGTTTTTGTTTTGTTTTGTTTTGTTTTAAGATTTATTTATTATGTATCTGCTCTGCCTTCAAGTATGCCTGCGGGCCAGAAGAGGGCACCAGATCTCATTACAGATGGTTGTGAGCCACCATGTGGTTGCTGGGAACTGAATTTAGCAGCCAGTGCTCTTAACCACTGAGCTACCTCTCAACCCCATCATTTTGCTGTTTCTTAATGATTTTTGGGGGGTGGGGGTGGGGGAAGACAGGGTTTTTATTATGTAGCTCTGGCTGTCCTGGAACTTATTATGCATAGACCAGGCTGGCCTGGAACTTCCTGAGATCTGCCTGCCTCTGTCTCCAGAGTGCTGGGATTAAAGGCACGTGTGACCACTGCACCTGCTTTTTCTTAGTGATTTTAAAATACTTTTAATCTAATAATTCTAAAGCCATATTGGTAAACCAAGGTCATATCATAATATACTTAGTTTCTTTTTTAAAATAAATATACTAGGGAAGCTGAGGCTTAGTGGGTAAACACCTCTGCCATACAATTCTGATGACCTTAGTTCAGATCCCAGAATCCATATAGAAGCTGGATATAGAAATACACACACACAACTTACTCCCGGCACTCTGATGGGGAAATGGAAGGTAGAGACAGGAGAATCATGGAAGCCTGCAGGCAAACTAGCCTGGACTATGTAGCACAATGGCAGAAACAAAAGAGCTTGTTTCAAGCATGATAGAAAGCAAAGATTGGCTCCTGAAGCGTCCTCCACATGTGTGTCTTAGCACATGTAACAGATCACATCAATAGATCACAGAAACAAATCAAAATACAGTACGGTAGCACCATCACCGCTCTTGGGATTTAGTGAGACACTAGTGAAGTTTTAAAATCAAATTTGAAAAGGGAAGTTTTTGTTATCTGACCCACTATAAACAGGCTACACAATCACTAGAGGATAACTAGTTACAAGATGACAGGAATCAAGCAACCTTGCTAAGTTTAAATAGTCCTGATTTAAATGGTCTCTCTATATGACCAGTGTTGTGTTAACAACAAACTAGAAGAACAAAAAATGTGAGCACAGCTTAAACATGCAAACAGACTCACGACGAGACATTCTTCAACAGCAAGAAATTTACATGAGCAAACAGGAAAAAATCTCAAGGGCCAGAGAGATGGCTCAGTGGGTACAGGCACTTGCTGCCAAGCCTGATGACCCAAGTTTCATCTCTGGCCCCCACAGGGTAGAAGGAGAAAACCAACTCCCACAAGTTATCTTCAGATTTCCACACGTGTACTGTGGTGTATACACCCATCCACATCCACACTCATATCCCTCCAAAAAAAAAACAATAAACAAATAAATAAATGAAAAGGGGGTGGGTGTCAGGAAACTACTTTTCTTTTTCTTTTTGAGACAGGGCTTCTCTATGCAATCTTGGCTGGTCAGGAATTCACTATGAAGTACCAAGCTGGCCTTGAACCAGAGCTCTGCCTGCCTTTGCCTCCCAAGTGGTAGGATGGAACTAAAGCATGCACCACCACTTCTAGCAGAAAATTACTTTTAAGTTAACAAGAATTGCTGCGGGATGGTCTGTATGTCAAATTGCTCTGATTGGCCAATAAATAAAACACTGATTGGCCAGTGGCCAGGTAGGAAGTATAGGCGGGACTAACAGAGAAGAAAATTCTGGGAAGTGGAAGGCAGAAGGAGACACTGCCAGCCACCGCCATGACAAGCAGCATGTGAAGATGCTGGTAAGCCATGAACCACGTGGCAAGGTATAGATTTATAGAAATGGATTAATTTAAGCTATAAGAACAGTTAGCAAGAAGCCTGCCAAGGCCATACATTGTGTAAGCAATATAAGTCTCTGTGTTTACTTGGTTGGGTCTGAGTGGCTGTGGGACTGGCAGGTGACAGAGATTTGTCCTGACTGTGGGCCAGGCAGGAAAACTCTAGCTACAAAGAATTTTCTGAGATGTAAAATACTAGCATCATTCAAAAAACTTATATATGAATATTAAAACTGTCCATTTGAAAATAAGACTTAGTAATAAAAAGAAAATGCCCATACTGTACAATAGTGATGTATCAATAGCACAAGCATAATACTATCTCAGCTAATTCTTAATAATCTTTCTTAAGATTTTTATTTTATGCTCCTCCTAAAATTTATTCCTAAGCTCTGAACAATTATTCAGGTACAGTCAAATGTAGATTTTCAAGCATTCTCCTCCTTTACTTCGTTCACATCAAATATATTAATTTCTATTACAGCCAAAGAACAGAAGAAAATTCACTTACACAGAGTAATATATCCAACTAGAACAATTGAACCGTGTCCCTAACAGTGTTATTCAGTTCAAACAGTTTGAATTACAGCAACGATACAGCTGATCACTAATCAGGTAACAGGATAACCTGGACAGATAAAATGAGAAAAAAAAAAAAAAGCTTAAAGATAACGCCAACTTGCTAGAGCCTACACAAGAGCTATATTAAAATAAAGACAACACAGAGAAAATCAAATACTGAAATAACTTATTTTCTCTGTGCTCTGCTGAATATTTGCACCATGGGAAGTTTATGATGCATGTCTTTAGTTTTTAACTGTCTTCCTAAGCAGGTCTGGGATGTTAAACTAATTTCAACCATTGAATAAGAAAAATAACACAAAAATAGTCCTCTTTGTAACTTGTTAAATTATATGATTTTCACAATCAAGGGACTCCCTAAGACCCAATTCAATTATTTGCCTCACTGGTTCAGAGAAGGGAAAAATGAAGCCTAGAGATTAGACTCAACCTCGCAATGTTTAGGCTCTATGCCCTATATTATATGGTGTCTCCATTTCTGAATTGAGTTACCAGTTCTAATAGGTTTACAAACACTGGTGTATTAAATTCTGCTGGCTAGAAAACACATTTTAAAACTAAAAATCGGGACAAATTTAGTGTCCATGGCTCTCCATTCTTCACAGTACGAGACCCCAAGTTAAATTGGTCTTTACGATTACTGTGCTAACTCCTGAGTATTTAAAGCATCTCTCTCCTCATTTCCCTTGAAGCTTCACCTGAGGAAAAAACTAAGCCCAACCCAACGCCTTAAGAAAACAACAGCCCAGGGCACTAACTTATCTACCAAATGTTTTACCTACCCCTTAACATAACCGAAAGGAAAGTTCTTACTAACAACCTAGTCTGTCCTAACTCTTTCCTTAGTTTGGACCCCCCCCCCCCCCCCCCCCCCCCCCCGCCCCAGTACTCTTTCTTAAAAGCAGTAGACAGAAACATTAGCTAGAGAGAAACCAGAAGTAATGAAGCACAGTCCCTGAAAACAAACAAACAAACAAACAAACAAAAAAACACACTGCTTGTCTGTATTTTTTAACTGTTTAATTTAAATTAAAGATAATTAAATCCAGGTGACATTATTCTGAGTTAGATGTGTTAATAACAGGACATCCTACCTCCAGGTGAGTTTAAACCCATCTGCCAACTACACAAAATGACAACTTAACACTGAGAATAATCAAGAAGTGAATGAGAGAGGAACTGAAGCAGTGATGTGCTCAGTTCTGCAATATTTCCACCTCATTCTACTCTGTCCAAATTAGATTTAATGAATGTCTACTAGATACAGGCACTGTCACTCATTAATTACTATTTCTCTAGCCATACCTTTTTACTAGAGAACTTGACCTACTTTGACACTTGAAAAGATCAGCCTTGTAAACTCGTAATACTCCATCAACTCTATCACACACCCACCACCAACTCTGGTGGGTACCTACAAGGTTAGACCAATCTGATCCTTTCCCAGGAATCTGGATTAGGGATCCTGGAAGCCTGTGCTAGACACCAAGACTTAACCAGAAAAAGTGCAGAGAAAGTCAAAGTTGTAGGCTGGTGTGTGATGGAGGACGAGGAGTATGAGAAGAAGCAGAGAAAGATGACACGAAGAAGTGACTTCGCTAGCAAAGCAGTGTGAGCGGGCGGGCATTCTGCTCTAGCAGTGAGGAGGGTGCTGCAATTCATGAGCATGCAACCTGCTTGTATTTCACCTCCCACCTATCCTTGAATGCTGTCTATGAAGCTGCCTAGTTACTTAAGTCTTTTCTATAAACCCCTCCTCTACTTGTACTAGGGTGACTGTTTCCTGTTCCTCACAGACCTTTAGATTGTATTAGGTCCTGCCACAAAAGATATAGAGAAATCCCTAGTCCTTCTGCCTCAAGGACCAATAGAAGCAAGCTGTGTGTGTTTATGTGTGTATACGTGTGTGTGTGTGTGTGTGTGTGTGTGTGTGTGTGTGTGTGTGTGTGTGTGTTCATTAAGGATGACATCAAAACAGCACAAGGTTTCAAAAAGACAGGGACAGAGCAAATCCACTTCATAACGTCAGTGAGAGCAGAGCTTCCTTCACTAACCTCTGAATCAGATCTCTCTATCAAGAACCATTCTCAACAGAAACAACAGCCCCCAAACTAAAGACTGTTTTAAGTGTAATCGGCTGAAACTGTTTTGAAAAGCATAGTCACAGCCTCAATTCAGAAGTCACATGCCCTGCAAATCTTCTAAGTACTGAACACCTACTCCATATTTATCACTGTCTGCAACAGTGCAGCCAGAGAAAATCACGACAGGATACAGAAAGGTGCTACATGTTCACGCTGCAGAAGTGGCGAGTACACGCATATAAAAGACACAGAGAGGAGGGAGGCTACACAATGGCTCAGCAGTTAAGAGCACCTGTCGCTCTTGCAGAGGCCTCGGCACCCACACAGTGGTTCACAGCCATCCTTAACTCCAATTCCATGGAATCTGAAACCCTCTTCTGACCTCTGTGGGCATGAGGCCCACATGCGGAGCACCTACCTACATGCAGGCAAAACACTCAGACACAGAAAAAATTAATCTAAACATTTTTGTTGTTTTGTGTTTTCCAGACAGGGTTTCTCTCTGTAGCCCTGGCTATCCTGGAACTAGCTCTGTAGGTCAGGCTGACCTCGAACTCACAGAGGTCCACCAGCCTCTGCTTCCTTAGTGCTGAAATTAAAGGTATGTGCCACCACCACCCGGCTTCTAAAAAATTTTTTCAAAAGACACAAAGATAAGATTATTAAAAAGAATCTTTTTTTTCAATGCTTATCTCTACTTTTTATTCATTTCCTTTTTTTTTTCCTCCAGGTGTGATAAATCCTCACTAGAAATTTAGCTTCTACAAACCTTATCCTAAATGGGTTGTAAAAATTATAATGACTACCATCCCACAGAGGAATCAAAGGAGAATCTTATTTTCAATAACCACATTCCATCAGTAATTTACAAACTAAATATGAATAACCAATTGTGTAATATAAAATTTAAATACAATATTCCAATTCTCTGCATGCAACTTAGGTTTGCCATAAATTATTATCAACACAAGATTAGGAATTGAAGGTCTTTGCATATTAACATGAAGAATGTCAGTGTCTGTCTGAAACATCCCTCAAAAATAGAAACTAAAATGATAGCTCTCACAAGCACTATTTACAGAGGTTGCTATTTACTGATTCTTATCTTCTGACACAAAGTATTCTACGTACATTATGTCATTTCATATTATGAAACAGGAAGAATCAGCCCTACTTACATATGGGAATATAATTCACATGGCTAAGTGATTTGTTCTGAGTTTCAAAATCAGTAGATGGAGGTGAGAACTTAATCTGGTTTTGTTGGAATCCAAAGGCAGTGTCTTCACTCATTATACTTGCACCTCCCAACTTTTGAGACATCATGACGTACTGGAAGGCTTTGGTAGAAGATATCTTTCTTTACATTACAAGATTATGCCATGAAAATGAAATGTAAAGCATTACAGGTTATTAAATAATGAACTAGTATAAACCTTGCAAATAATTTTTCTCTTCAAATGATCCAATTGAAGAAGTTTACAGAGAGTCACACGAAAAGCAGTCTAAACACTATTTCAACTGCTGTCAATGTAGAAGTTGTAAAATGCTTTCAGAGCTGGGTGTGGAGCCACATACAATCCTGTGTGCTGGAAGGCTGACACAGGACAGTTACAGGCTAATCTGAGCTACACACACAATAAGCCCCTGTCTCCAAACAAGACTTAAATCTGAATATACAATTCCAAGTAGCACACCTACACACCACCCTATACACACTGGTTGGGGATATTTATACAATTCAGTAGCAAACTCTGGTTAAACATCAATTTGGCACAAGATCTTCCCAATAGTATCTAAAGGAAATTCAAGCCAAAGGAGGAATTATAATACTGAAGTCTTCCTTAGTTAGTAATGAAGCCTATACTAACTTACTAATTCAAACTTCTACAGTATTTTTAATCTGTAACACTGACTTTTAACAATAATGGACAGTTAATATTCACTGGACATGTTTGGATTTATATTATTATCATATTTAATCCTCCCAGCAATTCCCTCCAGTAGGATCTCTACTTTCCATACCTTAAAAATAAAGAGACTGAGGCAAATGGAAATTACTTTCCTAAGGTTACAGCTAGTAAACATAAATTAGAATTTGAAGCATTCTGACTTCAAATTCCATGCTGCAATCACTACACATAATCATAGCCACATAAGAAAGAAAATATTCGAATCAGGAGAGACAAGAGAAGTAGATTTCAATTTAAACTAAATTGAATAGTCTCACACTGTTGAAGTAAAAATGGCTTACATGTACCAAAGGAAACTTTCTGAAGCCCAAAAAATGGGGGGTGGGGAATAACTGGAATACCATATAGGGTGATTTTTATACACAATATAGGCAAATTTTACTTAGAGAAATATCATGAAAGATCTTTTTTTAAGTTTTTAGATTTGTTAATTTTATGTCTAAGTGTTTAATCTGCATGTATGTATTTGTACCAGGTACATGCCTACAGATAGTTGTGAGCTGCCACAGGGGTACTGAGACCTAATCCGGGTCCTCTGTAAGAACAGCAAGTGTTCTTAACTGTTGAGCCATCTCTCCAGCCCCATGAAAGATCATTTTAACCTCACAAGGTATTATGACACAAGTCAGGTTAAGACCAGATGCTTCTCAACCTACTTCAACTTACTGGTTTAATTTGCTCAAGATACTGCTGTAAAAAGATCCTGAGAGAAAAATAAATTTCATGATGTGGTACACATCTCAGCTACAGGATCTCATGAATGTCAAGACCAAGATACTGTCTCAAAATAAAACAACATGCTAAATAAATAAATAAAGCTGGTAAAAATGAAAAACAAATGTTTCAGTACTTTGACTGTTACTTAAACTTTTCAAATTCTCTAAGCTATGGTGTATTTAATAGTTTTTTTTTTTTAATTTTTTTTTTTAATTTTTTTTTTAATAGTTTTAATTAAAGGCCCTGAATAAAGATTTTTACAGATGCTTGGATAGTTCTGCTTGCCCAAGTTTTTCAATGGTCAATAGAAACCAAATCACAGAAGATCTTTAAGATCAATACAGAAAATGCTAACAACGGGGGCTGGAGAGATGGTTCATTGGTTAAGAGCATTGACTGTTCTTCCAAAGGATCTGGGTTCAATTCCCAGCACCCACATGACAGCTGACAACTGTCTGTAATTCCATTTCCAGGGGATGACACTCTCATACAGACATACATGCAGGCAAAACACCAATGCACATGAAATAAAAATAAATAAATCATTTTTTAAAAAGAGAAAAATGCTAATGTCACTGGTACAGTGATACAAGCTGTAACCCCAGCACTGGGGAAGTTGATGCAGGGGGATGGAGAACGGGAGGCCCACCAAGGCTACGTAGTAATATTGTCTCAAAACAAAAAAATTAAGGCAAGGGAGAAAACTAGCAAGGGTGGTGTTTTATATCAAACTTCTGAAAGGTCCCCATGAACCCATGTTCACCATGAGCTTGAGGGAGCTGGTTGGTTAATTAAATACTTAGGTACCTGTTACATAGACACTGGCCGTCTAGAGCTATGATTTGACTTCCTATCTTCTGGAAGCTCAAATTCCATTGCGTACCTTTTTCTTTATAGTCAAGCTGTCACCTAGAGCTTCCACAACATATAAACAAGCACCCAGCACATCTTAAAGCACCAAGTAAGTCTGAGATTATGGTGGTTGTGTCTGTCCTCTGGAGCTTCACAAAGTGAAATTGGTACTCTACTGTGACTCCTCAGAACTCAATTTATCTAAAAGTTCTGCTGCTGACAGAACCTGTGACTCGTACATAGTCTCATCTAACTGATTCCTCAAAAATATGAATAATGAATGTGGCTGGATTTATTGGTAAGCTAATACCAGAGAATTTTATGTGATTTACTGGGCCTATCAAAGTTTAAAACTAAATTATCCTAACTAAAACACGTCTGACTATATATAAAAGCCACTTGAGTATAAAGCAGCATGCTGTAGTCTGGAAGCTAATATTTTTATTTTAAAAACCCAATAAAAAACAACTCCCCCCAAATTTACCACAATCTTTATAGTAAATATGCCCCATTCCATACATTATCCTATTCTACTTCCCAGCGCACATCATTCCTAGAACGTCCCCACTGTAATCTACTGCCCATTAGTCCTCTATCACAAACCTCAAAGATTGCATTCTTTCAATTTTCTCAGCTTACACCATTCCTATCCCTTTAATAAAAACAAAACCTCAAGAGGAAAAAAAAAAAAAAGATAGGAAAAGTTGAAAAAGTATAGCCGGCCTTTGCACCCAAGTTCTTTTCTTTTATACCTAAGAACTTCCCACTTACTTCACCCGCCTCCCCCTTTACGTGCCTGGACAATCCACCTAACAGGACAAAAAAATACGTGCGCTCTTTTACAAACAGCAGGTTCTTTATGTGACCCCTCTGTCCTAGCTTCTCCAATCACTCAATCCTTCCAGCTTTTTATCCTGCCATCAAGTATCAAACTCACACAAACCCCGGACAGGCCCACCTGACACCATACACTAACCTCCTCAACACGTTCCAACCCAATGGGAAATCTTCCCTAATATCGGTCCCTCCCTTTATGGGCCTTTCCCGGATTCTCAACACAGCCTCAAAGCTCCAAACTCCCAAACTCTGTGCTAAGCGCCATCCCAGGCCGGTTACACCCTCTCCAACCTGAAATCCCCACGCCTTCCGGGGCCTCAATCACCAAGCCCAGAACCCGCCCCATGCCGGGCATCCCCCTTCCCGGTCCCTTTGGGGTCCTTCCCGCCGGCCTAGCCAGACCCCCATCAGCTCAGCCCGCTCCGGGGGCCCGGCTCTCGGGAACCTAGCACTCCAGCTCCGCCCCCAGCCCCTCACCGAGGAGCAGCAGCTTCACTTCTTTGGCCGCTTTCTCCCCGTCCTCCCGCAAGTTGCGGTCAATCATCTTGCTCCGTTCCACCGCCGCCTTGTCCTCGGCGCTCAACGTGCAGCCCATGGCGGCGGCGGGAGAGGGGACCGGGCCCGGGCTCACTCACACACCGCGGGAACCACGACTACACCGGCTGAGACGCGTCTTCGGCTGGGCGGTGGCCTTCTCCGTCAGCTCCCCCAGCGCCCGGAAGAACCGGATATCTGCTGTTTACGACACTTCCGGCGACGCCCAGCGGCCGTTCCCACTCAGAGCACTGCGGCGGTGGGAAGCGAAAGGGGTACGGAAAGCGGAAGTCTCCGAGAGACTGGCTGTTCCCGTGGAGTGCTGGAGATCCGTCGCTCCGCACCTCCCAGCCTTAATACTCGTTTACTTCTTGGGCTCTTGGGCTTAGATAAGTGTAGGAAAAGAGGGACTTCCAGCTCGCGGTGTCCTCTTGAGGTCGCCCAGAAGGTTTGGTGGTGAGAACCGGATTCCTAAATAAGAGCTTACAGCCCTCTGGAAATTTAACTTGGGAAAAGTCTCCCTGGCCAGAAAAACCCTTTTGATCTGTGGTTGTAGAGCCCGAATTTCTGCCCAAAGCCGAGTGTTGGACACTTTAGCCAAAGTTGTCCCAGTCTGATCTTTGAAATGGGACACACTGCCCAGCCTGGGTTCCGTCTATGCCTGATGCTACAACCCATGATGATGCCTAGGAGTAGGCTTCCTCCTGCTCTTAAGTATATCTTAGTCCTTCTGCTACAACGTATGAATTTCTGTGAGCTGTACATTTGCCTGGCACTCCTATGGTAACAAAGGATCACTCGACTTCTAGCAAATAATAGAACATGGAAAACAGGTTTAGTTCACACAACATTTCCACGCTTCTCTTTCTCCAATATAAACCAAGGGCTCTACTTAGTCCCATGCCCAGAAGCAAACCAGTGCATCCTTCTTTAACGAGAGTTCCTATATGATAACCACAGAAAAGGGGAGTTTAGTAAAAGTCGTCTCTCTAGTATAGCCTGAAGATTTGTAAATAAATCATAACATTACTAAAGGTAATCCTAAAATACCTTTACTGCCAAATAGTCCCACAGTGACTCACCACTTTTAGGAAAGGGCACATTTTTTGCAGCCATTGAAATCTTTCCCTGGAATTTAAAATGTATTTCTCTAGTAGAAGCTAAACTTTAAGTACAAATCCCCAACAGAAAGGTCTGTACAGTGAAAATTAATTAATTAGAACCATTTAATTAGGAGATTAACCTCATCCACTTTACCATAATGCTTATCAGTCCAAGTCTGAAAAGTACCCCAATCATTTCCAAATGACCATTAAAAAGAAAGAGGCTGCTTTTCCTCTATGACCACTTCTGGGGGGGAAAAGGGCAAAAGGAGAAGGGAAACAACACAACATTTATTGAATACCTATTTGCCAGGTATGACTAGGTGCTGCCATGTCTCATCTCTTAATCCTCACAACAACCCTGTGAGGTAGGTAATATTGATCCCCATTGTCACAGATGAGGAAATAGGCTCAGAAAAATTAAGCAGCTTTCCCACATCCACACGGTAAGTACATTTACCTGATTTGAACTTTTTCTACCAGGCCTCTAGAAGGTATTGCTTGGGGGACACCTGACAACAGAAAGTCTAAGGTTTTTGGTTTTGGTTTTGTTTTAATCTAGGATGGCAGTCACCTCAATACCAAGATGTAGGCAACAGTAACGGACAGGATGATGGTCTCATCCTGTTGCTCCAGGAACACCTTTCAAGAGCTAAGGACTGTATATTGGACTTTACCAATACATCTTGGTGACTAGAAAATTCCTGTAAAGTAGTTATAGCAAAAGTTGTAGAGAAAGTTCTCTGCATAATAAAAAGGAAAGTTTTATTTCCTTTATTATCTGTTCCATACAGCCAGAAAAAAAAAAAAAAGCAAGCGAATGATTATATGCCAAACTTACTAGTTAATGGCAGCAAGATCTCAGTGTCAGGTTATTTCAGTATGAATTAGAACTATCATTGCACCTAAAACTTCCTTTTATGTGAAGGACTGGAGGGCAAAGTAAAAAAAAAAAAAAAAAAATTAACAAAATGGCTGCCAAGCAATGTTTAACACACACACACACACACACACACACACACACACACACACACACACACACGCCCATTCAGGCCTTTCCTGTTGCTACTGGGCTCACACTGCCATCTTCTGGCAGTTTCTGGGTCTACTAGCTGATTGGTAGATTAATAGTGTATGAAAATTTTCCCTTATGATACAGTAGGAAGGAGATTTCTCAGCATGAGTTTATTTCAGGAGAGAGGGGGAGATGGTTTTGAGGACGAAAGGACTCTCCTTGCTGTGTATACCTTCTATGGGATTTCCTCAGTATAATAGGCACTAGACTAGAAGAATACACAAAAGATAGGAAGACAGAAACCTGGAAATTTACCTAATCCAAAAGGGGAAAAAGCTGTGTGCCAAGTTTTATTTAGCAGGTTGTTTTCTTCACTAGAGAGTTTTGTTTACACTCCCACACTTGTCACAGTCTGCAGGGAGGCTCTGCATCACTTCAGTGAATTCTCAGAAGATAGAACCATGGATAATCAGACCTATATGCTCTACAAAAATACAAATATCTGATCAAGTTAGACTATGAGCTCCTTGAAGGCAGAGACCACACATCATCTGTGTGTGTCCCAGAAAGTGTTGGCGTTCAACTATTTATGCATTGAATAGAACTGAAGGAATCAGTGTTAATATCAATATAACTTTTATCATAAAATTTATTAGTTGTCCAAAGGGGAAACTACTCCACCCCAACACACTTTCCCCCTTTGTTGTTCAATGAACCAGAAATTTGTTCAGGTATAGACCACATCACCCTCTGATTCTGCCTTGACCCTTTGGTAGTCAACTCAAGGAAGTGGAATGGACAGGAGGTCCCAGATAGGCAGCCTGTCCAGCTTGCAATGAATCCCTCTGCATTGAAAATATCATTGCTGACACTAACCAATATGGTTCCTATAGTCATAATAAACACCAAAGCCCAAAAATCTGCCTTCTCTCCAACCTAGGGCTGCAGGTATTAAGTCTTTATCACAGAAGCTGATTTTGAGAGCAGTGAACGAGAACAGGGAGGCATTTCACGGACTATGGAAGCCCCACCCTTCCCCTTGCCCGACCTTAGTCTCCTTCCTGTGCCCGATTGTCCAGGGGGCTGGAAGTGGGTCACTGCCATGAGGAGAGAGATCGGGGAGGCCAGTCCTGGAAAGAAAAGATTGGCAGTATTATTGATCAGAGTAACTTACCTGGCCTTCCTGTATCCGGCCATGTTACCGATTCAAAGGCTAACCCCCACCCTCAGCTCTCTGACCCCAATCATTCTATTAGTTCCTCGAGAGACAGGGAGGAAAGGGGCGGCCTGTCTCCTGTTTGTCTCTGCTGAGATCTCCGTACTTGATCTCCTACATGCAGGGAAGAGCAGAATGGGAGAGAGAGCTGCAGAGAGTGTTCCTGTCTTCTCCTCCACTACCCTTCCTGCAGTTTCTCCTTGCTGCTGGCCAAGTCCCAGAGAGACTTCACCCTACTGGTCTACTCACTTTAAGAGAAATCGTCGACATTAACTTTTAAAAAAGGAATCTACGAACTCAGGTAACACTTGGCTACAGTTTTGTTCTTTTTTAACCTAGTAAGCAAATGAGAAGATGTGGGCTATTTCCTTACCTTGTTTCAATGTAAATGTTACCCTGGACTATTACACCAGAAAGAAGTAAACCTCAACGGTCCCCAGAATAACCCTGCTGCTAGCCTGCTGCTCCAATGCCTACCCTTAGGAAGTTTCCCTGTTTCCTGAGGCATGAAAAGTTCACTGGTAGAAAGGTTTCGCCTCACCTTTGTGACCCTTTTCTCTCATCATCGGTCTCACCATACCCAGGTTCCCCTCCCCCAATAGTCAAAGATCATAGCCAAGTCCAAGGCTTTTGCCACATGTCCATCCTGTTGACTCTGGTCCTGACCCAGGAAACACCAAGCAAAAGCCAAGTCCAGAGACCCCAGCCCACACCCCAGCAGCTGGAAAAGACAGTCTTTAAGATCATAAACCAGCCCCAAGCCTTATTTCCCTCCAAGTGTCCATCATGACTCCCCCTTCTTTGAGGCGGCAGGACGGAGGTAGCTGTCGGACATGATGATGTCGCTGGTGAGTTGCTGCTCCAGGAACTCCGAGGTCTCCTCAGCAATCTGGCCTGGGATTCGAAAGTCAACAGCAGGTGGTGGCTCCTGCTTGGGGCTGGGTAGGGGCCTGGACACCCAGTTCTCAGAAGTCCCCTGGAGGAACTGCAGGAAATTCTCCTCAATAGAGCCCTCCCGGCTAGGCAGCCTCAGCTCCTCCTCTGGAGCCGCCTTGAAGAAGCAGACGAACTGTTTGCTAAGCTCGCCCCGGATCTGACGGTTGAGACATCCATAGAAAAAAGGATTGGAAGTGAAGCAGAAGTAGCCAATCCAGGTCACCACATTCTCCACCTGTCCCGTTGAAATGGGCTGAGCGCTCAGGGCCACGTAGAGATGGAAAGAGAAGTAGGGTAACCAACAGAGCAGGAACTGTCCCCCTACGGCCAGGAGGACCACTGCTGCCTTCCCACCCCCAAACGTCCGATGTGGAGTAGTCTGGTGAGCCCCGGAGCTGGTGACCATAGTGGACCGGCTACTGAGAGACTCAGAGCGTTGCCGGGGGGTCTCCATCCACGTGGGCAGCGGCCCGTGTTGCATGGCGGCCACACGAGCCACTCGGAACATGCTGCAGTAGACCACGAAGATCAGGATCAAGGGCAGCAAGAAGTAAAGGACAGCAAAGACCACCACAAAAAGCTGGCAGTAGGCACTATGGCTCCATTGGAGAGAACAGCCTGGGTTAACAGTGGGGGCTCCTTCCTCCCAGGAGACCCTTCCCAACACTGGCACAGAAGCCATGGCCAGGGCCTTTATCCACACGCCCACCAGCACGGAGGCCACCAAGCCCAGCGTCATGCGTACCTCGTAGCGCATGGGGTGAACCACATAATAGTAGCGTTCCACGTTAATGGCAGACACCGAAAGGATGGCCAGGCTAACGAAGCAAACACTCAGGAACAAGTAGAGGCGGCAGGCCACCTCCCCGAAGAGCGCGTGGTCAAAGAGGGCGGAGCTGGACAGCATGGCCAAGGGCATGAGGGTCAGGGCAGCCAGCAGGTCCACCAGACAGAGATGGAAGACAAAAACAAATTTTCGGAGGGCAGGTGTTTTGGCGATAACAGCCATCACAGCAGCGTTGCCAGCCACAGCAGTAAGGTCCAACAGGAGCATGAAGAAGAGGGCCACAGATTCTGAAGCCACGTCCTGAAGTCCCAATTCTGGGACCCCGCTGGCAGTAGAGGGACCTGGGGTTTGAAGGACTCTTCCCAAAGTAGACAAGTTTCCTGATGACTGAGGGATGGGTGAGGACTCCATGGGGCCGAAAGAGGACACCCAGGGCACTTCCCGTTACAGGCCCATCCCCCATCCTACTCCACAGCCCTGGGATGTAAAGCCCAGGCCTAGGCTTCCCGATTTCGTTGGGGGCCTTCCACAGGAGCCTGTAGGCAGGCCCTTATCACTAGCCTTCCAAGCTGGGCTCCTCTGTGGTAGTGCCAGGCCAGGCAGCTCTGAACTCAGGAGCTCATGTCCAGTTTCTGTCGCAAGGTAGCCCCAGGGTCAGCCCCGGTGATGGTAGCAGCCGACAGGCAAGGGACTGATCCTCACATACTTGCTGCATGCCACCTTCCAAGTGGTCTCTGGCACCTCTGTTCCCACTTCCTTTTCTAGTTCTCCATGCTTTTCTTCCCTTTTGAGGGCAATTCTAAATCCTTTGTCTCCCTTCTCCAGGGTCCTGCTGAGCTCTAGGACAGTGCCCTGGCTTTAGGGTAGCTTGTGTGAATTTTCTGATTTTTCATCAGAATGGGGAGTAGGAGAATAAGATTCAGCTTCTAGTTCCAGGTCTGGGCATTACTCACTCTGCAACTCTTCTGGACTCCAGTTTCCTCATGAAGGCATCTGTTAAAGGAAGGAATAACACCTATTTCGTAACTGTTCACTGGGTCTGGTTTGGTTGCTTAATAGCAACACCAGTCACATGGAATAATGTTTACATGGTGCTCTGCCCAGGCCAGGCCCCATCCTATGCACTCGATGCTCATCAACTCATTTTCAGCCTCACACGATCCTCTGAGACAGCCTGATCTCCACAGATAGACCCGCAGCCTAGAGAACCCAAAGCCACACAACACAGGCGAGACAAGTTAAGGCAGTCTGGCTCCAGGGACAGTTCTTTTGCCTACTCTGCTGTTCTATGCAGGAAGGTAGCCTCCACATGGACTAGAATCTAGGTGTTCGGTAAGTCATTGTTGAAGGTGAACAGACCCTCACGTCTCTCACCACTCTAAGGACAACGGTGCTGTAGTCAAAGAGCTGCCAGTCTGGGAATAATGAGGAAGCTGCAGTGAAGGCAGAATGCCCAGGTGCAAGGAACGCCAGCTCATCTGCTCCTCAGCGCCCAAGGCCAGCGGGCACATGCCATTTGAAAGCTGTCCTTCCCCACCTACTCTTTTGTTTGCCTGTTTGTTCTGTTTTTGAGACAAGGTTTCTCTGTGTAGCCCTGGCTGTCCTAGAACTCACTCTGTAGACCAGGCTGGCCTCAAACTCAGAGATTTGCCTTCTTCTGCCTCTTGAGTGCTGGGATTAAAGGAGTGCGCCACCGCCCGCCCGGCTCAGCTACCTGCTCTTTAGCTTCTTGGGATGGCTGCTTCTGTGTCCTGGCTGGTGGAAGAAGAGCAGCTCACCCTGAAGCCCTTTTGGTTCTGGCCTCCTCCCATGGTCACAGAACAAAGGGTGAGAGAGTGAATGCCCACGTGAAAAGGGTGAAGGTGTTGGGGGCAGGGTAGAGGACTTTGATTATAGAATTAGGTACCCATAGAAGAGAGAAGATCAGACTAAATCAGCACCTCCCATATCTCCTGAGCAAATGACAGGTTGTATCTGTTTTATGTGTCATTCACATTAAGCTGGTACGTAATTGAAACAGGTTGTCCACAGGGTATATGTGTATATATTGTGTATATATATGTGTATATATAAAAATATTATATATATATATGTGTATGTATGTGTCAATACAGTACGCTGAGTTACACAGCTTTAAGACAAGCCACAGACATGGGAAGTCTGATGCCCATTCTGTAAACAAGTTAAAAGTTTTCTGGGCCACACTTTCTACAACTGTAAAATGGGAGGAGTGGACTAGAAACCCATCCAGCTTCCTACACAGAGCATTTTACTACTCCGTGAGTTCCTGGGATGGGGAGCACCTGGCGGTTGCTCCACATAAAAACAAGCCAGTCAGTTCTATAACTGCAGTGAGGAGAACCACACAGCCCGCCAGAGCCTCACGTCTCCCCGAGTTGCTTTACAATCACCATAGGTCTGGGGTGGCTCCATAAACCTCACGCTAATCCAACTTCTCAGGTGCCATCCATGCATTAGGTGTTCAGTGCGATCCTTGTGCGTTGAATCAGACTCACATTGGTTAACTGGATCCTGGCCCCAGAGTACAAACTCCCGAAATATTCAGTCAGTCATCTGTGTGCCAGCCAGGGGATTCTCTTCTGAAGAGGATAGCCCAGGCTCCTGGATTTTCGGCTTCCCTAACTTTGGACAACTGCCTAGAGACTTGCCTCTCTCCAGGGAGATGTCAAATTCTCATAAGGCAGTCTACCAGGAAAAAAAAAAAAAAAACCGCCTGAAAGAAACCTAGAGGATGCGTCTTTACCCTTTACTCTCCATATCCATTCTGCCTGGGAGTGAGGCCTAAAAGACGTGGTACCTACAGGAGCAAGAATCCACTATTTGTAAGTGGATAGCAGGATATACCAATCCAGCAAGACCAAGCTACAGTCCCTGACCGATAAGAGCGGACATGGTTTTCCTGTGGACACATGGACACGTAGGGATGCTCTGCAGCCATGATGGAGCCTTGGGCAAGAAAGCACTAGGCATTTTTCTTTCTTAAGCCCCCTCCCCTCCAGTCTTATCAAATTTCTACAGTGACTTCAAATGCCAGGATTCCAATTTACCTCATAACAGACAGACCAATATACTTGGCTACTTGGTACTCTTTCATTGATAGGAGGTTATGGAGGGTAGGGCAGTGGTGTAATGGCTTCATAGGGGGAATCCAAGGAGTCTGACTCCACTCCTAACTCATGTCATCACGCTTTCTACCTCAACAGATGCTCGCATCCTCCCACTTCTTCCTTCAGCATCACCTCCAAGACCTTTCAGGACCTGGAAGGCTCTGCCACTCTAGGGTCTGAGGTCTGGTCTCTGGCAGGGCCAGGATCACAATGACAGATCTCCTCATTTCAGGATGTAGGATATGCACACGTGCCTAGCCCAAGGCCACAGAGGTGTTGTTGGGATTCACATGTACCTGTTTCTCACATCCAGAGCTTCTGTGCCAAGGATCAGCACTGGGCCTGCCTTCAGGCAAGAATATGGCCCTCTTAGGCCAGGGGAGATTTCCAGGGACCTTCAACACCTCTGCCTAGCCGAGCTGCCCACGCCCAGGACTTGGATGCCCATCATCCTGGAATGCTGAAGGGCCTATTCCTAGGATGTGGGGACCTAGCTCTATGACACAGAGCAAGGCAGACAGACTGCTGTCTGTTGCAGGGTGTAGTTACTCTTGCCAGTAGGAGATGATCAATCTCCCATTTCTAGGCTTTAAAGATGCCCACATCCCAATACTACCTTTGGGACACCTGGGAGCCCATCCTCTGACAGAACTGCCCACCACACAGCAGGGTGGGCTGCCCCTTGGAATGCCACCCTTCAGTAAGGTGAGGCAGCGCTCCTCACCAGGCCCTGGGTCTGGCCCCCATTCCTGGCCTAGTCGGCAGCTCCTACCTTTGCTGAGCATCTCCCAGCTCCTATGTGATAGCTCCTCTCAGCTGATGCTTTTCCAAGGCTGCTGAAGCCTGAACCACTGCAGTGAGCGGAGAGAGGCAGCCAGCAGAGCAGGATGCTCAGAGAGCTTCTGGGTCCTAGTGACCTCCTGCTTTCCACCAGCCCCTTAGAGCCACTTCTGGAGCAAACAGCTGGGCCTCAGGGCTCCCCGGCAGAGTGCTCAGGAAGCTCCATCCCTCATATTTCTCTGGGGATTCTGTATTGCATCTCAAAAGCTTCCAGGAGCCAGCTCATGGCAAACAGGAAGGGGAAACCCTCCCAAACGTCCTGAAAAAGAAAAAGTCCTGGGCACTTAATAGCTGAGTTACCTTGGGCCAGTCATTTCCATTTGGCCTTTGTTTCTTATCTGTTCAATAGGATTATAGGGTAGATGATCCCTGAGGTTTCTGACAGCCTTATTATTTATTGCACGGTTCTGTATGATACCAGAACCAAGGTGCTTCTGTAGTGGGCAGGTCCACGCACAGCCGGAACTCCAAGGCTAGGCCTTTGAAGAGCTGAGATTCCTGAGGCAGATTCATGGTTTGACTCCTTCAGAAAGTGACAAATTTGTATAGCCGCAGATAGATTAAGGGGTAGCAGTGGGATTTGAGGAGGCGTCAAAGACTCTCTCGTGACCTTGTACCTATCCCCATCCAAAGCACTCACTATTATTTTCTTATACTGTATGTTTATTTGGGATGACGCTGTGAGGGTTAATGGAGATGGGAATCTAGTATCTCCTGAAACTACCTTCCACACCTCCACACCTCCCTCTGCTCTGTGAAGGCAGACTCTCAGGAAGGCTCTGGTTGGTCTGTGTTTGTCAGGCTGGACAGAGCTGAGAGCATCACTCACAGAGTGCCACCTTGCCTGACAAACCCTTAGAAAGGAGACACAGGGTCTGGCCTCCTGCTAGCTCTGAAGAATGTTGTCGGTGGCTGACAACAAGGACAGGTGCTTAATGGCTGGCAGCTTATGATTTCCACAGAATATGACCTCAGTATTTTCTCTCTTTTAGCTTTGTTTTGGGTGTATGGGTGTTTTGCCTGCCTCTATGTATGTGTACCACCTGTGTGCTGCCCGTGGTGGTCAGAAGAAGATGTTGGATCCTCTGAAACTGGAATTATGGATGGTTGTGAGCCACCATATGGGTGCTGGGAACCCAACCTGGGTCCTCCGTAAGAGCAACAAGCGCTCTTAACTGCTGTGCCAACCCTTGGGCCCCAAGGCATCCATACTCTGGAGGTGAGGACATTGCTCCAAGTCTACACCCCACATAGCAAGCCTTGAGAGGAAATTCAGATCAGATCTGGAGCTGCCCCCAGAGCCTCGTGGGGAGTCACCTGCATATTCAACACCTCCTTCTGGCTCCAAGGGAATTCTAGAGTTGTTTATTAGATCTAGACAACACATAAAACCAGTGACTTACCCACCCAAGAGACTCGGAAGGACAGGCTGACTTTTTCTTTTTTCTTTTTTAAATGGTTTTTTTCAATGCAGGGTTTCTCTGTGTAACATCCTGGAACTTGCTCTGTAGACCAAGCTGGCCTCGAACTCGGAGATCCTCCTGCCTCTGCCTCTCAAGTGCTGGGATTAAAGGCGTGCACCCCCCACCCAGCCAGGCTGGCCCAGAGAACTGACTCCCTAAAGCTGGTAAATGATCTCAGCTACCACCATTCTCTATCTCTGAATTCTTAATGAGTGGTAGATTCATGACCTGTAACATCTTCAGTCCTCATGCCACCGTTTAAGGCACAAATTACCTCTGAGAAGAAGAGGAAAAGGACCGGTGGGCAGGGGAAGAAGCTGCCTAAGGCTGGGTCAACGGAGAGCAGCAATGCCAGTAACAGTAAAGGGGCTGCTGTGACCTCCTGAGGTCTATTCAGTGAGGGTCACAGTAGCTGTTGGCCTGACACCCTTCCTCTAGTCCGTTTACTTAAGGTTGTTTGTTTGTTTGTTTTTGAGAAAATGCCTGGCACTGTAACTTAGGCTAACCTTATATGTGTGATCTTCCTGCCTCAGCCTTCTGGATGCTGAGATGACAGGTCTAAGCCACTACACCCAGCTCGGTCTCTCCAGCACAGTGGAGGAGGAGAGAAGACCAAGGGAGAGAAACTGGACATGGTCTTCTTCTAAACCCCACCAGCAGCCCTTGGTCCAGTGGGCACACCTGGGACCCCTGTCACAGGATGGAAAAGACCCCCTCCCCACAGTGCCATGTCTCTTTTGAGGGTCAGGTGGAACCTTGGGAACTCAACAGAGCCCTACCCCATCTTTGCCCACCCTCATCTCTTGAGAGACTTTGTCCATCCCATCCACCCTTTTCTGCCCGGGATGAAACCTTGAAGCTGAGCAGATTTATCTTTCAGCTGTGCATCCTTTCTCAGTAAACGTTAAGTGGCTTTCTGGACCTCCTTGAAGTGCCTTTCCTGCTTAGCGGTATCCTCTCATCCTTCCCTGCCCCTCTGCCTTCTGCCAAAATCTGCTCAAGAAAGAGCTTGATCAATCCATTCACACAGAGAGCAGCTTCATGTGTTCTCTCTCCGAGGAATATTAACAATTTAACAGGAAACAAAGGGAGGGGGCAAAACGCTGGGGGGCCACAGCAAGGACCAGGAGTGTCCCTGAGATCCCATTACTAAATACAGAGTGCCTCTTAAGCCACCTGTGCTCCTGTCTGGCCTCACCCCAGCATGCCAGCACTTTGTCCTCTCTGAATCCATCTCCATCCACTGGACACCCAATCATTCCATCCCAACACAGACACTCCAAGAGCAGGCTTTCAGCTGGGGCCTCTCCACTGTGGCTCAGGCCTTAGCTGTCCAGAGACCCAGCAGCATCAGCACCAAGGTGCTTGCTCCCTGGGCATCCACCTCCCCCTGCCCGCATTTGAGAGGGCTGGGCAGAGGTGAGAGCCTTTCCATTCCTTTTGTTCCCCCACAGTCTGGCCCACACCCCCTGCCAGGAGCCGAGATCCAACAGTATATTCAGCCTGCAGCTGCCACTGGTCATGTGAGCCCATTGCTAGGTTACAAGGACCCAAAAATAAATCCTTCCCAACCAGATTAGAAACTGAGGGCCTCGGATGAACCGGGCTCAAAAGAGTGGCAGGAACATCCACTGTGAATGAACAGGCCTGACCATGCTGTCTGCTTCCTAACCAGCAGCCAGTCTCAATCCTGGACCCCCCAAAGAAAAACTGCAGACACCTCTGGTTCCATAACAACACAATAAACAGGTTTATGGGCCGAGCGGCCATCTCAGTGGCAATCAAGAACAGCTTGAGCCTTGCTTCTCTGTCAGGAGCTCCCATCCAACACCTGCATCAGCCTGTCCCTCCATAGGCCTCACCCCACACTAGAGCCCCGGGCAAAGCACCACTGACCATTGGCTTGGGACCTGGGGGACAATGAGTACCAGCTGTTCTTTTCCAGCCTGAAAGCGGGCACGATGCTAGTGGACCTTTCATACAAGCAGTTTCCTCACCCAGTCTTCTGGTCAGTTTTAATATCTCCAAATGCAGAAACGGAGGCTCAGAGAGGTTCCATGACATCCTCCAAGGAGCAGAGCTGAGTTACTAGGATTCAGCATCACTCGATGGGAACAGGTATGGGAGAGGACAGGGAGCACAAAAGAGGCAAGGGAAAGATATGGTCACTCAAAACCCTTCCCGGGGCCTGGCTAATTGCCCCTATTTGCTCTGAATCAGGCTGTTGTCTCTACCTGCTCTACTTCAGCCTCCTCCAAGTGAGATCACAGCTTATGGAGAACACACAACACACACAGAGCCCCACCCCGGCCCCCGCCCTGGCCCCCCGCCCCTGTGGCCACAAGCTCTGGTCCTTCTGGGGAGACCAGCTCGGCTGTTGAGACCTGGGGAGCAAGCTGACAGAGCGAGAATACCAGAGCTGAAAGAGTCTTCAGAATTTAGGAGTCTAGCGCCGATCTTACCGATGAATAGACCCAGAGGGGGACATATTTGCCCCAGGCTGCACAGTTAGAGAGTGAAGGAGGGGTCAACCAGACCCGGAGCTTCTAGGTTCTATCCCCTCCCCCCAGTTTTGGTCTATCACTAAGAATGTGTAGACCTGGCTCAGGGCAACCTGGAGTCCTTCCCAAGACCCTGGCACCCTCCATCAACCCACCTCATTTCCAAGACTCTCCAGATTGCTGTACTCTTCAACAAAGGGCTTCTTTTTCCTGATCAGGATCTAGAAGGCCAAGACTGCTCCTCATCCTCACTGTACAGACCCTGGCTCCCCATTCTGCATACTCCTACCATCACCTGAAGTACCATAGCACCCCTTCCTCACCCCTTTTCTGCTCCCAACAGCCCAAACTGCAGGCTCCAATTGACCCAACGTATGTGTATTGTGCCCCTGCCCTATGGGGAATGGGATCCAAGACAGAGCAAACCTGGCCTCTTGCTGCAAAAAGGGCAGGTTATAAGCTGTAAGGGAGAGGCAAAGTGCTGTGCAGGGCCTAAGAAGGAGGAGGGGAGAAGGAGGAGGAAGAAGAGGAAGAGGAAGAGGAAGGAGGAGGAGGAGGAGGAGGAGGAAGAGGAGGAGGAGGAGGAGAAGAACTCCACAAGGAAACAAAGATTTTCATGAAGTGGCATGAGCTCTAAAGGGGGATAGGATTTGATTTGATTTTTTTTCTAAACGTTGTGATACTATCATTATTGGACCAGAAAGGTGTTCAATTGGAAGAATGCTTGCCTAGCATGCACAAAGGCCTGGGTTCAATCTCTACTACGGAGACGGCATAAACTGAGCACACCTGGAATCCCAGTGCTGGGGAGATAGAGGCAGGAGAATCAGAAGTTCAAGGTCATCCTTGACTATATAACAAGTTCTAGGCCAGTCTGTACTACATGAGCCCATGTGTCCCAAATTTTAAATTATTATTAATTTATATTTCGTGTGTGTGTGTGTGTGTGTGTGTGTGTGTGTGTGTGTGTGTGTGTGTGTGAGAGAGAGAGAGAGAGAGAGCGGGGGGAGGGAGAGGGAGGGAGAGGGAGAGGTATGTGTGGGCACTTGTAGGCCACGCTGCACATGTGGAGATTAGAAGACTATTTGTGGAGTTGGCTCCCCGTCTCCCTTTCCATGGGTTCCAGGACCAAAGCAAAGTTGTCAGGTTTGGGTGGCAGGTGCTTTCTTTACCCACTGAGCCGTCTGACTGGCACGACTTGGTTTGATTTTTTTTTCAACACTTATTTATTTTCTTTGTGTTTGTGTATTGAGAAAGGGAGGGAGAGAGAGAGATCAGAGGACCCGTTTTGAGTGGTTCTCTCTTCCCACTATGTGGGTCCCGGGGACTGGCCTGAGTTCAATCCCACTTGGTTGGTTTGTTTGTTTTGTTGTTATTTGTTTGGAGACCTATCTTTCTTTCACTGGGAACTGGAGCTTGCTGCTGGCTGGGCTGGATGATAAGCCACCAGGGATCTATCTACCTGTCTCTACCTCCCACGTGCTGAGATTCCAAGCGCACAGGACAAGCCTGGATGTTTGGTGTTTTGAGACAATAGTGTCTCACTATTTAGCCCTGGCTGTCCTGTAACTCACTATACAGACCAGACTGGCCTTGGACTCACAGAGAGAGCCACCTACCTCTGCCTACCCAGTGTTGTGATTAAAGGTGTACTCTCACATACCCAGCTTAGCCTGTTTTTTTTTTTTAAACAAACGAACAAACAAGCCAAGGATTCTAGGAGTCAAACTTAGCCCTTATACACAGCAGGCTTTTTACCACCTGAGCTATCTCCCCAGCCTCAATTCACACAGCAGTACATAGAAATTGTATGTTTTTACAGGGCACAAGCCTGACATTTTGACAATTGTATACAATGTGTTAATGGTCAGGTCAGAGTAATTAACATCACTTCAGACATTTGTCATTTCATTCTTTTAAAGATCTACTTATTTTTGTTTTGTGTACATGAGTGTTCTTTTTGTTTTGTTTGTTTATTTGTTGTTGTTATTGTTGTTTTCCCGAGACAGGGTTTCTCTGTGTAGCCCTGGCTGTCCTGCCCTTGAACTCAGAGATCTGCCTGCCTCTGCCTCGGGAGTGTTGGGACTAAAGGTTATGTATGAGTGTTTTGCTGTGTTTATGTATGTGTACTACATGTATTCTTGGTGCCTATGGAGGCCAGAAGAGAGCATCTGATCACCTGGAACTGGAGTTTAGGACAACTGTGAGTCACCATGTGGGCGCTGGGAGCTGAACCCAGGTCCTCTGCAATAACAATACAGGTCTTCCGTAAGAACAGTAAGTGCTCTTAACCACTGAGCCTTTGCTCCAGGCCCCTTTTAAAATTATATGTGTATGGATGTTTGCCTGAATGTGCATGCAGTGCCTCCAGAGGGCAGAAGAAGGCGTCGGATCCACGGGAACTGGAGTTACAGACAGCTGTTAGCTGCCCAGGGGGTGAACTCAGGTCCTCTGAAAGAGCACCCCTTTGCTCTTACACTCTGGGCCGTCTCTCCGGCCCCTGTCCCATTTATCACTTATTTATGCTCAAACATTCAACCCACTTTCTGGGAGCTACTTTGTGCATGTTTTGTTTTATATTTGAGGCAGGTTCTTACACAGCTCAGGCTGACTTTAACTGCCAATCCTCATACCTCAGCTTTCCCAGTGCTGGGATTACAGACATGTGCCTCCAGGCCCAATTCTAGGAGCTATTTCGAAAGAGTCTATTACTCGATGACCACAGTTAGCCTGCTGAGCTATAGGCTATTAGGAGCTGCTTCTGGGTGGGGTGTTAACTGTGAATGATGGAAGGAAGCTGAGAAGGAGTGGTTTAGGAGGAAGGCACAGGCTTAGCAAGTCATGGAGAGAGGAGAGTTTTTTATATTATTATAATATATAGTATATTATTATATTTTAAAAAATATATCAGGACCTGTGCATGCTGCCTCATTTTCTGTGAGTTCATATGTGCTTAGATCCTGTTGTGTCTAGAAGATCTTGATTCCTTGGTGTCCTCCATCCCCTCTGGCCCATACATCCCAGAGCCCTGAGAGGAGGGATTTGATGGAGACACCCTGTTTAGGCTGAGTATTTTGAGGTCCCTCACTCTCTGCCTGTTGTCTGGCCGTGATGGGCCTCTGCATTTGTCCCCATCAGCTTCTCTGCTGACCGCTGAGCAAGGCACTGATCTGTGTGTACAGAAGAATGTCATCAGGAGTCATTTGTTGCTACATCCCTTTAACAGAACAGTGGTATTTGGCTTTACCCTAGGGCCCTGGGCTATCTAGTCTCAGGTTCAAGCAGTGTCAGGTAGGGGTTAGCTCTCTCCAATTGATAATCAATTGCAAATGAAAATTTAGTTTTCTCCAAGGGAGTCTCACTGGGGAAAGAGGGCGCTGTGAAGGGTAGGCTGCACGTCCAGCAGTAGATGGCCAGCAGAAAACAGACTCAGCAGCGTCTTTGGAGGCTGCTTGTCTCATAACGTTGCGTCAGAGCCAAGTCCTTTGTGTATATATCATGGCTCTCAGTTTTGTGGGTTTTTTTGTTTTGTTTTGTTTTGTTTTGTTTGTTTGTTTTTCGAGACAGGGTTTCTCTGTGTAGTTTTTGATGCCTGTCCTGGATCTCGCTCTGTAGACCAGGCTGGCCTCGAACTCACAGAGATCTGCCTGGCTCTGCCTCCCGAGTGCTGGGATTAAAGGCGTGCGCCACCACCGCCCGGCTTCAGCTTTGCGTTTTTATGAGATTCCTGAGAGTGTGAACAAGTGGGTTCTGCATCGATATCATCTGTTTATGTGTCTGTATCTGCCTCGTATGGGTTCTCTTGGGCTCTTTTCCTTTTGTTTGATTGTTTTGTCCTATTCTGCTGTGTTTGTTTTATCTTATCATATTATCATTTTTGTTTGTTTCCTAATGACAGACAGAAGGGGGGTTGGATCCAGACAAGGGGAGGCTGGGATGAACTGGGAGGAACTGAAGAAGGGGCTGCTGTAATCAGGAAGTATTACATGAAAAAAAAATCTATTTTTAATAAAAGGAAAAAAAAACTATCAGGAGCCCTGAATGGAGGTACACCCTTGTAAATCTAGCACTCGGGAGGCTGAGGCAGGAGGACCATGAATTCAAAGTGAGCTTAAGCTACACAGTGAGACTGTCTCGAAAGAAAGAAAACATCAGAGAGGATGGCTCGGGCGTTAAAGTGCCAGCTGTGCAAGCATGAGGATCTGAGCTTGGTCCCCAGAATTCACGGGAAAATAGCAGGAGTGGTAGCAGGTGCATGTAACCCCAGTATTGGGGAGGCAGGAGCAGGAGGATACCTGAGGCCTTTGGAACCGCCGGTCTGACCTAAAGGGCGAGCTCCTAGCCAATGAGAGACCCTGTCTCAAAAGAGATGTAAGGCATTTCTGAGACTGACACCCCAGGTTGTTCTTGGCCCCCATATGCATGCACGTGCATGTGCACATGTACTCATCACACATGGCCACTCATACATACAGGGATGTGTACACACTTATGCATACACACATACACAAAGAAAGAGAGAGAGAGAGCAGGGAAGGAAGAAGGAAGGCAGATGAAAAAGAGAAAAGGAACTGTCAGGACGTCTTCAGTTGTTCACTTGATGGGAAATACTTCACACATAGGAAAGAAGAGAGAACAGAGGGGCAGCTCTACACGGTTGCAGGGGGGCTTGTGAGCCAGCCTGGGAGGCCAGACTTGGAAACCAACACATCACAGTGTTGTGAGCAGGGAAATGTGAGGTTATCACCACTGATTTTTGTGAGTCAGTGGTTAAGTATTGCTGAACCTACAAGTTCCAGAGAAAAGGGGGCTAAACTAGACACTTGGAATTTTCCTTGTGTTTTGGGACCGGAGAGGGGAGCATAAAGTGTCTATGTCACGAAGGGGCTAGGGCCTGGGAACTGCAGGCAAAGAAAAGTCAGAGGGGAGGAGACATGGAGATCAGTGATCCTTGGGTTTCCAACGAAGCTTTTAGAGCTTTGGCCGAGGTAACTGTGTGCAAGCTGCAGGTCCGTTCTTTGCGGAGGAGGTAAAGAGGAGAAGAGCAGCAATTTGAGTACCTGGAAACCACCCCTCTAGATTGCCGATGCCTTAAGAAGCTGTGCATCCTGATCTGCAGACCTGTGGTACCCTAGGCCACTCAGATGGGCATCTCAGCTTGGGATGCCCAACTCAAGACTTAACTTCTTTAGCTTTGGCCTGAGAAGGAGGAACTGGGCTGGGTTTCCCACTGGAGGGAACCAGAACGTTCCCAGGTGTCTGGTCTCTTGCTCTCAGGGTCACCTCTGCTCTATGCCTCTGGGGCAACTGCCCCAGGTGTCCCATGGTTAGCCAAACCCAACCAGGCCCTACTGGGCCCTAGGGAAACCTAACTCTTCCTCTCCAGGCTGGCCAACCACCTTATGCTCTTTCCCCCAGCAACTCTCCTTCACTTGTCATTCTCTCCCTGTTCTTCTGGACTACCTAAAAACAGAACCACACCTTACTGGGTTCTCATTCCCATCTGACCACATTCCAAGTGCTAGAATCTCAAAAGCTCTTTAATTATAGAGAGCTTGTGAATACCCCCTCAGACATGACAAGGGGAAGGTGGCATGTGCAATCTGTCCCTTTTACAGTCTAACCCACAAGGATAATCTTAAGAGAGTCTAAATCCACCTCACACTGAGGTAGGGGTCCCTGGATGAGAAGGATCTAGATGAGAAAAAGAGAACCCAGCAGCGAGATTTCAGGGCCCTCAGCCTGCACTGGTAGATTTTAGGCACAAGAGGGCAGTGTTGGCCACAGAGCTCTGAAGAGTGACTGCAGTGTCTCCGTACCCAGCTCCCCTTGGCCAAATCCACGCCGGCTTTCTTTATCCTGGGGCCGTGTGTTCCTGCGTGCACCTTTTCACACTTCTGCAGTCTCAGCTGTGAAGGCTGGACAGGAGGGACAGAGGTCCCAAGAGAAAAGGCTGTTAGGTGGATTTGATGAACTGAGGTCCCCGTAGCCGCCCTCCCTGTGCAACGGTGCAGAGGACCCACTACCCTTGGTGACCGTCTCCTAGCTTCTCGAAGCCTCAGCTTCTAATGACTATTTGAACGGGGAGTGCTAACGGCGAAGGTCATTGGTTGTGTGTATTTTGAGTCTGAGTCAGCAGCTATGGTTCTTGGGTGGCTCCCTCATGGTTGACAGCTTCAGAGGCTCACTGCTTAGGCAGGTGGGATGGAAAATGAAAGACAGGAGTCACTTTTGATCTCTCCAAATGGGTCATTCTTCTCGGAATCACAGCTAGGCAGAAATCATGCCCAAGAACTGCGGATGGGCCAAGAAAGGGATAGCCATATTCAACTGGGTCTGACTGGTTTATATTTGAAAGTGCAAATGATACCAGAGCTGGGGCCTGGCTGAAGAATGTGCCCCTTTCCAACCCAGGCTACCCCTAAACACCATAGGGGCCATATTGAGCTGCTCAGAATTAGAGGCTATAAAAAGCCTAGAGCCCCGCCCCCAGCCTCCTCCCAGATCCCTACACTAACTCCTTCTCCAGTCTTGTGACTTTCGCCCCCAGCTCCCCTCTGAACCCTCAGCCTACAGGGCACAGCTCGCTGGCTTGCTCATCCCTCAAGCCAGCCCCTCCCACACACCCACGGTTCTTGCCTTGTGCCCTCCTGACCCCAACCATTCT
The DNA here is from genome assembly GCF_007827085.1 of Peromyscus californicus insignis. NCBI lineage: Eukaryota > Metazoa > Chordata > Mammalia > Rodentia > Cricetidae > Peromyscus > Peromyscus californicus. The sequence goes on from NW_026294617.1 coordinate 86,303,170, forward strand.
CTCCCTGGTCCTGAAATTACACACCAGGCCCCTGGATAGTCTCTGCCGCACCTCAGCTTCCCTGGCGGGGCATCTGATCCGGCACTTGGGGCTTGACCCTCCAAGCACAAGGTGTGGACTGTTTCTCTTCCCTGAGCTCCTATGTCTTCCTCGGCGCCCCATTTTCTCACTTTTTCTGCCTCTCTTGTTTGGTTTTTTGGTTTCTCCCCTTTGACATTCTCTCTCTCTCTCTCTCTCTCTCTCTCTCTCTCTCTCTCTCTCTCTCTCTCTCTCTCTCTCTCTCTCTCTCTCTCTCTCCTTTGCTCTCTGTGTTCTATTTGCAGTCTACCAAGCTCTGGGCCATGAGCCTCAGCTCCCCACTCGACTTGAATCTTTGCCTGAGTGTACACCTTTCACTTGTCTCCCCCCGCCCCCCAACTTCCTCCTCTGCAGTGAGTACACTGAGAAGCTGATCCATGCCTCCCTGGATGAGGGTATAAATAGCAGAGGGAGGCTGGGCCAGCAGCCAGACTTGCCTTTAGCCCCTGGCTTGGACATCTGGGACCTGTGTAAGGGAGAGTCCTGGACAGGGCCTCAGGCCTACGGAGCTGGAGGGGGTCAGGGTTGAAGACCCACTGCACAGAGTGATTGAAAGTAAAGGATGCGACAGCAAGCAGGGTGAGGAGTGTCACACACACACTCACTCACACACACACACACACACAGAGAGAGAGAGAGAGAGAGAGAGAGAGAGAGAGAGAGAGAGAGAGAGAGAGAGAGAGAATGATTCTATAGCCCCAACTTCTGCCTCTGGAGAAGGAACTCAGCCAGAAACCCTCCCGTCGGCCACTGGAGGGCTCTGCCTATTCCTCCCGGGCACAGATGCAGGGGCCCAGGTGGCTGCCAGCAGACTGCAGCTGGGGACTGGAGTGGAAGCTGCGCCCTCAGGAAACAGGCCACACTTTCACCCCAGCCAGTTCCCGGCCTAATTAGAGACCGGAACGGCATTGATCGTCCCTGAGCTCATTATGTCACAGCTGGGGAACAGCTGGCCAGTCTTTTCCAGGCCATTAGCTGCGCCATGAAGTGGAGAAGAGGTGGGGGCCAGCAAGCAGGATCAATACCCTGTCTGTGTGTGGGGGAAGCAGCTTGGTGGCCGCCTCCCCTGGCACTCTGGGCTGTGTTTCTCTCAGAGGCTGCCTCCTGCTCACAGGCTTTCAGTCCACACGTGGGAACTCATCTCCGACCATCCATCCGAGAGCCTGGAGAAGTAGACTCACTTTGGGGCCAGAGCTGGCCTGGTTCTGGGGACCTTTCCAACCTTCTCCCAGGGCATTGGGAGGGGAAAGGCTCACATTACCTACCCAGTCTCAAAGGGGACCTTAAAAGTCCAGGTCCTCTCCACTCTGCAGGAAGATGACACCCAAGGCAGCTGTTTCTCTTGGCCCCCGGCCACTTCAGTGTGCCTCTGGGCTCAGTTGGGTTTGGTTTCCTGTGGGATGAGGAAATGGTAGGAGGTCTTCTGATCCTTAGGGAGTAGGGTGCTGGAAGAAGGGAGGGAAGAGGTGATGGCCTTCTATAGGTCCCCATCCCTGCCCTGAGGCTCAGCTGGGTAGCACTTGAGGCAGGTGTTTATGCTGCCTGACGGAGCCCAGCATTACTTAGTAAACTGGATTTTTACTTTCAGAGTTTTAAAATGTCAAACCCGGAAGGACACTCCAAAATCTCGTGGGCTCCTCTCTCATTTGAGTGGGTGAGAGAGATGGCCAGCCTGAGCTTTGAGTTCTGCTGTGCCTCACTGGTTCTGCTCCTAGGTGCTCCTACCTCTTCCACTTCTTGCAAGCATCCCATATTGGATTTTCTGTAGCCCGGAGGTCTCCAGGGCACACGTGTTTGAGCTTCTGGCACAGGGCAGGAGAGGAGTGGATCTGTCAGCCCTTGTCCATCCTGCTCAGCACCACCATGAGAAATTGCACCAGTTCCTGGACCTCTCTCACAGCCCCAGCATTGCCAGACTGTGATCCTACCCCACTGGACAGAGGCCAGGCTGCACATAACACCCTCCCCTCTCTAGACACCTGGGATGGTCCCTTCAGACTCATCAGTGAATGAAGCGCAGATAGTGGTCTGAATTCTAGACTTGAGCTCCATCCGGGCCCAGCTCCAGACCTTAGAAATCAGCACTTGGCTCTAAGTAGAAGCACATGAAAGGGAAAGGGCATTTGGAATTGGTGTTACAGATGAGGAGGCTGTGTCCCAGCGAAGAGGCTTTGCTCAAGGACATCCACAGGCTGACTGGAGATCAGATTTCCCGATTCCAACTGGGTCAGTGTTGGTAGGTTTCACCACATGGCCTAGCTCTGAGATCATCTCCAACAAACCAGCAAACCAACCCCCAACCCCAACCCATCCCCACTCCCCACCCCACGCACCCACCCTCACCACTCACCCCCATCCTTGCTCTGGGCTCTAGAAACAGTGAGGAGACTATTCCCACCACTGCCAGAGTCGTCTCTCAGATGAGCATCGGTAAAAGTCGGAAGCTACTACTCAAGAGGCGTAGCAGAGACCACTGGGCTCCGCTCTGTCTGGTGTGGAGCCATCTGTCTATCTGCAGCCAGGCAGTGCTCGGGACAGACAGAGCCTGGTGATAAGTTGGCCTCAGCTGAACTCCCTCCAGCCAGGGACACGGAAATGGAGGTTGAGGGACTAGAAACCAGGGTTGCTCTTCCTTCTGACACTGGAAGGGAAGGGGACATCTACAGGAGCTAGAAGATGACATAGCAACAGGATGAGGAAGCGGGGGGGGGGGGGGGGGGGGGGGGGGGGGGGGGGGGGGGGGGGGCATGTGAGTTCTGGGCCAGCTTCCTGGAGCCACTGGCAGGCACCCTCCACTTCATTTTCTTCTCTGGGCTCCAGAACAGGGATGAGTGACAGCCCCGGCAGGCAGCAGGGACTAAGATGCTAACTCCTGCTTCTAGCTGGAATGTGGGAGCTGGGGGAAGGGTTGGCTGGACCAGCTGGAGCAGGAGCAGGGTATTTCAGAGTTGGAGAGCTAGCCGTGGATGTCTTGTGATTGGAAAGGAGAGCTCCGAGAAGCCAAGGGCACCAAAAAGAGAACCCCCTCTCCAGGTGGGGGAAAGGGGCCTGGGAAAGGGAACAGAGGGAGATGAAAATGTCTGCGGTGAGGAGCATTGCTGAGGTCCCAACTTTGTTCCCCTGGGTGCCATTTATTAGCACTGTGGCCTATGGCAAATCCCAGACCTGATCAGGGCAAGTTCTGATCTGTAAGAAATACACCCAGCAGTTCTTGCCACCCAGGTTGCTGTGGCTTTGAGGTTTCCATGAAGGAATGTGGGCGAAAGGCTTTGGGAAGTGTTCAGACCTCAGCAATGATTTTCATCAGCCCATGCTGCTCTCCACCAGTGGGCAGGTGGGCAGCGTTAGGACCCTGCTTCCTAAGCTGTCAGAGTAGCTTGCCATTGTAACACTGTGTGCCCAAGTATCTCCGTCACTCGTGACAAAAGCAGAGGGCTTTCCTTCTAGAAGGGACTGCCCAGGCCACCAGAGCAGATGTTTATGAATTTGTAACAACATGTATCATTCCCCAGAGCATCTCAGCGTACACGGAGAGTTCTGGAAACCAAGACTTCCAAGACACGTGCACTCACACACCTGCACACATGAACACAAACACACACACCGTTGCCAAGCCCTGGTGTCTGTGCCAACAGCGCCTCTTTCTGGGAGTCGGGTGGCCTTAGTTCTCAGTCCATAAGAGAGTCATCTCTTTGAAGATGACCGCACTGAGATGGTACCTACATGAAAAGCTGAGAGACATGGGGGCTCAGGAGGCAGCTCAGCAGCATTCATTGGCTGTAGTTTCCTGAGAGAAAGAGGATGGATGCTACCGTGACACACCTGTGGCCACATTTTATGACTTACAAAGTTCTGCCATGCCGGGCAGTGGTGTCGCACGCCTTTAATCCCAGCACTCAGGAGGCAGAGGCAGGCGGATCTTTGTGAGTTTGAGGCCAGCCTGGTCTAGAGAGCGAGATCCAGGAAAGGCGCAAAGCTACTCAGAGAAACCCTGTCTCGAAAAACCAAAACAAAACAAAACAAAACAAAACAAAAAAAACAAAGTTCTGCCACATACATTATTGTTTTATTAATATTTAAAGTCACTTGATACTCTTGCGGGGCTTGGTCCTATCAACTGAGGCTCAATGAGGTGAAATGGCTTCTTCCAGATCCTCTCTAACTGACAGGAGACAAGATCAGAACCTAATCTAGATCATTGATACCAAATCCACTCAGTCTCTCTGACACTACCGCCTCTTTCTCACGGCTGTTAACTCTACCTCTCATGCGTCTCTTCTCCCAGACTCCAAAAGCACTCTGTTCACTGTGTGCGCTTTTTACTATTTATTTTACAATTTTATTTGTTTCTATTTTATGTGTATGAGTGTTTTGCCTGCGTGTATGTCTGTGCACCGTGTGCATGCTATGCTCAGGTGGCCAGAAGATGGCGTCGAAGTCTCTGGAACTGGAGTTGCAGAAGGTCCTTAGCCACCATGTGGGCACTAGAAACAGAACCTGGGTCGTCTGGAAGAGCAGCAACACTCTTAACCACTGAGCCGCCTCTCCAGCGCCAACTTTTGATTTTGAAATAGTTTTGAATTTATAGAAAAGTTTCAAAGAACTCTTACATACCTTTCATTCAGTTTGTTTTACATTTCAATTTTTCCATTCTCCTGTGCTTCTGCCTCTCCTCTCATGTGTGTGTGTGTGTGTGTGTGTGTGTGTGTGTGTGTGTGTGTGTGTGTGTGTTTGGTGCATGCACATTATGTATATATATATATATAAAATTTCTGATACATTGGACAGTAAATTGCAGACATAATATCATTTTATCACTTAATATTTCAGTATATACTTGATTAAAAAAAAAGAAGACATTCTCCTACATAGTCACAGCACAACATTGCAGCTGAGAAACTAACCTTGATACAGAACAATGTTCAGCTCAAATTTCACTGACTGTCCTAATGACATTGATTCAGATCTAGGTTTCAGTTCAGATCCCGAATCATATGTGTCGCATTTAGAATTGTCTTTTAGTCTCTTTCAATCTGGAACAATATAAATCTGTGTTCTCTCTCTCTCTCTCTCTCTCTCTCTCTCTCTCTCTCTCTCTCTCTGCTTTTTTTTTTTCTTTTGAGACAGGGTTTCTCTGTGTAGCTTTGGAGCCTGTTCTGGAACTCACTCTGTAGATCAGGCTGCCCTCAAACTCACAGAGATCCGCCTGCCTCTGCCTCCCGAGTGCTGGGATTAAAGGCGTGTGCACCACTGCCACCCGGCTTCTCTCTCTCCTGGTTGTCTTATAGAACGTCTCTCAGTTTGGGCTTGGCTGACACTGCCTTAGTGAGTGGATTCAGGTTCTGACGGGAGTATACCAGAAGCGATGGTGTTCGCTATTGTTTTCATTTCGTTTCACCCAGAGGTGCACCATGTTGATTTGCCTCATTCCCCGGGATATTAGCTTTTGTCACTTGGTTAGGTTGAGGTCAGCCAAGTTGTTCAACAATAAGCCAGCAAGTATTATGAACTTATCAATTAGTAACTATTTGTGGGGAGACATTTTGAGGTTGTGTAAACATCTTATTTCTCATTAAAACTTCACCCAGTGGTTTTAACATCCACAAATAAATCTTGCCTAAATTATTTATTACTGTGATGATTGTTGCCAAGTGGTGATTTTTCGAACTTTATCCTTTTTTATATTTATCAATTGGCATTCTATTGTAAGATAAACACTTCCCTTTCTCCTTTATTTATTAATGTATGTACCAATCCATTCATATTTTACTCAATGGGTTATAACTTAATATCAAAATGGTTTGTCTTGCTGTGTAACTGGTCTCAGATTTGACCTGTGAGCAACCCTTTAAGCTGAATTTTTTATCCTTTTGACAAGTTCACACCATTCCTTCCTGATATTCCTTCCTCTCCAGAGTAAGATATTCCAGGTTTACCAGTAATTTCCAGGCTGATTAGCTGTGGTGTGTGTGTGTGTGTGTGTGTGTGTGTGTGTGTGTGTGTGTGTGTGTGTGTGTTTTCAAAAAAGATAGTTAGAAACCAAGATCTGGGTGGCTGGGGGCTTGCTCCTACCACTTTTTGTATCTTTCAGGACACACAATGAGTTCTTAGATTACAATAGAAAAATAACTGTACAAGTGCCGGGGGAGTGGCCTTAGCCAGGAAAGCTTGCCACGCAAGTGTGAGGACCTCGGTTTGGATCCCAGCATCCATGTCAAAGCCAGGCTTGGTAGTGCGTACCTGTGATCCCTAAACTGGGGAGTCAGAAACTGGACTTGACCACATAGGCTACCATCTTAGCCATGGGCTCATCCAGTACGCAGGTTGGGGCAGCCACATCATGATTCCAGCCACACCGGCCACATCAGCTATGCTGGCTGAGTCCTCCCCTGGCTGAGGGGCGGAGAAGGACAAGTTCTACAATTTTGTGGGTTGAACGCATTGAAGAGTTCGTCTTTTATCACACCGTGAAATCAGTTCCCCCACCATTCCAACACTTGTCATATTGTTCAAATAAATTATTCCAACGACAGAGAGCTTTAATGGTTCTAATAGAGCCAGCAATTTTAAAGTTAATGCTAGATTAATTTAAAGAAAAAAAATGTTGAGATAGGGTCTCACTATGCAGCTCTGGCTAGCCTGGCATGTGTTATGTAGACCAGGGTCTAGACTAGTTAATTAGATGTGAATCTGAGAAGTACACGCTTGTTGGTGCACTCTGCATTTGTGAAGCTTGTGCACTTTGTCCTACTTTATATCTTGCTCACTTAGATGACAAAATACAAGCTCTTTGCCACGAGAAATAGAATTCCAAGCAATGTATATCGGAGACTGACTAGTTGCTGACCAGATGTTTCCTTTTGCCACCTGTGTATATAGCTTGACTACATTTCCCAAGGTCCCCTGTGGTCAGATGTGCTCATATGAGCAAATCTTGGTCAGGGGAATGTGGCAGAAATGATGAACGCCAGTTGTAGACTTAACCTGTAAAACCTTCCACATAATTGGGCATGCTTCCCATTTCTTCCTGCAGCTGCCAACTAAATGCAGGGTGTCCAGAAGAGAATTCTAAAGCCTGTGCAGTAAGCAGAAGCTTTAATGGTTAGTGTTGCTTCCCAGTATCACCAGGTAGGCCATTCACTGCATACCTACATGAAACTACGCTGCGCCTTTGACTGAGATAAGCCAGTGATGTTGGGGGTTATGATTAGCTTGCTCTACCCAATACAGAAAGCAAAATTATCCAGATACAACATTAAGAGTGCTGAAGTCGCCGGGCAGTGGTGGCGCACGCCTGTAATCGCAGCTCTCGGGAGGCAGAGGCAGGCGGATCTCTGTGAGTTTGAGGCCAGCCTGGTCTACAGAGCTAGTCCAGGACAGTCTCCAAAGCTACACGCCTGTAATCGCAGCTCTCGGGAGGCAGAGGCAGGCGGATCTCTGTGAGTTTGAGGCCAGCCTGGTCTACAGAGCTAGTCCAGGACAGTCTCCAAAGCTACAGAGAAACCCTGTCTCGAAAAACAAAACAAAACAAAACAAAAAAAAAAAAAAAAAAAAAAAAAAAAAAAAAGAGTGCTGAAGTCTAATATTCCCATCAGAACAGGCCAGGTAATACAGACTTGGTACCTGGGGAGGCTCCAAGCCTATCATTGACTATCCCCAAACAATATTTTCCTTTTTGATCTAAGGATAATATTAGTCCTCCCCTTTCTCTTCCCCCCTTTGAAAGGGGTTTGTGAACCAGATGTTCTTCACCCTTTTCCCAGGTTTGCTTTTTCTAGATTTGTCTTCAGCAGATGAAAACATCTGGTTTGTCTAGGATCTGCCCTCCAGTAGAGGTAGGCTTAATTAACCCCTGCTATAGGGAGTCTCTTTGTTGAGGGGAAGGGGATGGTCCTTCAATTTTCTACAAGTGGGTCTTGCAATTGGTATAAAGGTACTAATAGGCCCCATAGCCGAGGATGGTCCCAAATGCCTGTCAGGCAAACTGATTTCTTCCTCTGTCACAGTAAACCAGGAGCAATTCTGCTCAGGTGGAAAGCACGTCCACATCCTGTCTTTTTGCAAGCTGCTAACTACTCACTCTGCAGTTAGCACAGTCTAGGCTGCTAGAACTCTTCTGGGGCTGGAGAGATGGTTTAGCAGTTAAGAGCATGTACTGCTTTTGTGGAAGAGCCGAGCTCCATTCTCAGCGTCCACATCTGGAGGTTCACAACTACCTGTAAATCCAGCTGCAGAATATCCAACACTTTCTTCTAGACTCATCAGGTATCTGCACTCATGGGCACATATCCCTGACACACGCATATACACGTATAATTACAAAATAATAAAAACAAACCTTCAAAAAAAAGAAACTTCCTAAGGCAAGTGTTGCTCACCCTTGGTTTTCAAGACCCAATGAGAGGAGGAGCAGCATGGTAGTGCAGAAGGGGAAATGCATTCTGGAGATGTGGCCGTAAGAGGCGCAAACAGCCTTTTCAGCATGGAATTCCAAGACAACACTGCAATCAGATTTCAGACTTATAGTCACAAAATTGTGTTTCCAGATCGAAACAAAGTTCCAAAGTCGTTGTACTTCGTTTCATAGAAAGAGGGACCAGAGTGATTAAGGAGCACGCCTGAGGTCACAGAGGTAGTCACGGTCTGACCAGAGTCCAGAATATTCTTCTTTGCACTTTTCTTCTTTTATCTGCTAGCCCAATGGAAACCACTCAGTTTTAGGAGTCAGAGTAGCAGATGTAATTAGGATACTAAGTACTAGAGTATGTGGTCCCTAAGGACCCATTCTTCAATGCCCTTGGCCAACCTCTAGCCTCCCTCTGAAAGCCTCTGCCTGCTTCTTTGAGAAGCCGGCTCCAGCACCCACTAGGGAATGTCATAAACAGTCTGTCTGGGGTGAGTCTCTCAATTCCAAGGTGAAGCAGAAGAGTGAACATTTCCACTTAGAGCTCCAGGGCATCTGGGAAGGGAGAGCACCAACAGACTGGAAAGGCATGGAAATTTCCCTGAGCCCAGAAGCATGCTTGGAATAGTATCAACTGCCGCATCACCACTCCAGCCCAGCCTTGTTAGTGAGGCAAGCCGCAATCAGGGAGATAATTAGCTTGCTGTTATTTATTCCCTGCGCTAATCAGCAGCCCACTGCTTGCACAGTGGAGAGGGCTCCCGCCCCCAGAGCAATGGGGGTTCTCGGGGACCTCTAGTTACCAGTCAGAAAACAAGCAGCAGAAGACAAAGGGCTGAGGAGAGGGACAGAAGGAGGAGGAGACCTGGACCCCAGGCCCAGGCTCCTCTGCAAGGCTTTCCGCTCAGTACACAGGTCCCTGGGGAGAGCGAGTCTAAGCATCACCAGGAGCTCAGGGCCACGCCACACTCTTCTTCATTTTGTTCTTGGGCTGGGCTCTGGTCGATAAAGGGCGGCTGGTGTTCAGCTCCCTGTTCTGCCTCACTGCAGTCAAATTGCCTTTTTCCAAGGCGACTTTCAAAAAAAAGATGACATTTATCAAAGCCTGCTGAGTGGTTGACCTTGGTGGGAGGGAGAAAGGGCGGGTGTACTGTCTGTGGAAGCAGGCACAGAAAATGAAGAAAACCTGCAGGGAAGGAAATGCTTTCAAACCTCAGAGTTGTTGGAACAATTATAGGGAGACGGCCCTGGGTGTGGGTGGGCATAGCCAATCTGTGCTCAGTACATTCCCCTCTGTCCACTTCAGCATCCTCACCAGCCCATCCTCGAAGGCAGTCCCTGCCTTTCACCTCAGCAGCAAATTGAAGATGCTCCATCCCAATGCCACGATGGGGTCAGGGCATGGGGTCAGTGGCAGTTACAGGACCTGCACACAGGACAGGCTAAGAGGTTACCAATTGGTTGAAAGCAGGAGGTGGGGGTGGAGGGTTAGATGGTTTGTCCTGAAGTTTATTTGTGCAGAAAGGGCATTGCTGTTGTTTTACTTTAACAATACATCTGTCTGGAAGGACGCAGTGGGAGCCCTTTCTTCCTACCCCGGTTAACCTTTGGCCCTACTGTTGCACTGGACCTCAGAGTCGGAAGAAGACTAGAGGTCACCAGTCACTCTCTGGTGCTACGCAGGACCCATCTGTAGATTCATTTCTTTCTCTTCTCTGGCTTTCTGAGCCTTTTAGACATGAGCTCATGCTGTCACCATGTCCCATGACCACCTGTGTCTTGGTTTCCTTTATTTAATTGTAACGTTGAGAACAGAGACAGTTTCTCTTGTGTCTATCTTTATATTCCACTCTTGTACTCCTAAACACTCACAAGAGTTCTTGCCATGTGTGAATGGGGGTGTTTATGAAAGAATGAATGAAAAAAATAATGAATGGACATCTGTGCAAACTGGTCATGCACATGATCACTTCCTGCGATGATGGAAAGCTCACTACCTCAAGATGGAGACTATTCATCACTGAAATGTCAGAAGATATTTCTGAACTTGGAGTAGAAATCTGTTTGTCTGACTCTTTTACTACCCAGTTGTACAGTTATGTCATTTAAAGGCCAAGAAGAATAGATGTTCTCAATCTAGCAATGCATGAAGTCTATGCTTCTAAAAAAACCAATGTGAAGTTGCATGTATGTCTGCCCATGTGCTTAGTGGGAGGGAACCTGCTAGTTTTACAAAGGGAGCTCTATTACCAAATTTTTGAAACACACTTCATTTCTTTTCTCCTTTTCCTCATAAACATCTATACTAGATGAACAAAGGGCTTCTTTTATTTATTTGTTTTTCAGATTTTATTGTTTATTTTTAGTTACGTGTATGGGGTGGGAAGGAGCTGTGCACATGAGTGCAGTGTCCATAGAGGCCAGAAGAGGGCACCAGATCCCCCTGGAGCTGGAGTTACAGGTGGTTGTGAGCCACCTGGTGTGGGTGCTGGGAACTGAAGGAGCAGAATTTGCTCTTAACTGCTGAGCCAGTTTGTCAGCTCTATGCTTACTTTTAAAGATTTTCCCTGCTAACTTTCCTGAAAAGAAAGCACACCCAAGGCATTATGCACCTGAACAAAACTAACTCTGCTCCACTAATCTCAGTAATTAGATGGAGATTGGTCAACATACTAAAATTAAAAATGAGTGGTTGGGGCACACGGAAGCCAAAGGAAAGTACTTGATAAAAATTCTACCCAATGAGTTCTCCACACTGGATGGTAGCAATTTGATTCATTCAAGACCTTTTTTTGGTGGTGAAGTATGTCCTTGTGGAAACAAAAAAGTAAGTGACTTTTGGATCACCAAATCTCTCTCTCTCTCTCTCTCTCTCTCTCTCTCTCTCTCTCTCTCTCTCTCTCTCTTTCAATTTTTTTTAGAATTTTTATTTATTCATATGAGTGCTTTGCCTGCATGTGTGTGCACCACAGGCATGCCCGGTGCCTGAGGAAGTGGTGAGTCTCCATGTGGGTGCTGGGAACCGAACTCAGGTCCTTTACAAGAACAAGTGCTCTTAACCACCAAGCCAAGTCTCCAGCCCCTGCAAGCCTCTTTCTACCATTTCAGAACACTATTTCAGTTCTCTAACTTGTGGAAGCTCTGGGCCCATGATTTCTGCAGCTCGTACCCTGGCTACTCTTTGGGATCTTGCAGCAAATCCCTCTTCCCAAAGTCTACTATGTAAGATATTTGTTGTTGTTGTTGTGATGAAGGTGATGATGATGATGATGATGATGATGAGGAGGAGGAGGAGGAGGAGGAGGAGGAGGAGACAGGGTCTCTCTCTGTATCACTGGTTGGCCTGGAGCTCACTATGTAGACCAGACTGTCCAGAATCACACAGATCAGCCTGCCCCTGCATCCCAAGTGCTGGGATTAAAGGCATGCACTGCCACACCCAGGCTGTGTAAGACTCTTTTCAGCTCTGAAGATCCCAAAAGATGCCCCATTCTACCTCGTTCAGAAGTGCTTATGATGACTTCTTCCCATGCCCCATCATCCTCCGTGCGTGAGCTATCCAAGTTTCCCCAAATGTCTTCATTTAATCCTGCCCAAATTCTAAAATAATGGCTCTTAAATCTAAGGGTGCAAATAACCACTTAGAATCACGTTAAAGAAAGATTTACAGACCCCACACTCCAGAATTCTAAGTAAGTCTGGAGATGGGCTTTGGAACCTTCTTTCCAGGTTCCTTTGACATTCTGGTGTAGGCTGTGTGAAGCCCACATCTAGAGAACATTGCCCTAAAGGGTAACATTCCCCAATTTCCCTGATCAAAATGCCTCCCATGATCTTAATTATGAAGGTTCTCATTCAGTAAGTCTGGAGCTCTGTAATTTGCATTTTTCAATATTTATTTTTATTTTATGTATTTGGGTCTTTTGCATGAATATAGGTATGTACACCATGTGTGTGCAGTGCCCATGGAGGCCAGAAGAGGGCACTGGAACTGGAGTTACAGGTGGTTATGAGCATCTGTGTGGGTGCTAGAAATGGAAACCAGGTCCTCTGCAAAGGCAGCCAGTTCTCTTAACCACTGAGCCATCCCTTGAGCTGTTAATAAAGAAGGTCTTATAACTTCTACTTTCTGTGTGAGAAAACTGAAACTCAGGGTAATGTCTCCATAGTCTCATAGCTAGTTGACAGGGATGGAACTAGAGTCCAGCTGTTTTGAAGCAAATTCAGTGATCTTTCTAGTAGATCCCAAAAGCCATACCACCTACAGGAAACCTGAACTGAGCAGGCAGTTGATAGGTACTTGCTAAATTGAATACAATCCATGTATCATACTTTCTAGGCCCCAGACAGAGGAAGAACTATTTCGAAAGCATATTTACATGCCACTTTACCCAGCCTCACCCTGAGGCCTGTAACATAGTGCTCTGCCCTAGGGACTCAACAGATGTTTGTGAGCAAATGCATATGATATGATTACTGGACTGTGCACAGTTCCATCAGCAACCTCTGGCTATGCTCCAGGCTGTAAATGAGCTTCCCAGAACTGATCTGGATACTGCAGCTATAGTCTGACACGAACTGAATACAGCAGAGCTCCTGTAGTCTTAAAGGAACTGTTCTTTGTGCTGGGGGCTGGACCTGTTGGAACAGCAAGAGCCCTCTTGGGTGCTGCCAGGACTGGCTACTGACTCCAGATCCTTCTTGCTTGTTCAGCCTCTATTGTGACTTCCCCATTACTTCCCAATCTTTCTTAATTCTTTTTCTTCCTTTTATGTGTGTGGGTGTTTTCCTTGCATGTATGTCTGTGCACCACATGTGTATATTGTCTGTGGAAGCCCGAAGGTGTCAGATCTCCTGGGACTGGAGGTACAGAGGGCTTTGAGCCTCTATGTTGGTTCTGGGAATCAAACCTGGGTCTTTCTGGAAGAGCAGTCAGTGCTCTTAACACCCGATCCATCTCACCAGTCCCTAGCTTCCCATTCTTTAACACCTAGAACTCTGCTCTGTCCGTAAGCTCCACTGGACTCTGGAACATAGGACTATGCAGGACACAGCCCACAGATCACAGCTTTCCCTCTGTTCTGTGTGCTGCCCCTAACAGTCTTGTAGTACATTGACACTCAGTGAAGCTGTGATTACCGCACAACATGGGCAGGGAAAGAGCTCATGAGGCCCCACCCTTCTCAGAGGGGTTATTGATAGTTAATTGTGGCTGGGGTAATAGGTATGGCTTTCTTCAGTGATGTGGCCATTCATAAACTGCCCATACTCCAATAAATAATCTCCCACCTACACTTTGCAAGAAAGCTTGATTAAACTGAATCTTTCTCTCTCTCTCTCTCTCTCTCTCTCTCTCTCTCTCTCTCTCTCTCTCTCTCACACACACACACACACACACACACACACACACACACACACACACACAGCACAGCACACAGAAGATGGAGGCAGCTTGCTGTGAAGAAGTATTTCATTGAGCAGAGTGGTAATGAAAGAGAGTAATGGGGTATGTGAAAGTGACCACAATTCATTAAGGACGTGTACGAGACTGTGTAAGAGCAAAAATACATTCAAAAGGACCGCAACCAAAGACACCCACTCCTACCTCCTGGTGTATGTAGTGCTTACTGCCTGTTAAGAGACTCTTTTGGGCTATAGGAGCTTGTTAAAGTCTCACTACCCTAGTAGGCAGGGATTCTTATTGTCTCGATAGTATTGCCTAAGTAACTCACTCTCATCACACAGTGAGGGGCAGAGCAAGGACAGGAAGCCTGGCTGCTGAGACTGCACTCTAGACCAAGAAATGACACTTCTCGCTCCGGGTTCTTACTGCTCTGCTAGCTAGCTTGTGAACTTCACTGTTAACATCTCTTATAACATGGGCAGTTCGAAGCTGTCTTTACTACAGGTAAGAGCCAGATAAGCCAAAATCATAATTAACGTGATAATCAGTTAAGAGCAATATAAATGGTTGAAATTCCTCAAGAATAACTGAACTGGACTCAGAAAGTATGGTTAGAGCTGGGCATGGTGACATACAACTTTAATTCCAGCACTTGGGAGGCAGAAGCAGGTGAATTTCTGTGAGTTTGTGGACAGCCTGGTCTATATAGTGAGTTCCAGGTTAGCCAGGGCTGTGTAGAAAGACCCTGTCTCAAGAAACAAAACAAAACAAAACAAACAAACAAACAAAAAGAAAAAAACAAGAAAGAAAAAAAAGGAAGGAAGGAAGATAGGTTGGTTAGAGGAGAAAAATCTATTGACATAGAGTTAATCAAATGGCCACAGGTCAGGGAAAGAAATTCTTAGCTGTTTGTTTAACAATTATGCCATCCCAAGTCAAAAAGCCTCGACTTCCTAAACTGGAATATTAAGCTCTCCAGACACAATACAAACTAGTCAAGAATTTGTATGATATGAAAATTAGCTGAGAAGTCTCAACATTAGCTAGGATTTAATTTTAGACTTAGAAGCCTTTAAAAAAAATCAAAAGGAGGGGTTGAATGAACAGAAAAAGAAAATATTTTCAGGCTCTTGACAAAACTCCTTAATTAAGAAAAATTTTAAAAAAGAGCCAACTCCCCTTTGAAAGACTGTACATAGGAAGTTCTGGGGGATTCTTGTTTGTAACCATGCCTTGGAACTGGTCCTCACCTTGGGATGCCTGGTCAGGAGCAGGGAGACTGTAGCAGTAAAATCCTGTCCTTCAGGGATGGAATAACATTTCAAATCATGAAGCTGTCAGATATATTTCCAAGAAACATCCATCTGATGACTCAGTTCAGGACTATTTTGAGATGTTCATATGTGAGTATCAAAAGTCAAGAAAATGTTCATAATCTAGCTACCTGGGACAGTCCCTTCCATGAAGGCAGGACAGCCCCGACTGAGAGCTAGAGATGAAAGCAAGTTCCATCAGATAGGTTTGATGAAGCCGAAGAGCCCAGAACACTGTCTGTGGTACCCCCTCGGGCCCACACCAGTGATACATTTCCATCCTCCACACCAGTGATGCATTTCCATTCTCCAGTCAACATGCTTGTGCTTGTGGCTTCTGTAGGCGACCCAGAACTTTCAGGAAGTGGGCATGGCTGAGGTGACAAAGGAGTGACAGAAGGGGGCAGGACATCAACTGTCTAAAAAGAGGGAATTCTTGGCCTATAGGATGGGAAAGACATCAAGGTATAAGCATGTTCAGAACCGAGTAAGTAAAAGAGCGGAGGAAACAGGTGATAATTTATAAGGTGGGAGGTGGCCACAGAAATTCCCTCAAGAAAAGTGCCACCAGGGACAAAACAAAAGGGGAAACACGGGTGAACGTCTTGATACAGGAGACATGCAGCCCAATGGTGAGCTCTAAACCGTTATCCCTCTAAGCAAATCTCAAAACGACGTCTTTTTTGCTAACTGTTCCAAGATAGCCTCATTTTGCAGGCTTCACTTTCTGGAGCTGCTGTAAAGTTACTGTTATTACTAGTATTTAATTTTAGTCCCTTTAGTCCCTTTAGTCTTAGAAGCCTTTTTAAAAAATCAAAAGAAGGGGTTGCATGAACAGGAAAAGAAAATATTTTCAGGTTCATGACCAAACTCTTTTTTTTTTTTAAGATTTGTTTATTTATTATGTATACAATGTTCTGTTTGCATGTATCCCTGCAGGTCAGAAGAGGGAGCCAGATCTCATTACAGATAGTTGTGAGCCACCATATGGGTGTTGGGTATTGAACTCAGGACCTCTGGAAGAACAGCCTGTGTTCTTAAACTCTGAGCCATCTCTCGAGCCCCATGACCAAACTCTTTAATTAAGAAAAATAAAAAAAAAGCCAAATCCCCTTTAAAAGACTATACATAGGGAGCTCTAGGGAATTCTTGTTTGTAACCATGCCTCGGAACTGGTCCTCACCTTGGGACGCCTGGTCAGGAGCAGGGAGACTGTGTTAATAGATGTTCTCCACAAAATGCAAGAACGCTTACAATATTTCAGTTTGGGAGCTGGAGAGATGCTTTACAGGAAAGAGCAACTACTACTGTTGCTGAGGAGCTAAGTTCCCAGCACCCACATCAGGGGCTCACAAACACCTGTAACTCTAGCTCCACAGGATCCGACTCTGGCTTCTGGTTTCTGCAAGGGCACCCACACACTGTGCATGCACATGCATACACATCTGTGCATGCTCTGGCACACACACACACACACCCCACACACACATGCACAAATCATTTTAAAAGAAGCTAACTTGTGGATTCTTGCTTATTATTTATTTTTTAATTTTAATTTTTAAGGTGGGACCTTATATATCTCATGTTGGTCTTTATGAAACTCAGGGTTTTTTGAATGCTAGGCAAGCACTCTACCAACCAAGTACATCCTCAACCCCAAATTTTTGTGTTCTCCAGCCCCCAAAGTTAGCTTCTTATTAGGATGTCTTCCCCTACCATCCTCTGCTTTGATTCTATCCCATTCTGTTTTAATTAATGAATAAATTAATTTATTTATTTTGGAGACAGGGTTTCTCTGTGAAACAACTCTTTGTAGCTGCCTCTGCCTCCCAAGTCCTGGGATTAAATGTGTGCACCACCACCGCTCCTTCTGCTTCGATTCTAATGGTCAATGTCAGTCAGCCCAACAGAAAAAAAATACTTCTAGTGTGGAGGAAAGCAATCCATCCAGTCTCATAAGCTAACATATGCAACCTCTTTTGTTGAAGTCCTGAGCTAGCCAAACAACCTTTGAAATTGTATTTAGGAACACTGGGTTGATCTATTCCAGCAAGAGGAAATAAATACACACTATAAATAACCTGTTGCTATTTCTCGTGCACAGGTTGTCTTTTGTGGTGAATTAATAGATAGTTGTTTGATCTGAAAAGCAGCTGTGGCAGGGTTATTATGAGTCAGTTCTTTCTATACAGTGCCACCCGAAGGACTTCCTGGGACAATGCCTTGTTCAGTGCGGCCAGGAAAACTGAAGATGTGGTTCCTAATGCTATTTACTTGTAATTAATTCAGCTAGCTACATGTGCTGACTCATGGTTACCTATTTGAATGACACGCTTCTAGCCCCTTGTGACTCAACACATGGTCTGTGGCTCTGCAGCATTAATATCACCATGTTAGAAACACAGACTACTGGGCTCCTCTCTGGACTAGTGATTCAGAATCTCACTGTTGGCAAGCTTCCTCAGTGGTTTGTGTGCATATTTAAGAATATTAAGTGCAGTCAAGATCAAAAGAGCCTGAGGACACCTGTCCAAATTATAGATACCAACTCTTAAAACTGGCACCCAGCACAAAGGGCCTTTTTTCCCCCTGCTACTCCTGTCTGCCTTTCAAAAGAGGAGAGGGATAGGAGGAGAGAGCCTGGAAAGGCGGGGTCTAAAGGAAGAATGGGGAGGTCCAAGCAAGGTAGGAGGATGTACTTTTTCCAGGGATATTTGCATAAAACACAATGATAGTATTTCCTTGTCATTTATTGATCAAGGATAGTGGACATACAGGAGTTCATTGCATGCTTTTTGTATGTTTGAGACTTTTCAAAGTCAAAAAATAGATGTGATTTCAGAGATAACGTGTGTGAAAACAGCTTCAGGATGGCCCCCAGCCATCCTCTTCTACTGGACTTCATGCCTTCGTGTGGTCTCTTTCCGTCAGGATCTGTCTATGTGACCAAAGTGGAGATGACAGCAACCCTTTAAAGAGCTGGGTCATCGTGACTTCTGTCTGCACGGTTTTGGACCTCTTGCCCTGAGGGAAGCTGTCCTGTTGGGGCACTTAAGCAGTCTTGAGACCTGACCTTCCGGAGAGTCACTGAGTTCTTGCCAACAGCCAACCATCTGAGGGATCCATGGGACTTTCTGTGAAAGCTGACCCTCTGGTCCTGGTCAAGTTTTCTGATGACCAGCTTCCATGTGGCATGTACCTGCAACTGAGAAACCGCTAGGCCAGGACTGACTAGCATGCTTCTCAGAAACTCTGTTTCAGCAATTGGTTTCATGATTTCTCCTTCCCTCTTCTCTAAAAAGGACCCCCATCTTCCCTGACTTTTCACCCATACCTGGAATAAATAGGGAAGGAAAAAAAAATCCTTTCAGATCGTGCGTAAGGTTAACATGCTTATATCCCTTGAAGAGATAATACAGTCACTTAAATTCACAGTAAAACCTATGGGACAGATATACGTTCGAGACAGGGTTTCTCTGTGCAGTTTTGGTGCCTGTCCTGGAGCTCGCTCTGTAGACCAGGCTGGCCTCGAACTCACAGAGATCCACCTTCTGCTTCCGGGAGTGCTGGGATTAAAGGCATGCGCCGCCGCCGCCTGGTTACATTCTTTCTTTTTAAAACTCGTAGCAAGCTAATGTGTTGAGACATTAATTTCAGGCTTGGTCTTGCTACTGCAAACGACTAGAAAGAAAAATTTGGTAATTTCTCCCTTGGTGACCACTATCTCAGGAATGGTCTTAGTTCGTCCTACACCCCGCCCCAATCATCAGTGTCATACACTGATTAACAGCTTGTGTTTGGGGTCCGGGTTACCCTACAGAAAACACCTCAAACGCCCCACCACTGGCCTTCATTTTTGGGAATTAGGTTAATGGGGAAACTACGGGACTCACCCCGCCATCAGAAAATACAGGTCCTACTTTGGGAAGAAGACAAAGGAGAGAGCTGCATAGGATGGGCAATGGGGCGAGCACCATGGGTTGTCTGCGGAAGGACACACCTCCCAATGACACTCAGGCTTGCAGGCTCTGCAGCGGTGCTCTCCAGTGGTTCTCCAAGGTGTACGGACTAGTGGCATCAAGAATTGGTGGGGGAAAGCAGAATAAAGCTCTTCCCCCAAATTTTGGGGACTTCACAGCTCCATAGAGAAAGCAGGAGGAACATCAAAAAATGTGACTAATGAATTTCCCGCCAACACTGAAGAGCGGGAGTCGAGCCAGACTTCTTTAATTAGGAAAATTAAAAGACGTGTGACGCTCCTTGCCCCGGCGTCAATTCCCTGGCTCCAGCGAACTCACTCCTGGTAGGCTTACTTCTCCTGACAGTGGGTTTGAGCAGGAAGAGAGGC
Organism: Peromyscus californicus insignis; assembly: GCF_007827085.1. Taxonomy (NCBI): domain Eukaryota; kingdom Metazoa; phylum Chordata; class Mammalia; order Rodentia; family Cricetidae; genus Peromyscus; species Peromyscus californicus. The sequence goes on from NW_026294617.1 coordinate 86,322,717, forward strand.
ACTGGGGCTTGAGCAGGATGGAGAAAGGGGAGCCAGGGGGGAGAGGCGCTGAAGGAGCCCCTGGCGCTCGCTTGGGGCCCCGCGCGCAGGTTCGCCGAGGAAGTGACCCCTGACTCGAGCCGGCGGCCCGCGTGTCCGCCGGGGGAGCCGGAGCCAAACACACGCACGTGCGCCCCGCCCCCGCCGCGCGCACGCGCCCCGAGGCTCCGGCGGCGGCGACGGGCGCGCGCGCGGTGCTCGCTGCCCCCACGCTGCTCCCTCGGCTGGGATCGCGGCGTCTCCCGCTCGCCGCACTGCTCCACGCCTGGCCCGTGGGTCCGGAGGCGGCAGTCGTGCGTGGGCTCGGGCGGACGGGCGCGGCGGTCGAGGCGAGGCGGCGGCGGCGGCGGCGGCGGCGCGGGTGGACAGCGCGGAACCCGGCAAGTTCCTCGCAGGCGATGTCGCCGGGCGCGGGCCCCTGCGTACGCCGGGCGCCGTGACAGGCCGGCCGGGGAGGCGCGGACGGGGGAGGCCGCGACGGAGCTCCCGGACTGGCCATGGGCTGAGACGCATCCTCGCAGAGCAGGTGCGGTGACCGGAGGTTCTGGGGAGGGAGCCCGCGCCACAGGCCCCGGAAACCTGCGGCCCTTCCTAGCCCGGTACCCTGTTGACCTTCCCCTCGACTCCTCGGGGAAAGGCCCTGATGACCCCGCCTCCAAACCTCGAGTGTGCAATCCCTGTGACACCCCACCACTACCGCCGCAGGTGACACGCTGTGCATACCCTCACTTTATACCCGCGACCCCAACCCACCGGGGCTTTGCACCAATGCCTCTAATGCCCTAGGATTTTGAGCCCACAGTCTGCCTGCACTGAGCCTGGGAACTACCCGAGATCGCTTCCTCTTTCTACTCGACCAAAGGGGTGGGAGCAGGGGTGGGAGGGGAAAGTGGGAGTGGTGGTCCATCCTTCTGAGTCCTTGGTGACTACAAACCCATGCTCTTTCTCTCAAGCCTGTAGTGAAAGTGACCCTTCCATACTCCACCAGAACATGCCGGGGTGACTCCCTCCCAGATCGTCCTGTGGCCTTCCTCGCTCTCCCCAGTGACACTATGCAACCCCAGCGTGACCTGCGAGGCCTCTGGCTCCTGCTGCTCTCCTTGTTCCTGCTTCTCTTTGAGGTAGCCAAGGCCGGCCGAGCTGTGGTTAGCTGTCCCGCCAACTGCCTGTGCGCCAGCAACATCCTCAGCTGCTCCAAGCAGCAGCTGCCCAATGTGCCCCAGTCTTTACCCAGCTACACAGCACTTCTGGACCTCAGCCACAACAACTTGAGCCGGCTCCGGGCGGAGTGGACCCCCACCCGTCTGATTAATCTGCACTCCCTACTGCTGAGCCATAACCACCTGAACTTCATCTCCTCCGAGGCCTTTGTCCCAGTACCCAACCTGCGGTACCTGGACCTCTCCTCCAACCATCTTCACACGCTGGATGAGTTCCTGTTCAGCGATCTGCAGGCACTGGAAGTGCTTCTGCTCTACAATAACCACATCGTGGTGGTGGACCGCTATGCCTTCGAGGACATGGCCCAGCTGCAGAAACTCTACTTGAGCCAGAATCAGATCTCTCGCTTCCCTCTGGAACTGATCAAGGATGGCCACAAATTACCCAAACTTATGCTCTTGGATCTGTCGTCCAACAAGCTGAAGAAGTTGCCGCTGACCGACCTGCAGAAATTGCCAGCATGGGTCAAGAACGGGCTGTACCTGCACAACAACCCCCTGGAATGTGACTGCAAGCTCTACCAGCTCTTTTCGCACTGGCAGTACCGGCAGCTGAGTTCCGTGATGGACTTCCAGGAGGATCTCTACTGCGTGCATTCCAAGAAGCTGCACAACGTCTTCAATCTGGATTTCTTCAATTGCAGCGAGTACAAGGAAAGTGCCTGGGAGGCTCACCTGGGAGATACCTTGACCATCACGTGTGATACCAAACAGCAAGGGATGACCAAAGTGTGGGTGACACCGAGCAATGAACAGGTGCTAAATCAGGGGGCCAATGGCACAGTGACTGTGTCCAAGGATGGCAGTCTTCATTTTAAAAAGGTGCAGGTGGAGGATGGGGGTGTGTATACCTGCTACGCCATGGGGGAGACTTTCAATGAGACACTGTCTGTGGAGTTGAAAGTGTACAACTTCACCTTGCACGGACACCATGACACCCTGAACACAGCCTATACCACCCTGGTAGGCTGTATCCTCAGTGTGGTCCTGGTCCTCATATACTTGTACCTCACCCCTTGCCGCTGCTGGTGTCGGGGTGTGGAGAAGCCTTCCAGCCATCAAGGGGATAGCCTCAGCTCTTCCATGCTCAGTACCACACCCAACCATGATCCGATGGCTGGTGGGGACAAGGATGATGGTTTTGACCGGCGGGTGGCCTTCCTGGAACCTGCTGGACCCGGGCAGGGTCAAAATGGCAAACTCAAGCCAGGCAACACTCTGCCGGTGCCCGAGGCAACAGGCAAGGGCCAACGGAGGATGTCAGATCCTGAGTCTGTCAGCTCGGTCTTCTCTGATACACCCATTGTGGTGTGAGCAGGATAGGTTGGTGGGGAGGTTCTGCCCCAGGAGAGGTAGTGTACCCCTGAGGGATAGGAGGGGATGGAAGAGAGGGCTGGCTGCCCAAGGGAGTGGGTTCTTCCTGACCACCAGGGAATTGGTCATGGGCACAAGAGCAGGCAAGACCCCAGTGACGGTGTGGATGCTGTGAGTTTCACATACGGATATATTAATCCTCAGGCAGATGCCACACCCCTACCCAAAGCCTTGGCTATTCTCAGTGTGGTAGAGGAGGAGGGATGCGTCTGAGTTGGATGGGAATGAGGAAAGGGGTGAGGGGAAGAGCAGATTCCCTAAACTTTTTTGAGGTCATCCCTAGCTCCTTAAGAGAAAACCATTTGAAAAACAATTTTTTTCTGTCTCTGCCCACCCACACCTGTGAAGTTGTGTGTGTTGGGGGAGCCTCCACAGGAGCCATGCTGGGATGCTGCAGTATCTTCTCTGGTCAGGAAGTCACATCCAGAGCTAGAGGATGGGAAACGTTTGGAAAATGAGTCAGGGAAAGATGGAGGCCTGGCTCTATAGCACTGCCTAAAGCTGCCGTGAGACTTCTCACTAAAGCTGTCTTCTTTCCCCGGGAGTCCTGAGTAGGTGGATTTTTGCAGGAGTCTGGCCTCTTGCCTGTTAGTTATGGCAGCAATATAGGATGTGGTATCTGTGCCTTGTCCTGGGGCAAGTGGCACAGATAGATACAGAATGAATTAAAGGGTCCCTGTCATAGCGTAAAATTTGTAGATAGGATATAAATTCCGGGTAGGCTAATTTCCTGGCTGGGGGAAATCTTTGGTTAGTATTTGACTCCCAGTGTATATCTGTTGGGACCACAGGAGGGGATGCTGAAGGCGGAGCATTATGGATACCTGCCATCAATGTGGCACAAGGGCCAATCTTACTGAAAGGATGAGGAAAACCAGCCTCTTTGATGTAGCAGCCAGCCAGACCTACCTGATTTTCTGTGTGTGACCTCTCTTCAGTTAGCCTTCTAATCAACTTAGGTGGGGTTCTGAGCCCTCCATGTTATGCTGCTCTGCAGAGGGAGGAGTCCAGTAAAGTCTGGTCTTGCTCAGTTGGACTAGGTCTGGAGAGAGACAGGACCCAACATTTATCTTCTCCCTGCTGACAAGGCTGCCTCACTCCTGCTGCAAAGCCAAACTGTGGAATTTTGTTATCTGCAGGGTTGGAACCTAGTGGTCCCTGTCCCAGAATGGCGCTACAGTGTGGCTTAGAGTCCTGCCCTCCCCACCAGGCTCTAAGGCAGTCTTGCAACAGAGGCGTAAGGGGCACTAAGCTTTGAAAAGGAAGTTCCACCATACCATTCCTCTCTGTTGGAGGGCAGTGCAGTTGTGGCTGTCAGAGCAGAGAGACTTCAAGAAAAAAGAGAAGAAGAAACCCAGCCTTAGCTTCCATCCAGGCTTGCAAAATGTTTTGGGTACAGAGATGTTCCGCCCATCGCCCTTTGACCATCCTGCAGGCCCAAGAGCTTTGGAAGGGGGGGTGAGCAGGGCGGAGGTGAAAGTATTCCCCCGCGTTGGTCTTTTTTCAGTGTCTTTTCTTTCCCGTGTTTCCTGTAGTTGGAGATTGTCCAGGTCCTCCAGTTTCCTGACCTGCTTTTTAGGTTCCAAGAGGTGTTGTTTACCTATGGTGAGGGCTGCTTAGTACTAGGAGGGCCTGCCCGGCTGCCTCTAAGGACTGGGGAAGCGAAAATGAAGTAAACATTGTCTTCTGTCTGCTCCTGGGATCTCAAGGCTGCTGTCAATCCTTTATTAGTAACCTACTTTTGTCAAGAGAGAGGTGCAGCGATTCCCCCTAAGTAGTTGCATGCTCATTAGGTATGCATGCTCATAGGAATGCATGCACACCAGCACCTTGACCTCCACCAGGACAGTGAATCTGTGGCCCCCTCTAGAATGGCCTCCACCCACGCGCACAACTTCTCACACACAATTTCCTCACGCTGTAGGAGAGACAGTGACCGTGCCAGGCTCTTCCAATGCACAAGCTCTTGTACTTTCATTTCTGACTGCCCTGGACTTTTACCCATCTCTCCGTGGTTCTGAATAACTTCTCTGCAGAGGCTGGAGTTAGGGGGACCACACGTGGAAGTCTTTGGGAGGAGGGGTGGTGAGGTACCAGCTGCTTCGTCAGACTCCACACATTTATAAGACAGAAAGCTAGAACCAGAGCAGTGAAGGACCCCAAAGGATGCTGGTCGTGGCTAAGTAGCTCTGAGTTGTTCTTCCTGTGTTACCTGTCCTGATAGATAAGGGTTGGAGAGGGAAGCTGTTGGGCTGTATTCCAAAGACTAATGGGAACTTTGTCAACAGAGGTTCAAGAGCCAGACCTCTGTCCTCAGGCTCATTAGGAAATGAGAAAATCTCTTATGTGGCAGATTCCTCTCTTGACACCATCTAGAGCTGTAAACCTCTTTAAGATGGAGGTCAAATGAAGTTTGCCTTTGGGGGCATTCTAGCTGAGCTCCTGAGGACTAGGAGGGCCATTTTCTGTGTAAGTCCTACTCTGCAGCCCCAATCTCTCCACTATATCCACTAACTTGGGCCCTAGTTTGAGACACCTGGAGGACATGTCTGGATGCCACCAGGACATTTACCTGACTGGTCTCTTGTGGTCTCAGTTCTTATAACCCAATGGTAGCTCTCTTCTTATAGGCAGGGGGATGTATGTGTATCTGTATCCCACATGTATAATCCCATTAGACCTTGGAAAGAAAGCTGCCAGGTGTAGCTCTAAGGAAGGTTGACTTTCACCCCACCTGCACCCATAAACTGTGTTTCCCAGGAAGGAGAAGCAGGTGTCTCTGGAGACAGGATGTGACAGGGCTCTACAGTCTGTGTAATTATCTGTGATCTTTTTCTTTGCTGTATCTATGGGTCCTCTGAAAGAGGCCAGGAAAGGGTGACCCATCTGGGGAGAACAAAGCCAACTTCCCGGTTTTGTGTATGTTCTTGCCTCTGTAATTCCTTTATCCTGTCTAGGACTCCTCCTCCCACTGTGTACACCAGGCTGGCACACCTCAGAGCCAATGGGCTCTATAACTAGACAATGACCATTAAACCTGGCTTGAGTCTCTGCTCTGGCACAGTTTGTGGATGGTTTATTTATCTTAGCCTGTGGGTGGGTTCAGCATACTTCAAAAGGGTGTGATACATCTAAAGAGAGAATCTCTTTTAAGTGTTGTTATCTTCATCGTCTAGGAATTAAGTGTAAAATATCCAGGCAATAAGATTAGACAAGAGAATGGCAAACTTTTTCTTCTAAGGCAGAGAGTAAATATTTGGGGCTTTATAGGCTTCACCATTTATTAAACTTCAGCTGCACTGATACAGTAGACAGATGTCCACAGACAGTGTATAGATGAATGACTGTGGTTCCGTCCCAATGTAGTAATCTGCTAGAGTCAAATGCCCAAGGCAGAGTGTTTTATGAGGAAAAAAGGTTGACTGAGCTTACAGTTTTAGAGGGTGAAAGTCCAAGATCCGGTGGTCGTATCTGTTGTGCATGTCGTGAGAGCCTCATGGAGTATGTCACAATAATGGAAGGGCATGCAGAAGAGATCACGTGGTGAGACAGGAAGCGAGAGAGACTCAGGGGTCTGGCTTGCTCTTTGTCTAACAGCTTGCTCATATAAGAACTAACCAGGGTCCTATGAGAACTACATTAATGTCTTCTAAGGATGATGCCCCCAATGACCTAATTAGCTCTCACTAGACCCTATGTCTTAAGGGTTTCACCTTTCAGCTATACCACACTGGGGTCCAAGCTTCTAGGACACGAATCTTTTAGGTACTTATTCGAATCACTGCTGAAATATAGCAAACAATGAAATTTTACTTATGGACATTAAAATGTTAATGTCTTTTGAATCTGTTTCAACCAGTTAAAAATGTAAAAGCCACCAATCTTATAGACCACACAAAATCAGGCAGGGGTTGGTCTGCCCAAAAGGCCGTAGTTTCCCAGCCTCTGAAACAGAGTCTCAAAAGCAGCATCACAGTGCCTGAGCAAGCAAGAGTCTTGATATCCTGGGCTAGGGCTTGTGATGATTTCCTGGATCCCTAAGGAGGAGGGTTGCCTCCCTACGGGCTTCTCTTAAAAGGCTAGATCAAGCTTTCTAATTGGTACAATGGGAAAATGCTTGGGTTGGGAGGTTGCTTTTTTTTTTTTTTTTTAAATGGTGGGAAACAGCTCACTTTCATAAAATTTTGATTATTACCAGGATATTTTCATCTTGGGCTAAAAGCATATTCATCTAATGGGTATGTTAATACTCAATGACTGCTACATGTACAGTAAGTATTCTGCAGAATAGAAAAAAAATGGAATTTTTACTTTTTTCTTATAGACATACCCTACCAGAAAATGGACTAGACTATGCTCTGACTAGGCTCTTGGGGCTTCTGGAAGGGACTGTCCTGGTAGATCGAAAGAGGGTGAGGACTAGGCCTATACCACCCTACTTATTGCCAGATCTCAGCTGACCTTAGAAGCTAAGTAGGGTCAGTCCAGGTTTGTACTTGGATGGGAGACTGGAGAGGGAAGACATTTATAATTACCCTGACCTCTGAGTCACTGCAGCCCTCTCCTGTCTGCGAAGTTATCTGTCTCATCTTGGGAGGAACAGTGGAACCACTCCACCTCCAGTCACATCAAGTCAGTAAGGGACATACAGATGTTGAGGTCAGAGCTCTCCCATAGTCCACATCTGCGTATTTTCTCGTCTTTACAAAGTTGCTTTTGCTATGCTGTCTCCTGGTTCAGAGGGCGGTGCTGGTAGAGAACAGGCTGGGAAGACTTCTTGGAGTTCTCCCCTTTATGTTTTCTGAGCTCTCTCACCTTCCAAACCCGTATCTCTTCTGCTTTTTCTGCTCATCCCACTCCTAAGCCACAAGCTCCCTGGATCGTGGTCAGGATATGCAGTTTGTCTGTCAGGTCTCGCAAGACTTTCCCCCATCCCCCTCAGGCAGCACTTCAGGGGGAACAGAGAAGGCTGATGTGACAGATTGAGAGTCCAGTGCATGGGCTAGCCTAGTCTTTCTTCACCTGATCTCCCAGCTCCTCCCCTTTCTGTATTTGTACCACTTATCTTGTCTCCTAGGCAACCAATGGTGATGCTGCACTTTCCCCACCCACATGGCAAAAAAAGCTCGGGCCCTGCAGTAAGGACAGTTGGCTTTTTTGGTCAGGCCACGGGGAGTCTATGCTGGCTGTTTCCTCTCCCAGGGCTTTGAAAGGGAAGGCTAAGCTGCCAGTCAGGCACTTTCATCAGGCTCAGACACTGACCGGGAGAAGGTATCAAATGGCCAGGATCCTTAGAAGTACCCCGAGGCCTTCCCTTCCGGTGTGTGCCAGCCTGGTTACTGTCCCTGGAGCCAGGCAGTGCTTTGCACTTCTCTCCTCTGACCTCCCACTGCTCCCTCGGTTTGGTCTAAGTGTCACTGCTAGGACACACTGGGAGATAACTGAGAACCTATCTCAAAGATAGGGTTCTGGGAGCCGCTCAGGTCACTACTGACCCAAAACCAACCCCTCAGATTCCATAGACTAGCCTGACAGGGTTTCTTCACCGGCTTCAAAGGCAGGCTAAAAACCTCTTTGGGAACTTCTGACAATGGCTGGCTGATTAATAACGGACTGCTGTTCTCTGACATCTGTGACTAGCCACGCTTTCTGGGATAAGGTAGTCCCAGCAGAGGTAATCTGTTTGGGTTAAGCCCCGCCCAGTGCTGACCATCTCCTTCCAACCCCTGTCCAAGGCGGTTCTGGGGCACTGCTCTCCCATCCTCAGCTTCTGGCGAGAGTGGCTAAGGCTAAAGTAGTGTTTCATTCCTGGATCCCAGGACAGAGACAACAGTTCAGATAAAAAAAGACAGATGTTCAAGTCTGAGTGCTGCTGTTGGTTCTGCTTGCCTTCTGCTCTGGCCAAATGCTCCCTGCCCTCAGACAATGGAATGGAAAGTATCCTTCCTCTTAACTGAAAGTTTACATAGAACTGCTTGAGAGAGAGAGAGAGAGCGAGAGAGAGAGAGAGAGAGAGAGAGAGCGAGAGAGAGAGAGAGAGAGAGAGAGAGAGAGAGAGAGAGAGAGAGAGAGAGAGAGTACATGAGTGCTTGTGTGGTAATTCCAGCAAAGCATTTTCAGGAGGAGAGGACACTATGGTCTTAACTCCAAGAGCCTAAAACAGGAAAACTGTGGACCTCTGGAAGTCAAAAGACATGTACTTCACAGAGTCAGGGTGGTGCTGCAGTGATCACTCCTTTTTTTTTTTTTTTCTCGAGACAAGATTTCTCTGTGTAGCCTTGGCTGTCCTGGATCTCGCTCTGTAGACCAGGCTGGCCTCAAACTCAGAGAGATCTGCCTGCCTCTGCCTCCCGAGTGCTGGGATCAAAAGCGTGCACCACCACGTCCAGCTGCAGTGATCACTACTATTGATCCTTTCTCTGTGTTGTACTCTTCTTTTAGAAGGGCAGAGTTAGGAAAGAGAGATGTAGATAAATTATGACCAAAGCTCCCGGCTGAGACCTGACCCTTCCGATTAGACCTGGAGGAAGCTGCATTGACGCAGATCTGTGATCAGCCCTGTGGCTTGACCACACTGGGTAAGCAGTATGTAAGACAAACCTCAGTAACCATGATCTTGGTGGCCTCTCTTAAAGGAAGAGATAGATGACCTTGCATCCAAAAGTAAGAAATCCAAAAGTAAGTCTCCCTCTGAGACTTGGGTCCCCCTGAGCTCATCTCCTACAGTTTATTGCCTCCTTAAGAAGCATAAAGCCCAGAGCCAGGCTGAGGGAGAGGAAAGGACAGAACATCCCATCTGCTTTCCATTTGTTTAATGCTTTGAACCTTGTTCTCTTGTCTAGCCCTCACAACATCCCTGTGAGGTAGGATGAGAAGCAAATGGTTTGCCTATGTCACCCAATGTTAGGAGCTGAGACACTCCTACATCAGATTTCCCGGTGTCCATGCTGACACACCTTTCAGTTCATGACACACAGGTTCTTTGTGCCAGTCACAGACAAGGGTATTGGGGGGGGGTACTAACCCAGAAACTTTCTCGCTCTCTAAGCTTGCTTAAGGGCATTCAGGAAGAACGCCCCGCAGAGGCCAAGGCAAGCACACAGGAGTACTAGAGGTTTGGGGTCATCAGCTACCACAGCCATGGTGGTCTCAGTTGAGCATACTGTATTCTCTGTGTACCTTGGCCTTCCTGCTTCCTCTCAGAGAAAATCCTCAGGCATGGTCAGGCAGCAAGAATCCCGACTCCCTCTCTCACAGTGTCTTCCCATGCTGTTACACGCCAAAGCCCAGAAAGAGGGGGAAGGTGAAGGCTGGCTGACTCAGCCTGCAAGTGCTTAGAGATCTGGAGTGAAAGGCCCCAGCACCATTCAACTAATGATTATTATTAACTCTGAACAGGCCTTGGCACAGCAGCCAGCTGGCTCAGGGGGGATGCCTGGATCTCCCACAGTGAGGTTTGAAAAACAAGACCCACGGCAGCCATGCATGGGGGTGGAAAGGTGGGGACAATGAGAGACGGGGCAGGCCAGTGTCATGGAGGAAGGGTGGCCTGCCTTGGGAGGGGGAGAGCATGCACAGGCTGGCAAGTGATAGCAGCCTATCTTGGATGGGGATGACAGCCAGAGAAGGAAGCGAGAGTTCTCAGTGCCGAGCTCCTGTCATTCATTCGCTGCCACCCCCAGCCCCAATGGGACTCCAAGAAAAGGGAGGGTATGGGAACAAAAGGGCCCCTGAGAGGACTCCAAACCTGAACAGTATGCCCATTACCATTTGGATCTGATACAAAACTATCTCTCTAATGCCCTCAAGGTTGAGTCTGAGTATAATCAAGCTTGGAACACAATCAAATATGGAATCAGGACTTAGCACGATATGGAAATTTGTGCAAATGATGGGCGACTTTTAAATCTTGAGCATCCTGAGTGTCATCCCCCGCCCCACTTTAAAAAGCAAAACAGGCTGACTACTAGCAGCTTCCCCTAGTCAAGGAACACTGGCAAAGGACAGCCATGTGTGTCCCCCCCTCCGGTCCCTGCCTCGCTGCTGAGAAGCCCAGGTAGTATCCAGACACTGGAAGATACAAAGAGGAAGGGGCAGGCAGTGTGGGGAAGAGGGAGCACACAGCCAGGAGGCATATGCAGCCGGCAGCCACAGATCCCAGCTGGAGGAAGAGTACCCTGGCACCGAGGTCTAATGGTTGTCCAGCTGCTGCCCCAGGATGTGAGGGCAGGTGGTGATGGAGAAATGGCAAGACAGGAGGGGAGAGAAGTCCCCCCCCCCAAATCTAGCCTGCCAGCCATCCTGGTGACCTGCTCCCTACACTGTGGTCAGATCCCTAAGCAGGAGACCACTGCTACCTGTGTCCTCTCTGCTCTGCACCAATGCCCTCCAGGCCCACTGGTCAGAGGAAGCGACAGCTGGGTCCCTTCTTCCTGCAGAATATAAATGACTCCCCTTCCTCCCAGGGCTGGGAATAGACATCAGATGGCACAGCCCACGCAAACTGCCGGCTGTCAGCACGCCTGCCCGCCCGCCCACCAGCCCCCGCACCACCTGGGAGGAGGCAACACCTCAAGCAGGCTCAGGCTTTCCGGCATTGCCTCTGTGCTCTGAGAACAAGCTGCTGAACTTTACCTGGCCCACCCTAGGGAGGCCCCAGCAATGGCCTCGATGAGGGGAGGAGATGGAGCCCTACATCAAAGTGACCCTAGTGAGAAGCTCTTTCATGTGGCCCAGTAACCATTCCTTCCAAGCTCACAGCACATTGGATAGCTTGAGAGGGAGACAGGGTATTGAAAAAGACAAGAATGGTTCCCCTCGGCACTGCAGGAGTCTCTGTTCGGTAAGCTGTATTTAGAGAGCTTATGAGAGATGCTGTCTCCCTGAGGAAAAGCATCGTGAGGTCCACTGAGAGGACACTTCTACCCGACAGTCCCCATTCTTGAACTATTGAATCCCACCCACCTTGTTCCTGAGCCACTTGGAGAAGAGGCCTTAAATCTTTAGAGAATCAGAGACATGTGACAGACACTTTTCCTTTGTCTCTGGACCTGGAGCTCCAGCCCCTATACTGCAGGCCTCCCAGAGTCTCTGATGGGCTCTGTCTCCCAGGTGGAAAACTGCATGGTACCTTTCCTGGCTCAGCAGTATCCAGTCCTTATTAGGCTCTACAGAGGGCCCATCTCCTGGACAGACCCACACCATAGCTAACTAGTTTGACATCCAGCCCTCACCAACAAGGATGCTCTGGGGAACTCAGCTGGACCAAGGAGGTATCTTGGCAGGGAAGAGAGCCCAGTCGGTACTGAAATCATCCCATTCTCAAGCCAAGGGGATGGCAGGAGACAACAACTAAGGAGAACTTAAATGACAAGGAGAGACGGGCAACCAGGGAGACACGATGCTCCTTGGATCAAGAGGGCCCCACTCCCTGGTTTTTATTTTGTTCTAAAAGCTTCAGAATAGTTCCCTGGAGCAATGTGCTAAGTAAGTACTCTAAGCCCTAAGAGCAAAGTGTAAGATGCCCAGAGCTACTCTGCCCTGAGAATGATGTCAAGAGCACACCCAGATTCTACAGTCTAGACCCAGAGGTAGCCTGAAGGAAGTCCTTAGCTGAGCTAAGGACTCCAAGAGTCCAGGGCTTGGCTAAGGCCAATGCCCTCCTGTTCCTCCAAAGAACTTCAAAGTGACTTTAGTGCCTTCACTATCTTATTGTCCAGGGGACCCTCACCTTGGCCCCTTCTTTCCACAGTTCATGGCCCTTGTTCCTTGGCTCAGGAGTCAAGTCAGCACAGATTTCTGAAGGGTACAAGGAAGAGTGGATGAAAGAATTACATCCTGAGCTGTCCGCATGGTCCAGAGCTAAGAGGGTATTCAGTGACAACCATCTGCCAGACACTGAATGTTAAAGGTAAGGGACTTTCAGATGGGGAAACTGAGGTCCTGAGATATGAAACGTGTCTAAGGTTGACTGTACAACACAGCCAAAGAGACCACAGTACTGCTTTTCCAAAAGGGACCCCAATGTCTGTGACTGTCATTCATAACCAACAGGAATCCAACTCTTCATCAGGCACATAGGTAATCACCACCATCACCATCACCATCACCACCACCACCTAATGCTTCTGTATCCCATCAAAAGTGAGGCTTTAGGTTCTCCAGAACCTTCTACTTGCACCCAGTAGTACATTTCCCCATTGGAGCCCACCAGATCATCCCTCAGCAGTAGCAGCTAGGGTTTCTGCACCCTGTGGCTTAGCCATGAAGTGCAAAAATTCGTCTGCTTCTGAAGTGGGTCCCGTGAAGATCAAGGAACTGCTGAAGTCCAAGGAGAGAATCTCACCTAGGTTCAGAGTTCTGAGGCATTCACATTTCCACTTTCTTCCTTGGCAAGTAGGCGCTGGAGATCTGGTGCATGATCACCAGGGCTGGGTACACTGGTAGTGCCAGGCACAGGTACCAGGCTGCACCTTTAATCTGGGCCTGGAACCACACTGAGTACATGCCCAAGAGCACCGTTACTGTAGCCATCAAGTAGACAACCAGGCCACATGTCAGATGGTAGAGCTTGAGGCGAGCCACCCTTGAGACCCGGGCTGCCCGGGGACAGAGGAGGCCAAGCCCACACAGTGCTTGTCCCCCAGTGGCCAACAGTGTCAGAGCTCCTGCCCAGCTATGCCAGGATGCCAGATGGGACAGCTCACTGCGGATCTTGCTGGAGATAATGAAGCCCAAGCCCAGGAGAGCACAGAGGATGGTCATGGTCTGCCCTGCCCAGTGGAGTCGGATCCGGGTCTTTCGAGAGCAGAAGAAGAACAGGGAGTGCTCAGGCGAGAAGAGCAGGATGGCTTCAGCCATGCAGAGACAGAACTGTAAACACAGGAGAAGGCCAGTGAGCCCCTAGTCTGCATGGAGCCTGGGGAAAAGGAGGTGTTAGCATACATCCAGAAAACGTGGGGAAGCTTAACAGACTTCCAGCCTCACATACGCCCTTTCTGGACCACAGAACAGCAAACATTGAACTTTCACCTCAATTCTGAGGACAAGGCCTTGAAAACATCCCTCTCACGTCTTCCTTTCTGCCCCTAGAGGAGAAATACCCCCCTCCCCAACCTCAACCCCCCTGACAGTTTACTCCATTTCCCCCACTCATATAGGTTTCAGGAAAAGATGAAGCTCTCTTTCCCCCATCTTTCTGACAGTTTACTACATTTCCCCCACTCATATAGGTTTCAGGAAAAGATGAAGCTCTCTTTCCCCCATCTTTCTGATCCTTAGAAAGGCCGGAAAAATGCTGGGTGGGGGTGACGCACGCCTTTAATCCCAGCACTGGGGAGGCAGAGCCAGGGGATCTCTCTGAGTTCGAGGCCAGCCTGTTCTACAGAGTGAGAGCCGGGAAAGGCACCAAAACTACACAGAGAAACCCTGTCTCGAAAAACCCGGGGGGAAAAAAAAAGCCGAAAAACTGAATGCTTCCCCAAGGGGTAAGCTAAGTATATCCAAACTCACCGCCAAGGCCATGAACACAGGGTGCCAGGAGAAAAGACCTAAGTAAGAATCAAAGAGAATAGGCTGACGGCTAGGCATCACTGATAATTGCAAAGACCTGGCCATAAGGGAAAGGTCAGCATACCGTCTCAAGCCTAAGCAAGAATCGGGAGCTTATCTCAAAGGAGTAGCGGCTAAGGGGCCCTTACACCACCTTGGCCTGGGTTCTGCATATGCTGCCAGCCCAGTTCTAGAGTAGACCTTAGTCTGCCCAGGACCCTCCTCACGCTGTTCCATAAGGGGCCTCATTCTAAGGAAGCGTCAGTTCTGTCTTTTGAAGTCCCACCCTCCCAGGACTTCCGGGGCCCCGCCCACTAGGCCTTTACAACCACTCTACGACCCGCCCCTCCTCCGCCGAGGGTCTAGGTTTCTCGTTTCCCAGCGCGCCCAAAGCGGGCCCCCACCAGCACCTAGGCTCCGCCCCTTCCACGGCCCCACCCCTCCTCGCACACTCACTGGTTCCTGGCCGGGACAGCACAATCAGAAAGATGGTGAAGCCCAAAGCTATCAGGTGCGCCAAGATCCCACTGCCTCTCCGCAGCCAGCGGGTCAGTCTCGGCTCCCTCGCTGGAGCCGGAACCAGACCTACCTCCTCGGGCTGCATGGCAATGCCAAGCCGGCGGGTACAGTCCAGCAACCAGAGGCTTCTTCCGGGTTTGCGACCGCGGAGGCGGTGGCAGCGGCGGCGGCGGCGGCTACAGGAGAGGCTCCTCCCCGGGGAGGCTGCGGGGCCGTGTGGCGGAGGCGCCCACAGCGCCCTCTGCAGGCTGGGGGGGAAGCGCCTCGGCCCCGAAGGGCGGCTCCCGGAAACCTCCATTGACATAACCAGGCTCCCAACCCACCTTCATTTCTACCTTTGTATCCACAAGGGTATATAGCTCAAGCAGCCTGTGAAAATTACATCCGTAGCAACTGGTATCAGCGAAACCCCAAATCACACACTTGGTTCGCTGACCCAAGAACGTGACCCAGTGCTTTGAACAGTTTTCCAGAAGTACTGGATTCCCCTGGCTGCTCACTCTCCAGACATTTCTGGCTTGTTCGAGACAAGATTCCTCCCTGCCTACATATAAAAGAAAAGACAAAGCCAAAACATAGTGACCCACACCTGGTGAATTCAAGGATGAGAACCAAAAGATGTAATCTCATCCCTATTTACAGGTGTAGTTGTCTCCCATAAGATACTCCAAAGATTTAGGGCACTTCCAGTCGGCCGCCTCCACAACAGCTGCACAGCCTCGAAAAGCAAGGTGATCCAGAGGAACCAGGGCCTCCCACAACCCCAAGTTCTGCAACACTATTACCTCCAACAAGATGGTCCAGCCTAGCTGAGAGAAGCTTTAACCCATTCTTCTGGGAAACTCACGGAAGAGGCCAAAACAGGCTGTCCAGGGGCTGGGGAGATGGCTCAGCGGTTAAGAACACGTACTCCTGTTGCACAGGACCTGAACATCCACATCAGGGGGTTCACAGCTTACTGTAACTAGCTCCAGGGGGATCCCACACTTCTGGCCTCTGCAGGCATCCCATGCACAGACCCACACACACACACATATGAGGGTGGGGGGGAGCTGGCCAGGATCCCTAGATCAGTGATCACCAAGCTCAACCTCTATATGGTTGAGAAACTAAGGCTGCTTTTAGAAGTGGGAAGGGCAAGAACAGCCAGAGAGACTGTTTGAGAGAAATAATTTGTAGAGGGATGGAAGCCCAGAGTTGCTAGAAAACCAGAAAAGGGCCAGAAGCTAACTCCCACAAACCCTCAGGACAAAAACCCCAGGGTAGAGTCAAAGTGTGACTCCCCCCACCCTTCTCATTTCCTGTCCCAGTGGAACAAGAGTTGTCTCTCTTAAGACTCTGGGGTGCCTTGCTCATTCAGAGATGCCTTATCATCCTCTCTGGAAGAGGATTCCCTGCGACACCAGCTCAGGTTTTGTGCACTGTGTGCGTGTGCTTGAGTGTGTACTGCTTATCGTCAGCCTCTTGGGATGGGGCTGGGGAGAGGAAGGACACTCATTCGGCTACATCATTTTTCATCCTTTTCTATGTTTCTGTTTTTATATTTTCTTAGCAGCAACAGAACAGGGAGACAGTCTTGAGGTATTTTAAAGAGTTTTTTTTTTTTTTCTTAAAAAAAATAATATAAAGTTATAAAAAGCGGCAGCAGCCTGGGGCCCGGATCTGGAGGGGAGGAGGTGCTGGCGGCTCCGTTGCAGTGGGCAGGCACTTTCTCGTTAATGGGCTTTTGACTGCAGGAAGACAAGAGGTAAGAGACAGGGTGAGGGTCGGGGCCTACCTGTCCTCCTTCCTAGTGAACGTCTGGGCTAACCCTTGAATTCCCTCAGCTGGCCTGATAAATACAACTGAGCGAGGGGAAAATGAATGCCAGCCTAACAGAGGCCGACTTGGGTCGTGAAGCTGGAGAATACACATGCACACACCTGTCCACACACAGGCAGACCCTTCACCAACTGTCAGATTTCCCTTCTAGGTGCCAGGACAGTGGGCATGCACCTACTCCATGCCTAAATCAGGAGCCCGTTACCCTGCCTCACCTCCCAGAAGTCCCTCCTTACAGAGATCACAGGGATAGGTCAAAGCAGGCTTCAAGAGAAAAGATACATAAACCTAACTGCAAGCTTTCCGAGAAACCTGGAGACCCTGCTGGAATCTGAAATGACTCTGTGGACTCTGAGTACTTGCTTTCTGTCCTAGTGCCAGAAGAACCGGAGGACCAGAGCAGCCCACCCACCCAGCTACTCAGCATGATGGGACCTAACTCCCTTTCCCTTAAGGAAAAGTAACTCCAAGTCCGAGCGGGAGGGTCGCGGACAGTCCAAAAAGAAGTGGTCCTTAGCTTAAAGCCCAAGTAAAGGTAGGATGGGACAGCATGTCCTAAGCCCGCAGGAGAAGACTGGGCACAGGAAAGGTCCCTCAGGAAAAAGCTCCAGTCACCTTGGACAGAGCTGACCAACCTCTCCCTACAGTAGACGGCCCAGTTCTCTCAACTTGCCCTTCATTCTCTTTTCTGGAGTCATTTCCTCAGCACCCTCTCCACGTCACATACCTACTGTGTTCCCCAGCCTCAGCCCTCCTGACCCCTCTCTGCCCATGTTCTTCAGGAAGCTGGACTGGTACCTTCAGTGTAGAGCACTTCTCCTCAAAGGCCAGGGCTGGACCTGGCTTCTTGCGACGCACAGGGCAGGTCCCATCAGGAGGGACACCGGCCTGACAGTGCTTGGCCTTGACTGGCCGGCAGTAAGTGGCCAGGTTTTTCCGCTTCTTGGCTACCTCCTCCTCAGAGAGGCAGTTGGTTGGCAGGACCTTGGCTGGGTGTCCAGCCGCTCCCCGGTTCTCTAGCTGAGAAGCCTTGACTGGTATGGGGGATGAGTGAGGGGAACCCCGACAGTCCAGGGGACCTGCTCTTTTCACTCTTGGCCCCACTGTTCCATTTAGCCCCATGCTCAGGGTGGTTTTAGTCTTGGCTGAGAGACCCCGACAGCCAGAGGGTTTGCCTTTTCCAGGAGGCTCCAGGATGCAGGTCCGTTTGAAAGTGGTAGGGCCAGGGGATAACTTCCGCTTTCGAGAAGGGGCCTCCATCTCTACCCCTTCCTTGCCTTTGGAGGACTTGCTGGCCTTGGAAGGTGGCAGCTTGCTGAAGGACGGAGATGGAGTGTTGGCAGGCAGTGGTGAGGTAATAGCCTGGCTACCGCCCATGCACTCTGCCTGGCTGCAGGCAGCTGCGACGCTGGGGGAGCCTGCAGGGTAGCTAGGGACAAGGCTGTCCTTGATGGGGGGTATGGAGGCTGGGCAGGCAGGGCGAAGGGGTGGGCCTGGAAGTCGGGGGCAGCTGCCCATAGAGGATGGACTCAGGGGATCAGATAAGGAGGGACTGACAAGATGGGACGGAGGTTCAGCCGCTGGTGGGATCTTCCTGCAGCAAAGAGAGAGCTTCACTGTGATACTGAGCAAACTCCAGGGCCTCCCTAATATATACCAGTCTCTGCACCTTGAGATGGCCAGCAAAGCCCCAAAGCTGCTGCCCCCTGCTGGGAAACACTGGAACTAAGAGCCCAGGAAGGCACAGGAGAAGGAATGACCTATCAGTACAAGGCATATGAAATAGCATGTAGACCCATTAACAGCCTGATTTCTGGTCTCAGTTTGGGCATTCCCCCATCCTACATTACCTAAAAGGTACTGGAAGTGATGGGTAAGAGTCTGGACTCACCCCTACCACCCACCCATGCCCTCCTCCAGGCTACCAAGTCCCACCCCTTCATACCACACTCAATTTGGGTTCTTAGCAATCAGCCAAAGCACGCCAGACTGGGGCTTCTGAAGCCCAAGTATACTCAAGCCTGAGAAAGGAAGTTCCGAGTCCACAAAACTCACTTCCACATGTGTGAACTGAGGTGCCGTTCTAGCATGGAGCTGAGTGCTGAGCAAAACCGGTCCAGCCGGCGGCTAAACACATAGCATCCTGGGCTCACCAGCCGGCTTCCAAATGTGCAAAACTAGAGGCAGAGAAAAGAGCATGGTTGATAGGGCCTGAGATATAGGAAGGCATCTGCCTACAAGACTTAGCCACCCTCCGTCCCAGCTCCCTGTCCTGTGTCCTTACCGCCTGTGGCCTAGGTGGCCGGGTTGCATAATGGCAGTCAGGGGGAAGGTGGAGGTCATCAGATGTCCCCTCCTCCTCACTCTCCTCACTGGAGGCCTGGGCCCCACCCCGGGGCAGAGGGAAGGGAAATAGGCCTGGATCCCCATCACCACCACAGGGACCTTCATCATCCACCTCACTCTCAGAGGAGGCCTGGGACCTGGAAGGGCCAAAGGGATATGAGGATGATGTGAATGATGTCGGGTCAGAGTCGGGGTGTCCACGCTCAAATAGCCAGGGTAGACACACCCTTCTGGGTACTCGGAGGAAGAGGAAGGGTTCGGGAAAGTACAATATAACTCTCTAAGTAAGAGACAGAACCAAGGGCTTCCAAGGGCTTCTCTCCCCAGCGTCTTCCTAGGCCTTGCCTCTTCAGGAAGAAAACTGCTTCAGACTCGCTTCCTCCAGAAAGTCTTCCCAGCTTAACTACACCCAGCACTGCTCAGCCTAGTCAGCTCCCTCAACCCTCTTCTCCACCATCACTCCTGTGAGCTTGTCTGGGAGCTGAGCCTGTGTTTCATGTCTACCCCTCGTACTACAGGTGGAGCTGCATGTAAGTCTCCTTCAGTAAGGCAGGCTCCCCCCAGAGTCCAGTACAGCCTCCGCACACAAAGGGGCCTGTGGATGACTACACAGTAGTACTGCTTTACCCAGGACCCTGACCCGTTCAGCTCCCCGTTGACAAGTGCTAACTCAAGGGAGTAGCTGAAAAGAACGTTCCTCTCCCAGGTATTGTATCTGGCACACCTCACAGAGGCTGGAGTCCTGCAGCATGCTTGGGCAAGAATAGGGCAGTCACCTGCCTCACACCACTGGTAGGTTCTAGGTATCTTCCCATGCTTAAGGGAAGTGAGCACATCTTCAGGATATTCCCTGGGCCCGTCTCCAGGGCTCCCTGGTATCCCCAAGTTAGATGGGGTTAGGATTCTGTACATACCTGGGAAGCGCACAGTATGGGTAGGCCTGCTTAGAACGAGCAGAGGTGTTGTTGGGGGCAGCTACTGCGGCCACACCCTGCACAGCAGAGGGAGGCTCCTGGGAGGGGCGCTCAAGAGCTGGTTCTTTTCGTCCTGGGCTCTTCTCCTTGGGAGACTCTCCCTTGCGAGAGCTGGCTTTCAGTTCAGCCACTAGCACATCAAAGTCCTTGGTCCTGCCTGGGACCTCTCTGCGTTGGTGCACTGAGTGGATCTAGAACACAGCCGGGGAGAGGATGGGGGAAGTGTAATTTGAGCAGGACTGAGGGGTATACGGCTTCTCTGACTGTGTGTGTGTGTGTGTGTGTGTGTGTGTGTGTGTGTGTGTGTGTGTGTTGGGTGGGGGTGTTTGTGTGTCTATTTTATTCTCTGATGGGGCTAAAACTCTCCGCTGGGTAAGGAGATCCAAAGGTACTCCCTGTCTACTGCTCATACCTTGCGTCCACCACGGATAGCTTCTTCTCCCCTTCCCTGGTGTACGCCTAGCCCCATGCCTTGAACTGAGTTTCCAATAACCTCTGATTCTCCTTTCCAAGGTCCCGTGTCTATGCTGACCCCATCACCGTGCAGAGGGATGGGGTTACCTTGCAGGTCAATAGACGTGTACAGATCTTCTTGGTCTCTGGATTTATGACCCCACACTGCCTGTTGAGGTCAAACTCTTTACCTGTGGGGAAAGAGGTTCCAATGAATTCAAGTCCTTTTTTTTGTTGTTGTTGTGGTCCAAGGAAGAATCTGACCTCTTCCTGCCAAGAAGCAGGACTAAGGCAGAAGAGCCTCACCCTCAGGTCTTGCTACCTGCTAGGCATGAACTCCCCCAGCCCCATTCCTGGCCCAGGTACTCTTGGAAGACTAGCAGCCCAAAGCAGGGCAGCCCATACCAAGAAGCAAATGCAGCCACAGGCATCTGAGATGCCAGGAAAACCAGCTGTGGAATGTGAGGAAGGAGATCGTGGTCAACAGCCCAAGGTGAGAATGAGTGACTTTGCTGGCCTGGGCACAGGGTCTCTCAGACTAGCTCAGAGACCTAGACCAGCAAAGCTTCCTGGAACAAGCAGGACAGGAGGTAATGGGGCTTCTGTACCCTGGAAGCTGTAATGGCCAGACCTGGCCAGGTCCACTCCTTCCTGACCTCAAACCTTTCTGGCCCCCAAACAAAGAAGCCCAGTGAAGTCTCCACTCTGCCTTTCTGAGCCCATGTCTATAACTACTCACGAGCCATCTTTCGGTGGGTTTTAGGAGGCAGCCTGGCTCCACTGGGCTCCTTCTCCGGGGGGCTGCCTTCGGCCCGGTGACTGGAGCCCTCACCAGGGATTAACTCGATGTTCTCTCTGCCAGGAGGTTCTTTAGGAGAGGGGGCCGTGGGGACTTTTCCAGGGGAGTCCTTGGGGAGGCCTCCTGGCTGACTGAGGAAAGCAGAGGGTGGAGCCACCCTGACTCCATGTCCATCAGGCTTCGGGAGACTGGACATCTTCTCCAGATTCACCACAGGCACGAAAAGGCTACACGTGGAGAGAGGGACGGGCTGGGAGGTGGGGAGGCTGGGACTGGGGTCTGGACTCTAGCCCAGAGCCATCTCCTCCCTAGCTCTGGAACTTGGGTGGGCTCCAAGAGAGGCGTGGAAAAAAAGGGGAGCCCATGTTCCCTGGAATATATGGAGAGGAGCTGCAGATGGGGTTAGCTATTTCTTGCTATGAGCAGTATCCTGCAACCCAGGGCTGTCAACCCTTTCCTGGGTCAAGGTCAGGGCTAGTCTCTGGGGGTTTCCAGCCTCTTACCAGAGGTTGTCCTTCTGGGTCTTCTCAGGAGGCTGATGGCCACGGCTCCGGGACCCCTGGCCCTTCTCCCTGGAGGAGGTTTTGGTGGGACCTGGGGCTCTACAAGCTGGGCCCTGCCCATTCACTACATGGCATTTCTGAGAGCTGGCAGGGGCTGGAGGTGGGGGTGGGGCCCGGGCATAAAGCTTGCTGAGGGGCCCATGTCTTCTTTCTGTCACCAGGAGGTGGAGAGAGCAACTGAGATGAGTGGTGGTGACCGCCTCCTTCCCCAGCCTCCTGACCAGCCCGCCAATCCTTTTACAGAATCTGGATTGCTAGAGCTTGGGTTGTGAGTCTGTCTCCTTCCCATTCAAAATTGAGCCTTTAAGATTCAAAACTCAAGACCACACTTCTGGACCCTCTTAACTCTACTGGATGTAGACGTTTGCTCAAACAACAGTCCTGATACCGACAACGCTCAATCTGTCCCCAGCACCGCCTTCCTTTACCCCACATGACCTCCCAACCGACACTATCCTAAGAGTTCCGTGTCCCACCTTCCTGTCCCCTTATCACCTCCCCGGGGCGCCCCTCACCGCAATGCTTCTGGAAGGCTTGAGGCTTCACCACCTGGCTGCAGTGGTTACATACGACCAAATAGAAGTCATCATGGGCAGGGCAGTGCCCGAAGATGGACATGTCTGCAAAGACAGAAGCCTTTATCACTGGGGTGCAGGACTCAGGAGTTCTCCAGAGCAAAGAACACTCTCACCCCACTACTTAGAAGGCACTCTGCCTTCCGACTGACATACGACAGGGTTTTCTGC
Organism: Peromyscus californicus insignis; assembly: GCF_007827085.1. Taxonomy (NCBI): domain Eukaryota; kingdom Metazoa; phylum Chordata; class Mammalia; order Rodentia; family Cricetidae; genus Peromyscus; species Peromyscus californicus. The sequence continues at coordinate 86,345,121 of NW_026294617.1, forward strand.
TGGATGCTCCCGGTTTCCACAGTTCAATCTAACCAGAACCAAACTGTACGGGCTTTCATGGGAGCGGGCACCAACCACATATGACTGGGATCTCCAACACAGGTCACAGGAGCCAGGGCAACTGGCTGACTCAGACCTATCAAAAGGGGGCTCCCCCCAGCAGTCTTGCTGCTTCAAGCTACCCCCCCCCCCCCCGGTGGAAGAGGAAAGAAAGGTGGTCCAATTTCCCGAGTCCCAGTCCTCTACATGTCGACTCCCACCTTCTTTAATGAGGGTCATGGCGTCCAACTTCTTCATGTTTTTGCTACTCTCCTCCAGTTCAGCCCCTGGAGGAGAAGCACAGCTCAGAAGGCCCATCTCCTTTCCCAGGACCCAGTGGTATGAAGCCCACACTCCCTGACAAGCACTCAGAATTGCTGGAGAAACTTGCAATGGGTCATTCACAAGTGTCTGTTTTTCCTTCACCTGCCCCTCTGAGATGAGATTACCCCATCAAGAAGGATCATTAAAGACCCTTCACTCCCAGGTACAGTACAAGGTTCTCCTGCTGACTCGGTGGGTAACTGGGTAAATGCCTCTTTTCTGGGTCTTGCTTCCCCATCTAAAAGGGAAATATTTCTACAGGTCCCTGAGTCCCTTTTTGAGACTGCTTACATGGGTCCTTTCTGCTACTCTGTGGCATCCCAGACAAGTACCCTCCCAGATCCCCACCCCCATAGCCTCATTTTGCTCCACCCAAGTTACCATAGTATCATCAAAGTTACACTCAGCTTCTCAGGTCCTGAACTGATAGGATGGCCATAGAGTAGAGAAACTGCTGTCTTTGGACCCTTTGGCATCTTCAAAGTCTCCTTGATCAGCTACGCAAGCCCCTCCCCTTCTTAGGGGGGCTTTGTCCAGGGGTTGCCCTTGTACCTCAGTGTCTGGGTTAATGACAAAAACATCTTAGCTGTGCAAAGCAGCTCTTTCCCCATCCCCCTACCTCATTCCTCACCCCCCTCCTCTAAGCCCCCTCCCTGTCCCTTGGGGGGAAAAAATCAATTCTGAGTCACCAAATCCGTCTGACTCCATTTCCGGTTCTCAGTGCACCTAGACCCTGACAAGGGCCCCATCTTAGCCCACTCAGCATGAGGCGGTCCAAGGGTGGCTGGCCTGTACTCCCTTCTAGGTCGGTTCTCTAATGCTCACTAACAGAGTTGCCCCTTTCTAGGAGGAGAAGATTATTGGCAATCGTAATATCCAGACATGAGTGGTAGTGGGTTAGGCATGCAAAAGACAAGGGGCAGCTCCCACTCTTTTAAGTCCCTTAAATGCAAGTGTGGAGAATGACAGAACAGAACTGGAAGTCAGTTGTCTCAAAAGAGAACAAGTGTCATTAGAGACTGCTCCATGAGATCTCCTCCTCCACCTCTTCGCACTTGCAAACTTCTTCAGGGGTGTGATGCTTGTTGTCACCCCGAGAGGCCACGAGGCCAGGTGCTCCCTGGGGCCCAGGAGACAAAGATCAGAAGGGGCTGCAGGCCTGCTCACCAAAGGCACTCAAGGGCCTACAGAAAATAGGGGTCAAGGGAGAGAGCCAAGGGGCAGGGCAAGAGGCCCAGGAACGGATGGAGGCTTGGAGGCAATGATGGTGGATGGACTGAAGGAGGGAGGTAGGGAGGATGGATGGATGGATGGATGGATGGATGGAGGATGCATGAACTAAAGCAGAGGGGGGTGGGGGTTCACGAATACTGCAGCGGGCAGGGAAACGTGGAAAACAGCTAAGGTGCGGGTCAAAAGGCGAAGGATCAAGGGGGTGATCAGGGGGGCACAGAAGTGGGGTGCGTGGGAAACACGTGGAGAGGACTGTTACAGATGGGTAGAGCCGGAGCAGGTGCAGGACGGATGGAAGCTGGAGGCCAGCGCACAAGAAGAAAGATAAAGGCAAGTAAAGTGAGGGGCAGGTACTGTGCACCCGCCGAGACAGAGGTGGGCAGGGTGGGCTGCAAGCGATGGGCCGGCGCTAGGACCCGGAGGCGCGAAGGTGGCAGAGCAGGCGGGCACTAGGACCCGGCGGGTCCTTTGTTTGGGGGGCCGGGGAGCCGGACGGCGGCTCTAGTCGGCGGCTCCCCTCAGCTGGAGGGGGCCCTAAGGGGGGAGGGGAGATAGTGATGGGGTCCCCGGACTCTAGTGTGGCTGTACTCACCATCTGCCGCAGGCAGGTCGGCCCGTTCCACCCACGAGCTCCAGCTCTGTCCCGCGAAGTCATCGAGACTCGGCACTCGCCGCTCCAGAGCGGCCATTGCTGCCACCGCGCGTTCACGCACCGCCATCACCGCCGCGGACGCGCGCCCGCCCCGGCGCCGCCGCCGCGCGGCCCCCTCCCCCCCCCACCCTCCCCCGACCGGGGGCACGCCTCCCTCTCCCCCTACCTTGCCAGTTCACTCTTTGCGCAAGCGCAGTTTGGGTCTCCTGCCACCACCTCCTTACTCCCGCACAGCTTTCTGGGAAGTGTAGTTGCGGAGGGGTGGTGATGCCTACAGAGCTGGCCGAGGGATCCCTTCCAAAATGCACAATCGCACGCGGGGAAGGAGAGATCAAAACCTCGGGATACCCTCTTCCAGCCCCTCTGCACACATTCTTTGCGCCACCAGTCCGCTCTCCCAAGCTTACTATGCACACCCGAGCCCCAAACCTCTCTCTGCCCAAGATAACCCTCTAAAGCCGTGCATCCGCCAGCTGGCTGGCGCCCCTTCCTGGGCTGGCGGCCACGAAGCGACTCTGCTCCCCTGTAGATCGAATGGGGTAGGTGCAGGGAGGTGGGCGCAGTGAATCAGAAGGGCAAGGGGAGGGAGTCTGCAGGACGTGCTGAAGGACACAGGGGTTGGAGTGGGGGAGGGCCCCGGCTCCTGTGCTGTTCCTCTGTGGGAAACCCACGCTGCCTTGATGCAGAACGGAGGGTTGGAGGTGCTGTTGTCTGGGTTTGGGAGGACCTGGCTGAGCTTGCCAAGATCACCTGTCAGTATGACAGAAGGCTATCTCGGAGCCAGAACCAGCCCCGGAACTAGGGTGGCCCCGAGGCTTCTGATGTTTGCGGTGTCTCTGCTGATCCATCTCTCTCCTCCTGGGAACTGCGATCGATAACCTGCACCGCCTCTTCCCAAATCCTGGCTGGACCCTGATTCCATCCATCATTTCTGCTTCTTTTTCTAATGAATATCTCTTCCCAAATCCTGGCTGGACCCTGATTCCATCCATCATTTCTGCTTCTTTTTCTAATGAATATTTTCACCGCTGGAAAAGCTGCTACTGAAGCCTTGGCATAGGGAGGTTTCTCATCATATCTATCTTTCCCCCACCTCGCTAAGGTCCAGAAAGTACCTTAATCACCCACCTTCTCTGCCGATAATATTTCTTCCCTCACACAAGGGACAAAAGTCTGCCTCCACCTCCTTCCCCATTCTCGTTGGAAATGAAATATTAATCCTCTTTTTCTTTCAATACCTCACACCTCACGCCATATTGCATCCCTTTGCCTAAAAGAAACCAAGTTTGGGAGCAAATAAGTCAAGGTCTGTGACTTTAAGACCGCAGACTTCCTGCTTTCCATATAAGAACAGTTTAACTATATAAAGAATAATATCCGAGGGCAGAAGTTGTAAGCCAAAGACTCACCCATAGGTGATCCCTAAGAGGCCCAGGAACCTGATGAGATTAAATGTAAAACTGTGTCCAAGTACATTTCTCTGGGGAATGTAAATGTAACGCACGACTGTCTGTCTGAAGGAGATGGAGGTGCAGGTTTGTACAGCATGAACCTTCTAGTAGAGAGGGAAGCATATGGCCCTCGACTCCTCCTTTGGGTCACAGATGGTAGGAGAGCAAATGGAGACAGCACTGTGGAAGCCACTATCTTTTGCCTTTTGAGTTTGATCCAAATTTGCTAATGAGTCTCAGTTTCTTTGGACTAATTGGGTGCCACCAAAAGAGTCGATGTCACCAGATGGGCTTGCCAGGAACAATTGCTCACCCAACAGACTCTATTGCCTCGGGTGCAGAGTGGAGAGGAGTCCAGGGATGTCTTGGTAGAAATGCTGATATTTGTCCAAGAACATAGAACAAGGGAAAAGGAGAGGAAAGAAATTCCCAGAAGTCCTCGGGTCTTGGCTTCTTTGTGGCAAATGTTCTCAGCACTGTTTATTCAAATGTGTTATAACAAGCACCAGAAAACAGCATGCAACATTCTCCCCGCATCCTTGATTTGCAATCTCAGAGACCCGTGGTCAGGATGTTGAAGGGAACTCATGTCTAAAAAAGGTCCAGGATGGGTGTCTCCACATGGTCAGAGTCTACCAGGGCAAAGGGCAAGTCCCCTGCTTGTTGGCCTCCTGCAACAGCTAGAGAAACCAGACACCTTCTCCTACTTCAGGCCGAACTAGGCAAAGCGGTGGTGCCAGCCCTGGATGGAGAGTCCTGTGAGGACAGCCCTGCCCTTGGCACTTACCCCTGTTCAGCCCCCTAGAGGGAATGAGGTGAAATGGTCTTTCCTCTTAGGGTGACCATGAAGAGAGAGGCCACAACCTAAACCAAGGCTCTTCTGGCCATGAACCAGTCAGAATCTTGGTGAGGAAGAGCCTTCTCAGTCCTAGAGAGACCTCTGGACTGAGAGTGCTCAGCGGGCATGGACATCTCCCTTCCTAAAGCAGGTGATGGGCCAGTTGCTAACTTAGGCCCCAAATGAGAACACTTTATCCATCACGTTTCAAATAAATTATAAATATAGACGCAGAATCCAAACACAGTTCGAATAGAAGCTGCTCACAGATCCCCACAGGGGCTTGCTTGAAGAAAAATGAAGGTCACCCCTTTGTCCTTTGTATCTTTAGAGCTGTAGGCAAAACTGTCCCCCTTGTCCTTAACCACGGGGACAACTTAGGATAGACAGTTTCAGATTTAGGAACATTCTCACCCCCATCAACTTTTTCCCTCCTTAAATTCTTTCCCTAAAATCTAAAACAGAAAACAAAAATTCCAAATTCTTTTAATGAAGGGCTCAGGAGCATCTAGAAGTGTGTAAATATCATACTCCCCCTCTCAAGTGGGGAATTATAACTCAAAGAAGAAATGGATGGCCCAAAGTTAAGGGTTCTAAGCCCTGGAAACCCAATTAATCCACATCTTGATGTGGGTAGCGTTGAGGAAGATGAAGAGGCTGGAGAGGGTTGGGACCTGTCTTGAGGACAGATTAGCACAGGACACATTCATCTTTGGGATATTAAGTGGGCCAGTTGGCACTAAATTGGGAAATGGCTGGATTCTTCCTTCTTCATCTCTCCCTGAGCAGCCCTACTGCCAGGAGAGACCAAGGGGTTTTGATCTGGATAGGAAGCAGATGGTATTTTTCCAGTTGGTGCCCTGAGACCTTGGGGCCCAAGGAGGGATGGAAGGAGGTATCAGGAAGAGGAGACCACCGAAACAAATATGGAACTGGGTCCCGAAGTGAAGAAGCACCAATAGCATCGGGCTGCCCAAGATTGGGGAAGGGGTAGAGTCTGGCTACTATATGGAAGCAAGGGAGGACTTCAAGAGATGAGGAGAGAGAACATCTCTTTGTAAAAATGAGAAAGGAAAGGTATGAAAGATCTAGAAAAGGTGCTGGTTTGAGAAAATGAGCAGACAGTAAGAGACAAGTGGGGCCATCTATCCATGTCCTGGGACTCCTGGGCACCTCAGCCTCATGATGGTCCTTTAGGCCCTCCCAGCACCCACAGGAATGAAAGGAAGGCCTGGGCAGACTTAAAAAAAAAAAAAAAAAGATCTTAAATGCCTCATCTCCAAAAGGTTAGGGAAGGGAGACGGGCTGTCAGGTGGGGGGTGGGGTGGGAGAAGGAAGTGGAAATATTCCTGGCCTTCTCATCTTGTTTCCTAAGTGTGAGACAAAACCAAGCCCAAGAAGGAGAAGGGAGTTGGGGGTTTCATGAGTAAGTGGAGTTTAGGGAGCTGCTGAAAGTGTTCCAGCTGAGGGAGAGGGAGAACTGAGGGCCTGGAAAACGTATTCTGCCAGCAACTTTCCTGACTCTCTTCCCTGAAGCTGCAACACAATGGCAACTCTGTCTGCTCCCACTGAGCCCCGGCCTCATGTGGATCCTAAGAGGGCCCGCCCGTGGATAGGGTAATGGGTCTCCCTGTTTGACACATGGTGGGAGCTGTGGACAAACAGAGGCCAGAGAGGAGATTAGGGAGCACACTGGGCTCTGGGAGGACTAGAGATAAGATACAGAGACCAGACGACACCACTGCTGGGCCCTCCACATGGGAATCGGAAATCTGGGCAAGGCTGCCGGCTGACTTCCCCTCCCCCACTGCACGGAGACTAGACAAGTGATAGCAAGGCAGCTTTTAGAGACCAGTGTTAGGATTCTAGTTTCCTCCCCTCACCTGCAGCAAGCAGAGGCTCTTTCTCAGAGACTTGAGAACACAAATTAAAGCCCAGTAAGATGCCTGAGTCCAGGCAGTGGACAAGAAGTACTGAGTTCCTGCCCTTTGCAGCTCCAGCAGGGTGAGGGATTAGGAAGCCAGTGGAGGACTGCCTGGGTTACCAATAGCTGATGCCTACGCATCCAGCGTCTCAAATCTCAAAGCCCAGAATGATGGGGGAAGGGAGCTGGAGGAGAAGGAAGGTCCTGTGGAAGCCGGAGGACATGAAGAGGTGCTGTCCAGGTCGGGAGTAGCCAGCTGTTCACTGCTTCTCCAACGCTCCCTGTTCTGCGGCACTCTCCTGGCTGGGGCCCTGGCCTTGGTCCTGGCCCTGTCCATGCCACGGTGTCTCTTTGAACACAAACCAACAGTTTCCAGCCCACAGGAAGAAGTTGATAAAGCCGAAGAGCTACAAAAGAAATCGAGAGTGTCTGTGAGAATCGTCAAGGAGCCGCATGAGAAACGGGAAGAGGAAGTGCACAGAGAGCTAGGTATAGAGGCAGAGTTCGAGGCCACTGTCATCAAGGGATTCTCTGGTGAAAGTGTCTAAACTCTATCCACAGTACTCATCCGCACTGTAGCTTGGTCCCTAGCTGAACCCCGCCCCAGGAATGCTAAGTAAATCAAGGATCACATGTCGGCCTGCTTGAGGTGAGGGAGACTGGAGCTGTCCAAGGTACTCCTCCAGGGAGAGAGACTCAGGGAAGGCTTTGTTCAAACATCTGTTGCTTGTTTTCTCTGTGTACCCAGGCTGTTCTAGAACCTGTAACCCTCCTGCCTCTGCCTGACAGGCTGTTGGTATTACAGGTGTGTGCCACCACACCAGCTCTATTCAAATATTTATTTTAAATGTTTTGAAAACCTTTAGTTTTTTTAGTGAGGGGTATTGGCTCATACCTTTAATCCCAGTACTCCGGTGGTAGAGGTAGGTGGATCTCTGAGTTCAAGGACAGCCTGGTATCTATAAGGTTCCAGAGCTACACTGAGAGACCTTGCCTCAAAACACACACAAAAAAAAAAGAAAGAAAAACAAACAAACAAACCTAACAAAACAAAAAACCTAACAAAAGAGGAGTTAGGGAGAAAGGAACTGATGTTTGCAATTCACTTTGAAAAGCGTTTTCACAAATGGATTGAGTTAACCATGGTGGTGCACACCTTTAGTCCTAGTAATTGTAAGGCAGAGACAGGCAGATCCCCATGAGTTGGAGACCAGTCTGTTCTATACAATGAGTTCCAGGCCAGCCAGGGTTATATAGTAAGACTCTGTCTCAAAATAATAATAATAATAATAATAATAATAATATCACCATCAATAAACAAGGCATGATGGTTTACACCTGCCTAATCCTAACATTTAGGAGATTAAGGAGGGAAGATTGCAAATTTGAGACCAATCTGAATCACACAACAGATAGGATCTCAAAACACAAATGAAAAGAAAAGCTGAGTGTAGTGGCATGAATCAGTAATCCCAGTACTTAGAAGGCTGAGGCAAGGGAATTGTGAGTTCAAAGGCAGCTTGGGCTATACATGTTCAAGGACAACTTGAGTTATATAGCAGGACTCGGTCTCAAAAATCAAAACAAAAAGCCAGGCGGTGGTGGCGCACGCCTTTAATCCCAGCACTCGGGAGGCAGAGCCAGGTGGATCTCTGTGAGTTCAAGGCCAGCCTGGACTACAAAGTAAGTTCCAGGAAAGGCGCAAAGCTACACAGAGAAACCCTGTCTCGAAAAACCAAAAAAGAACAAAAAAAAAAAAAAAAAAAACCCAAAAATAACAATAAGGAAAGATGAGTAAATACATATAAAACAGGTACACTGAAATGTTACATTTAGGTGGTGACTATGCAGGCCTTCCCTGTAAAGTATTTTCAATTTGGCTGGATATGTGAAAATTTTAACAATTAAAAATTGGAAGACAGAGCCGGGCGGTGGTGGCGCATGCCTTTAATCCCAGCACTCGGGAGGCAGAGGCAGGCGGATCTCTGTGAGTTCGAGGCCAGGCTGGTCTCCAAAGCGAGTTCCAGGAAAGGCGCAAAGCTACACAGAGAAACCCTGTCTCGAAAAACCAAAATAAATAAATAAATAAATAAATAAATAAAAAATTGGAAGACAGACTTGTGCATGGTTTCAGAAGGCTCCCTGATGCACTAGCCATGAAACATTTCAATTGTTGGTCTTGGGGAGGTCTGAAGCATTTTCTGAGTGGGAATGGGGTGTCTGTGAAGACAAGAGGTCATTTGAGAAGCTTAATGCTGCGGGCGGGTATTTATCAGCTTATAGAGATACATCTCAACATTGCAACAACTACAATGGTTAAAACTTGGACTGCCTGCCAGCTGAACCCACCACTGCCACCCAAACCCATTCCAGTAGGGAAGGCTAACTGACAAGGGGCGGTTTCTCTCTCACACTGGTCCACTCACAGCTCTGAGGCCAGTCCCAGCCCTAAGCTCCCTCTCCTGAGACACATGGCCAAAGAGGCAAGAAAGGGTAGCCTCCAGGGCAGCTAAAAGTGGGGAGGGGAGATAGTAAAGGAGTGACTCGGATTCTTCTCATGCCAAAGTGTCTTCTCAGGTCAATATCAGATGCAGGGTTACTAGTCTAGATGCAGAGCTTATGGGCTCTGGGGACACGTTCTCTAGTCTTCTCAGAACCAGCTAGCTGGGACAGCTGGGCTTGTGTGCCTTTCCCAGACACAGGTCTCACCACAGAAATGTTAGCTAGCCCCATCGAGGGTGTGGCTCCGGCACTGCATACTGCATCCTCTCCGTGACACACGGACATGGCTGCAGTCAGGCTGGATGGCCGTGTGGCCCCTTTGACATCAGTCAAGCCCTTGCCCCAGGCAGCTGCAGCAACCAGCCAGAAGAAGGTGAAGGAGACAGTCACGCAGAAATCCTAGGAGGAGCAGAGGGAAGAAGACATATTCAGAATGGCCCCGTGGTCACCGGTCTCTTTTCTTTCCTCTTGTCACACCAGAATCCTGAGCTCCCCAGACAGCTGAAGACTCTGTTCAGTACCACCAAAGGAATGCTGCCACTCAGACTGCCATACCCCTGCCCTTTGAACTAAGGTTAGGCGATGAGCTGCCAAGCTATCTACTGGTAACCCTCCCTCCTTGCAACCCAAGTGACTTAAACTCCCCACTCTTTCCTCCCCGCTTCCCTTTGACCACCACTGTTCAAACTATAAGTAACGAAGAAGGCAGATTCAGAAGACAATTGAGGTCTCTAAAGCCTACTTCCCATCTTGAATGTCTGAGATACAGAGGAAGTAAAGGAAATAATACTAATAATAAATAGCTCTCATTGAGAATAACTATATGTGAGATGCTGCACATATACACATATTTTACCCTCCTAAGACACTTGACACAAGTATTCATTACTTCATCTTTATTTTATAGCCAAGGAAATTAAGGTGTCGAGAGGCTGAGTAATTTGTCTAATGTCACACAGCTACTATGAGCAAGTGCTGGGATTTGAACCCAGTTAGGTTAGCTCTAGATTCTGCTTGATAGAGATACTGCTTTGCCTCCTCTGACTGCAAACAAAGCAAGAAAGGTTGGTAGGGCAGAGGTTCCCCTCCACACGTAGGTATCAAGGACTCAGAAGCCATCGCTTTTGACGTCCCCTCCATCTCTGACCTCAGCCTTCTGACAAATGGCTCCTCCATTTCCTGGTCCCATCCCTCTGGGCTGGGCTCACTCACCACCAGTGGGAAGCGTTTGTTCTCTGTGTAAAGGTTGTGGAAGCGCAGGTAGAGGACAAGAGCAGCCATTGTATAGAAGAAGGAAAAGATGCCAAGGGTCACAAAGAACTCAGCGGGGGCAGAGAAGTCTCCCATGAGGTGCATGGTTTTGGAGGTGGAGTCGTCATCACAGAGAGGCATCTCATACTGGACCCGGTGCAACCTGCAGGTGGCAAGGAAGCCATGCTGAGTCAGGGCCCGCCTCTCTTGCCCTGCCCAAGAAGGGCCCCTGTGTTGGTTCTCACCCTGGGAAAGGAGTCATATAGGTAGGAACTTCTGAGGAAATCTTATAGTCAAGACAGGAGCTGCCTCAAGATTCTACTCTTTTTTTTTTTTTTCTGGTAGTACTGGGGGTTGAACATGGGTCTTACGCATGCTAGGCAAGTGCTTTACCCTAGTCCAAGATTCCATCCAAGCCCTATGTTCCCCATCAGCAGCCACTCCATACCCACCCATCCGGCCAGAAATGGTCTCCCTGAATTTCTAAGTATCTCTAGGGACCTTTAAGTCATAAGATATACAGTCCAACTATTTCTGATAGACAAACCACTAGACAAAATAGATCCATTTTGCCCTTAGAAACAGACAAGCACGTATTAAGTAGTGGGCAAATTAGGGTTTGAATTACCCATTCACAGACTTGATTTAGCCCTCCCTGATTTGGCCACATTGAACAAAATAAAGTGGGAAATACAGCTCGTTGTGTACAAGAGATACTTAGTCTAAGCTGGGGGCTGAAATGGTTTCAGACATTCTGAAAAGATGAGCTCTGTCTTCATCCTCTTATGAACACACATTCCCTCCTCCTTAGGCTCCCAAATACTCAGGGGTTAGTATCCACTTCCTGGTCAAGATGTACCTCCTTGTATTTGGGTGACATCACGTGAGCATTTCGCATCTATTGTTTAATATCTAAACTCTAACCAGCTTCCTTCCTTCGAGCACAGAGGAATCTGCCGAGGGTTAGGGAGAGCTGTCACTGGCCCAGAATCCTACTACCCTTCCCCCGCCGCACCAGCTGGAGTTTCTCCGTTTGAGCTGTGGAGATCTGCCATTGCCTGAGTGTGGACTGGACCATTATGACAATGATATGTCCGTGTTTCACTCTGGTCAGAGTGTCTGAAATGGCTAGAGGACAGAATGATCCAGGTCTTGTTCTATTTTGATCTAGAGCAGCACACAGTAAATGGTCTTTGGGTTGTGTGTCCTGTGAGCAGAAATAAATGAGTGACAGGAGGCTGGCAGGAGCAGGGGAAGAAGAAAGCCCTGCTAACCTAGGGTCAGAACCAGTCCCTACTCACCTGAAGGGGTAGCCGAACAAAACAATGATGGAGCTCACGTCCTTGGCTTGGTTGTTGCAGCGAACCATGGCTCCCGTCTCCCCGCTGTAAGAGCCGCAGGACCCGAAGGCGAAAATAGCAAAGAGCTAAAAGAAAGGGAAGCCGCTTTGAGAGTCAGAAGGTCTCTCCCGTCCAAGGTAAAGAACCACCCTTTGACTCCAGAGGGTGCAGGTGCTTCCTTTTCTCAAGTTCCTCCTGGTAGGGACCCTCAGCGGCCATTCTTCTCTCAACTCCAAATATTGTATTCTCTGAACAAAGCAGTGGGCCAAGTGAGCAAATGAAGAAGACCAACCCTGAGTGTGGTCTCAAGGGAGGGGAAGCGAGAGGGAACGGTTTCCAGACCTCTCTATTGGGCACGGCACTGGGGACCACACATAGCTTCTTTAAGATAACGACTAACACCAAACCTCTGTGATTCTGGCTTTGGAAATGTCTGTTTCAAAGCTAGACTCTCCCCCCCCCCCCACCCCCGAAAACAAGAGATCAGACATAGATCAAGCCAGATCAGGCATGCCTGGGATGTTTTTCATTTAATTTCATTTTCATTCTCTCTCGACCAGTCATGGACTCTTGCCCTTACTTTATTTCTAACTTCCAGTAGTTTCTTCCCTCACTGGGGGTATGGTGGAAGGAGGCTTCTACCGAGCCATTTCATGGTACTGTCAGCCTGACTTTTCTTCCCCGAAAGCGTATACCCTTTCGGCAACGGCGCCCGCTGGTGAATGTTGACAGGGCCTGGCTCAAGCCCAGAGGAAAGTATCGTCCACTTTCCTTATCAGCCTCTACTATTCCCCACTGCTGTTCCTCTTTGTAATCTGCTGATGCTGCCATTTCCCAGTGGCCAGAAGCGGGGGTGGCTCAGACCACTCGCACTGTTTCCCTTTCCACCTTTCGTCACGGCTGACTACACCTTCTGTCTTGAGTAATATGAAGTGTCCCCGTCCTATGATTCTCCCGTTTCTTTCTGGAGGAACACACGCTGATTAGAACAGAAAGAAAGAAACTGCAGGCTCTTGTTCTCCCCTATTGTCTGGTCAGCCCATTTCCTGTGCACCCACCTTTGGCATGATACTAATATTCTTATTAAATGATGAATATATTCTGTTAGTTATTTGCTTCTATCTGCTTCGCTGTCACCCAGTCAGTGTTTTGGACATTAAACAAGAAGAAGACAGAAATCTATACTCCGGGCCTACATCTAATCAAGAATAGAGTTGTGCATTATTTCTCTAATGCTGGTTGAAGTGAAAAGAGATCTAGATTAGGAGTCAGGAAACCCAGTTTGGCCTTGTAACTCATTCTCTGGGTGGCTTGGCTCTCCAAGTCCCAGTTTCTACATTTCTAAAAGGAAGGACCTGGGGTTTATTTAAAGGCTGCTTCCAGCTCTGGAATTCTTCCACCGTCTGAAGTTAATGCTATCAGCAGAGCATGCTCTTGGCCGGGTTTACCGACAGCTGTGCTCTGCTCCTGGGTGGTATCCAGTGCTACCGCCATGCCTCGCATGGCCTGGCCTGGCTGAGCTCAATGCTGGAGCCGTTGACTGCTCTCTAAAGGTCATGTGTGCCCCTGTTTTCAGTAGAGTTGTTCCAAAGGAGTGGGAGTTGTCTATACAGGCAGCGATACCCAGGAAAGCAGACAGTGTAGCCTGCCTGCAGTGCCTACGTAGCTTCCATATCTGAGCTAAGCTCTGAAAGCTGCAGTAGAGCACTGTTAGCTCATCTTCCTGACAGAGCCAGGGACAGAGAGAAGTCACTAGACGCCTTTGTATCATCACCCTTAACATACTCAAAGCTGGCCTCTCGAGCAAAACAATGAACCTTCTCTAGCTCTTCCTCTGAGGGGTTTTCTTATCTTCACTCACTCTGTGACTCTCGGACTCCTCATAGAAGTCCTTATTCCTCTTGGTTTCTAGTGTCTAGAACAGGACACAATCAGCGTGTTACATTTGAGGAAGGGCAGCATAGTTGGGTGTATTTTTTTTATTATTCATTAACTGTTAGTCAGTGAGTATAGGGAAACATGTACAGATTCCTAGCTTGGGGCAGTGAATACCAAGTATGGAACCTTTTCTTCTCTGGGCACTGGTGAACATCTGCCGAAAGCTGGCATTTCTCAAGTATGTACCTGTACCAGTCACTTTAGCAGAGAGAGCGAGAGACAGAGACAGAGACAGACAGACAGACACAGACACAGACACAGACACAGACACAGACACAAACACAGACAGACAGACAAACAGGGGTGCTGTCCTCATGGAGCTCATGCCTTAGAACTATACTATTCAACAGGTAGTGTCCAGCTAACTATGGCTATTGAAAATACTTCAAATAAAATGGAACAAAAGCTAAGATTCAGTTGCTCAGTCATACCAGCCACATAGCAAGTGCTCAGTAGTCACATTCAGCAAACCACCACTCTACTGATCAGCATGGATTACAGAACTTTCCCATCATCAATGAAAATTCTCAGTCTAAATGATGAGGTTCAGGTCAGAAAATTATGAGCCCTCCTCTGATTCTTCAGAAAGCAAAATACACTCATAACCACTTTGCTGTTAATTGTTTATTCTTTTCTATTTTGATTCTCTGAAAGCTAGGAATATCTAAACATTATCTGTAGTAGTTTTTTTTTTTTTTTGCTTATCTGAGTGTGTGTTTATTTATTCATTTTGTGGTGCCCAGTGTTAAACAAAGGGCCTTAAGTATGCTAGACAAGCACTCTACTATAAACCCATATCTCCAAACACAGACCACCACAATCTGTGGTGCCAGAGAGCAGAGTTAGTGGATAACAGAAAAATCTGATAGGTTCTCAGAGCAGTGGGAACAAAAGACCTCAGACATTATTAGACCAGTGGTTTCCTTTCACTTCTGGATGCAGAAGCACTCCTTCCTCTGATTCAGTGATGTTCTCAAATCATATTTAGCTAATGTGAGGGGGGGTTTCACATCCACAGCTCCTGATTCCTGTTCGGGGCTCCTCCTACTTCATTCATTCAACTGAAACTAGGCATCTACCTTGTGCCCTGATACTAGAGATATGGAGGTGAGTAAGACTGTACCGCAGAGTTCCTACGGCTGAAGAGGCGGTCTCTTCTGTGCAGTGCATGTTACAAGGAGGAAGGGAGGAAGGCAGGCACTCTGCTCTGGGCTGCACGAGCAGAGATACCAGTCCAGCCCATTCACAGCTTCAACCCCTCTACTTTTCTGTACCAGATTGCTTCCTGCCATAACCATGTAGGGAACTAAGCCCCAGAAACAAGAGAAGAAGAACTTGAAACTAATCTTCACACACACACACACACACACACACACACACACACACACACACACACACACACACACAAGGCTGTGAGATAACACACTGATCACAAAGAACCAAGATGGGGTACCCGAGAGCAGGGGAGTTTCTGGAGCTCTGAAACTGCAAATGGTGATGGTTGAACTTTGCCCTCTACCTCCCCCTCTCCTCCCCCGCCCCCCCCCCCTTTGAATCTCTTTGAAAAGATAGAATAACCTTCTCAGTTTAAGGTTAGGGCTCCACTCTGATGCTGGCTGGCTTGCTGGTTGTAATGGAGTGTCAACCCGGAGAGCACTAACCCCCAGGGATTAGTGCTCAAAGCACAAGAACATGGGTTTTTTTCCCCCTGAGTCCTGATTCACAACCATCTCTTGGTGCTATGGATTCTGACAGTGTCCATTCAAAATCTCCAATAGAAAAAAAAAAAGTGCACCAAACAAATAAAAACAAATTCCACCAATGAAATAGCTTCCTCGTATTATAGATACCAAAGCCCATCCCCTCTACTCCCAAATCGTCAGCCCTCATCAGGAGCGGGTATTTGGATAAAGTTAATACGATCTATTCCTTGTAAGGAAATGGAGTCCCATATGACCGAGTCACCTGGATTCTCCTGTACCTTGCGTTCAAACCGAACGGTTGGCAGTGGTGTTCGCGTAATCTCACCAAAGGATGACTCTCACGGGACAGTCTGCATAAGGGGGAGAATTAGGAAAGACTGGAGGGAAGGGAGCACGCATCTATGGAACCTGCTCACCATGATCTTCAAGAATGTTCCATGCGCCATAGACGTTACCTCCCATAGCCCTGCCAGTAAACCTAGATGATATGGTTTAGCCTCCGATGAAGAAAATGAGGCCCATAAAGATTTCATCACTTACCCAAGCTTTGAGGGATGGAAAACAAAAGAGACCGAATTTAAGTCAAAGTCCATCCAATCCTAGTCTTTCCCCCCTTCTTTCCCTTCTTTACTTTTAAAGCTAGTTTTTGGGGCCAGGGAGATGGCTCAAAGGCACTTGCCATGTAACCCTGGTGATCTGGGGTTCCATCCCCCAACTCTATGTAAAAATGAAAAGGGAAAGCCAACTCTTTTGACATGAATGCCAGGCACTTGCACCACTTCTCTCTCTCTCTCTCTCTCTCTCTCTCTCTCTCTCTCTCTCTCTCTCTCTCTCTTTCTCTCTCTCTCTATCTTTCTTTCTCTCTCTCTCTCACTCTCTCTCTCTCTTTCTTTCTCTCTCTCTCTATCTTTCTTTCTCTCTCTCTCTCTCACTCTCTCCTCTCTCTCTCTCTCTCTCTCTCTCTCTCTCTCACACACACACACACACACACACACACACACGCATACTAATGATAATATGAAAGTTAAAAAAACAACAGCAAAAACCTACTTCAGAGTTATTTGACTGCACTTGGGAGGCAGAGGCAGACAGATCTCTGTGAGTTGGAGGACAGCCTAGTCCTGTGAGTTCCAGGACAACCAGGGATGTGTAGAAAAATACTGTCTCAAAATAAAGATAGATGGATGGATGGATGGACTGATGGATAGAATTGGCTGGCTGGCTTGATATAGACCTGATAAGATTCTTGAATTGGAACTGAGGTGAGATTAGTTTCTGAGTCTTTTTGTTTATTTAGTTTGGTTTGGTTTGGTAGATCTGCCTGTCTCTGCCTCCTAACTGCTTGGACTAAAGGTGTGTGTCAGTATGACCAGCTTAATTTCCAAGTCTTAAAGACACTCAAAGTCCTGACTCAAAAAAGAATCACATCACTTTCTTCTCACAAGGATTCCTTTGGGCAATAATAAAAAGTTTTTAATTACCATTATAATAACTAAAAGATCCGTGCTTTCTGTTTCTTCCCCAGTAAGAAGTATTTCTCACACTGGTTCCTACGTACTTTTCTGTTCGTCTGCAGACTCAAACAAGCCAAACTCACACCCCAAGCTGGTAGAGCACTGAGAGCAAATCACGGCTCCTTAGGATGCTACCCTGTGAACGAAGGCCAGTTCCAAGTTATCCCCAGAGACCTGATTCATCAGCAGGAGAGGAAGAAGGTCCCTGTTTTGTACAATTCCCTTTATAAAGCTGAAGATCATAAAGTCAGAGAGGTCTTAATTATTAGGGCAGCAGTACTCAACCTGTGGGTCATGATCCCCTTGGAGGTCGCATATCAGATATCCTGCATATCAGATATTTATAGCAAAATTACAGTTACAAAATAATTTTATGTTTGGGGGGAGGGCCACCACGACATGCGGAATGGTATCAAGGGGTTGCAGCATCAGGAAGGCTGAGAACCTAAGACAGGGTTAGAAGAAGGTTGGAGCATTGTGCTAGGCATGGCTGTGTGCAGGAATGTTGTAGGAAGCGGTGGTGAGAAAGATGGCGAGATCAAAGAAGGAAGCTTTTCAGAATCTTCCTGAGGAAAGCAAATGCATGGTCTCTCCTCATTGTTTCTTCCATCCCTTGACAGTCCGTCTCAACTTTCTATTAGATCCACTTGGCCAGTTTAGATAGCACTTATGTCCTGTCCCGGTTCTCCGGGTTGCTCACGATGCCTCCTAATTTCTGGATGCCAGCCCCTTTGAAGCCTTGCTTTTCCCACTCAGTCCCCTCTGGTGCTCAAGTCAAAGCAAGAAAGGGCAAGAGGTGGAAGAGTTCGGTCGACACTGGTCCCACTCTTGAGGCAGCAGAAAAAGCGGAAAGTCCCAGAGGTTATTTACACTTAGGACTCCCAGGCTGGTCTACAGCCAGTCAGGTCTCAGATACCCAGAGACAATCCCAAATGCACTATTGTCCCTGAATTCCAAATGTGATGATTCCCATCCAAACCACACTTATTTAGGATTTGGTGACATCACGCTACTCCCTGTCTCTGATGAATTCAAAGCTCTTTAGAACTCACTCCTCCCACTTTCAATGGTAAGTTGTTTCCCTAGCTGAGGGCACATTAACAGCTTCGTATAAGGCAGGCAGTGGTGGTGAATGCTTTTTAAACCCAGCACTAGGGAGGCAGAGGCAGGCGAATCTGTGTGTGTGTGTGTGTGTGTGTGTGTGTGTGTGTGTGTGTGTGTGTGTCTACAGAGGGAGATCCGGTACAGCCAAGACTACACAGAGAAACACCAAGCTGGTGGTAGTGGTGGGGGGAATAACTTCATATAGCATTTGGTACATGGATTGTCTAACAAAATCCTTTCTGCAAGAATGCACAAAATGTCCCCCAAGTCTTTATGATTTGAAAAACTGACTGCACCTGTCCACGTTTCTAATTTATGACAATCTTGGGCACTGGGTCTAAGAACAGAGAGCTTGCCAATGTTTTAAAGGACCAGTGGAACAAGACAATATTCCTACTAGACCAAAGCAGGTGAAACTGAGGACCTGGACAGACGAATGTTTCAAGGTCACGGGGTAAATTTAATGTCGAGCTGTAGTCTAGCATGCTGACAGGTTTGATCCAAGTTCGACTAAGGTTGGAAAGCGATGTCCAGAGAAGTGGCTTGTCCAAGGTCACAGAGCTGAGAAAGGTAGAACTAGGCCTGCAACCTGCCACCCCACCTTCCCAGCTCCGTGTTTTGTTATTCTAGCTGCCACATTTGAGTCACGCGGCGATCTTCTCCTGTCCTAATTGTTTTATTTAATCGTAGGATGGGAAACTGTTCATTCATTCATCCACTTCTTTACTCAGTTACAGGTACCCAAATTACTCCAGTGACCTCAGCTGGGAGTCTGTCCCCTGAGTCCACCTCCAGGATCATCTAGGTCCTAGAGGGTTCTGGGCAGAATGGTTTCTGTAACCCTCCTCTTCCTTCTCTCCGGTGCCCTCCGTGGCTTTGCTCTGATTGCAAAGCGGACCTTACTCCCCCCCCCCCCCCCCCCCCCCCCCGCCTTGTCCTCCTCACCCCGCCTGCCACTGAAGAGTGGTATGTGCAGGATCAGAGTTCTGGAAAGGTTACACCCGGGTCCTCTCGCCCGAGCGAAATGTGAGCGGCCTGGGCAAAGGCGCCCTGCACATAGAAGGTCCGAATCCAGGACTCCGCAGGCCTGGCTCCTCTCCCTCCTTCCACCGACTGCTGGAGAAGCAACCCTGGTTCTCCCCTCCCCCGCCCACCTGTCGCCACCCTTCCACCCTTCCGCAGTAGCTGGGCCCGCTGCATCTCCCCAGCCTCCTCCGGGGCCACATTGCTTCGGGTCGGCGTCACGATCCAGACTCCCGAAATAGCCCGGGGCTGGGGCCGACTCACCCACTGGAGAACTTTGATGAAGCCCAGTGGTTCCTCCAGGCGCCGCCAGCGCAGCCCCACGAGCAATCGGTCCACCTGCAGAGACAGAGGCAGCCGACGGTCAATGAGGCGGGGGAGGGGGGCGGGGGTCCCCCTCTACTCACACTGGGGTGCAGGGAAGGCGGAATCGGACTCAGGCAGGATAGCTAGGTGGGCAGGGGCTGGTGAGAGTCCACGAGCCGAGCGCTCGGGGCGTACCTGCGGGCGCGGAGCCTTGTCCGACGTGCGGCCGGGGCTCTCCGTCGAGGACATGCTGGTGCAGCGGGGAGCAGTGTGGGGCTTCGGCTCCCTGGCCGGGAGGCTGCGTGGCGCGCGGGGGCGCTGGGGACGGTGGGCTCGCGGCCGTGGGCAGGCCGGGCTCCAGGCTGGCGGGCGGGCTAGGTCGTGGGGGGCGCTGCTGCTCGCGCTCTTGGAGGCTGTGTCCGCCGCACTGCCCCGCCGGCTGCAGAAAGCCCCCGAGTCCGATTCAAACTTCTGTCAAACTCTCGGGCTGAGTCCGCAGCCGAGTCACGTGGCGTGCGATCGCGAACCCTGCTCCCGCCCCCTGCGCTCCCCTTTTTTCCGCGCGTAGGGCGCCTTAAAGGGACCTGTGGAGCCTGCTAGCCGTCGGGCTGCCAGAAGGCTCCCGGGCTTTGTTAGAAGCCTCCAGGGAGGGTCCCCACGGAAATAGCGCAGCCGCTCCAACACCAGGGCCAAGGTCAGGAACCCACCCGGGATGCGCGGACTCCTAGTGCAGCTTTCCCGGTTTTCCTGAGTTCTGTCGGAGGGTTCTTCTCCTTTTCCATACCGTAATAACTAGAGCACACAAGATCTTCCTAAGGCATCGTTAGTGCTGCTGTAACGGTGCTCCACCAGCCAGAACAGACGGGAAAGAACTGAACTATAGACTTTCACTTCGCAGTAGACACGGTTTTACTTTTTTTTTTTTTTAACAACAAACGGCGTTTAGATGTTAATGAGTTTCAAAGTTACCAAATTTTAAAAAGGAAGAACTCGATCTCCTTTTAATAGCCAACACTATTTAAATGAGAATGAATCTCTAAGGATCTGTGGGCGCAGAGACTGGAGTTTGTGTTGAAAACTAAGGCAAAGTTGCATTTTGATTGACTTTGAATGGGCCTCATTTTTGAAAAGCGTTCTGTGGGAGCTGAAAGCGAGCAGTCGTGAGTATTACACATTACGTTTACAAGAAGTGGAAATCTAAATAGTAAAAGGTGACAGACACCACGTAACCAAAGACTCAGAGTGAATCAATGGGCGGAGCTAGGAGGGAACCAGCCTCCCTCTTTTGCTCTTAACTTTTATCCATCAAAGTCATTCTTTGATGATATGCCTCCAGTCCCTACTTCCAGTATTTCAGCATTTCAAAACCAATGCTTTTAAATCAAACATTCTGTTGTTATTTATATAATTCAGCCGTTGAATAAGAGTCTTCCCAAACCTAGGCATGAGTGGGTGGGACAAGCAGCTCAGGCTGGGCTGTAAGGAAACTTCTGCTGTGGATACAAGGAATTGCTGAGTCCACAGATAGGACCTTAATAAATCATGGGGACGGGAGAGATGCGGTGGTTCAGCAGTTAGGAACATTGCTTTCTCAGAGGACCAGGGCTTGGTTCTGGGAACTCACAACCGTCTGCAATTCCAGTTCTAGGCTATCCATTGCCCCAACTGGCCTCTGGGAGTGCTCGTACATACACACAGGCAAACATTCATACACATAAAGTAAGGATAAGTGCATCTTTAAAAATTATTCTGCTATCTTAGGTTCCCATTCTACAGTCATTTGTTTTATTTATTTATTTTATTTATTTATTTATTTTTTGGTTTTTCGAGACAGGGTTTCTCTGTGTAGCTTTGCGCCTTTCCTGGAACTCACTTGGTAGCCCAGGCTGGCCTCGAACTCATTTTTTATTAAGCCACCATGAAGACTGAGGTGTAAATGCCTAACCACACAGATATGAAATAAAACGTATTATAATGCCCACTGACCAGCCTTGTTTGACTCAAGTCCATTGCTGTTCTATCCTGTGTTTATCAGCCTCACCCCCCCCCATTATACTATATCTAGGAACAATGTATAGATGCTATATCATAATTTTTTCAAATCGTTTGAAACTTTACTATTAATATCATGGTTCTTTGACTTGCTTTTGTTTTGTGACAATCATCTGACCCGATACATGTAGCTTTAGTTTTGTTTTTGTGTTTCATTTTAGCTGTAGAGAGTTCCACCACAAACATAGTGCAGAATATTTTCCTACTTTCATATTCAGTGTTTGGGTTATTTCCAGAAGTCCACTCTTCAAACACACTGCTGTTATATGTGTATTTTCTTGTATAGGTTTTACATAGCACTGAGTTTTCAGTGTGTGTGTATGTGTGTGTGTGTGTGTGTGTGTGTGTGTGTGTGTGTCCAAATGCGTACCTTGGTTGTAAATAGATGTTTACAGCCTGACCCATTGTATAAACTGAAACAGGACTGACAAGAATGGCTCAAGGGGGTAAAAGCTCTTTCCAGGCAAGCATGATGACCTAAATTTAATCCCTGGATCCCACAGCCCAAGGAGACAACAGACTCCCACAGCAGACACACAGACCAGTAATAAATACAATTGTTTTTCTATTTTTTCTTTTTCTTTTTTCAAGACAGGGTTTCCTTGTGTAGCTTTGCTCCTTTCCTGGAACTCACTCTGTAACCCAGGCTGGCCTCAAACTCACAGAGATCCACCTGCCTCTGCCTTCCGAGTGCTGGGATTAAAGGCATGCACCACCACTGCCCGGCTACAATTTTATTTTAACATTTTATTTTATCTTATTTTAGAGACAGGATTTCTCTGTGTAACTGCCCTGGCTGTCCTGAAATTCACTTTGTAGATCAAGCTGACCATGAACTCATGGAGATCTGCCTGGCTTTGCCTCCTAAGTGCTAGAATTAAAAGCCCATCTTATAAATACAATTTTAAAAGTAAACTGGAACAAAGATATTGTGAAACTCATGTTTTCTATTCCATTTCATTAAGAAATTCCGTGTAAAATAAATGAAAGAATTTTAATTTAAAAAAGAAAGAAATTCTGGCTACCTAGTGGCAGATTTAGGTTTAATGGATCCTAAAGTTGTTGTAATTTATTTTTTCAGAATTGTACTGCTGTAAAGTTTTTTTTAAAAGGTTTTTACATTCACTCATGTGTGGGTGTATTTGTGCCATATCAAATGTATGGCAGTCAGAGGACAATCTGCCGGGAGTTAGTTCTCTGCTTCTACTGTGTGGGTCCTCAGAGTAAAACTCGGGTCATCAGGCACAGTGGCAGGTGCCTTTACCCACTAAACCATCTGTCTAGTCCACAAAATGCTATACAAAATTAGTCAAGCCTTTGAGTAAGAAACCTGGGCCTCATTACCTTCAAGATAATGATTTATTGTCCTTTAATGGCTCATTCATAGTGGGTCTCTAGCAGCAGTTTGATAAACATGGCAATACACTTAAAATTAGTCTGGCTAGATAATAAGATGTGAACATTTTCAACTTTAACCTTCAACAAATGTATGCACCCATGTCCACCATCATAATCATGAAATATACCATTCATTTCAAAGAGTTTACAGTCAGTCTCCAGACAGTCCTCATCCTGATTTCTATCATCAAAAAAATAAAATTGGTGCCCTTCTTATTCCGGGTGCTCCAGATGTTGAAGTGAGGGCGTGGTGGGTCCTCTGAAGCAAAATTCTGGATTTCCCTAGGTCTCTCCGTAGGAACTTCAATACCTGTGCCGACAAGACAGGAGCCAAAAACGTGCCTATCATCTCTGTGAAGGGAATCAAGGGATGGCTGGACAGACTTCCTGTTGCTGGTGAGTGAACTGGTGATGGCCACAGTTAAGAAAGACAAACCAGCCTGAAGTGGCGTACGCCTTTAATCTCAGCACTCAGGAGGCAGAGGCAAGTGGATCTCTGTGAGTTCGAGACCAGCCTGGTCTACAGAGCGAGATCCAAGACAGGCACCAAAAGAAGAAGAAGAAAAGAAAGAAAGGGCAAACCAGGGCTAAGCATAAGGTCCATCCAGCCATGGTAACTTGACAATGAAAGTCATATAGAAAAGATGGGGTGTTCATTTTGAAGACTATGCAGGGGTCACAGTAAACATTAAAAACAAGATGAAAGATCCAGGTGCAGAGGAGTGTGGCCCAGACTTGCATCCAATGCAGGCAGCATTGCATGGGTTTTTAGCATCTTTGTGAAATATATTAAAAATACACTTGAAATGATAAAGTACTAGTCTCATTGAAATGAACTATTGAAATAAATTTCAAGTAGAACTATATAGTTTGACCCTTTTGTATCTGGTTTCTTTCATTCGACATAGTGTTTTCATTACTCATTCACATGGTCAAATACATCAACGCTGTGGTGATCCTTTTTGTTGCTGAACAGTATTCCATGATATTTAATATGGTGCATCATGGCTTGTTTATGCGTTCACCTGTGAAGAGTGCATTTGGGTTGCTTCTACGTCCTTTGTTCTTATTTGTAGAACCTCTGTAGACGTTCACGTGTTCTTGTGTGAGTGCAAATCTCTATCTCTAAGGCAAATTCTCAGAAATGGGATTTCTAGGTCATATGTAGTGTAAGCTTAACTTTGTGTTAAACAACCAAACCCTTCCCATGGGGACTGCATCCATTCACACTGCTAGCTAGGTACTCTCATTGCTTCATCTGCTCCAGAGCTTGGTAGGATTCATTACCTTAGGTTTTAACCATTTTCTAACCATAAAATGCATGTGGCTGTCTAGTTTCATTTGCATTTCCCTAGTAGCTAATAATGTTAAGTATCCTTTAATTACTTTATTTTTTCCACTTGAATATCTTCTTTGGTGAATTCTTTTGCTCAAGATTTTTTTGCCTTTCTAAATATTCAGGCTGTGGTTCCTTATTATGGAGCTATGAAAATTTTTATATACTCTGGATATAAGTCCTTTGAGATATGTTTAGACAGGTATAGCTGTATCTCATGTATATGTACATACATACAATTTGTGCAATGTTTCTCCCAGTCTTTAGTTTGCCTTTTGCGTTCTCCTAATGCTATGTATGAAGAAACAAAGATTTTCAGATTTGTTACAGCAACATATAAAGTAACTATTACAACATGTAAAGTAACTATTACACACACCATGGCCAGACACATTCAAGGAAACATCATTCTCTCAGTGGTTTTGTTTGCTTATTGAGACAGAGTCTGTCTATGCTGCTAAACTTCTAGGCTGAAGTGATCTTCCTAGCTCAGCCTCCCCAGCAGCTGGTAGAACAGGTACATGTCACCAAGTTTGTTTTCTTTTCATTTGAACCTATCAAACTGCCCCCATAATAGATATTCTAGCAGATGGTTCATGCCTGCCTGTTAGGAGTAGAGGCACATATAATTACAGGGGGAGAGAGGGAGAGGGAGAGGGAGAGGGAGAGGGAGAGGGAGAGGGAGAGGGAGAGAGAGACCCCCTTGCCAAATTTCTGCCTATCAGTTTCTCTTTTTTTAATTTAGGAAACCTAGAAACCATACAGGCCTCTTGGGCTGACCACTGTGACACCTGTAATATCAGTGCTTGGGAGGTGAATCATGATTTGAGGTCAGTCTGGACCACACACATAGGGAGACTTTGTCTCATAATAAGGAAAAGAAGACTTACTTTGGACAAAATATCTTTTATTATTTGGAATTCTACTTCTGTAAGATTTGGACTTATGAATAATTTGTAAACAAAACAAAATAGTACATTCCAAAGGCCCTGAACCTTATACGTATTTCAGAACAAAAAGTAGTTTAAGAACAATATCTATATGAGAATGAAAATCAGTGGCACTTAATACAATGAACACCTTTAAGAGTTTTATATTATTTGTGCATATAGGGAGGTGAGGAGGTGTGAGAGCGCATGGGTGAACTCTCCAGGCTTGAACAAGTGCCTTTACCTACCAAGCCCTCTCCTGGGCCCCCTTATTGTAATGAAAATCAGGACGATAATTGTATGAAGCAATGATTTAAATATTTCATTGTTTTCTGAAATGAGACAGAGAAAGAATTCTTATGTAAACAAGGGCGTAAAGTATGAGATAGGGGTATACCTATGATAAGCGAATACTTCCATTTACCTGGGAAATCAGATGTACGAAAGTCAAGTGGTAGGAAATAATGTTTGAATGGCACTTGAAGGTAAAGGCCCTGAATGAGAAATGCCTGGATTTTACTGACTACTCATGGCTTGGGTTGGTTCGTTTGTTTTGAGACAGAATCTTACTATGTAGCCCAGATGGGCCTCAAATTCGTGACCCTCCGCCTCCCATTATGCGTAAGCTTTGAGCCGAACCTGTGAATTAACGTAAGACTGGGCACCAAAGCTGGTTCTAGGACCAAGTGTTCTGACTAGAGTCTAGTCACTAGACAGTTGTGCTGCTCAGTAGCTGTGTTTCCTTTTCAAGATGTTTTTTCTAATCATTTTTCTAATCTACAGAATGGGGCTGATGATAGTATCCACTACAAATGGCTATTGTGGCGGTTAAAGACCACCACACGTGGACAGCTTGGTGCCTAAAACCTAGCGTGTAACAGCAGCTCTGAGCAAGTGTGCAATGTTAATCTGGCGGCAGGGTACAAAATGAGCTAAGCAAACGGCTTTCCTTCCTAGCTCAGAGCCAGGCAGGGCCTTCCAAGGTTGAGGCCAAGGATATTTCAGAAAGCGGAATCTCTTGGTGGGAAGATGTGCCTCTGAGTGAAATTAGCAAGATTCAGAGGCCACTCTGCCTGCAGGTCAGGGATGCAGTCATGTTTCCGTGTCAGCATTTCTACATGCCAGCCCTCTGATACACTGTGCTATTTTTAAGCACTGAGGTTTGGGTATTTTGTGGTGTGATACCATCATTTGACACGTCAGCCAGCGGCTTCCTTTACTCACACTCTCTCCTCCCTCCCCGCTTTTCCACAAGAACCTTACTCTAAGCCCCGTCACTCTCCCATTGCCACCAGACCCCACCTCTTCCAAATTCACCCTCCTCCACTCCACTCTCCTGGCAAAAAGGCCAGCAAGGTCCTGGCTCAAGGAGGCTCCAAAGTAAGAAATCTACCCACAGGGGTTGGGGAAGAGTCAGGCAGCGGTTGTGACCCTCTGTCTTAGACTCGGGAGAGATCATTCCAGCCAGAGACAGTACTCCTGAAATCCCACAGGGAGCTGGACTTGGAAGTCAGGTCTGGAAGCTCTTCCAAACAGCCATGTCAGAGATGAACCTGGTGAGGACTTCAGGAAGGGAGCTAGCTTGGGAGACAGTGACCATTCAGAGAGCAGCAGGGCCAGCAGTGGCCAGAGGACGTTTTGTACCGTGCTTTTCAAGTTTATTTTTGTTAATGCTTTGGATTTTTGGGGGTGGGGGACAGGGTCTCATGAACGGAGCGTCGTCTTGCATTCCCAATCCTCCTTCCTGTCTTCACTCTCAAGTGCAGGGCATATACCGCCATGCCAGGCTCACAGGGCTTGCTTTCAAACGTGTTACATAATATTTAGTTTTTAATTTAAAGAGCATAAATGCTGGACATGTAAAATATACCTGAATAAAGCTCATTGCTTTAGTTTTACGGGGAATTAAAACAGAAGCATCACTAATGGCATTCCAGCTTCTTAGTGAGGGAGGACACCGAAGACGGCGTTAAGTGTGAGGGGATGCTGAGGTCAGTTACAAAAATAGGAGATGTTATTAGGGTCAGGAACACTAGCCTGGGGGCCGGAAAAGCGCTTGCTGAGCAAGCCCGATGACCTGAGTTCAATCCCTGGAACCCACATAAATGTGGAAGGAGAGAACTGACTCCACAAGGCTGTCCTCTGACTGCCACATACACGCTGTGGTATGTGCACACCCACATCATATGCACACAAAATTACATTAACAGAAACATTGTCCTGCCCTGTAAGATATTGTGCTGTAAGGAGTCATGACCGAGAAAGCAAACTTCTCTTTTTCTTTTCTTTCTTGTTTTGCAAGAGAGATTTTTGCCTTTAATCTCATCACTTGAGAGGCAGAGCCAGGCTGATCTCTGAGTTCAAGGCCAGTCTGGTCTACAGAATGAGTTCCAGGAAAATAAGGCCTACACAAAGAAACCCTGTCTAAAAAAACTGAGAGAGAGAGACAGAGAGACAGAGAGAGAGAGACAGAGAGAGAGAGAGAGAGACAGAGAGAGAAAGAGAGAGATTTTTCTGCCTACTTTTGGTGTTAGCTCCAAATAGCAAGTTACTGCATTTTATTTAGTTAATTGTTCAGGGTTTGAAACATTTTAAAAATCAGTGAACTTACTGATGATTCACATTCCTCCACACAAAACCTTTCCTCTAGTGCCGCTTCAAATCTGCTTGAACCAGAAAATCAAGTGAATTCATCAAAATTCTATCAATACAGACTCTTAACTTACATGCGCTTCAGCAAAGAAAGCAGCTGATTGCCTCCTGTAACTAAACAGTCCAAGAGTTTTCGTGACTCTGTAGACCAGGCTGTCTCGAAGGGTTCAGATCACACCGTCAGCTCCCAGTTCTCCGTCTTTCTGTGTGGCTCTCTGCCTGTTTCTCTTCCTCTGTCTTTCTATTTTTATCTTTCTCTTTCTGCTCGGCTTTTCTCTGTGCTGGCCTCATCTCCCAGGATACCCTCCCCACGGTGGCCCACATTACTCTGGGTTTACATCTTTACATGCTGCTCCCTACCCCAGTGTTGAGGGATGAACCCAGGACTAGTAATCGATCACTGAGCTGTATCCGAAGCCCTGTTGTCCCCCTGGAATACACTCCACCTACCTGACATGCTAGGGATCAAACCTAGGGCCTTGTATAGGTCAGCCAAACCATCTACTCCTGCTTACCTCTGATCCCAGCATGCCCATGAACGCTTTAAACGGAACTCTGGGTAGGGCCCCCAGTAGCCCACTTTGAGCCATAGGCTCACTTCAGAATCAATTACAACGAACAAGGGCTTGTCTCCATCCTGGGGCCTTGTGGGTGACACCAGTCTCTTAACCCCTGGAAAACTGAGTGTGAAAGAGAACTAGTTTACGGAACCTAGGGTTTCCCGGGAGGGAGTCAGGTTCAGTAAGCTGCAAGCATGACGCACAGAACTGAGGAAGGCATGACACTTGTGATAGATACAGTGAGCTCTGGGAGGGTCTTGAGTGCTGTGTTCACGCTCCCTCCCTGTGGTGCTGGGATGCACCACTTTCCAGGTGCACTTCCTACCAGGAAACTCCTTTAAGCCTCCATGCTGGGGGTTTTTACACGGATTCTCACGTAGGAATGATCAATTAACTCGTTAGCCAGCTAACTGGACTCATTCTCTAGCTCTATTTCCGCCCTCTATTGAGCTAACATGTAGTTGCTTAGACACTAATCACTCAATCAAATACTTATATAAGTATTTTTTCAGTTTTTCCTGACAGGGTTTCTGTCTTGGCTGTCCTGGAACTCACTCTGTAGACCAGGTTGGCCTCAAACTCAGAGATCCGCTTGCCTCTGCCTCCCGAGTGCTGGAATCAAACGTGTGCACCACATGACCAGCTCACTTTTACTTATTTTTCTCTTACCCATGCCACACTTTCTCCATTTTGGCCTCACTCTGCCCGATTTCCACCTTGTTTAAACCTACATGAGACTGACTTTATTTGAAAAAGCAGGGGTAGAATTTTTTTGTCTATTTAATCTGCAAAACCCAAAGACACTCTTTGAAGCCGCATTTTCTGAAACCAAGAATACAGCTAAGGAGGACTGGAGGCTCCTCCTCACTGCTCCCTCTGTCTCTGTAGAAGCCTCTGCCTTTTGAGTTTTCTGTCATTAATTCATCCAGCTCATCTCTCTTCCCAGTGTAATTATCTTCCAAACTGCTGGCCTCTTTCCCCCACTCCCTGACAATCTTCAAGCACCTTGTGTCTAGCCTTTTTTTTTCCTCTTCCTCTTCTGTCCTTATCCTGGGGCATTTCAAAGTGTGATGGTTTTTCAGCTTCATGTTCTTGTTATCTCCAACCCAACTCTCCACATCAGACATAACTCCTCTTTTTCAAGACCCTGGGCTCTCATGTCAACATTTAGGGTTTTACAGACAGTTACTTTTCCCAGGACAGACATCTCTTCTGCAATCTGCACTCCTGTGTTCAATGTCTTTTTGATATACTTCTTTACGTGTCGCATGTTCGAGCATCTGAAGTCTCAACCCTTAGTTGTTACCCTGTTGAGCCTCACTCTGACAAATCCATTTCAGAAAGTGAGTCATTCAGTTGTGCAAATGCATCCCCCTCCCCCTCGTTTACTCTGCCTTATCCTTTCACCTGTAAGATGAGCTTGAATCCATGTGCTTCTTACCATCCCCAACTAAGCCTAGCCCACCTTTACCTCTTACTGGGCCTGCCGATGAAATGCCCTTCTGGGCTCTCCATTCATGCTTATGTCCTTTCGATCCAATTTATTACTGATTTATTTTATATTTGTGGGATGTGTGGTATGATGTGTGTGTGGAGGTCAGAGGACAACTTGGTGGAGTTGGTTCTCTCCTTCCACCGTGTGAATTCCAGGCACCAAATCAGGTGGCCAGGCTTCTTGGCAAATGCCCTTGTCAGCTGAGCCACCTTGCTGGCCCTGTGTACAGTATGTTTTGAGACAGGGCCTTGCCTGGCTGGCCTAGAACTTGCTTTGTAAAACATGCCTCAAACTCACAGCAATTCTGTCAGCCTCCCACCTGCTAAGATTTCCAGACACGAGTCACCAAATCCAGCTCATCACGGCCATCTGTTTGTTTTGTTTGTTTGAGACAGTCTCCAGTGGCTCAGTTGGATAGGTAGCTGAAGATGACCTTGAACACCTGATCCTCTTGCTTTTATTTACTGAGTATGGGGATTACAGATGTACACCACCGTACCAAAACCATGTTATTAAAGAAAATGTGTGGGCATGTGGGTTTTGCCTGCAAGTATGTCTGTGCATCTGTGCACCCTGCATGCCTGGTGACCATGCCAGGCCAGAAGAGGGCATCAGGTTCCCTGGGACTGGAGTTACAGATGGTTGTGAGTCATCATATGTGTTGGAAACCCAACCCACGTCATCTGGAAGAAAAGCCAGTTCTTGTAACTCCAGAGCCATGGCCCCATCCCTGTTCATGACTTGTTATCTGCTAATGACATTTCAAAGGAATTTTGATCTTGGTATTATCTTGCTTAAATTCTTCCAACCAGACTCCTGTGATTTCACCCAAGTCTGTCCAGTCATCTCCTGCTCTTTTCCCCGTGTTTACCAAGCTGCAGACACCCTGGGTTTCTCCATTTCCCCAGCATGTCAAGCTTTTGTGCGTCTGTGCCTCATAGTATCCATATGTATAACTCCTTATTCTTTGAACATGCTGGACCATATTTCTATCTCCACTTACTATGTGACAAGAGCTGCTCCATGAGTAAGGCACAGCCTTCTCCTCTTCAGGAGTTCATATATTTGTAACCTCTCCCTGGGAAAAAAAATTAAGTGCAATATGAAAAATGCAAGAGAAGCATCACCAAAGGAGGAAATATTTAGCCCTCTGTGAGCCAGGAAAGGGCACAAAAGTAGAAGCAGGAGCGTGGTCCAGGATAGAAGAAAGAAACACAAATGATACTTCTGGGGGAATAGAGGGAGGAAGAGGTGGGAGATGTGGTTGGAAATGGTTTGCATGCTGTGGAAAGAGGCTTATTTTGTAGAATATGCAAAGGCAGGGTCCCTCACAAAACGGTTTTATGTAGAGAGCAGATATAAACAGACATCAACCAGAAGGCTATCACATTGTCACATTGTAGTAGTGGGGGTGGGGAGGAGGAATACCAAAGTAGTCCAAGCAAGTGATCACAACTGAATTGAGGTGGAGATTGTGGGGATGGAGAGAAGAC
The DNA here is from genome assembly GCF_007827085.1 of Peromyscus californicus insignis. NCBI lineage: Eukaryota > Metazoa > Chordata > Mammalia > Rodentia > Cricetidae > Peromyscus > Peromyscus californicus. The sequence goes on from NW_026294617.1 coordinate 86,376,178, forward strand.
AGGTAAAGAAACTTTTGAGAGGTAAACTAAGCAGAACTTGGTTACTGTGCAGCTCAATTATAGAAGTCACATCATACACCCAATAGGTGACTGCATATATGAGATAATGCCTACATTGTTATAAACTTGGGTAAATAGAGCAGAACATGCTGGGATGCAAGGCAGGAGGATCATGAGTTCAAAGACAGACTGAGCTACTTGGCAAGTTCTAGGCCAGTCTGGGCTACATAACAACACCTTGTCTCAAGAACAAAACAAAATATATAGAGCAAAGTGAAAGCATAGCAAATGGAATAGTTACTTTAGATAGACGGGTTCCCCAAGAGAAGGTGACATTTCAGCAGAGGCCTGAATGAGGTAAGGAAGTGAGCTGTGTGGATATTAGGAGAAAAGGCCTTCCGTCAGAGTGAAGAGTCAGTACAGAGATCCAGAGGCAGCCATGAGCCTGTCATGTGGCTCGGAAACAATGACACTATGGTAACTGAAGCCCAGAGGGAAGGAAGGGGCGAAGAGGAGGGGAGAAAGTCATAATGTAGAAAGAACTCTGAAGTGTGTGCTGGCTAGTTTCGTTTATTTGCTTTAAAAATTTTTTTTTGATATAGTCTTGGATGATTTGAGAAGAGCGAACTTCAACTGAAGAAATAATAATGATTGATGTAGGAGAGCCCAGACCACCAAGTACAGTGATATGCCTGTGCAGGTAGTCCTGGGTGGTCTAAGAAAGCAGGCTGAGCAAACCTTGGAGAATAAGCCAGGAAACAGAATTCCTGTGTTGTTTCTGCATTAGTTCTTGCCTTGACTTCCCTATGTGACAGACTACAACTATAAGCTAAAATAAACCCTTTCCTCCCCAAGCTGCTTTTGGTCATGATGTTTTATCACAGCAATAGGAAGCTGGGACAAAGTGTGATGCAAATCACTAGAAAACTTTGACCAGAGGAATAACACCTCCTTATGTACTGTAGACTATACTGGATGAAGAGTAGAAGCAGGATGTCAATTAGAAAGAAGGGGTACAGGAGCTGGGAGATGGCTCAGTGGGTAAAGAGCCTGCTGCAATCGCACAGAGACTTTAGGATCCTAGAACCCACGTATAAGGCAGGTGCAGTGGTTCATGATTGTAACCCCAGACCTGAGGCCTGAGGGCCCTCTGGCCAGCCAGTCCAAAAGAAATGGCAAGCTTCAGGTTCAGTGAGAGATGCTGTCTCAGAAAAAATGTGGAGAGAAATTAAAGATGACAATCTGGCTTTACATGTGCCTACACACATCAGTGCACCCACCTTCACACACAATGCACACATACATTTTTTTTTTAAAAATAAAGAATCTGACTGAAAGATGATGATGGATCAGGAGAGACACATGGCCAAGGTAGTGTGAAGTCATTAATGAGATTTGAAGTAGAAGGCAGGGCTGGCAAAATGTACTAAAGTATTCAATGAAGATATTAGGAAAATAAAAGAATTGGTAGTCCCCCCAAATTCCTGGTCTGAGTAACAAGATGAATGGAAAAACCCTTACCATATTAGATTTCTCATTGCTCTGACAGAATGCCCACCAAAAAGCAACCTAAGAGAGGAAGTATTATTTCAGTTTGCAGTTTGAGGGTACTGTCCATCATAGAAGGAACGATATCGTGGCAAGAGTGGCTGTGGCTTGGGGACAGTAGCGTGAGGTGGCTGGTCACATTGTGTCCGCAGTCAGGAAGCAAAGGCAGATGAACGTTGGTGCTCAGCTGGCTTCCTCCTTTTTTTTTCTCCAGTCAAGGACAGCAGTCCATGACTCTTACCTCCTCCCTAAACAGCTGTGGAAACACCCTCATAGACACATGAGTCTTACCTCCTCCCTAAACAGCTGTGGGAACACCCTCATAGACACATGAGTCTTACCTTCTCCCTAAACAGCTGTGGGAACACCCTCACAGACTCTCTCCTGTCCAGTCAACTTGACAATGAATAGTGACCATCACCGTTACTGAAATAGGGATGAGCAAGAGAATAAGGGTTGAGCACAGGAAACTGAAGCTCAGGGTTTGAGAATATATTCTTGATTTATATACTTTTGTGTGGGTGTACATACGTGTGCACCTGCATGCAGGCAGCTGAGGTACCAGATGAGCACCGGCATTCATCTATCTCTGCCTCCTGGGAGAGAAAAGGGCATTGGATCCCCTGGAGCTAGAGTTACAGGAAGCTATGAGCCACCCGGTGTGGGTGCTGGGTGCCTTTTCTCTGCATCAGCAGCAAGTGTTCTTGGAGGTCTTTAGTTGGCATGATCAGGACATCCATGTACGGCGGCCAGTGGAGATGAGTCGAGTTTCAAGGGACAGCCCGAGGCTGGAGACACAGACTTTTGGAAACAATGACACAAATGACTCTCTTTTAGGCAGGGTCTCTGTGCAGTCCTGGATAACCTGAAAACCACTATGTAGTCAGGCTGGTCTCATACTCACAGAAATCCATCTGCCTCTGCCCCCTCAGTACTGGGATTAAAGCTTTGTGCCATCACACCTATCTGATTTTTATTTATTTTTGAGACAGTATCTTGATGTGTATCCTTGGCTAGTCTGGAACTTCCTATATATATCAGGCTGGCCTTGAACTCACAGAGATCTATCTGTCTCTGCCTTCTAAGTGCTGGGACTAAAGGCATGCACCACCACTGCTGGGTTTTTTTTTGCTATTTTTAATTATATGTATGTGTACGTGTATGTGTATGTGTATGTGTATGTGTATGTATCTGTGTGTGGCTATGTACATATGGGCGCAGGTGACCCAGCAGACAAGAAGAGGACATTATATCCCCTGGAGCTGGAGTTCCAGGACATTGTAAGTCTCTGGACAAGGGTGCTGGAACCAGACTCAGGTCCTCTGCAAGAGCAATGTATGCTCTTAACTACTGAATCATCTCTCAATCACCTATAAATGGTATTTTTTTCTAAGAAATGAGTATAAAAATTAAGTATTGGGGCTGGAGAGATGGACAGTTCAGTGGTTAAAAGCACTGAGTGCTTTTGCAGAGAACCCAACTTCAGTTCCCAGACTGGTGGCTCACAGTCATCGGTAACTAGTTCCAAGGGATCTGATATTCTTTTCTGACCTCCACAGGTACCAAGCATGTGTGTGGTGCACATACACACATTGTAGGCAAAATCCTCACACACATAAATACAAATAAATAAATCTTAAAAAATAGGTATTAGTTCAAGAGTGGAGTACTAGAATATACACCTCACCTGCCCCCCTTTTTTTAATGTCAGGGTTTCACTGTGTAGCCTTGGCTGTCCTGAAATTCACTCTGCAGATCAGGCTAGCCTCTAACTCACAGAGATCTGCCTGCCTTTGCCTCCTGAGTGTTGGGATTAAAGGCATGCGCCATCACTACCCAGTGCAAATTCTTAAAAGTTAAGAGAAATGGGGATCTAATGAAGAGTTTGGGAAGGAGGTCTAGTGAGGTGGGAAGAATGTCAATGGACAGTGGAAGTCAAGATGTCTTTCTAGAAAGAAGTGGTCAGCAGGCTAGCTGCTGTTTGGGTCAAGTGAGTGAGAACTGGGGTAGACAGCATGCAGACTATTTGTGATGTGGATGAGAACAACCTCAGAAGAGTAATGGGGGCGAAGCTTCAGTGGACTAGAGTAAGATACAGCAGAAAGAAAGGAAGTGAGGCATCTCACCACATGAAGGGAAGCAGAGAAATAGTGTATAAACTGGAGGGCACAGGCCATCGAGGGAAAACTTCGTCAAAAGGGAAGAAATATGGTGATTTTAGGAGCGGGTGCGACGGCAAAATCCTCAAGTAGATGAGTTTTTAGATTGTGGATCTTTAAGTCAAGAGCTCTATAGAGATGTGGAGGTTGGAGACACAGGCGTTGGGATGCTTAACTTGCATATGACAGGGACAAGTGTGAGAATGAATTAAGTCATTTAGAAAGAATGTATAAAACATGGGAACCAAGGACAAGTTTTTTTGTTTGTTTAGTTTTTTTTTAAGGGTTAGGGAATAAGGGGCAAAGATTGAGGATTAAAAAAAACAAACAAACTTAAAATCTATTTTCCAGATTTTGAATGCCCATACCACAAGACACATTGTGGTCCATTCTGTCCCCCCTCCACCCTGAAAAGCCTCCCCCTCCCTGGATTTCATCTCCATCTGTCATAGTACTTTATACAGATCTTTATTAGCACTTACTTCATTGCATTTACTTTATGTATCTGCTTCTTCAAACAAAATCTAAGTTCCTCCTCCTACCTCACCCCCCCATAAACCCCTTCTATTCACCATTGTATCCAAAATATTAACATTATGCCCTGAACATAGGTGTGCTCAATAAGTGATGCAAGGGGACAGGAGATGTGAAGCCACAGAGAGAATAAAACAGAAACATTAGAGAGTGTGAATATATCTTTTATGTCTTTCTAAAAGCAGTGTGTATGTTGGAAAGAATTCATCAGTGAAGCCATCTGGAGTTTTCTTTGTAGGATGGTTTAAATTATGAATCCAATTCGTTTAGAATATAAAATTTTCTGTTTGTTCTGGTGTCAGTCCTGATAAGTTTTGTTTTGTAATCTAACATTTCCCATTTCATGTGAATTGTCAAATTGGCACCAAGTTATATATAGTATCCTCTTATGTTTTTAATGTCTATAGGACCCATAGTGATGTCACTTTCTTTATTGCTAATATTAGTAATGTTCTCATTTTTTCTTAGCTAGTCTTGACAGTTTATTTTATTCCTTATTATCTTAGAAGATGATTAAGTTTTATTTTGTTGATTTTTCTCTCACCTATTTAATAAATAATAAATATAATATTTATGTATTTTTGTTTCATTGGTTTCTGATTTTATTTTTAAATTTTCATTTATTATTACTGCTGCATGTGTTTTTGTGTGGGCACATACTACAGAGCATGTGTGGAGGTCAGAGAATGACTTTTCAGAGTTGGTTTTCTTTTCCACCGTAGGTTGTGAGGATCAAACTCTGGTTGTCAGGCTGGCTTGGCAAGTGCGTTTATCCACAGAGCCATCTAGCTGACCCTACCTCTTTTATTTTATCTGCATTAAATATGCTGTTCCTAGGAGGGAGGATGGGCCCATGAGTCCTCAGCCTTAGCTGAGGAGCTACTGACAGGTGATGCTTCTGGGGTCCCGAGAGTCAGTTTTCTCTAAGGGTGTGGCCTCTGGTAGGTCGATCGTGCTCCAATAGACACCCTCCCACCTGTGAGTATATAAGTACCACAAATTGAGTGTTATTTTAAAAAAAGAGAAAAAAGAAGACATGAGGTTGGGAGAGTGGGGAGAAGGGGGTGGTAGTGGACCTGGGAGGGGTTGGAGGAAGATAGGGGTGAATATGATCAAAATACATTTTAGGAAATTCTCAAAGAAATAATAAAATAATACATTAAAGTTGAGAAATTTCTATTATTCTTCAAATATCCCTCTGAAATCTAAAACTTATGTGTAGTTCCTAACCAAATCAGAACATTAGTTGGATCCTGAGTCTTGCAGGAATGAGCCTGCACTGGTACTCGGCCATGTTAAGTCATTAGCTAGGAATGGTCTCAATAGGAAGTGTGGTCTCAATCGCCAACACAGTGATGGATCCTGAAAGTCAGCGTCTGGGTTAATCAATTACCTGTGACCCGCAATAGACAATCTGAAAGGACTGTTTTCATATACATCACGGTCACTACCCACAGATCTACTCCATCATGCAGGTTTTGAAAAGCTTTTCCATGTTCCCATAGGTTTATCTTCTTAAAGGGAAACTTCTAGAGCAAAGTTAGTGGTATTAACTAGAACATTTGATCTCAGACGACACAGCTGATACTGTCTTTCTCTCCTCTATGACCCTCTCTAAATTCTCCCTGCCCTTAGTATCACCTTGGCTGGTCTTGGTGAACTATGTGGTGATATGATCCAAATCTTAACTCATGACAATTCAGGTCTTCTCTGGTCATATTTGTTCCATGTGCTCACTCAGTTACAATAGGCCATAAGAATAATAGGAGACATCTAAATGTATCACCTGGGCTTTGACCAGGTCTCTGTCCTCCTACTGGTCAGAGCCAGTTATCTCTGTCATGATAGTGACACCTCTTTTTACTAACTGGTCTCTGGACTTGAGTCTAGGGTGTCCCTGCAGCAGTCACTGCTTGTAGATCACTAGATACTTGCTGTGTTTCTTAATTAGAATGTAGTCCCATTGAGGGCTAGCTCTGCCAAGCCCAGGTCTGGGATACTGGAAATAGTGGGTCCCTAGTAGGAAAGGTAATTGGGGCTGTTCCAGTATCCAGTCCTTGGGTAGTGGGCATGCCTCCTTTCCTCATTTGGGTCATAATACGTATTAAACATCCTGATTCTTTCAGAGTTGCCTTTGAACAGCCCTTCACTTTCACCTTAATAAAATCACCCTAGCTCTCTATGAGGCAAAACTCTTGCATGGTATTGTATGACCAGTGGATTCCATGAGCCTACACTTGCATCTCAGCTCTTTTTTTGGGGGGGGGGGTTGGTTTTTTGAGACAGGGTTTCTCTGTATAGCTTTGGTGCCTGTCCTGGATCTCGCTCTGTAGACTAGGCTGGTCTCAAACTCACAGAGGTCCGTCTGGCTTTGCCTCCTGAGTGCTGGGATTAAAGGCATGCACCACCACCAGGCAGCATCTCAGCTCTTCCATGCTAAAGTAAAAATCTGCTTCACAGTGTTCTATGCTTGTGGATTGGGTCTACAATAAGCTTCCTGACAGTGGGAGTTATAGTAACAGTTCTACCTGAAGATTTGCGGGTAGGAAAAGAAAAACAATACCCAGAACAGGTGATTACCACTGTGAAAAGGGACCTCTGTCCCCTCCAGAATAAAAAGCAACCCAATGTAGTCAACCTGTCATTAATAAGGCCAAGCGATCTCCCCGAGCAATAGTGCCATACTAGGCCCAGAGGTGGTCTCCAATATTACTAAATCTTCATTACTGTAACAAATGCCTGAGAAAGAGATTAACCCAGTAGTCAGCCATCTTAAATGTTGAGTGAAGCATACATTAATCTTCTTAGAGTCTCTTCCCTCTGTCTTTGTACCTACCAAAGATCTGACTGACTCCTAGTCCCTCAAGAGGGAAAGGGAGAGGGACAGAGATTAAGAAAATAATTGCCTCATGTGACTATGGAAGCTGACAAATCCTAAGATCTCTAGTCAACAAGATGGAGACCCAGGAGAAGCAATGTATAATTGATTCCAGTCTAAATGCACAAGACTTGGGAGGACAATGACTCAAGTCTGAGTCTGAAAGCTGGAAATCCTGAGAACTAAGAAGAACTGATGTAACTAGCTTTCTTGGATTATCTTTGGATCACCAGCCCCCAAATAATGACAGAGATTTAATATTAATTATGAAAGTTTGGCCTTTAGCTTAGGCTTTTCCCCAACTAGCTCTTTTAACTCAAATTAACCTGCTTCTATTAATCTACATTCTCCCCATGTAGCTTGGTTACCTCTCCTCTGTACCATATGTCCGACTTGCGCTGCATCTTGTTGGCATCTCTGCTGTACCTAGAATCTAACCCTGAGTTTCCCTCTGCCAGGAAGTCCTGCCTATTCTCTCTTGCCTAGCTATTGGCCATTCAGCTCTTTATTAAACCAATTAGAAAGTGCCTTAGGCAGAGACACATCTTTACAGTATACAAAAAGATTATCCCACAACAAGCTGATCTTTTTGTTCATGCCTAAAGGCCAAAAAAAAAAAAGTCTCACCTTAAGCAGCCAGGCAGGTGGTCCCTCTTATCAATCTTTTTGTTCTATTCAGGTTTTCCACCGATGGGCTGAGGCTCAAGACAGAGGGAAGGCAAAGTGCTTTACTGAGTCTACCAATTCAAATGTTAATCTTATTCAGAAACACCCTCACAGATTTACCTAGAATAGTCTTTAATCAAAGTATCTGGGAACTCAACAGCCCAGTCAGATTAACACAAAAGCAAGCACCACAAGCCCCAAAGTGCATCTTTTCACACCTCCGACACTTTCAATATAAAGCTCTACTGGACAATGTGGCCAAAGTGGGGGTGATGGTCTCTAACAAAGACCAGGATCACTCGGACCTTTCTACAGTTTCTCTTGCCACATCTTGTAGGTCTTTATGGTAATTGGATCTCATAGAATCTGGTGACTAAACAGCACCATCTGGCCTCCATTAATGGACATCGGAGTGATATCATTCCTATAACTATGAATGAGTCCCAGCTCTGTCAGGGATTCTCCAGTTGTCAGCCCTGTACAACCGAGACCTTAGTGACACTGTTGCCCCTATTACCAGGGCATTTTTAGTGGCCTTCATAACTGCTGTTTCTTTTGGACTCTTCTGTGAAACAATGATCTGGTCTCATACAAAGTGCCAATTCTTGTCCCACATTTCTATTTATTTCTCTGTGAGGTACTGGGGCAACTCAAAAACATTTCTACTTTGCTCAGCATTGACCATAATTTCTCTAGGCTTCTATGACAATTCCAGCAGTGACTTTCATTCTCCTGTCCTTGTTAGGGTGTTAAATCCTATGTCTGAAGAAGTGCCCCCAAGTCAATGAATTTTGTCTAGTTTTATATGCCAGCCTCTTTGACCAAGCAACCTCAAAATTAAATTCTGGAACATTCCCTTGTTTTCTGCACATTAGTTAACTCATTTAGCTCTGCGATATAAAATCTCCTTTATCAGGTCCCAGCTGTGTTTTGCTTGGAGCAAAACCTGGCAGCCAGGAGAGGAGGTAAGGACAACTCGTGTGGCTCTTGTGGGAGAGTGATGCTGTAGTCACTCTTCCTACAGCTGTTTTAGAGAGGCAGACCATCTCTGCCATCTTTGAAAGTACTTGAGACCTGCAGAGCAAGCATCCTTAAGGATGCCCACCTAGACTTCCTACCCATTGTTTCAGGGTTTCTTCGCTTTTTCAAATAGGGGTCTAACTCTGCAGCTCTGTGACTATCAAGTCTATCTGGGGCTCAACTGTGTCAGTTCTTTAATTACAAGGACAAATTTCTCGGTAAACTACCAAAGAGATCCTCAGTCTTTCAACCTTGGTCATCCACCAAAGAAGACTCTGACTTTTCCACTATCCCTCTTTGGAGTCTGGTTAGCAGTAACCAGACAACCCCACTGTCCTTATAGGTATCATCTTCCAATGAATTTCAAATTCCTGAAGTTATACTTACAAGGGCTTTCCCTCTACTAGCCTTTCCCAGGTCAACAATGATAGAGCCTTTAGCAAGTGGGTTACCACCTTGTGCTAGGAACTACTCATCTTCCTTAGCATGCCATCCTCTTTCACTAGCAGGAGTGAAACAGTCATTAAACTTTTAACTTGTGTTTTCTCACATCTCTTCTACAACTTGTGTTGGTCTGAGTACACCTACAAGCAAATATCAAGTTGGAATCTGACATGCGTGCTAATTTCCAAAAGCTGCCTAAACAAAATAGTACAGGGTGTGTGACTTGGACAAAAGAAATTTGTTTCTCATAGTTGTGGAGGCTAGATGTCCAAGGTCAAGGTAGTGATGTGTTTCTTCTGAGGCTTCTCTTTGTGGTGTGCAGATAGCCATCTTCTTGGTGTATGCAGACACAGCCAGTCCTCTCTGAGCGTCTATTCCTGGTAACTCTTTGTGTGTCCAAATTTCCTCTTTTTATAAGGATGTCAGTCCGAGTGTATAGGGGCCACCCTAACTGGCTCCTTTGAAAGCCATTTTAAACACCCTACCTGTATCCAAATACAGTCACATTCTGAGGTATTGAGGGCTAGAGTTAAATTTTCAGAGCTCAGTTCAGTTCACAAGTTCTAATATATGGAGAGGGAGAGAGAGGGAGAGAGAGAGAGAGAGAGAGAGAGAGAGAGAGAGAGAGAGAGAGAGAGAGAGAGAGAGAGAGATCAGTATAAGATAAAAGGGAAGAGAACAGAGAATGCAAGAGCCTGCAGCCTATGATCCAAGTCTGACTCCATAAGAGATAGAGCAAAGCACCGGGCAGCATATGCATTGGTTATTTGTCTTCAAGCATCAGCCTCAAAAGCATGGAGCCCCAAGTTTATGAGAGCTCTCCTGCTATGCTCAGTCATCAGCCAGGACTGTCAACTACTATTTCCGGAGACACTTGCGAGAATCAAAGCTAGATGAAACTCCCAATATCTTTGCATTAAGAATGGTTATTTTTAAATATTCCTACAAAATGATTGAGGTTAAAAAAAATCTCATATAGGGAAGCAGCCAAATCTAAAATGTCTTTTTATGTAAATAACAAATTGTAGCTGCTAGAGATAAATGTAGACAGATGGATTTGCAGAACATAATATTTAAGAAGAGCAAAGAGACTTCAATTGATTTGAAATCACTTTAAAAATTCCCCACATATTTCCTGCATTTTGCCTAGGAATGTCTGACATCAAGTAATCCTATGTTACTAACAAATAACTCTATTTCTCTAATATTTATTGAGCAATCAACTTCAGAAAAACCATTTACTCCCAGTGGGATGGCAAGGCTTCTAATCTATACTTGGGAAAGTATCATGCTTTATTGTAACACAGTTTGGATCTTGTGCTATATCTATAAAAGAATTATGAGGACATTCAATTAAGGGGCCCCTTTCCTTTCTTTGCAAAAATGTCCAAAAAAGTACCAAAATGTGCTGGGCAGTGGTGGCGTACGCCTTTAATACCAGCACTCGGGAGGAAGAGCCAGGTGGATCTCTGTGGGTTCGAGGCCAGCCTGGTCTACAGAGTGAGTTCCAGGACAGGAACCAAAACTATACGGAGAAACCCTGTCTGCAAAAAACAATAATAAAAAAAAAGTACTAAAATGTTTAAGAGCTCTCATTCTGTGGATGAACATAGAACTTTATATCTAAATGACATTTCTCCAACAAGCAACAGTACTCAGCTCACAGCAGTTCACTTACAAAGGTTGCTCCTAACCGCCCTAGTTAGGTTTCCAGTGCTGTGTTATAAAACACCATGACCAAATGCAACTTGGGAAGAAAAGGGTTTCCTTTATGAAGGGAACACAGGGTGGGAACTCAAAGCAGGAACCCGGAGGCAGGAACTGAGGCAGAAATCATGGTGAAGTGCTGCTTATTGGCTTGCTCGGTTGCTTTTTTATATACCCCAGGACCACTTGACCAGGGATAGCACTGCTCATAGTGGACTGGGCCCTTCTGTATCAATCATTAATCAAGAAAATGCCCCCTTTCTGCGATCTCACTGGCCTAGTGAGCAGCCACCGCCTCGACATGCAGAACGGTGCCGACAAGTTCGACGACCTGTACGTGCCCGTGAGCAACCGCATCTTTAGTGCCAAGGACCACACATCCATCCAGATGAATGTGGCCGGGGTTGACAGGGTCACAGGTCAGTTTAATGGCCAGTTTAAAACCTATGCTATCTATGGGGCCATTCTCAGAATGGGCGAGTCAGATGATTTGATTCTAAGGCTAAGGCTGATGGAATTGTCTCAAAGAACTTTTGATCAGAAGAGATCAGGGAATATTCGTCATAAACAAAAGTGAAAGTTTCCTCTTCCCAGATAGTCCTACCTTGTGTCAAGTTGACAAAAAACTAGCCAGGACACTAACAAACTTCTGTACTTCTGTCCATTTTATTTAGAAAATACTTTAAAAATTAAAACTGGCAATATGAAATGCTGTACTTTTTCACTTCAAGTCAGGTGTGTAGCTTGCTGGTAGAGGACATGCTTAACATACACAGGGTCACTGGGCAGTGGTGGCGCACACCTTTAATCCCAGCACTCAGGAGGCAGAAGTAGGAGGATCTCTGTGAGTTTGAGGCCAGCCTGGGCTACAGAGTGAGTTCCAGGAAAGGCTCCAAAGCCACACAGAAAAAAAACCTGTCTCAAAAACAAACAAACAAACAAACAAAACAAAAATATATATACACAGGGCCCTGGGTTTGATACCAGCATCTTCAAACCCAGCACAACAAAAGCCTTCTATTTCTCCAAGACACACATTAATTTCCATGTCATTGGAGTGTTTATTAGCTCTTGTTTGTTTTTTCTCAACAGATCTATCTAGAGTCTCTGACATATTGGGTAGTATTTGGAGTACTGATCCTCAAAAGACTCACATTTCAGTCACCTTCCTTTTTAACTTTAAACTGCACATAAGATGGAATTTATCCACCTAACAAGCTTTAAACGTGTCTGTCAGTGGCACTAAGTACATCCATGTTATTGGATTACCGTCACCACTGTCTTTCTCTACAACTTTTCTTCTAGAAAAAAACCTGCCCATTCAATCATGACTCTTCATTTCTGCCTCCCTACGCTTGGTAACCACTATTCTTTCTGTGACCTTGACTATCCTAGGTATCTCACATAAGTAGAATCACATATTTGGCCTTTTGGGTCCCACTTACTACACTTAGCGCTTCTTCTTTCTTTTTTTTTTTTTTTTTTTAATTTATTTATTATGTATACAGCATGTATGACTGCAGGCCAGAAGAGGGCATCAGATCTTGTTACAGATGGTTGTGAGCCACCATGTGGTTGCTGGGAATTGAACTCAGGACCTCTAGAAGAGCAGTCAGTGCTCTTAACCTCTGAGCCATCTCTCCAGCCAAAAGTTACAATTTTTTTTTTTTTTTTTTGGTTTTTTCGAGACAGGGTTTCTCTGTGTAGCTTTGTGCCTGTCCTGGAACTTTACTCTGTAGCCCAGGCTGGCCTCGAACTCACAGAGATCCGCCTGCCTCTGCCTCCCGAGTGCTGGGCTTAAAGGCGTGCGCCACCACCACCACCCGGCACTTCTTCTTTCTTACCTCTTCCCAACTCTTTTGCACAGTGTTAGGGATCAAACTCTGGGGCCTTATGTGTTGTGGAATAATCATTTTATACATTGTGAAGCTGTGCTGCTCTCATTGGTTTAATAAAGAGCTAAACGTCCAACAGCTAGGCAGGAAGAGGTTAGGTGGGACTTGCCGACAGGGAGAGAGCTCTCTGGGATGAAGGAGGGCAGAGGTGCCAGATTCAGGGAAAAGCCAGCCAGACACGGAAAATGGAATACAGTTAATAAAGCCATGAGGCAGAAAGTAAATTCATAGAAATGGGTTACTTTAAGTTATAAGAGCTGGTTAGAAACAAGTCTAAGCTATCGGCCAAGTATTTATAATTAATAAGTCTCTGTGTGGTTATTTGGGAGCTGCTGGCTGATGGGAAGTCTACCTACTCTTATGCATGCATACCCCTAGCCTTAATATAAACATCCAAGTTGTAGGAAATATCAGAGTTTTATTTTTTTAAGTAATTTATTTAAATTTATTTTATGTGCATTGATATGACAGTGTCCGATGCCCTGGAACTGGAGTTACAGTTGTGAGCTGCCATGTGGGTGCTGGGAATTGAACCTGGGTCCTCAGGAAGAGCAGCCAGTGCTCTTAATGTGGAGCCATCCCTCTGGCCCCAGTTTCATTTCTTTTAAAGGCTATGTACATATGTACATGTTATTTTCAACTAATTTTAGATATTTTTTTGTTCGATTTTTTTATACCGAGTCTCATTATACAGTTCTGATTTGCCTAGAACTCACTATGTATAGCAGGCTGGCCTTGAACTTGTAGTGATCTTCCTTTCTTGGCTTTTCTAGTGATGGGATTACAGGTGACTACCCACACCAGGCTTTAAAAAAAAAAAAAAAAAAAAAAGACACCAGGTTTTAAAATTACTTTTAAAAGGCAGTCTCTCTAACCTCCCATTAGCTGCCCAGGGGCCCATTCTCTGCTTTTGTTAAAACCATGCAAAGTTTGAGGTTAAGTTTCAGAAACATTTCCCTTTTTACTGTATGTCTTTATCAAAAGTTATTGGAACAGTAATGCACTTTTCGGAAGCTATTTGAAAGTAAAAATTTCTCAGGATGTGGTGGTGCACATCTTTAATTCCAGTACCCTGATCTACAGAATCAATTCCGGGACAGCCAGGGCTACACAGAGAAACCTTGTCTCAAAAACAAAACAACAACAAAAGGAAGTAAAAATTTCTAGTTTACATATAGTCAGATAGACTTGCAAGTTGGGTAATTATAGTTTTTTTTTTTTTTTTTTTTTTTTTTTTTAAAGAATCCAAGTTCTTCCTAATGACTTCTTTGGGGGCAGAGATGGGCAAAGTTCAGTGGGTCTAAACCGCAATGCTGGGCACTTGAGCCTGCCTGGATTACTGTTGAGAAAAGTTGGTAGCTTTTATTTATTTTTTAACTTAAATTATATTTTATTTATTTTGCCTGTGTGTGGACACAAACCATGGAATGTGTTCTAGCTCACTCTCTGTTGTAGTGTTAAAACACTTTGACCAAAAGCGACTTGGGGAGAAAAGGGCCTGTCTGTCTTATACTTCCAGGTCACAGTCTATCACTGAGAGAAGTCGGGGCAGAAACTTAAGTGGGAAGTAGAAGCAGAAGCATGGAGGAATGGCTTGGCTTGTCACTCACAGGCTCGAGCTTAGCTAGCTCTCGCACACGGCCTAGGAGCACACAGCTAAGGAAGTTGGGCCTGCCTACATGAATCAGCAGTCAGGACAATGTCTGCATACATGTCTACAGGCCCGTCTGATCTAGGCAATTCTTCAGTGGAGGGTCCTCTTCCCTGGCGACTCTAGGTTGTGTCAAGTAGACAACAAAGAGTAACCAGGCAGTGTGTGTGTGGAGATCAGAGACAATTTGCAGGAGTTGGTTCTCTCCTTCAGCCTGGTAGGTCCTGGGGATCAAACTCAGGTTGTCAGAATTGGTGGTTGGTGCCTTTTACCACTGGCCCATTTTTCTGGTCTCCAAGTTGATAGGTTTTAGCCTATAAGAAAGTAAGAATATAAATCAAACTTCTGCATGGTTAAGGTTATTTTGCCAGGCATTCCTTGAATTCACACACATACCACCACCCCATACAAGTTTCAGATCTGATGATCCAGGCCTCAGGACCTAGGGTTCAGACTGATCATTACTTTTTCTGTTACTTATGAAGAATAAGAGTCTTTCAGTCTGCCTTCTGGTTCCTTTATTATTTTCCTGGGAGGGACACCTGGCTTCACTGTCAATGAAAGAGTTATTTATTGAATATTCATAGGCAAGACATTCTGTGAAATGTCTTTTAAAAAAATGTGATTATGTGTGTATGTGAGCACATGTAGCCCAATAGTTAAGAGCATCTGACATCTGTGCCTTCCTCTATTACTCTCCACTTTATTTTTTGAGACAAGATCTCTCACTGTACTCTGAGGTTGAGAGAAAATAAGCTTTCCCCTTTTCCCCACAATGAGCTACCTGTGAACCCCCAGTATTGCTGTCTATAGAGGTGAGACAGACATTTATCACTGCATTGGCTATTAGGAGAGGCTGTAAGTGTCTTTCATCCCCACGTTTTCTCTATACTAAAAGTATTTCTAAACAGCAGGTATGGGGAATTTAGAACCAGCAATTTTCCAATAGAAAGCTACTGACAAGCTGAAAGAAAATCTTGTCAGATAGCTGACAAGAAAACTAAAAGGTTAGCAGTCTCTTTTCAGTGACCTACAAGGACTTTTTTTTAGAATTTCTCCTCAGTTTTATTAATGACAAATACCTGATTGGCTAGAACTACAAAACTAAAATTCCCACAGGGGTTGGGGGAGGGGGGGATGTGGCCAGTAAATAAATGGTGGGGATACAGATACTAAGAACCCAAACAGACATTTCTACACTCCCCTTACTGCTGAAATGCCTTGGTGACTTATGAACCTAACACACGACCAAGTAGGAACTCTAAGTATGGCCAAGGCAGTTTAAGCACTTGGCCAGCGGCACATGCTCAATAAACTGCAGCTGCATTTGGGATCACACACCTGTAATCCCAGGAAGACTGCCTTGAGTTCTAGTACAACCTGAGTTACACAGTTAATTCTAGGCAAGCGTGGGCTAAAAGTGAGTACTTGTACTAAAAACAAACAAAACTAGAGATTTCCCTTTCAGGCAAAAGAGCCCATTACACAACTTCTTTCCTCCTCCTATGCCTTCTCTTTTATTAAGGTAGAACTGACAAGCACAGTTGCTTACATTTACAATGTACAAAATGATGTTTAAAAAACTTTTTTTTTTTTTTTTTTTGGAGACAGGGTCTCTCTACATAGTCCTGGCTGGCCTGGAATTCACAATTTAACCAGGCTAGCCTTGAACTCACAGAGATCCTCCTGCCTCTGCCTCCTGAGTGCTGGGATTAAAGGGACCATCACACCCAACCCAAAATGATGTTTTTAAAAAAGATTTTTTTTTTGTGTGTGTGTGTGTGTGTGTGTGTGTGTGTGTGTGTGTGTGTGTGAGAGAGAGAGAGAGAGAGAGAGAGAGAGAGAGAGAGAGAGAGAGAGAGAGAGAGAGAGAGAGGTGTGCAGGTACCAGCAGAGGCCAGAAAAAGAAAGGCAGTGAATCCCCTAGAGCCGGAATAAAACATGGGTTATGAGCAGCCTGACATGGATGCTGAGACCCAAACTTGGATCTTCTGGAAGGGCACACGGTGCTCTTAACTGCTAAGCTATCTCTCCAGCCACCAGAATGATGATTTGATATATGTATAGTATCACGATTAACTTAACATTCACTACCTCCTACCTTTTTTTGGTAGTGATTAAAATCTATCTTAGAAAATTTCAAGCCGGGCGGTGGTGGCGCATGCCTTTAATCCCAGCACTTGGGAGGCAGAGGCAGGCAGATCTCTGCGAGTTCGAGGCCAGCCTGGTCTACAGAGCGAGTTCCAGGGCAGTCAGGGCTGTTATACAAAGAATCTCTGTCTCGAAAAAGCAAAGCAGAAAAAAAAAAAAAATCAAGTATAAGATATAAACTTGCCACCCTGCTGTACAACATATCTCCACTAGGAATTAATCTTACCTGAAATTTTGTGCTCTGACCACTCCTTCCCCAGCCCACATCTAGAACGCACCTCCTCCTCAAGACTGGGGTTCAAACCAGGGGTTTAAGCATGCTAGGCAAGTACTCTGCCACCGAGTTACATTCCTAGACAGCCACGACTTCTTAACCGCCTATCTTTCTTTGACATAATTCATTTACAATGTTTCTAAAAAGTTCTCAAGCTGCTTTTCTAACCTTAAGAAAAGGAAACAAGAAGCACACACACCAAAAGAAGTTACTCATTCTTCACGGAAAAAGCAGTGACTAATCTAAATCTCGGGTCCTGAGCTCTGGATCTTTGGACCTGAAACTTGGATAGCTAGTGGTGGTGGTGGTATGCGTGTGAATCCAGGGACAGCTTGGTAAAATAACCTTACCTGTGCAAGAATCTGAAAAACTTCCTTGCAGACTAGAGTCTATCAACTTTTTAAACTTTTTTCAACAACAAGCCAGGCTGGCAGAAGCGCCGGGCGTGCGGGTGCAGTCTCTGTACTGAGGCGCACACATCTCTGCCCAAGTCAAAGTCCTCAGCAAAGCCGGTTCCGGGTGTCACAGAGCCGGGAAGACCGTGAAGAGCTGGGTCTGCGAGCGCGAGGAGGAAGAGACCCGTGTCCCCGGCTGCAGTTGCGAGAGCTGGCAGGACTTACGTCACGACCCCGACAACCCAACTATCAATCCGAGTCTTGCAGCTGTCCATCTCGCAGCGGGCTCAACTTCTCTGAGCGGTTCACTCTCACCACTTGCCTCGAGTCCCAGCGCCCTTAGCAACCACCGGAGATGGAAAGCGGAAGGGCGCCTTGGTCCCGCCCTCCCCGCCTTAACCCAGGTCCGGCGAGGAAGCGTGTCAGCCCAATCACCGCGGCGAGAATCTCGATCATCCAATAGAAAGGAGGCACGAGAGGCGGGCTAAAAGGGTCGCGTGCGCACGCGCAGACCGGAGCAGGGTCCCTGGTGCTGTGGCGGTGCGGTTGACTAGGGTGCTACCTGGAGTCGTGTGGCCCTTGAAAACCCCGCGTATCCACCGCTGCCTCCTCTTGTCCTCGCCATGTTCCTCACTCGGTCCGAGTACGACAGGTTCGTACGGCGGGGAGCTGCAGGGTCTAGATTACGGTGGGCGGGCCCGGCGCCCGGGCCGCGGCCTTGGTTCTGCAGTGTCATGGGGCGCTCCGGGAACCCAAGTCTGGCGGGACCCGGGGAATCTGGTTCCCGAGGCGCCGGGCGGGATTCCCCAAGCTGGACTGGAGCGGATCGGGCGCACTTGTCCTACCGCTGAGTCACCGTTAGTCCTGACTCCCTGGGGAATCGAGAAGCTGGGGTTTGTGTTTGGGGCAGGCGGTGGAGAGGGGTCCGGACTCCGACCTTTAACCTGCGGGAGGATTAGGAGGGTCACCAGCTCTGCGTTCATCTTTTCAAGCTAAGTATGACTGCTTAAAGAAAAAAAAGGTGAAATGAGGTGCCTTGAATAAAAAGCCACCAGAGACTATTGAATGAGTTTGTGGAAGAAGACATGCTGTGCTCTACATTTTTGTCTTTTCAAAAGCGCGAAGGCAGTTTCAGCTGTGCCGGATACATTGCCTGCAGTCTGGTTTTGTAGAAAACAGAATGTAGAGTGGTTCTCAGAAGAGTTGTAATATGCTGATTCCATTTGAAACCCCCCCCCCCCAAAAAAAAAGTTGAAAGCGTTATTGTAGTGTTCTGTTGAAGGCCAGATGTTTTGTAAAGTCAAAGCTGTGTGATTGTGTTTATTAAAACAATCATTAAAAACAAAAAACTTTCAGGTCTTGGAAATGCTAGCTAATACTGCTATAAATGCTGTAGACATTTTAACTTTCAGTTTCTGTTTTGGTTAGTTTTGCAAGCTATATTAACTTCCTTTAAAAGTTAGGGAAAGCAGACATTTTCTTTGTTCCAGGCTGTCTGAGAAATTGCTGGCAAGTATATATTGATCCTGTCAGAATTGTAGCACCTTGGATGGCCTTTTTCATCCTTTTGCTGACTCATAGAAGATATGTGTGAAGTTTTAAAACTACTTCCTGCTGTCAAGTAAAATGGTCGTTAACACTTGGCTTCCAGGGTATTGAAGAGAATCATCTTTAGGTGGTTCTACAGCAGTGAGCAGTGAGCAAAGTCAAGGTCCTTACTCCCCTGTTTAGAAGAGTAACTAGTATGAGAGAGAAGATGCCATTGGAGGAGTCTGAGAGTGTCAGAAGTTCTGATGGGAGGTTGCATTCATTGTTAGGGCTGGGGAGCACTTCACAAAGAAGCTGATAATTCAAATGGGTCCGGAGAAAGTAGAATCTTAATAAATCAAGACCAGGAGAGCCAACAGCTTTGTTGGATAATAAAGTATGGACAGAGGAGGGCCAGTGGAAAGGCATAATGCATATTTGAAAAGAGTCCAGTCTGGTTACCACAGATGTATGATGCATATTATGGGGCTAGTGAGTGATACAGGAAAACTGGGATGGTGCCAGATGCTGATGGCTTTAATAGAATGTTACGGATTTGGGTCTCTGTAGGCAACTGTGTGCTATTAATTTTTTTTCTTTTTCATCTTTTTAAAAAATGAATTAAAAAATTGGGGCGGGGGAGTGCGTGTACTTTTTACATGCCTGGTGTCCTTTGAGGCCGGAAGAGGGTGTTGGATCTCCTGGAACTGGAGTAACAGATGGTTTTCAGCCACTATGTCAGTGCTGGGAATCAAATCAAACTCTTCCTCTGGAAGCCCCTGGAAGCCCCTAGCCATCTCTCCAGCTCTCTTTTTGGTCTTTGTTGTTGTTACTTTTTAAAGACAAGGTATCATTTATAGCCCTGGGTGACTGAGCACTTACTGGCCAGCCTGAGCTGGCCTTTAATTTGTGGCAATCCCTTCTGCCTGGGTGTTCTGAGTTCTGGGCTTATATTCATGAGCCACTGTGTCAGGCGTTAATGTTTTCTTTAAGAAGTTGCCTCCTCACAATTGTTTTTATAAAGATTAACCGACTGGATTAGAAGAACAAGTCACCAGTTAGGCTATTGCAATAGTTAGGTAAAAGGTGACAAGGACATCGAGATGGAAGTGATGTTACCATAAAGGAGGAGTTGATAGGAGTTATGGCAGCGTGTGGTAGGAGAAAGGAGAGGGTAGGGAGTAGTGAGTCAAATCATTCAGAACATTCGGTCCTAGAGCTTTTGACCCCAGTTTTCTGTCTGTGATTTTTAGACTGTTCTTCAGAACCTTGGACTTCCTTCTGAGCGGCTTTAGTGATATTGATTGAGGATCAGATGAGGAACTGGATAGTGAGATTCTCTCCTTCTCATTTAGTGAGAAGAATTGTTAGCAACACTGTAGTAGAGTAGTTGAAAGCTTGGTGTTTGTAAGTAAGAATTCGTGAACTCTGATTCGAGTTCTGCTTCTTTCATGCCAAGTAGCTTTGAGCAATTTATTTGAACACACACACACATACACAATTTCTTTTGAAGAAAAAATTTAAAAGTTTTGGTTAAAATTTGAGAAAACTGTGCTGTATGCACACTGTTGAGAAGTTTAGAATTCATAAATTAAGGCGTGCAATCATTTGATCATTTGTATTCGTTCATTCAAACTTTTTTTTTTTTGGTTTTTCAAGACAGGGTTTCTCTGTGTAGCTTTGCGCCTTTCCTGGATCTCGCGCTGTAGACCAGGCTGGCCTCGAACTCACAGAGATCCGCCTGCCTCTGCCTCCCGAGTGCTGGGATTAAAGGTGTGCACCACCACTGCCCGGCTCATTCAAACATTTTTAAATTAAATGTAATTAATTACATTTTTAAATGGTAATTGTGTATGGAAAGCTTCTATAGCTAACAGTATGTTAGGTGCCTCTTCTCCACAGGGATCACCAACACACTGGTACAAACAAGAGGGGCATATTTGAGAGTAAAATAGTCTGGCCTGTAATCGGCATGAGTATCTGTTTAGTAAGGAAAGAGACAGGCTTTAGTAACTGTATGGATCTTAGTCTGTGGTTAATACAATATCTCATAGGTAGAGAAATGTACTTTTAACTGACTCCTACAAAAATAGCAACATCAAATGCACATAATAGGAAGAAAGGAAAGGGGGAAAAAAATGACATTTTCTTGGAAATGGCCTGATAGCTTTGGGGCATGAATTTATCAAAGGAATTGATAGGTTGGCTCAGAGTTCATTCAGGTTGATTCAGGTCACCTGCTTTCATTTGATCCGTTTGGTTAAGATTTTGGTTAGTCTTGGGAGTAGGGGCGAGGCATTCTCTGCATAGATTTGAATGCCTTGAAAACACCAAAAGATTGAAAGGCTTGCTGTGGACAGAGTGATGGGCAATTTGCACATACCCCCGTCAATCTGAGCTAGTTGGTAAGGAACTTCGTTCCACTGTCTGTATCCTTCTGACAATTTCTAATACCGTTTTTGTTTTGGTTTTTTGTTCTTTAATTGCAGGGGAGTGAATACTTTTTCTCCTGAAGGAAGATTATTTCAAGTGGAATATGCCATTGAGGCTATCAAGGTATAGTAGCAAGTAAAGGTTTGGAAATTTCGTAACAGCCCTCACACGTTGTTTGCTAGAAGGACATTTGGGATAAGTGTGTTTTAGCCGTTTTTTTTTTTTTTTAGAAAATATTCTTACATTCCTTTAACCAACTACTATTTTTGTAACAGTTTTCATTAATACTATTTTCGAGGTCCATTTTGAACAGATAACTGCTTCATAATTATGTGAGTTTTTTTCTTCAGTGAGAATGGAGGGACATGGTTTTGTTTCACATCTTGACTTTACAGAGGAATGTAGAAGTCCAGCGTTCGCCCCTGTGTTTATATGTGTGTATGAGCAGGCATGTCTGGGCCAAAGGTTGACGCTGGGTGTCCTCAGTTGCTCTGCCATGTTTTTTGATACAGGGTCTCTCACTGAACCTGGAGCTCTGATTGGCTAGACTAGCTAGACTGACAACCTCAGACCTTCTTTCTCTGCTGTCCCAGTGCTAGGATTACAGGGTATGCTCCTGCACTGGTTCTGGGACTCAAACTCTGGTCTTCAAGGCGTGAGTGGCAAACACTGCCAACTATGTCATTTCTTCAGGCCCTGCTGCCTTCTATATTTTGTTTTCTTGAGCAAATCATATAACTGATCACCTGCAGTTTTGTTGGTAAAATTATGAATTTGTAGTAGATACTGGGGACTAAAAGGAGGTGTGTCCTGTAATCTAGAAACAAAATCAAATGTAAAGGGCTGAGAGTATAGCTTGGTTGGTAGAGTGCTTGCCTTGCATGCAATCTCTAGACAGACGACAGACAGACAGACAGACTTGGTAGAGTGCTCGCCTTGCATGCAATCTCTAGACAGACAGGCAGGCACACACACACACACACACACACACACACACACACACACACACACACACCCAGACATGTAGTTCACACTAGTATTCTCAACATTAGAAGGCTACCTGTACCTGAAGTTAGAACTAAGTATGTGGAATTATGAATCACTTAAATAGCTTTTCCTTTGGTAGATAGTTAAGAGACTGTTAGAAAACCAGGGTTGTAGGAAACATGAATATCTGTAATCTTGGAATGAAGTATTGAAAAGGAATGCTTAGAAGAGAGAAAGAAAGAGATGTCCTGGTCCCAAACTAGAAAATGTGCTTTTGGTTTCTGGGGTAGCTCTACACAGTAGGTCCAATTCCTCTAACAAGGCCTGGGAACCACGGAAGTGGTTTGTCTCTTAACCGCATGCTTGCATCGTCTCGCTGTCACCAAACAGTGTCTGTCTAGTCCCTTCTGTTTGTATAGTTCTAGTGCCATAATGCTGTCTCACAAAACTGCTCCTCACTGGTGGAAGTGCTTGCCACCAAGCCTCACCACCTCAGTCCCCAAGTCGCACGTGGTGTAAGGAAGGAACTGAGTCCCTCAGGCTGTCCTTTGACTTCTGCAGTTCCCCAGCACACACTTGTATTTGCACACAAACATGACACATAAATATGATTAAAGACATTTTTTTAAGAGATAGCTCATTTTGTTGGAAACAGTTCATGATGGAAAACTATTAGCTTTCTGGAGTTTCTCCAGCCTTCTGGAGTTTCCTTCCATGGGGCTTAGTTTGCTTTTGAACCACGTACTTCTCTTTCTGTATTGAAAACTCATGAGTATGAAGTGCTAAGCTATCAGAATTCAAACTGTAGTATTAATTTGTGCTTCATCCTCGACAACAGTTCTGCTTAAGGCCAAGAGCTGTCCTGCTTTAAAAGCTCTTTAGGGCTAGTAAGCTTTAGGTTATCTAGAGATAATGAGATAGTATTTGATCTCCGTAATCCTAGCTGGGCTAGATAGTAATGTAGCCTATAGTAGTAAGACCCAACCATTATGAAAATTCAGGTGCTTTGGAGTTTAAATAACCTGCTTGTTGCTTGTTGCTTTGGTGTCTTCTGAGAAGCCTGTGAGAAGGCAGTTTGGTTGCTGTATGGCTTGGATAGCATGAGAAGACCTAGAGAGTGGGGTTGTGAAGGTAGCTCACTCAAGATGTTTGCCATGTAAGCACGAGGGCCTGAGTCTGGGACCACAGCACCTACATGAATAGCCATGGGGACACACCCTTTGCACGTGCACATCAGGAGAATGACTAATAATTCTGGCTAGAAGTGATGAATCATTTGGAGGTACTTTATAAATAATGCAGGGTGGGATATAACCAGCAGTGGTAGGGAATGTACTGTTAGAATAGGTTTCTCAAACCTGTGATAATATCAAAGTTATCATCTTAAGCATCTGACACTGGTTGCATTGCTGAGTTATATTCGAGGAATCGTATACAGATGCAGTTCAGAGGTACCCTTGTCTCCTCTACCTTTCCTCAGTCTACAAAGGTGGTTAGGAGGAGAAATTTAGGCAGAATTAGAGTATAAAGATACATTGGAGAGTATAAGTGAAAAAAATCTTGAACTTTGACACTGTGTGTGTGTGTGTGTTTACACACGTGTACACAATCTGGCGTGTATGAAGTTAGTGGACCACTTCCGGGAGCTATTTCTCCTTTTCCCATGAGGTACAGGAATTGAACTCGGGTTGTCAGGCTTGTGTGAGGGTCTTTTACCTGCTGAGTCATCTTGCCGGCCCTTGATGTATTTTATAAAATAGCTTGTCTCAGAAATAGTGACCTATTATTATTATTATTATGAAATTGGAATCCAAATTGAGTAGACTGACAATATGTGTTTGTGCTGTGAAAGCAGGTTTTCTACATGATTGAACTGAATAACTTTCCAGTGTGGGGCCTTCTGGTGTGGCCACTACTGGTTAGATGCCAGTAGCACTTGCCGGCAAAATTGTGTAGACTTTGTTGAATGTTGGTGGGGGCAAGAGAGCCCCCATTTGAGAGTTGCCCCACTAGAAAAATTTAGAAGTAGATGGGGATTTGGCTCTGTCTTGTGCAGTTGAGGATGCAGGATCCTCAATAAACAATTACAAGTAGATGCTGTGGATGTAGTCAGTGGTAGAGTGCTTGCTAGCAGATGAGAGGCCCTAGGTTCAGTCTGTGCCCAAATTTAAAAATTACGGCAATTAGGGAACACGTAAGTCTTATATTTAATTTTCTGGGCAATGGATTCATATTTATTAAAACTGTTATTATTTTAGTTTTTCAGGGTATGCACCTATGCAGTTTTAGAGTCAAAGGTAAAATGGCTGTATAAATTGTGTAATAAGAACAGCAGTCCCTTAGGCTTGTACATCTGTTCTCAGTTTCCCAGAGGCGGCACTTTAAACTCTTTTTTCTTTTCTAGATTAATTATATTTTTTTATGTGTATGAGTGTTTTTACTTGCATGTATTTGCACCACTTGTGTGCAGTGCCTTTAGAGGCCAGAAGAGGACACCAGAACTCTTGAGATTGTAATTATAGATGTCTATGAACCACCCACCACGAGGGTGCTGCCAACTGAACCCAAGTCCTCTTCAAGAGCCAAAGTGCTCTTAACTGCTGAGCCTTCTCTAGAGCCCACTTCAACTCTTTTATTTGATAATGTTCTTGCCATCCACCGTGTATTTAGAACACAGGCATTGTTAGGCATTATCCACACCTCTTTCATTATGTGAAAGTCTATTGAAGATAGACTTCGGCGATTTTCTGCCTATCTGTTCTCTGCCCACCCACAGTTGCCTAGAGGATTGGGAATAGTGAGTTGGGAATAGTGAATACAACCCTCCCAATAGATATCTTACACAAAGCAATTTCTGTAAAATTAATGAACAGTTGTGTTAATAAAACTGTTCAAAATGGTTGAGCCATTTTGTGTTCTGTGATTATTTTTTCATTCCTGTGGCCTTTACTCCCTGCCTCCTCAAATAGGGTTTTATGTATCTCAGGCTATCTTCAAACTCGGTGCCCCTCAAACTTCTGATCCTCCTATCTTTAACTCCTGGGTGCTAGGACTGTGTGGGCCATAGGATCTGGTTTATGTGGTGCTAGAGTGCATGCTAGGCATTCTATCACTTAGCTGTATCTCAGCTTTTCTTTTGAGCTAGGGTTTCACTATGTAGCCTAAGCTGCCTGGGACTGGTATCTTCCTCCCTTCATCTTCCCAACAGCTAGAATAAGAGGCGAAGATCACCAAACCTGATTTGAACATTTCTTTCTTAAGGGATAGAGCAGTAGCTATGAGAATACCTTGTCCATAGTATTGACCTATGGTTTTTCTTTTTCATGAATCTTTTTTTTTTGTTTGATAAAATTATGGTAGTTTTGTGTGGGATTATAGTTCTGATATATTTCTTAGTGTGAATTTTTGCCAGATTGTAAAAACTACTGCTCTAGAGAGAAGTGCTCATTTCAATATGTTTCTGGCTCCTGCCTTTGAGATCTAAGTAGGGAAATAGCTTGAGATTCTTAATATTGACTTCATATATTTCTACTTACTTACTTGGTTTTCAGTAATAATACTCAACCCTTTGACTAGGCTTAGAGCTCCATGATCCAAAGACTGCTTTACCTTTTCCATACAATAAACCTAGGGTCTTCTGCATGAACAGTGGGGAGAGAAGCCATTTAGCTTTTCAAAATAAAGAAGGTAGCCTGGGATCAGTTTCTTCTTTCATTTCTGGCAGTACTGGGGAATGGACTCATGGTCTATGGTGTGTATTCTACCATTAATCAATAGCCTCAGTTCCCCTTTAGTTTTAGTTTTGGTTTAAGACAGAATCTAGCTGAGTGTGGTGGTGCACGCCTTTAATCCCTGCAGTTAGGAGGCAGAGGCAGGTAGTGCTCTGAGTTTGAGGCCAGCCTGGTCTACAGGGAGTTCCAGGACAGCCAGGACTACACAGAAATCCTGTCTCAAAAAAATGAAAACAAAGAAACAGAATCTCACTAAATTGTACAAGCTGGCCTTGGACTCAGTGTGTAGCTTAGGCAAACCTTGAACAAATGACCCTGTTTACTCAGCCTTCCCAGTAGTTGGGATAATAGGCCTGAGCCACCAAACTTAGCTGGAGTCTGCTTAAAGCAGACATTAAATTGTTTTACATCTTTTAGCTCTCCCTTTTTGTCCACATGCAGAGGTCCTAGTCACCTACATCTCCTTCCCAGAAGTGTCCATGGTAAAAATCAGGTTAATTACCACTTTCTTTTAAGCGTTAGAATTTTATTACTGTTTTCCCATTCTCTTTGTCCTAGTGGGTTTATGTCTGTTTTAGAAGGCCTTTATTTATATTCACAGATTTGAGGAAGAAGTAGAGCTTATGTGTTCAGTCAGCATTAGTAAGAAGTAAGGGCATTCTCTAGTTACAGAAGAGTTTTTGGCAATCTATAGTTTCACAGGTATCCTTTGTTTAAAAAAAGGGGGTAGTGGTGGTGGTAATGAAAGACTAAGGCAGGGGAATCATAATTGTGAGTCTAGCCTCGACAACCCTATCTTAAAACCAAAACTAATTGACTAAAATGAAATAAGAAGCTGGTATACATTAATGATACTTCTAAATAAAGTTAGAATTGTATAAATTTGAGAGTAATATATATGTATGAGACATGACGTACTCATTAGTAATGATTGTCAACTTCGCAGGATCTAGAACCACTGCAAAAGCAAGTCTCTGGGGCTTCACAATAAGTTATGAGGGAGGTGGCAGTCTGTGGGCTTTGGTCTTGCACTTCATAAAAAGAGAGAGCTTGCTGAGCACTGGCAGTCATTGCTGTCCTTCCTGAAGGTGTCTGCAGTGTGACCAGCAGCCTCCTGTTCCTGTCCCCACGCCTTCCCCACTGTATGGACTGTATCCCTCCATCTGTGAGCCAAAACAAACCCTTCCTCCTTCCCCACTGTATGGACTGTATCCCTCCATCTGTGAGCCAAAGCAAACCCTTCCTCCTTCCCCACTGTATGGACTGTATCCCTCCATCTGTGAGCCAAAACAAACCCTTCCTCCTTCCCCACGGTTACGGACTGTATCCCTCCATCTGTGAGCCAAAGCAAACCCTTCCTCCTTCCCCACTGTATGGACTGTATCCCTCCATCTGTGAGCCAAAGCAAACCCTTCCTCCTTCCCCACTGTATGGACTGTATCCCTCCATCTGTGAGCCAAAATAAACCCTTCCTCCTTCCCCACTGTATGGACTGTATCCCTCCATCTGTGAGCCAAAGCAAACCCTTCCTCCTTCCCCACTGTATGGACTGTATCCCTCCATCTGTGAGCCAAAATAAACCCTTCCTCCTTCCCCACTGTATGGACTGTATCCCTCCATCTGTGAGCCAAAACAAACCCTTCCTCCTTTAAGTTGCTTCATGTCGGTGCTTTGCCAGAAATACTTTGACAACATTCAGTCTAAAGATGTGTTAAACTCCAGGCAGTGATGGCCCATGTCTTTAATCCCAGCACTCGGGAGGCAGAGGCTGGTGAATCTCTTCGAGTTCAAGGCCAGCCTAGTCTACAGAGTGAGTTCCAGGACAACCAGAGCTGTTACACAGAGTAACCCTGTCTCCAAAAACAAAAACAGACAAAGGCATGTCAAACATGCTCTGTGTGTGGATTCATGGAGGAGTTAGAAAGATGGGTCAGTGATGAAGAGCTCTTACTGCTCTTCCAGAGTTCAGTTCCCAATACTCATGTTGGGTGGCTCAAACTGCCTGTAGTTCTAGACCTTGGGGATCTGATACCTTCTTCTGGCTTCTGCAGGCATCCTCACTAAGTGCGCGCGCGCACACACACACACACACACACACACACACACACAAAAGAAAAATAAATAAAAATGAATTAATTTTTTTTTAAAGATCCATGGAATCCTGTGGGTCTCTCTCTTTTTTTTTTTTTTTTTTTTTAACAATAACAGGCTTCATCAAGTCTGATGCTCACAGTTGACAGGCCATTGTTTTATAGAACTAAGAAGATACAGTGGGAATCCAGGGGATAAAGAAAGCATGGTCTTAGGAGGCTTTAGGATAGTGGGTAAATTTGGAGAGGCAGAAGGAAGAATATATTCCACAGGAGACAGCTTTAGGAAGGGTAGTAGTGTTACTGATAATATGCCTTGAGGGTTGAGCACTTATGGGTTTGTCATTTAATAGTGATAAAGTTGGAGGTGAAAGATTATGATTATGAGAAGCTCGTTTGGTTTTTAACTTACAGGCAATACAGAGTATCAGTTCTTGAGAGAAATATAGTGAAAATAGCATTTTTTAAAATCTGTATCAATAAAAGATATATTCAGATCAAGAGACTTAAGATGAGACAGAGATGTGGAGTGTGGCTCATGATTTGGGAGGCAAAAGCAAGCCTGATCTACGTAACAAATTTCAGTCCGGCTAGAGTTACATGATGAGGCCTTTTCTCACAGGAGAGGTGTGGGGAGGCTATATGACAGGAACAACACTTGTTTATTGCGGGGTAGGCACCATTTTCTTGATGCAGCTATTATGATTGTCTTCATTTTGCAGACAGAAAATGGAGGCACACAGTGATGAGGTATGCGGGGGTGACTGGAGTGGTGATGTGGAGGTGAAGAGGTGAATTCACTGTATTGTGGACTGCTGGTGACTTGGATTAAGCTGGTACTTTACTGTGCTTATTGAGCATGGTGGTCCTTTCTCTTCCTGTTCTTTTTTCCTCTTTTTCTTTTCCAGAGATGACATGGGTTCGGGGAGCATAACCTATTGGACAGACCAATATATAGTAGAGGTAAAAGCCACGAATTCCAGGGAAACAAAGATAAAACCCAGAAAACAAACTATGACTAGAACTGTAGAATTCTTCCTCCCAGTATTAGTGTTAGCATGCATCATTTTCCAGATGTGCTCAGACCTTACTGGATACCCCACCCCATTTTTGGTACTGGGGACTGAACCCAGAGCCTTACTCATTCAAGGTAAGCACTCTGCCATGGAGCTTCCCTTGTTCCCCCAAGTCCCAGACTTCCTCTTCTAAAGTACAGAATTTTGTAAATGCCTTTGCTAGTCACAGAACAGTATAGTGTTTATTAGGTGCTCTCTGTTCTTCCTGTGTCCTAGGTATGGATGACTGAGCTGCTTGTGAAGGAGTGCAGGGATTTCTTTGAGCTGTCCGTTGTAACTGCAGCATGCCTTTTGTTTGTTTGTTTGTTTTAGCTTGGTTCTACGGCCATTGGCATCCAGACATCAGAGGGTGTGTGTCTAGCTGTGGAGAAGAGAATCACCTCCCCACTAATGGAGCCCAGCAGCATTGAGAAAATTGTAGAGATTGATGCACACATAGGTAAGTAATAGGCGAAGTTATAGGATCTGGCATGGGTTTATTATCTTCTGTGATCCAAGGGCGGTTCACATGGTAAATGGCTTATCTTCTGATTCACTGTTATTTTCAAGGCAGGAGGCCAGTGTACATAAATTTAGGCAGTAGAGCAGTCTCAGGACTTACTACGCTTAACCTACTACCAGAAATTCTTTTCATCTTCAGATTTGCTGTATTTTACTTTTTGCAGTGCTTGGAATTGAACCCAGATGCTCTCATGCTAGGCAAGCATTCTACCGCTGAACTAAAACCCAGCCTTTGGCAAATATGATGATATTTAAATACATAAAGATTGGCTCCTAGTCGAGTTCCAGAGATGGCCATGTTACCCTGGTAGTAAGCTAGCTGGAGCCGAGATAGTGTGGAAAGTTGTAATGTCCACTGAGAAACAGTAATTCTCAAAGATCTTTGGAGAGTTTAAGGTTCAGAGTGTTACAAGAATCATACAAACTTT
This sequence comes from Peromyscus californicus insignis, assembly GCF_007827085.1. Classification (NCBI taxonomy): domain Eukaryota; kingdom Metazoa; phylum Chordata; class Mammalia; order Rodentia; family Cricetidae; genus Peromyscus; species Peromyscus californicus. The sequence continues at coordinate 86,406,273 of NW_026294617.1, forward strand.
GACCAAATCAACCCTATTCCCGTGTGTTAGATTTAATTGTTTTTCTCCTGGCCCCCTTCTTATTGTTTTTTTCCTTCTTTCTCTGGTCTTTAGTATAATTTTCTTGCTTTGGCTCTTGACAATGTAGCATTGAAAGATGTGTACTTTTACATTTTACTGCTTTGTGTTATAGTTGGCTATCCAAATTTGCTTATCTTATTTACTCAACCCAATTAATACAACATTTGCAAAATAATTAATTGCTTAAAGGCCATAAGAACTAAATGCCATGGTAGCTGTGGGAGCTTAGTATTTTCTTTCATAGCTAGAGAAGCAGATTCTACAATTAGAACATTATGTCTGCTGTATCTCAGGTCAACTGTCTTTTGGAGGTAGGTCAATGTCACGTCATTCAAAGATAGAAAACAGTATGCCAGACTCCATGGCTATAGACAGGAGGCAGACATGGTACTTGTCCTCCAGGAACAGGTGGTCTTATTTGTGGTGGTGCACAGTGTGTGTTCAGGGTGTAAAGGAGGAAAAAGAGTTTTGTCTGGGTTCAGTGGTGATGGGTATTAGTCACTTTTTCTACACTGTGACCAAATGTCTGCCAGTTTAAGAGAAGGAACCCTCCTTTTGGCCCACTCACAGTTTCAGAGGGTTCCCTGTCATCGTGGTGAAAGCATTGTGAACATCTGTGTTTGCATCATAGTAGACCTGGAGTAGAGAAAAGAGTGCTGGTGATGGTCCCTGGCTTTCTCTTTATTCATTTTATTCTACCTATGGCCCTAGCCCAGCTACCCACACTCTAATGGGTCTTCCCCGTTTAGTTAATCCTTTGGAAACACACACACACACACGCACACACACACACACGCACACACCGACACACCAGGAGGTATTGTCTCAGTCTCCCCTGTGATTCTAAAGCCTGTCAGTAGAAAGTGAAGATTAACCATCATGGTTGAGCTTGCCAAGCCTGGCATTGTAATTCCAGCTGCTGGGAGGCTGACAGCAAGACTTCAGCCAGTCAGGGTTTCAGAATGAATTTAAGGCTAGTCTGGGCAGTTTAGGGAAGACTCTGTTACAAAATAAAAAAATAAAAATAGGGCTGGAGATGGATGTAGCTTAGTGGAAGAACATGTGCTTAGCATGTATAAGACCTTAAAAGCAAAGCTATCTGCTATAAAAAGAGATGAGTCTGGAAGTCAGAGAATAGAAAGCCCCCACCCCCACCCCCCAATCCTGCTAAAGGGCTTGGACTTTACTTTTGCATTGCTAGGAAGGGATCCAAACAGTGAGACACTGCAATCCCAGTAGAATTTTAGAATATGCTCATGATAATTTCTGAAGGTAGGTTGATGGGGGCTTAGAATGGAGGCAGGGGAGTCAACAGTTAAGAACATTTTTAGTGTAGCACTCAGGAGGCAGAGGCAAGTGGATCTCTGAGTTTGAGGCTTGGTTGGTCTATAAAGTGTGTTCCATGACAGACAGAGCTGTTACACAGAGAAACCCTCTCGAAAAACTTTAAAAAAAAAAAAAAAAGGCCCCTGTGTAAGGATGACATGTAAATTCATAAAACGTTTTACAAAACAAACAAACAAAGAAAAAGAAAGAAATTTAATAGTTCAAATATTTGGTCATCAGTCAAATTATGAAATTCTTCAACCAAGGCAGTGGCCAAAAGAGAACTTGGGATCTGATTGGTTGTGAAGGCCAAGGAAGACAAGGGTTCCACAAGGGAAGTGGGTTGAAACAGTGGTATCCAACTAGATGGACTGACAGTCATTTGACTTTGTAGGTCTGACGCTTTGGAGAGAAACCCAGACTGAGATTGAGATTTGAATCATGGCGTATAAGTAGCAATTACAGCCATTAGTAGTCTTGGCACATTCAGCCATTAGGCAACTTTCTAAAATAACAACTTGCTTTGTTGGAGTAGGGAACTGAAGAGGCTCTTGATGTTTTCCCGAAGTCTTCTGCTGCAGTCCATAGGGAGATAGTTTCTTCTTGGGCTTGGCTGTAGTGTTTGCTTAGCTCAGAAGTGCGTCATGGGGCCAGCAAGGTGTCTCAGTGGGTAAAGACACTTTCTGAATAAACCTGATGACTGGGGTTCTATCCCTGGAACTCATGTAAAGGTTGTCCTGACCTCTCCGTGTGTACTGGCACATTGCACCCACTCTCATACACACTAATCACATACACACAGATAGGCCAATAAATGATGAAATAGATGTTAAGTGCATCGTGCTCTATAACATTTGCTAAGGGGATTCTTTGGCTGCAGTCTGTGGACATTCGTGTTTGTCTGGCTTACTATCTGGACTTGACTGTAAGCATGGTTGGTTTTCTATTTGTGTGATCATTATACCTATATTCGGTGGTCATCCTTTCCCGTTTATTCTGTTGGGTTGATTGCTGTGAGATTGTTGCCATGGTTCCAGGCCAGATTTCTAGTATTTACTTAGTGGATGAAAAGTTCTAGAAGGTTTTTGGCCGATCGGTCACTGTTGCTTTTACATTACAGGTTGTGCCATGAGTGGGCTAATTGCTGATGCTAAAACTTTAATTGATAAAGCCAGAGTGGAGACACAGGTAAAATCAGCATCTTCTCTGCTTTTTACTGGTGCATGCGCTCCTTGTTTAATGATGATAGAGCTACCTGGGTTACATTGCAGGTGTCTGTGTTGCTATTAGACATGGTTCTTGGGAGTATTTTGGGTCATTTCTCCTGCTACAACCCTCGGGACTTAGGACTTAGCTCTCCAGACATTGCAGCTTAAAGCAGGCTCTAGTCAGTATACCCTACAGTCTCTTGCTTCTTCCAGGTTGACCTTACATAAAGCATGCACTGTATCCCCTGATTGGCTTTCTGTGGAGCATTGTGGTGGGATGTGGTCATAGTAAAAGGCCTTTTCTGCCAGGCTTATAAAATTGTTCTCATCTGGTAAGCAATGATTTGTACCAGGTGACATTTTAAGAATGGCGATTTTCTTTAATAAAAGAACAACAACAACAAAAATACAAACAAATCCATGGGTATCTGGTTTGATTGTAGCAGGGTAGTATAAGAAAAAAAAGTGATTGCAAGGTAGAAATTTTTGCACTTATTTTCTCGCTTGTTCTCCATTTAACATAAACTTAACAGGATAAGATGAGTATTTAAGGAAAACTGACACTTGGTTACTAACATTGACTTTGTAGAAGGCTAAACTTGCCGCTTTACTTTAGATGTTAAGCCTAGTTTTCGAGGGTAGCAGCCTCTAGGTCATCTTATTTCCAGAGCTTATCTGTGTGCACATGCATGTGCTCGCTCACTCTGTCCTCTTCTCCCCTTCATTTTCCCCTGCCCCCTCTTGAGACACATTCTTTTTGTGAACAGCCCAGACTGGCCTTGAACTCATGATCCTTCTGATTGAGTGGATCATGGGCATATACCGTAGCACCTGGCAATCAGAGCTGTTCCCCTCTGATATAGTCCAGAGTATTCAGTGGCTAGTATTAATCAAGAAGAAAGTGTTGATCTGGGCAGGTGATCTGTCTAGAATCCTAGCCCTTGGGAGGATTGCAAGTTCCAAGTCTGTCTGTGACACATAGTGAGACCCTGTCTCGGAAACAGAAAGAGGCATGCGAGCCTTTGCTTTCAATTGGTAGAGAGGTGGTGAACTGTTTGAGTTTCCTGCTTCTCAGGAAGCAGTATTACTCTTTGCCCTTTTTCTAGAACCATTGGTTCACCTATAATGAGACAATGACGGTAGAGAGTGTGACCCAGGCTGTGTCCAATCTGGCTTTGCAGTTTGGAGAAGAAGATGCAGATCCAGGCGCCATGGTGAGTTAGTCCAGATGCTTGTGTTGAGCCTGCTTGCTATCCTGTAGGACTGAACGTGTTTGCCCTCTGCACATGTTTTCCTGGGCTCTCGTTCTCATTACTGGTAGCCTCTTCTAAATGAATTCTTTTTGGTTCTAGTCTCGTCCCTTTGGAGTAGCATTATTGTTTGGAGGAGTTGATGAGAAAGGACCCCAGCTGTAAGTACCATTCTTTTTCCCCCTGCTTTGGGAGTGTGTGTGTGTGGTGGGGGGTGATTATTGTGATTTGCAGTGTGGTCTACTGAAGAGCTGCAAAGAGTTAGAGCTATAACTCGATTAGAGTGCTTGCCTATTATACACAGAGCTCTGGGTGTCAGCCCATCACCACACAAAGCCAGTGTGCTAGAGCACGCCTACATTCCTAGGACTCTGAAGGTGTAGGCACGAGGATACATTTAAGCTTGTCCTTGGCTACAGTGAGTTCCAGACCAGTCTTGAGCCACTCTGTTTTAAAAAGGAGAGAAACAACTGGGTGGTGGTGCACATCTTTAACCCCAGCACTCAGGAGGCGGAGTTTGAGCTCCCTCACCCCTGGTCTACAGAGTGAGTGAGTTACAAGACAGCCAGGGCTACATAGAAACCTTGCCTTGAAAAGCCAACCAGCCAACAAACAAATAAATAAATTAAATTTTAAAAAAGTGAAAAGAAAGAAGCAATTATTAGGAAAAAGTAGGGCTTCTGAGTCAGTGTTTGTGTGCTGTTTATGTGAGAATTAGAGATCCATGAAGAACCTCTGCAGAACCAATGCTAATTCTCAGAAGAATTAGAAGTTACCTTATTGCTACTACCATCTGATCTTCATTCTCACCTTGGTGTATCAAAGATAAGACGATTGACATAAATACCGTGGTCGTTCTGTTCGCGTCTTAGGTGTGCATAAGTGCCATGGTTATGTATACTCACCCTGTCATTCTTCTCTCCCAAAACCCTGAAGAAGCCAGTGATTTTCTTAACCAACATTTTCTTCTTTTTTTTTTTTTGTTTTTCGAGACAGGGTTTCTCTGTGTAGTTTTGCGCCTCTCCTGGAACTCACTTGGTAGTCCAGGCTGGCCTCGAACTCACAGAGATCCACCTGGCTCTGCCTCCTGAGTGCTGGGATTAAAGGCGTGCGCCACCACCGCCCGGCTCATTTTCTTCTTTTTTAAAATAAAATATTATTTTAAGTGAATTTTTTGGTTAGCACACAAAGTGGGTTTCATTGTGACATTTCCATGTGTACGTGGATGTATATATCGTTAATAAGGACCTTTAAAAGAACTGTTTCTCAAAACAAAAGTTTGAGGAACTGTGCCTCTGTACTGCAGTAGCGTGTCCTGCTGCAGGGTGAAATGCTTAGACTTCTTAAATCTATTTTTTTTTTTTTTTTCTTCGAGACAGGGTTTCTCTGTGCAGCTTTGCGCCTCTCCTGGAACTCACTTGGTAGCCCAGGCTGGCCTCGAACTCACAGAGATCCGCCTGGCTCTGCCTCCCGAGTGCTGGGATTAAAGGCGTGCGCCACCACCGCCCAACTGCTTAGACTTCTTTAGGTGAGGTGTTTGTGGCATAAAATGCTTCTCTCTTAACATTGTTGTCCTTTTCAGGTTCCATATGGACCCATCTGGGACCTTCGTACAGTGTGATGCTCGAGCAATTGGCTCTGCTTCAGAGGGTGCCCAGAGCTCCTTGCAAGAAGTTTACCACAAGGTAATAAACTGTTCTCACAAATTTCATCATCACTTTTTAAGTCAGTGTTTAACTTCTCTGTAATTAAAACTATAGACCTTAAGAGTTGTGTTCTAAGTTTTGAGAGTTGGGTCACCTTGGAATCACAACCTAAAATAAGACATGAAACTGATCGATTTATTAACGTCTGCCTCTGTCTCCTGGGTGTTGGGATTAATGGCATGCACTGCCAACCCAGTTACATGTTCACTGGAATAGCACTTTGAATTACCATCAAAGCTTTTCCTCTTGGGCCTAGAGAGATGGCTCAGCAGTTAAGAGTACTTACTGCTCTATCAGAGGACCTGAGTTCAGATCCTAGTACCTATCTGGTACTTGTAAGTGCCAGTAATGCCAGCTCTAAGGGATCTGACACCCTTTTCTGGCTTCCATTGGGTACCCACACACACAAATGAGATCACTTTTTAAACAGGGCCTTTCCCTTCCTTTCACAGCTTGCCTAACTGTTTAGCACAAGAGGCCTAGCTTTCAGCCTAACTCAAATTTTGATAAACTATACTGAGCTTTATCATTTTTAGTTTTTGGTTTAAAGTGAGAGTCATGTGACTTTTCCTTTTACTGGTATCTTAGAAGTCATTACAGTTATTAATTGACCTCATTTGAGTGTTATTGCGTCTTGGAATGTAGAGAAGCCCCAGAAGAGATGGGCTGTAGCTCAGTCAGAGACCTGCTACATTTGTTAACGTTAGCATCGTCTGTGAGGCTGTGGCACTCCAGAACAATTACAGCAAGAGCATCAAAGGTGACTTGCTATGTTTCAGGGACCCTTCTTAGTAAAGTCCTTCTCTTGTAAGCGTGATTCCCCAGAACCCACATTAATAAAAGCTGGAGAGATGCCTCTGGTTAAAGAACACACTGCTCTTACAGAGGACTGGAATTTGGTTCTCAGCACCCATGTCAGGTGACTCACAGCTACCTGTAACTCCAGCTCCAGGGGATCTGACACCCTTTCTTTGGCTTCTGTGGGCCTCTGCACTCTTGTGTATACCCACACAGAGACATACATCATTAAGAAAAAGGGAGGGGCAGCCAGGCCTTGTAAGACAAGCTTGTAACCACAGTGCTCGGAGGCAGGCAAAGACAGGTGGATCACTGGGGCTCACTTGCTAGGCAGCCTAGCATACTTGGTGAATTCCAGGCCAGTGAGAGCCTGGTTTCACCAATTTTAAAGGTGTCTGAGGACTAACAGAGAAGGTTGTTCTCTGACCTCCACATGCATGCACACACAACCCTACCCGCCCCCATGAATCTGCACACACATGAACATCACACACAAAGAAAAGAGAGGGAAAAAAGGTGATAATATTGAGGGTAAACCAGGCGGTGGTGGTGGTGCACGCCTTTAATTCCAGCACTCAGAGGCAGAGGCAGGTGGATTTCTGAGTTTGAGGCCAGCCTAGTCTACAGATCGAGTTTCAGGACAGCCAGGGCTACACAGAGAAACCCTGTCTCAGATAACAAAAACAAAAAAACATAACAACAACAACAAAAAAAAAAAAACAAGAAAGAAATTGAAGTTCAAATTATTGTGAGAATTAGAAATAACACAGAAACACAAAATAATTTTCTGCTTTTAGAAAAATTTCACCAGTAAGCTTGTTGAGCACAGGGTCACCACAGACTTACAGACCTGACAAGTGCAACAAAAGAAAGCACAGTGAATGCATGCCCTTTGCCTGGAATGCAGATCTTGCCTGTGCAGGAAATTAGGTGTTAGTTCGCGTCCTAGTTGGTGCCTGTTTTCCATTTATTTACTTGGGTGTGTGTCAACCTGACACACGTTAGAGCCGTATGGAAAGCGGGATTTCAGCTGAGAGAATACCTCATCAGACTGGCCTCTAGGCAAGTCTGTAGGACATTTTCTTGATTGGTGTGGGAGGGTCCAGCTCGCTACGGGTGGTGCCATCTCTGGGCAGGTGGTTCTAGGGTCTATAAGAAAGCAAACTGAGAAAGCCAGGAGGAACAAGCCAGTAAGCAGCATTCCTCCACAGCTTCTGCTTCATTTCCTGCCTCGACTTCCCTCAGTGATGGAGTGTGACCTGAGAGTTCTAAGGTGAAATAAACCCTTTCCTTCCCAAGTTGCTTTTGGTCACGGTGTTTATCACAGCAATAGGAAACTTAAGACAGGTAAAATAAAATGAAAACTGAATTTTCTGAATCATTGGATTGCCTTTTTAGGTCGATTAGGCATTATTAGAATGTTACCCAGGTTATGTTACCTTTTAAATCAAGAAATTTAATAAACACTAGAGATGTACAGCCTTTTCCTCTTTCTCAAAGATCATTTACCATGTAAAAGTTAGTAGCTCAAAGTAGGATACTGTTCTTCTGAATGAGTATATTCTACTTGCCTTATACTTGAATATTTATATTATTATATAGTGTAGTACATTATACAAATTTAGATGTAAAGTTTACTAATACTGGCCAAGCTGCTTCTTCAGAGAGATGAGGGAGAGGGCTGAAGGAAGGGATTATGTTCACTAACAGCTCATCTCATTCTGTTCAAGTCTATGACACTGAAAGAAGCCATCAAGTCTTCACTCATCATTCTCAAACAAGTCATGGAGGAGAAGCTGAATGCCACTAACATAGAGGTACTTTCCTGCTTTCTGTGACTTTACAGGTGTTGGAGCTCCACTGGTAAAGACTGAGGAGATCCAGAAAACCAATCTGAGTGCGCTGTTCTTAGGTCATGAGAGCATTTGAGTAATAATTAGTGTTAGTGAGGTGGTGGGAGCCAGAGTACAGTGAATTTAAGAATGAAGAGAAAACAGGGTTCTTACGACTGATAACATGAGCAGAAGGCAGTACTAAAAAAAAACAAAAAGAAAAATTAATGTAGGAAGTTGTAAAAAGGTGAAGACAGTACAAATACAGTGTTTCAAAAAGTAAAATTAATTCATCATTGTTCTTGAGACCCCAGTATATGGGCCCCAGCTTTGTTTTACGTAGTATGCCAGATGCAGGGAAAGAATGTAGGAAACCCAGTCCTAGCTAAGCACTGTGCTGTGCAGTATAAGGAGCACACAGATAGTTAAGGTGTGGGCGGAACTTCTGATGCAGTAAGAACAGATTTCCATGTGAACCTGTGACAGAGTAGGGCGTTAGGAAAGCATCCTGGAAGAGGCGCTGTCTGGAGGAGGGAGGCGAAGGATAACCCAGGAAAAGAGAATAATCGCATAGGCGGTGGGTCAAAGGACTGGGACTGTGGGCACAGCTCAACAGTAGAGTGAAAAGTAAAACTCAGACAGCGTTTTCTCTTTCCTTTTCTCTTTTTGCTGGGTTGTAGAATAGAGGGGTGGCAAGTAATAAAGATTGGGAAGCACAGATCCAATTCTGTGTGATCTTCGTTAGGATGTTCAGAGTAGCTAGGGAAGGTAATGATGAGTGCACATGAGGTTTGGAGTGAATGGAGAGAGATAGCGTGTGTTTGCCTAGGGATTGCTAGGTTGTTTGCCGAGTGGGTGAATGCTGCTGAAATGAAGGAGAATGGGCGCTATTGGAGTAGAAGACGTTACAGATAGGAAAAAAGGAAGGAGGAGGAAAATGATAGCCAGACTGCACTTAAATACTAGCTTAGGCTAGAAGAGAGGTTATCCTGAGAGACATAATATATATGTCTATTTCTGTTTTTTAAAAAAGTTTAAAACGAGAGCCAGGTGGTTGTGGTACACGCCTTTAATCCCAGCACTCAGGAGGCAGAGCCAGGCGGATCTCTGTGAGTTCGAGGCCAGCCTGGGCTACAGAGTGAGTTCCAGGAAAGGCGCAAAGCTACACAGAGAAACCCTGTCTCGAAAAACCAAAAAAAAAAAAAAAAAAAAAAAGTTTAAAACACACTGGCTGTTATAACTAATACTATAATCACAAGTCAATATTAAACCAAATCAGCACCAACCAGGATGTTTGCTGGGTTGAGTGGTAGGATTAACCCTGAAGGAAGGTGGATTAGTTACAGATCAGCATGGGGAGTCTGGGAATCTTGTTGGTTTCATAGGCTGCCACAAAAGGGGCAAAGCTGGGTACTAGAAACAGGTCCAAGGAATCCAAGGGACTGGCTGTCTTTGAGTAGAAGTAGGAAGGAGCTTTAATATGGTTCTAGAATTTCATGTAAGTGGGGTTGCATAATGTGTGCTCCTTTGTGTCTTAATTTTGACTCAGCATAATTTTGAAGTTCACCTGGTTGTATCAGTTGTCTCTTAGATTTTATTGCTGGGGGGTATTCCTTGAGCCTACTTTATAACATGTATTGCTAAGTCTTTTTTTCCAAACAGAAGCTATATTCAGTATCTTGTCTCCTTACTCATTCCTTAGTCATTACCATTTATTTCTGCTTTTTATTTCTCGAGACTGACCCTTGCTGTGGTAACTCCTGCTTGTCAGTATTTCCTGACAACTCTAGAACTCTCATTTGACCATCTAATACTGTCACCCTGCTTGACAGTCCGAAATAAAACCATTATCTTTCCAGAAAAACCACTTCCCCTTCCAATATTTCTTTTTTTTTTTTTTTTTTTTTTTTGGTTTTTTTTTTTTCGAGACAGGGTTTCTCTGTGTAGCTTTGCGCCTTTCCTGGGACTCACTTGGTAGTCCAGGCTGGCCTCGAACTCACAGAGATCCGCCTGCCTCTGCCTCCCGAGTGCTGGGATTAAAGGCGTGCGCCACCACCGCCCGGCTCCCCTTCCAATATTTCTAATCCTGGTTGATAAGAAGAACCATTGTGCTTGCCATTCACAGCAGAAACCTGGAAGACTTTGACCTCCTCTCTTGTGGCCAGATCTAGTCTCTGCTGCCTTATAGGGAACTGTGTTGATGGTTCTTCTCCATCCCAGTGTCTAGAGCTTTGCCTTCTTAACGGCTGCTGTATGATTGACGTTTGGACCCAGATCTAATGTTTAAGTCCTTATACTCAGTCACTGAGTCACTGACTCAGCCCAGCTGAGTTTATAGGTGTGTTCCACCACAGCTAAGGTTCTAGACTTTCAAACTGCTGTATGCCCTCTTCATCCCCTTTGTCTAATTGTCCATCCCACCTGTCCTTACAGAAATGTCATGGTCGTGTTTGTATGCATTTGCATGTTCAGCCTGCGCTTCCTCTGCTTGTCTGTCCAGTTAATATACAGCTCAAAAGTGTCCTCGTTCTTGACTCCTCCTGGGACCTTTGGGCCTCTCCTTTCCAAACACTCAGCGTTATTCTAACAGTCAGGTGACATTGAGAGCCTCTGGCACCCTTAGTAAGCGAAGAGCAGGACTTTATCTCTAGTCCTGTTTTTTAGCACCTATAGCTAGCATTGTAACCCCTGGATTATTGATAAAGAGAGAAAACATCTGCATACCTGCCTCATGGAGGTTTTATAAAAGTAAAATAACTAGAAAACAGTCTTATTCATTATGTAAATGCATATCATTATGCGAATGATATGGGTTATTTTTACTTGCCTAGTGATGAGTAATTTCCTGAAGGCAGTGCAGGGTTCAAAACCCATTAGTGTTCATTTACCTCCTGGTTCTATAGGATTTTTTTTATTCAGTTTGCCCAGTTACTGTTTTTAGCCCCTGTAAGCTTTTGGGAGGATTACCCCTGGGACATGCATGACCTCACAAAACAATCCTGTAGTCTTTTTTTGTTTTTGTTTTGTTTGTTTTTATTTGCATTGGTGTTTTGCCATGGGTAATTGTCCCCTGGAACTGGAGTCACAGATAGATGTGAGCTGCCATGTGGTTGCTGGGAATTGAACCCAGGTCCTCTGGAAGAGCTATCAGTGCTCCTAACTGCTGAGCCATCTCTCTAACCCCCAATCCTATAGTCTTGATTCCATTTATTGATACTGCATCTCTGTCCTCACTGACATTGCTCAAGAAAAGATATACCTTAAGAGAAGTGGGAATTCTATTTATATTTATAGTACCGTTATAATAGAACTCATAGGCTATATGAACTAGAATACATTGCTTAATATGTATTTTTAAATATATTTGAAGTTCTTCAGACATTTTCTGTTATTGGATATATCTTTTGGGAGAATCTACTAGGCAGGCTTTGTGATGAAGGCATTTATTTTAATCTTTTCCCAGATCAGAATGTTAGATGTCTTTCCCCCCAAATTTTACTTATTTAGAAAGAATAATAATTGTAGAACTAGACTGTGCTAATTTTGTCTGCTAACTTCCAAATAAATCCTATTTCTAAATGCTGTAGAGTGGGGCTTGGAGATAGCTTAATCAGTAAAATACTTACAGAGATCGATTCTGGTCTTCAGAATCCATGTAAAAATGCCAGGCATTGCTGTGTTTAGGAGGCAGAGATAGGCAACTCCCTGGGGCTCACCCGCCAGCCAGCCTACTTGTTGAGTTCCCAGCCAGTAGAGTCCACATCTGAACAACAACCAGGTAGACCGCAGTCAAGGAACAACAGCCAAATTTGTCCTGTGGGCCTCCATGTGCACATATACCTGTTCACATGTACAACATACACTGTGTACAGTTTTAAAATTTAAAAAGACAGAATGGAAAAAATGACATTAAAAACAAGCACAGAGGCCTGGAAAGATGGCTAGCAGGTAAGAGCACTTACTGATCTTGCAGAGGGCCCAGGCTTGTTTCCCAGAACTCATATGATGGTTTACGACTGCCTGTAACTCCAGTTCCCGGTGATCTGACACCTTCTGGCTTCCACGAGCTCCTACACACATGTTGTGCCCATGAAATCATGCAGGCCCCCACACATTGGCTTAAATTTTAAAAACAAATCCATCTTTAACCACTGGCAAATGTGAATGGACACCTGTTTGTCAGGGCTGCCCCGTCCTGGGGTTTGTGCTGCACAGAGATGATGCTGTCACTACATCTGGAGTGTAGTGCTTGTTTGGGTTGGTGTTTGGTCTGCACTACCAGTCTGGTTATCACCGATCAGAATGATTTCCCATGTAGTGCTGCTGGAGTCTTTTTATCCCCTAAACAACCTTTGCCACAGAGGCAGCTGTAGAGAAAACATCCAACAGTGATAGCTAACAGTTGTTTGGTCTTTCTAACATTCTAAACACTTTGCATGGATTAACATTTAATCCTCACTGCTACTTTATGGATATTTAGTGTTCCCATTTTACAGGTGAGAAAATAGAGACACAGGCTGGCCAAGTATTCCAGTGTCACACAAGTTCACTTTGGAGTTTACAAATATGCCTTAAATGTATTTCTTTGGGGCTGAAATAGTTCAGTGTTAGGGCACTTACCTAGAGTATGTTGGACCCTAAGTTTGATTCCTACATTCGTGTGTGTGTGTGTGTGTGTGTGTGTGTGTGTGTGTGTGTGTGTATACACTTATTTTATTTTCTATGTGTAGTATGTGCAAAGGCAGGCAGACATACCATGGTACATTTGTAGAGGTCAGAGAACTTTTATAGTCAGTCTGTCCTTCCACAGCAGGATCTGAGGATCAGAGGATCAGACTCAGGCAGTAGTCAGGCTTGGGTGACAGGTGTCTTCACTCCCAAGCTATCTTGTGGGCTGGACTGTACTTTAAATATACTCCTAGGGCCTGAAGAGATGGCTCAGCAGTTAAGAGCACTGGCTGCTCTTCCATAGGACCCAGGTTCAATTCCCACACCCACATGGTGGCTCACAACCATCTGTAGTGGGATCCGATGTCCTCTTCTGGCTTGCAGGCATGCCTGCAGACAGAGCACTCATATACATAAAATACATAAATAAATCTTTAAAAAGAACTGAATTATATATTCCTATGTATAATGAATAACACATACATACATATTCATTCATTCCTGAAGGAATCTAGCTGAAAGCAAATGTACTGGCGCTGTGTGGTTTTTTTTTTGGGGGGGGGGGTTGAGACAGGATTTCTCTGTGTAGTCCTGGCTGTCCTGGAACTTGCTCTGTAGACCAGGCTGGCCTCAAACTCAGAGATCCACCTGCCTCTGTGTCTGGGGTGCTGGGATTAAAGGCGTGCGTCACCACCTCCGGGCCTGGCTCTGTGTACTTTGCTGCTACTTTTGTAATGTTACTGAAGTAACTTCAAGAGGTAACCGTGGTGTCAGTTTGGGTAACTGTTAGGTGGTGGATTAACCTCAAAATAGAAAAATTGGTCAATACGAATTTTTATTTTGGAGTCAGAGTTATTTTAGGGACCTGCTGCCTGTAAAGGATACCCCAGGACAGCAGATCCTTAGTTCCTAATGAACAGCTGCCCCACCAGCACTCTGACCAAGCCAGGGCCATCAGCAAGGAGCCCAGCCCAGCTTACTAACCCTTTCTGTTTGTCTGCAGCTCGCCACGGTGCAGCCCGGTCAGAATTTCCACATGTTCACAAAGGAGGAACTGGAGGAGGTGATCAAGGACATTTAAGGAGGAGCCGTCCTCAGACATCTGTGGGACACTTTCGGTTCTCCTAATCGCCCTTAAACTTGATTTCCAGCTCTTAAGTCATGGAAAATATTCAGTATATGTGTGTTTTTTTATGATGTCTGTACATAACAGCAATTCTGAAATAAAAAATTTTAAAATATTTGTTCATAGTCTGCTCTTATAATTTTAAGTGCTTAGGTTGGTAGGCAAAAAGGGTAGTGATTAATACCCCTGTTTTGTGAACATGACTGTTCTAAAATTATTGCAGTGGTTCTCTGCAACGTCAGCTCTAGCAGTTGGTGCTAGAGATGAATTCAGACTAGTCCAGCACCTCCCAGTGCTTTGTAGATGTTAATACCACTGTAAATCCATTGTGGTCTGGGTGTCTCTTAAGGAAACACACTCCTGTTGCTTCCTTTCTATGAAGACACTGCTCATTGACCATCAGAAGACTGTCCTGGGGGCCTCCCCAAAACATTGATGAGTTAGGATAAGTCATCCCTAAGGCTCTACCTTTTCTCTGTATCTTGATGGCCAGTCTGGGAAGGGTACCCTTTTTATGAAGTTAAGGACTATGAAAAAAAACAAAAAACAAAGAAATGGTCTTGACCTCAGTAGCAATGAGAGTTACGTACCTAAGCTGTATAAGTAAGAAACTAAAATTCAGAAGTAGTTTCAGTTAGACTTTGGAATGCACTATGACCTTCCTCCACTGGCGCTGCTCTCACATGCTTGGATAAAATTAACAGGCATTCCATTCTAGCCTCGGAAATGACCATAGGAACACTTCTAACAGATGAGGAACCTAAGGCTATGACAATGGTCATAGGAAATTCAACTGTTGTGGGGCTGGAGAGGTGGCTCAGTGGTTAACATCACTAACTGCTCCTCCAGAGGACCCAGGTTTGGTTCCCAGCACCCGCATGGCAGCTCACTATCATCCATAACTCCAGTTCCAGGGCCTCCAACACCCTTTTCTGGCTTCCTCAGGCACCAGGCATACATGTGATGCACAGACATGCAGACAAAGCATCCATACACATTTTAAAAATTAAAAATTGTGAGTTCCAGGACAGCCAGGGCTACAGAGAAACCCTGTCTCGAAAAACCAAAAATAAATTATTTTAAATTAACAATGAAAATCCTGTTGAGATTTGATCTGAGATTTTTAAGGTTTCAAGTCTTGAGTATCAGGCAGTTTGAGATGTGTTTGCACTGTCTGAAGCATGGCTAGTACTTAAGGGTGGTAAAGAATCAATGCAGTTCATTGATAGCATAAGAATTATTTGCTGGGCTTGTGTACTGTTTCATTAGGAAGCTGTACTTTGTTAAATAGTAATTATTTGGGTAGCTATTCATAGTGTAGTGAAAAGTAGCTTGTGCTGATGTACATTTGAAAACTGCAGTTCACTGGAAGGAGGAAGTTTTGCCCCATGTGTACACACACAATGAAAACAGAGAACTAGGTTTATTATCAACATTGCACAGATTTCTAGTGATGTTAATTCTGTTATAAAGTATGGTGTGAGATTCGTTTAGCCCCTGGACACTGTTGAATTAAATTGTAGAAGATACCATTAAAAATCCTGTATCAGGCCGGGTGGTGGTGGTGGCGCACGCCTTTAATCCCAGCACTTGGGAGGCAGAGCCAGATGGATCTCTGTGAGTTCGAGGCCAGCCTGGGCTACCAAGTGAGTTCCAGGAAAGGCGCAAAGCTCCACAGAGAAACCCTGTCTCGAAAAAACAAAAACAACAAAAACAAAAATCCTGTATCAGAGGGAAGGTGGGGTAAGGGAGTGGGAGGAGAGGAGGGAAGGAAAACTTGAGTCCGGATGTGAAATAAATGAATAAATTCAATTAATAAAAAACATTTTAAAAAATCCTGCATCCACTTACTTGTTTAAGAAATTTATTGGGACGCTGTCTACTATATGTTAAGTAATGCACTGGGGATAGATCTGTGAAAATGCCATCTGTGGTCTCCATACGGTCTATGAAAATTACATCTAGTGGGAAAAGAGGCAATACTCCCTTTTCATTTGTGTGTGTGTGAGCCTGAGTGTATGTGAGGAGCCTAAGAAGACCTGAAGAGGGCATTGGATCCCCTGGATCTGGAGTTACAGGTGGCTGTGAGCTACCATGTGCTGGGATCTAAACCTGGGTCTCTGCAAGAGCAGCCAATGCTCCTAACTGCTGAGCCATTGCTCCAGTCCCAGTAGTACTTTTTAACACTGTGATTACTGCGGAAGTGGAAACGAATATATCACTTTGAAGAGGTGAAATGCATCAATCATGAATATAAAGAGGAAAAGGAGCTAAGGAAAACAATGTAGCTCTCCCGGCTTACAGTTCTTCCATTTCCAAGGCAGGGTGTCTACACTTTATAACTGAGAAAAGAGTAAATGCCATACCAGCTATAATTACAATGTGCATTGTTCAAAGAGAGACAATTTTAATTTTCTTAAGAATGTTGAGGTTACTTGTATCCCAGAAATGACCTTACTGGGAAAAGGAATGGCTTTGTGATAACTGCCTATTAATATGTTTGCTACAAATAAATTTGGGGAAACTATAGTTTTTCTAACTTTACATGTTTGCAAAATTTACATACTCCTGGGGATAAAGATCTCATGTGTAGTATTTTCTACCTCAGAGGTGCAGCACTTGTCCAATACGGGTAAGATCCTGGGTTTAATCCCCCTTGTTGCAAAAAAGAAAAAAAAATCAGTGCATGGGCAAGTTACATGTCAACAGTTTGAGGGAATCCAGTACACTGTTAAGTATATAACTAAAAACAACATATCAAAAAGTGAAGGTTGATTCAGGAGTGGTAGGTAGCACATGCCCGAAGTCCCAGAACTTGGGAGGCCGAGGAAGGAGGATCAAAGATTTGAAGCCACTTTGGACTTCAAAAACAGACACCCTCCATTCCTCTGATAATCCGACAAAACCTAAGTAATTGTACCAAATAGCTAAAAGATGTATCTGGTGGTTTCTCCAGCAGATGGCACTGTTTAGTTAGCGTTCCTCTTTCCCCATAGTAAGACAATAGACCATTCATCTTTGTCACCCAAACAAAGAAATATCCCTTTGTAGCCCCTCTTCGCCCCTCCGTAACTGATCACATGCTACTGGAACTGACTGCCTTGTGATCTAATCCATAGTTGGCACGAATTAAAAATAAGCTGTACTTAAAAAAATAACGTGACATTTATATTTATGGAAAGAAACACATTCATCATTTTTCATCTTGTTCAGTAGCTCAGAAACCGGAGGACTTTTTCTGTTGATTTACCATCCTGCTCAGCACTCAAAGGCTTCACATCTCAATTCTTATTGTGGTTTTGGGGAAGGGAAAAAAACCCTAAATATGTAAATAGTTTTGTTTGCAACGAACAAAACCAGTACTTTGAAGTACACGCTGAGGTTGAGGGTATCATTCCTCTGTACAGCAAAACTCATTTGGGTTTACTGTTTACTTTAAAGTTAAAAGTAACTTGCAGTTTGCTTTTTTTTCTGGTATAAATTTTGCATACTTTGTATCTTTTTATTTGGCTTTGTATGTTGCTACTGAACTACTTGAAGCGTTGGGAAGAGATGAGGCTAAGGGTTTAGAACTGGTTTTACCAGCACTGCATGTTCTGGAAGTTGTGTGTGCAGCTTCTGCGGTGTAGGGAACAGTGGAGGTTTTATTTACTGGAGGTGGGGTACTAATTTAGGAGGCATCATATTCTGAGAAGGGACTGGTGCGATGCACTCACTGCAGGATTAAGGGTACTTTAATTAACTAAAATCACAATGTGCCTGTATCGAAATGATCATATATAAAGTAGGCTTTAGGCAACTTTCTGTTTACCTACACTTGATGGCAAAGTTACCTACATTTCCAAGTCCAGGGAAGCCAGTAAGTAATAAGTAATTTCGCCTTTGGACTACCTCCCTGCAGACGAGGAAGGTGACTGAGGCCAAATGTGTTGGAAAGACTTTTGCGGCTTGCATGAGTCACGAGTGTAATGATGTTCATCTGCCTCCATAGGATTTTCGCATTCACCTTCTTGGCTCCTTCAGCAGACAATGGGCGAGCCAGAGAGCCAGGGTTACAATCCTGATGCACCAGTTTACGTCGGAGCCCCTTTTCCAGCTGAGAGTAGTTCAGGAATTCCCTGACTTTTCCAGGCGCAGTTTCCACCGAAGGAATTTTTAGGAGCATTTCAGGGGCCGGGGGCGGGGAAAGAAGGCAACGTGACCCAATCTTAACCCGAGGGTCTCGGGAGGCGCCGCGAACCTGGGGGGCGCCGAGCGGGAAGGTGGGGGAAGCCCCCAGGCCAACTCCGGGAGCCCACCCCGCAGACGCCGGACGACGGTGGGGAATGACCTCAGCCGTCCCTGCCACGTTCCAGCCAATCAGTCCCGCATCTTGGCATCCGAATCCAGGACCCCCGAAGCCGGAGGCGACGCGAGCCAATGAGGAGTGGGCCGGGGAAGAAGGACAGGCGGCCAGCCTATGGGGGCGGAGAGGCCCGGCTGCGCGTATCCAAGCAGCGCCGGGCCGGGCTCGGGGGTGTGGCGCAGCGCCGGCGGGGGTGGGCGGGCGCGCCGGGTGGCAGGTGTCAGCGGCGTCTGCATTCGGCGGCGATGGAGCGGCCCCGGGGAGCTGCGGACGGCCTCTCGCGCTGGCCCCTCGGCCTCCTCCTGCTCCTGCAGCTGCTGCTGCCGCCGGCCGCCGTCGGCCAGGACCGGCTGGACGCCCCGCCGCCGCCCGCGCCGTCTCCGCTGCGCTGGGCCGGGCCGGTCGGGGTGAGCTGGGGGCTGCGCGCCGCCGCGCCCGGGGGCCCGGTCCCCCGCGCTGGCCGTTGGCGCCGCGGCGCGCCCGCCGAGGACCAGGGCTGCGGCCGTGTCCCGGACTTCGTCGCCAAGCTGGCCAACAACACGCACCAGGTGAGCGCGCGGGGCCCGGGAGCCCCCCCACAACGGTGGGGCCGCCCCCCCAAACCACCCCCGGTCCGCGGTCCCCGGCGGGCGCCCCGCTCCGCCTGCACGCTACGAGGCTGGCGCGAGATCCCCGCTGCGGAGGGCGGCGGGGCGCGGGGGTGGCGCGGGTCGGGGTGGCTGCGGCCCGCCGGGCTGTGTGTCGTCACAGCCGAGGCAATCCGAGACTTTCACTCGCCGCATTCTTTGCTTCTGCTTCTTAAGTTGTCAGAATCTTCCGGTCATCCCCGTTTCCCCCCCAGCCCCCACCCCGAATGTAGAACATCGCTGTTACCTACCAGGAAGCTGGAGGCATAATTACCCCTTGAGTGATTGCAGGAGAAGTTGGGCTGCCCAGAGGCAGAGGTGTGCCCTCTTCTGGGTCGGTACTTTCGGGGTGGTGAGGCTGGCGTCCAGAAACCATCCCACAGCAGTTGTTAGGTCACGGCTTGTGTTTCCATAGTTAAAGGAACACGCATGGAAACGAAGATGACATTGAAACCCAGCCATAAAATGACATCTCTGCTGCTCCTAAAAAAACGGTTCAAGATTGTATTCTCAGGATGCAAGCACAGAAACCTCTGACCTGACCCAAAATGACCTTGAGAAGCTTCCCGAACCAAAAACCAAAATCCTGTGTGCAGAGCCCAGAGAACAGAACAGGGCCTCTAGGACCTAGATTAGAAGCAGTTGCAGGACAGACCAGAATTATCCAGAAGTTCCATCTGGATGGCCTCACAGCGTTACCAGCTGTCCCAAACAAGAGTCAGGGTTATAACCTGTCACCTCCTTTCCACGCACCCCAGGCTCTTTAAATTCCTTTGCTCCAGATCCATTCAGGAAATAGGCTCCAGTGTGTCATATTTCCTTGTAAGTGGACCTACGGTGAGACTCTCTTTGCGGAAGTACTGGTCTGGTATTGGCGTCTGTGTGTGACCTGAGATCCTATGCTCTGCCTTACTCCTTCAAAGCTGACTGCTAACTAACCTCGTGTTGAACCCTGATCTGGACTGCTCTATCTGGTCCTGATTTCTACTAACTATGAAACATACTGCAGAAAGTCTGTCTTAAGCCTGCTCTTGGTCAAGACTTTCAAAGTTATGTTGCTTCTGTTTTGGGGCACAAGTATCCGAACCTTGACACATTGCTGCATTGAGAAACTGTTAGGAAAGTCTTGGTTCAGCACAACTAGGGCGTTTTCCTCCTCTATTTTTCTAAAATTAACAATTGTTGCAACCCACACATGGGAAAGGCATTTTTTTTAGTTCAATGTGTTTTCTCTGTTATGGCTTTTTTTTTTTTTCCAAAGACAAATTGTACACCGAGGTGGAAGTGGGTGCTGGTGTTCTGTACCTGTTCTGTCTTTGTTTACATTCCATCTCAGTATCACTGGAACCTCAGTGTCCCCTTGGACTTCCTTTTGAGATCCATACTTGTTAGTGGGACATAATTCTCCAGTCAGGGGACACCGGGCAGCTGATGAGCCCAAGCAGCAAACTGTAAGAGGGTAGTTAAGGGATGCTAAAGGGTGGGACTGGTTGTCGCAGATACAGTGGAATAAATACAGGAAAATCTTCCTATTTGATGAAAGAAAAATTGTGTAAACTTCACTTTCTCGGTAGGGTGTTGAGAAGGAATTTACGACACTGATAGTTTGTACAAATTGTGCCAGGCTTCCTTGCACCAGCCAGACCCAGCATTCTTACCCCATACCTCAGAGTCTCCTCTTGCTGCCTATGACCCATCTTCAGGTGTGCAACAGTCCCTGGTTGAATGTGTCGTTAATAATATACCAATTCCAAAGGAAGAGGCGAAGAAACCCGGTTGGAGAGACTCAGAAACCTCCTTCTTTGAAGTTCATATGCAAAGGGTCCTCGATTTCATTTTATTTAGTTCCAGCTTGTTCGTTTGTTTTTCTTCAGTCTTCTTTATTTAAAATGACTCCCTCCCCCCACCCCAGTCCTTACCCTTCCATAATTCTTCTTGAGAGAGTTTATTCTTTTTGTAATTTGAATGCCTGTTTTGTTGTTGTTGTTTTGTTTTTGCTGGCAGGGGGAGTCTTTGTTAACCACCTTCACCTTAGCAATCATTTAAGGTAGTTTTCAGAAGCTCAGCTTCTCCCGGAAATTATGAAGTAATCTCTTGAGTTTTTCAATTCTGCATTTCTCAGATGTCATAATAACAACACGCTACACTGGACTGAAGCAATCTGGTATTTGGGGCCCCTTTATAACAGGGTGAAATAAAGGTGTCAGCATCACAGAACGACTTTATTTATTTATTATTGTCAGAGACATTGGATGTTTCCAGACAGCTGGAGGAGGAAGGTGTTCTTTGGACTAATTTTTTTTTTCTGTACAATGTGAAAGAATTCAATCCCTGCTCCCCCCGCAAAACCCCACAGAAGGTCTTAGTTCTCATTTCAAATCTTACCATGAGTGTATGTGAATGCTTTCCCAAGGCATTGCCTGAGATGGGGTGGGGGGAGGGGCTGCCCAGTTACAAAGGTAATTCCAACACGACAGTGCACAACTCTAGAAGTTTTAGCGGGTCTCTAAACTGGCTGCTATAGCTTATAAGAACTTATTCCATTGGGGGGGGTGCTGGGGGTTAACCCCTACGCCCTGCTCATACTAGGCAATAGCTTGCTCTACCACTAAGCCATATTCCCAGCCCCAGCATTTAATCTTAAGAAATTTACAAAGTAAAGGGTATGCCTTTATAGTGTGCCTTTCACCCTAGGCTGTGACCTGGGCTTCTTAACTCCTGAAACCCAATAGGTCGTCCTTGTCCCCACCCCCACCCCCACCCCCCCAGCCTCTCTGTTCCTCCCAAGGTTTCCTTTCACGGTCTTTTCGATCTGGGTTTTAAGTCTGTTTCAGGCATGTTGTATTTATTTTGATGGCATATGTTGTTCACATAGGGGCCATAATGATTTGATGCTCTGTGGGATTTAAGTGAGAAGAGAAAATACTTTTTTTTTTCTACTTACAGTATTATCAATAAGTACAATAGACTGGTAGGAAAGTGGAAATAAAAAATATTGGCTGTTACTGAAACAGCAAAAAGAATGGCAAGAAATCAAAGTCGGAAGATCACTGCTTACATCTTGCAAAAGATTATACTTCCTGATCTTGTTCTGAGGGTTTGGCATGCCATGGAAAGGCACTACAGCCCCATGGGGCAGGCTCTGGGCCAGCCTTGCCTGCATTTGAGTCCTCACTATGTTATTATGTGATCTTCACCAAGTTCCTTAAGCCTCCACGTCTCATTCCTAATCTTAAAAATGGAGCTAAGCATGCCTGCTTAGGAGAAATAAACAAGCATGCATAAAAATACACTCTGTATTAGAGGATTCAAAGGCTGTGATACGTAGCACTCACTTACAAGCATTTTCCACAGACTTTCTTAACTTCAATAATCTTTTTTTAAGATTATTTATTTATTTGATGTGCACTGCTGTTTTGCCTGTAGTGTGTTCACATTCTGTGTGATGGTGTCGGATCTCCTGGAACTGGAGTTACAGACAGTTGTGAACTGCCCTGTGGGTGCTGGGAATTGAACCCGGGTCCTCTGGAAGAGCAGTCAGTGCTCTTAAAGCTCTGAACCATCTCTCCAGTCCCTCAATAGTCTTCTTTTGCTCTTAACTCCAAACTGTTGTCAGGCCTCAGTATTAAGCAATTGTTTCCTTTATGTGCTTGGAATGGTCATAGCACATATAACCTTTGTACATGGAGAAATTGAGCAGGCCCAGAGGATTTTATTAATGTTGGTTGCTAAGTTGAGTTGCTTCAAAACATTCCCCCCATAAGCACCCCTTGGAGGGTAGGCATGAAAGTCTGTCTTAAAGAAACAGTAGAAATGCCTTGGCCAGAGTCACAGCGGTGGCTGACATAATTTCCTTGCTTCTCATTCCTGTGTACAGGCCATTTGATAATTTCCTTAAAAGTTCTTAAACTGATGATTAATAGGGTTGGGAGCCGTGGCTCACCCCTCCCTCTGCTCGGGTCACTAGCTACTTCTTTACACAGAACTTCCCAACTTCTACCCGGACATCAAAGCCTCTGGTTCCTTGAGCAAACAGGCCCTGTGGAGAGGCTGTTGTGGGCCTCAGCCCTGAGAAGAATGCGAGTGTTTGTTTGCCACCCTGGCAGGGCTGAGTCCAGGCTGACAGGACTCAGTGTGTCTGCCGGCGGCGCCTTCAGAGAGCTGCTGCTCTCAGCCTGTCAGAGATCACCAGACCTTTGGAACACCCGAAAATCTGAAGGTTGTTGCCTTTAGCTGTCCCAGAATTCCCTGGCTGCCTCATTTGTCCCAGCAATTGCCCGCCTTCCTTCCGCCCTCACCCCCACCCTCCAATACTCCACTTGTGCTCTCCAGTTTATCTCACTTCTTACAAGGCCCTTTCCACTCAATTCTGGGTCAAGGCGTGGGCATTCAGGAGGCTGCCCTCTTGGTCCCGGTTGAGCAGAGGGAGCCATGGCCTCGGGAAGAGCCCTCTCCGGTACGGACTGGTCTGAGGGTGATGTTAAAATGGCACATGCTGGGCTTCCCCGAGGAACCATCAGCAGCTGTGATGAATTCTCACCTGCCTGGGGAAAGGCTGATCTCCTGAAGGGCTGAGCTTTGCTTGACATGAAGGGGAACGTCTTGCCAGGTGTGACAGATGGTTCAAAAGGAATAGCGTGTAATAGGTAAGTTCACCGCTGGCTCCAATATTTGCCCCTGTGAATTGCAATCTTTAATTAGAAGTTCGAGTTTTCTCTCTGCCGGGAAAGGTAACTGTTAGCAGCAGCTTCTCTGGTCAGTTTCTAAAGGCTCTTATCTTTCTGTAGCCATGTTAGCAACAGACTCTGCTCTGATACTCTGTTCTGCTTTTTCGTGTCAGGCTCAGGGAGGCTGCCCCCAGCTTCTTTGGAGCTCTGTCGTTTGCAAGCAGCTCTTGTCAGCGGGCATCGGTCTCCCAGTGGGTGACTGTCATGTCTGTGCTCCTCAGTTTCGTCATGGGTGATCTCTTACCCTGTGTGAATACCATATGGCGTGTAAGGCTTAGCACCACTTGTGGGCATCAGCCGGAGAACTTCTCTCCTGTTCCTCGAATCTTGTCCCGTCTCCCACTACCTCGATCTCTGTTATCAGGAAATTATAGCTTCCTTTTGAGGCAGGAGAAACGAGGCTCGGCTCTTTTATGTGATGAGGAACTAATGTTGAGGCAGTAAACCCATCCAATCTGACATGTAGCCCCCTCTAGAAAGAGCTATATTGTGTTGGCTCCAGAAATCCTATGAAATAGCTACTGTGTTTGTCAGGATCTACAGCTTCCCAGTCCTCTGCCCTGGTAACCAGAATGTCTCTTGTGTCTTTTTCCCCCTCCTTTTAGAAATGTGGCAGACACACTTGTTCATCCCACTTTGTGGCCTCAGGGTCTGTGTGTAGGTGGGTTTTCGGGGGTAATGGTCCTGGAAGAACAAAGCAGTCTGTGTGCATCTGGTCGAGGTGTTTCATTGTTGTTTAATGGTGGCTCCATTCAGAAACGGGTTAGTAAATGTAGTTTTGAGCGAGTTTGGTTGAAAGTGTTCAGACAAGACTCTTCATATCAATAGGCTGTTCGGTGAAAGCTGGGCCCGTGGGTCTCTTTAAATATTGAGCTAATGCATTCTCTCTACCCTGAATCCAGTCTCCAGAAACCACTATAAAAACAGAGCCTGTGGTGCTCTGCTGAGAAAGTCCTCTGTGATGTAGCTCACGTTCCGTTTTATGTTTCAGTCTCTGCCGCTCAATTCCTCGTCTGGGATGTTACAAGTTTTGGATCAGCACAGAAATGTTCTTAAAGAATTCTGTGGCCCACATGGAAGAGGCCAGAGGCTGTGATCACAAGTGTTTATTGGTTGATTGCAGGTCCAGAAGCCAGTGTTGGCTGTTAGCTTGCACATAGTGTGGATTTCACATCTGGAGGCGGTGCTCTGCCACTCGCTTCAGTGAGATGCGAGCGTTCCCAAAAGAGAGTAGGATGCTTTCCAGGCAATTAGGAAGGACCTTTGCCTCTTATTTTAGGGGTAGTAATGCTTTATTGTCCCTTGTTGCCTGGAAATTTTTTTTTAAAGATTTATTTATTTATTATGTATACAGTGTTCTGTTTGTATGTATGTCTGTATACCAGAAGAGGGCACAAGATCTCATTATAGATGGTTGTGAGCCACCATGTGGTTGCTGGGAATTGAACTCAGGACCTCTGGAAGAGCAGTCAGTGCTCTTAACCTCTGAGCCATCTCTCCAGTCCTGCCTGGAAATTTTAACGCTAATAAAAGTTACTAGTCTATAGCCCAAACACGAATCCAGTAACTATGTAGCAGTAAACATGGGGCTTGTTGTGGTCTGTTTTTTCTTTTTCCTAAACTCGGTTATTTGTTCTCTTTCCAGCAAACCAAGTATTTGAAAATATGTGGTAGACTTACTTTCAGCCTCTGCATGTGTGGAAACTCAATTGTGATTAACAGACTTGATTGGCTGTCATCAGAAAATGCGCATTGGTTCCGTGTGTGTGTGTGTGTGTGTGTGTGTGTGTGTGTGTGTGTGTGTGTGTGTGTGTGTAGGGGTCTCTGGCTATTCGCCCCCTATGTTGGCTTTAGTTAGGGTTTTGCTCTGTATTAAGCTCCAATGTTATGCTCCTGCCAGTTTTTGAGCCAGGTTCAACTCCCCTAAGGGCCGAGAGATTGAACTAGGAAAGGCATTTCCCTTTAACTCTTCTCAGACAAGGTAGCTCTAATCAAATGTTTGGATGGCACTTGCTCTTTGCAGGAGGGATCCAGAACATCAATTAGTTACATACAAAATGCCCAAGACATACCTTAATATGCAGACTTGAGATATGGCTCTCCTGCATTCATGGTTCTTGATCATGGAGAATTATTTTACTTCTCTTGACCTTCGTAGTTTGTTTTGGTAAACTAGAGAGACACACACTGGTTGTTCAAAGGATCAACTAGGAAGTTTTATCCAAGTATTGTATTAAATGTAATGTACTAGGTAGGTGCCCAGTTCATGAGCCTCTTACTATATGTTGAGTGGAACCCAGGGGTTGTCTTAACAAAGCTAAACTATCAATGTCTTTGTACAGATTTTGGTGTTCAGAAGTGGCTCTCAGGAGTGTGCAGGAAGGCAGAACCTCACAGAGCAGTGCTCTGGGGAGGCAAGGTGGAGAGATCTGTAAAGACACAGACAGGAGATATGAGACCGGCTCTGGGGATGGGTGGTGGAAATATTGTTTTGGAGAGCGATAATAAGACTAATGTTTCCATGAAAGCACATGGAGAAGTAAAACTGATAGCCGTTCAGGAGAGAGGAGAGGGGCAGCAGGCAGTGTGGGTAGGGTGTTTTGAAAGATCGTGAGTGAAAGTGTTTTACCTGAAAGTGCTAGATCTGAGGCCAGAGCTGGAGAAACCAGAGGTGGCATTGGAGAAGCAGAAAGAACATCCCTTGGGGACGCTGCCCATTGCTGTGGACTGAAGGATTATGCCCAGCAAGAGAGATGAATGAGAACCAGGTGGTTCTCGGGTTCAGATGCTCTAAGGAACACATTCTGACTCTAGACATTTAAAAAAAAATATTGTGTGTGTGTGTGTGTATGTGTGTGTGTGTGTGTGTGCAGGCACACATATGCCATGGCAAGCATGTGAAGATCAGAGGACCGCTCTCAGGCGTCCTTCTTTCCTGCCATGTTGTAGGATCAAGCTCACGTCATCGGGCCTGAGTGCAAGCCCTTCTCTCTACCTGCTGAGCCATCTCACCCCCCCACCCCCCCAATGCTGGATATTCTTAAAGGAGGACGGGAGCCACAGGATGAGAAACCTGGATGCCCATGACCGCATTTGTTTAAATATTGCTGGCTGCTCGAGGACAAGGCTCAATGCTGGCTGCTCATGTGTTCTGTGGCTTGGACAGGGTGCCAAGCTTGTTCATTTGTCACCACCCTTGCATCTACTGTGGAAGCCAGACGACCTGTTGAGTCATAGATCGTTAGGTCTTCAGCTGGTCACATGTGTCACTTCTACTGTTGAGGCTAGAGGATAGCTCACTGGCTGAGAGCTGGGAGAGAACCCAGATGTCCCAACGTGATGCTGTATTTGGAAGTTCACAAACAGGTTTTAAATCAATGCCTCTGCCACAGAGGTGAGGCAAGGCCGTAGACTCCATTTCTAAGTCGTGCAGTTGCGAATCTCTCTCCGCTCCCTGAAAGTCACAGTGCCCTCGGTAGAAAGAACTCAGTCTTTCTAAGGCTCCAGTCCCCCTTGCATGAAAGGTAGTAGTTACCACGAGGCTTTGAAGAGAAAGCGTAAGTGAATATATTTTGGAAACCTTTAAGTATCCTGTAAGTGTGACTAGTATAATTTCTTAATAAGCTTGTTGATGGGCCGCAGCCTCCACAGGGCCCCGTTGTCAGCTGCATGACCCTGATAAATACAGCCATTGAACTGACTCCCAGGAAACGTGTGCATAAAAGGAGATGGATGAGGCAGAGATGCATTTCTCTCTTGGCAGGGTTGGTTGACAGGCTTGGGTGAGGGTGGCACAGAGGGTGAGTCAAGGTTGGCAGAAACGTAAGAAGCATGTGTTCGAGAGTTGTTCTGTTTTTAACCTTCGTGACTGCATCAAGTTTTAACTTGTTTGAGTTAATAACTGAAGGTGGGTGTGGTACGGAATTCCAGGTATTAGACCTGGATTTGAACTTCAGTGGTAACCATGAACACATCAATCTTTCTTAACCTCAGGTGTTTTTTTTTTTCATTGATAAAAAGGGAAATCTGATATCTACCTTCTAGGGTCATTGTACAGTAACAATTTGAGATTTAGCATGAATCCATCTCTTTTTTTTCATAATTTAAAAAACTGATTTTGTAAATTTCATACCATGCATGCTGATCCCATTCATTTCCCAGTCCTTGCATATCCACCCTCCACCCTTGTAACCTTCCCCCAAAAGAAAAGAAAATCTCGCTATGGAAGCCGCAGTGTGTCACGGTGTGTCAGCCAGTCCACCCTTTTCCTAACAGCTTTCCTTGCAAGCGTTCATTGCAATGAGTCATTGGTCTGGTTTGAGGCCTCTGGCTTCTGCTACACTATCAATACTGGATCCTAACTGGGACTCCTCTCGAATACCCTGTTGTGGCCCTTTGTCATGGAGATCCTGCAGTTTTGGGTCTGCAGGACCGGCTCCTTCACCAGCTCCCACAGCTCATAGATGTGGGAGATTTAGGAGTGGGCCAGCTCAAAGCCCTGGATCTGGGTCTAGGTTAGCTGAGATGGTCAGCCCACCAGCTCTTCTGTGCCTATGCCACCAGGACCAGCTCTCCCACACTGTCCAGGCAAGGGACAGGGCCAGCTCTCATGCCACCAGGGCCAGCTCTCCCCTCTTACTGTCTCTACAGTAGAGGATGTCTCTACAAACTTCTGATGCATTACCAGTTAAACACTTAAATATTTATTTACACATTTTTATAGCTACAATATTCTTGGAGATTCATTCAGGGTACTCACAGGAGCCAACTCTGTATTAAGAAATATGTATATTGGATTCTCAGTATCTGTGGGTTCCATACCTATGAATTTAAAGTGCTTTTTCAAATTGTATCTATGGGCTAGGGAAATAGCTCATCCTGTAGAGTGCTGGCCAGGCAAGCACAGGGACGTGAGTTTGATCCCCAGAGCCTGCATGAAAAGTCAGGTATGATGGCACTGGACAGGCAAAGACAGGTTTCCTGGGACTTACTGGCCAGCCAGGCTACTTGAATGAGCAAGCTCCAGGTTCAGTGAAAAACCCTGTCTCAAAAAATGTGAAGAGTGATCGTAGAAGAGAGTGGATATCAACCTCTGGCCTCAACATGCATGTGGACACACATTTGCACCTACTCACAAACACATATACACCCGGGCACCACACACACACACACACACACACTCATTCTCTCTAGCTCTCTTTCACACACACACACTCACATTCTCTCTCTCTCTCTCTCTCTCTCTCTCTCTCTCTCTCTCTCTCTCTCTCTCACACACACACACACACACACACATATACACACATTGCATATAGAGTGAACATGTATAGACTTTCTTTGTACTTACTCTCTAGACAACATCACAACTGGTATTGGTTATTACAGACGGAGATGATTTACAGTATATTAGGGAAGAAATAGGTAAATTTTATGTTAACACTCCATCATTTACTATAAAGAACTTGAGCTTGGTAGATTTTATTATCCAAAGGAGACAGGGCAGTGCACCTGAACTAGCTTTCCTGGAATACCAATGGGTGACCATGGTGTTTATATCCTTGGACTTGGTAAAGGAGGTGGGTAAAAGAATCTATCCCTCCCTTCTTCCCTCCTCCCTCTGTCCCTTCTTCTCTCCCTTCCTCCCCTCCCTTCCTTCCTTTCCTTCCTTCCCTTGAGACACAGTTTCTCTGTGTAGCCCTGGCTGTCCTGGAACTCATTCTGTAGTCCAGGCTGGCCTCGAATGCACAAGAGATCCACCTGCCTCTCTCTGCCTCCCCAGTGCTGAGATTAAAGTCATGTGCCAATTCATTCAGGAGTTGTATCCTTTCAAACTGATTTTCTGTTTTTAAAATAGTTTTTATTTATTCTTTGGCAATTTGATCATGTATACAATATATCCTGATTGCATCCACCCCTGGACACCCCCCTCAAACTGACTTTCTTGACACTACGGATGATGGACGCAGAATAATGATCAAATTAGCAATCAGGAAAAAAGTCACCAGATACACACTTATTTCGTTAAGATGGTTTCAGGTACTCAGTGGGTTTTAAATAACTTACAATTACGTCTAAAGACTGCTTGTAGTTTAATAACGACTTTTCTTCACCTTTGAGTTTCAGTTTATTGGAGTTAGTGTCTGTGAGGAACGGGACCTTCCTTGCGTGTCTTAGCCTTTCATCAGCCGAGCAGCCATGGTAGCTTTTCACCCTACTTATGTCAGTGAGGACTAGAGAAATATCAGTTAGATATGGTAGGTACTTCTCCGGCCTGTGCTTGGTAGGGTGTTAGAAGAGAATGCTGAAGAAACTTGTTTATTATAAGCATGTGTCTTTAACCCTATCACAGCTTCCTTCCGGGCTTATGTTAATCCTCCACTCCAGTTAAAGGGACTCTGGCCAGTCTCTCTCACTCTGCTGTTCACTACCTTTGTTCTAGGGGCTCTCAGCTTGTCTCAACGCCCTCCCGATCCCGGCCGCATCCTCCTGTTCGCTCCTGTAGCGGCCACTTGTACCACAACACAGCGCTTGAAGTGTTCTGTCTTGTGTTCAGTTTGGTTTCTAAAAGCATTTCTCTCCGGATTGTAAACTCCTTAAAGGCTGTGTCATGAGTTCATTTTGTCTCAGAGAGTGTTGGAGCAAAAGCGGCGTTTAGATGTTATCTGGAGTTGGACAGATAGGACTTTGAAACCATGTCCTGTCACTTACCAACTGAGTGACTTTGGGCAGATTATTTAGCTTCTCTGAGCAACTTTCTTCATTTATAATGTAGCAATGATGCTTTATAATAATATATAGTACTGCATTAAAAATAAATAAATAAATAAATAAATAAATAAATAAATAAATAAATAAATAAATAAATAAATAAGGGGCTGGAGAGATGACTCAGCCGTTAAGTGCACTGGCTGCTCTTCCAGAGGTCCTGAGTTCAATTCCCAGCAACCACACGGTGGCTCACAACCATCTATAATGGGATCTGATGCCCTCTCCTGGCCTGTGGGCATGCGTGCAAACAGAGCACTAAAACCAACATAAATAATATATAATACTGCTCTAACATGCTCTGTCAAGGGGCAGGGCATGTGCCTCAGCTGGCAGAGTGCCCGACTGCCATGCATGAGTGAGGCCCTGAGCTTGATCCTCAGCACACACCCGTCATCCCAGCACTCCAGGGGTAGAGGCAGGAGGACCAGAGGCTCAAGGTCATCATACGACACATAGGGAACTCAAGGCCAGCATGGGACACTGAGACCCTATTAAAAAAAAAAAATTAAACACTTTTGTTTTTAATCCTCTAGTGGTTTAATGTGCACACATGTGTTAGGTATTATACCGGATCCCAGATCATGGGAGCTGATACAGAAAAAAAAAAAGATAGCCCTCTGTCTTTACATTTATATTTTATATCTGTGTGCTTTATGAACCAATGGGAAAACGGCCAACAATGTATAATTATAAATATGGTAGGAAAGAAGCAGCCACGGGAGAATAATTGGCAGAGGCCCTCTTATCTGGGACACTGAGGTCTTGTTGAGACCTTCGTTGCTTAAAACCGATACTGAAGATGAATGGGATTTTGCCAGGAGGAACACCCCAGGCAGAAAACAGCATGTTCATAAGGCCTGGGGCAAGGAAGGGCTTGGTGTACCCGAGATCTGGAAGAAAGCCAGTGTGGCGTAGCAGAGGACTTGAGGGACTCAGTCCCCACCCCAGGGGGTGAGCAGCCCGCTCTACAGTCCTGCCAGCATGACCCACAACCAGCACGTGGCTCTTCCTCATTGGCCTTTGCTTTGAGTCAGGACTTGGTTGTAAAAAACGAAATGGTAAACATTGTGAAATGTATCTCATTTTATTGGGTAGGATTAGAAATCAATTGTTTCAAGAAACTGGATTTTTAAAAAAAAAGCCTACTCCTTGAAGTGCCAAAGACTTTGTTCTTTTTAATGAAATTTTTTTTTTTTCTAAAATTTCTTGGCCTTATTAGTCTATTGTACGGCCCTGGAGCATTAAGAAGCTAGATCAGGCTACCCCAGAACTCGAGTTACCTTGATGTGATGTGTTGTTTAATGTCTACAGGGCTATCCAGAGAAGTAGGGCTGTTTTCTCTGGTATTCTCTGGCCTATATGCTCAGGCTGAGCACTGAAGTCTGCTTGCTTAAGATTTTGTTTGCTTGTTTGTTTATTCTGCAGAAACGATGTTCTCCTCGAAATATCCTGCCTCTTGCTGCTGCTGCCCCTGTCCATCTCTAGGTTCACCCTTCCCCAAATTTAATTTGTTTCCTCCATAAGCTAAGAAGACAGATTTTGGTAAACGGGATTAGAACGATACCATGCAGTTTTCTCACGCAGGTCTAATGCATAGCTTCATAACACATGCATTAAGCTGTACCAGAGGTCTGCACCACTTCCTTTCCCAGGATGTCCTGCTCCTCCGAGCAGCTGAATAATGCAGGCTTGCTCTTGTAACATGGGTATTGGGATTAGGGGGCCGGTTTGTGGCTTTAAAAACAACAATTCCCAGCTCCTTAGCAGTGGGAGAACAAGCCGAGAGGCTGGAGTATTGCTGAGTCACAGAATGGCAATGCTCTGGAGCAGAGACCTTGCCGCTGCAGCACCCTCCCCCACCACCGGGATGGTAGACAGCAGTGCCCAAGTTCACAGGGCTTCTGGCAGAGCTGAACATAAACCCCGGGCCGCCTGATTATTAGCCCAGTGTTCTCCCTATCATCCTGCCTCTCAGAGAACTCTGCATGATTGAATAGATTTTGAAAACTTGTATTTTTTTTTTAACGTTTAGGTTTTTTTCATTTCTAAGAATAGCTTCCATGAGAACTGGAACATTTGTGATCTTATTTTTGGCCCGTGTTTTCCGATGCTAGCAATGCCTCATTTGACAGAACTCAATTCTGTAAAGATTGTCTTCCTGCCCGCAAAAGGGTTGTGCTGCAGACCTTTCCTGCATGTCATGCATCCGGTCCCCATGTCCTCTTGTTGGAATTTGGAAGCTTAACTCTGGATTCCCAGTCTTGGAAGGCTCACCCATGAAAGCTGTGCCACCGGATTCCTAGCCCTGTGCGTGGAGAAGGAGGAGGAGGAGGATTCATTTTTACCCTCAAGGAAATGGATTCCCAAGAGAGAAGATGGTCTGTGTCTTCTTTCCTCACTGGCTGTTACTGGCCTCGGTGGGATGTGAGTTTGTAGGCCGTTTTCCATGCACTGTGACAGGCATCTTCCCTAGATTGTCTGGCTTGGTTAGCCCTAAGGCTTACATTCCTGCAGGAGAGAGGTCTGTTTACAGAATCTGAGGGCACAAACCCAGAGCCTGTATTATCCCTGCTTCTCCCCCACGGATTGGAATAGGCTCTAGCACCTGAGGGGTGCAGAAGAAGAGTCTGCCCTTGCAGTTCCGGGTTCTGCATTCCCAGATTCACCTAATTTTGAATTTAAAAATTTCAGGAAAACAATTTTTTGCCTGTATTGAACACATACAGATGTTTTTGTTGTCGGTATATCTTCAGTGACCCAGTGTGACTGTTTATTATATTTAGCACTCACATCATATAGGTAATCCAGAGCTGATTTAAGGAACAGAGGATGTGTGGGGGTTATGTGTAAACACTGTGACATTGGATTTAAGGAACTTGAGCATCATGGATGTGGTATCCACAGGGGTCCAGGAGCCCATCCCCCACAGATACCGAGGGCACATGGTTTGTTGAAGGAAGGCAAGTTTATGGCAGTCCACCATTGCATTCTCCTCTTTGCTTGCCAAGAGAGGCTGCTCCTGACAGTAAGATTGCCTTAGCCTACAGCCCACTCTGGTAAGCTGGCCTCATGCTCACTGGGGCAAGCATTAATTCTTTCAGTATTTGACTTTTAGATCAGGTGTAACTAGATAGGCACGAATTTCTCATGATTGAGTTTTGCCAAGTTATGTGACTCGTTGGAGCAGCGTCAAGTTCTCCGAGCTTACAGTAACGGTGACTTAATTAGGCTTCCGGTTTAATTAGATGTGAAGATGAAGTTATTTCTGTAAAGATTGCTGTGTTTTGTGGGTCGGTCTTCACCTCTGACAGAACCACGGATTATCCACATGACTGCAGAAGGGGACATTGTGTTATCCACAGTCTCAAGTGTGTGGGCCTCCGGAGCTAGGACGGCAGGAAGTGGGCGGGTGAGGCTTGCATCACCAGCTCTCAGATGGACATCTTCAGAGAATGGAGTAACAAGCTGTCCCCAAGTTTCTAGCCTGGTTAGAAATGTTTCCTGAAAACCCGTTCCACAATCAGATGATAACCATTGATGCCAGCCAGTGACTTCCTGCTGCCCAGAGCTCCTCTAGTTCCCAGAGTTCCGACAGGGTGAACAAAAAGCTCAGAAAGTGACTAGGAAGGTAGATCGGTGCTTCTGCGAGTGACAAGGTTAGGAAGTGAACTAGGCAATCTGCCTTCCAACAAGGCTGCCTATGTTCTTCGGACTCTGTGTGACAGGGGCTCTCTGACCCTGTCCTTAGCCTTCTGATGCATCCGTCTGTTAGCCAGGGTGACATAAAGAAGAGGAAACGAATATGGGGGAGGGCTGGAGAAATGTTTCGGTGGTTAAGAGCACTTGCTGCTCTTACAGAGCTGGTTGAGGTCCCAGCACTACGTTGGGTGGCTCACAAACCACCCAGAAATACGGCGCTGAAAGCGATAAAGAGGAATGTGTCCCCTAAATTCTACTGTTCATGTTTTATTTTACTTTCTATATATATATGGGTGTTTTGCCAGTCTATATGTCTGTGTACCACATGTGTGCCTGGTGCCTGCAGAGGCCAGGAGAGAGTGTTGGGTCTCCTGGAACTGGAGTCACAGACACGTAAGAGCTGCCATGTGGGTGTTGGCAATCAAACCTGTGTGTTCATATTTTAAATGGAATTCTTCCAGATATTTTTTTTTTCTGATAAGAAAAGATTGTGGGACAGATTTTCACGGGTAACACAATGTCCACTTCTGCAGTCATGTGGATAATATGTGGTTCTGTCAGAGGTGAAGAAAGACCCAGGCTGACCTTGAACTTTTGATCTTACTATCTCCACCTTGCAAGTGCTGTGATCACAGGCCTGTGTCTCCACATCTGAGATCCTTGCTTTTTCTGGTTGGTTTGAAAACTCTTAATCTAACAATATTTTGTCATAGTGCCAATAACTTTTCCAAGCTTTTTTCAACCTTCTCTTTGGAATGTTAATATATAATTTCAAAAATAGTCAAAGTAAATCCTCACGGGTTCTGGTTTGTGTATCACTTTTGGCCAAAGCCTTCTTAAGGATTATGAAGGTGTTCACTCTGTTCTAGCGTGCTGAAGCCTTTGCTCTGTTTAGAATGTGAGAGGGAAGTTAAGAATCAGCATTTACTTATCCCCCAATTCCTTTGCACTGACCGGAAGTGCTAACCTTGTCATCTGCTAAAAGAAACCGCGTCCACTCCTGCCCTACATCTGCCCCAGTGATCTCTCTTGTCTGCTCCTAGGTCAGTAGCTGAGACAGGAAACTAAGAAATCTTTCTGGGAGCTGCAATCATTTCATGTTCATTTGCTCTTAAAAGAATCAAACTGATATTCTGGCCGAATTTTTGCCTGGTGGGTCTCGTACACTGCTTTGTACTGTACATTGTATCACTGAGTGATCCATGTCACCGTCTGCTCCCCGCCTCCTCTGGATTCTGGTTTGGGGCTGTTAATAGAGAAACAGCATAGTTACAAAGATTTTGTTGTTGTTGTTTTTTTTTAATTTTTTTTTTTTATTATTCTGGCCTTTTTCTAGAGCACACATTTGGTTGACCACACAGCTCATGTTCTCTTTGTGCTGAATTATTTACCTCTTCAGGATTCTAGCTTAGACTGATAACCTGTTGTCTACCAGAAACAGTGTGCTTCAGCTCTCCTACAGTTTAGGGACTTGTGTACAATTAACATGGAACTTTAAAAACATATTTTCCCGGGGTCTTGTTACATACGCGGAGCTGGCTTTGATCTAATTCCTCCTGCCTCAGCCTCCAGAGTGCTGTCACAGGTGGGCCATCACACGTGGCCGTGACATCTTTTTGACAATACTGCTTGAGATAGACACTCGTTCATTTTTCTGTTTGCTGGCCTCCCTACCCCTAAATGTTATTATGAAGTTTGGGATTTTGCTTCTAGAATATTCACTAGAAATACTATTAGAGATTTTGAGTTTTCCTAAAAGAATTATTCTGTCTTTGAGGTTTTTCTAGCCACAAAGCTTTATTCTTTGATCTCATATTTTTTTATTCTTTCTTGATTAGAATAAATGAGCCAATGGGTTGATTATTTTCAGCTCTTTATACTACTGAAAGTCACTCCTGGTTGATAAATGATAGATGGCCTCAGATCAGCTTTCTTTGGGTCTTTCAGGCAGAAATTCTACTTCTCAAGCATCAGACAGTTTTCTTTTTCTGTGTTTTTATTCTCTTTCTGGTTTAAACTTAATTTGATTTATTCTGACCTTGAAATTATTTTACCGAGTGTTTCTGTAGCATTTATTGTATACTTAGCTCTACTTGGTGATATTAATAACATTTTGCTTGTGTTTTCTACATCAGTTATTTGTCTTGTTGCTTACAGAACACCTGACAGAGCAACTTAGAGAGGAGGGCTTGACCTTCCTCACAGTCCGAGGGCACATGCCCTTCACGATGGGGAAGTTGTGGGTGGCAGGGACTTGATCACATTGCATCCCAGTCTGGAAACAGAGAGATAAACGCTGGTGTTCAGCTTGCTTTCTCCTTGTTATTCATTCCTAGCCCCAAGTGCAGGAAATAGAGCCAGCCACATTTAGGGCAGCCTTTCCCACCTCTCTGAACCTAATCTAGAGATGTCTCACAGATAGGAGCAGGAGCTTCGTGGCCACGCCGATCCTAAACCCCATCAAGTTGGCAATCAAGATGAACGCTCCCAGTTTTCAAAGACTTGCATGTATGCCCCTGTGTGTTCTACCTGTGCAGCTGCCTTCTGGCATGTTCCCACTTCTGTCTGTAAGGTCTTATATCTTCGTACAGATCTTCATTTGTACCACATCGTGATGTCTGCCATTAAGAATTCACAGAGCAGAGGGTGTAGCTCTGTGCAGAGCGCTTGCCTAGCATAAACAAGGCCCTTTGTCCAATACCCAGCACTGGATTTAAAAAAAAAAAAAAAAAAGGAAAAAATGTAATTTGAAAAGTGGGTAAATACGTAAATAGTCTTAATACAAGAGATGACCATAAGAACTATGAGAGTAATACCTAGAAAGAGATCACACTGAGCGTTGATGGTTATGGACTAGAAGAGCTAATTATTTATTTATTTATTTATTTATTTTCAGCAAGATTGGACTTAGCTCCCTTCAGATCTTTCCCACTGGTTCAGTCCCCTTCCTTATGACTTCAAAAGGAAACATCCAGGTTGGGCAAGCTGGTCCATGCCTGTAATCCCATTACTCAGGAAGCCAAGGTAGGAGATCTGTAAGTTCAAGGCCAGCTTGGACTATAGCAAGACCTTGTCTCAAATATATGCATATTAAATTATAAGATAGCATTTTGACAGGGCTACAGGTTTGGGCTATCATGTCTGGCACCCCCACCCCCACCCCCCACTAGCTTTTTGGTTGTCTTTTTCTTTAGAAAACAAATCTACTGCCATTCTTTACTCCTGTGTATGTAGACATCTGAACATTTTCGAGATTTTTCTCCTCAGTGGCTTCAGACTACTTGAGTATGATGAGCCTCGATGTGGTTTTCATCTCCTTTCCTATGCTTAGGGTTTGTGAGCTTGTCTAATCTCTGCTTTTATAGTTTGAATCAAAACAAAGGAATTTGGTTGGGTTTTGAGACGGGGTCTTGCTGTGTAACATTGGCTGGCCTGGAGCTGTAGAGATCTGCTGCCTCAGTCTCCTGAATGCTGGGATTAAACTGAGGGCTATTTGTTTCCTTTTTCTGGTCCCTGCACCCCAGACCTTCTCTAGGTGTCTAGTATATTTGCGTAACTATCTGTGTCTGTGTACCTGTTAGATCGCTGGACGCTACCGTGTAGCTCACGCTCTGTCCTTTGCTCTACACCCTTTCTCTCTGGCTTCACCTCACTAGGGTTATACTGGTATTTCTTCAGGTTCTCTAATCTTTCCTGTATTATCTAACCTCCTTTTGATCCATCACTGTCTATTTTTTGTTGTAAACCTTCTTCTTTCTACAAATCTGGCTTGGGCATTGGCTTTTCTGTTCTCTTCTTTCTTACTTTTCTCCTCTTTTCCCGTTAGACATTGTCTCCCTGTGAAGTACAGGGTGACCTCAGAGTTGAGATCCTCCTGCGTCCATCCCCCAAGGGCTGGAGTCCTAGGCCTGTGCCACCACAGCCGACAGATTTGGGTCTTTTTAAAATACATCTTATGTGTCTTTATTTTAAATAGTCAACCTGCCTCTAATTCTTCAGCACCTGGGGCACAGTTACAACTGTTTTGATGTCATGTATACTAATTCTATTACTTGCATTTCTGGGTAATTTAAATTTTTTTTCATTACTACTGGTTCTGTTTGCTTGCTCTTTGTATGCCTGCATTTTTTTTATTAGATCTTGGATATTGTGATTTTTTTTAAAGATTTATTTTTATAATTTTTAATTCTCTCTCTCTCTCTCTCTCTCTCTGTGTGTGTGTGTGTGTGTGTGTGTGTGTGTGTGTGTGTGTGTGTGTGTGCATGTAGGTGGCCACAGAGGCCATCAGTATCAAATCTCCCTCAAGTTGGAGTTATAGGTGGTTGCCAACCATCTGATATCAGGGCTTGGACTCAAACTCAGATCCTCTGGAAGAACCGTACAAGCTCTTAACCACTGAACCATCTCTCCAGCCCAGAATATTGTGAATTTTATCTTGATGAGACTTAGGTATTTTTGTTGCTAGAGTTTCCCTGCCTGGCCCACAGTCAGGGCAAATCTCTCTCACCCGCCAGTCCCAAGCCGCTCAAACCCGATCAAGTAAACACAGAGACTTATATTGGTTACAAACTGTATGGCCGTGGCAGGCTTCTTGTTAACTGTTCTTACAGCTTAAATTAATCCATTTCTATTAATCTATACCTTGCCACGTGGCTTGTGGCTTACCGGTACTTTACATCTTCCTTGTCCTGATGGCGGCTGGCAGTGTCTCCCTCTCTCAGCTTTCCACTTCCCAGCCCTATTCTCCTCCTTGTCCCGCCTATACTTCCTGCCTGGCCACGGGCCAATCAGTGATTTATTCATTGACCAATCAGCAACACATTTGACATACAGACCATCCCACAGCAATTTTTGTATTATTTTCTTTTTTAATTAAAAATTTTATATTTAACACATGTATGCAGGGAAATCAGAGGACAGCTTGTGGGAGTACATTCTGTCCTCCCAGCATGTGGGTCCCAGGGATTGAACTTAGATCCTCATTCTTGGTGGTAAATGCCTATTGAGATATCTTGCGGTCCCGTAAATTTGTTGTCCCTGAACTTTGTTCTGGGACACAGTTGTTGCTACATGCTACAGGAAAGTTTTCTAAATGCTTCATCCTCTTGTCATGGGAAGTTTTTCCTCTGTGATTTGAAGGAACAAGACTTGTTGCTGGTTCTATGTGGGGTCCAGATACTGCCCTCTCCAGGCCTCACAGCTGACTCCCTGCTCTTAGGTATTTTCCTCACAGGTATGTGTACAGTTCATCAAAGACCTGGCTGGCTGGCTGGGAAGCCCCGTCAGTTTTCTGTTGCCATAACTCAATGTCACAGCCTGGATAATTCATAAAGAATAGATGTGTGTTCAACTCAGGGTTGTGGACACTGGGCAGCATAAGGGCCTCTGGTGATTGCTTCTAGCTGCATCATAGCATGCAGAGGGCGTCATCTCCTCATGAAACACAGCAAGCATTCTGGCTTGCAAGTTTTCCTATTCTTGGGGAGCTATGAATGTCATCATAGGCCTCTCTCAATTTTTATTACCTCCTAGAAGAGCTCTTAGGGGATGTAGTCAACCACCCGAGCCCCTCCGGAGGAGTTCTCTTTCTGTGCCTCTCCCCTCTCGTCTTCTACCCTGTGAACTCTGGCCTTTGGTTCCCCCACAGTAACATGGCTTTTTGTTTTGTTTTTCGAGACAGGGTTTCTCTGTGTAGCCCTGGCTGTCCTGGAACTTGCTCTACAAACCAGGCTGGTCTCAAACTTACAGGGATCCACCTACCCCTGCCCCCTGAGTGCTGGGACTAAAGGTGTGTGCCACCACTGCCCAGCTAACGTGGTTTCTGGTTTCCACACACTACCAGTTTCAGTTCTTCAGTTTGGGAGACCTCTGCATTCAGCATAGGTTCCCTTTCTAACACAGTGACCTGGAAATTCCAGAGAGTAAGCCGTGGACTTTATGGGACCCTCTGT
Organism: Peromyscus californicus insignis; assembly: GCF_007827085.1. Classification (NCBI taxonomy): domain Eukaryota; kingdom Metazoa; phylum Chordata; class Mammalia; order Rodentia; family Cricetidae; genus Peromyscus; species Peromyscus californicus. Next base: position 86,446,363 of record NW_026294617.1, read on the forward strand.
TTGTCTCCTTCTGTGGGCCATTATCCTTCACCTGGTATGTGACAGCTAGGTAACTTGTCACGTGGACTGTTCCTGCTGGGTTTTCGTGGGAGGGTGATGTACCTGTCATCTTCTTGGCCAGCAGCAGAAAGCCCCATCTAGGAGCAGAGATCTTATATCCCATCCTCATGATTATTGGGGGGGGGGGGATTAAATAGATCTGGCTTTAGTTTTTACTTCTTCCTCCTTCTTAGGGCTTCTCAGAAGGCTCTTAAAGAAAATGGATTGGCCAGGCATTGTGGTGCATGCCTTTAATCCCAGGATGAGGAAGGCAGAGGCAGGTGGGTCTCTATGAATTCAAGATCTTGGCTCACAAATTGAGTTCCAGATCAGCCAAAGCTACACAGTGAGACCCTGTCTTTAAAAAAAGAAAAGAAGAGCCGGGCATGGTGTACACCTTTAGTTCCATCACTTGGGAGGCAGAGGCAAGTGGATCTCTGTGAGTTTGATGCCAGCCTGGTCTACAGAGAGAGTTCCAGGACAGGGCTACACAGAGAAACCCTGTCTTGAAAAAACAAAAACAAATAAAAATAAAAATTAAAAAAAAGAAAGAAAAAGAAAAATAGACTCCATATTTCTTGAGCACTTCCCACACACTCTGCTGCATATATCAGTTGTTAAAATGCAGAGATTCCGTCTCTGCACCAGATAAGCTTCAGCCACCGTGAGAAGACAGACAAGCAGTGAGGGGAATAAGGTGAAGAGTGATTGGGAAAGACCCCGGATGTCAACCTCCAAACTCCATACGTGCACACACATGAAGGTACACACACATGTAACACCCACGTGCAAGACAACTGATTAGATTAGTATCTGTGGCCTTTTGCTGACAGCAGTGATTTGTCCCCTGACCGGGGCCAGGTTGGCCAGCCTTTCCTTGACATGTTTCTTCCCTGTGAAGGAGAGGGACGGGATCTGCACTCGCTGCCAACCCTAGTTGGCTCTCGGTCGCTGTAATAAACACCACAACCCAAAGCAGCAGCTTGGGGAGGAGAGGGTTTATCTCGTCTTACAGCTTGTAGCCCGTGGTGGGGAGAACCGTGCAGGAACTCGAGGACAGGAACTGAAACAGACCACATTCGGCGACCTTTCTAATACAACCGGAGAACGCCTCCACGGGGTAGTGTAGCCCACAGTGAGCCAAGCCCTCCTCTGTCCGTCAATGACCAATCTAGAAGATGCCCCCACTATCCTGCCCACCCGACAATCCCATCTAGCAATTCCTCTGTTACGGTCTGCTCTTCCCAGGTGTTTCTAATTTGTGTTGACAAAAAACAACGAGCCACCACAGCCTGCAATCTCCTGGATCTGGCTCATGTGGAAACACACCACACCCCCCCACACCCCCTCCCCCGTTTGAGCTCTGGTCACGCTGTCGGATCTGATTGCGTTTTTCTCTTTTCATTTCAGAATGTAATAAATTTGTTAGAGTATGGGGTACAGCAGATGAGACACACTTTATGTAGGTAGACAAGCGTTCCGATGAGCTCGTACATTTTCAAAAGCAAATGTTAAATGGTTAATGGGAAGGGGTGGGACAGGAGGTCAAGGGTAACAGAAAACCGCAATTGCAGTTAATAAGTCTGCCCTGTATTTTCAAGGGAGCTCTTAAAAATAAGCTAGGTCAATTACCGTTTTAGTTGTTTAGATGAGGCTGAGGTTGCCAATGGCATCCAGTAACCCTTGTTCCTAGATTGAGCAGTAAGAAGATGTGGGCAGTGTGTGTTCACGGACTGAGTCATGTGTGCAGAGTATTGTATAAAAAGTGCAAAGTGCTGGTTCTTACTGTTTCAAACTAACAATACTACGGTCTAATGAGGACTACCAAGAACTCTAGTGCAGTGGTTAATGGGAGTTTTCATTTATTCTAATCAGCTGTTGCAACCAGACCCTCCCTTGTGGGGAAAAAAAAAACCCAAAACACCCTCACGTTTAAGTGATGACTAGTACAAGTGGTAGCCCTGCTTCTCTTCAAAGCACTTGTTGCTGTAATTTTGGGCACTATCTTGCCTACCAAGAGAGCATATGGTCTTGCTCTGTGTGAGACGTTTAAGGCACACTGGTGTGTCATTCTGTAAGGTTCTTGTTCCAGCAGTCTCTAGCAGCCCTGCTTTTCCCCAGATCCTCAGCAAGTTGTGTATGAATAGGCTTTCTGTCCCTCAGCAGCTTCTAGCTCAGCCCAAGCATCCGAGAGTTAACCAGCGTTTACTGAGAGGGCCCTGTGTGCAGCCCAGTACTATTTATGGAGCATGTTCAGCGGGGCCCTTTGACCTCAAAGGCACTTTCCATCCAGAGGGGAAACAGCACAGACGGACTCGGAAGCCCAGTCAGGACCACAGAGAAAATTAGGAGATAAGCGAAGCGGTTTGCCTTCCGAGTCCCTTCTCCCCCTGCTCCTCTGTTGGGATTGGCGGCTTGAGGGGCCAACTAGCTGGCATCAGACCGTTTACAGGCATGCTCTATTTTGAGCTGGAGGTTGTGGTTTGGGAAGGATATGTTATAATCATTTTCAACAAATGCTTATTGAGTGTGCACAGAGAACACCAAGAAATATAAAGTTCCCCCTCTGCTGGAAATGGGCTCACATTGGGAAGGCTGGGCATGTTGAGGGTGCATAGGTGGAGTTGGATATATCTTCCTAAGGAAAAGGCACAGTTGTCAACCTTTGTAGAAATACATACTGAGCTACTGCGGAGTGGGGCTGAGGGTAGTGGCATATGTCAGGGGAAAAGAAGGACCTTCATTTTTGTTGTATATATACACACATATATACTATATATACTATATATATATACATATATATCATGTCATTTCTGCACACTTAGAAGTCTTTTCAAATGATACCAGTGCCTCTGTTGAATTATTTTATTAGTTTAATAAGTGATAACGCCTAGAAGATTAAACATTAACCTAGAATCTCTCTGCGTGGTGAATTATGAATTGACTTTATATCTTTTATTGTACTTTCTCATATTGTTTACATTTTCTGTGACGAACGTATATTATTTTATAAATAGAAGATGGAACTATTTGGGTGAAAAATATCCCAGAGAGAGGGCTGCTGCTCTTTTGACGTGTTTTCTGTAGTTTAGATGTAATACACCATCTTTCCTTTTTGTCTCCCAGTTCCCCCCGCAGCTCTTGTTAGGTTTATTATTAATCTGTTATTGTTGACTACACGGACAAAACAGAGCCATTTGCTCCTTGCTTCTGCCTCCCTGCATCTTAGCAGTTCCGTCTGGAAGCGGGAGGAGTCTGACCGTTCACTATTCAGCTCTTCTGTGAAGACTGCTTAGCAGAACTTCAGTTATGCCTACTGGGTTATAATTATGTATGTCAGGGTAGATTCTGATCTCTTGTTTTAAAGCACCCTAAGAATACTTTGCTATCTCTTTATATTTAGTTCTGTTAGAGAGAGCAATTAGACTTCCCCCATTTACCCCATCTGGTGCAGTGAAGCTAACTCATCTGCTTGGCTTACTTTGTCTGAGAGAACTGAAGTTTCTAAGTCATCTGCAATTGGGATGAAGTAGCTAAATCCTGTCGGTCTCTCCCAAATTTTGTTCTGGGAATCTGTGTCCCCTCGTAATTATGAACTTAATTATGCAGAAGAGTAATAAAGGATTGGCTGGTCTACCAGAGAGCTCATCCGTGGGGAAGACAGATTCTGCCTATTTTAGCAGCCACCAATTGCCTGTAGCTCTTCCTCTAGGGACGGGGCCTTCTGAGGTTTCTCCCATCCGTACTGAGATTTCAACCAGTGTTGTCATTGTGGAGCTCTTGTTTAGGTGGACATACTGTTAAGATTTCATGGCGCAACTCCTTGTTATATATAGAAGATGCTATCTTGTCGCAACTCTCCTAGGCCTCTGGCTCTTTCCATGGTTCCGCTCTCTCTTCCGTGATGTGCCCTGAGCCTTAGGTGTGGGGGCTGTGTTGTAGATGTGGCATGGGGTTGGGAACTCCGTGCTCATTATTGAGCAACACTAAATGGATTCAGCAGGACACACGCACACATGAGGTTGTGATGTTAAGACGGGGTAAGGGCAACGGGAAGAGTTGGAGACGGGAGAGTATGATGGAAATGATGTAAACACAGTACTCATGAACGGCATTCTCAGAATAACAAATGTAAAACGGTAATAACGCTCTGAATATGTGAGGAAACCAAGGACTGAAGGGAGTGGATGACATCTCTAAATGCATTTCGTTTCCTTTTCCCGAATAGCATGTCTTTGATGACCTCAGTGGCTCAGTGTCCTTGTCCTGGGTTGGAGACAGCACTGGGGTAAGTGACGTTCTAAACTCTTTCAGTCACCAAGATCATGTCGTTTGGGGCAGGTGCACACTAAATACTTTCTGGACGTGGCTTCAACCTTAGTCACAGAAAATGTGTGTTTCAGGACAACCTTTCAGGAAATTATAGTTGGTTTGACTTTGCTTAGAACTGGGAACCAGTTGAAAGCAGTCTTAAGACTGCTGTTATCCTGCTTGATAAGGGCAGTGGGGGGTAGGTATTAATTAACTAATTAATTAATGCCTACATTAGTGCAGGGTACAGGACAACAATACCAGAAAACTATGGAAGCATGGTCTGGCTTAGGAAGGCAGTTGTCAGGGCTAAGGAGATGCTCACTGGTCCATAGCAGGAAAACAGACACCTTCTGTCCTTGGGCCCCCTCAGCATCAAGATGAACAAGAGGAGGAGGCAGGGAACCGCTCAAGAAGCCTCTGTGTAGAAGCAGAAAAGGAGGCGCGTGCATCTTGGCATTTTCCCGCTAGTCTGTATTTTTCCTGTCCTTTCCCATAGTTGTATGGAAGGACTGTGGTGTCTGTGGGCCCATGCCAACTCTACCTGTTGTCCCTGTCCTCACAGAAAATAGGTATACTGTTGGTGCGCCTGCCTGTGACCCAGCACTTGGGAGGCTGAGGCAGGAGGATCTTGAGTTCAAGGCAAGCCTGGGCTACATAGGAGACCCTGTCTTTAAAAAAATAAATGTACTGCTTGCTGGTCTCTATGTGGAGGATGTGGATGCATGGACCTTGGGTCTTCAGTCAGAGTTTGGTATCACTGGCTCTGTTACCTTGCTTGATAAAAGCGGGGGGGGGGGGGGGGGGGGGGGGGGGGGGGGAGAGGGGGGTGTTAGGTAGCAATGCCTACATTAGTGTGAGGTACACAATAACAATACCAAAAAACTGTGGAAGTACAGCTCTGGTTGTGGAAAGCAAGTTGTCATGGCTGAAGAGATGCTCAGTGAGTAAAGTGTGTGCCGTGCAAGCCTGAGAACCCGAGTTTGGATCCCAGCACACATGGGAAAATGCACATGGCTTGGAGAGATGGCTCAGCAGTTAGGAGCACACGGTGCCCTTGCAGAGGACCTGCTTCCTGTCCCTAACACCCATGTCAGCAGGTTCACAACCATACCTGGGACCCCAGCTCCAGGCGGGTCAATGCCTCTGAGGATGTCTGTGTACAAATACCCCCACATAGGTACACAGACACATAATTTAAATAAAAATTGAAAACGAACAGCTGGATGTGGTAACACACACCTATAATCCTATCCAGTGAGGCAGAGGCAGAGGCAGGAGGACCCCCAGAACTCGCTGGCCAGGTCATGTTGTCTAGTCGGGCAGGGAACAGGTTCAGTGAGAAAACTTGTCTCACAAAATCATGTGGAGAGCAACGGAAGAAGACACCCACGTTGATCTGTTGCCCCCACAGACATACATGAACATGGATAGACACATAAACCCTCTACATACACACATAAGCAAAGCAAGTTGTTTCTTATAATTTCCTTTTAAACTTCCAGTAGCATTTCCTTAAGTGTAACTCTGTTTTTCTCAATTTTGACATATGCCCTAATTTCTATGATTTATTCACTTAGTTAAGAGAGTTGATAACTCTAAGTTTTTTGAGTTTTGGTTTTTTGTTTTGTTTTGTTTTGAGGCACAGTCCCATGTAGCCCCACTAGCCTTAAATCTACAACATGGTTTAAGTTGGCCTTGAACTCCTGATCCCACTGCCTCTTCCTCCCTGGTGCTGGGATTACAGGTGTGTGTACTACCATGCTAGCTAAGAGTTTTTATTATGTGGATTTTTGACTCTCTAGATGCCTGTACTAATTTATCTAGAACCTTTTTCTCATGCATGTTTTTGCATAGAAAAATAATTACATACAAAATGAATTCCATGGAGAACTAGCAACCTGGAGGAAAAGACACATAGACATATGTGATAGGGTGGCCTGTGGGAGACCACCCACCCTGTGCTAACCTCTAGGGGCAGAAAAGAGAGAGTATTTTATGATTATATAGATACAAATTAGATAAACCTTCCTGTATTATGTGTATTTGAGCATCCCTGACTCACTGCTTCAAGGGTAGGCAATGGAGTGAAATGGGGACCTCACGATCCTTGTCCCTGGGTCCTTCCTGGTTTTCAGATGTGTTGCGTCACAGGTTTCTAGAAAGCAGGACTGTTACCGGTCTTTGAAGTGCAGTTCAGTGTTGACATCGATCAGCATACGGTTGCTGTGTCTTTCATTTCTTACTGACAGAATGCTTTTGTCCCTCTCCAGGTTATTCTCGTCCTGACTACTTTCCAAGTGCCACTGGTGATTGTGAGTTTTGGACAGTCCAAGTTATATCGAAGGTGAGATGGATAACTCATCTCAGGAACATGTGGCCAAGGAACCCACTGGGGTCGGGGGTTCCACCTTTTCTGGTCACAGTGGTTCAACAGTTAATTTCAATCTTAAAATTCCAGCAGATTGGGTTGCTTAGCCCACAATTGGATGACAAATTGGCAACCTAAAGGAAATGAGAAGGAGCTTGAAGGAAATGGAGTTGGCCTTGCAGAGGGGTGGAATACTGCAAGTTCAAGGGAGAGTTTGCAGGCCTGTGCGCCCATCTTAATCTCATGGATTCTTACTGGCAGGAAGGCAGTGTGGATTTTCTGCATCTATATGTTATGAATAGATTTTCTTAATATCTCTTCCAAGCAAGTCTTTATCTAATGTTTGGAAGTCTAAACAGGTTGTTTAGATGTATATAAGATGGTGGGCAATCATTTCTGCACAAGAAGGAGCTGCTTACATCACCCTACCTCAGTCTACCTCGGTTACTACAGTTCACTCTAGACGAGGGTGGAAACGTGTCTATGACATCCGTACATTTCCTGCAGCTTAAATAGTAGGCTCTTTGTCTCAGCAGGATCGAGAGCAGCTAACGCTCCAAAGTAAGCGATTATGTTCTTTATCATGTGTATCTACCCCATCTCCTTCTAAGGAACCTACGTGAATCACAAAGTCCCAGCAGCCATTGTAGAAATACCACAAGAGCCAGAGGCCTCTGGGAGCCCTGCTAGGTTCTAAGGTTTCTTCACTGGATTGTTCCACAGCTGGTCTTGGCCCAGGTGCAGGGAACTGATGTTGAAAGTCTGAAATGCATCAACCCAACTTCCCTCTCCCAACAGGTGTGACCTTTGACATCTGCCCAGGGGCCTGGAGCCAGAGCTTTCTATTCAGCATGGCAGTGTTGACTTAAAATAAGCAAATACTCCTTTAGGCCCAGAAGGAGTCACATCTTAGAATTGCCAAAAGCTCCATGAAGGTTGAGCACTGCATTAACGGGAGACTCTAGCCTCTGGCCAAGTTACTAACATGTGGTAGGCAGGCGTAAGTGTTAGTGAGTGAGTGAATGAATGAATGAATGATGAACGATTGTTTTGACTTCTGTGGAGTTTTTATACTGAGAATTTTTGTTTGTTTCTTATAGATTGGCAGTATACTGTAGAATCTGGGTGTTAAAAAGGCCCACAGCAGGTGCCTTTGTTTCTGTAATTAGAGCAGTAGCTAATTTTGTTTGGAGAGGAGAAGGTATATTTAAAACTTTGTACATTGATTTCCTTAGCTGTTTCTAGCATTTAAGAATCTTCATGATGATGAAGTCTCCCCAAGTACAGCTTTCCTCATCAGCTTATCTTTCGCTGTAGAAGTGATATCATCGTATTATAACGCACTTGGACGTTCTAAAGGGAAGAACAGCTGACCACAGCAGAGTGTCATCTTCGTTTATTTACAGTTGATTATCTTGACTTTCCCCTTCAGGCCTATATCTGTCGCACAGCTCTATTGTCTTGGGAAGCAACATAGAAAAGCAAAAGGCTGCCAAGTTTTAGTTGGCAAGCAGGCCGGGGGTTGACTCTCCAACTGTCATTGGCAAATAGAATAAACTTGAACAAGTCACGTGACCCCCTAAGACCTTTCTGTTATCTATTAAGGAGTATGATGACAGTGCTCACCTCAGGGTGGCCCTGAGGACTCTGTAATGCTCCGCATGAAGTGGGAGAGCTTGCTCTAGTGATCACGGGTGGCATGTGGCCGGCCACTGGGCTGCACTAGTTGTCAGAGTGAATGGAAAATCTTCCATAATGGTACAAAGTGATGGTCTCCCCCCCCCCCCCCCCCCCCCGATTCCTCCATTACTCTGTTAATGCCGAAGCCCCTGTCAGCAGGCCCATGTTCCTAAGCCTCGGCTTCTCAAACTTCCCATCCCCATTAGTCACTGCCCATAGGTCTCCTGTACTAGTCACCTGGTTTTTTGTCCGACTGATAGTTTACTTAATCGTTACTCTGTTGGACAGTTAGAATGTAGCCATTTTTTCACTGAAACTCATGTTTCTATGCTGCATCTCCCTATTTGTGTCACAGGAATGCTCATTTCCAGTTCATTCTTTAGTAGCAAATGGAAACCTCTTCTCCAATTATTGACGGCCTCATATTTTTGAAGGCTTTTTATTAAGCTCCTCCCTTTCCGTGTTGGGCTGTCTTCCATACATAACGCTTCAGCCAGTGTTTCCTTCATGCCTTACGAATTCTTCTCTTTTTTTGTGATTGTGTTTGTCTACTACGTTGTTTGTGAGCCATGTGGCTGGAATTGGAGCTAATGAATTCCAGCAGTGAAGCCGACCTTCTTCCTTGTCAGTAATGCGCTTGCAGGGCCACAGTCACTGTTTAAATACCGCCCACAGGCTGACTCCAGCCTTTCACCCGGAAACCCCTCTTTGCTAACACAGCCCTTATTAGAGAGCAGTCCTGCTCGTTTGTGATACGGTGTCATGTGACCAAGGCTCTTTTTCTTCTTGGCACCTCAATATTGCTGCCATGGTCTCTACCAGTCACTCTGAACATTCATTATCTCTCCTCGCTGTGAAGTGAAGTCAGATTCTGTCCCCTCTCCCGGAGTTTAGGAGGAAACCATAAATATGCCCTGTTGCCTCTCCCCCTGGGCTGGCCTGGCCTGAAATGACTCTTGTTGACACACCAGTCAAAGGGCACCTGTTGCTTCAGAAATGGAAAAGGGAGGGGCCCTTTACTCAGAAGGGGTTCTGAATATGGTTTGGTTGCCCAATCACAAATAAAACCAGAGCTGGCAGAATCCACTCTAGCGACTCCTTGGTTTTCCCACAGCTTTGATGACCATAGTTTATCGGAATGCCTTTGTTAGGAAAGTTTCATTTGGTATGCAAATTACAGGATAGGTAACTGTGTGCCTCCTGCTGGGCAGAGTTAGACAGGAAGGCTTACCAGAACACAAGGAAGTTGTCTCTGCTGCCTCCATAACGTTAGAGAAAGAATAGCAGAGAAGGAATTTGTGAAGGAATAGAATAAGCCAATCATAAGTTATAAGAGCACTGAATCATCTCTCCAGTCCCATGTGCCAGCCTTTTAAAAAGTGTTTTTGTTAATTCCTTGAGAGTTTCATACATTGTATTTTGATTATATTCACTCCCCTCCCCGAACTCCTTCCAGATCCATGACCCCGTTCCATACCCACCCAACTTTGTGTCCTCAAAAAAAAAAAAAGAAAGAAAATTAGCTTCCTCTCTTTCAGCAGTATCAGTTACCAATAGCTCCTCAGCTAGGGATGGGGCTTCATCACCACCACCACCCTCTATGCTAGGGTTTTGTCTGCCTTGAGCTGTCACAGGTCTGTGCATATTGTCACAACTACCGTTGAGTTCAGATGTACAGCTAGCATTCTCTTTTTTTACCCACCACCCCACAGCTCCCCAGAGTTTTCTTGAGTGTGAGCAGCAGGAAATATTAGATAGAAAGATTTATATTGCGGAGATAAACAGATAGAAAATAAAGGATAGCCTCGAGAGGGTCTGGAACCTTTTCCAACGGGCCCTGACTGTCTCTGCCCCAGGGTTTTTATAGAGACGCCAAGGGGTGGCGCAAAAGACCTCCTCCCCCAGCACAGCCAAGTGCAGACCATCTCAGACACCTGCACTCAGGCCCGTGGTCTAATCATCCTCTATGAGGACCTGCTGGGTAAAGCCATGAGGAACCCGAGAACAGGCTCCCACAATCGCTGCTCTAATCACAACAGGCAAGAAATGGAAACAGCCTTTATATCTGTCAGTAGAGGAATAAAAATGTTGTACATTTACATAATGGAATAGTATTCACCTGCTAGGAAAAATAAAATTATTAAGTGTGAAGGTAAAGCGCTAGAGATGAAAACAATTATTCTGAGCGAGGTAACCCAGACCCAAATGTTGCATGTTTTCTCTCATGTGTGAATGTTAGCTTTGAACCTTCAGATAGGTTTGTTTCATTAGGAATATCCACAGAAGTCAGGAAATTAGTAAGCACCATGGGGAGGGGGAGGCTTTCCAGGGAGGGAAGAGAGAACCCAGGGATAGAAAAGGGAAAGTTGGAGCAGGAAGGGTTAAATGGGGAATGCATAGGATGGAGGTAGAAGAGGGAATACAAGGAGGGATAACTAACACTAACAATCTTTTGAGAAAGTCATATGAAAACGACCACCACAGAAGCTTCCTGAAATACATAGGCTACCTAAAATTACAGCATATTGCCATTTCTCTTGGTTACCCTCCAAAACTTTATAGCAAGATCCTATTGCTAAAGGTACCACATACTTGAGTCATAAAACACAGAGAGATCAAGCTGGTCTTGACCTGGAAGCTTCCTCTGTATCAGGCAGCTTTTATAGTGCTGGGGGGCGCTATGCGTTCTACCAGAGGAGAAAAGTAGGTATCAGTCTTATTCAGTGGTGAACGCTGCACGCTACAGTAACTACCACTGGTGCAACAGTGGCGGTAATGTCACAGAAGGAACCAACCAGCTTCTAAGTGGATTTGAAGCCCACTCCTCAAGATGGAACCCACACCACACACCTGCACTGCTATTGGTGCCTAGAACTTTCGGCAAGATAAGTTGTAGGCCCTAGGGGAGAACCTACTACTGTTACTCTGCTAAATGGACATAGAATTAAGCCAATTCCTAGCAACTCACTATTAAGCCCATAGATTCGTGCATCTCCCAGACTTCGTCAGAGCTGCTTCCTTTTGCATTCGATGGCAGTTAATACAGAGACCTTCAGCTGGTCACAGTGCAATGCGTAAGAGACGATGAGGAGCTCAGCCCTAAATGGAACATCTCTGTCACACCCCCTCCCCACACCATACAGGAGTCATTGTGGAAGAGGGAGTGGGAAGACTGGAATAGCCAGAGGGGAAGGATGACAAGGAAACTGTTCTGTGCCAGCCTTTAGATGATAGGCTGTTTAGTTTTCACCACAGAAGATGGTGACAGACAGGAGACTCCTGTGCAATGCCAGCCTGGGCTACAAAGTGGGACGCTGTCACAAGTAACAGACATGTATATGTATATATATGTACACATATCAGCACATGTATGCAAAGTTCATTAAAATACATAATGGCCTATTGTTTTTAACACAATTTCAATTTTATAAAATCAAGAATTTTCAATCAAAGGAAAATAAAGCTCCCAGATACTCAGATTCCTTTTAACAGTTCTATGGTTTTATTTTCCGTGCCTTACTCTATTTTTGCATCATATTTTTATGATTCCCATAAAACACATATTTTCCCAATAATTATAAAGCACAACAAAGTATTAAAAACAAAAACATAAAGCAGCATCACACAGTCAGAAAACAGATTAGAACAGGGGGAGTTAGGTTTAGTATGAATTCAAATTCTGCCGTTTTTACCTGGCTTCTCTTTCAGGTCCATGATTCCTTTGACACATTTTAATGAGCTACATTCTCCTGACTGATATTTTAACTGAAAATTTCAATGTAATTGGTTCAGATTGGTTGTGACAGTTATGTTTTTTAAATTTTCACAAATGCTGAATCAGTTGAGTATAGTGGCACGCACCTTTGATACCAGTTCTCAGGAGGCACAGGCAGGCGGATCTCTGTGGGTTTGAGCCAAACCTGGTCTACATAGCAAGGTTAGGTCAGTCAGCACTTTGTAGTGAGACCCCATCTCAAAAGGGGGGAAAAAAAGGTAAAACCAAACAAAAATAAAAGCTGACCCAGCAAATGCTGAGTCATTGCTCCTACAGGAAATACATAGTGAGTTTTCTGTAAATATCTGTTCATAATAATTCACCAACTGATCAATATATAACCTTACTTCACTCTGTTTCTATTGAAAAATATCTAATTTAAAATGTGTTGTTGCTTCATTGAATTTGAATTTATGGCCAATAGTACTGTAACTCTTACTCAAATGAAGTTTACCTAACACACACACACACACACACACACACACACACACACACACACACACACAGGTTGCCTGCAGGAGTAACAGTACATCCACAACACACAGAGAGCAACAGAAAATTGCCAGCAAAAGGTACAAAAATGTAACACCTTGGCCGAAAAGGTTCCTTGTTTATAGTGTGAAAGTAGACACCACAAGGCAGAGCATTGGGGTGGTGATGTTTTGGGGGGGGGCACTTTACACACCTAGGCAAGCACTCTGTCATTGATTGAGCTCTATTCTTTGTCCAAATATCATGTCATTTAATTTCAGCTGGAAACAAATAACCAGGATGGGTTTGTTTTGTTTTCTTTCTTTCTTTCTTTTTTTTTTTTTTAAGATTTTATTTATTTATCATGTATACAGTGAGTGTTCAGCCTGCAGGCCAGAAGAGGGCACCAGATCTCATTATAGATGGTTGTGAGCCACCATGTGGTTGCTGGGAATTGAACTCAGGACCTCTGGAAGAACAGCCAGTGCTCTTAACCTCTGAGCCATCTCTCCAGCCCTTGTTTTGTTTTCTTATAAATGTCTGCAGATAGCCACAAAAGTACTGTGAGTACTGAATTTGAAATTACAAATAAATTTAAATGAATAGGCAATTTGCAAATGATGTATGAGAAATGAAAACCAACCATATAAACATTAGTGAAAACTACAAAACTGTAATTATTTTTTAATTAGTCATCAGCCTTACTGCTTTCATGTTAGTCATGTTAGGATCTGTTGTAGTGATTTTTTTTTTTTTTTTTTTTTTTTGGTTTTTCGAGACAGGGTTTCTCTGTGTAGCTTTGCGCCTTTCCTGGAACTCACTTGGTAGCGCAGGCTGGCCTCGAACTCACAGAGATCCACCTGGCTCTGCCTCCCGAGTGCTGGGATTAAAGGTGTGCGCCACCACCGCCTGGCTTTTTTTTTTAATTTTTATTTATCATGTGCACAGTGTTCTGTCTGCATTTATTCCTGCGGGCCAGAAGAGGGCACCAGATCTCATTACAGATGGTTGTGAGCCACCATGTGGTTGCTGGGAATTGAATTTAGGACCTCTGGAAAAACCGGCCAGTGTTCTTAACCTCTGAGCCATCTCTCCAGGCCTGCTGTAGTGATTTAATCATAGGAAAATGAGTAAAAGAGGTAGAGACTGGATAGAGGTCGAAAGAGTTTGAGGTACATTCTGGGCAAGCCTGGATTGCTGTGAGTACAATTTTTTAAGTGATTCCATTGAAGATCCAGAAAGAAAATAAGGATCGTTAATGTTCTAGACTCATGACTGAATGTTGTTAAAACATGGATGCAAAGCCACTATGATCAGGTCTCAGAAACGAGGCATGTGTTACTGGACAGTGGAAAAGGTAAGGCTGTCTTCTGCAGTGGCCAAGACTTGGCTGAGTTGTGTTCATGAGGTATTGTTATGCCGATGATGGAAGTTACTAGTGAGAATGAGATTGGAAATGCAGCTGAAGCATTTCTAAGCAAGGTGTTGAAGTTGCAGCTTGGCTTCTGACAGCTGAGAGTAAGATGCAAAGAGAGAGAAATGACTTAAGACAGAATTGTTAAGAAGAAAGGAAGCAGAATTTAAGGATTAAAATTTTAAGGGGTTGGGGATTTAGCTCAGTGGTAGAGCGCTTGCCTAGCAAGCGCAAGGCCCTGGGTTGGTCCTCAGCTCTGGGAAAAAAAAAAAAAAAAAAGACAAAATAACAAAAAAGAATTTAAGCAGAAAATCCTCAGTCCATCGGTACTGTAGGGTAAAAGGGCCAAAGAAACATACTCTTACCCTAAAACCAAAGCCGGTGAAAGAAATACACTTTCCCAAAGAAACACACTCTGCCCCTGACCAACAGCATGAAAACCAACCAATCCCTGAGCACGAAATCCAGCCAGTCTCTGAGTTTGTCCAAACTCAGGGATTGAAATTCGAACAGTTCCCACCCTGAAAATCTCCACCCTGGAAAAACTGCCCCTAAGAAGCCCTATACAAGCCCTGTACCTGTTCAGTTGGGAGCTGCCCTTTCTACCTGAGCAGAGACAGCCACTCTCCTGGATTCTTCCCTCCCAATAAATCTCTTGAGTGAGTTTTGGATGAAAACCTTCTTTTGTCGGAGTGGAGCAGGGCAGAGAAGTAACAACTTTCACCAGCAGGATGGGGAGGGGGTGTTTGGAAGTAGGGTGTGTGTGTGTGTTTGGAAGTAAGGTGTGTGTGTGTGTGTGCGCACACGCGCGCACACACAAAGCGGTGCTTACCAGAGAGAAGAGAAGTAACAATTTTTGCTGGAGCAAGAGCAGAATTGCTACATTTCTATTGGGGGCAGGCAAGTGGAACAGAGAAGTATCAGATATCTCTGCAGGGAAACTCCCTTAGTAGAGTGGAGCTGAGCTGAGCTGTATATTCCCAAGGGGAAACCATCCCCCACCAGAACAGAGCTGTAGGTATTGCCTGGCCTCTGACAGCCAGGATACCTTTCCCTTCAGAGCTGTAGGTATTGCCTGGCTTCGGACCGCCAGGATACCTTTCCGTCCAGAGCTGTAACACTTACACATACTCCAAAAATTGTAAACATGAAGAAGATGGTCAAGGGGCCATTTAATGAAGGGGATTAGTATGCATGTGAAGCGAGAGTTTATTAACCACCCGCAGGAAAACTGACAAATGGGAAGGGATGAAGGCCGACTGCTGGACTTCTTGAATTTGATAGGGTAGGACTAGAGTTATTCAGCTAATACAGACTATTCTGCAAGACCAGGAAGAAGCAGTTCAGAGATCATCAAGATTGTTTCCTCAGGTTCAAAATTGGGGGAGGGGGGTATTTATCACAGACTTAGTGGACCAGCTGTCTTCCACCTGAAGTGTGGGTGCAGGCTACTCAGAGCCGTTACACATTGAAAGCACATAGCTTGGTTCATCTCTTGGCTAGAGAGAGGTTTGTGGCAGGATGCACTGTACCTTGGGTCTCACCCATATCTGATTTAGATGGTATTTGTGATCATTTTAAATTGTCAGCCTGATACAACAGAATGACCTGAGAGGAAAGTCTGTGTATTTACTTATTTTGAGAGAGGCTCTCACTATGTAGCTCTGGCAGGCCTAGAACTTGTTATGTAGAACAGGCTGGCCTCAAACTTGCAGAGATTTGACTGCCTCTGCCTCCTGAGTGCTAGAATAAAGGCATGCCCAGCAAGAGGAAAGTCTTAATTAAAGAGTTATCTAGACTGGGTGTGGTGATGCTTACCTTTAATCCCAGTACTTGGGAGGCAGAGGCAGGCAGATCTCTGTGAGTTCGAGGCTAGCCTGGTCTACAGAGCGAGTTCCAGGACAGGATCCTAAGCTACACAGAGAAACCTTGTCTCCAAAAAACAAAAAACAAAAAAAGTTGTCTAGATCAAGTTTGCCCCTGGCAGGCCTGTGGGGGATATTCTTGATGGTTATTGATGTGAGAAGATCCAGCCCACCCTGAGTGGCACCATTCCTTAAGCAAGAGCTCCTGAACTGTATGAGGAGGGACCCAGGTAGGGAGGTGATTAGGACATGAGAGCAAAGTCCTTACTGATAGGATTAGTGGGCTCCATAGCAAGACCCCAATTATAAACAAACAAACAAATAAACAAATAAATAAATAAAAATGGTAGGAATTGGGCCTCAGCAGACATGGAACTCTCAGTGCCCTGACTTGGGTTTCCCGGCCTCCAGAATATGGTATTCCATCATAACCAAGTGACTTAGCCAAGTTCTGTTCTGCACACATTTGTGCTTGGCAATGTCTTGAGCTGAAAGCATTCGTGCCCATGTTCACACCACAGACATGGACTAAAATGATCACTTATTTTTGGCAACCAGAAGATGTGGCTGGAATTGTTATTAAGAAGACTTATTTCTAAAGCAGATGGTTTTTACAGGGTTTTCGTGGTTAGCAATCATTTGATTACTATTTATAATTATATTATCATATGGAGTTTGAGAAATAAATTTCTTTTTCAGGATGTTTTGTTAATTTCCCGTTCATGCTGATGCATATAATACACTGACAGAACCCCACTTAACTCCCAATGGTTAGCTCTAGTCCATTTTCTCCACTCGCTTGACCAGCTGAAGTAGTGGAGGGTTGTCATGGATTTTTTTGTTTGTTTGTTTCATTCACTTTTTTTCTGGAGGGCAGGGATGCGTTCATCGCACCAAGTTCTTAAAAAGCAAGCAACCATGCCAACAGCTTTGTGAAGCTTCCCTGGGGATGTTATGAAGGAAGGAAGATTATCCCTGTTTGTAAACCAGGGATAATCAAGCTGCCATAGCTCCTTGGACAGTTGTCTGAGCTGCTGATGGTATGCACCCTGCAGAGCTAATGCATGTCTCATGCTGGCTGCCTAGAAGATAAGAAAAGATCCTGTGCTCCAAAGCCAGAGATGGGACAGTAAAGGAAACTGCTGCATGGTACCCAGTCTCTGTTTTATTTATCTAGGAAGTGGAGGGGGGGGGGGGGCTCTGGGGAGGGTGGGGTGTAGAGGAGTCACCCTAGTAACTCCAAGATGAGGTTTGCTTTATCATCCTTGGAGACTGCTCAGGCAGGCACAGGCATGTCCCTTGTGCCTTGAGCTTCTTCTACTGCCAAGTAGAGACTAACAAGAGAAATGATGATTCCCAAGCTGTAAGAAAAAAAAAAAAAAAGACTCCTCGCAAATAGTTTGGGGCTGAGAATGGAAAGAACTGGACTGTGGTTTCAACTTTGTCTTTAATTAGCTGCTTGACTTTGGATAAGTTGCCTCCCCTTGCACATCCCCCTGTGAAACACAGGAGTTGCACACAATGGTCTCCTCAGGCCTTTGCATCTCTCATGTTCCTTAGTTTTTGATTATTTATTGAGGTTTCTCCCCACATCTGTAGTGTCTTATTAAATAATAAATGTGAACATTGCTGCAGATTTCTTCTGGCTCTGGAAAACTGGCTTGCAATGTCTTCACCAATGGATAACCAAAAGTTATATATATATTTCTTTGATAATTTCATATGTGTATATATAATGATCATATAAACCCCCCATTTATTCCCTCCAACCCCCCTGTACTCCTCCCAGTGCCACCCCTACTAACTTAGTCTTGTTCTTTTTTCCTTTTTCTTTCTGTTTTGTGTTTTGGTTAAGTCAGTAAGGCCAATGGTTGCTGCCCATGTGTGCATGGGTGTGAGGCCATCCACTGGAATGTTGAGAAATTTACCACTGGTCACACCAGCCAAGAAACTTCCCCAGCAGCTACCAGCTGCCAGGAGCTCCTGTAGAAAGGGTGGGCCCCACCTGTATGGAAATTCTGGCTAGCTTGCTCCTGTGCAGGTAGCCATGGCTGATGCGACTTCTAGGTGTCCTTTCCCTGTCATGTCCAGCATTTCACAGCAGTCCTCTCCATCTTCCAGCTTTTGCATTCCTTTTTGATTTTTCTGTGATGTCCCCCAGCCTTGGCAGAGGGTGGGGAGCTAATAAAGATACCCCATTTAGGGCTGAGCACTCAGTCTCTTCTCAGCCTTTCGGCTACTTAGGTGTGTCTGTATCAGCTGCTGCCCACTGCATAAACAATCTTCTCTGACCGAGGTTGAAAGTCCAGGTCCTGCATCAGATCCAATCCCTTTAAAGTAATATGAAGTTTGAGGAGTAGTGCCATTTTTAGAGAGCTGTGCATAGTGTTAGGCCTATCATCAGACAGCTACCGGTTCTGTTACTGCTCAGAAATCTACACATGGATTCCAATGCTTCCCAGAGGCTTTATTGGAATGGAATTTGGGGGGAAAACTTTGAGAAACCAAGAGTCGAAGTTGGTCATTTGCTTTCTCTAGTTGTAGTTTTTATGCTCCATGAGTTAGTAACTTATGCCTGAGTTAGGGATGCTAACCTCTCACCGGAAAACATCAAGACCACCTGCTGTACTTAAGATGGCTGGATGTGGTCTTGGCGGGTGGAGCCCAGGGGCTGGGCGACCGCAGAGGCCCAATTCAGACTAGTTTGAATAACAAGGAAATTGTTGATTCACATAACTAAAGACTGAGACGACATGCTTCTGGGTCAGTTCGGTCTGTGTTGTATGCTCTGCTTTTCTGGGATTCTAGAGTTACCTCAGTTGCCCTTTCATTGTGAAAAAAATAGTAATTTTTTTTTGGTCTGTATTCACATACCACATTGTGGGGGTTTCTCAACAATGATGCTTCGAGATTTGGGACCAGATAATTTCCTGTTGTGACATGGCCTGCGCACTGCAGGATGTTCAGCAACCTCATTGCCTAAATAGTATCTGTATTTTGATAATCAAAACTGTCCTTGGCTATCCCACAAGTAGGAGTGGGGAACAAACCCACCCCAGCTGGGAACCACTGGTCTAAAAGAAGGCTAACCACTTTTAGCAAGTGGCTTATCTGTAATGTGTTTCCTAGAAAATCTCAAGGGAAGGCCTTCTTCTCTTTTTGGCTCGACCTTAGGTAACGCCCCCTCTGGAATCTGTCACTGGCAAGGGAAGTAACATGTCCTTTAGACTAATCCCACCCTGACTGAGAAAGTCATGCAGGGGGGTAAAGGCCAAGAAGTCTGGCGGGCTTGCTCCGCTACACTCTAAACATCCTTCTTTTTTTCTTCTCCCTCTCAGTGAGGATTATGGAAAGAACTTTAAGGATATTACCAATCTCATCAATAACACCTTCATTCGGACTGAATTTGGCATGGCTATTGGTCCTGAGAACTCCGGAAAGGTGAGACTCATCCCTGCATGTCAAGTGGGTGCTCCACACCACCTGAAAGCTGTTAGTGCTGGAATGACCCAGGGGTTCACAGTATTGCATGTGTGAGGCTTAGTTTTAGTGGTCAACATGATACAATCTAGAATCACTCAGGAAGACCCTCAGTGAAAGGTTGTCCAGATCAAATTGGCCTGTGGGCATGTCTCTGGGGGATCATCTTGATTGCATTAATTGCTGTGGGAAGAAGACCTAGCCCAGTGTGAGCAGCACAATTCCCTAGGCAGAGGATCACAGACTGTGTAAGTGTGGAA
Source organism: Peromyscus californicus insignis (assembly GCF_007827085.1). Lineage (NCBI taxonomy): Eukaryota > Metazoa > Chordata > Mammalia > Rodentia > Cricetidae > Peromyscus > Peromyscus californicus. The sequence goes on from NW_026294617.1 coordinate 86,466,029, forward strand.
ATGGTGCTAAGTACAAGTAGGCATGCATGTGTGTATTCACTCTCTGCTCTTGACTGTGGATGTGACCAGCTGCTTCAAATTCTTGTCGTGGCTTCCACACAGTGATAGACTGTAACCTGGAATTGAAAGCCAAATAAACCCTTTCTCTCCTCACCTGTTTTTTGTCAGGTTGTTTTATCACAGCAACATAAATGAACTTAGGACAGCATTTTAGTTTGGTATTGCTGTATTTTAAAATCAAATATAGTTTGATACTGATTGTCTTAGGGTTTCTGTTGCTATAAAGAGACACCATGACTGTGGCAACTCTTATAAAGGAAAAACATTTAATTGGGGTGGCTTACAGTTTCAGAGGTTCAGTCCATCATCATCATGGTATCACATGGTGGTGTGCGGGCAGGCATGGTGCTGGAGAAGGAGCTGAGAGTCCTACATCCTGACCTGCAGGCAGCAGGAAGTGGTCTGAGTGTCACACTGAGCGAAGTTTGAACAAAGGAGACCCCAAAGCCCACGCTACAGTGACACACTTCCTCCAACAAGGCCACACCTAATCCAACAAAGCCACACCTCCTAATAATACCACTCCCTATGAGAATATGGAAGGCAATTACATTCAAACTGCCACACTGATCATAAAAGAATAGGATTTAGCACAGACTTTTTTTTTCTGGTTCACATCCAAGATGCACCCAAACCCTTCATACTTAGGCGGTAGTTGTTCAGTATTGCAGCATGTACTCCCTTTGAACATTGTAGTCTTTGGGGAAACTACATCTCAAAACTAACCAGAGTTAAAAAAAAAAATCATAGGTATGATGCATTGGCAGGATATCTTTCTTATAAAACTAAAACTTGGAGACACACACACACACACACACACACCCTGCAGGACCCTCCCCTGCTCTCACCGTGTTCCTCCCTAGCTCTGACCTCTCCTCTCCCTGGCCAGGTGATATTAACAGCAGAGGTATCTGGGGGAAGCCGAGGAGGACGAGTGTTCAGGTCATCAGACTTTGCCAAGAACTTTGTGCAGACAGACCTCCCCTTTCATCCTCTGACTCAGATGATGTACAGCCCTCAGAACTCGGATTACCTGCTAGCTCTCAGCACAGAGGTGAGTCCCCGTTGAACTTGTCTTCCCTTGTTTCCAGCATCATAATATACCGGCTTTAAAGGATCCTCTAGCACGTTACATTAGACTTTTCCCTAAAGTCTCCTTATGATGAAATGTGTGTTTTTTACACTCTGTTCCCATCTGGGTATGACTTCTGTATACCCTCTCTTCTAGGTATGTATGATGTATAGTTGTCATTATATGTTTTTTTAATGAATGAATGTCTGCTGCTGGAATAGCGAAGTAGAAAACAGTTTGCAATCATCATTCTCGAGCTGCAAAGGACAAGTATAAATTGTCACCCTCCTAAGACTGTCACTGTTACCAGAGGAGAGGAAGTTGAGGAGAGTAGCACTGAAGACTGATTCTGCCCGAGGAGACCCAGTCAGTGTCTACTGAACCAGGATATTTCTCTCCCGCTCCCACCGAGGCTGCTCGATGAGCTCCTGTTGTCAATATAATTGACAATGACAGACATCGTGTTCTTAATTGCTACATTTCAAAGCAGGGGCCAGTCCTCTGTTTGCATGGCTCTATGACCCTGCTCCCTTTGATCTACCTTTCTAGATGGTCCTTCTTGGTGGTCTCTTTCTTAAACTCCGTTCAGCTTACCCTTAACTGCCTTCTGTTCATTTTACATTGAGCAACCGCTTCTATTCTGTTTTCCATTCATAATGTAAAGACTCTCAAATCCGTTCCATAGGCCATCAGGTTCCTGTCTTCCTGATCCAGCGACATGGTCAGGTGTGTGTCCCTCAGGCAGCTCAAACTCTATCCCAACTGATCTTTTCTGCTCCTCTCTCAGGCGGGATCCTACAATGTTTATAGTAATTAACGACACAATGTACCCCACACCCACACCTGACGTCATTGACTTACACACATACACACAGGCGCGCGCGCACACACACACTCAACTATTGGAAAAGTCAGTTCTCTTCTGGCTTCATTTCTAGCTGACCCCATTCCTCAAGGCCACGGTTGAAGACGTCACTGACTCTTACAGAACTGACTGGCACTTACTCACTTCGCATCCTACTTCTAGCTGGGACACTCCAAAGCCACTTCCCATTCTCATCTATGGTTGTGAAGCAGTCACTCCGCTCCTAGGGTGCCTTCCTGCTGAGAGCTCACATACAGTAAAGCCAGGTTCCTCACCTCACCTCTCACCATCAGCTCCGCATCCCTCGCCTTGGGATGATGCTCCACTGATGTCCTTTGACCTTCCTGCCCCTCCATGTCTGTCCCCTTCCTGCCTTTGCTAGGCTTCACTTGTCTTTCACTAGCACTCTGTGCTTCCTTTGGATCACGCCACCCATCAATTCAGTCAGTGCAGTGTTCTTCGTCAGTCAACTGTGGCTGTGCACTGTGCCTCCCCTCCCCCTCCCCCTCCTCCACTGGACCTCATCCATAACACCACATGGTAGTGTGCCTTCTTCTCATCTGTGTCCCTTGTTAAACTGTGAGAGCCTTGAGAGACAGAATGCAATGTCTGATATGGTGCCTGGAATACAGGGTGCTTTATATGAATTTGTTGTTCTCAATTCCAAGACTCAAATGAGTCTGGGTAATATGTGTATGTGTGTGCATGTGTGTGTGTGTGTGTGTGTGTGTGTGTGTGTGTGTGTGTGTGTGTGTGTGTGTGTATGTGTACGTGTGCATGCATGAGTGTGTGTTGTGTTTTGCTCAGACTGCTCCGGTATGTGTTTCTAATGTACTGACTGATTGGATGTGAATTATTAAAAGTCATATAAACAGCTGCAAAGAATAAAGCTGGAATTTTGATAAGTCATTTTTAATCTTTCAGAATGGCCTGTGGGTGTCCAAGAATTTTGGGGAAAAATGGGAAGAAATCCACAAAGCAGTATGTTTGGCCAAATGGTGAGTAACACAAGACTCCATCTGTGTAGGGCCCTAAACCTTAGCTCTGCCAAAGTCACATGGGTAAATAGCAGGTATTTGCTGTGTGCCAAGTGCGCTGCAGGGTCCCATAAGGGAAGAGAGAGGGGACACAGGTCTGGGACACAGACTTGGCCCTGGAGGAGCTGCTTGCTGTCTGTCTTGGAAAAGAGGATTTTGCCTCAATGAATGTTATTAGGCGTGTGACTGCTGCCTACAAAGAGTTTTTTCTCCATAGCTGGTGACATCCACTGGGACACAAAATGGAGCTTTAATGTGGGGTCTGTGGTATGTCTCTAGAGCCGGGCTTACACTTCCTCGTCTAGCACTCCATTTCAGTTGCGTAAAACATAGTGTGAACTCAGGAAGAGCTGAAAGGGCTTCCAGACTGCGCAAGTGCTACCATTTACAGCAAGAAAACACTCTCTTCCGCTGGCAGTGTGCCCTGCCCCTCGGCGCCTGCCCAAAGACGGAGGACCAGAGGCAGCTCTGACTTAGGAGCAAAGTCGCTTTTGTTCCAGCCTGGCTCTGTTGCTGGTCAGTGGCTTTACCCTCTCTGGGCTTCAGTTCCCTCTTGGTAAAAGGAGGCTTCTTTGCAGAATATGGAGGGTGGAAGCAAGAATTGAAACAGCAGCTCAGACCTCCCACGTTCTGCTTCTCAGGTCCGTGTTCTGAGTCCCTTCTTTTCCACGGACTGATTTCAACAAATCTGGTGATCTGGTTTCCCAGTTCACAGCAGATAGCTGCCGGAGATGAGCTATGGGGCTGCTAGCAGCAAGCCCACAACAGCGTTAGAATTACATCCTGAAAGCTGGAAGCAGGCAGGAGAGCCATGAAAAAATAGACAAAACTCAGGACCAAATTACTGTGCCAGATCCAGGAAGGACACTTACTTCAGCAACATCTGGGAGAACACTGTATTATGGCTTGATATGATTAATGTTCCTGGTGATGACCCCAAATCCCAAGAGTTTAATGTGTTCTACTCAGGGAACCAGAAGAATAAATCATACATATTTGAAACATTTCTACTAAAATCAGTTAAAATACTAGCTATGCTACTTGAGTGAGGTGGGCCTTTTCCAGAGGCAGTCGCTCAATGAGGATTTTAGAGTGCTACTGTGCACCCACTCACCACATCTGGTTTCGTGGTACATGTTTTAATCAGCGGTGTTGGTACCGGATAGGACTTGACAGCAAGAAAGCCACTTTTATGGTAACTAAGTTAACAAATCACTTCAAGCAATTTAAGGCATGGTAATCTTAGTCATTGAAATTCATCTTTACAATAAAAAGCTATTTTTAAATGATATTTTATTGCTTATGTAAGGTTTCTTTGTTTTGAGACAAGGTCTCTCTATGGAGCCCTGGCTGTCCTGGAACTTGCTGTATAAACCAGGATGGTCTCAAACTCACAGAGATCTGCTTGCCTCTGCCTTCTGAGTGCTGGGATCAAAGATATGCGCCACTACGCCCAGCTTTACACAAGGTTTTTTACCTTTACAATTTTTTTTCTCATGAGACTTTTGTCTATGTGTGTGTATGTGCACCACGTGCATGAGGTGCCTATGGGGGTCAGAAGAGGCATCAGACTCTCTGGCATAGAAGTTACAGATAGTTGTGAGCCATCATGTGGGTGCTGGGAATTGAACTCAGGTCCTCTGCAAGAGCAACAAATGCTCTTAACTGCTGAGCCATCCCTCCAGCCCTGGTATCTTACTTTGGTATGACATTTAATGCTTAGCTCTAAACTCAAGGTAGCTATGCTACTGATGCTGATAACTCACCTTTAGATCTTTGATCTCTAGGAATTTACAGCCTGACGTTCTAAAAATGCATGCTCAAACCCAGGACCTTTTGCTGATGGTAATCTATAAGTGCTGTCAGAGGCAGGATCTCATTCCCTGAAAACTGCCTTTCCAAGTTTCATTTTAAATAATTCAACCTCTGACCTAGTTGACTATTTGAGATGAAAGAGCTAAATTATTTAGCTCATAAAAATTACTGAGCTAAATTCAGATGGGAAACCACAAAGCCTAAAACCTAGCAGCTGACATGAAGAAGCTAGTCGGTGTGGCAGAGGCAAGGGGCACACACCATGTGGTTACAACAGCCGACTAGGCAACAAAGTGACAGCCCACAGTGTGCAGTCTCTAGAAGAGGGCTTCCCGCAGGCTGGCGTCTTATCCACTGGGCTACACGGTCCTTGAACAGGGATTCTTATCTTCATTACTAACAACATACTGGGATGAGTCATTACTGAGGGAGTTGTTCTGTGCACTTTGAGATGTTTAGAATTGTCCTGACCTGTACCCAGTAGATGCCAGGAGTAACTTCTGCCTCCTCCTCTCCCCTCCTCAATTGTGGCAACCAAAAATGTCTTCCAATACTTCCAAGTGTCTGAAGGAGGCAGAACTTGCCATTGCTGAGAATCACTGCTCTAGAATTTTGCAGCTAAAAGGAAAAATTTTGCAGTTAGAGAGACAATGAGGGCCTCACAGGAGGCCTAGTTTGTAAGCTAGTGCAGAAAGATTGTGAGGTTATGATTTAGTGACGCAAGAGAGAAGCATGTAGCGAGGGTGGGGGGCGGTATGAGCCCAGAGGCTGATTTGGAGTGAAGTACATCAGTGTGACTGGAAGAGTTATCACGGTGAAGTAGATGACTGGAGGAGACAGGGAGTCCAGGCTGTGGGGAGCGTCACCAGTGGACCATCCCAGCACAGCTCAAACTCTTCCTTTTGAATTCTCACTGTAAACCTGACTAAACACAGTGAGCAGCATGGCGGCCGTTGCCGGGGGCTTTGTGACTAGGCTAACATGGTCTCTTTATCCATTCCTTATCCCTGTCTTTGCCTCCTTGTAGGGGATCAGACAACATCATCTTCTTTACCACCTATGTGAATGGCTCCTGCAGTAAGTACATTGTAGTGCCAGAGAAGAGTGTCCTGGCTGCCCATTCATGGTAGAACATTCTGGGTTGTGTGTGGTAGAAATAAAAGGTTTTCCCACGCTCCTGCAAATTCAGTAGCTACTGAAAATTCAAAACTGTTAATTACTTTTAAAATCTTGAAACTACAACTAAATTCCTTCATCATGCCCAGGTCAATAAAAATGAAACTAGACCTGGAGATGATACAGCTCATCTTGGCAATCGTATGTGTTCCTTTTCTCATTATAGTAACCAAGTACCTGACAAACACAACTTAAGGGGAGAGAGGTTATTTGGCTCCCAGTTTAGAAGGCACAGTCCGTCGTGGTGGGGGAGGCATGGAGGCTGAGCTCCCAGTTTAGAGGGCACAGTCCGTCGTGGTGGGGGAGGCATGGAGGCTGCAAGCAGCTGTCCCTGGCAGTAGCATCTTGCTGTCTGGCTTGTACACATGTTGGTGTGTTAGGAAGGAGAGAGCTCGGGTCAGAATGAGAAACAAAGATCATCCATACCATCTATAAGCAACCCATTTCTGCTAACTAGGCCACAGCCTAAAAGGTTTCACACCCTCTCAACAGTACCACCAACTGGGGTCCAGGAACTCAGACATCTGAGTCTATGGGGGACATTCCACATTTAAACTGGCACGCGCCACCCCTGGCCCCTGTTGGCTCACTGTTATCATATAATGCACACTACATTCAGTCCAACATCACAAGTTACTGTTGTCAAAGATCCTATGTCTCTTCTGAGACCCAGGACAGTCTCTTAGCTGTGGGCCCTTATGAAAATCAAAACTCGAGTTGCATGTTCCCAGTATACAAGGGCACGTGCTTCTGAGAGAGATATAGGACAGCAATGGAAGATGGGAGCTAAGGACTAAACCCATCAGATAAACTGACTCTGAAGCTCCATGCCCACATCTGGGAATCATGGTGGCATCATTGGAACTTCAGTGACCTTGAGTGGCCCTTCCTCTACAGCTCTTGTTACCTGAGGCACATGTGGCCTCTTTCTTGAGATAGCTCCGCTTGGGCCTCCAGCCTTCTTCAGTATATGTCTGTAATTCCAGCATCTTGGGATCTACATTTGTAGCTTATCCTTTACCTGCACAGCTTCATGCACTGGCCCCCAAGGGTCTCCCTGCAGAGACTGACCCAGTTTACATCGCCTGGCCTCATGGGCTCTTTCATGAGACAAATCTTGATGACCCGTCACTCTTACAGTCTGCTTACCTGAAAAAGCACCACATGGACAATGCCAAAGCTCTGCAGCTGTCTAGAGATATATCCACCCCTCCTACCTTGGACCACAGCTGCAGTGGCCTCTGAGTGCCTGCAGCTGGACCAGGTGGCCCCATTTTTTTTCTTGTGTGTACTGGAGGCTCATGTTCTCAGGCATGGCTTTGTGGGTTTTGCACTGGAGCCTTCGTCGGGTGGTGTCTTGCCTTCCCGGCACCTTTCCTGTTGTCCTGGTACAGTGTTCGGCTGCACTGTGATGGCGCCACTTGTCTCTTTCCCTGTTACAGCCACTTTGTCTCCTGTGCCTTGTTTGCAGCTTTAAACTTGCTCCTGTCCCTGTCTTCAGCAAACTGAATATTTTCGCATCCTCCTCCACTCTCCCTTTGCGTTTCCCTGTAAACCTGACTACGCACACAGGGAGCAGTAACCCTAACGCTGTCTGAATGTTAGCAGCCTGTAGATTTCGGGCAAACAAATTAGTCCCCGAGTTTTCAGGTGAGCCTCACTCAAAATTTCAAATCATAGGCTGACTACAGCCAGATTCTTTACCAGAGTGTGGCATGAATGTTCTCTAAACGGGTTCCCAATAGAGATCTGGTTCTCATCTTAAGCTGGCCTTCACATCGACGTTTCTCTCAGAATTCTGGTCTTCATGAGCTCCCATTAGAAGGGCCCGTTGGGCTGTGCTTATAGCATTCTGGTGCTCATCCCACAGCTCCAAACTCTTCCACATTCCCCGAACCAGCCAGTTCTGAAAGTCACATGGTCAGGCTATCACTACAATGTACTCTTTGATTCCAAATCTCTGTACTAAGTACTTTTCTCATCACTGATTGTCTTAGTCCGTGTTCTATTGCTGTGAAGAGACACCATGACCGTGACAACTCCTATAAAAGAAAGCATTTAACTGGGGCTGGCTTATAGTTTCAGAGTTCAGTCCATTATCATCTTGACACAGAACATAGGGGCACACAGGCAGATGTGGTGCTAGAGAGGTAACTGAGAGAGTTCTACACCTGGATCAGCAGGCAGCAGGAAGAGAGAGCGACACTGAGTCTGGCTTGGGCTTCTGAAACCTCAGAGCCCACGCCTGAGTGACACACTCCCTCCAACCAGGCCACACCTCCTAATCCTTCTCAAGTAGTGCCACTCCCTGATGACTAAACATTCAAATATATGAGCGTATGGGGGTCTTACTCAAACCACCACACTGACAAAACACCGACAGGAGCCCCTTAAGGGAAAAGGGTTCCTTTGGCTCCCAGGGCACAGTCTGTCATGATGGGGCAGACACAGTGTCTGAAGCAGCTCTGTCCCTGGCAGTGGGAGTGAGTATGCAGCATGGCTTGGATAAGAGAGGCTTATTCTCCTTTACAGTTTCTGGGGCGCAGTCCACAATGGCCAGGAGAGCATGGCAGCTGGAGCATCCCTGCATGGCAGTGAGAGCACACAGCCATTGCTCGTTCATATCTTAGTAGATCAGGGAGCAGAGAGCTTGTACCAGAATCAGAAGTAAATGCCACCTTCAAGCTCTGCCCTCAGTGACCCACAGTCCCAAACGGTTCACAACTCCCCAAATGGTACCAAGCATTTAAACACATGAGCCTGTGGGGGATCTTTCCTATCCAAACCATTACAGCGGTGTAGATACGGCAAACACTAGGATGTAAACAGTAGGAAACTCACGGGCATAGTGATTCCTGTAGAAGATGGATCACTTTCATGTTGGCCGAACTATTGGCTTCCCAATCCATGCGGCAATATCCAAGCAGGAAAAAAAAATATTTCAGCCGGGCGGTGGTGGTGTACGCCTTTAATCCCAGTACTTGGGAGGCAGAGCCAGGCGGATCTCTGTGAGTTCGAGGCCAGCCTGGGCTACCAAGTGAGTTCCAGGAGAGGCGCAAAGCTACACAGAGAAACCCTGTCTCGAAAAAAAAAAAAAAAAGAAAAGAAAGAAAAAAAAATATTTCTTTTATTCATGCAACAAATACCCGAGTCCTTGCTGTAGGCTACATGCTAGTGCAATGAGGAAAAAACACCCAGGATCTGCTCTCATGGAACACTAATGTAGGGGTGTTAGATGATAAACAAGAAAGGAAAATCTACAACAAGGTCATTTAAAACAGAATAAGATCATTTTAAAGTGTGCCACGAAGACAGTGCAGATTGTCACTGCTGCATTATACAACACTGTGTTTGAGTCATGAACACCCAGAAAACTCCCATAAATAAAACCCAAATGCAAAGTCTCTGTATGTGAGGCCATGTCACATCTATGCTGTCACTTGATCAGCACTCACTGGATTAAAAGTGCTTTTTCTGTATTAAAATAAGAGCAGTTCTGGAGCAGCTGTATGAATGGGACTCTCACCTATAAGTGAAATTTTAATCGATATTTTGTCTTGTTTAAGAAGCTGACCTTGGCGCACTGGAATTATGGAGAACGTCTGACTTGGGGAAGACCTTCAAAACCATTGGTGTGAAAATCTACTCGTTTGGCCTTGGGGGCCGTTTCCTGTTTGCCTCTGTGATGGCTGATAAGGTGAGTATTTGCCTCTTCGGGGTCCGATGTCCCCGCTAATACACACCGTGTGCATCTCTTTTACTGTGTAGTCCTGGCAGCATTTCTTGTCCTCTTGCATTTAAAATTTTTTACATTTATTTGTTTATTCTGTCCGTGTGTGCTGTGTGTGTTGGGCACACACACACCATGGCAAATGTGTGGAGATCAGAGGACAGTTTGCAGGAATCTATCCTTTCCATACACCATGGAGATCCGAGGATCAAATCCATGTATCCAAGCTTGGTGGCGAGCTCGTTCATCCACTGAGCCATCTTGCCAACCCTGTGATTCTATTTTTATTTATTTTTTATTTTTTATTTTTTTATTTACTTATTTTAGTTTCTCAAGACAAGGTTTCTCTATGTACCCACTGAGGCTGTCCTGGAACTCACTCTGTAGACCAGGCTAGCCTCGAACTCACAGAGATCTGCCTGCCTCTGCCTCCTGAAAGCTGGGATTAAAAGCATGTGCCACCACCACCCTGCTTGTTTCTTGTCTTTTGAGACGAGGTTTCTCTGTGTAACAGTCCTGGCTGTCCTGGAGCTCGCTTTGTAGAGCAGACTGGCCTCGAACTCACTGAGATCTGTCTGCCTCTTTCTCCCAAGTGCTGGGATTAAAGGCGTGGGCCACCACTGCCTAGCTAGCCCTGTGATTTTATTTTGTTTTAATTTTTTAAAAAAGATTTATTTATTATGTATACAGTGTTCTGCCTGCATGCCAGAAGAGGGTGTCAGATCTCATTACAGATGGTTGTAAGCCACCGTGTGGGTGCTGGGCATTGAACTCAGGACCTCTGCAAGAACAGCCAGTGCTCTTAACCTCTGAGCCATCTCTCCAGCCTGCCCTGTGATTTTAAATATTATAGTAAAAGCTTGGGAGAGATTTTGTCTACAGAGGCTGACTGACTCTCAGGGGCTACTGTGGATATGCCTAGTTACTGTGACTAGTCTTGTTTTTTGGACTTGAAGGCCCAGTGTTTGGCTTTACTCAGACATGAATATCTGGAGGGGGAAGAAAGCAGTTCCTCTGCACATTATTCTATAATCACAATAAAAAGATATAATGCTAGTTGAGTGTCTGTTCCATACTGGGTACTAGTCTAAATCCCACAAGATAGCAGTGAATAGATAGATACATTTCCTGCTCTCTGAGTTTGTGTTCACGTGGGGAAGCCCATGCTAAGCAAGTGTCTCAGTCAGGGTTCCGTTGCTGTGAAGAGACACCATGACCACGGTAACCCCTATAAAGGAAAACATTTAATTGGGGTGGATTACAGTTCAGAAGTTTAGTCCATTATCATCATGGTAGGAAGCTTGGCAGCACACAGGCAGACATGGTGCTGGAGGAGCTGAGAGTTCTACTTTTGGATCAGCAGGCAGCAGGAAGAGATACACTGGGCCTGGCTTGAGCATTTGAAACCCCAAAGCCCATCCCAGTGACACACTTCCTCCAACAAGGCCACACCCACTCCAACAAGGCCACGCCCACTCCAACAAGGCCACGCCCACTCCAACAAGGCCTTACTTCCTAATCATGTCAAGTAGCTCCATTCCCTGATGACCAAGCATTCAAACACATGCATCTATGGGGCCATTCCTGTTCCAACCACCACAGCAAGTAGGTCTGTCTATGAAAAATCAAAGCAGCATGGAGGTGGGGAGCAACAGGAACTGGCAGCGCTATTACAGACCCTGTGCCTGGGTGGGATCTAGGTGACCTGAGGAGGGCGTGCCTGTGTGAACATCTGGGAGGAAAGCAAGTGTGGAATCGGCATGGACGGAGACAGACCCTCAGACCTCCTGAAGACAGGGGGAGTGGCAGTGTGGCCGGAGCATGGGAAGCCTGGGACGGGGAGGGGGTGGGAGGGGAGATGGAGTGGGAAGCTGTAGTGCACGGGCCTCTCATTCTTCGGGTGGGTTGTAGTATAATTCACTGTAGCAGAATAGGTATGCCTGGGAGAAGGCGAGGGTGGGACCAGCAAGAAGAGCCGCCGAGAGGCTGTCAAGTATTCAAGGGAAGGAGCTGGGGCCAGACTGTTAACAGTGGGTGAGGGGAGACGCGGTGAGATTGCATGTGTGAGTTTCAGTATATTGCCAATTGGACAAGCCGGTGCCTTTGATGTACCTTGTCAGACAAAAGGAAAACAAAGTGAGACCATAAGAAACATTCAAGTCTTTGGCCTGAGCAACCGAGCAAATGACAGAGATGTTTCCTGTAGTAGCAAAGGCTATGGGGGAGCAGGTTTGTGGGAGAAAAACCAAGAATTTGGTGTGTTGGAGATGAAATGCCTGTTCTATATCTGAGAGGAAATGTCAAGTCAGTGTTTGTGTATACGAATCTCCTGAAATTCCATGGTATTTAAGGCCATGTGACTGGGTGCTTCTTCTGGGTGAGTAGGTAGAGAGGAAGGAAATGGGAGGATTGAGCAAGGCCCAAGCACCTCCTCACTGAAGGTCGCAAAGAGAAGAGTTGAGCTGAGAGGCCTGGGTGGGAGGAAGGGGTGAAGGCGGGGAAATCGGGACACCACGCTGTTGTAAAAGTGAAGTGAAGAAAGTGTCTGCAGAGGCGGCAGCGGTCACTTGGCAAACTCAGTTGAGTTACATGAACTCTGAGAATGACCCCCTGGGCTGGAAGTGTGGGTGTTGGCGGCCTTGAGAGAATCAGTTTCTTTGGGATAGTGAGGTTAAAGAGGGAACTGGGCACAGGAAGTAGATATGGCCTCTACCACTGAACTACAACTGCTGAGCTCTAGCAGCTGTTTTAAATCAATCAGCAGAGACTAGGACTTAACCACTTCCTAGCACACCCCATTACCAGCCAAATACTGGCCGACCGATATCCTTACAGGAATCTTGGACTCCTTGGCCTCTCCCTAGCCCGTGTATGTTCCCTTCATGGCTATGGAGAGAATTCCTTAGAAGCACGTCTCATCTTGATTCTCCTGTGGTCTCCCAACATGGATTTCACCTTCGTCTTCCTGACCATCAATTATCTAATTCTTTGGATTAATTGTCTAAAGCCAGGGTTATCTCAAAGAGACCAAACATTTAAGTGGCAGTCATTTTGAGAATTTCAAGCGAGCATGTGCAAATGTTATAAAGCCAACCTAGTCACACCGTTAGCTCTGTTGAAGGGGATGGGATGCCAGCGACTGGAAGGACCATAGGAAGGAAGGAGCTAGAGAAAGCCAAGACAGACTGGGCCGCTTCATTGCCTGGAGGAGAGTGGAAGCTGCTTTGAGAACTGGCGCAGGGCCTTTCGTTGTAGTTGGACCCACTGAGGAGATGATTAATACAACTATTTAAAAAAATGTTTCTATTCATGTCCTTGACATGACACCCTGACAATTACAAATACAGATATTGGTGTATTTATTCTAGGATACAACCAGAAGGATCCACGTGTCAACAGACCAAGGGGACACGTGGAGCATGGCACAGCTTCCTTCTGTGGGACAGGAGCAATTTTATTCTATTCTGGCAGCCAATGATGACATGGTATTCATGCACGTAGATGAACCTGGAGGTAAGACTCATTTAATGGTCCATCCTTGAATGCGTAGATTTAAGCTTTGGCCTCTGCTCTGAGCTTCCTTTTTACATGTCAAGACCTTTCCTCTTACCCCAAGAAGTTTATTACTACCCTTTAAAAGGCCACTTGTTCTGGTGCCTACGGTGGTCTGTGGGGGTGGCTGAGTGCTTCCCAGAGCAGACTTTTCAGTCTGCTGAACTCAAGCTGTGACCAGGTAAGTACAGGAAAGATTCAGAAGCTAGTGTGGTTTGTTTGATGTTTTCTCGAGACAGGGACTCACTCTATAGTCCAAGATGGCTTCAAACTCACAGTGCTCCTGCCCTAACCTCCTGGATGCTGGGGTTACAAGTATGTACCACTTTGCCCAGCTTAAGAGACTCATAGTCATTGGATAAAGCAACTTTATGTCTTTTGAACATAATGACAGAAAGTTAGAGCTGACATTTTGTCTCTTTTCAATTTCACTTTTCTAGTGATAATTTTTTTATATAAAACTATCAGTTTGTGATATATTAGAATTTTTTAAAAATCCTTCACAAAAGAGTTTAAGAAACATTCTAAAGTACAAAGATCTAGAAATGTATGAAATATGGATCTAAATACAATGCATGTGCCAGCAAAATATACCTGGGAAGAGCTTTTTTGATTACATCACGAGGCAATGCAGTGTCTTCTGGGTTCCAGCCTCTAAGTTGAGTGCTAGGATTAAAGACAAGTGTGAAGACTGAGTGTGAAATTGTGATGAACACTCAGGTCTGAGTCTTACTGTGAAGACAACAGATGTGCTGGGCCAGGCAGTCACGACTAGACTATTGTTTTGTTTTGGTTCTCTGCTTCAAGACTCAGTGTTTTCGTTTGCTTCTGTCAGATACTGGATTTGGCACAATCTTTACCTCTGATGATCGAGGCATCGTCTACTCCAAGTCTCTAGACCGACATCTCTACACCACCACAGGCGGCGAGACGGACTTTACCAACGTGACCTCGCTCCGTGGAGTCTACATAACAAGCATGCTCTCAGAAGGTGAGGCTCAGCATAGACCTGGCTCCTTCAGCTGAGCGGGTCAGGATCTGAGGTCTTGGGGGAAGCTGATGGTCCTTCCCCCAGGGATGACCTTGCCTTGCCAACAAGCCGCCCCTTCTACAAGGTGGCTTCATTGTGTAAAGATACTGTGGGGGTAGCAGTAAGACAAAGCAGAGCAGCAAGAGTGGAAAGAAAGAGGGCTCCACATCGGGCAGTGTGTGTTATGTATGAGTCTCCTGTGTTTGGAGTTTAGGCCTAGGGGAATGAACCTGAACTAGAATCCCGTCTATTTTTCATGTAGAGTGCATAGTACTAGGCCAGCCAAACTTCTTCCAGTGTTCTACCGTAGGGCTCCCCTCTACCAAGGCTCTATGCAAGGAAACACATTACTTCCCAGGACAAAAACCCTTAAAGCTTTTTTATGTGCCTATGTTTGGCAGGAGGTAAGGTAAGATATTTCCTTCTGTAAATATCTTGCAATGGCCGATGTGGTCCTAAGTGACACTGACTCCTCTTTTCCTCCCCGACCTCACCTCCAGCTCTTCGCTCTTCCATTTGCTCTGTGGCACTCAACTGCCCCCACGGCTGCCAGTCCTCAAATGTACCAGCTGCACACACCGTCATCACAGATCTGCCAGGCAGTTCCTCAGATGTCTGCCAGGCAGAGCGCTTCTTCAAGTCTTTGCTCCTGTGTTACTTTCTGAGTGAGAATTGCCTGGATAAGGCCGTTTTAAATTGAAACCTTCTCCCTTCCTCGCACACATTTCCAGTCTACCTTAGATGTCCAACAGCACTTATTTATTCCTGTCTCCAATGTCTGGTTCATCCTGCTGGAATGTGCATTTCATAAGCTTTTGCTGCTGATGGTGGTGATGATGATGATCACACACACACACACATGTAGAGGTCAGAGGACAACTTTCAGGAGTTGCTTTTCCCTCCACTATGGGTTCTGGGGCTCGAACTCAGACCCTCAGGTGTGTGCGGCAGGTGCTTTTTTCCTAAAGCATCACCTCACCGGTCCCCAACAAGGTTTTCTGTGTTGTTCACTGGTGTCTTTATTCCCAGAGGCCTACAGTAGCCTTTACACACTGGCCATTCAATAAATGCTTGCTGAATAAGTAAATTTCCCTTCATCTGCCTTCCTGGGTGATGGTCCTTGGAACCTCAGAGTGTGTTTATTATCTCTGTACTTAAGCCCGCAGCAGTTTGTCATTGAGAGAAGGTCACAGGGAGGAGACACTGGGGAAAAAGAGAAGGCCTGGGAGGTGGCTGGGCAGGTGGAAGGACTTGCTGCCGAGCCTGATGACCTAGGTTTGAGCCCTCGGACCCATATGGTGGGAGAACAGATTCCCGAAGTTGTCATCCAGCCACGTGCACACTGTGGCACATGGCACACACAAATAATTAAATAAATGCGATGTAAAGTTTTTTTTTTAAAAAAGAAAGGACATTGGAGGGATAGTGTACTGGCTAGTTTTATGTCCGCTTGACACAAGCTGAAGTCATCTGAGAGAAGGGAACCTCAATTAAGAAAATGCCTCCAGGAGGCTGGAGAGATGGTTCAGTGGCTAAGAGCACTTGTTGTTCTTCCAGAGGACCCAGGTTCAATTTCCAGCACCTACATCGCAGCTCCCAACTGTCTCTAACTCCAGTTTCATGGGGGGGTCTGACACCCTCACACAGACATACATGCAGGCAAAACACCAATGCACATCAAATATATAGATAATTATAAAAAAAGAAAATGCCTTCGTAAGATTGGGTTAGGTTATAGGTAAGCCTGTAGGACAGTTTCTTAATTAGTGATTAACAGGGGAGGGCCCAGCTCATTGTGGGTGGTGCCACCCCTGGACAGGTAGGCCTGGGGTCTATAAGAAAACAGGCTGATCAAGCCATGATGAGCAAGCCAGTATGCAACACCCCTCCATGGCCTCTGCATCAGCTCCTGCCTCCAGGTTCCTATCCTGTTTGAGTTCTTGTCCTGACTTCCTTCAGTGATGGACTATGATGTAGAAGTGTAAGACAAATAAGCCCTTTCCTCATTAACTTGCTTTTGGTCATGGCATTTCATCACAGTAATAGTAACCCTAACGAGGACAGATAGGATATGGGATGGTGAAAAAAACCCTAATTAGAAATTATATTAGTCCAGGGTTAAATGTAAATAATCTTGAAAATCCCTAAAATAAGCTTGGTGTCATGTCTTTGAGTAAAAATTAGGATCCCTGTCTTTGGTAGATTTTCTTCTAAGGCATCAAACAGTGAAGGGGAATGGACATTAGCCTATTCACACTGGTCAGGAGTTAAAATGTGTTGACTTTCATTTACTAGAACAGAAGGCCTGAGACAATCAGTTTATAAAGAGCAAAGGTTCATTTTGGCTCACAGTTTTAGAGGTTTCTGCCTGTGGCTGGCTATCCCCACTGTTTTGTGTCTGTAGAACCACATCATGGTGGAAGTATATAGTAGATGAAACCCATCACCTCAGACATAGGAAGAGAAAGAGACTAACATCCTGAGGTCCCTTCAAGGACACAGCCAGTGACCTAACTTCCTCTCATTGGCCCTCATCTCAGTCCGGCAGCCAAGCTGTGGATATCTGGGCAGTAGAGAAGAGGAAGGAATTTAAGATCCAAAGCATGAAAGAGTGCTTTTGGGTTTTTCAGTAGTGTCCATTCCAGATGGCATCTGGAATTAGCTGGGATGTCCTGTTGAAG
Source organism: Peromyscus californicus insignis (assembly GCF_007827085.1). Taxonomy (NCBI): domain Eukaryota; kingdom Metazoa; phylum Chordata; class Mammalia; order Rodentia; family Cricetidae; genus Peromyscus; species Peromyscus californicus. Next base: position 86,483,047 of record NW_026294617.1, read on the forward strand.
TGGCATACTTTCTTCAGGCCTGTTACTCACCGGTGCTGAGCTGAACTACTGTGTAAGGTGCTAAGAACTCCTAGGACTCCAGAGTCAAAGTCGAGTAGGAAGGGGAAAGAAAAGGGTGCGGGGTATGAAGGGAAATAGGCTCGACGTAGAATATATAGTTCTATAAGCATGTAAGTAAATAAATGGTGTTTCTCAGAAGAGAGTTCCATTGTGGTGGGCTGACTGAGACGTCCCTCTCTCTCCTGTGTGTTGGGCTTACGTCACTCTTTCCCTGTTCAGATAACTCTATTCAGAGCATGATCACTTTTGACCAGGGAGGACGGTGGGAGCATCTGCGGAAGCCGGAGAACAGCAAGTGTGATGCTACCGCGAAGAACAAGAACGAGGTTTGTTGGCGCCAACCGCCGTCTGTGTGTGCAGAAGAGCAGCCAGTCTGCCCTGCTCTGAGCAGGGCTACGCTTTGACATAACGAACTCTCATTCTCAGTCAGGGTCCAAGGTGAAGGTCGAAGGCTTGAGAATGATGAATTCACTTAGAATTTGAGAAGTAGAAACTATATGGAGAGGCCAAGATACTACAGGTTGTCTTTAAAAAAAAAAAAATCAAGATGGAGTACCAGCCATTTATTTTATTAAATTTCTGAGTGAAGACAGAATGGACAGATGTGCTGGTTGTTGGCTAGGGGTCTGTCTCCCTGGTGATGAAGACCTTTAGAAGTCCTTTAGAAGCCAAAGAGCAGCCATTCATCACATGGTACAGGTGTGGGTCAGCACACCCTGGGAGAGCTTGCTTCAACAACAGCGAGCTGGTTGTTTCCTCAGACCTGCCCCACACAGGGCCACTCTGCTTCTCTAGCCTGGAGTTTTGGGTGGGGCTCTCCATGGCATGAGATAAAGGGCACCCACCACCCCCACCTCACACTCCCCCTTGGTAGCCATGCTTACCGTGGCTCCCTCCAGCGTCTTCACTGTTTCCTGTCCCTCTACCTCGGGCTTGCCCTGCCCCTGCTCACCTCCCCATCACCCCAGGCAGGAGTGGTAGCCTCTTCTTACTGGGACACTTTCTGGTCCTCTGCCTCTCCCTTCCCAACCTTCTCTTGGTTCTGCTTTGCCTGGGTAAAGTCTGAGCTCTGGTGAATGAAGGCTCTGTCCTGCCTGTCTCTCTCCACCCTCCCCTCCCACACCCACCCTTGCTCTCACACGCCCTTCCTCTCACACAGCCTTGCTGTTCCCCACACACCCTGCATGCTCCTCCTCTGTGGCCTCTCAGTGTCCTTGAAGGAGTCATATCTATCTCCCTAAACCCTGATTAGTTACAGTCTGTGGAAATCCTAGCCCTTAGTGTCCACCCAGTTAGGACCAATCATCATTCTTCATTCTACTAATAGTTGGCTTAGCCTTTTAGAAATACAAAAGCATAGTGTTTACTACTGTGACCATTTGAGGTTTTTTGGTTTTTGGTTTTTTGTTTAACAGGATCTCATATGTAGCTCTGGCTGGCCCTATGTGGACCAAGCTGATCTTAAGCTCAGAGATACCCTTATCTGTGAGTTCACCTCCAGAGTGCTGACATTACAAGCAGGTGTCACCACACCCGGCTCACTCGAGCTTCTTGGAGGGCACCAGCTGTTAAACTGCTTTCACACATTCACCTACTTTCTGACGTTTATTTTTTTTCCCCTCAGCGTTGTTGACTTATAATTGGTCAATTAAAATAGCACATATTTATAATGAACAGTATGACATCTTGCTTGTGTGGATACATTGTAAAATGCATGACCACACTCAAGCTAATTAATACGCACATCCATTAGCTCAGTTATCTTTTTATCGTGTGAGATAAGAGCATTTAGATCTATTCTCTTAGCAGATTCCACAGTTTATAGACTGTCCTCTCCACGTTGCTCACTAGCTCTCCAGAACTTGCTTGTCCAATGGAGCTGAAACTTTAGAACCAACGTTTAGAACTTTTGGCCAACGTTACCTCTCCCCCTCTTGCCTCCTGAGCCCTCGAAGCCACCTCTCTGCTCCCTGCTTTTATGAGTTTAGTGTTTTATGAGATTCCACATTCAAGTGACATTCAGTGGTATTTGTCTTTCATGCCTGGCTTATTTTATTTAGCACACAGTCTCCCCGGTTCATCCACGTGGTTGCAAACAGCAGCTTCTCCTTTGTTGAGAGTGAATAACATCCCGTTGGGCATATACTGTATTTTCTCTTTATCCATTCATCCATCAAAAGATACATAGACTGGGGACTGGACAGATGGTTCAGCAATTTAGATTGGGGACTGGAGAAATGGTTCAGCAGATGGTTAAGAGCACTGCATGTACTTCCAGAGGACCCAGGTTCAATTTCCAGCACCCACATACAGCAAGCAGCTCACAACTGTCTGTAACTCCAGCTCCAGGGGATCCGACACCCTCACACAGATGTACATGCAGGCAAAACATAAAGACAAAGCAAAACATATGAAATACATCTTCTTTTTGTTGCTAGAAATACACTGGTTGGTTTTCTATCTTGAGTTGAGCCACAGTGGATGTAGACTGTAGATATCTCCTTAAGATTCTAGCTTTCATGTCTTTTAGCTCAATAGTAAGAAGTAGACTTCCTGGCAGGTCTATAAATTTTAAGGAAAACACCACACTGTTTTGGGTGGTGATGGTTTTGATTACATTTCCCCAACAGAGTACAAGCGTTCCCCTTTCCTTGTGGTTTTAACCAATAGTTGTCACTGTTATATTTTTGTTAAGGCAAATGCTATTAGCATATAACAAGTTGGAGGTGATGATGCATTGAGGTTTTATGTGCATTTCCCCAATGATGAGTAATGCTGAACCTTCTTCAAATACCCCTTGGTATTTGCTGTCTTTGAAGAATAGCTGCACGTTTCTCTGCCCATTTTTAAGTCAGATATTTGTTTCTTGCTGTACAGCCCTGTTCTATGTGTGGTTTGCAGGTACTGTCTGTTCAGTAGACAGGCATTTCACTTTTCTGGGTGTTTCCTTTGCAGAAGCACTCAAGTTTAATGTGATTCTGTTCATGCATTTTTACTTTTTGTTGTGTGTGTTCTTAGGATCACTTCCAAAGTTATCACCTAGACTATGTCAAGAAGCTTTTTCCTGTGTTTTCTGCTAGTATTTTAGTTTAGAGTCTTACATTCAAGTCTGTTTAGAGCAGTGGTTCTCAACCTTCCTAATGCTGCTACCTTTTAATATATTTCCTTATACTGTGGTGACCTCCAACCACAAAATTATTCCATTGATACTTCATAACTGTAACTTGTAAATATCTGATATGTAACCCATGGGGTCACGACCCATAGGTTGAGAACCACTGGTTTAGAGTGAATTTTTGTAGATATGAAATCAGAATTCAAATCCTTATTTTGCACATAGATATTAAATTTCCTTAGCAACATTTATTGAAGTTACGCTTTTCTCGTGTGTTCTTGGTTCCTTTGTCAAATATTAATTGGCCATAAATGTGTGGATTTATGTCTAGAATGTTCTGTTCCATTGGCCTATATGTTTGTTTTTATGGCAGTATCATGCTGTTTTAATGACTGTAGCTTTATAGCATATTGTAACACCAGGTAGTGTGACCCTCTTCTTCATTCTTTTTTACTCAAGATTGCTTTGGTGATTCATGGTCTTTAAAGGCTCCATATAAATTTTAGGATTTTCTCACTATTTCCTGGAAAAATACTATCAGAATTTTTTATCTATTTTTCCCCATTTTGTTTTTTTATTTTTGTTTTTTTGTTTGTTTTAGTTTCTTTTGTTGTTGTTTTGATTTTGGCTTTTCAAGACAGGGTTTTGCTGTGTAGCCCTGGCTATCCTGGAACTCTCTCTGTAGACCAGGCTGGCCTTGAATTCACAGAGATCCACCTGCCTCCACCTCCCAAGTGCTGGAATTAAAGGCGTGCACCACTACTGCTCAGCTTGTTTTATTTTTTGAGACAGGGTCTTGCTGTGAAGCCCAGGCTAGCTTCAAACTCCCAATTTTACAGCCTCAGCCCCCCCAGCCCATGCCAACAGAATTTCAGTAGTGAAGTCTGTAGCTCACTCTGGGGAGTACACACCTTTAGCAGTATTAATTCCTCCACTCCATGCACACAAGATTTCCTTCCCATTTCCTGCATCTCCAGCTACTTTCACAGTGCTCTGTAGTTCCCGCCACACAAATCATTCACTTCCTTGATTGAGCTAAACAATTCATTTTTAAAAGTTGTTCTCAGACCATTATTCCTTGGATACTGTCTTAGTTAGGGTATCTGTTGCTGTGAAGAGACACCATGACCACAGCAACTCTTACAAAGGAAAAACATTTACTTGGGATGGCTTACATTTTCAGAGGTTTAGTCCATTATCATCATGGTGCGACTTGGTGGCATGCAGGCAGACATGATGCTGGAGAGGTGGCCGAGTGTCCTATATCTTGACTCACAGGCAACAGGAAGTAGTCTGTCTTACTGGGCATAGCTTAAGCATATATGAGACCTCAAAGCCTGCCTCCACAGTGACACACTTTCTCCAACAAGGCCATACTCCTAATAGGGCCACTCCCTTTGGGAGTCATTTTCTTTCAAACCACCACAGAGACATAAAACACAAAATAATGTTACATATTTATGGGAACCATGTGGTGTTTTAATATGCACAAACATTGTATAATGTTTAAGTCAAGGTTCACATCTCTCAAGCATCATCCATTCTGTATGGGACAAACATTTCAAACCCTTTCTTCCAGATTTTGGAAAAACATTATTATCATTATCATTGTTCTGAACAGAAGTAGAGTGAGGACATCTTTGTCTTGTTTCTAATCATGTAGGAAATGGACTCAATTTTTCATATTTGAATATAATGTTGCCTGTGACCTTTATTATCTGGAGATACATTCTCAACCTAATTTGTTGAGACTTTTATCCATAAAGAACATTGAATTTTATTTAACAAAACTTTCTGCATCTGTGGAGATGATTGTATGTTTTTGAGCCTTCATTCTGCTAATGTGGTATTTCGTAAAAATGAACTGCAGATCACTGAACCATCCTGCCATTCCAGAGAGGACTCCTACTTGATCACGGCTAATGACAATAGTGCAGTTGAATTCAGTTGCCAGTAGTTGGTGAGGACTTTTGCATCTGTGCTCAGTGAAACAGTTACACTTCTGGTTTCACATAAAAAAAGAATTACACTTGGGCATAGTCTCATGTGTCTGTCATCCCAATCACTAGGGAAGTTGAGGCAGGAGAATTGCCAGCCAGCCCAGTCAATGTAGTAAGACTTAATATCAAAATAAACGTTTAAAAATAAGGATTAGGGACGTATCTCAGTTGTAGAGTACTTACCTGATGTGGGTAAAGCTTTTGGTTCAGTCCCTGGCTGGAAGAAAATGAGAAGTCTTGACAAAATAGTTGGACCGCCTGTGTATGGAACATTATTTCCAACAGCCAAACAAATGGAAGTAACCCCATCAGTAGCAGAATGGGTTAATAAGTACACACTTCCTCCACCCCCACACAAAATGGAATATTAGTTAGCCTTATAAAGGAAGTTAGTTCTGACAAATGTGAAATAAGCCCATTACAAAAAGACAAGTTCCATGTGATTTCATTTATATGAGGGACCCAGAGTAATCAGATCTATAGAGACAGACCGTAGGATAGCAGTTTCTCAGGCTACAAGGAGACAGAAGTAGAGACTTGTTGCTTTAAAAGTGATGGTTTCAGTTTTACAAGATGAGAAGGTTCTGACGACTGGTTAAGTGAGAACATGTTTAAGCGTATATTTTAAAAGCCAGATAGTACATTTTATGAAATGAATTTTACCACAGTTTTGGTTTTTTTTTTTTAACATCATCCCACTGAGGTTCAAGTTAAATTCAAAGTCTTCTTGTGAGGCTCTGTGAAATGTAAGGACATTGTGCCTTTGGTTTTAATCTGGGCTTTGGTTTCTCTTCACAGTGCAGTCTTCATATTCATGCTTCTTACAGCATCTCCCAGAAGCTAAATGTTCCCATGGCCCCACTCTCGGAGCCCAATGCCGTGGGCATAGTCATCGCTCACGGTAAGGAGCCCCCCACCACCACCATTGTGGACAGAGGTTGCCAAGCATGGGGAGACAGTGCTGCCTTTAAGCATCACACACACACACACACACACACACACACACACACACACACACACACACACACGCCAAAAAAGTCACTGCAGGTGGCCTCTGTGTTCTGTTCGTTTCCTTTCTGTTGCTTTGATAAACCACTCCGGCCAAATGCAGCTTGAGGAAGAAAGGATTTATTTCATGTATACTTCCAGGTCAACACCTCGTCACTGAAGGAAGTCAGGGCAGGAACTCAATGCAGAGACCATGGAGGAGCCTGCTTGTTGGCTTATTCCCTGGCTCCCTCTCTCACGGGCTTGTGCTTAGCTTTCTTTCTTATACAACTCAAAACTACCTGCCTTGAGGATTGATGCCGCCCACAGTGGGCTGGGCCCTCCTGGGGCCCTCCCACATCTACCATTAATCAAGACAATCACAAATGTGAGCATGGGCCAATCTGACCTGGGCAGTCCCTCTGCTGAAGGTAGCTAGACACGATCATTGGATGGGATTTCCTGTACTATAACAATGCTTTGGGTTTTTAATAGACTCTCCTTGGCAATAGCACACCCAAGTCTTGATGGCCTTCTTTCTACTCTAACAGGCCTGGTGGAAAATAGAGCAAGTTCATTCCAAAGTCCTCTCTTGCCAGGAAATCCTCTTTGCTTCATTGCTAACATATGCCAATGGTCACTTGCTTTGCAGGCAGTGTGGGAGATGCCATCTCGGTGATGGTCCCAGACGTGTACATCTCAGATGATGGTGGTTACTCCTGGGCAAAGATGCTGGAAGGACCCCACTATTATACCATCCTGGATTCCGGAGGCATCATCGTGGCCATTGAGCACAGCAATCGCCCTATCAATGTGATTAAGTATGCATGCTCTCAGCTCCCCACACATATCTGCGTAGAGGGCAGTGATGGGGAAGCTCTTGGGCTTATGGTACAGAGAGTCGTGGACCCTGATTTACCTTATTAGATTCCACAGAACTATAGCAAAGGCTCCCACAAGGGTTATGTTTGAAGCATCCCAGATTAGGTGACACTGCTTTTTCCTCCGCCTAGATATGTATTTTATCACTTGAAATTTTTTTCCTTGGGTCAGCAAGATGACTAAGAAGGTAAAGGTGTTTGTGCCGAGGCTGACGATCAGAGTTCAATACCAAGGAAAGAACAGACCTTCCCCATCATATACCCTCACACACACACATGCACACACTTCTGCTAGTCATCCCCTCACCCCATGCTGTAGCACACACCACCACTGCTAAATGAAAACAACTGATCTTCTTTCACCCCCACCCCCAAAATAAAGAAATGCCCGAGCACTCTGAGTTAGAAATGACTTAAGTACAAAGGTTACAAAAATGTGAGGTATTTCAATTCTATCTAAATTCCTATTAATTTGGACTCATCCTGGGTCACTGCTCTCTCTCCCTTTGAAAGAGGTATTTTCTTCCATGCGTTGTAGGAATGAATCCTTTCTCATACCCTGTTCATAGAGGTATTGTCAGACAGAAAGTCACCCTCTAAATACAAGGGTTTCCTCTGGGCGGGGACCAAACAGCTAGATTGCTTCCCTGCTACCCCCAGTCGGTGCTGGTCCTCTGTCATGATCCTTCTCTAACCCTGGTTTCAGGTTCTCCACAGATGAGGGCCAGTGCTGGCAAAGCTACGTCTTCACACAGGAGCCAATCTACTTCACCGGCCTGGCTTCGGAGCCCGGAGCCCGGTCCATGAACATCAGCATCTGGGGGTTCACAGAGTCTTTCATAACCCGCCAGTGGGTCTCCTACACCGTGGATTTCAAAGATATCCTGGAACGGAACTGTGAGTGTCTCCTCTGGGAGTCCCCAGGAGAAATTTGTAAACTCCTTTTCCCAAATAACCCATTCAGAGGAATCTCTTTCAACCAGGATAATCAAATGCATATGCATATGAAAGGCGACTGGAGATCTTCTGTGTGGGCAATCCAGCAATGGAATAGCAGAGCAGTCCTGGGGCTAGTGCTGTGCAAAAGAAATGCTCAGGGCATCTGTGTAGTTCAAATTATCCTGTCAGCTACATTGTAAAATAGAAGGTGGACTGCATCTTCATGGTGGAATTACCTGTAGATGTCCAAAACATCATTGCAACATGTCAGTGGTATGGAAGATTACTGAGATAGTTTACTTTTTTTTTTTTCTTCTGAGTCAACATCCTGAGCACGTCTCAATTCAGACCAGCTGCACATGTCAGGGCTGCCGTCTAGGACAGTGTAGCCTTGCACCGCAGGAGGGATCTTTAGTACCTTTCATGAGACACTCTTCTGCCTTGTAAGAATAGTACATGTATGTGTTTGTCGAAAATCATTCTGTGACATTTTGGGGGGCGGGTTGCCTCTCTGAAGGCAGATGCAGTGGGGCTGTAGAAGCACAGTTTGGGGGGAAGTGTTCACAAGGACCGCTCCTTGATCCTGTCACTCTGAACACCGAAGGGAGGGAGGAGGTTCATGGGGAGTTTTAATTTGAATGTGAGTCTTAGCTGAGGCTCTGGAATGAACACTGGGCAGGTTCGAAGGACTTCAGGAAGAAAGTGTCCAGCACATGGTGCTCCCCAAGTCACAAACAAACCCAGTCACAGTGTCACAATGAGAAACGTGGAGACTAAAAGACAGCACTGGAGGAAAGATGCCCTGTGATTACATGTCGGCACCATATAATCAGGGCTTAAAGTGTGGGTCATTTAAGAGACAAGTGTTCAGTCAGTCCTGCAGCTCCTGTGACGCAGGGCCCTCAGCCTGGATTTGTGGTTCTATAAGACATTCACGTGTCATTGGAGACCCTTGTCTTCTAAATGCGTGAACAAGGCGGAAGGAGCTGGCTTGTGAGCAGGGAATTCTGTGTTAGCTCTCAAGCTTAAGAGCGTTAAAATGTTTGTTAGGCACCTGCTTCCCAGCAGGCTGGCTCTCTGCTGATCTTCAAGTCCCGAAAGGTAAGAACGCAGGCGACACTCTTTAGGTTCCAACCTGTGAGTCTTTTCCTAGGAGTAGATGATGTGGAACGCTAAAGCAGAAACAGATGTCAACAACTGGCATCAGAGCCAGGGGACTCTAGAGGAAAGCTGGAAAGAGGCTGTGTGTCCTTCCGCTTGAAGCCTACTCTGTGTGGTCACATCGAGCTGGGCTCTTGCCTCCTCATTAGTGTCTTATACTAAGCAAAGGGCCCCAGGATGAGAAACGTGACTGCTTGTCTCTGCCAGCTCCAGGGATGGAGTGCCCTGGCCATCACGGCAGACAAGCAGCCTCCTGGTTTGGAGAGGCTCCAGAGCTCCCTAAACAGCCACACTTTAAAACAAAGATTTCTCCCAATCCCCACTCAGAAGGCAAGATGGCTGTCCGTCTTCTGGTCTTCCCTTGCCATGGGGAACCTGCTGTGGGTTCTAGACTAGAGTGACTTTGAATCAGCTGTCCCCACCTGTCACTCCTCCTTCCCTCAGCCTGGCAGCTGCCTCTCTCTCTTGTGGGTAGGCTGTGTGTTGTGCCGACTTCTGAACATTCTGTCTGTCCTTTAGGTGAAGAGGAGGACTATACCACGTGGCTGGCACACTCCACAGACCCTGGAGATTACAAAGACGGCTGCATTTTGGGCTATAAAGAGCAGTTCCTGCGGCTACGAAAGTCATCGGTCTGTCAGAATGGTCGAGACTACGTTGCGGCCAAGCAGCCATCCTTCTGTCCCTGTTCCCTGGAGGACTTCCTCTGGTATCGGCCCTCCTCAGACCCCTCTGTCAGCCCCTGTCCCACCTGTGGGGAGGTGAAAAATAGTTCTTTTATCCAGCTAAAATATGCTGACATTCCTTTTCCCCAGATTGAATGACTCCCACCTGTTATCCACAAAAGGGAAGCAGAGAGAAAGAGAGCCAAACATTGCTAACATTTAGACAGATTATTCTATCATACCTGTTAGTCACTGGGCACAGCCACTGCCCAGCCATAGAGATACTGACCTGGACATGGTGGGAAGGACAGAAATTATATAAGATGTAACTCAGTTGGTATAGTGTTTGCCTAGCATGCATGAAGCCCTGAGTTTGATCCCCGGCAGCAAACAAACTGTGTGTTGATTTCATGCTAATAATCCCAGCACTTGGGAGGTAGAGGCAGGACAATCAAAATTGTGAGGTCTCCCTCAGCTACATAGTGAGTTCAATAACAGCCAGGGATACTTGAGACGCTGTCTCAAAGAATTAAATTTTAAAAGGAAGAAGGGTTTGGGAGGGGGGTGGTCTGCAGAATGTTGAGCCAAAAACAACAGGAAAAGTGGTTTGGGGCAGGGAGGACATTTTCAGGAAGCCTGCTGGAAGGTGCTAGGCTCTGGATCGTTCGAAAGTTGGTGGTTTGGTCCTGAGACTAGAGGTGACATCAGTATGTCCATGGTCCCTAGGTCTCACTGATGTCTAGAGGCCACCACGATGGACTCCCTAGAGTTCAGGACCATCAAGAATGAAGAGTTACTTACTCGCTCTGGTGTTGATATGAAAGAGGCCAGTGTCACTTAAATGAAGGAAGTTAAGTGGGGCAAATAAGAACTGCTTGTGACAGGAAGTGAAAGTGGGTCGGTCCTGAAGCACTTGGACAGAGAGAGAGGACACACACAGTAGTGTTGCCTCCCTGTCACATTGCCCTGAACTACGGTGACAGTAAAATGCAGAGCTGAAGGGAACCAGGTCTGACCCTGTGTGGCTCCTCCCATCTCCATTCCCACAGGAAGCACTCATCGCTCAGCTCACCTTTGGCTTACAGTCAAGCCTGAGGTTGCTCCACACGGTTGTCTGCCCTTGAGCTCACCTGCAGGTCTCCTTCCCTGAGTCGCTGCTGTTTCCTAACGTGCTGTGGTCCTGCCGAGGCTTGGTCGTGAGAATGCTTCCTGTGTGAGGAAGGCCTGGCCTCATTCCCTGATGGACCCTGCACCTGGGAAACTCCCCTTGGCCTTTAACTGTCTAAGACAGATAACACCACTTTAAAGCCTCTTCCATTTTCCCTCACCAGACTCTCTCTCTCTCTCTCTCTCTCTCTCTCTCTCTCTCTCTCTCACACACACACACACACACACACACACAGAGTAAGTGGTAGATGGAGAGAGGAGAAGGTCTCGCAATGGCCTTGTTGGTGAGTTGGCATCGAGCTAAGTGCTGATAAGTGGTGGCATTTGCCTGTGCGCATCCAGGAAGGAAGTGGATCATAGAAGCCATTGGACTTGAGAGCTTCGACACCCAGCAGCACACCAAGGAAATCAGAGTAGTCATAATACAGAGGGAAAACACTTGAAAGGCAGAGACAGGCAGATAGATCCCCAAGAGCTGCAGGCTGGCCTGATCTACATAGGGTGCCCCAGACCTGCTAGGGCTACGATTTAAAAAAGAAAAGGGGCCTGGAGAGATGGCTCAGAGGTTAAGAGCACTGGCTGCTCTTCCAGAGGACCCAGGTTCAATTTCCAGCAACCACATGGCAGCTCACAACTATCTGTAGCTTTGGTTCCAGGGGATCCAGCACCCTCACACAGACATACATGTAGGGAAAACACCAATGCATATAAAATAAAAATAAATAAATTACTTTTTTAAAAAAAAAAAAAGAAAAGGAAGGAAGGAATGAATCAGAGTCCAGGTGGAGGACATTTGAGCTAAATTTCCCTTTCAGATGGTAGGAAGAAAAGTACTGTTGTAGACAGATGTGGAGATGATGAGGGACTGGTACAGAGGAGAAAATACTGGGTTTGATGACCAATAAGCCTTGTGGGGCCTTAGACGTTCATTTCCAAGGTTGCAGAGGGCATTGAAGCCAAAATGCATGAAATAAAAAATAAACGAGGGACTAGAGATGTAGATTAGTTTAGCAGTAGAATGTCTATTAAAAGTATTCCCACAAGAAATATGGCTAGAGACTGGGGATATAGCTTGGGGTTAGAGCACTTGTCAAGCACATATCAGACCCTGAGTTCAATACTAAGAGAGAGAGAGATGGGGGAGAAGTGGGGAGAGAGAGAGTTACCCAATAAAAAAGATAAGGGGATGATTCCTAGGATAACCATATGTAGGCTGAGGAGAAGGCACTAGTGAGTGGTAGAGATTGGCTGTCCTTTCTCACACTCTGTGATGAAAGGGTGGGTGGGAAGAGCAGTACCAAAGCCATGGATGCTACCTAAAGGATCAGCCTTGGAGAAAAGGCAGGGCCTTATTTCATGGGAGAAGACAAAAAGGAAAGTGGATGAGAGGTGCTACAAAGAGATGCTGGAATGGAGGGGGAGGCTGGGGAGATGAATCAGTGGCTTGAGAATATGAAATCTGAGCCTCAGCACGCACACAAGAGCAAGGCCTGTTGGCATACATCTGTAATTCCAGTGTTAGGCACATCTGGAGTTCACCGGCCTGCTTGTCTAGTCAGTTGGTAAGTTCCACGTTCAGTGAGAGACCCTGCCTCAAAAACTAAGGGGGAGAGTCATAGAGGACACCTGACACTGACTTCCGGTCTCCATACCCACATGCATGGCGTGGGCATATACACATGTGTATATACACACAAGTGCGTACACACATACACAAAGGGTGGAGGGCAGGAGGAGTGTTCGGATTGGCTGTCTAAGAAGCTAAGAGGGACAGAAGAGAAAATATAAGAACGTACATATTCCCAAGAGCAGCAGTTAATGAATGGCATGTGGAGGTGGAGGAAAGAATTAAGTGTCTGTGTATTTAGATCTGTTGCTTATCCGCCGTGGCCCCCTTTGTCTTTGCTGTTAGGGACCCTGTCCTACTGTAAGTGGTATTCTGTCCTTTCCCTGAGCATGGGCTGGTATAGATCTCCTACCCTGGAGATCTTGGCTGTTCGTGAGTCTGCCGGGCCTGGTCCATCTCTCCTCTGTAGATGTAACCAACCGTCTTATTAAATAAGAAACACAGAACCAATGCAAAGAAGAAAGCCAAGAGGTCAGAGCTAAGAGCTAAAAACCTTACCCTTCCTCTCGCGGTGGTCCTGCCTCTCTGAAAGAGATCTACTTCCTATGTCTGTCTTTTTTTATAGAGTTTCTGTTCTGCCTTCTCATTGGTTGTAAACCCAACCACATGACCTCCTAGTCACTGCCTGTCTGTACAGACCTCCAGGTCTTCTATGGTTGGTATTGAGATTAAAGGCGTGTGTCTCCAATGCTGGCTGTATCCTTGAACACACAGAGATCTACCTAGCTCTGCCTACCAAGTGCTGGGATTATAAGCGTACACCTCCACTGCCCAGCTTTCCTATGGCTTGCTAATAGCTCTGACCCCCGGGCAACTTTATTTATTAACATACAAATAACATTTTAGTACAAATAAAATATCACCATACTCCTCATCAGTAAGCCTTCTCTGTGGCTATTCCTGAGGGTCTGTTTTCTTTCCATGACTTTAGTAAACATCCAAGCTAACTGATTTACAGGGGAAAGCCTTCATCAGGTTCTGCTGTCCTGGGCCTATGGTGAGCAGTACTTCAGGACAGAAACGTGAGGCAGAGCAAATCAGTCCCGGTGGCCAAAAAGTGACAGAAGAGGAAGAAACCAGGGCTCCTGGGTACCTGCAGCTCTTCCACTAGGCCCCACCCTGGAAAGACTCCACTACTTCTCAGTAGCACCACACTGGGGACCAAGTCTTTAACACAGGCCTTTGAGGAGGCCCTTAAGATCCACGTTCTAGCATGAACTTGCAAAGATGCCACAGTGTAGCTGGAGTTTTCTCCAGGTCCCACCAAGCCCCGGCAGTCCAACAGCCCACTTATAAAATAAACACACAGATGCTTATATTTTTTAAACTATTTGGCCTAATGGCTCAGGTTTCTAGCTATCTAGTTCTTACAGCTTAAATTAATTCATTTCCATAAATCTATACCTTGCCACGTGGCTCGTGGCTTACCGGTGTCTTCACATGCTGCTTGTCATGGCAGCGGCTGGCAGTGTCTCTCTTCCGCCTTCCTGTTCTCTCAATTCTCCTGTTAGTCCCGCCTATACTTCCTGCCTGGCCACTGGCCAATCAGTGTTTTATTTATTGACCAATCAGAGCATTTGACATAAAGCCCATCCCACAGCACCACAGCCTTCCCAACCTGTTCCTAGCAACTGTTCACACCTCAGTTGGAGCATCCTTGACAGGAATGTCAACTCTCTACTTGACTGTTGGTCATGTGCTGGCTTGTAGGCACCTTCCAAAGTGTCCTTGTTGTTGATTCTTGCAGTGACTTTGGCTACTTCCGTCCAGAAAACGCCTCAGAGTGTGTGGAGCAGCCGGAACTGAAGGGGCACGAGTTAGAGTTCTGTCTGTACGGCAAGGAAGAGCACCTGACAACAAACGGGTAAGACGGCCCCTGATGGGGAGATCCTCACTGCTCCGAGCCAAAGCAGCTTATCTCCACACAGTTCTGAATGAGCAGTACTCCAGAACATTCATGAAAGACCTACCTACTAGACCTACTGTGATGACCAAATAGTCTGTCATCTGCCATGTCCAAATGGCAGCCATTGGCCTCATGGGGCTGTTGACGCTGTCGGGACAGCTGAGGAACTGAGTTTCCCGTTTTTATTAATGTCATATTCAAATGGCCTTCACAGGGGAAGGTGCAGCCCTGAGGGGCCCTCAGCGGCTCTCTCCGCTGATGGACTCCCCGCTCCCATCCTTGTGCTACCTGTTAATGAGCTCTCTCTGAGCCTGAGTTCTGGGTGCAGTCTGAAAGCACAGACATGTGCCTGTCAGCAAAACACAGAAATTCTGAGTCTGTGCAGGCCCTGAGACGACACAGAATAAATATCCCCACAGACTGCGTCCCTCCCCACCGCCAGCCCCGGGCCCATGCCCATTTTGCCTACCTCATAGTATTTTAGTCAACACAGCAATGCATTGGCCAAACTTACAGAAATCTGAGAACAAGTTTTAAGTCGGCAGTCCTAAGGGTAGGGTTTAGCGGTACTTGTGGGATAAAGAACAGGATGAAACTTGATGGGGAAGTGCATGCCTGTAACCCCAGCACTCAGGCCACAGGGGTGGGTCACCCTTAGTTCAACACCAGTCTGCATTACACATATAGTTCCAGGCTAGCCAGCCCTGCTTAGATAAACCCTGTCTGGAGAGAAGGGGAGGGGCTAAAGTAGGCGTGAATAAATGCAATGAGAGGCCAGACTATGGGTACTCTGCACACTCGTACCTTACCCTCATGGCTCCTCTCGGGACAGGCACATGCTCAGAAATGGTGCTCCCAGAGTCTGAGGTTGGAGGCTTTAGGTCCTTTAATGTCAAAAAGTCACCAATTGAATTGTGGTGCATCATTTAAAAGGTCAGCTACATAGTTGTGTCTTCAACAAAAGTGACCATTTAAGTCCCTGAAAATTGCTGGGTGTGAAAATTGTGCACACCTTTAATTGTGCACACCTCTGGGAGGCAGAGGCGGGTCAATCTCTGTGGGTTCAAGGCCAGCCTACTCTTCCTAATGAGTTCCAGGGCAGCCAAAGCTGCATAGTGTGAAACCCTGCCTCAAAACAAAAGTCCCTGAAAATGAACACAGTCAACTATGATCATCATGACCCATGATTCCTAGTGAAAAGAACTTTCTGCAGTTTTCAAATCTTGTTTTCTGGAAAGAGGCAAGAGCCTGGGAATACATCTTTTATGTTCTGTTAAAAAAAAAAATCTCTTCTTCCCATACTCCTACTCCTTCTTTCCCTTTCTCCCTTCTCTTCTCTGAGACATTTTAGTGTGATGTGTGTGGTGTGGGGTGTATGTATGTGTGTGTGTGTGTGTGTGTGTGTGTGTGTGTGTGTGTGTGTGTGTGGTGTTTATTGCGTGATGCTTCTTGCACACTAACTAATGCAAACACTTGTATGTCTTGGAGCAGCCATTTGGAGTCTCTGCTGTGCAGAGATCCTCTTCCCTGAGGTGAGTTTAGAGCCCAGTTTGCTGACAGGCTTCATTAGCAGGCGGCCTATGCCTAGTATTACTACTGCTTCCCGTTTGTCATTTTGGGTTCAAGCCCACCTCTCTCGTAGCCATCACTGAAGACAGATTTTGGGAGACTTTCGCAAACTTGTTTCTTTGAGGCTCCATATATATACCTCACAGCCTGCTAGACAGAATGGCTGCAATTCCTGCAAGAGGCCTAGCTCCTGACTCCGTGCCTTCCCCCAGGAAACAGCACAGCCACGGGCAGCCTAGTGAACCATCTCCTGTCTTTCAGGTACCGGAAAATCCCAGGAGACAGATGCCAAGGAGGGATGAACCCAGCCCGAGAAGTCAAAGACTTGAAAAAGAAATGCACAAGCAATTTCTTGAACCCCAAGAAGCAGGTATGTTAAAAACAGATCTAGTTTCTGGGTACAGGTGGGATTTCACGTTCTGCCAGGAAATATCAAAGTTACGCTTTGGTACCAATACGGAACAGCCCACAATGCTTCCGCAGAACTTTGCACAGGATGAGGGACCCATCATGTACCCCAGTGACAAGGTCATCCTGCTAAGAGCTGCTGTGTGTTTGGGGGAAAATGGTATTATGTAAAGTTGAAAAGGTCTTCAAAGCATGGAGTTGTAGAGTTTCTGAGGCCCAGAGTTCTTCAGAAAATTTTTGTTTGTTTGTTTTTTGTTTTTCGAGACAGGGTTTCTCTGTGTAGCTTTGCGCCTTTCCTGGAACTCACTCTGTAGACCAGGCTGGCCTTGAACTCACAGAGATCCTCCTGCCTCTGCCTCCCGAGTGCTGGGATTAAAGGCGTGCGCCACCACCGCCCGGCCTCAGAAAAAATATTTAAGAGTTGTGCTCAGTGAGTAAAGGATACACGTATCGAACTATCACAATGTCCCTGCTGATATGTGCATTTATGTTAGTCAAAGTTTTTAAAATAAGGTTAGGGCTGGGTACTATAGCTCTATAGGCAGAGTATTAGCAATAATAAATAAAAATAAATAAAATAAAAGCAAGCCTTTGGGGGGGGGAGAACATAAAGGGCCATGGACTGGAGATCAGACTTCAATTCCCAGCAGCACATAAACAGACCATGATGATGTACATCTGTAACCCCACCACTTGGGCACTCAGGCAGGAGGATCAGAAGTTTAAGGTTACCCATGGCTGTGTAGCTAGTTTGAGGTCATCCTGGGCTGCATTAGACACTATCTCCAAAACAAACAAATGGTGCTAGAGAGATGGCTAGGCAGTCAATAGTACACACTGCTCTTGCAGAGGACCCCAGATTGGTCTCTGGCACCCATGTCAGGCCGCTCACTACTGCCTATAACTCCAGCTCCAAGGGATCCGACACCCTCTTCTGGATTCTGTAGGTACTGCACTCACACATGCACATACACACACACACACATACACACACACACACACACACACACACAAAACTTACAAATAAAAATAAATATTTAAAAACAAAGCTGAGTGGTGGTGGTGGTGGTGCACACCTTTTATCCCAGCACTCGGGAGATAGAGGCAGGCATATATATCTCTGTGAGTTCAAGGCCAACCTAGTCTACAGAGAGAGTTTCAGGACTGCCAGGACTACATAGAGAAACCCTATCTTGAAAAAACAAAAAGCAAAACAAAATAAAATAAAATAAAAGCAAGCCTTTGGGAGGAGGATAGGGGGGACCATAAAGGGCCATGGACTGGAGATCTGCACAGGCAGAGGAGAGCCCTGCCCAGTAAGAAGGGACTGTTGAGCTATCACGCCATGTGTGTTAAGTGAAAAGCTATTAAGTGTAGCCATAATGGACTGCTTCAGATCAAGTCATAGGAAGTATGGAGCTCTGGAGATAAGGTACCTAGGGAGGGCCTCCTGGGGAAGCAGAACTGGCAGTGTGACCGGGAGATAAGCTGAGGACCCGGTCTCCCTAATCTGTAACATGAAAGGCTGACCCTGACAATCGCAACCCCACCTGCCTGCTGTTCTAAGGGACGAGCCCCTGACATGGGTGGGACGCAAGGGCAATGAAGGGAGAGTGTGTGGGTGTGTGTATTTGTAAGGGGGTAAGTTCCTCCTTCTCTGCACCCCTGCCCGGGACTGCTGGCGGCTGTCCTCAGAGTGTTTGTGTGTGTGATTGCACAGGACTCCCGCCCACAGGGACACAGCTTGTCCCAGAATCCAGCTCCGCCTCCTCTTGGATACACTGAAAACACACACTTCCTATCTCCTACCCAGAAGCAGGTAGGTTACACGCAAACAATGATATAAGGCTTATTTGTAAAAACATGCCAAAAGTTAAGGAACGACAGAAAACTTGGTGTCCTAAAATAGCCTCCCTAGAATAGCGTTGACACACGTCTTCAAAGATGATGGTCTAGTTATAGATTCATTCAGCCTCTAGTCTCACGGTTCCTTTCCTGCTCCACCCTTGAGCTCCAGGAGTTGTAAACAAGGGACATGGAGCAGTCACAGTGACCACTGTGATGATGATCTAGGCATGTCCAACCCGTGGCCCCAGGGTTACATGCAGCCAAGAATGGCGGTGAAGGTGGCCCACCACAAAATTGTAAACGTATTTAAAAATGTGACTTCTTTATACAGTGTTCTTGGTAGCTGAACTGAGCAGTTCTCAAGCATGAAGTTTATAGATGACAACATCTTGTTGCAGTGTCAAAAGGCTGGCCACACCTGATTTGAGGCAGTTGCCAAGGCTCCCACTGTGACTTTGACCTTGAAGAGCTTGCCCTACAAGCTTCCAGGCAGCTGGAGTTCAGATTCCCTGTGCTGGTGTGCTAGCCTCCTGGAAACACTGAGACTGTTCACCTGGGGGTGGAGAAGTGCTCGAACTAAGTGCCTTGGCCTGTAGGTCACTCTTTGAATGAAGCCCCAGACTGTGTGCCTAACTGCGCCTCTGTTTGTGTTTTAATTTATCAAGAATTCCAAGTCAAATTCTGTTCCTATTATCCTGGCCATCGTGGGATTGATGCTGGTCACAATTGTAGCAGGAGTGCTCATTGTGAAGAAATATGTCTGTGGTGGAAGGTAAGAAATGTGGAAGTGGGTCAGAGGGCCTGAATTCAAACCAAAAGGCCACCCTGGCCCATGTGATTCCGTTCTCTTGGCTGAAACTAGGTAAAGCGATAATCCTCAAGATTCAGGTCCAAATCTTATATTTTATTATATCTGCATGCTGTGCAGCCATGAGTATGGAAATTGGAGGAAACCCCATGCTATAAGAAATACTCCGGGGGTTGGGGATTCAGCTCAGTGGTAGAGCGCTTGCCTAGCAAGCACAAGGCCCTGGGTTCAGTCCTCAGCTCTGAGAAAAAAGAAAGAGAGAGAGAGAGAGAGAGAGAGAGAGAGAGAGAGAGAGAGAGAGAGAGAAAGAAAGAAAGAAAGAAAGAAAGAAAGAAAGAAAGAAAGGACTCCCTACTCAGCTTGGGGAAACTAACCATGGTCTCCTCCCCAGGTTCCTGGTCCACCGGTACTCTGTGCTCCAGCAGCATGCAGAGGCTGATGGAGTAGATGCTTTGGATACAACCTCCCATGCTAAAAGCGGTTATCACGATGATTCAGATGAGGTGAGACACTTTCTCCTTGAGCGTTATCCAAAATTGAAGTCTTAAAAAATAATTTTTCTACTTGTGATCAAGACAATCTCTGGAAAGATGGCCCAGAGGTTAAGAACACTGGCTGCTTTTCCAGACAACCCAGGTTCCGTTCTCCGTAAACACGTGATGGCTCACAACTCTCTATAACTCTAGTTCCAGGGGGTCCAATGCCCTCTTCTGGACTCTGAAGGTACCAGGTGTGCTCATGGTACACAGACAGACGTTCAGGCAAAACACCCATACATATAAAATGAAAATAAGTCTATTTTAAGTTTTTAAAAAAGATACAATTGGGACCAAGTTGTGCATAAGCTAGAAACAGTGCGTAAATGGCTACAAGATCTGATAAGCTGAGAAAGTAGGCGATTGCTTTCAAAATAGATTTTTTTTTAATTTGTCAGTAATATGACACATGTCTTTCTGTTCAGGACCTCCTGGAATAGCTCTTCAGAGAAGCTGGGACTGAGCGTGGATGGAGCCACAGTACCTCCTACACTCCCAGAGGCTCTGACTTGGGGAAATAAATTTCCCATTGCGTCGGACCCAGCTCTGTTTCTGCTGCTTCCGTCCAAGCCCAAAGGACCTACACTAAAGAACGCAGGGTGGGGGTGGGGAACCCTAACTGATCTCACAATTGGCTCTGAGGGGGGGGGGAGATTTTAAATTCTTTAACTTTTTGTTTCACGTTCTGTCTTTTGTAAAAGTGTGGGCTTTAGGTTTCTGTTGCTTTGTTTGTGTGTTAAGGGAAATGAAATGGGATTCAAAGGGATTGTTTCACTGACCCCACTCTTGTGTGTTCTGTGTGGTGCCCACCCCAGGGCACCTGCCAACTCCACCATCGACTCTACTCTCACATCATACCTGGTGCTGTCCCTGGGCTCTGCTGGCTATGGGAGGGAGGCAGCCTCAGAGAAGGAAGCAGAGGGTGCGGTGACTGGCCAGCTTTTCTCCATCTGGGACAGCCCTGCCCAAAGCACACTGTTCGCCAGCCCTGCTGCATCTCCCCTGGCCCCACCTCCCCCATGCTGTGACCACAGGCCACAGTGATTTTTCTGTTCCCGGTTAATTAGGCAATACCCTTGTTAATTGCCCTTTGGCAACTAACTTAACTGCGTGCTTCCAAGACCTTAAATCAGGAAAACTTACAGGGCAATATTTTTTTTAACTTCTGGCAAGGAGGAGGGAGCGACAGAGAATTGACTAGATCTAACTCCTATTAAAGACGAAACTCCGGCCGCCTCTGAGCTCTCTCAAGCTGTGCTTTGTGTGTACGCGGTGGACCTGCTCAAGGACAGGATGCAGGCTTGGCCATCCTTTCCTGGAGTTCATGGTTGAGTGCACAGTGCAGCCCCAGGACTGACAGTCACAGCCTTCCATTTTCCTCATCATCCATTGTAAAGGCTCCGTGTTGAACGACTACCATGGCTGTTTATTGCTTCCTCCTACATCGCTACTGTTCATAGAACCAGGACTAAGGATGTTTTCAGATTGATGGACTTTTTAAAATTCAAAGTTATATCACCAGACCATCCTTCTCACCCTCCCCATAGTTTCACTGATTATTTGCTGGCCCCACTGAAGGCATGCTTCTAGGTGATGCCATGTGTGATTACATCGCTTTTATGTTTTAAGGACGTTTTCTATCTGCTATTTTTTCCAAATTAAATAAGTTATAGAATATGGTCGGTGCATTTGGGGAGGCCATCTGGGAGTGGAAAGCTGTAACGACCCCTCTTAATACAGCTTAATATTAGCCACACAGGGTGATGGTATGATAGGTCTCTGGTCTCCCTCTCCGCTTCCCTCATCACAGCTCCTCCCAGTAATTATGACTTGGACATTCTTGAGTAGATGCCATTTTGCTGCTACTTCATTTTGTGGCTAGAAAGTCAGTAGAAAGTAAATGTGCCAAACTTTTGTCAGAATGTATGAGCAGATGGCTAACTCCTCCCCAGAATGCACAGCAGCAGGAGAGAGGGAGGAAGTGGATGAAGAGTCCTAGAGATGCTGAATTGCAGCTAAATGAGTCAGGGAACTTCTGTTAGAAAATGAAGTAAGGGACTGTTTCTGGGAGGAGAACTGATATTTGTTAGAGCCAGAATGTATGACTTTGTGTGACTCTAAAATTTACAATAATTCCAAAGATATACCAGCTCATAATTTATCAGAGTTGCTGTCCGCTCACTCCTTGTCAAAAGGGAGAGCGCGGCTTCCACCACATGCTATCCCTCCCAGCACAGCCCCAGCTGAGGTGGCTGTCCGCTGTTCTTGCCACAGAGCTCAGGAGCCAAAACTAAGTCATTCGCCCAGGGTCTTCAGAACTCAGAGACATGGTTATACAGGAAGGTGCCAAGTATTTGGAGTGGAGCTCCTTAGAGGTGACTTGCTGGATTCGAGGACAGATCAGTGGCATTTCTTTCAGAGCATTATTTTGGCCCTTTTTCTCTTTAGAAAACATTTTATTCCCCTGCTTCATGGCTGAAATAAAAAGCCATGGCAATCCGGAGTGTCCCCTCACCCTCGGTGGATGGTCACTGTTGGGAGCACAGGAAGTGGGTCTCTGTGGATGAGTCTTCCTCTCTACCCTTTTGCTTCTGGCTCTGGAGGCTTGGGGACTACCCCTATGGTAGCTCTCAGAATCAGTCACACTCAGAAATATGCAACCCCAGTCAGAGGTTTAAGACCGTTAAGTTCTTTATAGCTTTAAAAAAAAAAAAAATCTGATTTGGTTTGTCCTGCTCAGCCTTGGAGCATCATTGGTGAACATACCATTTATCCTCAGCATTGTGGTGGCAGAGAGGATCGATTCTGGAGACTTGAGCAGTAGGATTTAGCATTGTTAGGTAGCTCAGACATACCAGATAGTCCATAGTGGCCTGAGTTTTAAATCCAAAGCATCCTTTTTGCTTGAGACCCTAGGGCCTTGGAGTTTTCCTGAGACCGGAAGCCAGGGCTGGCTGTGCCTGGAATTGGAACACTGCTCAGAGGAGCAGAGGCCTCTGGAGAGTGATGATGGCATCTGCCCAGTAGGCTTAGGAGCTTGGTCATTGTCAGTCTTGACAACTGAGCCTCGAACCCACTGCCTCTGAATCGTCATTCTGGTGTGCAGACCTGTGCTCTTGGGCTCACCTCCAGTCCCCCATCTGCCCACACTAGCTCCTCGTGCAGTGTAGTATTATGGGCCACCCTCAGCTCCTTTGTTGGTCAGGCCTATAAACCATGGCTGGACACACTATACTGAACCATCCCTCCATCGGGGTACCAGGATGCACAGGGGCACAGGGCCATTCCACCGAGCCCCACAATGAGAGGGCTGGCGGCATGGCATCACTCATTTTATTGCTCTGAAGTAAACCATATAGGCAGAGAGTCTTTCTTTTCTCCAGCGCTCTGAAGAACCCTGCCCCTGTGCACGCTGGCAAAGGGTTCATCCACCTGTCGGCCCAGCCCTCTCAACTCCACAGTCAGCAGGGAGGCACAAAGATTGCAAAAACAGGATGCGATGCAGCTTCTCAATTTTCTATCACCTTGCTACCAGAGGGAGAAGTAATGTTAACTTAAATGTCTTTTGGAACAAAACCAAAGTTTAAGATTTGCCATATGATGCACTGACAGGGAAGCCCAGAGCTGGCAAGCAAGTGCCAGACTTCCATCGGCCAGTGCTTTACCAGGATATGGGTTGCTGTGGAGTCACTGAAAGCACAGGTGCAGGTTCATTTCCTGGTTCCATGCATTATAACAGTAAGAGTTGGAGCATTGACTTGAAATCGTCTTCAAGGACTTGCTGCGTGCACTTTTTCACACCGGTACATTCTTCTGCATCTGTTTATATGGAATAACACAAGCTGACCTGTACCTTTATATATATGTGTGTGTGTGTGTACATATATACATGTATAAACTGTATAGTGTACATGTTAATGATTTATCAGTATGGCCCGAATTTTTAATGCAGTTCTTATCCTCTGCATGCCCTCAGCTGTGGTCGGGTGACTTCTTGTCCCCTGGTGGTTCCGCCATTTCCTGGTGTTTTGAGCCTCCAGGGAGGAGGGTTTGGGCTGCACTGTCTTTATCCTCGTGCACAGAAATGCTCAGGGTCCCCACGTGCCTGTTGTCCTCCCCTCTTGACTTCTGTTCCCTTTCTGAGCATGTGGCCCCTCGCCCCGGCTGTGAGGGGCAGCTGCCTTCCTGGGAAAGTGTAAAGCAGGATCGTGATCACCACTGCATGTACACTGAAAACTCCAGACTTCTGTCCACTTGGGACAGAACATTGCATGTGGGAGGTGGGATTATCAAGTTTCAAAGACCCGTGTCAATGATACAGCAAAGCCAGACCCCATAACGAAATCCCACAAAATGAAAATAAAACGCAAAATTTCTTTAGCAGTGTGTAAATAAATCTGGATGTGTTTAACTTTGTACCGGCAATTTTCTGTATATTTGCAATATTTGGGTTAGAAATAAAACAGCCTGGACTTGCGTTTTACCTAACCTTCTAAGATGAGTAAGCTATGGTTTCTTAGTGAGTTTTTCTAGCTTTCTACCTTCAAGAGTCAAAACTCCAGCAACCAGAGAAGCACCAGTTAGATGCTTCTAGCTTGAAGCTAGTTAGTACACTTTGAGCTGCAAAGGTGGCGGGTACTTTGAGGAAACGACTCCAAACAAACGGGTTGCTTGCCCCTAGGTTTTCTAACGTCCTTGTCCCTTCATTTTCTTGATCTTGATGCTCATCAAGATGTACGGGACCATCTCCCTTGTCACCTCCTGGAGTCCTACAGCCCACCACACACATCCTCCAGTGTCTGTTCCTACACTTCTGGATACAACATACAGTTCCACTCCTGAATGTGGAGTGTGTCCCTGGGGGTGCACCGTCACATGATCACTAGGTCAGCCAGCCGTGGCAGTTCCCATGTGCCCCACCTTCCCTTGCTCCCCTCACAGTCCTTTAGAGTCTCAGCCTCGTTTACAAGTATCGCTTGAAGGAGCTTCTTGCCCACCTGCCTTCAGCCATAGCCATCCCACCTTACCGTGGGACAGTTTTCTTGTTTGTCCTAGAACTCACCCTGTAGACCAGGCTGGCCTCAAACTCACAGAGATCTGCCTGCCTCTGCCTCCCGAGTGCTGGGATTAAAGGCGTGCACCACCACCGTCCGAGTGGGATAGCATTTGAACCAGTATTTCCATTCAGTGCTCCCACATAATGCTCTGGAGATGTCAGGGACCAGGCCTTGTTCTTGAAGGGGCTACCCCTCAGGCAGGAGTTTTTACCCAAGGATGAAATCAGTAGTTCCAGGGATTCTAACATACTCTAAGACTGGGACCAGAAAGCCCAGGCTGCCCTACAATTGATGGTAATCCTACCTCTCCCTCCAGAGTGGACTTTCTAATGAGCAGACCTGAGGGGTCTCTAATCTTTAATTCTTTATACAATTTTCTACATATGAAGGACAAAAAAAGGGCTAACACTGCAGGCTTAGATTACTTTTTCCATAAAAACATGGCTAAGTATGGAATAAAAAGGGGTCTCCCTAAGCAGGAGAGAGCAGTCAGTGGCATGCCTGCCACACAGGGGGCTTGAGTTCAGTCCTCAAGCCCGTCTAACAGTCCCATAGATAGACAGGAAGATTCCTGGAGCTCACTGGCCAGCCAGCCCAGCCTGATCAGCAGGCCCCAGGCCACAGTAGGAGACCTCTCAATAAACAATATGGGGCCGATAAGATGGCTCAGTGGTTAGGATGCCTGCCACCAAGGCTTAACCCCGGGGACTCAGAAGAGAAGGAGAGAACTGACTCTCAAACGTTGTCCTCTGACCTTCAAGTGTGGACGCAGCATGCAGATGGCTTAGCAGTTAAGAGCACTGACTACTCTCTCTCTCAGAAGACCTGGGTTTGGTTCCAGGCACCCACATGGCAACTCACTTAGTCCCAGAAGATCTGACACCCTCTCAGAAGCTCCAGGAATACACATGATGCAAAGACATCTGTGCAAAACACTGATACACATAAAAACAAAGGGACATGTTTAAATAAATACAGGATTGCTGGCCCCCGAGTTAGGAAAAAGGCGATGTGATGGGAAACCAAATAATTTGGGCGGAGGGTACAACGTGAAGCCGAATGGTTGAATGCGCCCAGAAAATGAGCAGACTTCCGGGTGTAGCTCGCACTGAGTGTGGGCTGGCCATGAGCCTGCGTTTTGATTGTATCCCAGGCATTGCCCTGGCCTCAGCATCCCTTGTTACATAGACCTGAGGTGCACAGCCATCAGCTGGTGGCTGAATGGTACAGCCAGCTGTCACTCATCCCTGTCCCCGGGGAGCTTTCCTCCATGTACTAGGCCACCTCTCACTTCATTTGTGCTTTATCTCATAGGAAGAGCCATTGACAAGCTTTCGGAGGGGGAACCGCTGGTCTGACCTAAAAATAGCTCCCATTTATCCAGCACTTAGTCAGCTACACTCTGCTAAGCACTTTAGAGAGATTACCTCTTTAATCCTCATAACCCTATGGTTATTATTACCTCCATTTCACAAATGAAACCCAACTTATGAGAGGTTGGGGGTGGGGTGCTAGGGGAGGGCTGGTCTAGCAAGCACAAGGCCCTGGGTTCAAGCCCCAACACATAGAAGAGGGGGTTGGGGGGGAGAGAGGGAGGCAGGGAGGGAGGGAAAGGGGTAGAGGAGAAGGTGGGAGACAAGTCCCAGTACACACATCAAACATACACAGAGGAACAGACAGACTATGGGGTGTCACTAGTCACATAGCTAGCTGATGACAGAGCTCAAGTGTAGCCAGTGTAGTCAGGCTGCAGAGGACTGACTGTCCTCACCCTTGCCCTAGCCTGCCCTTGGGGGCTGGGACAGCAAAACCCATGAAGGCCAAGGTGTGGAGACCTGCTCTTCAATGCATGTGGGAACAGCTAAAGGTGTGCCTGAGAGTTCACTGGTCTTGGGACCATAGGTCCTGTCGAATGAGCTGGAGGTCAGGAGCCGACCGACGACGTTATCACTCAGGCCTCCCACCGAAGACAGAAGTCCCTCTCACATCCTCTGTGCTCCAGCTCTCCCCTCCCTCCTAATGCTGGAGGGGTGTCATCTCACTCCCAAGATAACAGGGCCACCTCAGCCCCCCTCCTGTGGCTATTCTGGGCTGTTCTCTGATCCTCCTCATCCCCTGGCCCCTACTTCACCCTTCAGTGGGAGTAAGGTGGGTGGGGAAAAGTCAGCCCACTTACATAAGCCTGTGGCTGCGGACCCCAGGGAGACCAGCCTGGACAGCAGGTGCTCGGCCCCTCCCTCAGCGGCAACAAAGAAAATCTTCAGCTGGAGCCCAGCATGGAGACAGCCACCACACCAGAGACAGCCTCGTGCTCCCAGCGGCAGGTAGAAGCAGCTGCTGACCCAGCGGATGCCGCAGGACCCCGCGCTTCACGTCAACGGGAGGCAGACAGTCCCTCTCAGCAGCTCCTGCCCTCTATTGAAGGTGACCTATGGCAGTCGGTGAGGGTGGGGGCTGCTGAGTAGTGTGGGAGGGGAGAACTTCCTACTGCCTTGAATACACTTTAGGGGTCCACCCACCCGTGTGCAGACTTTAAGAACTTTAGGGACCTGCTACTTAGGGTAACGCAGGAATACTCATGGGAGCCCTCACACTCCTCAAATTGTGACTTGCTATTCAAATCTCTCTGTTGTGGTTTTGCTCTTTAGCTGAAAAGTCAGTGAATGATGTGGCGCTTTACAGTGACTAGCAATGATCTGTTTATATTTTTGCCATCAAAAACAGTCACAGGTCCTGGGAGGACCCAGGAGACTAAAAGCCAGTTGGGAAAGGAACAGGGTGGGAGGATGGGGGTGAGATAGCCAACATCTGTAGCAGAAGAATGGTTCCCAAACCATGGCTATGAGGAGGTTGAGTATCTTGGATGGCGTGATACCTGGCCTCTGCCTGGTCATGCCACAGCATCAGGACCTACCTAATGCCCCACCCTAGCTCACCTGGCCATGGCCTCTCAAAGTCAGAGCTCTGTGGAAGTAGAGCCTTTTAGAGAGAAGTACTCCATTTCTACTTTCTACTTGGTGCCTGCTCCAGCCCCATCACCCTCTACCTGCCCCAGTACCAACCGTCCTGGCTGTCTGAGCCCCCTCCCCCAGCTCACCTGGGAAACTGCTGGGAGCCGAATCAAAGTGTGTCTCCACTGCACCTGGGTCTGCAGACCCAGGGCATGAGAAATGGCCCTCCCCTTCTTTGTGACAGTCTTTAGCAACGCTGTGGCTGTGCTAAACATTTAGCCCAACAAAGGCCCAGTGTTATACCCAGTTGACTTTGCAGAAGATTTGAAGACCACTCACAAGGAACCCATGAACTCCCAGGAAGTGAAGAGGTAGGAGAAAAAAAAAAAGACATTCTAGGCTGACAGGCAAAGTCCCAGGCTCCTTTCCCAGGGTGACCTCTAGCACCGCGGTGACCTTGGACAAGTCAATTTAACTGCTCCGTTTCAGTTTCTTCTCTGAAAAATGACTTTAAAGGTCTCCCAAGCAGGGCAGTTAAAGGATCGCCGAGGTGACCCGACTTGCGTTGGAAGAGGCTACACCAACATGGGGACATTTCCAAGAAAGAGATGACAACCAAGTTCTGTCTCCAAATAGGGCCCGAAAGCACAGCTGCCCGCTCTTCACCCTAAAGAGGTTCCTCATAGGAGCCGCCCGAATGTCCAGGGCGGAGCTGGTGGAGTTTCTCTCACTGAAGAAGAGCTGGAAGAGGCGCTGTGAGCTAGGATGAGATGGGGCCAGAAACCCAGTTTCTTCCCCTAAAAGGCCAAGAGCAATCAGGGGCAGAGGAGATGGAGAGCCAGAACTACTGACTCCCTGACGCTCCTGGTCTCCACTCTGCAGGGGTTTACCTTCTGCTCAGGGGCACTGTGGGCAGCTCACTCTGGCAATCCCTGCCCACCCAACCCAGGTCCAGCCAGAAGCCCCATCCTCCTGTGCACACCCTGTGTGCTGCAGGCCTCAGGGCCACAGCCGGTGACTCAACACAGAGGTGAGTGACAATAAGGACATCCTTTGACCCATTGCAAAGCCTGTGTGCGTCTGTTAGCTTCTTGAAAGACGACAACACGCGTTCAGATCTTAGCTCTATCCTGCCACCACAGAGGAGTCAGGACACCTCTCTGAGCCTTCGTGGTCTCCTCTGTAGACGGAGAAAGCTGAATTCGAGCAACATCCTGCCCCTTTGATTTCTGTGCTCCCCCACCCCCCGCCCGGAAACCTGATAAAAGCTATGGACTCCCAACCCTGGAAAGATCAACCAAAAAAAGTTCCTTAAGTTCACAGAGTCTCTGAAGCCCATCTACCAATCTTGAAGGATGCCTGGAACAGGACCTATGACTCCTAACTTCTCTGAGCGTTCCAAAGACTGTCTGCCTCCTTACACCGCCTGTTCCTCATAGAGGGCACAGGGTCTGAGGGGTCACGCAGAGAGCGTGTGAGAGCAGGGCGAGCCAGGCGGGCAGAAATTCATTGGCACAATCACAACTGCCCAACAAGGGGCATGCAGTCCAACTACATGGCCAAACCAGCAGGACGACACAGGTGGTATTGGCACCATTTATCCTCAGCGCCCCACCAAGGGAGTGGGTCCAGGAGTCAAAACCTGAAGGAGCTGAAGGGAGGCGAGGAAAGTTACACCCTTGAGTTGGAGAAGCCTTGAGGCAGAGAAGGTCAGCTGCTAATTTCAACAGAATTGCTCCGAGCAGCTGTGGCCCTGCATCTCATCTGAACCTCCCAGTGTCTCCCAGGCATGGGAGCTGATCTCACGCCCCGGAGGAGTCAGCCTGTCTCCGTGCTCCCCTTCCTCACCCTACAAACATTGACTTCCTCCTCACCTATGATACGCTAGACAGTATCCTAGCAGTATCCAGCTACAAAACTAAACAAAATGAGTTAAAACGATGCCTTCAAGGTATATTCCCATAGAAGGAAAGAGACAAGTGAAAGACTGAGTGGGCCAGAGGGTGTCAAAAGTAACTACCGCAGGGAAGGAGGCCAAGTGCCAGAGGGAGAGGGAAGCAAACTTCAGGTTCCAAACAGATGGTGAGCAAAGGCCTTACAGACAGGATGATTTGAGCTGCAATCTAGTAGACGTAAGTGGACTATTTTTTCGGTAGACAGAACAAGTGCAAAGGTCCTGAGGCAGGAATGTACTTCATGGGTTGGGCCACTGAGGCCACAGCACAGTGAGGGAGGACGGAGGGGCAGAGAGTTATCAAGCCACAGCACTGTGAAGGACAGATTGATTCTGGGACGATGGGCAGCCAATGCAGGGTTGTAAATGAGGACTGACATGATCAAGTGCGTGATTCAGGGATTTTTCTAGGCACTGTGTTAAGAAGACAGTGGGTGTTTCTTAGCCACTAGGACGATCATCTGCTGCTGAGAGAGAGGGAGAGCTGACAGTGAGCTGAGGCCATGGGACAGAACTGCCAGTTCATCAGGAATGCTGGTAGTGGTATAAGCCTTTAATACCAAGCACTTGGGAGACAGAGGCAGGTTGATCTCTGTGAGTTCAAAACCAGCCTGGTCTACATATAAGTGAGGCTCTGTCTCAAAAAAAAAAAATGTATCAAAGTCCATGGGGAAGCAGCATCATAATAGTCAAATCAGCATATTTTTAATTGCTTATATAACCAATTCCATTTTAATAGATCATTTACATATTGCTAGTCACACTTCACATTTGGATTCTCAGGGGCTGAGGGAATTTATGGAAGGGAGGGACTTTGATGTCACCTTTTTTTCTTGGTTTTTTGAGACAGGGTTTCTCTGCGTAGCTTGATGTCACCTCTCTAAGGTGTCACATCTCATACATACATCACTTTATTTGTCAAGAACTCCATACACGTACGTATACATTGTGTTTTGACGTCAAGTCAGCAAAGCTTCTGTTTCCTCCTGCATGCTTGTCTGGGCAGACCCAGACTCTGTGTGGGTGGAAGGCTTATTTAATTAGGATTAGGCGCTGCCAAGAGGGTGTTAGGAAGTGAGAGAGGACTGAAGGACCGGGGTGATTATGCAAGAAAGTGGGTGTTATGACCGTGAACTCCAGGCTGCTGGGGAAGAGTAGGATAGGCAACAAGGGATGGGTGCCACGGGGTGGGGGGTGGGGGGGTTGGGGGAGGTGCCACGCCTCAGCGGCTCGACAGAACTGCAGTACTGGCAGCATTGAGGAGGAGAGGCAAAAGGAGAGCCTGCATCAGTCAGGGGCTGCCGGCTCAAGAAACAAGCCCCCCTTGAGGACAGCGTGAGCTGACTGCTGGTGCAGGACTGGAAATAAGTGTCCCTATTAGGTAGCTCATTCTCCACAAAGCAATTTAGGGCCATTTTCCTATGGGGGCTTTGCCACTTGAGGGGGCCCTATGATCATCTGCCTACAGATAGGAGTCGGGGGGGGGGGGCACAGAAAAGTCACCTGTTACGAGCTCTGGCACTGAAGCAATTCCCACACTTTCTACTCACACTTCCTTGGAGAGAACTAGTCCCTGGTGTGACAGCCACTGCCCAGATGTACTGTGACATCAGGTAACATCAGAGTTGGTGGTCAAGGAGCTGTCTTTGTTAAAGAGGTGTGGAGTGAGTGCAGCACCCTCCAGATCATGGAAAGGTTGCAGTTTCTGGGTCTAGAGAATGACCACAGGATCCAGTGGCTGAAGCAGGCATTGAATCGGTGAGAGTATCAGGTCCAAACGAAACTGAGCAAATGGCTAACTGCAGTTCCTATCAGCATACCTAGGAGGCACCATAGCAGACATGCCATGTCTGGGGGCCTCCAGGCTCACTCAGTACCTGTGGCTCCTCTCGGCTTTTCTCACCCCGCCCTCAGCCCCCCACCGTCAACTTCTCCAGCTCCTGGGCCTCTCTTCCTCCAGCTTCTCATCCCTATATAACCCTGCCCATTCGGCCATGCCCTCTCTTGGTCCTCTCTTGTTCTCGGTCCTCCTCTCGTGGCCGGGTCCAGTCTGTTGGTCATGTTCAGTCCACCACTTTCTCTCCCTGCTCCGCACTCTTTTACAATAAAGACCTTCCCCTTTAACCATATCTCAGAGCTGCCAAGTCCTCACTTCATATATCTGGTGCCGAAACCCTCACTTTATACAGTGAGCCAGGGTGTGAGAGGAGCTGCAGGGGTTAGAAGGACGGACACTGGAATTACCAGGCCTTCTGAGTGGAGCAGTGTTGACAGAGGCAGTAAGCAGGGGCCAAAGCCACCAACTATGAGAATAAGGGATGAGGGGTCTTCGTCACAGAGAACCGTTATTTCTGCTTCTATATCCTTTTGGTTTTCCTGATCCTGCTTTCACTGTCTTCAAGGAGGTGACACTGTTGGCCTTCACAAGGAGGTTTTTCCAAGGTCTACCCATTCTTTTCCAACCACACTCTACCAAACAGGTTTCTAAGGCTACGCCTTGGGTAGCAGTAAACGTTTCTCTAAGAGAGTCCGGTGCTTACTTCTCAAATCGCTGGCAATATTTACTTTTAAATCCACAGATGGCTTGAACTTTCTGCCCTTGTTTTGGTAAGCACTTACTCACACAGGCATATGTTTATGTTTGTATGCATTTCCACATGCATGCATACACACTTACAAATCTACACATTTACATACACACACACACACACACATGCGTGTGCGCGCGCACACACCATTCTCCAATGCATCTGCACTTTTCTTCTCTCTACAGGTCATAGATAGTAGCAGTGTATGAATCATACAATCTTAGGAGAGTACTAGAGGAAAATCTCTGACCATGTAGAAGAAAATTGTGAGCGGATATGGCCAATTATTTCCTATGAGAATAGGGGGAAAAATGAGCATGAACTTCAGCAGTTTAAAATTGGGGTAGAGGGGCTGGAGTGATGGCTCAGTGGTTAAGAGCACCAACTGCTCTACCAGAGGACCCGGGTTCAATTCCCAGCACCCACATGGCAGCTCACAACTGTCTGTAACTCTAAGATCTGACACCCTCACACAGACATACATGCATGCACCACTGCACATAAAATAAAGATAAATTGTTTAAAAAAATAAAAAATAAAATTGGGGTAGATCGTAGATCTTAGGACTCAAAATAAATTACATTTTTGAGACTTAGACAACATTCTATTGGAGAAAAAATGCTGAGACCAACCCAGCTCAGAGGTCAATGTTTCTCAAGGGAAATAACAAAATGCTTTCGCCCCAGGAACACAAGGGGAGAAAACCAAACTGTGGCCATCGGTCCTGGCCTAAGAACACTGAGGCTCTGCCTAAGAGCTCTGGGTTCTGAGTCATGTGGCTCCCTGACATCTGAAGAGGAAAAGCCCTTGGGTGTGATGGGAAACCTCCCCAAGGTCAGTCCAATTTACACCTCACTTGACTGGAGGTGTGAAGAGAGATGTCTCCAAGGAGCCCTCAGTTAACATTCTGAGCAAAGAGTCAGGTTGCTGACCAGGTTGAATTTGGGAGGTGACAGAACTCTGCTGACAGGGCACCTCTGGCTGCCAGACCCTCTCTACTAACCGGCATGTGGTCACTCTCAAGACCTTCTGCGGCTCTTCCCTGGGGAGTCTCTTCATCCACTGCCCCAGAAAGTCAGGGACACCCTGATGACTTCATGGTCATCTTGTCAGGGGCTCCCTTATAAATAAAGAGCTTCAGGGAGGGAGACCCTCCCTCCCTCCGCATCTCCACTGTGCCCTCCTTCCTCCGGCTGCCCCAGTGGGCTCCCCTTGAGACCTCAAAGGCTGCTCCGGAAATCCTCCCAGCTCTGCACTGCTTTTTCTCTCTAGTGTGGCTGAAAGAAAGCTACCGTTTTACGAGAAAATTGGTAAGAAATAAGAAATGCCAGGTAGAAACAGATATTAGCTTGCATCCATCAGTAGAAGTCCAGATCTGATTCTTGAGCGGAAACCTTGATGAAGTAGGGATCAGTTAATGTGTCTCTCAGCATGAAGCCTGATTCCTATCGCCCTCAACTCAACCCTTCTCGGTCCCTGAGCCTAACCAACCTTCTGCCTCCCTTCCTCCCCCTCTTCCTGAGTCACTGGAGGTCACAGCAGGCCCTGAGTCAGGCACCTTGGTCTAGAGAGACACGATGAGGGTGGGAGACTGGATGGAGGAGCCATGCTTAGAAAATGGGCCCTTTGCACGTCTGATCCCAGCGAGGGAGGCAGGAGTCCTGGGTGCCAGGCACAACTCCACACCTAGCCTGGAGCTCAGCAAGTCAGTGTCTCTCTGAGCCTCCCCATCTCCAGTTGGCTTGTTTTTCTAGGTACTCACTAAGATCCTTTTAACTCTGATACCCTGTAGACAGCACAGGGACAGGGGAGCCTGTTCCTTGGAAGTGTGAAAGGTTATTTCCTTGCCCAACAATGGAAAACCAAGGTCAACAAGATGAGGTTTTTTATTGTTGTTTGTTTGTTTGAACCTTTTTCAATTACTTCCCTCCTTTAAAAAGAAAAAAAATTCTCTCACATCTGCCTGTGCTCAGCCCCTTGGTTACTTGCCAAGATGGCCACAGGAAAGGAATGCATCATACAACACTTCTGTTGTTCCTACCCGCCCCACTCCACCCC
Organism: Peromyscus californicus insignis; assembly: GCF_007827085.1. Taxonomy (NCBI): domain Eukaryota; kingdom Metazoa; phylum Chordata; class Mammalia; order Rodentia; family Cricetidae; genus Peromyscus; species Peromyscus californicus. The sequence continues at coordinate 86,517,332 of NW_026294617.1, forward strand.
CCCACCTCCCACCTCCCTACCCCCCACCCCCCCACCCCCACCACCAAAGTCAGCAGAGAGCAGACCGAGCAGGGTCACTGGGAGTCTGGGCGCCATGCCTGCCCTGTTCTTACTGAGAACACTCATGTCCACTTGGCACACAGCTTCCAAAGGGTACAGACCAAATCAGGTCCAACCCAGGGGAGAACAGCAAAGTAAGGGGACTAGATAAACGACACGGTCCCAGCAAGTGTTTCGTATTTGTATTAACTTCTAAAGATAAGTGGTTTGAGAGCATGACGGGGGTGGGGGGTGGGAGGGGTGGGGGTGGGTAGTCTACAAATGGAGGCATACAAAGAACACAGTCGGACCTCTGTCTCTTTCCTCTTAACTCTCTCCATTTGAAGGGTTGCTTTACACAATGTATGCATTTAAGCTGTTCAGTCTATAAGCAAACATACTTATGTCGGGATGAATGCACAGGAATGTACTCTCAGGGAAATGTGGACTATCAGCAAACCTGGAACGCCTTGTCAAACACTCATGCCACGGGAATGTACCAGGGCTGGAATTTCTTCAACTCTAGGAATAAATTTTGGCAGGAAGTCTTGGGTTGTCGTGGGAACTGAGGCGGTATCACAGTCTACTTAAGATAAAAGCCCTTGAGAAAAGAGGAAACAGCAACCCTGGAAAGGTAGGAGGAAAAAGTGGTCCTCAAGTGAGCCAGGTGGGATGTCTGCACATCCACAGTCAAGGTAACCCACAGCATCCTCCCGAGAACAGGACTTCCAGGCTCCAAACCCTGCAATCCCCTGAGCACCTCCTGCCCCCATCCTGGAAGGCAACAAAAGATATCTAATCTCCCAGAGCTTACTGGAGCATGTCTGGAGAGCAGAGGCAAGTAAGGAACGGCCCCAACCTCCTGAGTTTGCTTGTATGAAGTGACGGAAGAACAGCACACAGTGCTGGCAGCAGGGTGGACGTGAGGAGAAAGGACCCAGACGCTGGCTCCCCTGGGATGACTTCAGCACTGCCTCCATGGGAGGACAGGGTGTTGACACTCCGCAGAGCAGAAAGCCTTCTCTCAAGGCCTGCACCCAACTGGGAGACAATTCACTTTGACAACAATGTTATGATGGACCAAGCAAAAACCACTGAAAAGACAAGCTGTGGAGACGGAAGGGTCTGCACATGGAAAAGAACCAAACTCACATAGACAGAAAGCGGGTGGCTGAGAGTTACAAATCAAAACAAGCAGCGGTTGAGAGCCCAGGTTTTCGGGGAGGTCTCACCACACAGTCCATCCAGCCCCACTTCCTAGGTGCTAAGGTCACAGGTGGGCACCACCACATCCAGCTCCCATGGAGACTTTAACTTTAGCCTTTCCTGGGGCTCCTCAGCCAACTGCTCCCCAAATCCCAGCACAAAATGGGAAAGGCATTAATGGTTTAATGACAGAACACTAGAATGACTGAGATGGCTGGGTTTGATCCCCAGCACAACGGAAGGGTCTAGGAACAGTCCCTATGATAGGGGCTTAATCTGACGGTCACTTGGGCCACTACCCACAGAGTACTACTGGATGCAGCACCCACTTTCTCTGAGTATCCATTTCCTATTCTCTCTTTCTATCACTCAGAGCACCCCAAGATCTGGCTACCTCGGGCCCTGAGACAGACTTACATCCGGAAGGTTGGGGACACAGTGAATCTACTAATCCCATTCCAGGTGATCACACCAGCCCCATGTTGGGACCAGGTCAAGGTTTGACTTGGAAACAGAACTAGGACTGAGGCAGTCTTTCTGGCCTTGAATGAGAGGACCCACAGTACCAGAAGTCTGAGGCCAGATCACCACCTTCCAACACTCCCAAGGTTGGGTTTCGCTAGGACAGATATGTCCCATGAAAGGAGGTAAGGCTAAGCCAGGCCCTGCAGTCTGCAGAGGTCTAGGGGCCCTCAGTTTTAGAGGGTTCTTAGGAGTCTGGGCAGCTACCTAGTTACCCTAAGTATCCATGAAAGACTCAAAGCCAGCTCCCCCTGTCTCTTGAGACTACCCTGAAAGGAGGGAGTTCCCTGGAGAAGTCTACAAAAAACAAACAAACCTCTAGCTTAAGGAATACAACTCCATGTCAAGATACCCTGTGGGTCTGGGGTAGACTCCTGCAGCAACAGGAGGAGAGAGGGAGAGAGGGAGAGAGGGAGAGAGGGAGAGAGAGAACATAAAAGCCTCTTGGGGATGCTCAAGCCTTATCCCCACTGCTCAGGGCAAACCCAAACCTCAGACCACCTGGACTCACAATGGCTCTGCCCTGGACAACAGCCGTGTGAGTGTGCGGAACGGGGAGCAGGACTCCATCCTTTTCATCAGAGAAGCCCAGCGTGCTGATTCAGGATGCTACCAACTCTGTGTGCGGCTTGGTGGACTGCAGGCCACTGCCACCATCAATATCCTGGTGATCGGTAAGTTTGGGTAATGGAAGAGGTGGTCTCTGGGGTCTCTGGGATGACCAGGAGCCCATCTCTGAGAGTCCCTGGCAAGGTGGCAGGCGATGGGAGAGAAAGGAGCCAGGGGTCCTCTCTAAGTGAGATAACACATGTGGGTGGCACAGTGCCCACGCCATGGCTTTGCCCTTCCAGAGAAGCCAGGTCCTCCTCAGAGCATTAAGTTGGTGGATGTTTGGGGCTCCAACGCTACTCTGGAATGGACACCTCCACAAGATACGGGCAATACGGCACTCCTGGGATACACGGTGCAGAAGGCTGACAGAAAGTCTGGGGTGAGGCCCATCTGGGAAGGGGGGAGGGAGGCAGGCATTCTGGAATGATCTTCTGGCAGCTCCACATGGGGTGAGATTAAAAAAAAAAAAAAAGAAAGAAAGAAACCCCCAAAGCCTTGGTGTCTCACACATGACATCTCCTGGGGACCCCACAGCTGTGGTTCACGGTCCTGGAGCGTTATCACCGTACCAGCTGCATTGTCTCCGACCTCATCGTTGGCAACTCCTATGCCTTCCGTGTCTTTGCCGAGAACCAGTGTGGGCTCAGTGAAACAGCTCCAGTCACAGCTGACCTCGCCCACATCCAGAAGGCAGGTAAGGAAGCTGAGACCACGGGCTGACAAGACTCAGAAAAAGACGGAACTGAAGCAGGACAAGGCTCTCAGATGCCACATCATGCTTCCTCTTGGTACCCACAGCTACTGTTTACAAGACCAAGGGGTTTGCCCAGCGGGATCTCTCAGAAGCCCCCAAGTTCACCCAGCCTCTGGCAGACTGCACTACCATCACTGGCTACGACACCCAGCTCTTCTGCTGTGTGCGCGCCTCCCCCCGGGTGAGTAGGGAGCTTGGGGGACGGGGGTGTCCTGAGCTGCTTCCTGCTGCTGTCTCATCCTAACCTGAGCTATGTCACAGGGCATTCTAATTGAACATCTGCTGCCAGAGGCACCATCTGCCTCCCCAACAGCAGGTTACTTGGGAACTGTCAGGGTGTCTGTAATTCAAGATGGATGGATGTAAATGATGTTTCCTTTGAGTGTGGGGTCCTCATGCACAAAGACATCACTTCCACTTAGTTATCTGGCAGAAGAGTCTGATTCCCACTGGCTTCTCTTTATTCACTCCTCATGTCTGTGCAGAGCTACACACATGCACGCTGCTCTGCATGCAACCTGGTCTTTGTACTCCACACCCGTAGCAGCCTTTACCAAGTAACTTGGATTACAAGTACAGGTCAACTGTGTGGAGATAACATCTTAGTAGGGGAATTGTGATAAAACCACCCTAGAAACCACTTCCGAAAACAGAGGGGACAGAAACCACTCATAAACAGTGGGGATAGGATATGAATGGATCACAATACGTACATAAAAAAATGGAGACCCTGAGCTGCAAGAGGCTCAGGGGGTAAAGGTGCTTGCTGCCAAGCCTGACCACCTGAGTTTGATCTCTGGGACCCACATGGTGGAAAGAAAGAAAGCTGGAAGTTTTCCTCTGACCTCCACACATGCGTTATGGCACCAGTGTACCCTTCAGCCTCCCCCCCCACACACAGATGGTATTTAAAAACATTTTCAAGACAGGGTTTCTCTGTGCAGCCCTGGCTGACCTGGAACTCACTCTGTAGACCAGGCTGGCCTGGAACTCACAGATCCATCTGTCTCTGCCTCCCAACTGCTGGGATTAAAGGTGTGTGCCATCACTGCCCAGCTTTAAAATATGTATTTTTTGTGTATTTATATTATATATAATTATATATGTGTGTATATTTATGCGTATAAGTATGTATGTATATACATACACACACACATAATTTTTAAGTGGAGCCCATAGCTCCACATAGGTGTGGTAATGCATACCTTTAGCCCCAGAACTACAGAGGCAGAGGAAGAGTGATCTCTGTGAGTCTGAGGCCAGCCGAGCCTAGTCTACATAGGGAGAACAGCCAAGGTTACATAGGGAGACCCTATCTCAAAAAAAATTTTTTTTTTAATTTAAAAAGTAGACCTTGATGCCCAGTCATAATACATGATGGCTCCTTGAGCAATTTCTTCCAAGTCAGGGACATTTGTTGGAGTGGACTAGGGTTCAGTCACTGTATTCAAACACAAGGAGGAACTCCAGCCACTGCTGAAGGTACTGAAAGGGGAGTCCAATCCCACAACATCAGGGGCAGGGAAACTGGCAGACAGCCATCATCTACAGCCTTGAGGGCAGAGTCCCAGACACGGAGCATGGAGAGGATGATTGGGTCTTACCTGCTCTGCTGCCCCTCATCTTCATCTTCCAGCCCAAGATCATCTGGCTAAAGAACAAGATGGATCTCCAAGGCAACCCCAAGTACAGAGCCCTCAGTCACCTGGGGATCTGCTCCCTGGAGATCCGCAAGCCTAGTCCCTTTGATGGAGGCATCTATACCTGCAAGGCCATCAATGCCCTGGGGGAGGCATCCGTGGACTGTCGGGTGGACGTTAAAGGTAAAGATGGAGAATTAGTGCCAATGTCCCCTCCTCCCACCATCCAAGAATGACACAAGCTGAGATGGAAAAGGTCCCTGCTTTGTATGCGTTGCCTGTTGCAGTGACCAAATACCCAACAAGAAGCAACTTGCCGAAAGACCGATTTGGCTCATGGCTTGAGGGCACAGTCTGTCAGGGCAGGGAAGACCACAACAGGGCAGGGGTGGATCTCGGTAGCAGCAGGAGGAACATGAGACTGCTTCCTCACATCTGGACTCATCAGGAGGCAGAGAGAGATGAACGCTGATGTCCATCCGTGTTTTCCTTTTGCCTTTTTGTTCAGGCTCCCAACCTGTGTGATGATGTCACTCATGATTGGGGCAGGTCTTCCCTCTTTAGTTAAAACTCTCTAGGAACACCCTCACAGACGTGCCTAGAGATGATCTCCGAGGTAACTAAATCCAGTCAAGAGAGCATGACCATTAACCATCACAACTGACTGGGGCCTCCGTGTGGCTGTCACCATTAAGGATGCACTAGAAGCCCATCACCCAAGAACACCCAACATTTCATCTCTGTCCATCGCAACTCAATAGTGTAGGAAGAATCACTATTTCCTTTTTTTTTTTTTTTAAGGACAAATGTGAAGCATCAGAGGTTAACTATTTTGCCAGTGGCAGTTAGCACTCTAGAAGCAGGAGCCCAAGGCCCCTCGCTCAGATCCCTGTTCTTTAAGCCCTGTGATCTTTTGTCCCAGCCCATGACGCTGCAGAGGCTTTTGTTTTTTTTTTTTTTTTTTTTTTGGTTTTCGAGACAGGGTTTCTCTGTGTAGCTTTGCGCCTTTCCTGGAACTCACTTGGTAGTCCAGGCTGGCCTCGAACTCACAGAGATCCACCTGGCTCTGCCTCCCGAGTGCTGGGATTAAAGGCGTGCGCCACCACCGCCCGGCTGCAGAGGCTTTTATTCTGCTTTCCCCTCTGGCTTGTTTAGGTAGCACTGCACTCTCCTCCTGCCTGAGATACCCATTCATTTGTCAGAATCCCCATCACTAAACCTAGCATATTATCGGGTTTGGGAGGGGGGTATTTTTTTTTTTAATTATTATCTTTCTTTAGTCTTCAGAATCTCATACCTATATACCTATATATACCTATACATAGCAAAATGATATCATCCCAGCACATTACTTTGTAATTTTCTACTTATAGATTTGTCTTCCAATAAACCACCAGCTGGGAGAGACCGCTGTCCCCAGTGTCCAGCTTAGTGCTGACACACAGAAGGCCGTAGCTAAACGTTTGTTGCATGAATCATGAATGAGTGGGCCTTTATATATCCTGTTCTCTACGTATAGACTCCCTTGTTAGCATCACAGACGCCGCCGAAGCTAAGTAGGACATCCATTCCCAATGCTCTGAGAGGTTTTCCAGAGATGTCGGCAATGCTAACATTGAGAAATGTCTGCATTTTTGTAGCTCCTCATTAAGGCTGCCCTATGAAGACAGGAAATTCAAGGAAGGTAAGGAAGGAGGGAAATGATGTCTCAATGGATTATTTCATGCTTGGGGCGAATGCTGCTGAGTTTGGGATGGATGTAAGCCTTTCAACCATGTGCCCCTGGTGACTTTTTTTTTTTTTTTTAAATTCTAACACTGTCAGCTCTTTGGAGGGAACAGCTAGAAATAAAGCCTACTTTTGTCAGATTCTGTGCATTTCTACTCAGGTCAATGATAGGGAAGAACCCTAGTAATCCTTGGAGAATGTAAGCTTCTACCCAGTCAGGGGTTCTGTGGGAAGAGCTGGGTGGGGACTGTAAGAGAAAGAGACCAGAGTCTCCACCGGCACAGACCCTCACTGTAGGTAGGAACAGTTCTGCTAAATCTTTCTACCTCGCTATCATAAGCAGGGTAAGAAACAAAGCAGCTTGTCTATATTCTTTTAAATTTTATGCATTTCTTCCTGTTCAACAGAAGAAAATCATTTTTGTTAAATGTCAACAATAATTTAACATTTGGGTATGTGGTTTCCAAGCCGCTTATCACTGGCAAAGGGCCGCTTGGATCATTATCTAGAATGTGGTAGCTGCTTCAAATTCCCCATCATTCACAGGGGAAATGCTGTATGTATAAACTGATGGGTACGGTGAAAGACCTAGCTCCCAACATTCCCTCTGACTTTCAGCTCCTGGCTGAAAAAAACTGAGCATGGATTCAATCCCCCAAGCCATTTATTTAAGCCCATCAATGATACATAGCAAATGAAAACCCTATGGGCTGCATTAGACACACAAACTCGCCTCAGGAGAGCTTCCTCTGCCAGCTGGCTTGTGAACATCTTTCTCCTTCCCCGCCCTCTCTATCGATACCATATTGTGTCAGGGTTGATCTTTCCTGTCCTTGGTTCCCTCTGTCTCCCAGAAGTAGTGCATGGTGGGCAGTCAATCTATAGCATTGGATCCAGGGACCATGAAGGGAGATGGTCTCAGCACATCCTGGATGTGCTCTGCTTGCCTGCTAGGATGGATAACACGCCCTCTCTTTGCAGGGCCTCCTGGGAGCACGACTCTGACAAGACTATGTTCTCAAGAAGCCTTAGCTGGCTTGGCCTAAACTAAATAAAGATATAGATCCTCAGTTCTTGATATGTCCTCTTTCTGAGCCTTTCTACATAGGGAAACCTTATGAAGGTTGCAGTCCTTCAACCAGACTAGATGATCCCAGAACCCTAAGATTCCTCTTTTTCTTCTGTTCTTTCATATTCACACACTCTATCTTACAGAAGTGGCCCCCCTCCCCTGCCCGTCTCCTTTTTGAGATAGGGTTTTATAAATTCCAGCCTGGTCTTGAACTCTATACGTACGTCTTGAACTTCTGATCCTCCTGCCTCTACTTCCTGAGTGCTGGGATTACAGGCCTAAGACTCCAGTTTATGGGATCTTAGGGACTGAATTCAGGACTTCATGCAAGCTAGTTAGGCAAGCACTCTACAGAATGAGCCACATCTATGCACCGAGGCTTCTGACTCTGTCATTTACCCCAGGCCCTTTATCAGAACTGAATTCAGTTCTACACAGCAGGAGGCACTGGAAAAAGATGAAGATGGCTTGCTGTCTTCCTCCACCGGTTTCCCTCCTAAAGTGATGTAAAAGGATGCACACCTATTACAAAGCAGTAAGCAGCCCAACACAATCAATCCCATGGAACTAACTGAAGGCAGAGCCCCAAAGACCCGAGCCCTGGGAGGTTGCTCCTCCTGCTTCTATTTGTTCTCATGCGTATAACAAGTCATATATTGAAGATATTCTGTGAAGGGATCTGTAAGAGATGACAACAGTCCCTCCCATTCCTATCTGCCCACTGTACTCATATCACCAAGAGCCATAAACTCAGGGCTGGAGAGATGGCTCAGCAGTTAAGAGCACTGACTGCTCTTCCAGAGGGCCTGGGTTCAGTTCCCAGCACCCACATGATGGCTCACAACCACCTGTAACTTCAGTTCCAGGAGGTCAAATGCCCTCTGCTGGCCTGTATAGGAACTGGCACACACGTGTGCACATGCATATATGCAGGCACACACACATACACATAAAGAAAATAATTTTTTTTTCAAGATCCTCAACTCAAGATTCTCCTACCTTGATCTTTCAAGTGCTGGGATGGCAGGCACGCAGCACTACCATGCCCAGCTCCTAAGCCAGTTCTTTCTGAAGTGGACTGTTACATACTAGATAACTGAGGCCACTGTGTTACAGAACAGACCATTGTAGCTCGGTTGCGGAGCACTAAACTTCAGCAGCTGCCTTGGTTTCCTTCAGCATTTTTTTTAATGATGTATATGTTGGCATTGATGTTTGCCTACATGTTCATCTGTGTAAGGGTATTGGATTCCCTGGAACTGGAATTACAGTTGTGAGCTGCCATGGGGGTGCTGGGAATTGAACTCACATCCTCTGGAAGAGCAGCCAGTGCTCTTAACTGCTGAGCCACCTCTCCAGCCCCTCCCTTCAGCATTAAGGCCCTGCTCTAGTGAGCAACCTCCTGAGAGGCCCTAGAGAAGTTTGTCCTGTCCTGCCAATCTAAGCCTGCACTGTGGATGGGTAACTGTGAGAGTCAGCCCTGGAGAGTGTCAGCAGAAGGACAGGGTTCTTATTAGCTCACAGGGCCCTCCCTACTGGTGCCTGAAGCTGCCTTCTGTCTCTGCGGTGCCCTGGGTTCCCAAGATCCTTAGTGAATAGGTAGAGGGAGCAAGAGAAAGCAAGAACAGGAAGGGGGTCAGGGGGCGAGAGACTGTGTGTGCAAGCATGCACATAAATAGCCTTCTATGCATCAGGAACTAATGAAGTGATGCCTTTCTTTTAATCTTCATGTTACAAATAAGAAGATTAAGTTCAAAACCCCTCAAGTCATGATCTGGTGGTAAGTGGCAGAGCCAGGGTTTGACTGCAGGCCTTCTCCATTTTTCCTCATCTATTTCACTCTGAGTATGGTTGGAAACATGGGCTTAAAAGAGAAAACATTTCGGGGTGGGGGGGGCGCGGATATAGGGCCACATTTATGAGAAGGAAAGGGACATAGGTTAGCTGAGAAGAATCCAAAAGGCTTTCTTGTTTTTCAAACCAAAGAGATCTACTTTCAATGAAGGCTGAGTCTATTCCAGCCCTTTTCTGGAGTTTCGTGAGACTTAAGATACCTACCCTATGCCACAAATCAGCTTCTTACCCAACTAAAAAGTTACTACTCACCTACCAGCCTTGGGAAACACTGAAAAAACAATGAGCAAATCTAATGTCCTTATGGAACACCTGTTTGAGATTGTAGGCGAGAGCCAGGGATGGTGGTGGCTGTTGCTAAAAGTTCTTCCCTGGGAGAGACATAAAACAAGGTCCCAATGACAAGCAACAGTAGGAGTCCACCAAGGTTTACCCAGAGGAACCAGCAAACTCAACAGGCCTACTTACAGAGCGGTGGCTGGAGGTCACAGGCAGGAACACAGATGACCTTACAGTTGCTGCCCTCGAAGGTCTGAGTCCTGCAGAGATGATGGCTTCTCCATGGCAGCCGGAAGAAACGCCCTCCCCTCCCCCTCACTTAGATCTGTAGCCCCGCCCCCAAACCACGTGCAATTAGGACAGATTGCATACACGTGGTTGAGAGGGATGGCCGCATACTCAAGTCCCATCCGACCACACCTCTTCCTTCTATGAGGGAACGTGAACAGTCCTCAGGCCCAGCCGTGATGATCTTTCCAGAGCAGGTAGGACAGAACTCCTGAAGACGGAGGCAGCTGGCACACAGGCTAGTCCTACGGTACAGTGGCACAGGCCTTTCATCCCAGCGCTTTGAGAGGTAGAGGCAGGAGGATCAGGACTTCAAGATCATCGCTGGCTGCATGGTGATTTAAGGCCAGCATGAGGCCCTGTCTCAGAAAACAAAAAACAAAGGGGAAAGAGACAGAGATGGCGCGTGCGTGCGTGCACGCGTGTGTGTGTGTGTGTGTGTGTGTGTGTGTGTGTGTGTGTGTGTGTGTGTGTGTATTAATGAACGGAGAAAAGAGGTCAGATCATAGCGAGGCAACAACGTATACAACGGCAGAGGCCTCCTTCCACCTGAAGCAGGCCTAGGACAGAAGGTGGTGGGATATCCACAGTGACTGGGGACTCAGTCAGACCTCGGCCTCCGCTATTTGCTCTACTATTCACAGGCCCGCCATTAAAGTTCACACATCTCCAACATCCTGGCAAAGAAAGAAAATCTTCACAGGGCAAGATCTCTAGCTTATGTAACCCTTCTGCATTTAAGGAGCACTGCCCTGAAATTCTTTTTAACTATTATTATTTATGAATTTGACACTTATGGAATACCTTCTTAGCAAAGACTTACTGTGTGCCTGGAAGTATAACTTTTTTTCACTAATTCATTATTTAAACTCTTAAGTAGTTGTTCATACACGTCATTTGGGGGTTAAAGCAAGGAGAAGAAATATCAGCTATCTCAGAGAAACGGCCTTATGCTAAGTTTAGAATTCTTGTGCCTCGGGGCTGGAGAGAGTCTAGTGGTGGTCTCAGCAAGCAAGTGAAGCACCCAGCCACTAAACCCAGGGGAACCTGGACTGCAGGAGGTGGGGGCGGGGAAGAGGCGGGGCTCCAAACCCTCATTGGTCGGCGGGTTCTCCCGCTGTGGCCGCTCCTCACGGGTTCTGGCAGGCAGTCAGAAGGAGGCGCTCCCGGGCACGCGCGCGCGCGCACGTGCGGCTCCGCCCGCCGCCCCTCCGAAGCCCCCCGGATGGAGTCTTTTTGGGAACGGAGCTTTGCTGCACCCGACAACCTTCTTCTGCAGACTTCCCGACGGCTCCCGCCTCAGCCCCGCCCCCATGAGCTCGCCAATCGCTGTGCGCGTGTGGCAGGGGTGGGTGGAGCCTAGGAAATTCGAAAGAAGCTCCGCCCCTCGGGAGCCTGTTCCCGGGAACTGGGAGGTTGTAGAAGAAAAGCATCCTGCGTGGACGGTGAGGCGGGGTGGGAAGTGGAAACGGAGTGTGCGCGCCGGAGGTGTGGCGGGGATGTGGTGCCGGGAAGTGGAAAGGTGGCGGGAGGGGCGGGGGAGAGAGGAGGGAAATCCCGGATAATAACAAGGAGGGGGGTGGAGTGCGCAGACTGCCCGACTGAGGAGGGGCAGATCACCCATCAGGTGTTGGGGCACGAGCGCTCTGCACCTTTCCCGAAAATAACGGGCTAGTTTCAGGGGCCCGTGCTGTTCCTGGGATCTTGCTTTACCACCACCATGCCTCCCCACCCCAGATAATGCACCCCGAGTCTAGATGGGGGCCTAGGGCAGGATGATAGATACCTGAGGTAGGCATGTTGTCTTTCCTGCTCAGGTCTAAGCTGACTCGCTTCTGCTGGCTGGGCATGGAGGATTTGAAAGAAGGTAAGGAAGCCACGGAGGGAGGAGGGAGGCCCTGAGAGCCTGCAGGGACTGATAGATGGCGTTTATTCTCATCCCTTCAGATGTCAAGTTCATTGCGGATGAGACCTTGGACTTTGGAGGGCTGTCCCCATCTGACAGGTACCAGCCCCTTTATCCTACTTACTATTTCCCTCCAACAATACATCTTTAGCTGTAACCTTTAGTGTTAACTTACTGGCCTCTAGAGCTGGGGTTGGTAATTTAGCAGGGTACAGTGCACTCTGATGCCAGCAGTCTGGAGGAATTGGGTCTCTAAGGACACAACTCGGATGCTGGTGAGGAGAATGAAGAAGCCGCAGTGAAATGTAGGGTTCAATGTAAATGAAAGGAAAATGTGCTGGGGCATGTTAAGACATGCCCGTGGAATGCGTCGGGCGTGCAGAACCCTCCCCCCCCCCCCCCCCCCCCCACACACACCAGAATAGACCAGAGGAGGATACCCACAGAGGAGGTGGAAGCAGAGAGGATTTTGAATTTGAGATCATTCTGGTCTACAGAGTTGAGACCTTGTCTCAGAAAATGGGGAGTGGGGACGAAAGAAAACAAGAGATGCTAAAGGCTTGCTGGGCCTCAGTAGAACCAGGTCTCTCCTCACCTAACGGCAGTTCTCACGGCCAAAATGGAGTCAGGGTTTGGGATTGTCCCTGGCTCCACTACAGGAATGTCTTCTGCTGTCTTTTGTGGGGTATGGCGCCATATTTGTTTTCTCAGTCACGAGGAGGAAGACCCGACAGTGCTGGCGAGTGCAGAGAAACCGCTTCGAAGGGGCCTCTCTCACCGGAGTAACCCGAACCCGAATGCGGTCGCCCCTGCTCTCCAGGGTGTGAGGTTCAGTTTGGGCCCTCTCAGCCCAGAGAAGCTGGAGGAGATCCTCGATGAAGCCAACCGCCTGGCAGCTCAGCTAGAGGAGTGTGCCCTGCAAGATCGTGAGCGGGCAGGGGCAGGCCCTGGGAAGCCCAGCCCCAGAGGGAAGCCCAGCCCTCGGCGGGAGACGTTTGTCCTGAAGGACAGCCCCGTCCGAGATCTGCTGCCCACTGTGAGCTCTTGGAGCACGCCATCCCCACGCAGCCTCGCTGGACCCCGAAGCAGCGATAAAAAGGGGTCAGCCAGGGCTGTTCGGGTGACAGCTGGAAAGAAGCCCCCCAGCACAAAGAAGGTGAGTGTGGAGAGTGGGATTGCATGTCTGCCCGAGACACTCAAGGTCTCGAGGTGGTTCCCTCACCGGCCAGAGGCAGAAAGCTGTTCTACCCATGGAATCGTTGGGATTAAGTAAATTGGGCTGGAGGTGGAGCCGGGTAGGTAGAGTTTGCCTAGCATCAACAAAGCCCTGGGTTTGATCTCCAGTATCACGTCAATGGACGTGGTAAACGTAAATGTATAAGTACATACTTTGATCCCAAGACTCCGGAGGTAGAGCCAGGAAGATCAGGAGTTCAAGGTCATCCTCGAGGGGCTGTGTGCTGAGTTTGAAACCAGCCTGGGCTACATGACTCCCTTGTTTCAAAAAATAATAATAGGCTGGTGAGATGGAGGGCTCAGTGAGTAAAAGCACTTTCTACCAAGCCTGATGAACCTGAGTTCAAAACCCTGCGACCTACGTGATGAGCACTGACCACCCACAAGTTGTCCTCTGACCTCCATGTGTATGTCACACACAATAAATAAATATAAAATGACTTAAAAAAAAAAAAAGAAAGAAAGCACCTACCCCGGATCTTGTTGGCAGCTAATCTCTTCCTCGCTGGTTCTAGACAGCGGCCTGCTTCCTACTTCTTTCCCTTAATGCCTTAAGCCAGCAGAACACATGCTGCCTCCATTCTAGTCCCTTTCTGTTCCTTGCTCTGTTTCAGGAATCGCCCACTTGCAATCTGTTCCCTGCAGCCAGAAGCCCAGCACTCTCTCCTCTGGCACAATCAGCTCTTCCACCCCGGCGGAAAGCTGGGCCCAGTGCACGGACAACAGCGAGTGAGACCCCGGGCAGCCAGGATGTGGGGGAAGCCGGTACGGGGGGGGGGGGGGGGGGGGGGGGGGGGGGGGGGGGGGGGGGGGGGGGGGGGGGGGGGGGGGGGAGAGGAGGTGGGACTCACCCTGAAATGTCGTTACTCCTCTCCACAGGCCCGCCAGTCCCTGTCAGACCAGTCCTAGCTCTACAGCCCTCGACTAGCAACTCTCAGTGTTCATCCCGACTCCAGGGAGCGGCTGCTAAGTCTTCCAGTCGATTACCGGTCCCCTCAGCCATCCCCAAGCCCGCCACTCGAATGCCACTCACTAGCCGGAGTGTACCGCCTGGCAAAAGTGCCCTACCCCCAGATTCTCTCTCCACCCGGAAAGGGCTTCCAAGTGCTGCAGGGCACAGAGGTAAGATAGAATGGATGCATGGTCAGGCTAGGCATGGTGGCCATGTCTGTAATCTCAGCACTTGGAAGGTAAAGGCTGGAGAATCAAGAGTTCAAGGCCAGCCTTAACTATATAAAAACCACATCAAACCAACAAACAAAAGAATTAGAGCTGGGCATGGTGGTACACGCCTTTAATCCCAGCCCTTGGGAGGCAGAGGCAGGCAGATTTCTGTTCAAGGCCAGCCTGGTCTACATAGTGAGTTCCAAGACAGCCAGAGCTATAGAGAGAGACCCTGTCTCTAAAAAACAAACAAAGCCGGGCGGTGGTGGCGCACGCCTTTAACCCCAGCACTCGGGAGGCAAAGACAGGCGAATCTCTGTGAGTTCAAGGCCAGGATGGTCTACAGAGTGAGTTCCAGGAAAGGCGCAAAGCTACACAGAGAAACCCTGTCTCAGAAAACCAAAAAAAAAAAAAAAAAAAACCACACACAAGAACAAAAAGCATTAGGTGGAGGAACATCTGCATGGCCCAGCTTGGCCTTACCCGCTCCAGCTGTGCTACCGTCATCCTTGCCATTCCAGCTGCGGACAGGGAAACCGGGGCTGAGGAGGCCCATCCTTTGGAGGAGGTCAACTGAACTTTGCTCCTCCTTATCTCTTCTTAATCCCCACCAAGCTCCTGTTCCCCAGAGAACGAATCTTCCAACCACCGGTGCCCCTCGAGGCAGGATGCAGCCCCTCAGGAAAGCTGCAGTCCCTGGACCTACCAGGTAAGACTGGTCCCTCCGCCCTCGTCAGCTGGGATTCCACGCCGCTGTGCACGGCATCCTTGAATTCTGTGTGGAGTGGGCAAGAGAGGAGCGAGAGGTTCCTGCCTTTTCCTATCCTGGGGGCTTGAACTTGGCTGGGTACCAGATGGGCGTAGAGGAAGGGCCCTCTAAAGCAGTTTCCCCCCTTCTGTCTCTTCAGGTAAAAAGATCAGGCAGCAGGCACGTATTCAGTAGAGAACCACTACACTACCATCCTAGCCATCGGAGACTGGACCCTCCCCCAGCAGTCCCTGACTCCAGCACCTTCTTGCCCAGGATGGGGGGAAGAGTTAGTGCCTCCGGGGTTGATCTCTGAAGTGGAGACCACGGAGGATGGGGTGGGTTGAGCTTGAGGAGACTCAAACTCCTCCCACCCCCGCCCCCACCCTGGCTGAAAGAAGAAGAGAGAGGCCGAGGTCACTTCCCCGAAGACAGAGTGACTTGTCTCCCCGTGTGGTCAGCCCGAGAGAACTTGACCTTCTTCCCAGACCGTGGGTTGCCGGCCCATTTACACGTGAATGGCCTGCAGAACCAGCCAGCCTTCCTGGTCTCTAGGAGAGGTCTTCCTGAATCGTTTCCTCCACTGGATTCTGGCCTGTTGGGAGAGGCCATGCAGGCACCTGGCATGCAGGGCTTCTTGCCTGTGTATTCTGTGACTCCTCACAGGCCAATCGATGATAAGGTTACTCACCAGTCTGCATTTTTTTTCTTAAATAAAATGAATTTTTTTATATATACTCTTTCTGCATATCTAAAAGTAGATCTTAATAGATTTGAAGTAAACCTCTGTGTAATTGTAAGGAGAGCTGTGATGGACCACTAGGTCCTAGGGCTTTGAACCTCCTGCTCATCCAACTGCGACTAGTCTGTTACCATTCAACTGGGATCAGGCCGCCTTTCTACAATTTCATGTTTCCGGACAGTCCAGATCAGTTAACTGTAGCTCCAGCCCCAGTGTCCGAGCTGCTAGGCTAGGACCTAAGTCTACTGTTACTCATATATCTTCAAGTTGAATATTATTTCTGACAAGATGATGGAATCCCTTAGGGGATAAAGAGGCCCTTTGGTGGTGTTCAGCTTCCCTGGTCGCCTCAGCCAGAAGATACCAGAACGCTTAGTCGGATCTACCTCACATCATCAGGGTTGCCCGTCCTTCCCTCTCCACGCCCCTGCTGGACTTGACGGCCAGCGTCAGGATCTAGAAATGTCTACAGTGCTCTTGTGTTGTGACTTGCATGTGGTGGAGCACTGAACTCATTTAGAGTGAGCACACGGTGGGGTGGTGGGTACTTGTTGAAAGTCCCGCTTAGGCTCTCCCGGGTTCTGTGGCCTTTGACTCTTGCAGTCAGAACTAAATCGATTTCCTATGAAGAGCAAACAATTGACAACAGAAGAGGGGACTGCTGGCGACGATCTCACCCAAGCCTATATGCCCACAAGTGCCCCTCTTAGGCCTTGGGTGCTCCGCCCCATCCCCACGATCAGGGACTCTTTCCCCTTTTATGGCTGACCTTCAGATTCATTTAACACACCTGTAAGCACACAGGGCCTACACACACCGCGGTGGCTGCCTCTTCTGCCTTCTCCTTTCCCTGAATCTTGAGCACCAGCTCCTACAGCCACTGAAATTCTAAAAACCGATGTGGGGGAGGGGGGCAGATACCCAGATGCCATCTATTGTGTTCTGGAGGACCTTGGCATGAGGCAACAGAGCCTCAGGCGTGTTCCCCAGCCTCCTGCCTTCCTCTTCCTTCAGTCAGCCTGGCCCAGGGCTCTGTGCTAATGAGACTTTGGGGGAGTTCTATTAGGTGGCCCACAGAGACGGCAAGCTTACCGACCAGTCAGTAGCTGAGTCCCCTTGATCTCCTGGGGTCTTCCAGGCTTTGCTTGTCCTTTTTTCCAGTCTGGGCCTCCATCCTCTGAGTGGATAGGTCACCACACAGAACTCAGGGAACAGGGGGTAGCTGGTGACCTCCTGCTCTGACTGGCATCTGTACTGCCAACAAGTCGAAGAACACATACCTAGGCATGGCCAGTAGGTGGCGTTTTTTTTTTTGATCCACGTCCCTGTGGGTGGTGAAGAGGCAAAGCCAGCTGCAGACCCCTGTGTTGCTGCCACCTGGTGGCTGGAGCCGGCAAGGCATGTTCCCCTCTCACACTGGGTCAGTCTTGAGTTTCTGCCTCCACCCAACATTGCTCCAAAGCTGCTGAAGTGTCATTCATCTGGTAGTGCCTACCTGCCATAGTTGCCTTTCTTGTTCAGCTAACTGCCTGCCTCCTTTCCTTTGGCCTGGATTTCCTTTTTTATTTTTATTTTTTAAAGATTTATTTATTTATGTATATGAGAGCTCTCCTTGGGTGTAGTGCCTGCGTGAGAGAAGAGAGCCTCAGAGAGAAGAGGAGGGCATCTGATCCCATTATAGATGATTGTGAGCCACTGTGTGGTTGCTGGGAATTGAACTCAGGACTTCTGGAAGAGCAGCCAGTGCTCTTAACCACTGAGCCATCTCTCCAGCCCCTGGCCTGGATTTCTATTTTCCTGTCTGTGTACTCTCTGTCCACCACCCCTTCCCCCCTCCCCAAGCAACAGCTGGGGAAGCAGGTGTTTGCTGGCCTCTTGCTATGCACTGTGAACTGTTTTAAGCACTTTGCATGTGTTAAGTTATTTAATCCTCATAAAAGCTCAATTAGGCGAAGGCTGTTACCACTGTCCTCATTTTGTAGACCCAGGAACTAAGGCTCAGGCAAATGAGGCCACTTCGCCTGCTTCTGGGGTTTGTTTATCATTTCATCCCTATGCTGCCCCCACGGTGAGTCCTATTTTGTTGGATGGACCTCTGACAAGCAAAAATGTGGGACTAGAAGCGCTGTTGCCAAGCACACACTTATCCCCAGAATGAATATATGCTTCATTCCCCAATAGAACAAATAAAAAATGGCCACAGATTCCACCTGCCACTCATCTCTCCCTCTCTACTGAATTCTGCCCCAGAAAATTCGTTCCTGTCTGGGTATCAGTCTGACAGGTGGAGGCTCTTGGGCCATGCCAGTCCTTTATCCTGGGGAAAAGGTACCTTCCTACCCACCCACCTTCTCTTCCTTCAAACAGCCAGGTTCAGGGCTCTGTGCTGATATGGCTTTAGTCTCTCTGTCCTCCTCGTGGGAACTTCGAGGCTCTACCTGTGCTGGTCCCCAAATCCAGGCCTCCACCCAGATTGCAACACAAAAGCCAAGGCTATGGCACGGTGCCTGCACAGAACTAGTTTATTCAGTAGTATGGGGAGGAAAAAACAAAAACAAAACCCTACCATATTTACAGCAACAATCAAGCGGTACGATCCGACGGTTAGTATCAAGTTAGCATCCAGCATCTTTGTATTTTTTTTTTAAGTCAAGTCATCAGTAGTTTTAAAAAAAAAATCCAGTTAAATTTTTAACCCTTTACAGGAATTGCTGGGGGGAGAGGGCAGAGGGCAGGTGAGAATCCATGGCAGAAAGGCCAGCCTTCCCAGTGAGGAGCAGGAAAACACCTTTCCCACTCAGAGCCTTTGCTCTAACCACCTGCGTTAGAAGGGGATCGGTGACAAGTCTGGGACACATGCTTCGAGAAGAGGGTGACTCAAATGAACGGCGGCTGTCAAAAACTGAGGGGAGCCATAGAGGAAGAGGAAGGATGGCAGCCCCCAAATCCAGGTCTGCTAGACACTCACCCAGCCTGCAATGGCCACATCGGACCCCCTGGGACTGGACACAAACCCATCCCAACACAAAAAGCAAATAAATAAAAATATATATTAACTCTCTCTTCACGGGGAGCTGGGGTCGAGTGGGGACAACAAGGAACAGGACCTGGTTCTTTGAAGAAGAGAGCCAATTCCAGGAAGGGGTTAAAAATAGAACATGTCTCAGAGGCCACAGCAGGTCAGACAAAACGGCATTTGTCTGATTTGGGAGGGGCGGGGTGGTGGTGAATGGGCACCAGAACCCAGACTTGAAACCTGTGCCTGAGACCCCTTCAGGGCCACCAAGGCAGCTCTGTGCTTGCTCTTCCTCCCGGTGGGTGCCACACACACACAGCAAAGAAGCCCAACTGAAGGGTGACTGGCCCGCCCCGGAAGGTCGGGCAGGGGAAATGAAGCACTTTGGGGTCAGCAAACGGAGCGAACGCCTGGGCTGTAGCACATGGCCAGAGTCCAGGAGAAGGAGAAGGGGCCGGGGTAGTCATTCCCCACGTGGGGGCACAGGCTTCCCCTTAAAACGGTTCATGCAGCATTTGGGGGTCCAGGGGCGATGAGTCCTTCTGCCCCTAGCCGGACAGGGCTCTTCAGTTCCTGGGAGAGGTGGAATTGGCCGGTGGCAAGTGCCTTTTTTGTCCTGACCCCTCGCCAGCTGAGGCCTGTCCGGTGCAGCCTTGTGGGGGCTCATGCCCCTGGTCCGTGTGGCTTTGTCCATTCCTTTTGGTGATGGCAAAGGAGGGGCAGGCCCCCTAAGAGTCCCTCTCCTCCCAGAGGCACAGCAGATGGGAAACTGAAGAGAGGCTGGGACACGTCCTGGGAGGTCCTATCCTCTTTGGGAAGGGAAAGGGGAGTCCATTTCCAGCGTATAAAAAAAAATTAATCCCTGAAGTCATGAAGAGTAGAGATCCTTTTTTTTTTAATTCTTTTTTTTTTCTTTTCTTTTCTTTTTTTTTTTCTGAAAAACTTTGTCTTGAAGATGTTGGCCCCAGGGGTCCAAAGTGCAGTGAGGGGGAGGTGGGGGAGGGACTTGGCACTAGATGGCCTTAGGTGCAAGGCCCAGGCTCCTCAGATGGACGTTTCATCGCTGCTGCTTCGGCAGGCAGTAGGGAGCAGGGGCAGGATAAAGCAGAAGACAGGATGGGGCATGAGCGCAGCAGGGGGAGGGAAGGGAGCTTCGGGATGAAGGAACACCGGCCCAGGGTTAATGCAGGAAGTTAAAGAAGAGAAATCTGGAGAGGCAGGAGAGGAGAGTGGCAGAGAAGGCAGACAGAGGGTTAGCCGGAGCAGCAGAGGAGACAGGGAGCAGCTTCCACCAGAGAAAGAAACAGAAAAGCAGCCCCAGCGCCCACCCTCGCATGCTGCCCAGGACTAGGCTGCAGCGCTTAAAGCCCGGGGGTGGGGGGGTCTGGGATACTCCCCAACAGAGCACCATGGTGTCTGGGCACACAAGGGAGCTGGACTCCACTCAGCCCATCTGTCTTCCAACAGAGTAGCCGGATGGAGCTCAGAGCCAGCCCTGCCCCAGCCAGGACCTCTGCAGGTCACACCCTGTACCTCCCACCCAACCCGACTCACTCGGAGCCCGATGAGTCCTCATCCACCGTGCCTGCCTTGATGCTCATGGCGATGGGCATGACCCCATTGAGCTGTTCCTGGAGACTCTGGCGTGGTGGCGGGCGGGGAGGAGGTCCATTCCGACTGCCATCGCTGGCTGTGGAGCCCCGAGAAGACCCCGTGCCCTGCTCCAGGGGCAGCCTTAGGAGGCTGCTCTTTTCGCTGATGGTGGGAAGACACTTCTTCTTGAGGATGCCTGGGGACAAGGAGGTGGGTACCCTGGGCTGTGGATGGGAAGCGCTGGGGCATCCTAGAGAACCCCAGCAGGAAGTTGAGAGTGAAGCAGCTGGGCGAGACTCACTCACCTTTGTGAGGTTGGGTAGAAGGGCCTGGAAGGGGTCCCAGAGACCCTTCCCGAGACAGGGCATCTCCATTCTCCCGTGGCCGCTCTTCCAGGGCCCCGCCGCCACTTTCCTTTGTTGTAGTCCCAAAGTCTCCTGGCCAAGGGACCTTCCCAGACCCTGGACCCACCTCTGTCAAAGAAAGGAAGTCTATGAGTCCCAGAGAGGGTAGGCAGCTAGGACAGCCACCACCCCAGTTCTGTTTTCCAAGAAGCCCTAGGCTCTTGGGCTTCCAATGCCCCCCAAAGGCTGCAGCCCTGGTGCTGGCCCACCCTTGGGGGTACTGTGCAGGGGCAGTCTCTCAGCTCCAGGACCCAGCAGGCTGTCCCAGCCCTGCTCGCCAGGGAAGGCGGCCTCCTCCTCCTCCTCTTCCTCGCTGTCTGATGAGTGGGTAGAAGCATAGGAACCACTCTGGTCATCTTCCAGGGACAGGTCACTGTCAGAGTCCGTGTCGGGATCTGGGAGGTCAGGGAGGGATCACAACTGTCCCACCTGCCCAGCCCACCCTCAGCAAAAGCTAGGCCCCTGTCCTGCTAGGCAGCCAGCCAGGGCTCTCTGTTCTCACCGTGTTGCTGGTCTTGACCTTCTAGGAACAGGCCACCTGGGTCCCCTAGGCCAGGGGGACCCTGGCCAGGGTTCAGCGTGGACTCCTCCCTAAAAAAAGACAAGGACACGCTGTAGGGGTCAGTCTGGCCTCTCTAGTGGGATTCCCATGTCCTACCTTGTGTCCCTTACTGCTTCTAATCTAAGCTGTGACCTGTGTTGGCCACTGTCTGAGACAATTCCTAGCAGCTGGTTGGTCTTGGTTCGAGCATGCATGGTCTTTCCCTCCTTCTCAGCGCTCCCATTTCCAGGGCTTACCTCAGCAAGAAGGGGATGTAGCTGGGCTGGCTCTTGCCTGAGCGGCTGGCACTGTGCAGTGAGCCAGCTGAATCTCCGTAAGGCTGGTACAGCCTTCCGTCGGCATAGGGGCTGGGGCAGTTATAGGACTGGGCGGGGAGACAGATAGGTCAATGAGAGGGAGAGTTGGAGGGATGGGCCCCAGGCGAGAGAGTAAAGGGTGCCAGGAACTTGCCCCAAGTCCTACCCCCGATATGCCCAGGTCTTAAAGTGGAAGGCTCCTTCTGTGTTGCCTTCACCTTAGGGCCTACCAATGGTCACAGCTGTGCAACACTGAAGACCCCCCAAGTGCCCTGGATTTCCTGTGACAGCCTTCCAAGGCCACACACACCACTTCACCCTTTCCTCCTAAGAGGAAGGGATGTGGAGATAAGGATGCCCAGGTCAAACGCACGCACGCACGCACGCACGCACGCACGGAGAACCAACAGGTTCTGTGGGCCTGCTTCCCCCACCCCGCCCCCACACACATCGAGACACCTTGTGCTCAGACCCAGGCTTCCTCACCGAGGTCAGGGTGGACTTAGTGGTCAGAGCAGGGTCAGGAGTGGGCTTGCGGCTGCAGGCGAACTTCAGTGCTCTCCGGACCTCCTTGCTGAGCACCACGTAGGAGAGGAAGATGAAGGGGCCCTGGCCGGCAGACAGCAACGATTGCAATGATTGACGCACTCAGCTAGCCCACGCCCAGGCATGCTCCCTCCCACTCCGTGGGGTGGGGCCGGGTACCTGGACACAATTGCAGGCAGCGAAGAGGTAGTGGAAGAGGAGAGTGTCGCTGTTGACGGACAGCAGTGCCAGCAGCCACGTGGCACTCAGTAACAGGAGGACAGCAAAGGAGGGCCGCAGGCCTGAGCTGGAAGGCAGGGCAGCGTGTGAGTTCTGCCGTGAGACCCTCCACACCGGTGCCCACCCTGTGCCCAGCCGCCTGCCCGTACTCACACAGGGCCTTTCTTCTCGAAGCCCTGCCTTTGGGCAGCACAGGAGGCTCGGGCGGCCAGGATGTACAGGAAGACACTCATCTGGGCCATAGAGAGGAACATGAGAGGACCAGAGAGCACAGACGCACGCGTTCTGCCCTGCCCAGAAGCCTCAGCTCTTCCTAAACGGGGATCTGGAGGACACACTCATCCTGCTCACCCCAACTCACTTTTCTGGCACTTACCGAAACAGCAAAGGCCACTGGTCCAGCAAAACTCCAGATGAGCGTATCGTAGATGGAGAGCCAGCAGAAGTCGGGGTTCCCGTAGCCTTCAGGATCCAAGCCCACAGCTAGACCTGGAGCATGGAGACAGTAGCCAAGCAAGGCGCTCAGCGGGGAGGAAATAAGCTGCAGTCAAAGGGTCCCAGAGCCCGATGTGGAGCCTCTAGAAGGGCCGGTAGTCCACTCCCCTCTCCAGGAAGAAGCCCCACCCCTCATACCTAATGCCAGGTTGTCCAAATATAGGGGGGAGGGGGGAGTCTCAGGACGTGAGCTATGGGTTTGGGGTACATGGCATGGACCCAGGGCGTAGGGACATGGGCTCTCCAGGCCAGGAAAGGAGGCAGGATACCTGTGATGAAAGCAGGAACGCCCCAGCCCAGCATGTAGTAGAAACGCATGGGGCTGGCATTGACGTCTCGCACCTCTGTGAGTGCCCGGTACAGGTGTAAGGCCTCCAGCAGCGCCCAGGCGAAGGTGCAGAGGTACAGGAAGTGCAGCAAGATGGCTATGACTGTGCAAGCAAACTGAGGGCCAGGACACTGGTCAGGAGCCAAGACGGCCAGTACCAGGAGCATACCCAGGGGAGGTAGGTGGAGGCGGCAGGGAGGCCTGGTGGGTTGTGCTGCCTCAGAGGAAGCCCAGGCTCTACGCAAGAACATCTAGGATGCTGGAACATTGAGAGGGGACTAGAGAAGAACAAACTGTGGGCTGGGTACCGCACTGGGCCCTTTATCAACACATTGCTGTGGGAGCAGGGACGGGAGAAGGCTGGAGAGGGGTGGGTCACCCAGGGAGCCTTGGTGGGGCCGGAAGTGGGGAAGGTCTCTGGGAGAGGAAGTATCTTACAGGGAGGTCAGCCTGGTTGATCCCCAGGAGAAAGACCAGCTGGGCCAGGCCCAGGGCAGCTGTGAGGTTGCGTCGGATGCCATGTTGGTTGGAACGCAGGGCACGAAGAAGGGTGAGGAAGAGGAAGGTGATCATCAGGGCAGCTAAGGTGACTCCAAGGGCCACGTATGTCAGAGTCTTCAGGGGCAGGATCTCCCCGTTCTGAGGGATGAGTGCCAGCGGGGTCAAGGAAGAGCAAGGCCTAGTACCCAGCCCCTCAACTCGGTTCCCACCCACAGCTCCGGGCTACCCCCGTGAGTCCAACCTCCCGTCGGGACACGTCCATAAGCACGGCAAAGCTTGTCATGTGGTTGCACTGGCAGCTGACGTGACTCTGGTTGCGGAAGATGACTTCGCAGCCTCGGGCAGACCAGCCACCTGTGCCACTGACCCTGCAAGAAGGAGGCAGAGTCAGGGAGGCCCAAGGGCGGGCAGTCCAGGCTCTTGGCCCGAAGCCACGGGAATAAGGGTGGCGGAGGCTCACAGGATCGAATGGTTCCAGAAGACGCAGATGGGCTTGGTCCGCTCCTCGGTCTCCAGCAGCCGGAACTGCACTGTGACTGGCTTGTCCAGAGCACGTGGCAGGAGCTCCTCATCGTCGTGGACACTGATGCTTACCACAGGTGTGTTGATGACTGGGCGTTTGGGGACTCTGATGATAGAAAGGTACACACAGTCACCATGACAGCCGTGAGATACCCTTCACATTCGCCGGCTTAACCCCAGCCTCCCAGGCCTTGTCCTAGCCACTCACCGCAGGCTACGCTTATCTGGGTCATAGTTGTGGGGCAGTAGTCCAGCCAGGGTGTGGTAGATGATGACGCTGGCCACTGCCTCTCCCTGACTCAGTTCTGGGTGCCGCCGCTGCCTCCGTGCCAGCTCCTCAGTCTCCTGGGCTTCGCCAGGGCCTGCAGGCCTCACCATGGGAGGCATCTCTGCAAGCAAACGCTGCTACACTCAGCTGGCCGCATGGGTACCCCAGGCCAAGCTGGGCCCCCCATCCGTGTTCCCTGCTGACCTCTGAAGACAGATTCTGGCAAGATGACCGTGGTCTCAAGATCTGGGGGGCGCTCCCCACGCAGCGCCTCATAACGGGGAAGCTTGGTCCCAGCGAAGTTCCCTTTATCCAGGCGCACTACAGAGATGACTAGAGAGGAATATGTTCACAAGTCAGACACCAAGTGGGGCAGGCAGAAAGTCCCCCCCCCACCCAGCATGGTGGCCCTTTGGAATGGGGGTGGGACCCTCTCCACAAACCCCTCCCCAGCCCAGCACCATCTCACCAATGTTGGGTGTGACGATGGTGAAAGGGCTTAGGTAGGTGTGCCGCATATTCTGGGCGAGGGCGCTGGCGTAGGCCTCATAGTGCTGGAGCAGCCAGGCGGTGCCACCCTCTGTCTGCTGGATTAGCTCCCAGTGCCTCTTGTTGGCGGCATCCAGGAGGGCACTGCCCACCCTCAGCAGATTCTGGAGATGGGCATGGTCACGGTGGCATGTGCTTGTGGTCAACCTCATACCAAGTTCCAGCCCGTGCCTGGCCCAGACCCACCCACTATGACCCTTCCTCAGCAGTCCCCACGGCCTCCCCTGGGAAGCCCTGTGTATCATGCTGCCCACTCCCACCAGGGTACTCTGCCTCTAACCCTTCCTTCACACTCTAAATCAGAGCTCCCAGTGTGTCCTCCTACGCCTCCTCCTGTTACATGCCCTTTTGGCACCCTGAGAAGACTAAGCTCTTGGTATAACAGGCAGGGCTCTGCTTCAGGTCAGCCCACACCTCAATCAATACAAGCAGCCTTTGCTAGGCACTTGAGTCCTGACACTGCAAGAGTAGGTACTCTGAATCACCTGTGTTGCACCATGGCTTATAGGCTTTCACGAAGGCCTCGTGCCAGGGGTGGGGCTCCTTACGGTAGGGAAGTATCCCCTTCTGTCCCCTAAGATCGCCAGGAGCAGGATCTCTCACTGGGCCCCACCACGCCTACTTCAAGCCCCACCTCAGTGAAATGCACATCCTGAGTGGCAGACAGCCCAAAGCCCCGCTGGGCACTCTCATGAGCCAGGAGTCGTGTGGCCAGCTGGTAGGCCACCTTGACATCACTGCCAAAGTAGCCGGCGGTGTGCTGTGTGGCATTGCGCAGGAGCAGGGCTAGCCGCTGGGAACGTCCTGAGTCCAGGCCTGACTCATTCCTCTGCAGCCGCTCGGCCTGGATGGAGGGGCAGAAGGGCAGAGGTTCAGACAGGATGGTGGGGATTGGGGATCTGGTGGGGAAGAGGTGGCCCCTGAGGGTAGGAGCCTCAGGAAAACAGGAGTGGGATTCAGAAGCTCCATTTCCCAAGACAGGGGTGTTGAAAAAGAGGAGGAGACGAGGGGGTCAACTTACAAAGCCCTTTAGCTCTGAGAAGGTGACTGACGTGCAGTTGAAGAGGTTTGGGGGAAGCCATCCCCTGTGCTCATCACAGTGGCGCACGGCAGTCCCTGGAGGAAAGAAGTGAGAGGGTGGAGCCTAGGGAGACACAGGAAGTCCCGAGATCCACTTGGAGCACCTCATGAGCCACACAGGAACAAGCAGCCCACAAGGAAAGAAGAAGACAGGTGTATATAACTCTAGAGCCCAAACCCTCTGCAAAATCAGTACAAGCAGAGGCCATGGGAACAGAGGCTTGTAACCTCCCCACCACACCCCCAAGGTATCACTATCCCCCTCCACTCAGCTCCCACCCTGCACTCTGCTACTTTCTATGGATTCTGCTCATTGCTAATCTAAGGGCCAGCATCAACCCCCATTCTGTGGCTGGAAGAGTACCCAGTGCTCAGTATTCTTCAGGACTGCCTCCCTTTAATGTGACAAAACTCCAGTACTAGGTAGTTGGCCGAAGGAAGGGGGGTGTCCCGTGGGATTCATCTTTGAGTTTAGCACCCAACCCTGTTGCCAATACACGAAGGGTTTTCAACAGTTCTGTTCAGTCTAGGATATAAGCACTCTTGGTCAGCCTAGGTTGAGGGGTGAATGAAGGAAGGTGACCTGAGGTCTCTAGGAGCTAGGAACCAGAAAGCGGGGCCCCAGGATCTACAAGCTACAGGCTTGCTGTCTTTTTTCTACCAACAGTAAAGATCAAGTCTTCAATATCACATCGTAGTCCTCTAAAACCTACCAAAGGAGCCTTTGGGGCAAGGGGCAGCAGCAGGTAGCCCGAAGCGTGTACGGGGCCACCAAATCCCAGCCTCTATGGCCCGTGGGCAGCTGTCATAATTCACTGCAGAGAAGAACACAAGGTCACCTGTGAGTAGCTCTGCCCAGGCTCCCCAACCTTCCTTCAACATCCCCAACCCACTGCCAGCCTCATGGGTGGCCTCCTGGAATGCAAGCTCTTGGCATACAGTGAGGAGGGAACCTATCTGTCCCAAGAGCCCTACCTTCACAGCCATTGGTGGTGACCTCAGCAAAAGGGTTGTCACAGCGATCACATTGACGCCCAATGACCCCAGGCTTGCATGGACACTGGCCATCCTCAGGGTCACAGACTCGGGACAAAGAACCGGTGGGGTAACAGTCACACAAGAGGCAAGTAGGGCTGCCAGGGGGCCGGTAGTGGTTCTCCTGGGAGGGGAGAAGGGGGTCATATTGTATCAAGATGTCTTTCCTGGATGCTAGTGGATCCTTCAAGCTGTGGCCTCCCTAGAGAGCATCTCCCTACCCTGGGTCCTTGTGGAAATAGGATTCAACATTCTCAACAGCGGGTAATGACTTGGAGTTGAACTCTTTACTGAGAAGCCAAGCATTCAGAACAGGCTGCAGACAGCCCAGATAGCTATTCCAGGGCTCGGTGATTCAATATTCATCCTGGGTCCCCTGGTACTCAGATAATGGGGACGCACAGCCACCTGCCATGCCCAGTAGGGCAAAGGCACAGGGCCCTTGGCTCTCTGTAGGAAGGCCTATCTCCACTGCAGTCAATGCAGGGCCAGAAGCTGCAGGATAGAGGACAGGGTGGCTACAGCAGGGGCTTATCTGGGACTGTCACCTTGCAGTGGCACTCGCCACTTGTCTTGTTGCAGTCCGGGTCAAAGCCTTTGCTGACATCACAGTTGCACGGTCCGCATGTGGGGTGTCCCCACCAGCCACGGGGACAGGGTTGGTCAATCCTGAAGAAGGGAACCCAAACAGGCATGAACCCCCTCAGCCACAACCTCTCCCACTTGGTTCAACCACATGGGGTCCTTCCGACCTCTGCAGTTCAGCCTAAGGACTCCTAAGGCTCAGAGTGACACCAGAGATAAGCCCTGACCCACCTACCTGGTCTCACAGTATGGCCCAAGATAATTTGGTAAACACTCGCAGACGTAGCCAAGGGGTTCGCTGGGTTTTCGGGTACACACAGATTGGTGTTCACAGGGGTTCAGGTCACATACATTAGTACAGTTGTCACCATAGTAACCTGGGACGAGAAGGATCAGAAAGGATCAGTCCCTGTCCTCTGCTGGCATTCTCTCCCACCTAACCTCTTCATCTACTTCCTTACGCTCCAAACATTGCACCTTTGATGTGCAGAAGATGGCTCAGAGATGGGACTGGCCCCGGGTCACACGTCAGAGACAGAGTGTGAGCCCTGGCACAGGCCCATTCCCTGGCATCCTTAGCATACCTGTATCACAGCTGCAGGAATAGCTGTCCCAGTCGTTGCTGCAGTAGCTGTTGGCAGGGCACGGGTTTGAGTCACAGGGATCTGGCCAGCTACAACCTGGCTCCACATTGACGGTCTCCCCACGACTGGGATCCAGACTGCTGATGCCCTCGGGTGTCTCACTTACCCGCACACCCTGGGGGGATAAGAGCAACACTGGCCCTCAGTGGAGTAGGGCTCCGGGTGGAGATGGGACGGGAAGTCAGGGGAGGAGGCTGGCTCACCTGCAAACAGCCCCGGAAGCCTCGGGCCACACCATTGGCTGGACCAGGCACCCCCCCGACGGTAATATTGCTCAGGTGCAGCCCATGCAGCCGAGGGCCCAGATTACCCTCTGCCCTCTGTTGCCCATAGTCAAACGACAGGACGGCATGGCCAGGGCCCCCACTAGCTCCCAGTGCCAGCTGTGCGTGATGCCAGTCACCATCATTGGTCCGGCCTGGCTCCAGACGCAGAGATGAGGCCTGGAGCCCTGTGCCCTCCACACTTAGCACAACGTGGCCTTCCCGAAGCTGTACAAGAGGGAAAAGAGATCAGCTGACCACCTCAATAGGCTCTTCTTCCAGTCCTCTGCCCTGCTTCCTCCACACCAATCGCCTACTACTGCCTGGCTGTGGGCAGAGGAAAGACTGCTTGTTTCCCTTACGCCCAATAGATGGCAGTACTGATCCACCGAACGGGCCCGGCCGACTTCTCACTTCCCCCAAACCCTGCCCAGCCACCTGGGTCCAACCCCCTGAAGGATCCTGCAGCCCGAGCCGAGCCAGGCCGGGGCTTGCCACACTCCCACGTGCCCTGCATCACCTGCAGGGTGATGGTGCTGCGCCCCCTGGTGACGGCCTGTAGCAGGACGCCATCCGCCTGGCGTGTGCGGAACATGAGGCTGAGGTGCCAGGGTTGAGAGATGGGCAGAGAGAGGCCATGCCAGGCCACAAGGCTGCTGCCCAGGAAACGCTGGGGATTGGCCATTTCTGGGAAGGCAGATGAAAAGTGACTGAAGGGCAGAGCAGTGTGAAGTAGGAACTGTAGTGGCTCCGTGAGAGATAGGGCTTTGGCTCTCCCCGTACCCAATCCCCTCCCTGCCCCGCCCTCCAGAGCATTTACCTGTCCTGGGCCCGCCCTACATTGTGCCCAGGGCCTGTCTCTGACTAGGTCCTTTGTCTCCTGCCTACCTTTTCCTAACTCTGCCCAGACACGCTTTTCCGCCCACAGCCCAGCTCCCCGGAGCCCTGCCCAGAGCCTGCCCCAGCCCTGCCGGTGATCCCAGACATCTGACAGCACCCAAGGCCCCAGCCTCTGGCGGCGGCTGCTCCTACCCTGGGCACAGCTCTTGCCCCCGAAGCCCAGCGGGCACTCGCAGCTAAATGAATCCCACTGGTTCACGCAGGTGCCGCCGTTGCGGCAAGTGCTGCTGTCGCACACGATCTTCTTAGTGGGGCAGCCTGGAATGGAAAGGCAGGGACTCAACGACCCCAGGCCTGGGCTCCGAAAACCTGCGGCAGTGGCTGGAAGACCACACAGGCTGGTGTTCCCATGCCATGCCCAGCCGCCCCTCTCGGCACTTGGCTCCCAGCCCTGCCCCTACCCCCCAGGTCTCCGTACCAGGCACAGTGCCGTTGTTGGCAATGAAGTCGGCCATGTCTACATGCCGGCTATCCACTTGAAGGTTCCTCATACAGCCCACGAAGTGCCGCATTCGGACAGGGAAGTTCTCGGGCAGATCTGGCACCCCACCCAGCAACAAGGGCCCTGTCAGGTCCAGAGACCTAGGGATGAAAAATATGGAGAGACATGGGTTTAAGTTTATGGTTCTCCCCACTCCCAGCCCCCATATCCTGCCACTAGGCCCAAGAAAAGGAGAACTTGGGCAGAGGCCCTGGAGGACAGGAAGTGGAGGTACTTCTATAGACCCCCGATATAGATAGATGAGCTCTCAGCTCACACTCCTTCCCCTCACAGCCCACCAAGGCCGGATACTAACTCCCCAACACTGACCAGCGTAAGGAGGGGGCACATCTGATTGGTTCCCACACCAGAGCCTATTCCCTTGAGCGGCACTACCCTCTCCCTAGCTACTGGCCCGCCCTCCCTCCGTTCCCTCCCTCCCTCCCTCCCTCCCTCCTTACTTCTTGCTGCCTCCTTGGGTGCCCTGGGCAGCACAGGAGTAGTTGCCCAGCGTAGCTCCAAAGCGCAGAGCCACCCCGGTGTCACAGCCGTCCACAGTCACCACAGCTACCTTCTGCTCGGACGGGCCTTGGGGAAGCCCCGTCTGGCCCAACAGTGGCTGTGGACAGAGAAGGGAGGTAGTGGACAAGGAGCCCAGCACAGACACCAGCATAGAGTCGCACCTCTCCATACACCCACACCCACCATCAAGGACTACCCAGTGGGATGGAAAAGCCCCAGCAAATGGCACAGCCCCTCCCTCTTCCGAGGCACAAGAGCTATGACCAGTCACAATATCACCCAGGCGGTGCAATCCCAGTACTTGGGAGGCAAAGGCAGGTGGAGCTCTATGAGTTCGAGGCCAGCCTGGTCTATAGAGCAAGTTCCAGGACAGCCAAGGCTATACAGAGAAACTCTGTCTCAAACAAAACAAAACAAAAACAAACAAAAAACACCAACCAACCAACCAAACAAAAACAAACAAAAAACCCCAAACACACCCAAGTCTAGGTAAACACACAAGCCAAGAACAGGGCCCTCTAACCTCTCTGTGCTCACTCACCTTATTGTAGTACTTGAGGTGTACTGTGTGCCACTGGCCATCACTGACCCCTCCAGGCACAAATGGAGACACAGTGGTAGTTGACTCCCCTAGAGAAAGGACCGGGTAAGCTGGTCACAGGAAGAGAGTTGGGAGTGGCAGAGATGTGGGCATGTCTAGGGATGGGGGTCAGGTCCAGGTTGGACTGGGAGAGAAAGTATGTGACTTGAGGTCAGGGGTTGGGAGACCTGAGACCTTAGGAGATGCGCAAGGACGTGAGGCGTCGGGCTCACCTGCAGAGAAGGTGAGCTGGACCTGCTCCTGGATCACCTCGAGAGCCACGAAGTCATGTTTCTCATTGAAGCGCCCATTGTACAGCAGGAGCCCATCTCGTTCCTTGGTAGCAAATCTGTACAGGGGGTTGGGCAAGGATTGGGGCACCCACTTGTATGCTAGCACCCCACCCATCCAAGCAACACCAAAGCTGACACTTTGGCCAAGGTTATGGAGTCAGAATGCAGATGATGAGCCCAACAAAGAACCCTGGCATGCTGGCTCCCCATCCTCAAGGGCTGGGGAAGGGTGCCAGGCAGCTCCTGAGAGTGAGGACAGCCCGCTGG
Source organism: Peromyscus californicus insignis (assembly GCF_007827085.1). Classification (NCBI taxonomy): domain Eukaryota; kingdom Metazoa; phylum Chordata; class Mammalia; order Rodentia; family Cricetidae; genus Peromyscus; species Peromyscus californicus. The sequence goes on from NW_026294617.1 coordinate 86,549,071, forward strand.
CAAAGCATAGAGGTCACCCCAAGTGCTCTGTCAACAGCTGCTTAGTACTTTCACTGCCTGCTCTGCTACCCCACCTCCCAGGAGGTACCCCACATGCTCACAGTGCCCTGCCACCCCGGGGCCTGCTCACTCACGAGAGGGCCAGGCTGAAGTGGAAGCGTTGGCGCAGCCCACGGAAGGTGATGAAGGAGCGGGCAGGGAAGCTGCGTGTGGTCACCTGGCAGAAGGGTTTCTCAAAGTCCCCGGACGGGCAGTCACATTTGAAACCTCCCACCAACAGGTTGACACAGGTACCCCCATTCTTGCAGACACCTGGAGTGCAGCGGCCTGAGCGGGCACTCACTTCACAGTGCTCACCTGGGGAAAAAGGACAAGCAGGGTGAGACCCTGAGAAGGCAACTGGGGGTCCCGCTACTATGGTTTCAATATGACCCCCTAAAGAGCTCATATGGTAAAGGCTTGGTCCTGGCTGATGGGGCTGTTTTAGAAAGTACTGGGAACATCAGGAGAAGGAGTATAGCTGGATGAAGTAGGTCACTGGAGGGATGCCATAAAAGGCTAGATCTTGTCCCAGGCCCCTTCTCACCTGGGCGAGCTGCTTTGCTCTACCCCACACTCCTGCCACCATGATGTTCTGCCTCTCTGACTCGCTTATAGCAAAGGAGCCAGCCCCTAGAACTGAGACTGCAGAGACCGTGAGACAAAATTAACCTTGCTTTAAATTGTTTCTCTTGGATATAGCCAGTGGCAGAAGTCTAATACATCCCTGGTGATGTCTCCCGTGACCCCTCCCAGACTCTCACAAGCATTCCCCCTTCCTCTTGCACGGCTTCCTCTCCGGAATCCACCATCCATCCACCGGCGTCTCAGGTGTTCTTATTGGCCCCTCAGAGCGCTCTCACTACAGTTCCAACATACGCCCTGTTGCAAGCTCCCTGAAGCTCTCCAGCCCTTCCCCACACTTGTCAGGGGCCCTGGTCCCACGGCTCTGGCCCCTGCAGAGGCAAATGCCTAGAAAGGAAGGACCTGGAGAACAGGCTGGGGGCTGAGGCAGCCCCCACGCTTCCGCCTTTCCCGCTGCTGGAGCTTTTGTTCCTGTCAGGTACGGAGATCAGTTTTCTTCCCTAGAGATGTGACCAGCTCTCCACTTCTATTGGAGTGATGGGTCGGGGTCCGTGGTGTGAAGTAAGTCGGGGCCTCTCTATGAACAGAACTTTGGGTCTGAACTAAGGCTCCCTATGCACTCACACAATGCTGAGAGAGTGGGGCCTGAGCCTGAGGACAGATGAGGAATCAGAGGGGTGAAAATTCAGACATCAGATGGGAAAACCCACTCCCTTCTCTCCCTCCCCATTCTGATTCTAGAGATAGGTTCTCAGTTCCTGTGCCTAGTGACTGGCTCTTGTTTCCATGGAAACTGTTATTCGCCTACTCTAAGCCCCCTTCCCCATCCTCCCGGACAAAGACTCCCCTCCCTTCTCCCAAACTCACCCTCCCCTCTCCCCGCACCTCCCAGCAGCAGCACAGAAGAGTCAAGTCTGGCGAGTTCTGGGCAGGCGGATACAGCAGGAGGCACTGAGTCTGCCTACGCTACCAGCAGAGCCAGGGAGCCAGCTGCTGGAGGACCTGAGGCCTGGGAGTCCGGGAGGGAAAAGGAGCAAGTGTGTGGAGGAGCAGCAGAGCCTACGGGAGGGGCAGGGTGTGAAGAGACCCGCAGCCACCGGCCACTAGGGAGGCAGAAATGGAGCCGTTCTGTTCAGGGCTACACAGTACAGCGTCCTGGAACTCCCATGCCTCCAAACCCCAGCTCCTGGTGCCTTCCTCCAGTGCCTGGGTGGGGAAAGTCTGGCTGCAAGTTAATGAAGGGATTCACTCAGCAGTGTGAAGTCCTGGTCCTAGGCCAGCAACACCTTTAACTGGATCAAATCACCTCACCTCAACACTTAAAACAAAAGCCAACACTTTCCACAAGCCAGCTTTCTCCCCGCGTCAGATTATTTACATGAGCCCTCACAAGCAACTTTTGACCTAAATAAATTAGTTATCTCCATCTTAAATACTGTGGGAAGAGGAGCTAAGTAACTCTCGTTTTCACACCATTAGTGGCAAAGCTGGAACACAAACCCAGGTGCAGGACTGACCTCAATTACACAGTCTCGGTGGGTATGTGTGCGGGCGTGCATGTGCCGGGGTGCGGGTGGGGGTGTGGGCTTGCACAGTGAGCAGAAGGCGCCTCATTCTGACTTCCTAAGCAGGCGGTTGTCAAATCTAAGAGTGCCCGGTGCAGCTGGGGTTTATACTCTCGGAAGGAACGAGGCAGCCCCATCATTAGCCTAATTTGTGCTTGGACCAGAGCGTCGTAGGCCCTGCAGGGCTGCCCCCATGCTGGCTGCCCTCATGGTCCCTGCCCTGGGCTCACCCGTATAGCCATCGCCGCAGAGGCAGGTGTAACCGCCCTCTCGGCTGCGGCAGTGCCCGTGGGGTCCACAAGGCCTGGAGTAACAGAGGTCCACTTCAGTCTCACAGTAGTCGCCCGTGAAGCCAGGTGGGCAGCGACAGCGCAGGCCCCCGACAGGGTGGATGGGACGGAAGAGCACGGACGAGGAGGCGATGAAGGGTGCGGAGGAGTCGAAGCGCAGCACGGACACACAGCGCATGTAATTCTCGCAGGGCTCGCGCAGGCAGATGTTGTCGTCGAAGGGCAGCACGCGCTGTGCCGAGATGGCGGTGAGCAGGCTGCGGTTGAGATACAGGCGCTCCTGCAGGTCCTCTGAAGGCAGGAAGGGTGGCCCACCGCCAGGTCCTGGGGGCTGGCCCACTGACAGGCTCACGTTGAGGATGTGGCCACCTGGGGCATCAGTATCCCTTTGCACGTTGAAGACCACCACGTGGTCTGGAGGTGTGGCCAGTGTGGCTGCCACAGCCTGGATGAAGAGTCCCAGCAGTGGTGACAGAAAGCGCTCTGGGGACATGTCTTCCAAGCGCAGTGTGATGCTGTGTGTGAGCATCTCATCTGTGATGATGGTGACACGGAGTGAGCACTGGGCTGTCACACTGTGGACACCATCTGAAGAGAAGCAACATGGATCAACATTAGGCTTGAGGTAGACAGAGTAGACGTGCCAAGCCACAGAAGTGCCAAGCCACAGACCCTGGCTTTGAGCAGAGGAAGGAATAAGTTTGTATGACAGACCCAGAGGAGGAGTCAAGAAAAGGGAGCAAGGAGGAGGGAGCACCAGGAGCAAGAGGGAGTACCAGGAAGAAGGAACATCATGAGGAAGGAGTACCAGGAGGAGGGAGCATCAGGAGGAGGAAGCATCAGGAGGAGAGAGGAGGGAGCACCAGGAGGAGGGAGCATCAGGAGGAGGGAATGTCATGAGGAAAGAGTACCAGGAGGAGGGAGTACCAGGAGGAGGGAGCATCAGGAGGAGGGAGTACCAGGAGGAGGAAGCATCAGGAGGAGGGAGCATCAGGAGGAGAGAGGAGGGAGCACCAGGAGGAGGGAGCACCAGGAGGAGGGAGCATCAGGAGGAGAGAGTACTGAGAAGAGGGATTGCTAGGAGGAGGGAGCCTCAGGAATAGAGGGCGCGCAAATAGGCTAAAATCCAGCCCACACCCTACAAGGTACCCAAGAAAACCTTTTTCTAGATGGCATAAAGTTGGCTAGTGAGATGTGTTGCTTGTGGGCAAGTCACTCCTTGAGGGTCACCCCATATGTGCTTAAGAAAATGATTTTTCAAAACCGTTCTCTGCATATTTTCCCAATACTCTCTGGCATGATGCATGAACTGCCTTCCCGTGTTTGTGCCTTTTACCCTACTCAGTATTAGCCCTGTCCCCTGAGACCGGTCTCTGGGTTCTCTCCCAAAACTGTGTTTTGTCCCTTGCTTACTTTTCTAGAGGGCCCAGAGTACCATGAGAGACTCCCACACCTTACTCTGTACATCTCAATTCTGCTATAACCCTGCCTCTCAACATGCTGTAGCAGCTTGGGCGTGGAAGACGAATTGGGTCAGTGGGCCATCAGGTCCCCCTTGCACTCAGCCCCATGACTGACTGCTTCCATGCAAGCCTGCTATCCCCATGGCAACACCTCTCACACAAAGCCTTCTTCCCACCCAACTCTGGGTTGTCTGGGGGACCCCACCCCGGGAAATCCAGCTGAGCCACCTTAACCAGTGAGGGCACCACCCCCTGCTCCAAGCTGGAGAAAGGAAGGGTAAGTGGGGGGGTGGGGAATCTGAGCAGAAGTAGAAGAGCCGGGGCAGCTTCCAACCTGAGACCCACTGGGCTGGTCTCTCCTCTGGCACTTGGGCCTCTTAGTTACTCATCACCGACTTGGCTTACCAAGTTGTACCCAGAGGTCTGCCTGCCATACCCCCGGGGCAGAACACTCACTTATAAGCAGCTAAGTACTAACACATCCCCTGTGTCTCACCCCACCCACACACCCTGAGCTCAGAAGGGCCATACACAACTGAATGTGCATACACATGGGAATGGACTTTGTTTCGATTACAAATGAAAACTGGGCTGCAGAGAAAGGGACATGGGTTGGAAGAGTTACAGGGGCTTTCCTATTTATTACAATGCCTTACACAAAGTGCGTCGTGTTCAATAAAAACTAAGATGCTGATGAGAATCCCTGGGACATAAAAGTGTCTTGAAAACACAGCAGCAAGCTGGCGGTGGTGGCACATGCTCAATCCCAGCCCTCGGGAGGCAGAGGCAGGTGGATCTCTGTGAGTTTGAGGCCCGCCTGGTCTACAGAACAAGTTCCAGGACAGACACCAAAGCTACACAGAGAAACCCTGTCTTGAAAAAAAAAAAAAAATCAAGAAAAAAAAAAAAAAGAAAACATGGCAGCAGACACTCCAATCAGATGCCAAAAATTGCACCCAGCTGGGATGGAGCTGGAGCCAGTGTTGCTGGGGCAGAAGTAGGAAAGACATATGGAACTCTATTTCGTACATGTCACACTTCCTTCAGGCGGCTGCTACCTCGGGGAGTTAGTTGAGCCCGGGCAGACATCCACCTCAGCTATGCCCTGGGCCCACCGCCTCCCCGCCCTCCAGCCTCATCGCTGTGATCTCTTGCTGTCACTAAAAAGCCTGCTGCCATGCCACAGTTCACCTCTGCCCTCCTGCTTTGCCCAGGGTACCAAGACAACAGCCCACAGTCCTCCAAGCCCTCTAGCCTGCCCCTAGGTCCCCATGAAGATCAGATTCCTTTGCCTCCTGGCAGAAGCCTGCACTGGGGCCCAGGGCTGAGCAGGCGCTGATGTCACAGCCCAGTGTTTTCTGAATGGGAAGTTCCTCCAGACGAGAGCAACACAGGCCTCTCCATGGTGCTCCTGGACCATTGAGCGAGAGAAGCTCTGCCATCCCCTGGCCCTGGGAACCAACACTCCTGCGTGTCCTCTCCACCAACCCAGGCCTGTCTGTGGCCCTCTCTGCATGCTTCTGTTGATCCCATCTGGCCCACCATCTGTGGCCACCTGCCCCTCTGTTATTGTCCCCACCCCAGCAACCAAGCCATTGCTCTTCCTCCTTGCTCTTTGTCCTTCTTTCCTGCCTTGTCCTGGGTCTCCCCTCAGGTGCAAAGGCAGGTTGGGAATAGAAGTGGCCAGTGCGCTGCCTGAGTCGTTTCAGACAGAAGAGCTGGGGTAGGCTCTGACCCAGGAAATACCACCTGGGTCTAGGCCTCTGCCAGCTGCACCTGGGGAGGATTCCAGAACCAGACTCCCCAGCCTTTCCTCTTCTGGCAGAAGCTCTGCTGTCTGGAGGTGAGCAGGCCTGGGGCAGGTTCTCCGGTGTGTCTGAAGAAGGCAGCAGCAGCCTGGACCATTTCGGGCTGCAGGGAGCCACGGAGCCCAGGCTGGGGCAGCTGCAGCCACGGGGAAGAAGGGAAGAGAGATCCAAACACAGAGACCAACAGGGAAAACAAAAGACCCTAGGAAAAGAGCCAGCAATGGAGGAGACGGGGAGAAGGAAGGAAAGCAACGGAGCTGGGGAGGTGACAGACAGGCAGTGCCGGAGGGTCCCCACGGGCAGGGTGGGAGGGAAGGACGGGACAAAGAACCAGAGAAGGAAGACAAAGCGGCAGTGGGCGTTAGTTCCCCTCACCCAGCCTCCTGAACTTTGGGGTTGCCTTGGTGACTGCCTCGAAGGGTCAGGGCCCATGGGGGAGGGGGGCAAGGGCAAAAAGAGACCAGCCACAGTGGCACTAGGTGCTGCCCCAGCTTCCCCTCTAGCCTGGAGGGTTGTGGACTTGGACTGTGTGCCTTGGTAGGGAAGCAAAGCTAAGTGGGGCCGGCCTCCACACTGGCCCCGGATGTCTAGCCAGATTCACTCCAGAAGGCTCTGGGTGGAGGGCAGGAGGGAGAGGCCCTTCTTCTGCCTCCAGTGCCAGGCACAGATGGGGGTGCTCCTAGCGCCCTCCTCCTAGAGGGGAACTGAAGCCTCAGGTGGCCCGAAGCCTGATCCATATAGGCTTTGAGAGCTCCTTCTCCCGGGTCCTTGCAGCCACCTGAGGGGTGGGACCAGGAAGTGTCTGTCCAGCCAGAAGTATGAGCAGGAAGGGGTCTGAGGCCATCTTCCCTTCCCTGATGTGTGGAAACTGCCTGGAGTGGAGCATCTGTGCTCACCCCTGGGAAAATCGCTAACAGTCTCTTCCTCCTTCACCCCGAGTCCCAACTCCCAGACTCAGGAAGGCACTTGGCTACTGAGTCTGCCTCACCCCCACCTTACTTCTCAGCCCCAGAACTGACAGTAAGGATGAAATACTGTCACCCAGTCCTGCTTGTCTTCTCCAAGTCCTGCTGTCTGGGGTGTCTGCAGGCTGAGCGCTTGGGCAAGCAGCAGGAATGCCCAGTCTGGGTTCCGGCCAGGCTCCCACGCCCCTAGAATTCTGTTCTCTCCCCACCAGATCAGGACCCCGGAGTCTGCCCTCAACGCTCAGTGGTCCTGGTACAATCTAATCCCCATGCCTGTTTTCTTGAAACTAGGCCTTCATGGTCAGCAAGGAAGGCCTAGCATCCCAAGAACAGCCCATGGGGAGTCTTGGGGCCAAGAAGGTCCATCTGCCCTGGCTTCACCACAGCCCCTCCCCAAACCAAGCCAGATCTCAACCAAGAACTCAGGACAGTGAGGTCTGTTTGGGCAGAGACAATGAGCCCCTGGCTTTACTTCCTGCCTGGAGCTCTGAAGGGGCAGCCAAGCCAGGCCCTTTCTTCCTGGAGGGTAAAGAACCCTCTAGACAAAGCCATGTCAGCCGATTCTGCAGCTCTGCTGAGAGACAGAGGGGGAGAGAAGAGGACAGCAGGGTCCTGACCCCTTGGAGGAACCCTGTGTCCCTGTAGCCCTCTGACCTGCCAAAGGCTGTGTGAGATCACAGGGCCACCCTAACGAGGGTGACAGGGGTGCCGAGGGGCCAACCTGCCTCCCCTCTCCCAGCCAAGGTCTTCCCTCCCCCTCCCCCAGCTCGGTTAGCCTTCCAGTCTTCCATGCACCTTTTTTTTTTTTTTTTCCACAATTCTTGGCATCCATAGTCAGGGCAGTCTCACAACACTTCCCCCACCACGTCACAGTCTGGTAGGCAGGGGGCAGCCAACCAAAGCAGCCCGGCCCAGCCTGGGGCAGCAGGCGGGGCCTGCGCCAGCTGCCAGGATTCCTGGGGTTTCTTCTCAGCCTGGTTCCTGATCTCTCAACCTCTGGGCTCTCCACCTGGTAGAGTTGGGTCACCAGCTCCTCCTTGGATGACACTCCACCTCCAGTGGCTGTCCAGGCCGCTCCCAAGGACTATTCCCACCCCAACACCACTGGGCACTTCCTTACCTGACACCAACACACTCATGATGGCTTCCAGGGGCCGGTTGTTGTCCAGCGCCCGGCTCAGTCTCAGCTCTCCTGTGGTCGCATTGAGTAGCACCAGGCTGAGTTCATTTCCTCGCTCAAAGCTGTATGTCAGGCTGTCTGAGATGTCAGGGTCATGGGCAGGCACGCGGCCTATAGCACCCCCAGGGAAGCTACTTGAGCGGTTTGTGACATAGTTGTTGAAAAGAATCTCAAAGTTGCCCAGCACTGGTGGATTGTCATTGCGGTCAAGGAGGCGGACATGGACGGTAGCCCTGCTTACCAAGGGAGCGGATGTAGCCTGGATGACCAGGATATATTCAGGACGGTCCTCATAGTCCAAATCCACCAGGGCAGTCAGCTCCCCCGAGAAGATGTCCAGCTGAAAGACCTCGGGGATGTTGCCCTCTACAATCTGGTACATGATCTGTGCATTGGTCCCTTCATCTGGGTCAGTGGCTGTGACCCGGGCCACGGCCAGCCCAATGGGGCTGTTCTCTTCCACAAACACATCAAACTCATCTTGCTCAAAGACAGGGGGGTTGTCATTCACATCCAACACAGTGACTGTCACTTCCATGGGTGTGCGGGCTGGCGGCATCCCCTTGTCCACCGCATAGGCTCGTAAGATGTACTGGGCCACATTCTCACGATCCAGCCTCCGCAGGGTCCGCACAATGCCCGATGTTGACTCCACAATGAAGTCACCGTCTCCATCATCCCCTCCTTGAAAGGTGTAGAAAACCCTGCCATTAAGACCGGAGTCGCGATCAGTGGCCGAGATCTGCAGGACACTGGTGAAGGGTGGCACGTCCTCATAGACACTCCCCTGGTAGGAATCCCGCAGGAACTGGGGGGCATTGTCATTGACATCATTCACCAGGATCTCCAGGTAGGTGGTGTCAGACTTCTGAGGAATGCCATTGTCCCGAGCAGTGATGGCCAGGGTATAAGACACCTGGTCCTCGTAGTCCAGCTCAGCCTGGGTGGTGACAGCCCCGGTGTCCGCATCAATTCGGAACTGGGGAATGCTGTCCTCCATAAAATAGGTGATTCGGGCATTCTCACCCATGTCCTCGTCTGTGGCACTGATCAGTACCACGGTGGTGCCTGCTGGTCGGTCTTCATTAACATTTACCGTATAGTGGGAGCTCTGGAAGACGGGGCGATGGGTGTTGGCATCAGTGACGTTCACCACGATCTGAGCTGTGTCCTGCCTCGTGCCGTCAGAGGCAGTCACCGCCAGCACATACTGCCGCTCAAGTTTGTAGTCCAGCGGTAAGGCGAGGGAAACCAGTCCCCCTCCGCTCTGGCTGGTGATAGAGAAGCGGTTCCGGGTGTTGCCACTGGTGATCTGGTAGGTGATGACACTGTGAGCGTCACGATCCACGGCGGACACCGTCACCACACTGGTGCCCACAGCTGCATCCTCGTTGAGCCGTACTGTGTACTCTGGCTGGGTAAAGGTCGGGTTGTTGTCATTGACATCCAAGATGGTTACGCTGACACTGGCTGAGGCGGTGAGTGCTGGGGTGCCATGGTCTCGGGCTTCTACACCAAAGCTGTAGAAATCAACCTCTTCCCGGTCCAGCTCTGCGGCCACAGAGATCCAGCCCGTGCCATTGTTGATGGTGAAGGGGAAGTCATGCCCAACTCCAGCCAGGCTATACTCCAGGCGGGCATTGTCTCCAGCATCAGCATCAATGGCCTGGACATGCAGAACTAGGTAGCCTAAAGGGACGCTCTCCAGGACAGTGGCCTGGAAAGGGGTGCTGACAAAGATGGGGGCGTTGTCATTGATGTCCAGGACTTGCACCGTTACTAGACCAGAGACGTTGGAAAGCGGAGGCCGGCCACCATCCTGAGCCCGTATCCGTAGTGTGTATTCTTTGGTTGTCTCGTAGTCAAGCGGGCTGACCACATCCAGGGCCCCCGTCTGAGCATCCAGGTAGAACTGTCCCCGAGCATTGCCACTCATGATGCTATAGTGCACCAGGGCATTGCTGCCCTTGTCTCTATCCGAGGCTGTGACGCGGAGAACTGGGGCTCCTGGGGTCACATCCTCCCGCACCTGGACCACATAGCGCTTCTCACTAAACTGGGGTGCATTGTCGTTATCGTCTTCCACGGACAGGAAAACAGCAGCCGTGGAACTCCGTGGGCCTGGCTCCCGGCCCTGGTCACTCGCCTCCACTGTCAATTTGTAGGATTCCACCTCTTCCCGATCCACAGGGCCCCGGGTTCGGATCACCCCAGAGCGAGGATCGATCTCAAAGACTTCTGAGGGGCTGCCTCCAGCCCCCTCCAGCAGGCGGTACAGAATGTTGGCGTTAGGAGGGGCATCGCCGTCGGTGGCCCTGACTGTAAGCACCTCATAGCCAACCTCCAGGTTCTCCCTGAGGCTCTCCTTGTATTCTTGCTGCTCAAATACAGGGTCATGATCATTGGTGTCAGTCACTAAGATGGTAAGTGTGGCCAAGGCACTCCGTCGGGGCATACCATGATCCTGTGCAGTGACCCTGAAGACGTGGGTGCTTTTGGTCTCACGATCCAGCTCCTCAGCTGTGGTGACTGTACCAGTGACTGGGTCCAAGGAGAAGAAATGATTGGAGCGGCTATCGAAGAGGGCATCCATGGTGTACTCAAGTCGACCTGCCTCACCCTCATCTGGATCAATGGCTCTTAAGGACGCAACAGAGGTACCAGCTGGCTGGTTTTCAGGCACTGTGGCCTGGTAGCTGGGAGGCTGGAACTGGGGGGCTGTATTCACATTCCTTTTCCTGCGCCCACCCATAGATTCCTCTGGTAATCCTTCCGCAGCCCTGAGCCCTGGGGCCTGTGCCAGCTTGCAAGACTGGCATCTGAGTCGTGGGGCCTTTAAGCAAGGGTGCTCTTGAGGCAGGGTCAGCTTGCCTTGTGGGGAAAGGTGTCCTCCAATACCCAGGAGACGACAGCTCCAGGGGCAGCTTTCAGGGGATGGCGGAAGAGGGATATGGGCCCCTGATTCTGGACACCAGACCCTCAGGCCATCGTGGTGGGGGACCAGGTGGCCAGTCAGCTCAATACCCGAATCTCTGCAGCGGCTGGTGTAGAGCCAGAGGTTCGAAGCGGAGGCTGGGCAGAGCCAGCCCACGGGGGCGCAGGCCCCAGAGGAGCCGCGTCCCCCGGACCCCAGAGAACGACAGGGCCCCACTTGATCTCCCAGTAGTGGCGACGGCGGCAGCAGCAGCAGCAGCAGTAGCAGCGGCAGCAGCGGCGTTGGGAGGGGGGCGCTGGCAGCCCGGCTCCGCATCTCTCCCTGTTCCCGGCCAGCCGGGTCAACAGCCGCGGCGGCTCTTCCTCCGGCTCCTGCCGGCCCCGCCGCGCCTCATGCCCGGGCCGGGGCGCCGGTCCCCGGGGGCCACCTGTGCGTCCCGCAGGGCCTGCACCTAGATGGCTCGGCGGGGCCGCGCGCTGAGCCCCGACGATGCGCCGGGCTACACCACTCTCGAAGCCCGGCCCGCTCCCGAGTCACCGCGACCACTGCGGGCTCGCGCGCGCGGCGCCTCCACCTGCGCTCTGGGCGCTCGCCACCTGCGCCCGCGGGCCGCGAGGACCCCTGGCTCTGCCGGGTTCCCCGGTTCCCGAGACCTAGGGTGTCCCCTCTGCCCGCGTGAGATCGCCCACCTGCGCCGACGAAGCCGCACGCTCCGGCCCGGGCCTGGCTGCCCACGACCGCCCTGCGCCACCCTCTCGTGCCCCGCGTCCTCGCCGCGGCTGCTGCTGATCGCCGCGGTCCCGGGCCCAGACCCGCGTTCCCTCGCCTCCCCGGCGGGCGGGCAAGCTCTGCAGAGCGGCGGCGGCGGCGGCGGCAGCGGCGGCGGCGGCTCATTACCATAGACCTGCTCGCGCCGCGGCCGTCTTAAAGCGGCGACGCCCAACGCGCCGGAGGAGGTGGGGCCCACCCAGCGCCCTCTTCTGCACAGATGCTCTAAGTAAGATTCCCGCCGCCGCTGGTAGCACTTTTCTTCCCAGCCCATCAGACATGCTTCTCGGCCAGTGTTGGATCCCTACCACAGCTTAAAGACGAATGAACCGTCAGAACCGTCAGAAGCCACACAGGGAATGATAACTCTACAGTTAGTGCTCTTTCCAAATATTCTGAAGGCTTTCGGGTATGTGGGGGTGGGGTGGGGGGTGGTGGATGACACACAAGGCAACTTTCCAGTCTTACCATACATGAGAACCTTCGTTGCTACCTCATCCTACAGGCCCCAGGTCAGACTGCACTAAAAAGGTTTCGCTCAACACTACAAAGTCTCTCCCAGATCCCGGAGGTTGTGATCTCACTTGGATGCCTCTGACAGACCGGTCCTCAAGTCTGTCTGTTTGTTTGTTTGTCTGTTTGAGACAGGGTTTCTCTCTGTAGTTTTGGTCCCTGTCCTGGAACTCACTCTCTAGCCCAGGCTGGCCTTGAACTCACAGAGATCTGCCTGCCTCTGCCTCACTGACAGTTGGAATTAAAGGCCTGTGCCACCACCACCTGGCCCAAATTCATTTTGATACATCTTGGGTACCACTTAGGCAGTTCAGGAGAGGTGAGCTAGAAGGTCCAGAACTGTAAATACACTAACACCACCAGATTCCAAGGCCCACGGTGAGTTGGTTCCAGAGACCCAGGCGAGACGGTTCAGCCAGTAAAGACTGCCGTGCAAAAATGAGGACCTGTTTGGACTCCCAACACCCACGTAACAAGGTGGGCACAGTCATGACTGCCTAAACATGAGCAGAATAAGGGCAACAACATGGACATGCCAATTGGATAGGAGAAAGACCAGGAGGCCTCAACCCTACACCAAGAACTACAGGCAAGTGAGGAATTCTGAGAGGGAGAAGTAGTCTTTCCCAGGGAAGAGTACCAGTTGTTTATTCAATACTAAATGGATAATTTGAAAACTACACACAAGTAACACTCACTATACAGATGGAGCAGGTAGTATTTGGGAATATATATGTGTATCTAAACACATATAACAATTAATGAAAAAAAGGCCATGAATTTGAAAGAGGGCAAGGAAGGGCATGTGGGAAGGTTTGAAGAGAGGAAAGAGAGGGAGAAAGGAGGTAATTATAGTCAAAGGCTGGGCACCGTACTCTACACCTGTCATCTCTGTCAAGGAGGCAGAGGCAGGAGGATCCTAAGGGCTTGTTGGCCAGCCAGTCTATCCTACTGAGGACCTGAAGGTTCATTCGATTCTGTCTCAAAAATACCAAATATCAACTGCTATACTCCATAGGCAAGCGCACATACAGACACACACACAAACAAACAAATAAAAGGTCTAAGTTGAGGCTGGTGGCTCAAGCCTGTAATCCCAGCACTTGGGAAGCAGAAGCAGGTAGACCAGGACTTGGAGGTCATCCTTGGCTATGTATTGAGGCTGTATGAGATCCTGTCTCAAAAACAAGAACAAAAGTGTATTTGGCAGGCTGCGGATATAGCTCAGTACTTGCCTGACTAAACAAAGCTCTAGATTCTACCCACTGGGCTGAGTGGGTAGGACAGGTTATAGTGGAAGATCTTTCTTTAAAAACTTTTAGGGGCTGGAGAGATGGCTCAGTGGTTAAGAGCACTGGCTGTCCTTCCAGAGGACCCGGGCTCAGTCCCCAGCACACACACATGGTGGCTCATTACCAGCTGTAACTTTAGTCCCGGGGGATCCGATGCCCTCTTCTGACCTGCATAGGCATGGTACAGAGCACATACAGACAAAATAACCCTATACATAAAAAAAATAAATAAATAAAATTTGTAGCCAGGCATGGTAGCACACAGCTTTAATCCCAGCACTCACCTGGGAGGTAAAGGCAGGTAGATTTTTGTGAGTTTGACGCCAGCCGAGGCTGCATAGTGAAACCCTAGCTAAAAATTAACTAATTAATTAAAATTTGTTATATTACATGTATGTTCGATGTTCTAAAATTTCTTACTAATTTGTTTTATTACATGTGTGTGATTTTTTTTAAAAAAAATTTTTTTGTTTGTTTGTTTTTTAGGCAGAGTCTCACTATGTAGCCTTAAACTCACAGAGACCAGCCTCCCTCTGCCCCTGAGGATTAAAGGCATGTGCCATAACCAGATGCAACTTTTGAGAATTGTTTCTTTTCTTCCATGGAGGGTCCCAGGGCTTGAGCCCAGGCTGTCAGGCTCGTACAGAGAATGCTCTCACCCGCTGACCCAGCTCTGTGGCCCAAGTCTTCAGATATAAAGCAGAAGAATGGAACGCCTAGGATGAGTATGGAGTCGGTGTCTTGCCCCTTCTCCTGTCCTCCAGCCAAGAATCCCTGGGCTGCCCTGAGGAACTTCAGGATCCTTAGGATCTATTTTAAAAATCATTGGATCAGATGCTCTCTTCCATTGTTGCCTCTGGTCACAGCAGGGCCACTTTCAGTTCGTCACAGTAAAGGACTCCCCACCTTTGCTCTAGATCAGAGAACCCCCATGTGGCCTCACAGCCATGCCCAAAATGACAAGCCAGTTTTTCTTTCTCTGCAGGGGAATATAAAAGTAGCTGGGCAGAAGGGTTATGTGAGCCTATTTTCCGGGTAGTGGTGGGTGGGCAGGGTTGGAGGAGGACCCCTGGTTGCTGGAGTGACTTACAATCTGACCCAAGATGAACGTCCTTCCTCTGGACAAAGTCACTCCAGATAGAGGGGTGGCATAAGTGGTCTCCACAGGGCTAGGCCTCTCCTGACTTCCTCAGATGCTATGGTTTGGGAGGATCCAGGGATTGTGTGGGCATTTTGCTCTTCATTTAATAGCCATGTGGTGCAGAGAATGCTTGGAAATTATACTGTCTGTTAATTATCCTTTGAATTGGGGTTGGGTAATGAGACTCGTTTTTGATGAAGGCCCAAGCCAACGCATGCAGAAACTGTAGCTCTTCCTTCATCTGGCTCCCTGTGCAACTGAAATGAGCCTTCTGGGTAGAGGAAAGAGCAACTTTGACTCTGGAATGTGGCCATGGTTCTGAAACCCAGCCAGGAGGCCAGGGCTGCCAGGGAAGGCTCGGGCCTCCAGATCCTCCTCCAAGCAAGTGGCCTTTCTGCTCAAGGTAGACAGGCTGGGGGTGTGTAGGGAACCCTCTTTCATCTCCAGACACAGTCGGCAAATAGTACTTAATCTCCTCCCAGCTTCACCCCCTTAGGGGGACAGACAGTTGCCTCCTCTCTCATCCCCTCAGCTTTTTCCACCTCCCTGGAACAGGAGGGAAAATTCTAGTCTTACATGCATCACTGGGAGACTCGAAAAGGGGTGACCCTGGTGTTGAGCCCCTGGAGGAGCTGCTTGCTTTATAGAACTTTTCAGCTATAAGGAACCTTGGGTCTCTCTCCTACCTGTTCCTACCCCAGGTCCAACAAAGTCTTACAGACTTAAGGGAATATACTGTATGCTTGTAAGATCAGCTGCTTTGGAGGCTCAGGTAGGATGCTCAGGCAGAAGAATCGGAGTCCCAGGTCAGCCCATACAATATAGCTACACTAAAAAGGGTGTGTGTGGGTGGTGGTGGTGGGGATGTATTACTGTATTGGAGACTAGTCTCTAGAACTATGGCAAGTACACACTGGGGTAAGGTATGGCCCTGGCTCTAATGTAATTTAGGCAGGATGTTTCTGAAGCAGCCGGGACAGGGAGTTAAGCGGGTAAAACGCTGGCCTTGCAAGCACGAAGGCTTGGTTTCCATCCCAGGACCCACATGAAAAACAACTAAGTGTCGGTCTGTTTACTCTTGCGCTCCCAATGCTGGGAAGGTGGAAACTGGCAGATCTAATCAGCAACTTGAAAAGCTTGAACCTGTGGAAGGGACAGCTGGGCTGTTTTCTGACTACTGTGTGCACGTGTGTGTGTGAGGAGGCATAGGCACACGCGCGCGCGCACACACGCACGCACTAAGAATAAAACATTTTTACAAATTAGTTCTTGAGAGTGACCTGGGATGTGAAAGTGGTGGGGGTGAACACTGGGGTCAAAGGTTTAAGTGAGGATGGGGGGAGGGGACAGATGAGAAGAGAGGGTGGGGCATGGGTTAACCCAAACCCTTATGGAAACCTACTAAGCTACTAGAAAATTAAATGAAACCTAATTTAATTAGAGAAATGTGTATGTGGGCTGGAGAGATGGCTCAGCAGTTAAGAGCACTGGCTGCTCTTCCAGAGATCTTGAGTTCAATTCCCAGCACCCACAGGGTGATGCACAGCCATCTGTAATGGGATCTGATGCCCTCTTCTGTCATGCAGGCAGACAGAGCATTCATGTACATAAAATAGTAAATAAATCAATCTTTTCTAAAAATAGAAAGAAAGGTGTGTTTGTGCATATTAAGGCGGAGTTTGAACACAGTACCCTGCATGGGTAATAACATGTCATTAAATAACCTTTTCCGTGCCAGGTGTGGTATACCTCTCTCTGTGGGTTATTGGTCAGGAAGGCCATAGTTTCCCCAAACAACTCAGGCTCTTGCCATGGCTCTTGGTTGCCCACCAGAAGTAGATGGTAAGACCCTATTGTTGCTGGCGCACGCCTTTAATCCCAGCACTAGGGAGGCAGAGACAGACAGATCTCTATGAGGCCAACCTGGTCTACATAGTGAGCCAGCCAAGGCTATACAGTGAGATCTGTTTCAAAATAAAAAGCCAACAAAAATGGAAAGACCCTGTTGCTGAGGACACAGCACACTTCGGCTGCAGGACGCAGAGGATTCTGGCTGGAACTGACCTACCTGAAAACTTCTTCCCTGCTGGCTAGCTTTCATAGTGCCAGAAGGTGCTGTACAGGCCACTGGGGGAGAAAGGCCAGTGGTCTTACTCAGCAATAAAGCCTGAACACTACAATATTGATCTGCCAGGCAAGATGTAGTCACTGGCAAACAGTGGCATGAAAGTTATGGGGTAATCAACTCATTTCTGACTGGAGTTGAGGCCCCTTCCACACTAGCAAATTCATACCGGGTACTGTAAAACTGGTCAAAAGCCCACAACTGGGAAGGACATAGGCCCAAGGGGAACCTACTACTTGTTTTGCTAAATGGTCACATTGTTAGCTGCCTTCTAAACATTCATGTTTATATCTGTGGGTTAGTGCTGCTCTCAACTTTGGCTAGAGAAGTTTCTCCAGAGTTAATTCATCCAGAGACTCATAACTGGCCAAACTGCTAAAATAAATCACTATTGAGTGCTCAACCTTAAATGGGATGTCTATACCACCCAAGGCTCAGGGAACGATGCCAAAGAGAGGGCAGAAAGAATGTAAGAGCCAGAGAACGGGGGACAAGGGTGTGGTGGCACATACCTTCGATCCCAGTATTCTGTGTTCAGGTCAACATGGTCTACAGAGCAAGTTCCAGGCTAGCCAGAGCTGCACAATGAAACCCTGTCTCAAAAACAAACAAGCAAAATAAAACACACACCAAGAGCTGGGGACGTCCCTCAATGGGTAGAATGCTTGTCTAGCATGCCTGAAGCCCTGGTTTAGTCCACAGCACTGCATAAACTGGGCTCAGCACTCAGGGGATAGAGGCAGGAGGATCAGAAAGTTCAAGGTCATCCTTGAAAGATCAGAACCTCAAGATCAGCCTTGGCTGCATAGGGAGTTTAGGGCTAGCCTCGGATACACAAGAACTTCTCTTAAAAAAAAAAAAAAAAGGAGAAGAAAAAGTTAAAAGGATGCTATAAGAAACCCTTTCTCCCCAGGTTCAGTAACGGTTGACATTGCTTTATTTCTCACAACTTTTGGAGTACCTCTACTCAAGGCCCCTCCGCAGGCTGAACCTGAGATACACAGCCCTCTCCTTTCCCCTGCTCATCCACAGGGCCTCTGCCATGGCCAGGACCAGGAACAAGAATGAGAATTCCTAGGATGATCTCATACCCAGTCCAAGCCAAACTCCTAACTAACCTTTGAAGTTTCTGCTTTCAAACCAGATTTTTGTGCACACCATCTAGTTATATGCTGCTTTTTAACTTATTATTATGGGTATGTTTGGCATGTATCAAGTATTATGTGAGTATGGTGCATGTTTGCCATGATGTGCCTGTGGAGGTCAAAGGTCATCTTTCAAGAATCAGTTCTCTCATCTACCATGGGATCTGCAGCTCAACTCAGGTCACCATCGCTTGGCAAGCTTTACCCGCTGAGTCATCTTGCCAGCTCACAGGCCACTTTCCCTTTCTCTCTGTCTCTCTCTCTCTCTTTTAAATGATATAGTCCAGGCCTTTCCTTGTTAAGGTGCCACACTTTGGATTTATCTGTTTTTTCAAATTTTGTGAAACAGGGTCTCTCTACATAGCCTTGGCTGTTCTGGAACACACTATGTAGAGCAGGCTGGACTCGAACTCAGAGAGATCTACCTGGCCTCTGCATCCCAGGGTGCTGGGATTAAAGGTGTGAACCACCGTGCCCTCAAAGGATTTATCTGATTTAAGGACCCTTCATGGTGTCCTTCACAGAGAGTAACATTTCACACTGAAATCTGAGTATGCTGCTTTCCTTCTGAGAACCCTGCCCTGTTGCACACTGGAAAAAAACCAAAATCTTTAACAAAGCTCCATGGGAAGTGGCCTAGCCTCTCCCTACGCCTCAGTCTGTTCTGGACACCTGGGCCTCCTCCCAGATGCTGAACAGAGAAGTCTTAAGTGCCCCGTTCTTCATGTACAGCAATTTGCCATTACACAGGGTATGCACCTGTCAGTTTATTTGGTTCCTAGCTGTTATCCACAGACTAGGGAGAATGTGTCCCCAATCCCTAGCATCTAGCATGTGACCTGACACAAAGAAGACACTCAGTAAATATTAATCAAATGAATAAGTAAATGAATCAATAGGTGGACAGCACAGACGTCTGTCGGATGTTTCTTCATGCTTGGAACTTCCATCTTGAGCCTCAAAACTGCATTCTCATGGCCAGCTGTACCTAGGGACAGTAGGCCCAATGCCCCAACTGTTAGACTTTCAGTGGGGCTCAATTAGATGGCATGGATGCCTTCACCATGGCAGGTTCCAGCCACAGTGCCAGGGATACTTGTTAGCGATGGCTTAAAAAGCTAGCACTCTGAGGCTGGAGAGATGGCTCAGTGGTTAAGAGCACTGGCTGCTGCGCCGGGCGGTGGTGGCGCACGCCTTTAATCCCAGCACTCGGGAGGCAGAGCCGGGCGGATCTCTGTGAGTTCGAGGCCAGCCTGGTCTCCAAAGCGAGTTCCAGGAAAGGCGCAAAGCTACACAGAGAAACCCTGTCTCGAAAAACCAAAAAAAAAAAAAAAAAAAAGAGCACTGGCTGCTCTTCCAGAGGACCTGGGTTCAATTCCCAGCATCCACATGGTAGTTTACCAGTCTGTAACTCCAGCTCCAGGAGTTTCAACACCTTCACACAGACACATATGCTGGCAAAACACTAATGCATATAAAATAAAAATAAATTATATATATATATATATATATATATATATACACATATTTTAAAGCTAGCATTCTATAATAACGAAAGGTCCATCCCAAATGCAGCTGAGGTTGTATGTGGTCCCTGAGCACAGCAGGATAAGATAAGATGGAGCCCAGGGCTGAGGCTTGTGCAGAAAACCGCAAAGCTGTTAATAACTTAGTTGTTAAGGTTGTCAATGGAGACAGAGGAGGCAGCGCACAGGCAGACAACACAGGTGCGTGAGGCTCTGGCCAGACTCTGGTTCTGACTAGCCAGTCTGGTTTGGACTGAGACAGCCGCTGTTATCAGGCCATGTTTGCTAATATTTCTGTATGTGAATGGAAAAGGGAACACCTCCCTTCACTTTACTGTGTGCACGTGTATGTGTTTTCAGAGGTTAAAGACCAACCTGCAGGAGTTGGTCCTCTCCCTCCACATGTGGGTCCTGCAGATCCAACTCTGCTCACTAGGCTTGGTGGTTAAGTGCCTTTACCAACTGAGCCACATCACCAGCCCTTTACTAAAGGGGGATCTACTCTGGTACCCTAAGGAGGCTGTGCCCGCAGGGGGTCTGTGGTCTGTGGACCAGCAGATGAGCAGATCTTATGATGAAGGCTCAGGGCAGAGTGGCCTAAGATGCGGCTCAGGGCAGAGTGGCCTAAGATGCGGGGTGTTTGCGGCAGGGACACTTGTGGACATATTGTGGGGACAAGGAGTCGGTCAGGAAAGGACTTGAGGCTTGTGATCCTAGAGAGGTTCAGTCTGCATGCTTGGGAGTCCCAAGCATTACTGAAGATCAGGCATATGGGAAAACAAGGGCCCAGATGCGTATGGAAACAACACTGAGAGTCGGGTGCCATGTTTCTTTCCCAAGCTCCTTCCTCAGCCTCACCCCAAATCTTCCCTTTGCAATTCAAGCTTTCTTCTATCTGGGACATTCCACATTCCCTCCAGGTGGGCAGACACCAGAGGGCTGGGGATACTGATGAGGTGCTAGGATTCCAAGTCCCTTGATGGTGAATCTTTGAGCAAAGGGAGACAGATAAGATGCTGTCAGATGGGGAGGGCAGTGTAAGCAGGTTGATATTGAGGGTGAGAGGAGGCAATGGAGAGGATGAGAGGGAAGAGAGGAAATTTAAAAAGCTAGCTTAGGAATAAGACCCAGGAGACAGAGTATGAAACCCTGGGCACAAGGAGATAGGGCTGGTTTGCAAGAATAAAAAATTGTTTTCTCTGACACTAGATGGAAGGGGTGGATGCTATTCTCAATTGGAGCTTAGTTCTTCAGTTTCAGGATTTAAAATCGAGTCGTCCCTTAAGGGTCATATCTTCTTATCAGCAATTTACACCTCAGCAAATGTAATTTCCCAGACTATTTCTGACAGCAGGCTTCTGTAGGGGAGAGGGTGGGGGCCAATCTTATGAAGGGATAGGAGACTCCAAAACGCAGGGGTTTCAAACCAGCCAGCTAGAGATCCGTCCCTCCAGAACAAGGAGTCTCCTCAGAGACCATGGGAACCTCTGCCTCTGACCAGAGCCTTGAGAACCGGGATATAGGTCTTTCCAGGCACCTTGGTGGGGGAGCTGCACAGAGCTGGGGTTCTGCAAGACTCTGCCTGCAGTACCCCGCCCCCATTGGGAGGGCTCTTAAAAGGGCAACGTCAGAGGTGGAGCTTTAAGCTCAATCAGGCCCTGGTGTAGGTGGGGGCTACCAGGTTGCACCCCTTTTGTGCCTATCAGGGAGGGGCTGTTGAGGAACCCCAGGCTGGGAGATGACTGAGAGCAGTAGAGGCCCCTCATCCTGGCACAGGCTCTGACATGTAACACATTTCTTTGGGGCCCATCCTAGCTCTGCCTGTCAGATTTATCCTGGGAGCTCAGCCAGGACTGCCCTAGGCCCCCCTAGGAGTATGGGGGATGTGGGGGAGGTATCCTAGGGACCCAGCATAAACCGGAAAAGCTTCAGGAAAGGTAAAGCAGGGCAGACTGCAGGAGTCTGTTCCCAGGAATGGGGTGTCAGCCTAGGGGAGTGTATGCTTGGCTAGGGGTGCTCAGCAGGCTGAGCTCAGGATGGTCCCTAGGAAACACTTGCCTGACCTCTGAGACTCCTCCAGAAGCCTGGCTTCTAGTTGACTCTCCCGTGGTTAGGACAAACATCAGGCCCCAGCAGCTTACTTGATGCACCTGGACCTGCATCTTGGAACCTGAATTCCTGGGTGTGGGAACCAAAAGCTACTAAGGGACCCAGGGTTCTGACTCACTCCACAGGCCTCTGGGGGTTGTTTGCTGAGGTAACCTGGGTAGCTGAGGTTGGAGATGGGGCAGTCGAGGTGCCAGGGATGAGGGCATCCGCTGTGAGCTGCGGAGGCAACTACCAGGGTGGAGTCAAGGTTATCTGGGCTCACTCCCAAGTGCTCGGCTTCCAGGTGGGTCAGCCCATCCTAAACAAGGCTTGCATCAGCCAGGGCTGCTGCTCCAAGGAAAGGAGCCTGGTTGGCTCTGGAGGAGAGTAAGCCACACCTTCCCAGTGAGTGAATTCTGAGAGCAGGGACTATGTCCCTCTCTCTGTAAACTCTGCTCCCAGGGAGCTTAGCAACAGGGTGGAGGGCATGGCCCCCTGCCAATATGTTCTGGTGTATGACCTGAGCAGAAGAACTCTGCTAGTTATCTTTCTTTTTCTCTCCTCTTGTTTCAAGAAGGAGGAACACATCTGTTAACAGGCCATTGGCAGTTGGGCGTGGTGGCACACACCTTTAATCCCAGCACTGGAGAGGCAGAGGCAGGTGGATCTGAGTGAGTTCGAGGCCAGCCTGGTCTACAGAGCTAGTTCCAGGACAGACCAGTCCTGGGCTACACAGTGAGACCCCATCTCGAAGAAAACAAAACAGAACAAGAAACAGACCACCTGGCTCACACAGGGGTGGGGATGTGGGAAGAATGACTAGCTATTCAGCTTGTCCGGAGTCCAAGTCCAGCAGCTCCAGAAAACTAGCAAGGTAGAGAGCAGGTCAGTTAGTGCAGGGAGGCAAGAGCGGATCCAGCAAGACCAGAAAGAAGGCACCTGGTGTCAGAAGGCTGGAGGCATCAGGAGACAGGGTCCAGGAGAGGGGAAGGCAGCTGTGGAGACCTAGGTCAGGCCTGAGACAAACACAGGGCCACCTAGACATTCCCAATAGACTTCTAAGCGGGCAGCTAGCCTCCCAATCATGGTTCAAGCTGCTTGTCTTCAAACTGAATGTTAAGGTTATGGGAATGTGAATTTCTGGTCCTGAATCACAAATGGGAGCAGCCCGCTCTTTGGTCCTCTGTCCGGGCTTTGTTCTCTGAGGGCTGAGGCCAATGGGCCTTGGGACCCGCCTGGGGGCCCTCAGCTGGCACAGCAGGCAAAGAGCCTTGGTGGTGGCCCTCGCAGCACCTAGTTTTGATAGGTTAATAGGACCAGAAGCTGAGAACATCCCCTGCTTGGTACTGAGCCAAAGCAGCAGAGGTGAGGTGAGCTAAAGGCCTGTCACAAGCCAGGTCACACTCGAGCTCCCAACCTCCCTAAGAAACAAACTCAGTCACTCTGAGCCAGCCTCCCACCTGGCCACAGCACCTCATTCTCCCACTCTGGGACAGGTATAATCACGTCCCCACCCTACCTTCTGGGACCATACAAAGATAAAAGGGGCATCTACAGGAGGCACTTTAACCTGCTGGGAGACAAGCACTAGACTGACCGAGGGTGTCATTAGTCGAGGATACAGATCACAGATGAAAGGGAGCTGGTGAAGGAAGAAAGCCTGACCACCACCTTCCCCAGGGCGCTGGGGCCCAGCTATGAGGGCGTTCAGTAGAGCACAGTGGGAGTTCCTGAGCACAGAGAGCCTCCCTGCACCCTCTGCCCTGCCTCTGACACTACCCGGTTTCTGCTAGGCAGGGAGTCTCCCCACATGGGGACAGCCATAAACACAGAAGCCGCTGTTCATAACCATAGTCATGCTTTTGAACCTAGGGTTTGAGCTGAGTGTCAGCTACCCTGACCAGCCTCTCTCCCTTTCCAAGGAGTCCCTCCTAGGGAATGTAAACGCTAGCAGGCTTTTCCATCATACTGGTCTCTAAGATTCACTGCCTTTACAGAGAATCCTGATCCTTTAGAAACTTGTGTTTCTAAAAAGCCTTCACTAGTGGGCTGAAGGGCTCTGCACTACTCAAAGCCTTATTTGGGGGAACGGCAGAGACAGGGTTCAAGTCTGGGGAGCTGACTGAGGAGGTCACGTGCCCTCCCCAGAAACGCTTTATTGCATGGTTCAGCAGTCAGTGAGGAGACCCTTGGCCCATGCGAGGAGATGGGGCCACCTGCTTGGGACATGGCAGATGGCTGCCCGTCGGCTGTGCAGTCTGATGGGACAGGGTGAGGAGTGGTACTCGGCCTCCCTGCTCCAAGGCAGGCCAGAGGTCCCAGCAGACAGAAAGTAAGTCTGGCAAACCGGGAGGAGGCAGTGTTCAGGCCTCGGTGACCTCCATGTTCTGCAGCTGGCTCTCCAGGGAGACCTCCTTTGCTTTCTTTTTACCGCCCTCATGCTGCTTCTTCTGTTTCTTCGATGGCTCCTGGTCAATGGGTGCAGGCTTCACAAACGGGATCAGTTCCTGGAGTCCTGCGGGGGAAGAGCACACTAAGTGACCTGTCATTTCTGTCAAAGCCACAAACCTCAGCGAAGACTGTAGACATAATCCTTTCAATGGAGGGGTACCCCCGATGGAGGGACTTCTCTACTCTTTTTCCCCAGTTGGAACTGAGGAACTGCGTACGACACCCACACTACATTCCCGGCACCATGGGGCAGGCGAAGTATGGGGACTGTGTCTCATATGAAAATGGGGTGCAGTCTGCAAAGGGCCTATTCAGAGAGGTGTGGAGATGGAGGAGCTGTACCTGGCGGCATGAACTCCCTCAGCCTCTCCGGCACAGTGATGCCCTTCTCTGTCTGGTAGTTCTCCAGGATGGCGCAGATGGTCCGGGTGGTGGCACACATTGTGGCGTTAAGCATATGCACAAACTCCACCTGGGAAGAGCAGGTTCCACAGGGAACATCAGACTCAGCCCTCAGATGGTCTCCTGATGACCAGGACCTAGTCACCCAGCCATAACTTCCCCAATCCAAAGGATGCCTTTACCCCATCTCCAACTTTCACAACTGAAACTGTTTTCTAGTTACTGCCTGTAAGGGAACTCTAGGAGGATTCCACCTGCTGGCATGCGTGACAAGTAGTAGGTTCCGGTATTTTCAGAAGATTGGGTGGGAAGAGCAAACCACCAGTGTGGTCCTCCCAAACCCAGCTCAGGACAGATCAGGGCCTGAAAACTGGGTTTAGTTATTTAATTATTTGTTTGTTTATTGAGACAGGGTTTCTCTGTGTAGTCCTGACTGTCCTGGAACTCACTTTGTAGACCAGGCTGGCCTCGAACTCACAGAGATACACCTGCCTCTGCCTCCTGAGTGCTGGGATTAAGATTAAAGGCATGCGCCACACGCATGTGCCACACACTCAGCTCTGAAGACTGTTTAAGAGATGAGCTTACAACCTGACCTTCTTGGGCGAAAAGAGGGAAGAGACTGTCTCCAACTTGTTCTGTGTAGAGAAACGGAGATTATTCTTTTTCTGGAGTTAAGGAAACAAAGCCAAAGAGAGAAAAGCTGGAATTACCTCATAGAATAGAACTAGGCCCAGGTTTCTGTCTCAAAGAACCCAGTCCTGACTCAGTAGAAGTCATTTCTAGTTTCTTTTGGGTCTAGACTGAGCTGATTTTCTCATGGTGCTGGAAACTAATAAACCCTTAGGAATGAGAAATGGGAGGAATGGGCCCTGTGCAGACGGCTGCCCACTTCCCTGGGGGCGGACTACCTTGTCCATCATCTTCTTGGTCTGCCCATATCGGATCCGGAGCCGGCGAGCCTGGTAATCCGTGCAATTAGAACAGGAGACCAACTCACGGAAGGCGCCTGAGCCTGGGAACCAGGCCTCCAGGTCGAGCTTCTTACTGGCAGCATGATTCAAAGAGCCTGGAAAGAAACCCCTAGATTCAGGAAGGGCCTGAAGAAGCCTTCCCTTCACATCGTATCCCCAGAAGGGAAATCACACTCAGATCTCATCACCAAACACTCTCCGCAGAGAAGGGTGTGATATTTTAATGAATGTGGGTAATGACTTGAACTGAGAGGTATCTCTGTGTGTGGTGGCTCAGCTGGTCAAAGTGATCGTGAGATGCAGAAAAGGGAGCATGAAGGGATGAGGGTTCCGTACCTGAGACAATATTCACGATGTGGTAAGGGATCCCCAAAGACTGGTAGAATTCTTCTGCGGTGGCGATCATCTCTTCAAACATCTCCCATGACTTATTGTCATGGGGTGATGAGTACACGAACTGTTCGATCTGCAGAGAGGGAGCCAAGGAGACAGGACAGCAGTGAGGGTGAAGAAACTGAAGGACTGGAGTAGAGACGCTCTAGCAGTGAACTAGTCCCACACCACTGGAACAGGCCGGGCTGGGTCCCAAAGGCCATCAGTGCTCCAACAGACTGGACAGCAACAGCCAGACAACGGAGTCTACAGAGTCACCCTCTTGTGCTAGTGGTGTCCAGTCAGTCTAGGGAGGCGGTGCCGCCATCATTTCCCCTTCCACAGGTACACAGCTAGTCAGTGGTGGGACTGGCAGAGGAGATGTAGGGAGCTTTGCTCTAGTCTGTGCACAAAGCCACTCACGCATTCTCTAGGCTCTTCCCCACAAAGATATCAGCAATGGGTGGAAAAGCTGTAGCCAGTGGGGCTCTGGGACCACAGATCACGCCCTCCTGTGAGATCTGGACAGGGACGTAGAAAGAATCTACTCTCATCTACTCACCTTCTCAAACTGATGGACTCGGAAGATACCACGAGTATCACGGCCATGCGAGCCCACCTCCTGACGAAAGCAGGTGGAGAGGCCAGCGTACTTGATGGGCAGGTCCTCGGGCCGCAGCCACTCGTCCCGGTGCAGAGCTGCAATGGGCTGCTCTGAGGTGGCGATCAAATATTTTTCATCATAGGAGTTGTCATCAGACTTTTCACTGCCTTTGCCAATCACCTGTAGGAGGAACGCGCATGCTAGTGACTGTGTAAGATGCCGCAGCAGAGACACAGTGGTGGCCAATCACCTGCAGGAGGAACGCACGCCAGTGACTGTGTAAGATGCCTCAGGAGAGACACAGTGGTGGACACAGGACTTTCCTGGCTGGGATGAATGTTAAAACAGGGATGCAACGGGTCTTTCTGAAAAGGATCCCCTGCTAGGGGTGAAAGAAATGCATGGTGCATGCCCACAATCCCAGCACTCAGGAAGCTGAAGCATAGGACCTTGAATGTGAGGCCAGCCAGGGCTATATAAAACACTGACCAAACTGCTGGGCGGTGGTGGCGCATGCCTTTAATCCCAGCACTCGGGAGGCAGAGTCAGGCGGATCTCTGTGAGTTCGAGGCCAGCCTGGGCTACCAAGTGAGTCCCAGGAAAGGCGCCAAGCTATACAGGGAAACCCTGTCTCAAAAAAAAAACCAAACCAAACAAACAAACAAAAAAAAAACATTGACCAAACCACTTCCGCCCCCCAAAACAAACAAACAAAAAACAGAAAAAAATCCAACAACACTTAAAAGAACAAAGAAATGAAAATTAGGGCACCTAAAAAACTTTTTTAACAACTGCAAAATACGTCACGGTATGAAATGGTCAATGCTGGCAGACGTGCAACATCTACTTATGCACTCAACGAATGTTTCTTAAGTCCTTCTGCCAATGAACAAAACCAAGTCTGAGTGTCAGGCAGACTGAAACTGTATTTAATGTCAGAGTCAGCTCATCAGAAAGACATTCTGAAATTCCACTTGAGTCTCTGGCTGTCCCGGGTTCAGACAGAAACCACAAGGATTTCAGGATCTGTAATCTTGTACCAGGACATTTCTAGTCTGGGGTAAGGAGTGAGAGGACATGGGAAGAGGACTGGGAGATCAGCTCATGTTTCTAACTTCCTTTTGTCTACGTACCAGGAAAAGGGCTTCTCTTATAAGCGCCCAGTGATAAAGTCTGCTCCATTTAGAGATGCTACACAGCTTTCCAGGGGGACTCTACGCTAACTAAGACGTAGGTGATAACTACACGTGACTTTTAATCCTGAAATTAACTAACATTAAAAACCTGCTGGGCTGGTGAGATGGCTCAGCGGGGAAAGGCACCTGCCATCATGCCCGGTAACCTAAGTTCAGTCCTCCAGGTCCACATGGTAGGAGAAAATTGTCCTCTGTCCTTCACGCCAGGGAACTAACTGCATAAGCCTCCCCAACCCCAAATAATGTAAAGTAAAAACTGTAACAACAACCCCCACCCCACCCCACCAAAACACAAAAGAAACCCAGACAACTCTGCAAACAGCAGGTATGGTGCCATACATACTCTGGAGGCAGAGCAGGGGAAATCACAAACGAGTGAGGCCAGCCAGCACTACATAATGAGACTGTCAGAAACAAGCAAGCAGGACACAGTGGCACATTCTTGTAACTCCAGTATACACACACACACACACACACACACACACACACACACACACACTCTCTCTCTCTCTCTCTCTCTCTCTCTCTCTTTCTCTCATTTTCTTTCTCTCTCTTTTTTGTTTTTTTTTTTTTTGAGACAGGTTTTCTCTAACAGTCCTGGCTGTCCTGGAACTTGATTTGTAGAGCAGGCTAGCCAAACTCTCAGAGACCTCTGTCTCCCAAGTGCTAGGATTAAAGGCATGTGCCTGCCGCCACCACCCAGCCCAGTATTCTCTTTAAAAAGACCAAAAAAAAAAAAAAAAAAAAAAAAAAAAAAAAAAAAAAAAAGCCATACCTCTTGGTGCAAACCTACAAACCTTGCCACTCAGGAGGCTATGGCAGGACAATTTAAAATTCAAGGCATGCCTGGGTCACAAAGTGAATTCAAAGCTACCCTGGACAACTTATTAAGACTGTCTCAAAATAAAAAGGGATGGGACTATATATAACTCAGTTGTAAGTAGGCACTTGCCCAGCCTTTGTGAAGCCCAAGGTTCAATCCCCTGCCTACCAGTACCAGATAATAGACAGAACAGACAACAAAGCCCCCAAACAAATAAACATTGTGATCAGAAATACACAGAAGACCATTTGAGAACGTAGTGAGCAGGTACAGTGATCAGGTGGCTGGCCATCTGCAAGCCAAGGACAGAAGCATTAGAAGAAATCGACACCTTCCTTTTGGACACTGGCCTCCAGAACTGCAAGAAAAACCATTTCTGTTGTACTAGGCATGGTAGCATGAACCTGGAATTCTAGTACTCAGCAGCCTGAGGTAGGAGGTCCAGGAATTCAAGGCCAGTCTGGGCTACACACAGCTCATGGTCAGCCTATCTACTCACAGAGACCTTGCCCAAGGGGGTGAGGGGGGTGGATTCAGTTTGGCAACTGCTTCCTTGGTTGTCCTGGCACACTGAAAGTGCTGCACCGTGGCACAGAGCTGTGCTGGAGCCTGAGTCATGTCACCGCTGAGCCCCACACCTTAGTCAGTCTACCAGTTACTTACCTTATAAAGTTCTTCATCAAACTGGCTGAGCTGCGCCACCTCCTGCATGACCTCTTTCCTCATGAAGAAGGGGGTGTAAATGGGAGTGTAGCCTCGACTTCCCAGAGTGCGGAGTGCGTACTGGATGAGCGCCTGCTCCAGGAACACCAGGACCCCCTAAGGAGCAGACACAGCACCTGGGACTGGCTCTTGTCACCAGCCCACTCATCTGACACTCTACTACAGAACCACCACTCAGGCACAAATGGGCAAATCCAGGACTCCATCATGGCACAGGCAGGGAAATTAAGACCACACACTGCAACAGCAGCCAGGAGATACTTGTTTTCATGTGGTATTTTATTCAGCTGGTCCATTAAAGACTCATATTTGGAAACATTTACAACACTCACTTCACTAACAGGACTTCCTCTTACTACCAGGATGGCATCTTGGTAAGATGGTGGAAACCGACTTTTGCTCTTGCCCAGAAGAGCAGTTTAATGGGCTTCGTTCTTTCCCTGGCTCCGTGCACTACCTGCTTGGCCCCCTTATTGCTATGGTGATTGGTATGTACTGTTATTTGGAATTAGCATGATGAGCAGCTCTCCAGCTTAATCCCACTCATACAATCACAGATAACCATCAAGAAACCGGAACGGAAGTATACAGGGGGGTCTTAACACCTAAGGCCAACAGCAGCCACCCAGTCCAGAGACCTCTCTGTAGGAGACTCAAGTAGTGGGCCGCACTAGTAGTCTTAGCACCTGGCAGGCTGAGGGAGGACTGCGGAGAATCTGGAGCCAGCCTGGGCTACTTAGTGAGACCTTTTCTCCAGGTCCTCCCACCTCTACTCCTATCTCCATGAAAACAGACTGAAGTGAAGCAATTATGCAGGCAGGATGCATGGATGGGTGTTTTTGTGTGTTAATTCTTAAAACATCAGACTCATTTGTAAATGCAGAATGCTTAAGGGCACAACATTTACAAAATTATTTTACCATTTCCTTTTGGAAGGAGTCTCTGAATTCTTATGCCCTCTGCCCTGGTTAATCTGTGCCAGATGCCTCCACCTACCAGAGCTCAAAGCACGCTGGGTCTACTCAGACCGCAGGCTTATCACACTGGGTTTTGATTCTTTGTTACTTGTCTGACTGTCCAATTACACTGAGCTCCTCAAAGGCAGAGACTGTTCGGATTCAGTCAGCAAAACATATTCATTATGAAGGATCACTGAGTGGCTTTTGTTCTATGGAATCTGGGTAAGCACTCTCTTGCTTCAGAAAGAGAATTGCATCTAATTGCTACACGTTCACAGGCAGGCATCGAGTACAAGTGGAGGATTTGTGAGCCTCTTCAAGTATGATTACGATTTTCAGTGACTTTTTTTTTTAAGTTCCTTTATTCCCTACTGGTTCTCAATTCTTACCTTCAGGAAGTACCCTCGACTACCAGCCACCACGGCTCCCTTTTCGCCTTCAAAGCCGTCGACCATCACCACCAGGTCCACGTGGGAATACTTCTTTCTGACTGTGCAATCACCCCAGATGCGCTCTACTTTGTTGTCTGCATCCTGAGGAGATACACCGAAGAGATCCATGGCAAAGAGCGCAGAGCCTGTGGGTGCATCACTTCTGGTCTCACACACAGCCAATGAGGAAGGGAATCTGCTCCTCAACAGACAGGTGACTTATAAAGTCAGGAAAGCAGTCCTAGTCAGCAAACTGTGACCTAGAGTATATTCTTTACCCTTTTAAATGACTCCTCAAAAATCCTGCACGAGACCCCGCCCCTGGCGATCGGCATCACCTGGGGTACAGAGGAGAATGCAGGACTTTTTTTCTTTGTGGGCTCTCACTGGTCTCTGAACCACATGAGGGTGGGCTCCGGGGCCCTGACCTCAGTCTGCTCAGACTCCAAGGCCTCCACATACCGCAGCCGGCAGTGAGTTTAGTGTTCACAAGGGAATGAATGGAAGAGGCACAGATGGGCCCTGCCACTGCTAGGGTGTCTGGGAACAAAGCCTGGGCTCAGAGCAGCTTTGTGTTGGGGAAGCTCCCGCTCGGCAGGAAACTTTTATCATGCAGATTTCCCTTCAACCTGCAGCTTCCCAGCGGGGTGTGGGTGAGGGGGTTAGGTTGATTTAGCAGGTCCCTCCCACAGGACTTACTGCTACCAGGGGCAACACGCAGTGGAGGACAGCAGCCCCATTTAGAAGAGATTTCTGTGCCAGGAGTCTCCTCCTACCTGCTGTCTCTGCCACTTCCCAATCAGGCAGGGATCTGACTCCTGCAATGCTCAATTGGTGGGCAGAGGGAACACACAAAAGCAGGCTTTTCTGACAGAGCGCCAGTGTTGAGCAGCTCCGTCCACATCGCCCGACAGTAAGGGAGGGGAGCCCCCCTGCACGGCCCAGCCCCACCTACCTCATCGTTACTGATGGGCACAGAGGGATGCAGAAGGTTCCCAATCTCTCGGAGGTTCTCAAACCGCTCTGCCTCCAGCTTTAACCGCTCCCCATCACACTTCTGGATAGCTTCATCAATGAGGAGGCGGACTTTTTTAATTTGTGAGACTTTCAGGGCCTGCAGAAGAACAAGCCAGACTCATTTATAGAGTACATTAGGCAGAGGTAGCGCAGCAATAAAGTATCAGCATCCTAAACTGTTGTCCTCCATAGAGTAGCATTTCTACTTTTTATTGGAGGGGCAGTGTATGAGGGATCATAGTTGGGGCCTAGAAAATGCTAGGCAAGCACTCTATCCATGACAGCCTTTTTTGTTTGTTTGTTTTTTAAGACAGGGTGCTGGGGGGCTGGAGAGATGGCTCAGAGGCTAAAGAGCTCAGGCTGCTCTTTCTTCTAGAGGACCTGAGTTCAATTCCCAGCAACCACATGGTGGCTCACAACCATCTCTAATGAGATCTGGCGCCCTCTTCTGGCATGCAGCCATACATGCAGACAGAACATTGTATACACACACAATAAATAAATAAATAGAAAAAGAAAGAAAGAAAGAAAAAAAGGCAGGGTGCTGGGATTAAAGGCATGTGCCACCAGAGCCCGGCCATTCCCCCCACCTCCCCCACCATGGTAGCATTTTAAAAATGGACAAGGGAGCTGGGCGGTGGTAGTGCACACCTTTAATCCCAGCATCTGAGAGGCAGAGGCAGGCGGATCTCTGAGTTTGAGGCCAGTTTGGTCTTTAAATCAAGTTCCAGACCAGCCAGGGCCACACAGAAAAACAAACAAACAAACAAACAAACAGATAAGAAATAGTACCCTGAACCTTCTGATCCTAGCAACTAAGAGGCTAAGGCAGGAGGATTGCAAAATCCAGGCCAATCTGTAAGACAGCATTCAGTGGGTGGAGGAATCAGGATTAACTCTGAATTACATAATGAGTCTGAAGCCAGCCTGGGCTCTATGAGACCCTGTCCCAAGTACTGAAAATGAATGCATTTAAAAACACAGGCTGATTCTACAGGGCAGACAGTCTTGCCTTAGAAGGCTTGAGCATTTTCCTTTTCTTTGGCAGGTAGGTGAGTGTGTGTGCGCACACACACGAGATTGACTTTCCTTGTACTTTATATACATCCCAGGAGTTTAATCCTGTGGTTCTAAGAGAATTTGCCCTCAATCTGCACTCATTTGTCCGACTGAAGAGTTTAGCGCTCTGTTATGCATTCCCACTCAAATTTCTCCAGGAAGATAACAACTTTATTAGGAAAAGAGACTTCGTCTACGTTTGTCTTGCATCCCTTACTGCAGGTGTTTCCAGCTGTGCTCGGATTTCTCAGGGGAGCCCTGCCCAGCCCTCCACGCACAGCAACTTTGCTTCTCTGGTTTATACTCTTGCTGTGTGTTCAGGGTTTCAAAGAACAGCTTGGTGACAAAACCAGAAAGTCACCATCCCGAAGCCCCTGCTTAACTGCAGTAAACGGAGGAGTTCCCTGCCTCTGTGAAAGGAAGTAACATATAACTAGCTCGGTGCCTTTCCTCTTCTCCCCTTCCCACTCCGTCCATCTCCTATGACTAGTGAGTCTCGGGGACAGATAACAAAAGCAGCTAGGAACACAGTCCGGCACAGGAAGTCGAGGCTGCCACACTGCTGCATGGACAGTGCCAGCTCTCCCTGTCCAGCAACCTACAGCTAGCGTGTCTGCAGTGAGGTCATCGAAATTCAACGCGTCCTCTGGAACAGACTCGTCATCTCCCACGGGCTCTTTTTTCTGAGGAGAGAAAGAAAGAAAGAAAGAAAAGGCAATTTAATTGGAATAAGGATTCTGACATTGTTTTAAGACGTGCACACCAAATCATCTCAAATAAACTAATCAGACTGCACTGCATTAAGTAAGCTGGAACATGCAGGGAAACACGCTAGCCGGAAGAAAGCCAGAAGTCAGCTCCAAGTTCTTTTCTATCACTGCCTCCTTTCTTACCCTGGACAGGTCAACACATCTGGCAGGTGAGGGAGTTAACATCACGGAAGTGAGAACAGCTCTGCCCACATACAGAACAGTCAAGAAACCAAGAACATGTTTGAAATGCCGGGAGACAGAGGCAGGAGGACTGCTGTGAGATCAAGACCAGCTTGGTCTTCAGGCCAGCCGGGGCTATATAGCAAGACCATGCCTCAAAAGAAAAACGAAAATCAATGTGGTCGTCAAAGGCAGGCCCCGAGGACGGATCTTGTTCATACTCTAGGAACAACCGGGCAACAGGCTAAGGGTTACAAATGGATCCGAGGGAAGGAGAGGAACAATCAAGGCAGAGTGACAAAACGCAGGGGCTCCCCAGCCCCGATTTCTGTGCTCAGGACTTGTCTGTCTGCAGATCATCATTTGTGGTCCTTATACACAGTGAAATGCTCGGCTTGGCTAGCCCCGGCTGTGTAGAGGATCTGAAGGATACTTAGGTAGGAGTACACACGGACATAAAGTACTAATGACTCTGGGATCTGTGACCTGTAGGTGATTAATCATCACAAGTCCCACAGGAATAAAACTTAATGATATCCACTTTCACAGCTGAAAGTATAACAAAATACTGTGTGAGGATGCAAGCTATCAGGAGGTATAATGTGCCAGCATTCCAAGTCGGACTGTGTGCTGCACGCGTCACTGGTTCTGGTTCATGCACATGTGTATGTGTGAACAATATGACACCCTCTTCGGGTCTCCACGGACACCGACATACACGGGGCATTCACCCAGACACATAACAGTAAGGAAGGACCGAAGAGCTCTCCTCAAGCTCTCAAGCCTGTCAGTTCTCTCACCTTCATTTTCTCACCAATAGTCTTGCTGCATAAGTTCTTCAGCTTGTTCAAGTTGTCGGCTCGAAATCTGCCTAAAATCGAAGAAGCCGAAAATACGTCAGAGAGGCTGGTCATTAAGATACTCCCTGGCCACCACGCCCCCTCCCCCAAACGGGCTGTGCTACGTATTAAATAAAGGCTGAGTCTTCAGTCTGGCAGAACTGGAAGGTGGTAGATTTAGCATCATGCACCAAGGGCAGGGGATGGACATATCTTGCCTCTCTGTACTTCGTAACTGCTACAAGGTGAATGGCTTTTTTTTTTTTTTTTAAGACAGGGTCTTGTTACAAGCTTTGGCTGGCCTAGAACTTGCTGACAATCCTCCTGCCTCTGCTTCTTAAGTGCTGGGATCACAAGCAGGTACCACCATATCTGACATCTTCCATCTTTTTTTTTTTTCTGAGACAGGGTCTCTCTACATAGTCCTTACTGACCGGAACTCGCTCTGTAGACCAGGTTGGCCTCGAACTCAGAGCTGCCTGCCTCTGCCTCCTGAGTGCCGGGATCAAAGGCGTGCGCCACCGTGCCCGGCTCTTCTATCTCTGAGTCATCTCGATAACCGTTAGTAACAAAGAGCTGATTAACCCTGTGCTGACTCTGCTTTCGACCTCCAAAGTCAGCTGACAGAGGCGGACTAGGTATCCCCAGGACTGGGTGATAAGGACAGGCCAGTCTGAGGGTGAAACGTAAGTATCAGAATCTGGGGCTGCAGAGATGGCTCGGAGAGAAAGAGCACCCAAGTTCAGTTCCCAGCACCCACAACAGAGCTCACAACTGCCTGTAACTCAGGTCCAGGGGGAGCCAATGCCTCTGGCCTCCATAGGCACCTGCACTCGTATTCACAAACCATCCCACAGATGCATGAGCATGTGCACATATACACAAAATTAAAAATACAACTAAACCTTATTAAAAAAAAAAAAAAAGGTATCATGATCTATACATCACCACAGAGCAGTACAACCGAGCCACCTGGGAGACACTTCTCTGAAGCCTGCCCAATTAATCTTAAAGTTCCTTTAAAGGAACCATGTGATACTTTCCCAACCCCTATTTATACGAACAAATAGCACTGATTCTGTTTATTAGATCCAGTAGCCTTGCTAAAGTTAATGAGTAATTCCAATTCTGCATGTTACAATCAAGTCATATGCAAATCATGAGTTTGCTTTCTGTCCCAATCTTTGTTTCTTGCATCATAGAATATGGTCTGGAACCTCCACCATGAAGTAATGATAATGGCCAGGCGTGGTAATGGAAACCGACTAACACAATGCCCAGCTCTAGTTATAGTCAAAATGGAGACAGGTCTGGGAGTGGTAGTACCATGGGAGGCTGTGGCTGGAGTTCAAGGCCAGCCTTGATACTGCTCACAGAACACCAATCCTTACAATTACTTTGGAAAGCTGTTTGACAGTATCTAGTAAATGTGCCATCACTGATCCCGTTTCCACTCTTGGAAACACACTCAGCAGAAATGAATGCTAATGTCTACACAAGAGTGGACAAACTGGAGCTCTGTTGTCAAAGTGTCCCTGAGGCTTGTGGGCCAGCCAGCAGAGCCCAATTGGTGAGCTCCAGTTTCAGTGAATGACCTTGTCTCAAAAATAAGCGGAGAAAACCTGGTGTGGTGGGGTACACACCTTTAACCCCAGCACTTGGGGAGGCAGAGGCAGGAGATCTCTGTGAGTTTAAGGCCAGCCTGGTCTACAGGTGAGTTCCAGGACAGCCAGTACCATCGAGAACCTGTCTCAAAACAAACACCCAAAACACAAACCCAAATAAGTGGTGCCGGGCGGTGGTGGCGCACAACTTTAATCCCAGCACTTGGGAGGCAGAGGTAGGCGGATCTCTGTGAGTTCGAGGCCAGCCTGGTCTACAAAGCGAATTCCAGGACAGGTTCCAAAGCTACACAGAGAAACCCTGTCTCAAAAAAAAAAAAACCAAAACACACAAAACAAAACAAAAACAAAAAACAAAATAACAACAACAACAAAAAAAGTGGAAGGTGAATGAGACACCCATTGATGTTCACATGCATGTGAACATATGTGCACCTGCACACACATACACACTGCATACACACATATATACTTCTAATCCCAGTACTCTGGAGATAGAGGCAGGCTGCTAGATCTCTGTGAGTTTGAAGCCAGCCTGGCCACGTACATAGCCTGTTCTAGACCAGCCAGGGCTACATACATATCTCAGAGAGAAAGGGGACAAGGAGAGCAAGAGTGCAGAGAACATTCAACAAATGAGGCACTGTCGTGGAATCAGGGTGGGTAGCAGACACGGAATAAGCCACAGAAGTAGAAGGTGTGAGCAGTGACCGGCAGAGCGGGGTCATCTGCGGGGAAGACTTGGGGGTTAATGCTTTAAGGCTGCAGGGTTCACTGTGTAGAGCCTCGCTCTGTGTGACCACTGAGCATCGGAAAGGTGGTAAGCTAGAAATGAGACTGGGTAAAACACACATTAGATTTGGAAGACTTGTTTAAATTAATGTGGATTTTAATATGGATAAATACACTAAAAACACAATTTTCTTATTTAGTAGGCTTAAGAAAGACTTTGAGGAAACCAAGTTGTTTAGAAAAATCTAAGTGAAATTTGCTCTGTACACTGGGATATAAGAGGGGTGAAGTGGCCCTTCACACCTTCCATCTTACTTCTTATATCCTGGAACCCTGGGGTGAAGAAAATATCATTTTCATTCTTCTTCTGGGGTTGACTGCCTCATAGTGACAGAGAATGACCAAAGTGCCATGCCCAGCATGTTGGTAAAGATGGCATGTTTCTGACTGTCCAGACAAGCTCCAGGCAGCTCCATACTGCCGTGTACAAGCTTGAAGTGAGAGACCTAGGCGCGACCTGGGACTCACTACCTCCAGCCCCTTAAGTTTTGTGGAGTCCGTGTTGCAGCCATGACTCACATTCCAGCCCTTCAGGATCTCTGAGAAGCAAGAGCGCAAGACTCAGGCCTGCAAACCCAAGGGTGAGGTCTGCAGTGCAGAACCCTGCCTGCCTGAAGTAGGACTAGAAGAACAAGGAAAGCTGTCTCAAAGCTCTTCTAATGGTGGAGAAAACACAGACCAGGGCCAGGGCCTGCCTTCAACCGATAATAAAAAGAAATCTTTCGCCGGGCGGTGGTGGCGCACGCCTTTAATCCCAGCACTCGGGAGGCAGAGCCAGGCGGATCTCTGTGAGTTCGAGGCCAGCCTGGGCTACCAAGTGAGTTCCAGGACAGGCGCAAAGCTACACAGAGAAACCCTGTCTCGAAAAACCAAAAAAAAAAAAAAGAAATCTTTCTCCAACGGGGATGGACAGTACATTCTAGAAGACAGAATTCTTGTGGTTGGCTGCATATTTCAGATCGAAATCAATCAGTCTGGGGCCAGCTGAGACAAATGTCCCAAATATGGCCTTGTCTCAGTACTGTGAATTAAGAAACTGCTGCTCAGCATGAGGAGTTACAGCTGTGGTCATTACAGACTGATGTGTTCTCCCTGGAAACAACAAATGGGGATAGCTGTTAATACACAGCTTGCATGGAAGCTCATGACCCGTCAGGAAGCACGGTCTGAGCTCTTCATTGATAGTGCTTATAAGTTCCTGTTGTCACTAATGATGGAAGAAACTCCATCCTCTAATCTCTCAGTGTCCTACATGGGCAGCCAGGGACTCCTGTGATCCTGGCTACTTGGGAAGCAGAGACCTAAGAGCACAAGTTTAAGGCCTGCCTGGGCTACAGAGTGAGTTCAAGGCTACTTGGGTTCCTTGGAAAGACCTTGTTAAAATTAAAAAGTGTCTATAGGGCTGGAGAGATGGCTCAACATTTAAGAGTGCTCATTTCTCTTTCATGACCCAGGTTTGGGTCCCAGCACCCACAAGGCAGTCACAACCACCTATAACTCCAGTTCTAAGGAGACCTGACACCCCCCACCCCAAGCTCTTGCATGCATGTAGTATACACATACATACACTTAGGCACATACATATATATAAATAAGTATTTTTAAAGATCTGCAGCCGATTAAGCCAACCAGATTTCTTTCACAGGGACCTGGTCTGCAATGGCTGCAAACAGCATCCTCCTTGGGAGTGTGTGCAGTCTGTTGCTTGTTGGATTGCTCTAGAGAAACCGAGTTCTCTGGTGGCTAGTCATGTCTCTGATCTCATGATGTCTCCGTCTAGATTCCAGGTAGGTCTGCAGAGTGTATTGTTAAGCCTCGGGGGACAGCGGCCAGAGTTCACATTGGCCAGGTCATCGTGTACATCTGCACCATCTCGCAGAATAAGGCACGTACGATGGAAACCCTGCACAGGGTCAAGTCCAAGTTCCCCGGTTGCCAGAAGATCCACATCTCAAAGAAGTGAGGCGTCACCAAGTTTAATGCAGATGAATCTGGAGAGATGGTCGCTGAGAAGCAGCTCCTCCCCAGTGACTGATCCCTTACAAAATGACAGCTGTCCCACTCCACCTATCACGTTCAGCGGCAGAGCACGGGCCCAGCCCGTTGAAGGCCTGGCTTTAATACTTAGTCCAGCAATAATACTGATGAAACTGTCAATTTGAGGTCACACTGAGATACACTGTGTGGAAACCTCGTCTAAAAAAATAAACTAAAACAACAAAACACAATAACCTTCCATAGAGAATTTAAAGTACCCTGGGCACAGAAGATCTTCATGCATGGGACAAACCTTTATCACACCCTTACTAAGGATGAGGCTCACTGCTGAATACTGGGACATTGTGTATTTTTGCGTATGTGTATACGTATGTGCATGCTCCTAAAAATTACGGGAGGCCACTGTTTCATAGCTCCAACAAACCATACTAAAAATCAAAATGGAGGCTACCCATGTTAAAGTTCCGTATCACCCACTGAAATCATTTCCTGTTTCTGTTAAGTTTGAAATGACTGATCTGCTTTTTGCTTTTTGTTTCTACTTTCTTCAACCAGGCTCTACTAAGCCAACCTCTTCTGCTCAGTTCATTGAAACACTTGTTTTATAGAATGAAGTACTACTGCTGGTTCTAAAATTGACAATTGGGTGTGGTTCTTTATTTTTATTATTTTATTCATTTATTCATTTATTTATTTATTTTGTTTTTTTTTTCAAGGCAGGGTTTCTCTGTGTAGCCTTGGCTATCCTGGAACTCATTCTGTAGACCTGGCCGGTGGCCTCAAACTCACAGAGATCCGCCTGCCTCTGCCTCCCAAATGCTGGGGTTAAAGTTGTGCACCCCCACCGCCAGGCGGCTTAAAATATTTTTATCCTAAACAAACAAACAAACAGAGACATTTTCAGTTTGGAGCAATTCAAAACTTTAAGTTGGAGCGCAGACTCTTACAAACTATCCCAGTGAGAGTACCTGAAACATACTGAATGAGTACACAACTGTAAGGGAAGCATATACTTTTTGATACTCAAGGACATTTTTAACAGTAAAATCAATGTCTCCAAAAGATTAAACCATAATACTCAGTCGGACATGGTGACACACATCTTTCAGGCGGATCTCCGAGTTCGAGGCCAGCCTGGTCTACAGAGCAAGTTCCAGGCCAGCCAGGGCTACATAGAGAAATCTGTTTCGAAAACTATAAAAACAAGCATGACACTCTTGGATCGAGACCGCCTTTGCAGTGTTCTGTTATAAACCTGGCTCTCAGCTGGTTGCAGACCTATTGCATCAGACAAAACGAGTCACATGCCACTCACAACATCCGGTCTGCCAGCTGATCGTTCCGGAGGCACACTCGGAGGCAGAGGATTCCGGGGCTTTATTTAATTTTATGAATGATGCCGGGTCACTTCTACTCTGCCAACGTCTTTTCCAGAAAGCTACCACAAAGCACAACCATCCTCAGTAATTACAAGCCTTTTCTTGCCTTACAGCACCCCTCCCTCTTATCTGATCTAGCACGGAAAAGCCTAATTCTTAAAGGTATGCCCACAGGGTTAGAGGAATGTTGGCCATCCTCAAAGCTTTGGGATCACTGCTTTTAGCCTAGAGCAGCCTCTAAAGCCCCCGAATGGTTCGAATGGGATCACTCAGTCTGAGATAGCAGCCTTTGATCCCATCAAAGCCGGGAAGTCCACGCGGGCTTTGCTGAGGATGAGAAAGCACTGAGAACGACCAAAACGTGAGGAAGAGAAGTTTACACCCGCCCTCAACCCAAATCCCCGCTCTGGCTAGTTTCCAGTTACCCAAGGGCCTGACAGCTCTCCCTGCGCGTGCGCGCTGCTCCTTCCAGCGGCGCTGGGGGCAGTCAGGACAGAGCACGCGCGGGAGGGCTCTGGGGCCGCCGGAGCTGCGGGGCGAGTGGGACGAGCCGGGTTCCCAGCCTGTGCTAGCTAGGGACGACAGGCTGCGCTGGAGCCAGCCAGTTCGGAGAGCATCTGACAAAAGGTGTAAGCTGTGGCCTCGGAAGCGATGACTGAGTTTGGGATTCAGGAGAACCCGCGAGCATCCAGGCACTTACATCGTCGCCACTCGCTGTCTGCCTTCACCAGCTGGTCCACCAGCCCCGGGTCCTTGAAGCGCTTCTCCTGCGTCTCTCGAATGAGGGCTGGGTCCCCTCCTTTATCCACCCGAAACAAATCCAGGTCCAGCACCATCCTTCTGCTCCCCGAGTTAACACTAAATGGAAGTGAGGAGTGGACCGCAGCAAGCAGCCGGTGAACGACGCACTGCGCCTGCGCGCTGACCTGGTCTCGCTGCGCAGGCGCGGGGCGGCACCCGAACGCTCTTTCCCAGCCGGAAGCCGCAGTGTTGGGCGGAGTCGGGAGGGAGCGGTGTTAAAGAGAAAGGGCGTGGCCTTCTGCACATGGTTTCTTCTCTCGCGTTGAGCCCTACTGTAGAGCCGTGTGATCGCCCCATGAAACAGTGAATGCCTCAGTTTCCTCTTGTTGAAGGGCGGATCTCGCTGTGGACAGAAGCCTGCCCCTGACCTGGAAGCCAGTGCGCCTTGCTGATGCAAGTTTTCCTCTATCTTGACATCGGAGGGACAGCTCCATATTTTGTTCACCCAGTTAACTGATCTCAAGATTCTTGCGCTCTGAGGCGTTTTGTTTTGATACAAGGTCTCACCTATAACTATGTAAACCACAATAGCGTCCAACAGAGTGTTGGGATGAAAGGCGTGTGCCACTTCTCCCGCCATCGGTTTTTCTTTTTATATTAGCCCCACTCTCCAACAAGCCTTTGCCAAGCCCACTGATATATCGGACAAGGCTAGGGATAGCGATGAACTTTATAGAGATCCTGAAGGAGACTGGAGGAGGCAGGGTAATCTGGGTTTGTCCCTTCCTGGTCTCCTGCAGTTTTGGCTACAGTTTTAGGTCTAAAACCAGGAAAAGAGCTGGCTATGTGTCTGGAGATGAATCAATGTGACAATCACACGTGTAAGAAGCTGTGGTGCATATTTAGGACTGAAACTGGCTGGGTACTATTATATGTTTACTTAATTTGAGCATTGCCAAGTTGTTCTATAAACACATCCATATTACTCGTTTGTTTTGTTGAGAAGGGATCTCTCTATGTAGACCAGGCTGGCCTCAAACAGCCTCTGGCTGGTGGAGATCACCACCATATCCAACCTACACACTCACCATTACTCTTAAAGTAAGAAGACCTCATTTGAAACTACCTCCCTTGGTTAGGTGTAGTGGTGCATGTCCATGATTCCATCCATTGGGAGGTAGAGCAGCAGGATCATGAGTTCAGGGCCAGCATGTGTCCAAAAGACAAAACCCAGTCGGGCTTGGTAGTATATGCCTTTTATCACATAGGAGGCAGAAGCAGGCAGATCGCTGTAAAGTCAAGGCCAACCTGGGCTACACACTGAGTTCCAGGCCAGCCAGAACTATATAGTAAGAATCTGTCTCAAAAACAAAACACACATGCAACCAAACCCCAAACCTACTACTTTTGTATAGTAGAAAATATTAATTGACATAGCTAATATCTACTAAAAAGATCAAAACTGACCCCCCCAAAAAAAACTACTCTAACCTTCTTATGTCCCCTCCTAGTCCTAAAACACACATTTCTCTGAATATCTAGCAATCAGAATGCTAGAAAATGGAAATCAATAGCCTACAGGAAGGAACACATTATCTAGCTAGATGCAGGCTGCTGACGCCAGCCAGAGGTACATCAAGATAGACAATGAAACTGCTTGCTCCTTGATGCAAAGCAGGATAGATAGTGGTTGAATGCCTGTGCTGTGCATTGTTCTACCTCTGTCCTTCAAGACTGTATATAAGCTGGCTGTGAAATAAACTCGGGACTGTTCAGCAATGACCTGCAGTCCTCTTGGAAAAAAAGAAAAGAAAAGAAAATGGAAATCAAATGAAAAATATAAGAATAAATGTTGCCAGGCAGTGGTGGTACATGCCTTTAATCCCAGCACTTGGAAAGCAGAGGCAGGTGGATCTCTATGAGTTCAAGGCCAGCCTGGTCTGCAAAGTGAGTTCCAGGACAGGCTCCAAAGCTACACAAAACAAACAAACAAACAAAAAAGCCTGTGAATGCTTGTGCTAGGGCTGGCTGGTGAGATGGCTCCCCAGATAAAGATGTTTGCTTCAAAGCTTAAAGTCTTGAGTTCGATTCCTGGGACTCACAAGTCGGAAGGAAAAAACTGACTCCCATGTGCACACACCCTCTCCCAACAAGCAGGCATAACATAAATAAAAATTTGATAAGATTAAAATACTCATTCTGCCTGGTAGGTATAAGAAGTAACATAGTAGCACAGTGCATTTATCAGTAAAGAATCAGGATTTTTGCCGGGCGGTGGTGGCGCACGCCTTTAATCCCAGCACTCGGGAGGCAGAGCCAGGCGGATCGCTGTGAGTTCGAGGCCAGCCTGGGCTACCAAGTGAGTTCCAGGAAAGGCGCAAAGCTACACAGAGAAACCCTGTCTCGAAAAACCAAAAAAAAAAAAAAAAAAAAAAAGAATCAGGATTTTTAGTACGGAAGGGAAACTAGCTATCTCTTCTTTCTCTTTTATTTTTATTTATTTTTTTAAAGATTTATTTATTAGGTATAGTGTTCTGCCTGCATGTATGACTGCAGGTCAGAAGAGGGCACCAGATCTCATTATAGATGGTTGTAAGCCACCATGTAGGTACTAGGAATTGAACTCAGGACCTCTGGAAGAGCAGCCTCTGCTCTTAACCTCTGAGCCATCTCTCTAGTCCTCTCCTTTACTTTTCTTTTCCTTCTTTCTTTGTCTCCTCTCTCCCTTCCTTCCTTCCTTCCTTTCTCCCTCCCTTCCTTCCTTCCTTCCTTCCTTCCTTCCTTCCTTTCTCCCTTCCTTCTTCTCGAGTCTCACTGTGTTCTGAAGCGATCCTCAGACTGTGACCCTGTAAA
Organism: Peromyscus californicus insignis; assembly: GCF_007827085.1. Taxonomy (NCBI): domain Eukaryota; kingdom Metazoa; phylum Chordata; class Mammalia; order Rodentia; family Cricetidae; genus Peromyscus; species Peromyscus californicus. The sequence goes on from NW_026294617.1 coordinate 86,592,666, forward strand.
CAAATGCAATGGGTCACATCTTGGTAAATGCAGAGCCAAAAACCACAACTAAGAGGCAGATTTGCTACCTTCAGTGAGTAAGAAGAGCCCTGGCGGTTACTGCAGGTTTGTGTGAGAAGCCTGTGCATACTCAGATAGGAGGGCACTTTAGGAACATTCCCCAGTGTGCTCACATTACTAAGCCAACGCTTCAGGAGCCCCCAAACACTAGCCACCCATCCCTGTACACCAAGGAGACAGTAGTCACAAAGCACAGAAAATGGAGGCTTTTAAACAACACGATCACTTTAGGAAGGACAGAAAAAGGGATTCAGTGACCCCCAAGACTGACAGGAAGAGGAACAAAGCTCATCTGTAGAACCCTTGCTTCTCATACTCAAGGCCCTGGTTCAGATTCTAGGACTAAACGAGAGGTGGGGGGAGACATTTGAGATTTTTCTAGAAGAGGGAGATAAAGGAGGGGCTTGGGGTCTGTATAGCTGACAGAGACGGAGCAGGTAGTCCTGGTCAAGCTCATAGCTTGACTGGACAGTATCTCAATTCTGGTTGCCCTAGGTCTCTGGAGAGGTTGTTATGGCTGTTCTCACTTGCCCCAAACAGTCTGGTTCTGATGGCATGATGAATCCTCCTATCTGAAGCAGCCCTATCACTGAGGGAATCACCTTCACTGGGTGGGGTGGGGTCTGTTCTATAGCTTTCCACTGCTGCTTGGAAGTAGTTTTGGTCATTTGTCATAAAGATGTTAATCATTTCTATAATTCCTGGAACCCAAGGAAGAAGAAACTCAGGGGGAAAAGGTTAAAGTGACAAAAACGGAGCCTGAGATGATGGTATGGAGTTCGGCCAGTGACAGGTGCTCCCCGTTCAAACTATTTTTTATTTTATTTTATTTTATTTATTTATTTATTTATTTATTTATTTATTTATTTATTGTTGTTTTTGAGAATAGAGTCCCAAACTCATTCTGCAGCTGAGGATGACCTTCCACTCCTGACCATCTGGCCTCCATCTCCCAAATGTGGAGATTATAGCTGTGTCCCAACACATCCACCTCTCCATCACTCAGTTTAAGGCAGTATTCTCAGCCTGTGGAGTCTCATGTCAAATATTTACATTACGATCCACACCAGTAGTAAAATCAGAGTTATGAAGTAGCAATGAAATAACCCTGTGGTTGGGGGCCACCGCAACATGAGGAACTGTATCAAAGGGCTGCTGCATTAGGAAGGTTGAGGACCATTGGCTTAAGGAATATATTCCTGAGCATGCTTGGTGTGAGGTCACATTGTTCAAGAAGGAAAAATGATGTACACATTACTAGGCATTCTTAGCTGAAGGTCATGGATCATGTTCCAAAGTTAAAATGGTGAACACAAAAAATAGCAGAAATAAGTACAAATAAGAGAAAATAACCTAAAATAGAGTGCTTTCTGGGAGTGCTCTGTGTTTCCCAAACTAAGGAGCAATTTGAAGGTGCATCGCTATGCGAGTGTGTCCCTGTCCACCTCTGCCCACATTAAGGGCTAAAAGAAGTCAAGGAGTTCTCCTGCTTCCCAAGTAGATGGGGCTACAGCTGCACATCACTGCACCAAGCTAATGTGATTGAAAAGAAATAATAGCTTACTGTCCTTTATTGAGTTAGCCAGATGTGTATGGCTGCCAAAAGAATGCTAGTCAGCAGGAGATAACCAGTGTCACTCCAGTGAGTAATTCTGACTAGAAACAAATGTGGTAGCACAGCTTCCCATAACCCTGGTACTTGAGAGACCTAAGGAAGAGGATTGGCAATCAGAGCTAGCCTGGTCTACACAGTGAGTGTCTAAGCTAGGCTGGGTAGCAAGATTCTGTCTCAAACATAACAAAATAAACAAATGAGTTACAGAGTGATGGTGTGAGGCCATAACTCCTTCACAGTCATTTCCATTAGCCCTTATTATTACAAATACCTAGCTTTTGGGTGTTGCTGGGACTCAAGGGTTTAAGAGCCCTTAGTGGGCTACGCTGAGGCCTTTCTTCAGCTTCTCTTTGCGTTCCTTTTCCTTTCCTGGATTCAGAGTGAGAGTCCTCCATGTTTGACAGACAGGTCCAGTCCTGTCACTTTCCTGCTAGAACACCTGCTACCCTTGGGAGATTGTCCAAACATGGCGCTCACTGTGCCTGCTGCCTACCAGCTCCTGGGACGTGTTTACCTCCTGGGAATGCCCTTTCCTCTCTCTCTGCCACACAGCACGCTCTCCTTGCCTTGGAGCCTTCTTCACACAAGCTGCTTTTACTTGTTCTCTTCCCTTCTTTGTTCCAACTGACTTTTCCTTCTCCTGGGCAGCCCTTTCCATTGCCCTCTGTCCTGTCTCCCAGGTTGGTTAGGCATCCTTCTGATTTCCCAAGACATTTGGGTTTTATCTTTTAAGGGGTGTGTGTGTGTGTGTGTGTGTGTGTGTGTGTGTGTGTGTGTGTGCGTGTTTGCTCCACTGTGGTCAGGACTGGGTATTGGATCCCCTGGAGCTGGAGTTACACATGTTCGTGAGGCACTTGATGGAGGTGCTAGGGTTCAAATTATGGTCCTTTGATAGAGCAATAAGTGCTCTTAGCCATCGAGACCATCTCTCCAGCCCACATGCTAGTTTATTTGTGGATTTTGAGACAAGGTCTCTCTCTGCAGTCCTGGCTATCCTGGAACTCTCTATGTAGAACAGTGTGGCTTCAAACTCACAGAGATCCACCTGGCTCTGCCTCCCAAATGCTGGGATTAAAGGCGTGTGCCACACGCTTGGCTCCATGCTGGGTTTTATTGTACTGTTTCTAGAGTCGTTTTAATTTTAGGTTTCCCATTCCCTTCTGTGGGAGACACTGTCACAAAGGGTGAAGCTCTTCTCCTCGGGTGGCTAGAAAGGAATTTAGAGATCTCCTGGATCACAGAAAGCTACCAGAGCTGGGGGAACTGAGCCAGGCTCTCCCTCTGATAGAACTGGGGTGACAAGTCAATGCTCCTGTCACACTGAGCCATGTGAGAAGTTGCTCTCTATGTGGGATTGTGAGCTGTTTAATTAAATTACCCGAACAGGGTCGCACTCCATAGCCCACACTGACCTGGAACATGCTGTCTTAGAATTCATGGCAGTAGAATGCTCTACTCTCTGCCTTCTGAGTGCTGAGATGTCAGTCAGAGGTCACTATATTCCACTAGCTGGGTTTCTTTGTTGTTTTGCTTTGGGTTTTAATTGTAGTTTTGAGACAGTCTCACCCTGTAACCCAGGTTGGCCTTCAACTCATGTCAATCCTCCTGCCTCAGCCTCCCAAGTGCTGGGATTATAAGTGTGACAACCACAACCTGTTGGTTTTTTTTTTTTTTGGCTCTTTTAGGGGGGCTCACCACCCAACTCCCAAATAAATCACACACAGAGGCATTATTACTTAGGAATGCCCGGCCTTAGCTTGGCTTAGTTCCTTGCCAGCTTTCCGTGACTTAAATGATCTCATCTATCTTTTGCCTCCAGGCTTTTCCCGTTCTCTTACTTCTGTAAATCTTACTCTTCTCTGTGGCTTGCTGTGTAGCTGGGTGGCTGGCCCCTGGAGTCCTCCTCCTTCTCTGGCTCCTCGATCCCTGCTCCCAGATTTCTCTTCCAACTTATCCTCTCTGCCTGCCAGCCCCACCTATCCTTTCTCCTGCCTTGCTATTGACCATTCAGAGCTTTATTAGACCGGTGTTTTAGGGTGTTTTAGACAAGCACGGTAACACAGTTTCACAGAGTTAAACAAATGCAACATAGACAAAAGTAATACACCTTAAAACAATGTTCTACCCCAAGCAGCTTTTGTTGAGATGTTGTGTTGTTGTTTAGGGTGGTGTCTCATACAGCCAAGGGTGGCCTGAACTCACTCAGGACCCCCCTGCTTTCAGCTGAGACGCAAGGTTAGGGAATTTGAAGGGACTCTGGCCAGCTCTAGTGTGGCCGCAAGCAAGGCTCTGGCAGGCCTTGCCCTTCCCCCATTCCTTCTGCCTTGCTAAAAACTGTTAGATTACATCCTAAAGCTAACCACCAAAGTCCCTTATTTGGCCACTTCCTCGTGAGGCTGACTACCCAGGTCCAGGTATGGAAGTACTGAAGTCCACCAATCAAAAGCCCCCTTTTAGCTCACCTAATTAACACGCCCAATTAAAATTAACCCCTTATCCTGACACCGGGTTTTTTCCTTGTACCTTTATAAACTGCCATTTTCCTATATGCCCCGTCGGTCTCCTCTCTATCCACAGGCAGTCCTTCATTCCTCCGGAACAAACATTCCCTTCCCCCTTTCCTTGTCCCTTGTCCCTTCTCCCCTGTCCTCTGCCTCCTGTCTTTGTCTCTTATCCCTGCCCTCTGTCCTCCTGGGGCAAATACATCTCCTTTGTGCTGAGAACAGGTCTTGGGGTTCCTGAGCCGGTACTTTTCCTTTCAGAATTAACTTTAGCAATAAGAAGAAATTATGTTTCAAAATTGTTTCTGTTTTGTTTGAGAAGGTGTTTCATTCTTTAGCTGAGGCTAGCTTTGAATTGATGGCAATCCTGCTTCTTCAGCCTCAAGTATTGGAATTACAAATTACATTTTGAACCACCAAACATAGCAATTGAATGCCTTTTTTTTTTTGTTTGAGACAGTGACTCATGTAGCCCAGGTTGGCCTTGAATTTGCTGTGTAGCAGAGGATGACCACAAACTTTTGATCCTCCTGCTTCTGTCTCCCTAGGGATTTCAGGTGTGAGTGAGTACACCCAGTTTATGGTACTGGGAATTGAACCCAGGGCTTCCAGGATGCTAAGCAAGTACTCTTATCAACAGAGCTGCATCCTCGGCCCTTAAATATCTTCTTAAAGGTTTAGACAAAGTTGTAAACCAGGCGGTGGTGGCGCACGCCTTTGATCCCAGCACTCAGGAGGCAGAGGCAGGTGGATCTGTGAGTTTAAGGCTTTTGAACTCTCAGAGTGAGTTCTGGGACAAGAAACCTTGTCTCCAAAAACAAACCAAAAGAAAAAAAATGTTTAGACAAAGTAGTAAGCTATCTTCTTCCCTGGACAATCTTCTTTGCCAGTGGAATCCTTCCAATTATCTGCATAATTCTGCCCCACCCTGTGTAATTTCAGGCTTGGTTCTGTCTGTAGTTCTTGTCTTCGGGTCTTACAGTTTATGTTACGTTTAAGAAGACAAACAGCAGCACTATTGTGTGGTTGTGATACAGCTTTGGCTGTTGTGTGTCCGTTGGGGGAGACAGAACCTTTCAAAGTTGGTAACTTTTAAGCTGTGTGAGATCGGCCAGGAGTGAGGGAAGAGAGGAGCTTAGGCGAGGGAGGGCAGGTGCCTCCAAGGAGTGTCTCAGGAGGTAGGGTTGCTCCAGGGAGAGCGGAGGAGGGTGCTGGGGATCCTGCGGGCCAGGGCCACAGTTACTGGAATTTCTCCCTCTGTCGTAATAAGGACAGTGCCTGCTCTAGGCTTTTCTGAGAACAAGGCAACTTCATCAAGGCATTTAATCTGGATTTAACAGATAACAATTCATGTCCTTTTCTACTTCTTAGAGTTTTCATTTTATCCCACAGGTAGGAGTGATGTTTGAAATCTTTCCCTGCCAGTACTACCCAGTTACTGCAACAGTCTGATTGAAATGAAAGCATTCTAAAGAGACACTGTGCCTCTTGATCTTACTAGTGAAACAAAGGACCCCAAAGAGACAGCAATTTGCCCAGGAACCCCACACTGAGAAGGAAAGAGGTTTCACACACTTCTATCCCAGGCTGAGCCTGAAGCCCACATGGTGGACAGGACCACACCTTTACTGGGACCACTTAGATGTGTGTGTCTGTGGCCCTCTATTTAAACTTCGATCTCACTTCAGGACACTGAAGACAGACTCGGAGAGCTCATGGATCCCTTTGTCTCTCTTTCCAGCATGGTCCCATTGGGTAAAGCTTTTTCCGCTTCCCACGTTTTTGATTGTTTTGTTTTAAGACAGGATCTTAACTCTGGCTGTCCTGGAACTCCTATGTATACCAGGCTGGCCTCAATCTCACAGCGATCCGACTGCCTCTGCCTCTAGAGTGCTGGGACTAAAGACTTTACCACTACACCTGGCTCTGCTTTTCACTTTTGTTTGTTTGTTTGAGACAAGGTTTCTCTGTGTAACAGCCCTGGCTGTCGTGGAACTCCATCTGTAGACCAGGCTGGCCTTGAACTCAGAGCTCTACCTCTGCCTCTCTGCTGCTTTTCTCTTTTAGTTTGGCTCTTTAAATTAGCCTACCGAGGATGGCCAGACCTGAGTACCTGAGTTGGGATGCAAGTTGTGACCCCAAGTTCGGTAACAGCTATCACCCAGTCAAAACAGAAGTAGGTCACGTACAACCAGCTTGTCCTGCCTGACAAGGAAGCCACAGAGACTTTTTGCTCATCTGAAGGTCGCATGAGTTAGAAAAAGGACACCAAGGCAAGCACAGGGGTGGGTGCCTATAATTCCAGCACTCAGGGAGTAAGGGTAGAAGAATCTTGTTTGAGGCTAGCTTGGACTGCACAGTGAGTTCAAGACTAACCTGGGGCTGCATTCTGAGACCTTGTCTCAAAAACAAAACAAAACAAAAACAAAAAACAAAAAAACAAAAAAACAGGCAACCTGAGCCTGGTGGCGGTGGCGTATACCTTTAATCCCAGCACTCGGGAGGCAGAGGCAGGCGGATCTCTGTGAGTTCGAGGTCAGCCTGGTCTACAGAGCAAGATCCAGGACAGGCTCCAAAATTACACGAAGAAACCCGGTCTCAAAAAACAAAACAAACAAACAAACAAACAAACAAAACACAGGCAACCTGGCAAGACAGCCTAGTAGGTAAAGGCCAGTGGCTAAGCCTGAGAACCTGAGTTCAATCCCAGGGACCCATAAAGTGGAAAAAGAGAACCAACTCCTGCAAATTGTCCTCTGACATCCATAGGTGCACCATGGCAATTGAGTACCCACTCCCCACTGTTACTGTATAAGGGTCTTTTCTCTGCCAGTTACAGAATTAGAAAGCAGGAAAAATCTCAAGCACAACAGGCAGAGAAGTCTCAGACAGCAAACAGAATCAAACGGTAAAGACAGACTTTTGCTGGGTGGTGGTGGCACACACACTCAGGAGGCAGAGGCAGGCAGATCTCTGAGTCCAAGGCCAGCCTGGTCTACAGAGCGAGTTCCAGGATAGCAAGGACTAGCTTGTCTTGGAAAACACACTAACAAACAAACAAAAAAGTTAAGAAAGACTTTGACTACCCAGCAAGACACACAGAAGACCCTCTGCAAAGCAGGGGGAAGCCAAAACTTGGTCTGTCCTTGAGTGGGTGGAGTGAGGTGAGGGACTCAGAGGGGATTGGGGGCTGCGGGGGTGCAGGGTTCCGGGTGGGAGAGGTTAAGGGTCTTCGAGAGAGTTGTCCTCTCCCAGTTTAGGCTTGGTCAGTTTGGACAAAGGTAGGGAAACAGGTCCACAAACACATCCTGGTCTGGCCTTGAACTTGTCTGACCAGTTCACAGGCAGGAGGCCCTCCAGGCAGAATAAAAGGCCCCTCAGGCCTTTGTTTTTAAGATGCCAGGCATGGGTCTCAGGTCAGGAGGGTGAAGAAGAAGCCAGCCATCTTGAAGTTCAGCATCCTTATTATCTAGTCATGGCCCCTCTCCCTGTCTGCCTGTCAGGGAATCTACCGAACTCACACTCTAGAAATGGAAAGTAGAAGGATCAGGAGTTAAGGTTGTTCTTGGCCCAGGCTGGAACAAATGAGATCCTATCTCACAGCAGCGGCAAAGCTGTCCTTTGAGCATTTCTGCTTTAAACAGGAGTTTTAGTTATCTGAATAATAGAGTGTGAAGTATGAATAGAATGTTAGAAGAATGTTTAAAATAATCATAATTTTGAAATTGCTGAGAATTCCAAGAAATATTAATTTAGTGTTTAGCCGGGCGGTGGTGGCGCACGCCTTTAATCCCAGCACTTGGGAGGCAGAGGCAGGCGGATCTTTGTGAGTTCGAGGCCAGCCTGGGCTACCAAGTGAGTTCCAGGAAAGGCGCAAAGCTACACAGAGAAACCCTGTCTCGAAAAACCTAAAAAAAAAAAAAAAAAAAAAAAAAAAAAAAAAAAAAAAAAGAAATATTAATTTAGTGTTTCTAAATCTCAAAGAGTAACCTACAAGAAATTTGAGGACGCTGAGGAACTTGTTTTTTTCACTGTATAATTCTACAATGCATCATTGTTGCTGAATAAATGTACTTTTTGTTTTGTAACCAAACCAAACCAAAACAAAAAAAGTCACCACAACAACAGTGGGGCTGGAGAGATGGCTTTTCAGTTAAGAGCACTGGCTGCTCTTCCAGAGGACCTGGACTCAGTTCCCAGCAGGCACATATTAGCTAACAACCCTCTGAAACTCCGGCCCCAGGAATCTGACAACTCTTTCTGTCCACCTTAGGTTTCAGGCATACATGTGACCCACAAGTTTGTGCATACAGACTAAACACACACACACAGCAAAATTAAATGAGTAAGAATTTAAAAACACAGCCAGGCGGTGGTGGCGCACGCCTTTAATCCCAGGGAGGCAGAGGCAGGCGGATCTCTGTGAGTTCGAGGCCAGCCTGGTCTACAGAGCAAGTTCCAGGAAAGGCGCAAAACTACAGAGAAACCCTGTCTCGAAAAACCAAAAAAAAAAAAAAAAATTTAAAAACACACACAACAACAACATGACAGATCTATACATGCCCACAAAACCAAAACACACAGACAGGCATGCGAGACTGCCATGAGTTTGAGGCCAACCTGGGCTACATAATCAGTTCTAGCCAGCCTAGGCTACAGTGGCTCAAAACCAAAGCCAAAACAAAAAGAGGAGATAAAGAGGAGCAAGAGGATACAAAAGACTCTAATGACAGGCCGTGGTGCCACATGCCTTTTGTCCCAAAGCCGGGAGGCAGAGGTAGGCAGATCTCCAGGCCAGCCTGGTCTACAGAGTGAGTTCCAGGACAGCCAGGGCTACACAGAGAAACCTTCTCTTGAAAAAACTAGGAAAAAAGAGAGAAGGTTCTAGAGACAGAGGAGTGGGAAGGGCTGGAGGAGGAGGAAAAACTTGTTAGATCTAAAGAGTCCCCCCAAAGATTGATGTAGAAAATTCATGCCTTGTAATATTCAGATTCAAAAGCCTGTGGCAGCCTAAGCTCATGTGGTGGGTACAGTTCTCCTGGGGTGCTAAGTGTATGTAACTAGAGGGCAAGAAAGTACCGGATCAGAAGAACCCAGCCCCCCTGGGGAATGGTAGGTCTGTAGGTAGTATCTCTACGACTTTCTCCACCTCTAGTCTGTAATAATCCACTTCCTACTAGGAGAAGCTAAGTTTGTTTGTGTTTGTGGAAATGTGGCGTGGCTGAAGCCTGACTGGGGAAGGAACCTAACAAACTATCTTTGACTTGTGAGATCTTTTGTCCCTCACCCAGTCTTGGTATCATTTCATTATTATAGAAACTGAGGTGTTCGGTATTAACTCCTCAACAGGTGCCAAGAACGTTCTAGCCTCCATCTCGCATGTTGTTCCGAAGTCTGTGCTCCTTTCTCTGTTCATCTTTTCTGATTGAGCTTCAAAGACACCATTTCCCACTCACCTATCCAGCCACCCATCCCCATAATTCAAGAAAGACAGTTCAAAAGGTATGTTTTTATTTTTAAAAAAATGACATGCAACACCCATCCCTAACAAACTATAAATGCATGGGATACAGAATAAAAAGGAAATCCAACCCATCCTGATGAGACACCAATATGATTTCACAAAGCTGAAAAATCTTTTACAAAGCTTCTGTTATATAAATATAGTCAATTTTAGCTTTAATATAGAGTTAGACAAAAAAAAAAGTTTTGATGGCATAAGAAATCCCCTGGTCCTTAGATATACCACAATCTTCATTTGTATTCCCAGCCAAATACAGGGATGACTGCAGGATGAAATTATCATTTAGGATTCTAGATATCCATATGGAGTTTACACACTATCTTCTGAGCCAATGCTCTGCCCCTAAAACTTATGCAAGCTACCACAGGCCTGGCTCAAGGGCTAATGTGTCTGTCCTAAACTGTATGTTCATGGCCAGTGATGTAGCTCGGTGGTAGAGCTCTTTGCCTAGCATGTGAGAAGCCCTGGGGTTCATCTTCAGCACAGAAAACTAAGTCACTGAATTGTATGTTTTGAAAGGGTGACTTATGCAGTCTGTAAATTATATATTAGTAGAGCTACTGAAATTATCTGAAGTTGCTGAACTGCTAGAGAAGTGACAGGTGACCCTCTTCCTTTAGGAAGCACCCCAGTAAGGAGTAGAGGAGAGATCCTAAAAATGCTATCATACAATCAGTGCAGTCTGAGGATGCTTGGGGTTGGGGTACTCAATTCTAAGAGATCCTAATAAGAAGTCCAAAGAGATGAACTTTTTTTCTACTTCTTACAGAATAGTCTAAGTTATCTCCTGTGGTCTTCACCACAGAAACCCAAGAGGCTGCAGGAGACTAGCCATGAGTTCATGGCCTATGTGTACATATCCACTCAAGACAATTCCAGCATGGTCAAGGCCTGAGAATCACACAATCAGGGACAGGTTGGATACCCAAAGAAAAGTTTTTATGTTTAGTCACTGTGGATGCCTCTGATGGTCAGAAGTCATGGCATAGCTTCATTTCTTTCTGATTCTTAGAAACCATCACCAGGGCAGCCATGAGTAGCAGATGAGCAAGCCGCTTTTTTTGGCTGACAAACCACTCAGAAATGCCTCTCTGTTTTATGCCAATCACCTGTCACTGGGGAAAGGGCACAGGTGTAGACCATGAGGAACTGGAGCTCAACCAAGGGATGGCCATTCTGGCATGGGATGAAAGAGGTAGAATTCCCAGGAGCAGGAAGAAAAAGTCAAGTGGAAAATTTTCTGTTTTTTTTCTATTCTAGATACTTCATCAATTATAGCTGAGTAAAATGAGGAGATGGGCAGAAGAAACCCACTCTGTCTGTGAGACGGCACCTAGTCTACTCACCTTTCAAAGGGGTGTCACCAGAAATGGAGGCCCGGAGTCTTTTAGAGTTTTAGTGCACAGTGGAAACGAGGATAGGACAGAGGCCGGGGTGACGAGTCCCTCAGTTGGGTGCAGACCTTTAAAACATCCCTGGTTTTCCTCCCTGAAGACTGGTCAGTATCTGCCTTGCATGCAGTCCCTTCCTGGGCAGTCTACAAGTTAGTACCTCTGTGACCTAGCAGATATCATGACCATAACTGGTCCATGTCATCGTGGGCTGGAGTCCCTAGTACCACCCATTAAAACCCTGGCCTCCTGTGTTCTTTCCAAATAAGATGCTGCATCCCATGATGCCCTAGGACTGAGGTGCTCACGGATGGGCGGTTCCTCGCTGGCAAGTGTTTACTATCTCCCAGTGAAGTCCATAGAAGATAAAGCTCGACTTACCTGGTTCTTTCTAGTGTCCTAAGGAGATGGAAGGGACATTTAAAAAAAAAAAAAATCAGCTGTGGAGAATAGGTCTACTAGGGCTTTGGGCAAGTTCTTGATAAATAAATAAATAATCTCCTTTGCCTTTAGTGAGAATATTTATCACTTAAGAGAAGGAAATGAGGTTTCAGGTTATAAAATAGAACAAACAAAATCCCTTCTTTCTTGCCTTTGTGTTTTTTTCCCAGTCTTTTCTTACACGGGCTTCGACTCACCTTGTCCCCACACTGTCCACTGCTCCCTGTTCAAGCTCACTACCCAGAAGGAATGAACCCAGGCTGCTGGGAAGACTGTCCGTCTCCAGCCTTCCCTCACCCAGCCTCTCTCCTAAAGAGATCGTGAGTCGAAAGCCTTTATCTGACCAAGAAAACTTTGAGCTGTGCCTGCCCTCAAACGGGAGGCCAGAAGTCAGTCCTATACTTCAAAAGGAACTATTTTCACTTCAGAGCTATAAGAGTTATGAGCAAAGGAGAGTATGGCTCGGGGTGTGTGTGTGTGTGTGTGTGTGTGTGTGTGTGTGTGTGTGAACTATTTTAGGACACAAGATACAAGCAAGGAAACGAAACACAAAGTGTGGGTATATTTGGTAGGTCTGAGGCAAGCAGAGAGAAAGGTTTGGGTACTCTATAAAAAACAAGGGTCTGAAATCCAAACTTCCCATAAGGCCACGATGAAGAGATTCCCAGCAGCGGGGTGATGCGCCCAGATGAGAGGCGGGCGAGGCAGGACCCGGGCCTCTCACAGGTCCATGTCTGGGCCTCCTGAAGACGTCTTCAGCGGCACCGAGTCGAATCCATCAGGGGTCCTCTGAAAGAGAGATGGCGACAGGAGCTGGCGGCTGCACGGGGCAGATTAAGGGGACAAAGAAGAGAAATGGAAAACAGGTGACCGAAGGAACCCTTCGGGACTTCCGGCATCCCGTGGATTGGTGGGAACGTAGGAACGGGTTGCCCTCTGTTCTTCCTGCTGTCTTACAGACTCAGAGAATAAGAAAATTATGATTCCTGCTTTGCATCTTTGCTTAGTTCTCGAGGTCCCAGACAGACCTGCGAGGTCCCCAGAGTAACTATTCTCTCACTGGTGGGAAGGAAAAAAAAAACAAAAATCAAAGCCAAAGTTGGCCACTGCTTCACCCTGACGAGTCAGCACAAAGGATCAGACTCGGGCACTGGACACCTACTGCCACCCCTTCTTCAAGACGCTTCCTGCACCCTCCTGTCCTCTCGCACCGCCCCAGCCACACCTGCTTGAAAGACTCCCTTGTGCAGTAATCAGGTGTGTGCTCAGCCTGGGAGGAATTGTTTGGGTGCCCTCTGCTGGCCCTCTGCCCAGAGAGAGTGGTGTCTGTAGGCATTTATGAGCTTCGCGCTCACCAGCTCACCCACACAGAGCCAGGCAGCCCAGTTCAGAAGCACATACCAGGCGCAGTTTAGGCTTGGCTATGACTCAGCCTCTCAGGATGGGGCCCACACACCTTGGGGATAGCACCCTCCACTGGTCTATCGGAAACTGAACCTAGAGATGGACTCCTCTTCACTAAAACACACACAAACACAAAAAACAAAAACAAAAAACAACTCCCCCATCCCCCCACCCCCACTGCCCCCTGTGTGTGTGTGTGTGTGTGTGTGTGTGTGTGTGTGTGTGTGTGTGTGTGTGTAACTATCACACACGGATGGTTCAATACTCCTGGAAATTGAAAGGCCCTAACAATCTATCTACTAGGGAGGAGTGAGCAGGACGAGGCCTTGGCCCCAGGGGGGAGGGTACTGATGTGAAATACAGAAGGCAGAAGGTGGTGTTTCTAGGAGAGGCTGGAACAGTGCTGGGAGTTCTACCTTGGCAGTAAAGGATTTGATCTTCCCAAAGAGTGACTTCTTGCTGGTAAAGATGAGGTCATCTTCCACATCCTCCCCTTCCATGATGGCACAACTGTCCGCTGCTGGCAGGTCACAGTCCTTGAGGGTAGCATTCATCACCAGTTTGGAGTACTTGTATTCCAGTCTGTGAAATGAGGGAAGGAAAGAGGCAAGATATGAGAGTGTGGCATTGAGGGGAAATGGTTGGTGCACACAGATAACCCCTCCCCTGTCATGAGGGGATGGTTGATACACACAGAAACCCCTCCCCTGTCATGAGGGGATGGTTGATACACACAGAAACCCCTCCCCTGTCCTGAGGGAAATGGTTGGTACACACAGATAGCCCCCTCCCCTGCCATGAGGGGATGGTTAGTGCACACAGATAGCCCCCTCCCCTGCCATGAAGGGATGCTTGGTGCACACAGATAACCCTATGTAAGGAAATGGAAGCCTTGCAAAGGGTGTGAAGGATAGGTGAACAGAAGGAATCTTGGCTCTCTGTTTAATGATTTTTTTTTTCTTCAAGACTGGTTGTTTCTCGCCGGGCGGTGGTGGCACACGCCTTTAATCCCAGCACTCGGGAGGCAGAGCCAGGCGGATCTCTGTGAGTTCGAGGCCAGCCTGGGCTACCAAGTGAGTTCCAGGAGAGGAGCAAAGCTACACAGAGAGACCCTGTCTCGAAAAACCAAAAAAAAAAAAAAAAAAAAAAAAAAAAAAAGACTGGTTGTTTCTCAAAACAGAAATATTTATAAAACTGTGCCTTGTTTGTTTGTTTGTTTTTGTTTTTTGTTTTTTGATTTTTGAGACAGGGTTTCTCTGTGTAGTTTTGGTGACTGTCTGTAGAGTGCTGGCCTTGAACTCACAGAGATTTCCCTGGCTCTGCCTCCCAAGTGCTGGGATTAAAGGCACCGCCACCCAGCTTGCTTTTAGTTTTTATGAGACAGGGTTTCATATAGCCCAGGCTGGCCTGGAATGGATATGTAGCTGGAGGATGACCCTGAACTCTGTCCTCTTGCCTCTAACTCCCAAGCGTTGGGATTACAGGCATGAACCACTATACCTTGCCTTTGCATTGTTAATGAAAACAACAAAGAGACCTTTGAATCTAGGTCTCTTGCACATTAGACAAGCACTCTCACTGATCTACAACCTCAGCCCAAAGATTCTCTTTTCTTTTCTTTCCTTCTTTTTTTGGAGACAGGGTCTCATGTAGACCAGGCTGGCCCCAAACTCACAGAGATCTCTCTGTCTCTGCCTCCTGAGTGCTGGCATTAAAGACCTGCACCACCACACCTGACTTGGTTTTTCTTTAAAGAATCTTATAGCCATTTTTAGACAGCCATCCCTGCTCAAGATTGAAGGCCTACAATGGATGAGTGTCTTTAAAAGTCTCTGGCCAATCTCAGCGTCAATAACCAACTCCAAAGAAAATTCTCAGTAATATCCTCAGATGTTCTTCCTGCTCAAGGATCCAACCCTGACCTCCCACAGATTCCAACGCCCCACCATGTACTTTTGATTCTTCTTCCAAAAGTAGCAGGTCAAGACGGTGAGCAGGATGGCAGTGCAGGTGCCAGCGGAGATGCCCACTTTCAACCAGAAATCTATCGTTTTGCAGATGGTGACTCTCTGCTCAGGCAGGGAGATGCCCCCAGAGCACATCTTTGGTTCTCGCCACATGTACGTAGTCTTCTGTTGGGGAGAAAAACAGGGACCTCAGAACTCATAATCTTTCCTTTCCTGGGACATTCCCAAGCAGAGGGCAACCTACCTGGATCCCAGCCACACAGCTGCTGACAAAAGTGTGGTAGTCAGAGGCTGAGCAGAGTGGACAGGCAGCCACATTCTCCCACAGGAAATGGAAATTACAGCCATCGCAGGTCCCATCAGAGCACATGCTAGCAAAGTAGGAAAGAGACGGAGTTGTCAAGTGATGGATTGGTGGGAATGCTGTGGAACAATTCTTTCCTATACTCTGAATATGTATTACTCTCATTGGTTAATAAAAAGCTGACAGGCTGGTAGCTGGGCAGGAAGTTAGGTGGGAAAGCCAAACAGATAATGATGAGAAGAAGGAGGGCTGTAGTGGGTAGCCATTCCAGCTTTGATCTGGAAGTTCCAACCCCCATTGAGACTTCAGCAACTGTCACGCCTACAAGGCGGGGCCAAGGGAGGCGCCTGGAGACCAGCGCTCTCTCTCTGTTCCGGGACCCTGGACGGTGGAGGTGGGCCAAGCAGAGCTCCAGAGAACACCGCTGGACTGCGATACACCTTCCCCAGGCCCTGCGACCTACCTATCCCTTAATTTGTAAGTTATGCCATTAAATAAATCTCCTTTTAACTACATGGAGTGGCCTTAATAATTTCACCAATAGAGGGCAGAGTCAAGAGACACCAGCCAGCCACCCAGGAAGCAAGACATGCTAGAGGACAGGTAAAGCCACGAGCCACATGGCAATACATAGATGAATAGAAATGGGTTAATTTGAATGTAAGAGGTTAGCTAGTAACAAGCCTGATCTATCAGTCGAACATTTATAATTCATGTTCAGCCTTTGAATTGGTTATTTGGGACCTGGCAGTTGGGACAGAAAAAACCCACCTCCATTTGCATATGGTAGCCCAACATGGGTGTACATTCATATAAAGTCTGAGAAAGCTTAAAAAAGGGGGGTAGAGGGTCCTATAAACATAAAAACAGAGCCAAGAACTAGCTTCCTAGTTCATGTTTCTCATGCAGACTGTGGTACAGAGACACATCCCCTGGCCGTGGCATGTGGTCTTGAACTGCAGCATGGCAGATTCCCAAAGACTCACACAGGCCAAGGTACAGAGAGACGTCTCCCACCCATGTGCTATGTGGTGGATTTAGGATTTTTGCTCATAAAGACAAAAAGTGTTAAAGATACACAGTAAGGACAGATTCATGTAAAAAGGCCTCTAAATGGGTCACAGTGTGTTTGAAAAATGTGCGTAGGCTTGAGAGAGAGAAGGAAAAGGAAAGAAACAGTCATAGATTCAAAAAAATTTAAAAATAATAGCAAAGTCATTGAAAAGGGAATAGAGCAATAAAAAAATAAGCCACATAAAGATGGGAAATACACAGAGAGTCTGGATTCTATATTTTATTGTGTTCCCTTTAGATTTTGTGACTGTTAATGGGTAAATAATAGCTGCGGAGAGACATTTGATTGTGAAAGCTACTAAATTAAACCAACCTACATATTTTAAAAATACCTTGACTCCAAAATTTAAGTCAAAAGGTATGTCACTTTGGGGGAGAGGTTGTGTTTTTGTTTCTGCAGGAAATGAGAGGCTATGGATTCATTCCAGGTTAAGGAAAATCAGATTTGATTGAGGAAAACCCCCTAAAATCCTGACTAGAGACATGGAAAAATAAACCTAAAGTAATTACAAGACATGTGATGTACATTTTACCTGATAAAACAAAAAATTATCTTTGGATGGCTTGTGTAAAATATACAGTTTATATTTGTATTAATACAGATATGTATGTTACCTTTAAAAGTTTATGTATTCTCAGAACAAGGGGACCAGACACCCATAATAATGGCCCAGATGATCCAACATCCAAAACAGCTTCAAGGCCGCTGACTATGATGATCCAGCCTCACAAAATACTCCAGCCAAGACTTAACAATTATCCTGATTTTCTCAGGGTGTCTCAAAGATTACCAGTGCCCCTAGTCAGCAGTAAGTAGTCTAGAGAACTATGCCCACATTCCCAAAATATTGGTTATAAATGTTTGTTTTCATTTAAGGGGGTTTGGTTACAAATTGTTATTTGTCATAGTCAATCTCTTTCTAAAAGAGGAAAGGGGGATATGATATAGAAATGATGGGGGCCGGGCGGTGGTGGCGCACGCCTTTAATCCCAGCACTCGGGAGGCAGAGCCAGGCGGATCTCTGTGAGTTCGAGGCCAGCCTGGACTACCAAGTGAGTTCAGGAAAGGCGCAAAACTACACAGAGAAACCCTGTCTCGAAAAACCAAAAAAAAAAAAAAAAAAGAAATGATGGGGGAAAGGGTAGATTATTGAATCTACTTTACTCCAAAAGACAACTGTTAATCTCAAAATATTTTACATTGATATGGATTTTAATTTATTGATACAAATTTAAAGTTATTTCTGTTATGCTGTATGTATATTTCTACTCTTGTTTTGGGTATTGTGTTTATGCAGCTCAATTAAAAATGTAATGTATAATTAAAAAATACAGATTAATAGTCATCTATAATAGTCAAACTTATAGTCCTGTTTGGTATGTTTTCAAGGTAATAAACAGATATATTTAGATAGATGGTCTTCAAACACTTCAAAGATCTACAAAATATGGCATTTAAGATGTTTTAATAACATAA
This sequence comes from Peromyscus californicus insignis, assembly GCF_007827085.1. Lineage (NCBI taxonomy): Eukaryota > Metazoa > Chordata > Mammalia > Rodentia > Cricetidae > Peromyscus > Peromyscus californicus. The sequence continues at coordinate 86,610,424 of NW_026294617.1, forward strand.
GGTTTTTTTATGATAATGAGACACGTCTCCTCCTGGCAGCATCAATCTACTTCAGAGAAGATGTTGGGCAGTGAAAAAAACTCCATATGGAGTTTGCTTTCTTTATGGCCATGTGGGCAAAGAAACTGCCCTTGCCTCAATTGCTGACAGTTACTATACAAACTGGACCAGCAGGATGCAAGAAAGGTGACTGCTGAACTTTGCCAAGACAAGGTAAGACAGTCCTTCAGAATTCCCTGCTTCACAGGAAAGTCTGCCAGATTTGCCAGGCCTGTAGGCCAGAGCTGGGTGCCCCAGTGTTACAGAGGAACTTTGGGTGACTTTCCAGGCAGCCTGATGTCCCTGTCATTAGGTAACATTTTACCCTTCTGGGGTCTTTGATGGAGTTGAAGACTAAATCATTATAATTATAGTTTTCCTTAGTTATAATAGAAAGTAAATTAGATACAAAACTTTAGATTCACCAAGATAAGATAGATAATTAAATATTTTCTCTAAATTTTGTCAAATGCAAATGGATTAGATATTGTTACTGTAATTCCTACTTAATAAATGTTTTTGTTGTATATATTTTTACTATATTAAGGTTAAAACCTTCCTTTTTAATTAGACAAAGGAGGAAATGCTGTGAAGCAATCCTTTTCTACACTCTGAATATGTATTACTCTCATTGGTTAATAAAAAGCTGACAGGCCAGTAGCTGAGCAGGAAGTTAGGCAAGAAAACCAAAATGAGAATGATGGGATGAAAGAGGACAGAGTCAAGAGATGCCAGCCAGCCACCCAGGAATCAAGACATGCTAGAGGATGGGTAAAGCCACGAGCCATGTGGCAATACTTAGATTAATAGAAACGGGTTAATTTGAATGTAAGAGTTAGCTAGTAACACACCTGAGCTATCAGCTGAGCATTTATAGTTCATATTTAGCCTCTGAATTGGTTATCTGGGACTGGGTGATCGGGACAGGAAAAGCGCCCCTTACAGGGGAAGATCTGGTAGAATGCCTGTTTCACTTCTTGATTAACTCATCTCCTCTCTCTCTAAAATACTTCCCTCAATCTGCCCTTAACTCAGGTGTTCCCTTCCCTCCCTCCCTCCCTCCCTCCCTCCCTCCCTCCCTTCCTTCCTTCCTTCCTTCCTTCCTTCCTTCCTTTCCGTCTTTCTGAGACAGGGTCTCCCTCTGTAGCTCAGACAGGCCTTAAACACGCTGCAATGCCATGTTTTGGCCTCCCATGTGCTGGAAATGTATGGATGAGCCACCATGGCCAGCTTGAGAGTTTGGTCTCCAATTTCCCCACCTGTTTTTGCTGACGCCAAATGAGAGCTCAATTTAATATGTCTGAGTCCTCGAATAGCTACAGTTCCAACCCCTAAAAGACTCCTGTCCTCCCCAGGGACATGTCACATTTTACAGTGGCCACTTTTATACAGTTACCTGGTTGAGGGATTGTAGTTGAGATGGAGTTCAGGCATAGATATATGCTGTGCATGTGCATGCATGTGCTTGTGAAGGTCAAGGTCAACCTTTGGTGTTGTTCCTCAGGAGATGACCACTTTTTTTTTAATATATTTTTTTTAAGATTTTTATTATTTATTTATGTATATGAGTGCTTTATCTGCATGTACAACTTTATGCCAAAGAGGACATCAGATCCCACTAGAGATGGTTGTGAGCCACCATGTGGTTGCTGACACTTGAACTCAAGACCTCTGGAAGAGCAGGCAGTGCTCTTAACCTCTGAGCCATCTCTCCAGGCCCTGACCACTTTGCTTTTGGGGGATAGGGTCTTTCACCGGAACTTGGGGCAGGCTGATTAGGTGAGGTTGGTTGGCCAGTGATCTCCAGAGAGCCACCTGTCTCCTGCTCTCCACCACCGCGACTGCAAGTGTGCCACCGTGCTTAGCGTTCTACCTCGGATCTGAGTTGCTAGGGAGCAAACTTAGGTCTTCGTGCCTATGCACTGAGTACCTTCCCTACTGGACTATTTCCTCAGCCCCTGGTTTTCTGTGTATATGTCTGTGTATCTGTGGTGGTGGGATCTGTGGTGGTGGGGAGTGTTCTGTTTTATTAGATAACATCTCATGTACTCCGGGTTGGCCTTGAATTCACTATGTGGCTGAAAGCAACCTGTTGGGGCACAGACTTTGGGCTTTAGGTGGAAAAAGTGAGGACAAGGGAGATCTATTCAAGGGGGCAATGCACTGGCCTAGCCAAAAAAAAAAAAAAAAAGCTAGTACACACTGGGACCTCCTTCAGTGAAGGGCAGGCTGTGGCAGACCCTCCATATTTCTCCCTGCCCCCATGCATAATGGCCCCAGTAATATGCAAAAATGTCTTGGTCCTTCTGTCTCTACCTCCCAAGTACTGGGATTATAGGCATGCACTCCCATGCTTGGTTTCTGGATAAGCTCTGTTGCTTTGCTGTGTGTATGATATTTACAATGGTAAGGAAAATTCTTTCCACTTCCATACCATCAATAGATCAAAATATCCTGCCCAGCGCACTTTGAGACAAGGTCCCACTGTGTCACCCTAGTGGTCTGAAACTTGATATGTAGACCAGGCTGGCCTCCAACTCAAGAGATCCACCTGCCTCTGCCTCCCAAGTGCTGCACCACAACACCTGGCTTATTTTTTATTTTGAGTTAAGATCTAGGAGCCATGACTGTGTCCCCAAGAGCCCATGAATAGCTCTAAAATGATTTTTATCTTTTTTTAAATAATCGCTGGGTCTTGGGATGGACTGAGTCCGAGGAAGAAGAGGCTGTGGCTCGTGTAGCTTCCCTCCACCAGCTTACCTGGGTAGCTGCAGAGTGCCAGGAGCAGCTTTCATTGGGTTGCATCTGAGGCGGATGGTGGTTGATCTTCCAGAACTGCAGGACTGAGTCACATCATTGGATCTGCAGTGAAAGCCAACACCAGAGGGAAGGAACTTCTCCACTGTTATTGGGGAGCTGTTATATGGCGTCAACATGGGGTGATTCCTTCACTGGGCAAGCGGGAACAGGGAGGGCCAAACTTTGGTCTTTATGTGAGAGAGTGGGGGACCAGGGAGATCTAGTCAAGGGGGCAATGCATTGGCCTAAGAAAGAAAAGGCTAGCACACACTGGGCCCTCCTTCAGGGAAGGGATGTCCATGGCACATCTTCCATATTTCCTGCCTCAGTGCGTAATGACCCCAATAATATGCAAAAGGCCCAGGTCTAGTTACAGCCAGCTTTTACTCTGATGACTGGGTAGCCCTAGACCTCGGACATGCCCAGGCTTGACAAGTAGGAGGTGGATAGAGAGGAAGGGGTGCGGATTTGTGGGAGAGTCTGAGGTTTCACTTGCCTGGTCTCTCATCCTCACCTGAAAAAGAAGACTACATCCGGGATCCCTGAGGTCTCTGGGTGGAAAAGTTCAGCCGGGGAGATGATTCCATCCAAAGTCATGTCTGTCGACACCCCTGTCAAATCAGAGCTCCCAATTAGCTCTCTCTCATAGCATCAGCTGGCAAAGGCTTCAGTGCTTTCCAGACCTGTCAACCACCAACCTTCATTTCATCATACCACTAGTAGCTCATACAAACGTGAACCCGAGGCTGATCAGAGATGCCAGGGGCACCTGGAATGGAATTGAAAATAGAGGACCGCCGGGCAGTAGTGGCGCATGTCTTTAATCGCAGCACCCGGGAGGCAGAACCAGGTGGATTTCTGTGATTTCCAGGCCAGCCTGGTCTACAGAGCGAGAGCCAAGAAAGGCACCAAAACTATACAGGGAAACCCTGTCTCAACCCCCCCCCCCCAAAAAAAAGGAAAGAAAAAGGAAAGAAAACAGAGGACCATGTACCTTCCAGCCTGTCAGCCTCATATTCTCTAACACATACATAGAGAAAGAGACACACACAAACACACAGAGACACATACAAACAAACACACCGATACACAGAGAGACACACACAAGCACACTCACATACACACACACACACATATATATACACACAAACACAGACACACAGAGAGAAAGAGACACACATATACACACAGAGACACACAGAAAGAGAGAGACACACACACACACAGAGACACATATAAACAAATACACCCATACGCAGACACACCCACACACCCACATATATACACAAACACAGACACATAGAGAGAAAGAGACACACATATACACACACAGACACAGAGAGAGAGACACACACAGACATACACATATACAAACACAGACACACATAGAGAAAGACACACAACACAGAGATACACACAGAGACACAGACACATGGACACACACACAAACACAGACTCAGAGACAGAGACATATACACACTAGTAAGAGACACACACACACACAAACACAGACTCAGAGAGAGAGAGACATACACACACAAACACACACACACATACAAACACAAATACACACATACAGACAGACACGCGCGCACACATCACACACACAGTCAAGCAAGCCTGGGGCTGACTCACCAATAAGCCGGTCAGCGAGGCTGACTGGCTGTGAGGACACCCCAGCCTTGTAGCCCGTCACCTCGGAGGGGATGATGACCACCTGGCAGACGTAGGCTGTGATGGACTTGGAGAAGCCGGCCTCACCCTCAGGGATCCGGAGGTCAGTGACGTTGTCTGTGCACACGGACATTTTTTTCCCCTAGTAGGGAAATGTGGGGGAAAGCAAATGGTCACAGATGAGTCCCCAAAGGGACTTTGTTCCTTTTTCTTTTTTTCTAAAAAGTTAAGCTTTCCCATCACATGTTGCAACAGAACAGCTCTAACAAGACTGAAGGTGGGGTGGGGTGAGGGGAGTGGGGGTGAGGTGGGGGGGGAGGTAAAGAGAAGGGCTCGGTCCAGAAGTCTCCAGCCTTTTGCTCCGTGGGGTCACCTAGACTGTGGTGGTGGCAGCTGCTTTGGAGTTCTAGCCAACTGGCCAAGGGTCCTTCTGTATCTGGGTCCATCCTTTACACAGAAGCTGAGCTATGCAACCGATCCCCGAGGCCAGTGACATTGACTGGACCATCTGGGATGGCTTAAGTACCCTTCTTGTCTCCCTCGGGGCTGTGGTTCAGCTGTTTGTCTTGGAAGCACTGTCTAGACAGATACTCCCAGGGGTTCAAACAGGCCCCAGGACCTGAGGCAGGACAACTAATCCCCCAACTTTTTTTTTCTTGGTTTTTTTGAGACAGGGTTTCTCTGTTGTTTTGGTGCCTGTCCTGGAACTCACTCTGTAGACCAGGCTGGCCTTGAACTCACAGAGATCCTCCTGGCTCTGCCTCCCGAGTGCTGGGATTAAAGGCGTGCACCACCACCGCCCGGCACGACTTTTTTTTTTTTTTTTTAAATGAACTTTTGTTAAATAGCCCAGCAGGACCTAGAACTAATGATCACCCTGTCTCAGGCTCCCCAAAAGGTGGGATTGCTAGCTGCTAAAAGGCCTCAAAATGGTTAAGTCTGTGTCCTAACTGATAAACTTTTGGAGGAAGCAAAGTTCTGGGAGCGTGGCCCCTGGGCCTTATGCTTGCTAAACCCTTCAGCTGCTCAGATGTATTCTCAACCTCTCCCTTCTGTTTTGGAAAGAGAGAAATAAAACCAAACAAAACGTGTATTGAGAGAAGGAAAGTGAGTCTCCTCCAGGTTTGTTTTTGTTTGTTTGTTGGTTTGTTTTTTGAGACCGTGCACTGCATAGCCTGGCCTTGAATTCCAGATCCTCGTGCCTCAACCTTCTGAGGGCCGGGACTGCCTGTGTACCACCACGCCTGGCTCCTCTAGTCTTTAATGACTTTACATGGGTAGGCATGGAGATGTACACCTTGCCCTTGGGAGGCTGAAGCAGGAGTAAAAGGTCCCACCATCCCAGATTCCCCACATCACCCCTCCTAACTCCTTCCCTGCACCAGACTGGCTGCGTGGAGTTGGCTTTTGTCCTCTCATGTCCCAAGTTACCACCATTCGCTACTCCAGAGGCTTCACTTTGACCCTTTCAGACTTCTAAAGCAAGCGACACCTATCGCTGATCTTAATTTTAAGAGGAAAAAACAATCCGCAGTGGGAGTTCGTTATTTAAACCTCTTTAATTCTCTTGTTTCCCATGCGGCCTCAGGGATTCTGTGCTGTTCCTCCTGCGCCCATCTCTGGCCTCTAGCCCGCTTCTCAGGTCTCACACTGTTAGCTTGCCCAGCTTACCTGGTTTCCACAGAGACTCAGGGTGAAATGATGGAAATACTTCAGCCCTTTGGAAGTGAAGCTGGGCGCTCCTGCCAGCGAGACAGTGCCTGCCAACGCTGAGAAGTTGTAGTTGAAAAGCCTGGTGGGAGTGTTTCTGGAGAAGGTGCAGTCACTGTAGCAGAGAGAGTGGATCTGAGGGGAGAAGGGTCAGGTTAGCAGGCAGTCTCGGGCCTTCGGGGCTGCAGTGGAGTAACAGACCTGTCTCCAACCTGCTCCGGACTGAATGGAATGGAAGAGGAGGACGAAAGGGCCAAGGTGGACATTGAAAGAAGTGAAACAGACACTGATAGGCTCTACCTTGCCATTCAATTGTGGACACATAGAGGAGAAACATGTCTCAAGGAGGGTTTGTATACAGTCACCCATGGCGGCTACGTGAAAGATGCTGACAGAGTCACCACCAGTGTGCAGACTCTTACAAGGACATCCCTATATATACACAAAGGATTTTTACAAGGACACCTGCCTGGCAACTGTCCACTCAACCTTGGACTGATGCCACTCTTGTATTAGTTATCGTGACCAAGGATCCCAGTTCTAATACGTCCGACACAATTTTCATTCATGTCCATTAAATGTCCCCTGGTCTCAAAGTCTTTGATTTACTGTGGCACATATATTCCAGTGCAGAACTCTGAGGTTCCCAGATGCCAGCATTCACTGGAGAATCTCTGTCTGGTTTTGTTTTGAATACTGCTAGGAATCAGACCTAGAGCCGTGTGCAGGCTGGGCAAGAGCTCTTTGGCCAAGCCTTTCTTTCAAGCAGAAGACTGAAATAAGGGTTCCAGAGTGGCAAGCAAGAGACTTCCATTCGTCCCTCGTGTGCAGGACACACATAACCATTTAAAATACACTGCCTCCTCTTTGTGGGGTTCTCTGTAGGAAACTGAGCTGTGGAAGGGGCTTTTCTTCCTGTTACTTGTGTGTTAGGGAAGCGTTAGAGGCAGCCTAACACATTGCCATTCCTTCCCACAACAGCAGAGGGAGCTCCAGGGGGAAGAAGACTATGGAGAATGTCCCAGGTACCCCTAAAAGATTGTCAGGGTTCTGTATAATAATTGTACATACTTTGCAGATAAACGGAGCAGGAGGCTCTGGAATCTGAGGTCACCCTCAGGACTACATAATGTTTAAAGTCAATCTGGACTACATGGGACCTGGTCTCATAAATACATAAATAAATTTAAATAAGTGAATAAAGTCTCATAGGTGTCTATCTGGCATGATCAGTAAAATACAAATTGATTGTAAGTGTTAATGAGTATCTAAGACCCTTTATTCATATATGCTTTGTTTGGGCTTTTGTCTTGTTTTAGGTTTTGGTTAATGAGCTAGGGTCTCATGAGTTCTATGCTGGCCTCCAACTTGCTGTGTAGATAAGAATAACCCTGAGCTCCTGACTCTTTCTTCTACCCCCCAAGTGCTGGGATTACAGATATGTGCCACCGTGCCTGGATCATACGTGTGTCTTCTTGGATGTGAAACTTCACAGGGCAGTAGCACTGTTTTTTCCACACTAGATCTTTCTGTCCGTTTGTCTGAGAAGCCCCTGATGGAGGTCAGCCATGCCAATATGTATGTCCTGGCAAAGATTGACTCACATTCCCAAAAGAGAGGGGGCAGATTCCTGTGATTACAGGCTGGATTGGACTAGGCTGAATTTGAGCCACAGACCCCACGATTTCTTCCCTTCAGGTCTATGAGCAGATGCCAAATAACCCTCTGGACCCCAAGGTCACTGATCTCTACCCGATGAAGATGAAACTTGGCTACTCAGAGGGAAGAAAAGACCTCCTGCTAAGAACTCACCACCCACAGTCACACCTGGTTGGTGTCCTTCACAACAACCTGAGCATGGGATGGGGTGGGTGTTGCTAGGGGGAGCATGTGGGTATCAGCCCCTTGAGAATCCCATCCAGAACCCAGCACCCACCCAAGCAGAGGGCAAAGGTCACCATGTGTGGCAGACTGCTGGCACCTTGTTGTTCTTGGTCCCTGGGCCACAGGGCACACAGGCCTGTGCACCATAAGGCTGGTGAGCTTTCAGGATGGTGTTAGGCGGGCAGAGGTGGCAAGTTCCAGAATCTCGGTCAATGTAATGGCCAGCAGGACAAGAGGTGCAGGAGGAGCCCAAATCAGAGGCTTCTAGGGCACAGGGACGGCAGTAGGAGGCCACACCGCCCATGACGTTGGTGACGTTGATGGAGTAGATCTTGGCAACATCATTAGTGTACTTTCTGCCCTGGAGACGAGGAAGCAAAAGCAGAGAAAGGAGAGGCCTGAGACAGCAACAACCGCAGAAATATCAGGAACTTGTTTTTATTTAGACTTTATTTACTTGTGTGTAGGTGTATATGGGTGCATGTGGATGTGCATGCACATATGTGAGCATGCATGTGGAAGCCAGAAAGACACCAGACGTTCTTTCATCACTCCCCACCTCATTTTTTTGAGACAGGGTCTCTCACTGAGCTGTCTCGTGTCCTTGTTTTTACATGGGTGCTAGAGATCCAACACGGACCCTCAGGCTCCTATGGAAAGAGCTTTTCCTGACTGAGCCACATGCCCAGCCCCAGCTTACCCCGTGATGCCTAGGAAGAACCCGGGCAGCATCTTTCTCACTTTATTTAGTGGTGATCCTTTGTATGTTAATTAAAATTAATAATATTAAGAATAAACTGTGGGTTTAACTTTTAAAAGACAATGGCTTTTAATGTGTCATTAACAACAAAACTAACCCACTTCAAGTTCCAGGGGAAAATGCCATGCACCAGGGGAATTTATAGACGATTCTAATATATGGGGGCAGGGTGAGGCAGAGGTGGGATTTTCTTTGTAAAAGGGAAAAAAAAATCCACGTATTTTAAGAGAAAGAAAGACTAGGGCTGGGTGTGGTAGCACAACCCTATAATCCCAACCCTCAGGAGGTAGAGGCGGGAGGATCTCAAGGAGGAAGGCAACCAACCAGTCTAGGCTACACTGTAAGACCCGTCTCTAAAAGCAACAGAGAGTGGGGGGTCAGATCGAGAGCAAGAGCACACCTATGCATGAGGGATGGGGAGAGACAGAGAACGCACACGCTCCAAGACAGTAACTGGACTATCTCTGGGTAACAGGGTAATGGGTGATTTTGTTTGTTCTTTTTCTTTTTGTTTTTTTCTGTTTTTGTTTTTTGACAGGGTCCACCTTATAGCCCAGATCAATTGTGTTTTCTGCAATAAATGTGTTTTATTTTGAGTTAAGAAAATAAAGCTGGGTTTGTAATTGAGCTCTGGGAAGGATAAGGCTGAGGGTTGCAAGTTCCAGGTCAGCCTGGGTTACATACCAAGACCCTGTCTCAAAAATGAAGGAAAGTCAGAGTGATGGTTCTTAAAAATAGCCACAGATCTGGCTTCACCCACGGTGGAGACTCAAGGAGGGACAGATGATTGAAGGGACGCAATGTGATCTTCCCTGGAAATCATTTAGAGAAGGCTACACTAAGCATTCTGCTTGGCTCCTGAAAATTATGCACTCAGAAGCATGCATGAGCTCTTGCCAGGATTCCTCCTGTCTCACAGTCTGCACCTGGGATGGAGAGGGACTCACGGTTTCATGAAGAGTGGTCCTCTGGAAGGCCCACGTGAAGCTCACGGTAGCGTTCTCCTCGATGGTGTAGGTGTAGGACTGTTTGCCTTTGGTGCCTTTCCACGTCTCCACGGGAGTATTGGTCCTAGAATTCATGCCCTGAGCCCAGGATAGACAGGTGAGGAAGGCGTGATGGCTAATGAAGCCAGCACTATCCTGTGGACTGTCGTCATACCCGCCAGACCTGTCCTGAGTGATATGGAGTCCCTGGTGGTCACTCTGGGCTCTTGCCCTGTGGGATCCCCATAATGGTTGTCCTTTACATTGCCTTACTGCTAGGGCAAGCTGGGCCAACTTTTCCCTGGAAGCCCCCAGTTGGCTCAGAGAAGAAACATACCACCATGAAGTAGAGCTCACAGTTCACAGAACAGATGGTCTCGAAGACAAATGTGATTCTGGCCACCTCTTTGTTCTCTGTGTCTGCCATCACTGACTGTGGAGGTCTGTGGGACAGAAAGTAAAAGTCATCGCAGAGGCCAAGCAGTGCTATTTAAAGAGTCTAGACAGCAGAAAGGGTCAGGTTGAGGGTCTGGGAGTTTGTTGGAAACAGTGGGAACCAAGTCCAATTATGCCACCCAAGCCTTATGACCTTGACTTGGCCAACATGTAGCTCCTTTGGCTAATAAATGCAAGTGATAATTATCTTTATCTTTCATTATAGTATCACTATCCAACAGTATACAGGGTGTGAACATATTTTTAAAAAATGCAGTAGGAACAGTCCTACTCAATCTTCTTGCCTCAAGTAAAAATGAATGGTATATGGGCTGGAGAGATGACTCAGTGGTTTAGAGCACTTGTTGATTTTGCAGAGGGCCCAGGTTCAATTCCCAGCACCCATATGGTGGCTCACAAACATGCATAGCCACGGTTCCAAGGAATCAACCATACATAGCCCCAGTTCCAGGGGATCAAATCCATGGGTATATACAAGTGTGTGTGTGTGTGTGTGTGTGTGTGTGTGTGTGTGTGTGTGTGTATGCAAAACATTCATACACCAATGAATCTAATAAATATTGCATAAAAAATGAACTGCAAATGGTACTGTGGCCTTATTTTTTTTTCGTTTAAATCTTTTTAAATTTTTATTTATTTATTTTATGTGTAAGAGTACATACTATCTGTATGGATGCCTGCACACCAGAAGAGGGCATCAGATCTCACTGCAGATGGTTGTGAGCTACCATGTAGTTGCTGAGATTTGAACTCAGGACCTCTGGAAGCGCAGCCAGTGCTTTTAACCTCTGAGCCATCTCTCCAGCCCTGCTGTGATGTTATTTTTAAGTCTCTAAAACTCTCTTCGCTGTTGCGAGGAGAAAGGATTCCAGCAGCCAGTCGGTGAGAGAAAGGGGTAGGCCAATACAGCATGGGCAGTGCATTTGTTTTTCTCACTGCTGTGATAAAACATTCAAGGAGGAGCAGCTTCAGCGGGGGAGGGCTTATCCTGCCTCATGGTTTCAGGGGACAAAGTCCACAGGGATAAAGGACAAGTATGGAAGCAGGAGCGTGTGGTGGCTGGTGCATCCACAGTTGGGAGGCAGCGAGACCCATGCCGGCACGCCATTCACTTTCTCCTTTTTAGTCAGTCTAGGACCTTGACCCACATAGATAGATCTTCCTCCTTAGTTAGACCTCTCTGGAAATGCCCTTCCCGACATACCTAGAGATATGTCACCTAGGTGATTCCAAATCTCAAACGGACATTCAGAATTAACCCTGGGGGGCAGGGTTCTCTGCAGAAACTGCTCAGTGATTTGGGGCACTGGCTGCTCTTGAAGAGGACGGGGTTTGAGTCTGAGCATCTGCATGGTGGCTTGCAGTTGCCTGTAACTTTAGCTCTAGAGAATCCAGTGTCCTCTTCTGGCCTCTCATGGGGCATATACACACATGCAGGCAAACACTCATACACATACAAAACAAAAATAAATAAAAACTAACTAAGATCACATGCTAGTATACAGTTAACATGGCCATGGTGTGCTCTGTTCTGGACTGATACCTAAGTGAAACAAAACTCAAGTCTGGAGCCCTCTCCATGTCACATTCTCAAGTCCGTGGGATTTGGTGGAGGCCAGGCTGGCTCCGGCTTCCCCGACTTTGTATTCCTCACCTAAATCCTGGCACAACTAGAGTGAGAATCATGAAGTCGTTGTCTGAGGCTCCAACAGCTGTGTAAATGTGGTCACCAGCCACCTCCCAGCCTGGAAAAGGAGAGGGAAGGGTCAGTGCCCTCAGGCCTGGGGCAAATGTGTATCGGGTGACACTCTGGGGATAATACCACTGTCCTTCAAGGTATCCAGACCTGGTGCTTATCCAGCGCCTAACTGATGCACTGTCTTCCTTTCTTCTTATCTACCTTCCTTCCTTTCTCTCTTTCTCCCCCGCCCCCTTTCTTTCTTCTCTTTAGACAAGACCTCACTTTGCAGCCCGGGCTGTCTAGGACTTGTGGCAATACTTCTAACTCAGCCTCCTTTGTTTTATTTTTTAATATTGTTGTTTCGAGAAGGATTTCACACTGAGACCAGCCTGGAACTCACTACTGCCTCATATTTGCAGTAAAGCTCCTGCCTCGGCCTCCTGAGTGCTGAGATTATGGGCCAGAATCACCAAGACCAGCTTGCCCATGTTTCTCCTCGCTCCAAGTCTCTGAAACTAAGCAATGGTAGCTGTCTGCTGGAAGGAGTGGGACTTTCCGGGGAATGGATGGTTCCCCGTGGGAGTACAAAGAGTAACAGCATGGGGTGGAGGGAGGTGACAGTCACCTGTCAGGCCTTTGTACTCAAAGTTGATTCCGCTGAGAACAGTAGTTTCCATGTTGGAGGGCAGCGTGTTCCACCATTTGTACTCAAATCCCACTGCAGGCTCCGTTCCTGCTGGGCAGTGGGCACAATCTAGGAGAAGCACAAGGATCCGTCACCCAGGAGGAACCCAACCGCTGTCAGACAGACAAGTGTCAGCCACGCGGCGGACGAGGAGGGCTGCGGCTAAAAGATAGGTCAGAGGGACTCAAAACAACACGTGCAGATTAGACACTGACCAGTGCGCCAACTGCCCTTTCTTATCAAACATTCATTTTGATGTACCTTTTAATCTTACTCACATACTTCCCTCGATTCCCACATCGTCATCAAATGCATTTGTTCTAGCAGGTACACGGCCCCCCTCCCCCCAACTCCTTTCTGCAGCGTATCTTACAGATTGGGATTCTGTCCAGTTGGTTGTCTTAACCCATGAACTTTCTAGTTAGCATCTTTGTCACATGCTGGACGTCTCTGTTGTGAAGACTGAGTCACGTTTGCAGATGCAGTGAGGCAGGAGGAGGAGCAGGTGTTAAATCTGACCCTGACCTACAGACCCCTAAACCTGGTCCTCAGAACTGGCCTGCCCTTCACTGCCCTCCGAGGATAGGCAGAGCGCATCCGGCTAGCTCCTCTGGGCATTCATTCGCACGGCCCACCCAACGGCCAATATCAGGATGGAGAGGATGTAAGAAACAGAGCGACAGGACTGTTACCAGAGCCATTGGAGTAGGAGCCGTAGGGGCAGGGCTCGCAGGTGCTGTTGTTGGTTTTGAAGAAGCCTGGGTTGCAGGGTGGGCATCGGGTCTTCACCCCAGAGGCGGGCAGCTTCACTGCTCCCTCCAGGTCCTCACCACAGATTTTTGGCATGGCCCATTTGTACATGAGCTGTGTCTGCAAAAATGGATTAAGCCAGATTCAGCATTGTATAGGATTTAGCCCATGACCAGAACAAGAGCGTTGGGGGATGCTGGAGATTTGGGCAAAGATAAGAACTCTAGAAATAGTAGAGAATTCTGTTCTGGTCACATGTTTGTACCCAGCGACTGTCTGCCAAATAAATGTTGAACAGAGGAGGAAAGGTGTGTCTAATGAGGGATCTATGATAGAGGAGATAGAGACCAGTTGTCTTCAGAAAAGATTTGTTGACTCTTGTCAAAAAAACTTTTTATTAGCTGAGCATGGTAATGCATACCTTTAATCCCAGGCAGAGGCAGGAGGATCTCAGTAAGTTCTAGGCCAGCACTGTCTACATAGTAAGACTATGTTTCAAAAATAAAAAAAATCAAAACAAAAACTCCCCCTCACCCTCTTCAATATCATTGACCATTGAACAGCATTTTCAAAAAGGTTTTCTCTGGCTGCTCAGGCCTGTTCTGTTTTTTTAGGATTCTCTCAGGCCCTGCACATCACCTTACTGCCTTATGGGAGTGGGGCCCTCTTTCTCCTCTGTTTGTTGTTTTCCTTTTTTTTTTTGGGGGGGGGGTGGGGTGGTTTCGAGACAGGGTTTCTGGAACTCACTCTGTAGTCCAGGTGGGCCTCGAACTCACAGAGATCCACCTGCCTCTGCCTCCCGAGTGCTGGGATTAAAGGCGCGCGCCACCACCGCCCGGCTCGTTTTGTTTTCCGAGGCAGGGTTTCTCTGTGTAGCCCTGGCCATCCTGGAACTGGCTCTGTAGACCAGGTGCTGGATTAAAGGTGTGTGCCACCACTGCCAGCAGCCTCCCTGCGGCCCCGTGAGCTCTGTGGGAGTGGGGATGCAACTCAGTCATCTCTGGTCCCCAGCCGGACACATCAGTTCACACAAGCATGGCTCGTCAGCCCAGGGACACCCAGACTACAAGGAAAGTCTTCTCCTGAGGGGAAGGTCCAGTGTGGGTGGGGGCTGGGAGAAACAGTGGGCACTAAAATCAGTCAGGCCGTTCTCCAGGGAGTCGGGAGTAGGAAGAGGTTCCCGCTACTCTCACCTGAAACAGCCAGCGTGTGAGACTGAGTGATCTCTGTGGAAAGCAGCAGATGTGGATGGGCAGGTGCGGCCCGGGGGTAAGCGGACGGGAGAAACCAAGCAAACGAAAATGGAGAGGGTTTGAAAAAGAGCACGTGTCAATACTGAGTGATCCACACAGGCAAAAGGAGAGTCTGACCAGAGCACGAATGAAGCCACGTCCTTTGGCCCCTCCCTAGCCTGGGTTCATCACGCAGGTTTTGGGGGGGGGGGGGGCTCTCCAATATCAGTTTCAATGACCAATGGAGCTTGAACACTGGTCAAGTCCAAGGAACGGGGAACAGGGGCTCGGAGCGGGCTACCCACCTCTCCGTTAGCATCACAGGCTGTGTGGGTATAGAAATAATCCTTGTCTGTGCAGGGTGGGCGCACTTTGCAGGTGGAAGATCCTTTTTCTAAATGACCAAAGTGAGAAAAAAAATATTTCAAGTCACATAAGAGAGCAGGGCTTGTTGTCACTGGCCAGTGACCAGTAACTCCCCAGCTCATGGGTGTGTCACCACACAAACTTCCAGAAAGTGTCTGCTTTCTGTTTTTGTTTGCCTTCTCCTCCTCCTCCTCCTCCTCCTCCTCCTCCTCCTCTTCCTCCTCCTCCTCCTCTTCCTCCTCCTCCTCCTCCTCCTCCTCCTCCTCCTCCTCCTCTTCCTCCTCCTCCTCCTCCTCCTCCTCCTCCTCCTCCTCCTCCTCCTCTTCTTCTTTTTGGACAGGCTGACCTAAAACTCACCATGAAATCTAGGCTGGCCTCAAAAAAACTCGAAGCATTTTTTCTGCTGTGGTGTCTTGGAGGGCTAGGGTTACAGGTGTGAGCCACCTTGCTTAGCTGGGCCTTTTATACTTCAGCATAAAAGTATAAAAAGTATAGCTTTCTACTGTGGGATGCTCTGTATGTTAAATGTGTTGCTCTGATTGGTTCATAAATAAAACACTGATTGGCCAGGAGCCAGGCAGGAAGTGTAGGCGGGACAAGGAGGAGAATAGAGCTGGGAAGTGGAAGGCTGAGGCAGAGAGACGCTGCCAGCTGCTGCCATGAAAAGCAAGATGTAAGGTACCGGTAAGCCACAAGCCACGTGGCAAGGTATAGATTTATAGAAATGGGTTAATTTAAGATATAAGAACAGCTAGCAAGAAGCCTGAGCCATTAAGCCAAACAGTTTAAATAACATAAGAGTCTGTGTGTTTATTTTATAAGTGGGCTGTCGGACTGCCGGGGATTGGCAGGACCCAGAGAGAAAACTCCAGCTACAGTTTTCTTAAAACTTTTTTTATGTATCTATGGAAGGGTGTTTGTCCTGCCTGCATGTATGTCTGTACACCACATGTGTGCCTGGTGCCCAAGGAGGCCAGAAGAGGGTGTGGGATCCTCTAGAACTGGAGTTACAGATGGTAGTGAGTCATGGGAATCAAACCTGGATCCTCTGGAAGAGCAGTCAGTGCTCTTAACCACTGAGCCATCCCTCCATGTCCTATCCTAAGACCTTGTCTGAACATTCTCTTAGCATACAACCAGCATGAAGAAGACCTACGATGACACCCCCTTCTCCACAAGACCACCCACCTAACACAAATAAAGTTGGAATTTCCATGGCCTCAAGATGAAGGCGCCTGACTTCCCTCAGCCTTGTCATCCTAGCTCTGACTTTTGCCTTAGCCTGCTGAGAAATGCTATCAGATTTATCCTACTCTGGGAGTACTGGGGTTTGAACCCAGGGCCATGCATATTTTACCACTGAACCTCATATTCTTACCATTTTATTGGGCTCTTTGTGTTCCCCTTATAATGACACAATACCATGAATCTCTTACATAAGAGCTATTCCAATGAATAGAATAAAAGCAATGGATTTCACGTTTTCGTTTTGTTTTGATTTTAGAGACAGGGTCCCGAACCACAGTCCATTCTGGCTTGGAACTCCCAATCTTGATGCCTCAGGTGCTAGGAAAACAAGTGTATGCCACCACACCCAAGATCAAAAACCTTTTTAGAAGCTGAGCTGGGCATGGTGTTGCAGGCCTTTAATCCCAGCACTCAGGAGGCAGAGGCAGACCAATCTCTGTGAGTTCCAGACCGGCCTGGTCTACATAGTGAGTTCCAGGGTAGCTAGGGCTACAAATGTCTCAAATGTCAAACTAATTCCTTTTTGAAAATTTTAAGAAAAAAAAAAGATTGGAAAGAGAAAAAATATGATAAAAAAATACTGTATGAAATTTTTTTTCTAAAGAGAAAACAAAGCTGTTTCTTTTACCCAGAAAAATATATATAATTCATGCAAATTTAAAATTTCTCTCAAGATTTTCTTTCTACAGAGCAAAAAACACCAAGGACAGGTAGCTGGTGCAGTGGTTAAAGGGCAAATGTCAGGACTGGAGGTCTGGTCCCCAGAACCTACACTAAATGCCAGGTAGGTGTGAGGACCCACCTGTAATTCTAGCACTCAGAAGGCTAACTGAATCAATGATCTCTGGGTTCGATTGAGATACCCTGTCTCAATGAGCTAGGGGAAAGCAATGGAGGAAGACTCCCAGTGTCAAACCTTGGGCCCCCACATGTGTACATACATGTGCCCACACATACATGAACACAGACGTGTGTATACACACACATGGCGGGGGGGGGGGGGACAAATAAAAACACACTGCTTGGTGGGATTCCCCATTATACTGACCCTAACTGCTACATCCACTACTAATATGAGTGCTGTGTCCTCTGCGGATGAGCATTAAATAAGGGTGAGGCAAGCTCTCCTTCAGTATAGTACTTGATCGGCAGCCATGGTGTCATCAAATGAGATTGCAGCTGGGAAGATCCAGGTTTGGATCCTGATTCATTACTTAGTAGCTGTTTAAGTAGAGGTTAAGCAAATTACTTAACCTCTCTCGGCTCTCTCATCCAAGGAGCAGGAGAAATAGTGTCTACATTGCTAGAGCTAGCCCATGCCTGGCCTACTGTGTATGCAGATACTCTCAGAATGGCAATTATGGGGACTGAAGAGATGGCTCAGCAGTTAGAGCACTTGCTGTTCTTTCAGAGACTAGAGTTCCGATCCACCCACATCGGGCAGTACATACATGACTGCCTTCAAGTCCAGCTACAGAGGGACTGCTGTTCTCTTCTGGCCTCCCTGGGAACCTACACGTAAGATCAGGTACATCCACAAAGATACACACACATACATATAAATAAACAATAAATATTTTTTATAAAAAAGAAAAGAAATGGCAGCCACCATTATGGCCTACAAGCTTGCACACATTTTTTTTATTATTATTATTTAAGAATGATCCCAGAATGGTGCCCAGCATGGGGTCCAAATTTCCACAAAGGGCCTGAGAAAGCTGAGAAAAACAAAAACCAAAAACAGATGCAGCTCCTTTAAGAGGCGCCTGTGTTCAGTAGAGCACTTGAGTAGCCAGGAAGCTAAGTAAAAATGCTTGCCACAGTGCAGGTATCAACTTCCTGGAGCTGGGGCAGTTAAATGCAGCTCTCGGTTAAACTCAGCTCCCGGTGGGTTTCAGGCTCAGCTCTCAAAGACCTGAGGAGAGGGCAGAGCCAACCACCAAAGCCTCTTGGTGGAGGGTCTAGCCATTGCTTAGCAGTTTAAGGACTGGCTCACGTGGTCAGAGAATGTTTACAGGTGCACAGTAAAACAGGGCCAAGACCGAAAAAAAACTTTTTTAAAAGGTTACTGTGTGCATAGGTGCTTAAAAAAGAAAAGAAAATGGGTATAGACTGTCATAGGAACAAACAAATAGCTTAAAAATAATTAAGTAAAGTCTTTAAAGAAAGAATAAAGTAATATAAAAAGAATAAACCATGTAAAGATGGGAAATACACAGGGAATCTGGAGCCTGTATGGTGTTTTGTTGACTTTAAATTTTTGAATGCTGATGAGTGAATGGCAGCTACAGAGAGACATGGTATTGTAAAAGAAACTATTGAATTAAACCAGCCTAGGTACCTTAGGGGATGTCTTAACATTAAAGTGGAATTCAGAAAATGTATTGCCTTGGGAGAGAGGTTATGCTTTTGTGTCCACAGGAAACAAAAGACTGTGGATTCCTTAAAAATTAATAGAGGTCAGATTTGATTGGGGGAGGCTCCTGAAAATCTTGGCTACAGACATGAAGAAATAAACCTAGAAAAACTATAAGACAGGTACTGTGGGATGATCCTTCTGTATACTGTGAATATGTATTGCTCTCATTGGTTGAAAATAAAGCTGTTTTGTCCTATGGCAAGGCAGGATAAGGTTAGGCAGAAGACTCAAACTAAGGACTCAGAGGAAGAGGGACGGAGTCAAGACAGATATGAGCCGACTGCCCAAGAAGCAAGATGCCAGAGAACTGGTAAGCCACGAACCACATGGCAATAAATAGATTAATAGATATGGGCTAATTTAAATGTAAGAGCTAGTTGGTAATAAGCCTGAGCCATCAACCAAATGTTTATATATATATATATGCCTCTGTGTGGTAATTTGGGAAGTAGCTGCGGGGTGTCAGGACAAAAAGACTCTGCCTCCATTTACAGACAGGTACCGTATATGCTGATCTCTTGACATGGAAATAGCTCTAAGATTGGATGATACATGATAGATCTTGTTGGTTACAGAGTCCTCATGACTTATTATTACATGCCATTGTTTCATATGGCATAAATGAAGGTTTGGGGCCAGGCGGCGGTGGCACACACCTTTAATCCCAGCACTTGGGAGGCAGAGCCAGGCAAATCTCTGTGAGTTCGAGGCCAGCCTGGTCTACAAAGTGAGTTCTAGGACAGGCTCCAAAGCTACATAGAGAAACCCTGTCTCGAAAAACCAAAATAAATAAATAAATAAATAAATGGAGGTGTGGTTATACAGTCCAAACTAACTTACAAAGTTGATAGAGTTTTACCTGTTCAAACATAAAACAAAAAAGTCATCTTTGGTTGACTTGAGTACAGTGAACAGTCCATACTTATGTTAATGCAGATATGTATGTTACCTTTCAACGTCTGTGTGTTTTCAGAGCAAGGGGACCAGACACCAATGAAAATGGGTGGCCCAGGTGATTCAGCCTCTCAGAGTTCCTATATTGCAGTTTCTTCAGAGTTCTGCATTCAGAACTTCAATATTGCTAACTGAGATGATCCAGCCTCACAGATTATTCCAGCCAGAAGTTCAGATAAGCCTTGCACTTTCCCATTACACAGAGACTGGACAACAAATGTTATATCTAGTTTTCTTAGGACTTGACCATTATCTCAATTTTCTGAGTCCTCTGGGGATGCCATTGCCCCCAGACAACAGGAAGCAGCCTAGAGAAGAGAACACAACACCCACTTTCCCAAGAGGTGGGGAGGGTGGTTTTTGGTCATTTGGTGGGTTATGAATGTTTTTCATCAATTAGTGGGGATATAGGAATATAGAATAAAAAGACAACTATTCATCTCAAATATTTTATATTGGCATGAATTTTTGTATATTGATACAAATTTAAGGTTATTTTTGTTTTATTGTATATATGTTTCTACTCTTGTTTAAGGTACCATGCCTATGCAGCTCTTTTAAAAATATAATATAAAATTCTAGTCCTTGAAAGTTATTATTACAAACTGTTTAGGATAATTAAGAAGTGCAGGTTAATAGTTAGTCATCTATAACAATCAAACTTGTAGTCATGTTAGGTATGTTTTAAAGATATAGTTTAGATTGATAGGTGTTCTTCAGATGCTTCAGAGACCTATAGAATATGACATTTAAGATGTTTAATAACCTAAGGTTTTTCATGACAGTGAGACACATCTGCTCCTGGCAGCATCTATTTACTTCATAAAAGGATGATGGGCATCGAAGAACCTCCAAATGGAGTTTGCTTTCATTGTGGCAAAGCTAGCCATCTGGGCAAGAAATTCCCCCTTGCATTGACTGCTGGCAGTATGTTGTACAAACTGGACAAGCAGAACACAAAAGAAAAAGACTGCCGAACATTGCCAAGA
Organism: Peromyscus californicus insignis; assembly: GCF_007827085.1. Taxonomy (NCBI): domain Eukaryota; kingdom Metazoa; phylum Chordata; class Mammalia; order Rodentia; family Cricetidae; genus Peromyscus; species Peromyscus californicus. Next base: position 86,631,056 of record NW_026294617.1, read on the forward strand.
CAAGGTGGGATAGTCCTTCAAAATTCCTGCTTCACAGAAAAGTCTGTCAGACTTTCTTGGCCTGCAGGCTGAAGATGGATGCCCCAATGTTGCAGAGGATGCTTGGATGACTGTCCAGGCAGCCAGCTGTCTCTGTCACTTCTATAGTTTTGGAAGTTGCTTGCTCAGCACTTGTTTACTCAGGTAATATTGTATCCTTCTCTGATCTCTGATGGAGTTGAAGATGAGATAGTTATAGTTTTCCTTGTTACCAAATTCAGAAAAAAAACTTACATAAGAAATATAAAGTTTATAAGGTTGAGAATCATAATGGCTTAAGTTGTTTATTTAATAAAATGTTTTGAGTTCTAAAAAGATAATTTTGGGTGGGTAATACAAGTTAGGATAGCAAGTAAATTAGGTACACAACTTTGGACTCACCAAGATAGGATAGATAATGGAGTATTTTCTCTGAATTTGCCAAATGCAAATGAACTGGATATTGTAAATGTAATTCTTACTTGATAATTGTCCTTATTGTATATAGTCTTACTATGTTAAAGCTAAAACTTTTCTTTTTATTTAGACAAAGAGGGGGAAATGTTGCAGAATATTTGTTTAACTATGCAAAGATGTGTTGTATTTGTTTAACTTTGTAAAGATGTGTTATATTTGTTTAATTATGCAAAGATGTGTTGCTGTTTTACCTTGCCTGCCTAAGGCACCTGATTAGTCTAATAAAAGGGTGAACAGCCAATAGCGAGGGAGGAGGTATAAGTGAGACTTCCAGGAAAAGAGAGTAAGTAGGAGGAGGAATTTAGGCTCAAAAGGGGGGAAGAAAGAAAAAAGAGGTGCCAGGGAGACACCAGGGGCCAGCCAGCCAGACACAGAGAAAGCAGGAAAGTAGGACATACAGAATGAAAGAAAGGTAAAAAGCCCTGAGGCAAAGTATAGATAAATATAAACAGGTTAAATTAAGTTAAAAGAGCCACTGGGATAACCCTAAGCTAAGGCCAAGCACTCATAATTAATAATAAGTCTCCGTGTCTTTATTTGGGAGCTGGTTGATGACCCAAAGACAATCCCAACTACACCAGGAGATTTAGTAAGGATTATGAGCGCTTCCCCACCTTCTAGTGAGGCCCTTACTTCTCAACTGGTCCATTCCTTCTCCCAGACGACTTCCACCATCAGAAACTCTGCTAAGGATGCCTTGTTGGCCTGCACTGGGAGTTCCCAAGACTGAAAATCTCCCCACCTCTTCTGTCCCTGTCTTATTAGGCTGAGCAAGAAGGAAGGGCTGGGGAACAGCTGGAATCTTCCCAGCTAGTTTATTTGGTAAACAAGCTAGAGGCCCAATTCAGGGAGAAGGATCCTGTTGTTGACTGACTTGGCCAGGAGAGATCGGAGGGAGGTGCTGAACACATGCCAGTTCCCAGGATATTAGGCCTGGCAGAGTGCAAGTTAGAAAATGTATTTGGCCCAAAGACCTTTGTTCTGCTAGCTAAACATTTGCTTAACCTGACACCCCAGGTCTAAGTTTTAGCAGAAATGGTCCAGCTGTTTACACACAGACCACTGAGAAAATGGCTTTAATAAATGATTAACCCGAATGTTGAGACAGACCTCACTTTCCTAGCTCAGGTTTAAACCAAGGAGTTTAAGCTGGGCCTCAGTCAAGTGTGGAAAAAGTCACCTAGATGTTTGGTAGGGTGAGGAAGTGAGCATGGCTTGAGAGAGATTGCTCCTGGGAAAAATGCAAGGCCTTTATCTCAGCACACACACACACACACACACACACACACACACACACACACACACACACACACAATCCTCTTCCCAATATTTTTTTCTCCACTTCTAGTACAATGTTCTCTCTGAGACCCATTTCATCAAAGGAAAACATTTCCTCAGCAGACACAGGACCCAATGTACATAAAGGCAGCACCCACACCAGCTCAGACTCTTGGCAAGCCCTTCAGCCTCTCTGAACTCACCTTCCATTTGTCAATGGGGCGCTCACTCCCACATCATGCTCTGAGTAATCAATGAGAGACTGTTGTATGGAGTGTGAACTTCTATACAAGTGACCTATTGTTATGAAATACACTGAGAACATTTTCATATTGTAAGAGGAGTATCTGGACAGGCCTTCATGAGAAATGAATTAATGACATTAATGCTCAGGGGGGCAAGGCAAGCAGGAGAATGCAGTGGGTAACCTGAGTCTGATCCCTGGGATCCACGTAGTAGGAGAGGGCTGACTCCTTCCTGAAAGTTGTTCTCTGATATCCATGTGTGTGCTGTCCCATGCACACATGTTCATGCGCATGCCCTCCCCCCATGAAATAAATAAATGTAATAAAAATGAGTGCTTAGCTTTAGAGCTCGGTTGAGGACAGCTTGCCTAGCACGTTCAAGGTTCTGGGTTCTATCCCCAACATTACAAGATTTTTTTTTTCTTTTCTTTTCTTTTTTTTGGTTTTTCGAGACAGGGTTTCTCTGTGTAGCTTTGCGCCTTTCCTGGAACTCACTTGGTAACCCAAGCTGGCCTCGAACTCACAGAGATCCACCTGGCTCTGCCTCCCGAGTGCTGGGATTAAAGGCATGTGCCACCACTGCCCGACAAAACCGGCTAAGAAAAAATTTTAAAAATAGCAATTACACAGCATTGGGGAGGCAAAGACAGGCAGATCATTGTGAGTTCGAGGCCAGCCTGGTCTGCAGAGTGAGTTCCACAACAGTCAAAGCTACACAGAGGAAATCCTGTCTCAAAAAAAACCAAAAATAAAATAGTGATTAAAAAATACTGGGCCCATTTCTAGATCCTTTCTTGTATTAGCCAGTCCCCACACTAACACCATGAGGTAGGTACAATCGTTGTCACTTCTATTTTAGAGATAAAGAACGGAGGCATAATTGCTCCTTGGGCTTCCACCAAGATCCTGTACAGAAACTGCAGCATGGACAAGTGACATACCCCAGGTGTTGTGGGATATTTATAAACTGTACGGTTGTGATTGGTTTAATAAAGAGCTGAATAGTCAATAGCTAGGCAGGAGAAAGGACAGGCAGGATTTCCAGGGAGAGAGAGAGAGGGAAAGGAATGTAGGTGCACAGGATTCGCCAGCGACACGCAGGGAGAGCAGGATGTGCAGTACAGAGATGAGGTTATGAGCCATGCGGCAGAAGGTAGATGAAAAAATATGGGTTAATTAAGTTATAAGAACTAGTTAGGAACAAGCCTAAGATAAAGCTGAGCTTTTATAATTAATAGTAAGTCTCTGAGTCATTATTTGCAGGCTGGTGGTCCCGACGAGAGAGTATTACTACACCTAGGTGTCACAGCTAGTGAGTGGTGAAGCTGAGATATGAACCTGGCGAGTGTGTTCTGGAGGCCCTGCTCGTACACCTTATGTACTTCTATTAGGAAACGGACTACTAGCATTTAACATAGCACAAAGGAGTTGACCTGAGCTATCATGCTAAATGATTCCATGACCCTTCTAGTTTGGCTTATATTGTTTCCACTCCAAGTATCTTGACCCCATGAAACTGCAGATTCATCGTGTAAGATCTCAGCCAGTAGCCGGGCGGTGGTGGCGCACGCCTTTAATCCCAGCACTCGGGAGGCAGAGCCAGGCGGATCTCTGTGAGTTCAAGGCCAGCCTGGGCTACCAAGTGAGTCCCAGGAAAGGCGCAAAGCTACACAGAGAAACCCTGTCTCGAAAAAACCAAAAAAAAAATAAAATAAAATAAAAGATCTCAGCCAGTGAAGGCTCTCCTCCAACCACTTGTTTTTTCTGCCTCCACGGCATGCTGCACTCAGCATTCCCAGCCTGATCCCTATTGCACCAGGGAGAGTTGCAACATTTGTGTGTTCCTATAGCCAGATTTCTGCTTTTTGGTTCAAGCTGGAGGACAGGCACCAGCTCTGGCCGCGGCACCAAGGCCAGTCCTTGTAGGCACTCAAGGTATACGTGTGTGTGTGTGTGTGTGTGTGTGTGTGTGTGTGTGTGTGTGTGAACTGATCTCCAACCACTGCCTTCACGCACGTTCCATGCTGGGCTCTTAGGCTCTCTTTGCAGCTTTCCCAGTACATGGGACTTTCTCTGAACTTCAAGCTGTGAGGTGGTCAAAGGGGCAGATTGAGAAACTGGTGGCAAAAGGACAGCTTTAAGATTTCAGCCCCTTGATTAACAATTCCATGACAACTCTCGGCTAGAAATCAGTTTACACAGCACTGACACAGTTTTTCTACAACTACCTTGTCATTCAAGCCGTCGCACAATTGCTGAGTTAGGAATTGAGCCAAAGCTAGACCCACAAAAGCCTCCATTGACAGAGGTGGAGCAGGGAAGAGGGATTAAAGTGGAAAAACAGGAATTTAGAGGTTTGGCGAGAAACTCCCTCCCAGGTCTAAACTTTCTTGTCTGGCTGAAAAACTACACACATTTGGCATCTGTGTAGAGGAACAGGGCTTTTGTATCAGGAGCGGTAGAAGTAAGCACGTCACAGGTCAACGGCTGGTCCTGGGTCAACAACCACACATCCTAACACCTGTGTGACACCTGGGACTGTCTGCAAGGGCTGTGGGTCTATTCCAATGGGCCTTGTGCTGAGTTTGTACATGTTTCTGTATAAAAAGGGGAAGAAAGAGTTGTGCTGAGGGTTCCTAGGGGGAAGAGCAGACCGGGCCCCTTCCTCTGCCTTCTTGTCTCACTGCCTACCCTGGAGTCTAGACTATGTACCCAGCACTGGGCTGTGTGAGCAGAGTGCTCTTTGGTAATGTTACATATCTTATACCAGTGTTCTGACATATCCTTAAATGACCAGGTCTTGTTTTTTCCTTCTCTTAGAAGAAATGATTAAAGTTTAAAAAAAAATGTATATTTGTGGGTTGGGAATATGCATGTGAGTGCAGTGCCCAGGAAGGCCAGAAGAGTCGTGTATCAGATTTTCTAGAGCTGGAATTACAGGCAGTTATGAGCACCCCCACATGGATGCCATGGGTTCTGGGAAACCTAACTCAGGTCTTATGCAAGAGCAGTACACACTTTGAACCACTGAGTCGGCTCTCCAGCCCCAGATCCTGTTTTTCAAATCAGGATGTTTTTGGAGGCTTCCCCCCACTTTGCTCTAGAGCATTGAGATTTGTCTCAACAACACAAAAGAGGCAAGTGAAAAAGCTTGGCTGCTCCAGTGGACACCATTTAGACTGGTCAAAGATCCCAACTTCCTTCGTCAGCCTTTGCTGTAAAAATGGTTATGATTATAGCCTGATTTGATCACTCTACAAGGTAGGCAAGAACTGAAATATCACATTGTACCTCACACACACTGTTAATCCCCAAGATTCAAGGAGAAAGACCACCATCCCAAACCATGGCCAAATTAATTAAAGCAAGCTTTTTTAAAATTTGTGTACATGGGTTGTCTCTCCCTAAGGTGGGGTTCAAGAAGTCAGCATTGGACTTGGGCAAGATAATGGTTTTTATAGCTCAGGGGTATGGGGTTTACAAATGGGGGATTTGGCAGGCAGATGGGCAGGGTTACAGAAGATCAATACAAGGCAGTCATAATAACCCTTTGAATCAAAGGTAGGGTTGCAAGGTGGTCATAACAACTTTTTGAAACAAAGGCATGGTTGCTATTTCCTGGAACGGACAGCACAGAACTATCTGTAGTTAAGGTTACAGGTGGGGCATAAACTAATCTTTGAGAAATAGAGATTTAATCATAAACAAGAATGAACCTAGTTTGTCTTTATTATAAGATGGCTTTCATGTCCAAGATGGAGGCAGGCTGGTTCATCAATACACATGAAATTACTACTTGTCATCAAAAATAAAAGTTGAATAGTTAAAAAAAAAAACCATTAGAGCTGGGTGGTGGTGGCGCACACCTTTAATCCCAGCACTCAGGAGGCAGAGGCAGGCGATCTCTGTGAGTTCAAAGCCAACCTGGTCTACAGAGCAAGTTCCAGGACAGGCTCCAAAGCTACACAGAGAAATCCTGTCTCAAAAAACCAAAAGAAAAAAAAACTATTAGGCATGGTGAAGTTTGCCTATAATCTCAGTACTTGGGAGGTAAAAGCAGAGGGAGCAAAACTTCAAAGCCAAGCTGGGCTCAGTGGCACACACCTTTAATCCCTGCACTCAGGAGGAAGATGCAGGTGGAGCTCTGTGTTTGAGGCCAGCCTGGTTTACAAAGTGAGTGCCAGGCAGCCAGGGCTACACAGTTTGACCTTGTCTCTAAGTAAATAGAAAGAAAAGAAAAAAGAAAGAAGGAAATTCAAAGCCAGCCTCTGCTACATACTGAGGTTAAATCCAGTATAAGATCCTATCTTAATATCCCTTCTCCTACCAAAGCAAGCAAACAACAACCACAAAAACCACACAGCAAAGAACTACTGTCTTCAATAATAGGCCAATAGGATGGGTCTCCTGCTTTCTTTTGTGGGTTTACTGGTACCCCCATTCCTCCTCCATGTCCTGCCCTCCCCGCAAACATCACCTGAGTATTTGTCAGCGTCACATGGATGGCAAGAAGTTTCTCCTTTATTTGAGTAAGAGTTGGCTGGGCAAAGCTTGCAGAAAGAGGAGCCCTGCTTGGCGGCATATGTGCCAGGCTTGCAGGGGAAACATTCTGAAGTGTAAGCCACCCCTAGGGAGAAAGAATGGCATAGAAAATAAAGATTGAGCCGAGACAGCAAGGCCCTGGGGACCAGTGCCCATCCTCCCCTAGAAGCCAAGAGTCCAGGAAGCCAGCAGCAGACCCCAGATCCAAGCTTGTTCTCTGTACCTGTTATAGCAATGTTTCTCACAAGCACAGGCTTGGACACTTTGGACCACACTGAGAAAGCTGTGGTTCTCCAATAGAGGACATTATTCCCTCTGTTTAGCTCAACCTTAAAAAAGACATAAGGTAGATGTTAATTCATCACAAAAATGGGCATTGCTCATTTGCCTCCTTGGTCCTAGAGAGCCTATTCTGAACCCCTTCTTCCTCTTCCTCAGCTTGGCCTCTCGAAGCTTTGTCTTTCTAACCCTCTCCCATGCTTCCCTGATCCTTGATACAAGATCCTTGTATCATATATTCTACAAGCATCTCTAATAGAGATCATAACAGGACCAGAGAGACAGGCAGTAAGGGAGACCGGCATTCCATCATTCTCTGGTTTTATAGAAAACCCAGCCGGGCGGTGGTGGCGCACGCCTTTAATCCCAGCACTTGGGAGGCAGAGGCAGGCGGATCTTTGTGAGTTCGAGGCCAGCCTGGTCTCCAAAGCGAGTTCCAGGAAAGGCGCAAAGCTACACAGAGAAACCCTGTCTCGAAAAAAACCAAAAAAAAAAAAAAAAAAAAAAAAAAAAAAAAAAAAAAAAGAAAACCCAGCCCCAAAGCTGGAAAGCTCTGGCTCCTGGGATGAAGTCACAGGAGCAAACTGGCCACCATACAGCCTAATCCATCAACCATGAGGAGAGGAAGCCCTGAATCTGCCACATCTTAGACTCCTCCCTCCATGGGCGCTGGAGCAGAAGCTCCCCTTTAGGGTCCTTGGCCCCTCCTCTGGGATCTTGGTTGTGGCTGGTGCGATACTCACACTGTGGAATTCCCATCCTTTCTCCGTAGTTTTCAGCCACCTGGAGTCATCAGCATTGGGCTGGCACTGGTCATTCTGGACCTGAGGCAGAAGGGGTTCGGGATGAGAGGCTCAGCTTCCTGAGGAGATGAGGGCCTCACTCCATGCTGCATGGTGCTCTACAACACTGTTCTCACGGAAGAGGCGCTGCCAATTCCCTCTAGGACCAAACTGAGAACGCATAAGCTACACACAACAACATCTGAACACGGACGCCAGAGGAAGAATTTGCAGTTCAGCCACTTGCATGTCATAACAAGTCTGAACAGGATGAAACACCTAGGAATTCACAGGCTCTGTCCTCAACCTCAGTGTCCTGTGCCTTGTGCCCATTCTCCTCAGCTCATTTTGCTTACAGCTTTCTCTAGCGTGAAAACCAAAAAACTTTCCAAACATGGCTATACTTGTGATTGATTCCTATGAACGAATCTGAGCCTCAGCGAGTCCTGACCTCTCTAAACCCTCTCCTCCCTCCCTCTCTCCCTCCCAGCTAGGAGCTTACAAAAAACTCAAAGATGATGCTGGAGTCCGGGTAGTAGTACTCAAAGTTAACTGTGCCAGACTGCTTCAGGTTGACGGCATACATCAGAGTGGCTGTGCATTCGTCTGTGTTGGAAGCGATGTAGTCTCCCCGGGGAACCCACTTGGACCTGTGAAAGAACAGGGACCAAGAGTAATGGCAGGGGCACACCCTACAAGGCTTTGTGCTATGTGTTAGGTTCCATGTTCTCCTGTTGGGGCTTCTGGGAAATTCCAGACTTAGGAGTCAAAAGCTAAAACTTGTACCTTGGTAGTGGTTTGTATGAGCATGGTCCCCAGAGGCTCATATATTTGAACGCTTGGTCCCCGCTTAGTGGAACTGTTTGGGAAGGATTGGAGGTGTGTGTGGCTTTGTTGGAGGAGGTGTGTCATGGGGGTGGGTTTTGAGGTTTCAAAAGCCTATGCCAGGCCCCTCTCTCTCTCTCTCTCTCTCTCTCTCTCTCTCTCTCTCTCTCTCTCTCTCTTCCTCTTTCTCTCTCTCAGCTGTGGATCAGGATGTAAAGCTCTCAGCAACTGCTCCAGTGCCATGCCTGCTTCCCCCCATGATGGTCATGGACTAAACAAGCCCCCAATTAAATGTCTCCTTTTAGGAGTTGCCTTGGTCTAGTGTCTCGTCACAGTAACTAATAAAGATCTGATCGTGCTCAGGGAAGAGTAACAACACCAGGTGCTCTGGGGCAGATCAAAGGGCCTGAGGCACAACCAATAAGAGGAAGACAGTGAAACTAGCTGGGTGTGCCTCCGTGGTGGATGGCAGGCAAAGTCAGCCATGGGAAGCTTTACATCAACCAACCAACTACGAGCTTCGTGTTTCATATTCATGATTTATGTCCATCAGTAACAGGAAGAACCATTTTTTCCATTTAATAGATGAGAAAACTGTGGCTTGGAGAGTACCTTGGCCAGTCCCACAAAGCCTCCAAGTGACAAGTCTGGGGTTCAAATTAAAAACTGCTTAATCCTGCTGGGCGGTGGTGGCGCACACCTTTGATCCCAGTACTCGGGAGGCAGAGCCAGGCTGATCTCTGTGAGTTTGAGGCCAGCCTGGTGGTCTACAGAGTGAGTTCCAGGACAGGCACCAAAAACTACAGAGAGAAACCCTGTCTCGGAAAAAAAAAAAAATCCAACAACAAAAAAACAAAAGAAAAAAACTGCTTAATCTCAAAGTTGTCAAGATCCATAAACAAATATATCTCAGAGAACTCGGAAGTTCATCCAGTCTAACCCCACTTGTTTTTCCGGAAACACCACCTTACAATGCTACAGTACACCATTTTCCTCAGAAGCCGGTGGCAGGAGAACCAGAGATGGTCAGTCCTGTCATGTGTGTTCCGACTCACTCTATCCACTGGCCCAGTGGCTCCTCCTCGTTCTCTACCACATGATCTCTCGAATAGCCTTTATTTTGTGTCTGGCCCTGCACCCTCCAGTCCCTCTCCACACTATGGTTGGAAACGTCCAGAAGGAAAACATGACCGAATCACTTCAGTGCTCTAAACCGTGAAGATTCCCTGTTGCTCTTAGGATAGAGCGCCCATTTCCAGGCCTACACTTTCTATGGCAGACCTATGGAATTTCTCTCAGTTCCTGTGCCAAACTTTCTCTTCCCCTGGGTCTGGCCTCTCCCTCAAACCAGCTTCTTCCTCCTTCTCTTTGGTCGATTCTTCCTCCAGTCTTATAATAAATAAATAAATACTATGATAGGATGTGATCATTAAATAAATGCTACGTAATGCTAAGAAGTCATCCTTGTGTCAAGCATGGCCATGCACACCTTTAATCCCAGTACTTCAGAGACAGGCGGATCTCTGTGAGTCCAAGGCCATCCTGGTCTACAGAGTGAGTTCCAGGTCAACCAGGGATATAGTGATAACCCTGTCCAAAAATAAAAGTGTCCCTTGACTTTATCTGCTTCTGCAAGAACGCCTTGAGCTTTGTCTGTTTTCTTTCCAGAATTACAAATCTACCTTAAAAATTTAATATATTATCAACCACTTAAGAACTATGCATAGATAAAATAAGCATACATTCATCTATCTACTGCATAGTTTAAGAAATCCAACACAGTGTAGCTTTCATAGCGTTGGAAGGTTGCCACGCAGGTTGTTGGGGGAAAAGTCATCAGTGACATAGAAAGTCACATAGATGTTCCATTTAGGGCTGTCAACCTTGGTCAGAGAAGCTTCTTTTTGCAGTGGGCAAGAGTCAATTCAGAGACTCGCAGCCGGTCAAAGTGCCGAGAGCAAGTGACGGTTGAATGTTCAGCGGAACGTCTATACGACTTTCTCTACCAAGAGCGGGGAACGTTGTGGAAGAGGAGGTTAAAAAAAATGTAAGAACCAGAGGATGGGGAGGGATGCTGTGAAATTCTGTCTCTTGGACATGGCATGAGTATTGTACTCAAAACTCATAGTAGCTGTGGTTGCCTGTTCAAGATCAAGCCAGTCAACATTCCAGCATGGAGGAGGGTGAGGGAGATGAAGCTCCACCCCTAGCTAAGGAGTTATAGGAGGGGGTCATTTTTCTTTATGGGTCTAACCTCCGGTAAGTCGCCTCTGATCTATAAATAACGTCCATGCTTGCCACATGCAAACAGCTCTAATTAAACTGGGTCTCATAGAGACAGAGGTAGATAAATATTTATCTCACATGTTTGGGAATAAGAGAAGTTCCGAAGGGAGTGGAAAGGGTTTAAAGGGTGGCCATGGGTGATGAATGTCTTCAAAATACATTACGCATATAAAATTGTCAAAGACTAAATACACATTATTGAAAGCAAAGCAAAGCAGTCAAGCGCAGCAGAAGCCACTATGTGCCTTCGCCAGCTCCTCCCCTTTCTTCTAGCATTTCTCTCTCCAGCTACCAAGAGGGATGGTGTACTTGAATCTGCTACTTAACGTTCTCATGAAGTTCTTTGTCTGTATCTCTAAGCAACACACTGCCTTGTGGTGTTTGGCATGTTTTTAAATGCCATGAAAATGGTATCATACTTTATTTTCCAAAGCTTAGTCGGGGGGAAGGTTTGTATGTAATGGTGTGGGATTCATCCAAACTCATGCATATAGCACTTCTTTTTTTTTTTTTTTTGGTTTTTTTTTTTTTTTTGGTTTTTTGAGACAGGGTTTCTCTGTGCAGCTTTGCGCCTTTCCTGGGACTCACTTGGTAGCCCAGGCTGGCCTTGAACTCACAGAGATCCGCCTGGCTCTGCCTCCCAAGTGCTGGGATTAAAGGCGTGCGCCACCACCGCCCGGCCGCATATAGCACTTCTTTCTGTGGGGTGTGTGTGTGTGTGTGTGTGTGTGTGTGTGTGTGTGTGTGTGTGTGACCCAGGGTCTGATCTATGCTATATTTGTGCTCTTTCGCTGAGCTATACACTCCTAGCCCTTCCTTTTATCTGCTCTCTAATAGTCTTTACTCTACTTCATTATTTATTTACTTACTTACCATCTCTATTTACAGCTGCTGGACATTCAGAGTGCTTCTAGGTTTTTTGTTTTGTTTTTACTACTGTTCACTCTCTGCTGTAAACACTCTTGTTTCTGTGTTCTTAGACACGTCTGATCCGAGTGCTCGGGGGCAGTTGCTGGCTCATAGGGTGCAAACTACCAGCTTTACTGCCACCTTGCCCGCTACTGCCACCTTGTTCCCCAAACAGTGTGTCAATTTACACCAGCTGGCAGTGCAAGAGGCTCCCTGTCCTCCACATCCTCTACAGACTTGGAACTAAAGACTTTATGTTATGACGTGGTGGGGAGTGTTTTAGTGTCGAGCTGGGCTTTAAATCTTTCTTCCTTGATTGCTGGTGAAGCTGTGCATGTTTTCTGAAGCTTTCTTGCAATCTGGTGTCCTCTTCCAGCCATACTTTAATTCTTCATCTACCTGTCCTCCTGGCTAGCCTGTGGATTCTGAGAGGACAGAAACCAACCATGTCTCACAGAATAACGTATCCCTCAGTCTCCAGCTCTGGGCCCTGGCACCCAGGGACCTCAGGGGATCAAACAAATAATGGGAGAAAAGGGCAAATGAGACAATTCTGCAGTTTCTGTTTTGCCCGAGACTAGCCCAAGACTCCCAGCTGCTTCACAGTTTAAGAGAATCTTAAGCTACTACATTTGTTTCCCCATGTCTGCCCAACCCACATAGTCTTACAATCAACTGTCATGTTTGTTTGTTTGTTTGTTTGTTTTTGAGACAGGGTTTCTCTGTGTAGCCCTGGCTGTCCTGGAACTCACTCTGTAGACCAGGCTGGTCTTGAACTCAGAGATCCACCTGCCTCTGCCTCCTGAGTGCTGGGATTAAAGACGTACACCACAACTGCTCAGCAACAATCAGTATTATAATCAAAATGGAAACAAATCAAATTCTTCCAAAATGACCCAGCTAACTTAACAGTGTTGAAAGAGACATTTAATGCTAATAAACTCCGTGGTATCAGCTATAATTAACTCTTGAAGTTTGATGAATAATTAAAAAGAATGCCGTAAGGGGGTTACATTTGCAAAGTGCATCACAGTTTTGGTGTTTGCTGGTGTTGTCCCTGTGAAGACACTTCATAGTCAGTAATACCAACATTTGATTGATTTCTTTTCTTTTTTTCTTCCAGAGCTGAGGATCGAACCCAGGGCTCTACCACTGTGCTAAATCCCCAGCCCTTGATTTCTAATGCCAGAGCCATTGCTCTAGATCCCTCTCCTCAATCCCTGATCGGTGCTGGGGATCTGGAATTGGATCCAAGGCCTTGAATGTGCTGGCACATGTCCTACCACTATGCTACACATTCTAAGCCTTTGCTGTCATCTTAAAATTCCTTTAAATGTATTTATTTTATGTATGAATGTATATCTGTGCACTACATGAATGCCTCATGCCTGCAGAGGTCAGAGAGGGCACTGGATTCCCTAGAACTAGAGTTACAGATGGTTGTGAGCCATCATGTGGGCATTGTGACTCTAACCCAGTCCTCTGGAAGAGCAGCCAGTGCTCTTAACTACTGAACCATCTCTCCAGCTCACCTTTGTTTTTTTTTTTTGTTGTTGTTGTTGTTTTTTTGTTTTTTTTTTGTTTTTTTTTTCGAGACAGGGATTCTCTGTGTAGCTTTGCGCCTGTCCTGGAACTCGCTTTGGAGACCAGGCTGGCCTCGAACTCACAGAGATACGCCTGCCTCTGCCTCCCGAGTGCTGGGATTAAAGGCGTGCGCCACCACGGCCCGGCTCACCTTTGTTTTCTTAAGATAGGGCCACACTATGCAGCCCCAGCATGAAACTCTCTATCCTCCCACCCCAACGCCCCAAGTGCTGGGTTCAGAGGTATATGTCAGAACACACACATGGTGTCTGAGTTAAGGTTTCTATTACTGCGAAGAGACACTATGACCATGGCAACCCTTATAAACGAAAACATTGAACTGTTTCAGAGGCCTAGTCCATTCTCATCATGGCAAGAAGAATGTCAGCATGGTGCTAGAGAAGGAGCTGAGAGTTCTACATCTTGATCCACAGGCAGCAGAAGGAGACTGTGTCCCACACTGGGCACAGCTTCAGTATGTAAGACCTCAAAGTTCCTCCTCACAGTGACACACTCCCTCCAACAAGAACACACCTACTCCAACTAGGTCACACCTCCTAATAGTGCCACTCCCTATGGGCCAAGCATTCAAACACATGAGTCTATGTGGGCCATTCCTATTCAAACAACCATACGTGGGTATAACTTTTACATGTACATTCTTATTTAATCATTACTACATTCTTTAAGAACAGTACTATTAGCTAGGCCTGATCGGTACACGCTTTTAATCCCAGAACTTGGGAGGCAAAGGCAGGTAGATCTCTGAGTTCAAGGCCAGCCTGGACTACACAGAGAAAACTTGTCTTGAAAAACAACAACAAGAAGAACAGTACTATTTTTAGCACCATTGTTTGTTTTTAAGATATTCTCACAGTGTACCCCTGTTTGCCTGGCACTCACTGTGGAAACCCGTCAGCCCTTGAACTCACAGAGGTCCACTGGCCTCTGCCTCTTGAGACCCGTGATTAAAGGTGTGCACCCCCACACCCAGTTTTATCATCGTTTTTTAAGAGGAGGAAATTGAGGACTAAGGTTAGATTAGCCAAGGGCCAGTCAGCTGTGAGCTTGTTCATGGTTACTATTTGGCCTGCTGTTCTTTCTCATCCACTAATACCCAACACCATATCCCATGCTGTGCTGGTTAGTTTTAAGAGTCAACTTGCCGGGTGATGGTGGCGCACGCCTTTAATCCCAGCACTCGGGAGGCAGAGCCAGGCGGATCTCTGTGAGTTCGAGGCCAGCCTGGGCTACCAAGTGAGTTCCAGGAAAGGCGCAAAGCTACACAGAGAAACCCTGTCTCGAAAAACCAAAAAAAAAAAAAAAAAAAAAAAAAAAAAGAGTCAACTTGACAAACATAATATAGAATCACCTGGAAAAGACTTTGTTAAAAGTTTGTATGTGAGTGAGTGCTTTGCCTGCACATGTATTAGCACACCATGTGTGCAGTGCCCATGGAAATCAGAAGAGGGCACAGGTTCACGGGGTGACAGACAGTTGTGAGCTATCACGTGGGTGCTAGTGACTGAACTAGGTCCTTTGTAAGAATGTCAAGTGCTCTTAACCACTGAGCCATCTCTCCAGCTTCCAGGAAGTGAGTCTTCATAAGGAAGTATCCAGATCAGGTTGATCCGAGGGCGTGTCTATGGGGGATGTAGAAGGAGCAGACCATCGTGAGCTGCACTATTCTCTAGGCCATGGACCCTGCATTGTGTAAGAGGGCAGAAAGCTAAGCATAAGCAAGCAAGCACGTCTGTGTTTGTTTCTCTCTGCTCTCGGCTGTGAATATGATAAGAATAGCTGTTTCAAGTTCCTATCGCCTTGCTTCTCAGTGATAGACAGTAACCTGGAGTTGTGAGTAGAAATTAACATGTGTCCCACACACCATCCGCCTCCACACAAGTTGCTGTTTGTCAGGGTATTTTATCACAGCAACAGAAATCGAACTAGAACACTTCTTCTTTACTCCGATTCCCTCTCGAGACCTCTGTCTGACGGCCGATTGTTTCCAGTGTCTTTGTCCTGTGACCTACGCCCAGGCCATGGATGACTCTGGGGTTCCTGACAGACATGGAGACTGTTCCTTTTGTCTGTCCTCTTCCCCGTGATTAGTTCTGTGTCAGGTTTGTGGCAAATGATATATTAGATGCTGGAGACACAGCAAAGACCAAGACACACTCGGTCCTCTCCTGCTTAGGGCTTGAATTCTGTTCCTAGTTGAGGGAACAGAAATTTAACTAATACAATTAATCACACAGGAACACCATGCTAAGCATGGTGACAAGAATGACAAGGTGACACCAGAGTCTGTTTTAGGAGTCTCCTGGTCCGGGGGCGGTTTCTTTGAGGAAGTGACCTTTACTCTGAGACATAAGAGCCAAATAAGACAGCTAGGAAAAGGCCCACAGAAGAGCTACTCAAAGGTTCCAGGGGGAAAGCACCCTTGCAGCTGGTGTGGCCACAGCAAGGAAGATGTTCAAGAGATGCAGACAAAACGGGCAGAGAGCAGAGTCGAACAGTCGCCTCCTTGGGCTGTGGGAAGTTACTGGATCTTATCCCAAGAGCAACGGGTGGCCTCAGAACCCAGAGTTCTGAGCAGGAAACTATTGTGTTTGGATGTGTATTTGTCATTCTGGCTGCTGGGTGGACAGGGCCTGGAGGAGGCAGGAAGGGGAAGCACAAGAGCTGTTGGGAGGGTGCAAGGTGGATCAGGCAGGGGGGATGCTGGTCCAGCTCAGTGGGAAGTAAGTGGGGTTGCACACAGGAAAGCCAAAGAGCTGTGTTTGTAGCATCAGCTCAATTACTGACTTTTGAAATCTCTCCAGGTGTCCATTTCTACAGAAGAGAAATCCTCTCTCACTCCCAAAGACATTTCTGGATGCCTTAAGATCCAGTCTCCAGGATGGTCTAAGCTGTTATTAATCTACACACATCCTGCCACAGTGAGAGATAATGATTTCTACCCCTCCCGCTGCAGTCCCCAGAGACAGGTGGGACCCTTCCTCTTCCTGGGTTGAGAAGTGATGGAGTGGATAGACTGATCATCTGTATCTCGTCCCACGTCAAATGACATTTGATATTAGGGCTCACACAGGATGGGGGCCAGACTGTTTTAACCCATAGTCCCTCCATTTCTCACTTGCATCTTCTCTAGTTCTATAGCTGCCCCCTCCCAAGTTATTGTGACATGTAAACTTGAACTCTAAAGTAATATTAAAATTGGATGATTGGCTGGGCATGGTGGCGCATGCCTTTAATCCCAGCACTTGGGAGGGGGGCAGAGGCAGCTGGATCACGGTGAGTTTCTAGGCCAGCCTGGTCTACATAATGAGTTCTAGGCCAGCTAGGTTTTAGAGAGATCTTTTCTCAATAAAAACAAACAAATAAAATATAATTGGATGATTAAATGTCTGCTGTGTGGTTCAAACACTGGTCCTTCTGAGAGATTTAAGGATAGGTAGGAATGAGAACTAGCATGGGTAAGGCCCCAGGTTCAACCTCCAGCAGCAAAAACTAACTTCGAAATGAGAAATCCAAGTGTAACGCAATTCTTTGGTCCTTTTAGTCCATTTGCTTGCTTTGGTATAAAAGAATATTTTTCCCCTCTCATACTTATTGTCAGAATTGCTTTGTGTAACTGTCTATTCTGATGTTTTCTTCCCTGGAGCCCGACACGACCTGTCACATAATCATGTGATTTGAAGGGGGCAGTGCAGAGCAATAGAAAGCTTGGGACTGTGGCTGAGTATCAGTTTCACCAGTTTCGAGCTAGGAAACTAAGATGGAATGCTTAACCTCACTGGGCCTCCAGTTTTTCAGTCTGCAATGGAAATCACGATGCCAATTTCACTGGGCTCCTGTGTAGATTCAAGAAAAACCTTTTATAAAGAACATCCAGCACAGGGCCAGGTCCCTGAAAGGCACACCTGGAATAAATATTTGGTTGTCTAGCCCTCCACCCCCGTGGGGAGGGGGCACTGAGCTTTTTCAATGACTGACAAAGGTCTCCCAAGCTGGGAATTTTCCTGGTTACTGGGATGTGGTGGAGACTGGCCCCCTCAGACTCATATAAGTGAATCCTTGGTCCCTAGGTGGTGGAACTGTTTGAGAAGGACTGGGAGGTGTGGATTACATGTAAGATCTCAGCTGCAGCTCCAGGGCCATGCATTGCCTGCCTGCTGCAGGGACTCACCCTCTGAAATGCTAAGCAAGCTCCCCATTAAATGCTTTCTTTTATAAGTTGCCTTGGTCATCGCGTCTCTTCACACCTATAGAAAAGTAACTAAGACATAGGGTCTCAAGGGGGTTAGAAGCTCTCATTCGTGAGCCCCTCCAAACCCACAACAACATGCCATGCAAAGCCAGTTTTAGACGTTTGGCACCAAAGCCAGCGAGACGACCAACACTTTGTACGTTGTGTTCTAATGGGGTTAATGAAGTTTATTTGCTGACTCAAAATTCCACAGAGGAAATCCAATTGGATTTTGTTTGAACCCAGCTGGGCCATTAGATGCTTGTCATCCCTTATGTACCTGCCTCTATTTCTTTAAGTGTTTCCCTCTCACAGATGTCTGCCAGTCAGCGGTAAGCCTAGGTTAGAATGGGTCAAGGGAGCAGTCACGTCCAGGAGTCTCCACTCCCACCCCCACGTCCAGGGAGTGTGGTATTCTCCTCCCACCTGCCTCAGGAACATCACAGACAGTGCCCAGGATGCCCTGCGGCCCCTTCCCCAGGAGACTTGTGCGCTGGCTCCCAGACTCACGAAGTGCAGTTCTCCGTGGACGCAGAGATGCTGTCATCGACTTCCAAGTTGGCCGAGAGGCTGGCAAAACCATGAGGCAACTCATCCCACTCATCAAACCGGATGCCAGTGCCAAGGGAGTAGCGGCCCTCTGCGCAGGGCTTGCAGGACTGGTCCTTCATATCCAAAAACTCTCCGGCATTGCAAGAGAAAGCTGGAAAGCAGGGGAGGGACAGGGAAGGGGTGCTGAGGTCACTGTGGTCTCTGGAGGGGTGATGGGGTTGGAGGCAATCTAATGCCAGGACTTCAGGGTCAGGATCTAGGGGTCTGGACCACTAAAATTTAGGACTAAGGAATGTCTTGTGTGATGATATTTATATGGAATGACCACAAGAGTAAAGTCATAGAGACAAAAGGCAGATCTGTGGTTGCCATGGAGACTGCAGAGAGAACTTTCTTTTCAGTCTCTAAATGCCCCCAAAATGTGAATGGTGAAGAGTTGCTGGAAACAGTTGGGCGGAGGTGGTACATGCCTTTAATCCCAGCACTCAGGAGGCAGAGGTAGGTGGATCTCTAGTTCTAGGACAGCCAGAGAAACCCTGTCTCAAAAAACAAACAAACAAACAAACCCATAAAAACAAAACATGAAAACAACCACAAAAAAGAGTTGCTGCAAAGATTCTAGCATCCCTGAAATTTGCCTAACAAGGGGTGGGATTTACGGTCTGTAAGAAGTGGCATCTTGAAGGTATTATAGCAGATTTCCACAGCTTTATCCATCAAAAATCAGAAAAAGAAAAAAAAAAAAAAAGAAGAAGAAGTGGCATCTTTGGAGGCAGAGGGGGAATTGTTGTAAGTTCAAGATCAGCCTTGTCCATACAGCAAGGTCTAGGCCAGCCAAGGCTACACAGGAATCCTTTCTCAACTGAGAAAAATAAAACAACCCAGCAAAAGTAGTTGTGTCTCAATAAAGCTGATATTTTCAAAAAGAAGAAAGGATTATAAAGTCAGACAAGGTGGTGACTTGCCAGTAATCCTACCATTTGGGAAGAGAAGGTGGGAAGTTCAAGGCCAGCCTCATTTATATGAGACCCTGGAAAGAAAGAAGGAAGGAAGGGAGGGTCGGAGGGAGGGAGGAGGGGGGAGGGAGGGAGAGAGGAGGGAGGATGGAGGGAGGGAGGGAGGGAGGAAGGAAGGGAGGGAGGGAGGAAGGAAGGGAGGGAGGGAGGGAAGGAGGGAAGGAGGGAGGGAGGGAGGGAGGGAGAGAGGGAGGGAGGGCGGACCAGACACTGTGCTAAACTGAGGTTGGAATTTGAATGTCTGGTTTTAGTCTCCTTTGAACTCATTCAATGATCCCTCCACTCTAGTCCGGATATTTATTGTTATTCCCTTTGCATTCCTACGAGAACAGGGCACAGGGGAGCTAGAAAGCTGTAAAGGCTGAGTCATAGAGGGGGGTGGGAGCCGCAGCCACTGCCCTTCCGGTCACATTCCAAGAGTTTTACTCCCTGAACTGATGCTCAGTGCATTTAAAGAGCCTGGACTTGCGCAAGTTCATTTTCTTCAGCTTCTCTTTTCACAAACAAAAGCAAATTGCAATATTGCCTCAACACTGCTGAGGCAGGTAGGTGCAAATCACAGAGAAATGCACAGACAGGCAGAAAAAGAAAAAAGGCACACTGAGTGGCAGACATCTAGAATTGTTTATATTGTACTCATCGGATCTGAATTAAAAAATAAAGCAAACTCAGATACTCAGTTTGAATCTATTAAATAACATTTATTTTGCTTGCTTGCTTTTGTTTTTAGGTTTTTGAGACAAGGTCTCTCTCTATAGTCCTGGCTGTCCTAAGCTCACTCTGTAGACCAGGCTGGCCTCTCACTCACAAGAATCCACCTGCCTCTACCTCCCAAGAACTAGACTTAAAGGCCTTTGCCACCACACGTGGCTAAATAAGATTTCTGCACCACATTCCAGAAGGGTTGGGGGTGGAACTAACTGGAGGACAGATCTGGCGTCTATCCCGGCAGGAAGAGCCTGGCTTGTGTGGCTAGAGGCTTGGGTTCGAGGTCAGGCCTAAGTATCAGGGAGCCCCTGGGACAGGAAGGCTGCTTACAGCACTCGGTGCCCTTGACGGGGTCGGGGAGGCTGGTGCACAGGCCTGGGGTGTGCGGCACGGCGACCCTCCACCTGGAACCGGTACTATCACACGCCGTGTACTCATAATGGTACTCTGACTGCAAGGGAAAGAGCGGAAGGCAGAGGGTTCATCGTCAGTGACGAAACATTGACAGTTTCCTGCCCAGCATGAGGGCTACTGGCACCCTTCGTTATAGTGACGGCCCAAGGACCCTGGCACCCAAAGATTCCAAGGCCCCTAGGAGAACTACATTAATTTCAATCATTTTCCCCCTCGACCTGGCTGTGGTCCAGCCCCTCAGAAGTACATTGGTGCGTGTATGTGATTCTCTTTGCTGTTGTGCACACATCATGTCCCCTGGAGGGGAGGAATGGGGTGACTAAGGATAGACTAAGGTTAGCCATGCAGCTCAGCTGGTCGAGTGCTTGTACAGCACGCTCACAGCGCTCAGTTTGAGGAGTAGAAGTCCAAGGTCAGCCCAGGGTACGTAAGGCTGTCCCCAAACCCAAAACAAACAACAATAGCAACTAAAAATAGGAGTTTTTCTTGTCCAAGCAGTAGAATTCAAGAACAAGGACATTCTAAATGGAAAGGCTGGCGCGCGCGCACACACACACACACACACACACACACACACACACACACACATAAGCGATTGTCACACAGAGTTTTATTCCCAGCTCTCCTTCTGCACAAAAGGACTCTGAAAACTCCCATCGCATCATAGAAACGTCATCTTTAGCCCAGCAGGGGAGGTGCTGCCTTCACGCACACCTGTACGCATTTCCCCGTGCTAGGCCACTCGCTGTCCAGCAGCTTCCCCTGGAGCAGAACAGTCCAATACCGGCAGCATCGCCCGCAAATCAAGCATGTAGCGAAACACCAGGAAGCACTACTCGAGCAAGGGGACACAGCTGATGAGGCAAGCACCTCGGTATTTCTAGTCCTTCAGGCCGCCCATCAAACGGCCAACGGATGGCTTTTTTTCGGAGAAGTGTTTCACGGTCCTGATCCCTTTTGTTCTGCCGAGTGTTTCACGGTCCACGCTTATCGCGTATAAGCAAAGCAGGATGAATGTCCCCCCTTTCCAGCCACACAAAAGCAGGACCCTACAGCACGCATGATCGCCAGGAGCTGAGGCTGACCACCAGACAGGCTGAAGTCTGCTGAGCTAGCCTATCCAAGTTTACTTTTGTAAAAAGCATAGTCTGTGTTAGCTGTCCTAAGACACGTAACCTTTCCACTTAACATCTATAAGACCGAAGTGCTGAGACGGTAAAGAAGCACTGTGCCATATTTGAACTGACTGCAACTTTTTCTCAGGTGCTAGGTTTGAAAAACGGTGTGTCTTCTCAGAAGCAGCAGGATCTCAGGTTTGCTGAAACATGGTGAGCGCGGTGTTTCCAATTCTGGGACTCCAGAAACTTAGTAGGAAGAAAGAACTATTGTAGACTATGTTTTTCTTTTCCTCCCTTGTAAATATTTGCCAAATACATTTTGTCAGCCCAGCACAAACAAGTCCAAGCTGGACCAGTGTGACTTGGGCGGCAACCTGAACTTGACATTTTCACCTTCCGGAAGAAGATGCAGAACGGAAGATCGGCATATTGTGGCCTTAATGTTTGGTTTGTTTATTTGTTTGTTTGTGACAGGGTCTCACACAGCCCAGGTTGAGTCTGGAACTGTGCGTATTTTTTATTTTATTTTTGTGTATATGAGAGCTCCGCTTGTCTGTCTGTTCACCACGCACATGCCTCATACCCACAGAGTCCAGAAGGCATCATCAGGTCCTCCGGAACTGGCCTTACAGATGGTTGCGAGTCTGGGAATTGAACCTGGGTCCTCGAAAAGAGCAGTAAGGGCTCTTAACTGCTGACCCATCAGCCCTGAACTCCCTTTTTTTAAAAATTACACTGATTTGTCATGTGTGTTCATGTGTGAGTGGGTGCATGTGATGTGGTGTACATGTGGAGGCCAGAAGACAACTCGGAAAACTCAAGTTCTATTCTCCCACCATATGGGTCCGTCTTAGTTAGGGTTACTATTAGTGTAATAAAGCACCATGACCCAAGCAGCTGGTGGAGGAAAGGGTTTATTTGGCTTCCATTTCCATATCAGTGTTCATCATCGAAGGAAGTCAGGACAGGAACTCAAACAGGGCAGGAACCTGGAGACAGGAGCTGATGCTGAAGTCATGGAGGGGAGCTGCTTACTGATTTGTTCCCCGTGGCTTATTCAGCCTGCTTTCTTATAGAACCCAGGACCACCAGCCCAGGGGTGGCACCACTCGTAATGGGCTGAACCCTCTCCTCAGTCACTAATCAAGAAAATGCCTTACAGGTTTGTTTACAGCCTGATCTTATGGAGGCATTTTCTTAATTGAGGTTCCCTCCTCTCCGAGGACTTTAGCGTGTGTCAAGCTGACGTGAAACTATGCAGCACAGGGTCCCAGGGATTGAACTCAGGTTGTCAGCTTGGCAGCAGGTGCTTTTACTGAGCCATCTGGTGACCGACCCTAGCCTTGGATTCTCTACATAGTCAAGGATATCCATGAATTCCCAGATCTTCTTGCCTTCACCCTCAAATGTTGAGATTTACAGATGTGCACCACCACACCCGGCTTCTGAAGCTTAATATTTTATCAGAATTTATGGCTTTGGATTTAAATGTCAGTTTCACCAAAGACCATCAGGATGGGGATTATTTTGTGCCCAGGGTTACTATCTCTCTGGGTCTCCTTTTCTTCATGGTTTTAGTTGTTTCCTTGTCTCAGAGATAAATATCCTGTTGCTGGGGGATAAGTAGGCCAACTAAATGTATGGTGAGTTCAGTTCTAAAAATGATACTTTCAAAGGGTCTTGTTACAAGAACAAGGGTTAAATAAAATCCACAGTATGCATATTCAGTAGAGATTTGGTAATGAGGCAGAAGGGACTCTAGCCGTGAACCCGATGGCCCCGGCCATTTGTGTAGCTTTCGGGAGTTTCCAACGCCCACCTCATTTGAGCTTCACAGCTCCCTAGGAGGCAAACAGAGCAGAGACTGTTTTCTCCATTGTAACGTTGACTGTCCATGGGATGAAATGGCTAGCGTGTCCAAGGTCACACAACCTGTAAGTCACTGAGCTAGAACTCAGAGCATGCCAGCAGGAATCCTCTCCCATTTCCATAGGCCCGACCAAACACAACATTCACACTGGGCCAAATTGCACAGTCAAGTCTGAAAGTTAAGTATGATGCTATCAGTCATCTGCCAGCGGCCAAGCGAAGTTCACTTCTGAGGCCCGAGAATTGGTGTTAAAATAGCTAATCTACTCAAGCAGATTGTTTTAATTCTCTCTAGTTGCATTTGGCCTTTTGGAGGCACACGGGCCAGATCCATTCCTTCCCACTGGCTTTCATCTGCTCTCACCAGGTGCTATGATGAGGCTGAGAGATTCTCTGGGAGAGTGGTAGTTCTGAGCCTTTTAATATGTGTTAATTTTCTTCAAGCCACTTGGGGAGAGTCACAGCATCCCAAGATGCCAGCTCTGCTGCAGCTGTTTGCAAACTCCACTGGGCTTTAAGATCCCACGGTGAAAGACGAGCTTAGACATCGTTAGAGCAGTGGGTACCTGGCGGGTTTCCTCAGTTCCGCTCAGTGTCCTGTGAGGATATCAATTCCTCAAGGATGTTAGTGACTTTTCTCATTGCTGTGGCCAAAGAGCTGGCGAAGAGCAGTTTAAGGAGCCGACTTCAGTTTGTGTTCCGAGGTTATACGGTCCGTCTGTGTGGGGATGACTCGGCAGTAGGGACGCTAGACTGCTGGCCCCCGTGCCAGTGGACCGGAAGGCAGAGAAAAGGGAATGCCGTCCCCCACCCGGGTTTCTCCTTTCCCCTCCTTATTCAGACAAGGACCCCAGCCCACGTGCTGGTGCCTGTCACCTTCCGTGTGGGTATTCCCTTCCGTTCACCGTCTCTAGATGTTTCTTCACAGATGCACCACTCAACCGTGTGCCCACTAATGTCCTAGGCATCTCTTTCCAGAGTTTTTCAATGGTATGTGTGTAAATGCTTCGCCTTCCTGTATGTATGAGCACCACGGGCGTGCCTGTGCCTGAAGAGGTGAGACAAAGGTGAGAGATGGTTCCCCTGCAACTGCAGTCACGTGGGAGCTGGGACTCGAACCCAGGCCCCCTGTAAGAGCAACAGAAGCCCTTAACCACTGAACCATCCCTCCAGCCCCATGTCCTAGACATTTCTTAATTCCCTCAATTTGACACAACTCACTATCAAATCAACAGCATCTCAATTACCCAGTCATCTGCTTTTGAACGTGTACAGTTGGCATACTACACAGATTAACAAAGGACAGACAGACAGACAGACAGACAGACACACGCACACGCACACACTCAGTAATCTGGCCAGCACATAACTTCTCCCTCCCTCCACACATAGGTATCCGACACACATCTAAACTTCAGTGTCAAGCACAACAGAAATTAGTTATGCCCTGTTCCTAGAGAAGTAATAAAAGAATTTAGAAATGAGGGTGGGGACTTTTTATTAATCCATGCCCCATTCCCCACCACCCAACCAAGTAATGCTCCTGGGCCCTCAGGAAAGGAAAGAGGAGAGCCTTCTCGCTGGAGTTCAGGTTGCCTAACATTGAACTATCTGTTGGTAGCTTTATAACTCATTCACTTGATGGGCGGTGGTGGTGACACCTGCCTTTGATCCCAGCACTCAGGAGGCAGAGGCAGACAGATCTCTGTAAGTTCAAGGCCAGCCTGGTCTATAGAGTAAGTTCCAGGACAGGCTCCAAAGCTACACAGAGAAACCCTGTCTCGAAATGCCACCACCACCACCACCACCACCACCACCACCACCACCACCACCACCACCACCCCGCACAAAAAAAAAAGAATTCACTCACATAATATTCTTAGTCCTTACTATCCAGGTATTAAACGCACTTATGGAAGAAAATATCAGCAGGTCAGGATGGTAGCTGAATGGAAATCTGTCCTTCCTGAGCTAGAGATGCCACTCAGTTGGTAACAATGTTTGCTCTGGGATCCATCTCCAGTACCGCATATACTGTATGGTGTGGCGGTACAAGTCTGTAATTCCAAAACACTTGGGATGCAGACAAAGAAGGATCATAAGTTCAAGGTCATCCTCAGCTACATAGGGAGTTTGAGGCCAGCCTGAGCTGCACAAGACCGATACAAGCAAACAAAATCAGGAACCTATCCCTTCCATCTTCCTCTTTTTCTTTCAAATAATGTGTCTTACTCTTTTCTCTCCCCTTTTAAAATGATTATCGAGTCAACACACTACATTTTAGAGATTGTTGGTGATCTACAGTTGGCATCCTTTCGGGCTGTTTGGTTGACATTCACTGTGGGAGATAGGGAAGGTATACCCTGAAAAGCTGGTGACATAAAGATACGGTCCACAACGCAGGTAGCGGGAGGCCCATAAGTGCTCTGGCTTCTTTGGGGTGCCTTAAGTAAGAGGTAATCCTGATACCCCATTGCTGTTTCAGAGTGCTCAGCTTCTCCAAGCCTCAGTTACTTCATGGAAAAACAGGGACATGGGAGTTGAGGTTGTGGGGTGCCTTAGTGTGGGGTCTAACCATCAAAAGAGGGAGTATATTTTTTTCTCACGTGGACTAGGCGAATTCAACCAAGATGATTGATGTAGGCCAAGCATTTGGTAATCAGACTAGTCTCAAACTCAGAGATCTGCCTGACTCAGCCTCCTCAGTGCTTGTATTAAAGGTGCGTGCCACCACTGCCTGGTAATCAACCTTTTTTAATCCTAAGAAACAAGCTGGTGTGGGGCTGTTGAGATGGCTCAGTGGTTAAAAACACTGGCTGCTCTTCCAGAGGACCTGGGTTTGATTCTAGCACACACATGGCGGGCTCACCACCATCTGTAAACTTCAGTTCTAGACTGAAAACCCTCTTTTGACCTCAATGGGCACCACATACATGTGATGCTTATTCATACATGCAGACAAAACATACGGCCCATGCTAGGCCATCGGATACTCTTCTAGGGTAAGTGAGAGATGAGACGCAGGGAATGCGGACATTTAATCATTGAGTAGAAACCTGACAGGGGCTGGAACAGAGAAGGGGATGAGACAGAAGTGGAGCTGCTGTCCAGAAGCCCTTCTTCCCGGTTCTGCCTGGCCATGGCACAGAAGTAAAACAACTACACCAAGGGAAAGAATCGAGTCAGAAAGCGAAGAATACCTATGAGTTCACATGTATTTGGAACCCGAGCAGTCAGAATCAGAGAGACAGCAGAACTGTGGTTGCCGGGGACTGGATAGAGAAGGAGGGATTGTGTTCCTGGAAACTACAGATGACAATAGACAGTATGAGCATCCTCAAAGCTAGTGAGCGGAACATTTACAAAGGGCTAAGATGGGGGCTGGAGAAATGACTTGGCGGATAAGAGCACTGGCTGCTCACCGGCAGGACCTGGGTTTGATCCCCAGCACCCACAAGCAGCTTACAACCATCTGTAACTTTAGTTCTAGAGGATCAGAGTCCTTGCTCTGGTCTCCCCAGGCATCAAGCATAGAAGTGGGATTCATAGAAGTGGTACACAGACATACATGCAGGTAAAACACCCATACACACAAATAAATAAATTAAAATGGCTAAGAAGGTAAATTTTGGTATGTGTAAGACTAATAATTATAAGTTTTTAAAAATTACATTAAGTGATTAACTTATTTGTGTGACTCAGTGTGCGTGCGTGTTAGAGGTCAGAGGACAACTTTCAGGAGTCAGTTTTTTCCTGCTGTGTGTAGCTTTCCGTGTGTAGCTCGGGGATTGAACTCGGGTCCTCAGGTTTGGCTGAAGGTACCTTTACTGAGCCAACTCACCAGCCCTGTCCTATAAATTAAAGGGGGGAAAATGTTTTGACTGGGTGTGGTAGCACAAACCTGTAATCTCAACCCTCAGGAAGCTGAGGCAAAAGGATTGCAAATTCAAGACCAGTCTAAGCTAGATGTTTTAAAAATTAAATTTCAAAAGGTTTATGCCATTAGTCCTGGAGAACATGTCCAGCCTCAGAGTTATTCTGTTACATAGGCTTTCCCATGGAAACCTGTAAGTCTAAATTCAAGAGAGACAGCTCCAATTGTTTTAGGGGGAAAAATATATATTCAATTATCATTGAGTTGACTAACTGAACTAAGTGTTTACACCAAGAATGAGCAGTGGGAGACAGCGTGACACACATCACGTGGTCCTACTGGCTGTGCCCCCGGAGCCGGGACTCCCTGAGGCTTTCCCGACAGCTCTTAGCAAATTCTTAAAGCATTCTTAGTGCAACTTTTCAAATATTAAGTGCTAAAACAATGTTTTGTTTTCGGACGTTCGGTTCCTTTACAGTTAAAATATTTAAACTCTGGCAATACTGGTGACATGGAACATTCTAGGGAGACACTCTCAGCATTAGGAGTCTCGAAGCTCCGGGAGCTGAGAGTCCCAGTTTTCAAAGAGATGTGAAAACTGTGTGGTGTGCTGATGAGAACGAGGTGGGGAGAGGAGACATCAAAAAGAAATGCAACAGTGTTGCACGCTCTTGTCTGCCCCCATTTCCCCAGCAGAAGCTCTTGGTGCCCAAGGACTCTGACAATGACAGAAACATGTCTCTAACTCTAAGGCGACGCTAACCACTGAAAAACACTGGTTCTTTTCTGACTGAGAGAGGCTTGAAAGCCGTAGCAAGCGGGCCTCCAGAGACACTAAGCTTTGGGCTAGAAATAACACCCGCAATAGCAGACTAGAGAGGACAGATGGCCGGCGGAAACACCGCAGGGACAAGACTAGGTGACCCAGTGGCAGTGGGCTATCCTACCCTAGCCATCTTCCTGCCAGGGCATTCTTCCCAGCCGAGCTGCCAAGGGTGCTGCTCACAGATGGCCTGGATTGGCAGCAGAGTCAAAAGGCCGGCGGGGGGTCTGGGGAGATGACTTAATCAGCCAAGTGTTTGGAGCTCAAGCATGAGGATCTAAGTTTAGTTCCCAAGAACCCACAGAATCCAGGCCAATGTATAAAACTCTCAAAGAATCATGGGGTGGTGGTGGCACCTGCCTTTACTCCCAGCACTCAGGAGGCAGAGGCAGGTGGATCTCTGAGTTCGAGGCCAACCTGGGTGACAGAGTGAGTTCTAGGACAGGCTCCAAAGCTACAGAGAAACCTTGTCTCAAAAAAACAAAACAAAACAAAAACAAAACAACAAAACACTCTCAAAGAATCAATAAAAACATTATATATTGTTTTAAAAAGCCAGGTATGGTGGCTTCTGCCTATCATCCCAGAACTGGGGAGATGGAATGGAGTCCAAGGATCCCCTGGCCTTTCTGGCTACCTCATCTGGCTGAATCAGTGAGCTGCAGGTTCAGTGAGAGACCCTGCCTCAAAAAAATGAGGTGGGAGCCAGGCGGCAGTCATGCATGCCTTTAATCCCAGCACTCGGGAGGCAGAGCCAGGCAAATCTTTGTGAGTTCGAGGCCAGCCTTGTCTATAGAGCGAGATCCAGGACAGGAACCAAAACTACACGGAGAAATCATGTTTCAAAAAAACATAAATAAATAAGGTGGGGATAAATCAGGGAAGACATACCAATGTCAGTCTTCACTCTCACACATGCATAGACATATGCATATGTACCTGTACACACATGTGCACACATGGTAGACAGATAGACAGGCAGATAGATAATAGAATGCAATAAAATTTTTTAAAAAAAGAAAAAATTGATCTGCTATAAGCCCACCAAGAGAAAAATAATTAATCCCACACCCGATTTTACTTCACTCCTTTATTTATGGACCTTTATGCCAAGGCTGACTTTCTGCTGGCCACAGCAAGAAAACTCACCCTGAAGGAGACCCAGAAGTAGGTCATCTACCAGTATACCAAGTTCCCCACAAGTGTGCACTGTCTGCTGGGTGAAAGGTGGCCTGAGAGAATTAGTTTTAACATTTTGCTGTATCTCTTCCCAGATTATTCTTCTGTATATGCGCCCGTGTTGGGTGGGTGAGCAGGGCAGGTGATGGTGGGTCTTGAACTCAGGGGTCTTGCATATGCTCCGCTGGTGAGCTGTGTTTCCAGTCTTCTGTGTGGAGTTTCTAAAACAAAGTGAAGGACCGGGGTGTGGCTCCGAGGTGGAGTAGACGCTTAGCCCGCCCAGAGCCCTGGGTTTGTCCCTAGACTCGTAAACAAGTAGAGTGAAGGTCGTGTTTTATGCTAGTTTGTGCTGTGACTCTTGCTTGCTTTCAGGTCATTGAGAATGCTGTCCTGCGTCTTTAATGATCAGGTCACAGCTTCTTCAACTGTTCTCTATTGTCGGACACCGAGTTTCCTCCAAGTTCTCTTTGTTTTATGTTGAACTCCAGTGATGTTTCCTGTGTCACTCCTGCTGTTTCCTTTGGGTAGATTCCCAGGAGTGGAAGGATCAAGTTCAAGACAACAAGTTTCTTTAAGACTCCTGTTCAAGAAGGGAACCTTACAGGAGAGACCGGTCTTTAAAAAAGTTTGTTGTTGTTGTTGTTTATTGTTTTCTGAGACAATGTCTTACGTAGCCCAGGCTGGCCTTAAACTTGTGATGTAGCTGAAGATGTGAAAATTTCATTATGGTAAGATCCAAATTTATTGTCTTTATAATTTTTTTTTTGAAACAAGGTCTTGGTATGTCACCTAGGCTGGCACCAAACTCATCACACACCTACCTCCTGCTTCCTAATGATAGAAGTACGAATGTATGCTATCCTGCCAAGCTTTCAAATATATATTTCCAAATATCAAAATAGTACAATGAGTCCTGTGTGCCCATTACCCTGCTTTAATACTTCCCACTTTGCAGGCGGTGGCACACACCTTTAATCCCAGCACTTGAGAGGCACAACCAGGGGTATCTCTGTGAGTTCGAGGCCAGCCTCTACAGAGCAAGATCCAGGACAGACACCAAAACTACACAGAGAAACCCTGTCTCTAAAAACAAAACAAAACAAAACAAAAAAATACTTCCAACTTTCTGCCGTTCTTGCTTCATCCACTTCCCAATAACTTCTACTACTTTCCCAACTTTATACAGAACTTACCATTCATTTACAGTAAAATGTACACACATTTGTGATGCACAGATCTCAACCATATCATTTTAGTGAATGAATGTTATTGAATGAACTATTAACAGCTACTGAGAGGTTGGTGGTAGACAAGGGCTAACTCCTGTCTCCCCTCTCCCCAGGGAGAACCTAGAACCAGGCAGGAGTCTCCCCTCCTGAGTCTTTGAATCCCAAAGCCATGGCTGTGCAGTCCCACTCACCCCAGGAAGCAGGCCAGCAGGGCCAGGGTTTGTCCCGGCTGGGAGGGGCGATTCTCAAGAACAGGTTCTTAAGCAAACCTGAGTTTTTGCTAGAGCCAACTGGGACTAAGGCCCTGGGTTCTGGGGAAGGACACTTCCCACCCTCCCCTCACCCACAGGCTCACCCGCCTTCTCCTCTCAGAGTCCCTGAAAAGCAGTTAAAAGGAGATAATTTCTCCTTTTGGAGATTAAGCTGTGTCAAGTGTCACTGAGCTGGGGACACAGGCCAACGGGTAGGTAGTAGTTGCTTCTTGGCTCAGGAAGCACCCATCCGAGACTGGAGCAGAGCCCATGGATTTAAGCCAGGTCGTGGAAGTCTTTGGTTTCCTCTCAGTCTCTGTCAGGAGGACTTGTCTGTCCTCTACTGAGAAGTAGGAACAAGCTCCACTCTGCTCAGAAACTTGGAAAACCAGAGAACGTCTCAATTTGAAACCTAAGTCCCCATCATGAGACTTCCAGACACGTCCCTAGCTGGATGTTTTCCTGAACGACCATTCTTTATTCTTTTTGTGCTAGGATTTCTCAACTTGAGCTGTGGTGCATGCATGGGTTGAGGCTCTGGGGCGTGACAACCTTAACTCCCTTGTCCGTTTATGAAGGCCAGGGTAGGAGGATTTTTCCTATCACTCTCCAGCTTGTCCAACTGGAAATGGGGGAGGGCAGCCACTTCTTTGTTTATCACCTGCCTCCCCATCCCTGCCCTTTTAGGACCGCTGACACATCAGTACCAACCTTCTGGTACTCTCTCTGTTCATCATAAATGTCCTGGACAGTATGTTTGGATCTCTACATCACCTTCCCTCTTTCAGGGCTCAGTGTTCTAAGTATTCACTTAAGTATTGGGCTCGGAGGTTAAGAGCACCGGCTGCTCTTGCAGAGGGTTCAAGTCTCAGCATCTGCATGGTGGCTCACAACCATCTATGACTCCAGTTCCACGGGATCTGATGCCCTTCTGACCTCAGAGGGTCAGAACATTGTACACAAAAATACATGCAGGCAAACTATTCATGTACATAAAGAAATAAAAAAACAATTATTTATCCCATTTGATATAGTAATTTCCCACAAGATATGGTTCTTAGCCTGTGGTTTATAGACCACTTTCTGTGTGTGACAAGGTGCAGAATTCAGCCATGCATGTTTTTCTGGGCAGCAGGTCCATACTTCCTTTTTACTATCACTTCCTTTTTACCCAGAAAAACATAAAAACCTGTCATGATAGATTAGTAATTTAAGGTCATTTAATATTTTAACAAACCAAGGTTGTAATACTTCAACCAAGGAATTTTCAAATTATGCTCCAGAACCCAAGGGTTTAGAAAGACAGCCCCATCAAAGGGCAGTAGAAAGCTGTCCTTTTAATGGAGTTACATGTTTACACTTCTTAGGTGAAATTTTGTTTACACTGAAAGTCTCACACTACAGAACCATTAAGGTGCCAACCTGGGCTGGCCAGGGACTGACTCACTTCTGATCCCCCTGTCTCCACCTCTGTCTCCACCTCCCAAGTGTTGGGATTGCAGGCACATAGCACCATGCCCATTTCTTAATTATATCTTACATTTTTATTTGTGTGTGTACGTATGTGTGCGGTGGGGGGGGGGGGGGAGTGCACACTTGCCGTGACACGCATGTGGAGGTCAGAAGACAACTTGAGGAAATCAGGTCTCTCCTTCCACTCCGTAGATCTCAGGGATAAAACTCAGGTTCTCAGGCTTGGAAGCAAGTGTCTTTATCCACTAAGTCATGTCACCAGCCCCAGGCCTGTTTTTATGTGGTGCTGGATCAAAAGCCAGTTTCAAGTATGCCAGGCAAGCATGCTACCGACTGAGCTACGTCTCATCCCAGAATACCAGCGTCTTTACCTGAATGTTAGGCACCAAAGGAGAGTCGCAGGGTTAAGGACACCTTAGTGTTTTCCTCTGCCCTGATTGGCCAGTTGTGTCCTCCACTAGCATCTAAGACCTCCTCCCCTCAGAGCAGGCAGCAGACGCAGCAGCCACCCAGCAACAGGCCTCAAGCTGCCTGGTCCTAGTCAGCTGTCCTCTACCATGTGAGGTTGCCTAGCAACATGGCGCCGGGAGTACTGGGGATCCCAGGTTAAGGAGTCTGGGAGAATGCTGGCCTTAGATTGCTGCTTCTTAGCATTGCTCTTTTCTACTCTGGGTTTCCGGCTTCTCCTTTGACCCAAACCCCAAAGAGACCCACCCTCACTCCTCCCAGGGACACACTGCACAAAGCAGGCATTGGGCTCCACCCTGCCCTGGACACTGCTCCCACTATCCAACCTGTCTGTAGTATGGACGGACGGTCTGTTTTGAGCACAGCCTTGGCTCCTGGGAGACCCTGAGCAGTCTTCTAAGGAAGAAGGAACTGGGGTGGTAATAAGGCACTGACTGATGGGCACTTGGCTGGGCACTGGCACCTCATGCATCTGTAGCCCCCACAGCCCTCCTGAAGTCTTGCTACTTTTTCCCTGCTGTCTAACTTTCCTGTTGACAATGACAGTCCCCTCCCCTAGAACTCACTGGACTACTGCTCCCTTGGATCCAGTGTGGTTTTTTTTCCCATAGAGCTTACTACCTTCAAACCCATTTTATAACCTGGTTGTTCATTGCTGCATCCCCATGCCAGATCAGCTGTGAGCTCCACTGGACATGGCTGTTTATCTTGTTCACAGATGTAGCACGGATGTCCGGCATAGTGCCAGATGTAGCGGCTGCCCAGAGGATTTGTTGAGTGCCTGGATGACTGAGCATCTCTGGAGCTATGCAAGGTGATGGGATTCGAGCCCAGAGGTCTGGCCCCTGCTCTTGTCTATCAACCCACCCTGCAGGGTTGTGGGCATCAGATCTCCCTGGTCTATCTATACACTGGGTGTGTCACACTTTGCTGAGAGGACCAAACAGCTCACCCCATACCCCCAAATCTGGGCAGCAGGATGATTGTGAGAATCTGTTCCAGGAAGTTTTTGGAAGCTGAGTTTTCAAAAAGTGGGTGAAAGGGGCACGTAGAGTCCTTGCCCACCCAGCTTGTATGAGGCTTCGGTTCAACCTTCCCGTTCAAAAAAAAAAGAAGGCCGCTTATTGCTAGGACCTGCCTGAGGGGGGTCCCTAGCGAGCACTCGGGCTTTTGGTGTCCCCGTCAGAGCCCAAGCAAGTTAAGGGGCCCTTGACATTGCTGCCTGTCAGCAGTGAGCTGCCTGGCTGGGTCTCCCAGCCCTGACTCACCCTCTAATCTCAGTCTTCTCATACATATGGAATAACATCTGTCCTTTCTCCCCAGCAGCTCCCCAAAGCTAATCTCTCCAAGACAAAGGCTAGCTGCTGACGGTTCTGACACTCCATAACTGCGGCCAGGTGCAGAGGGCTTTTCGGGGCTGGCTGTAAATATCCCTGGGATTGAAAAGGCTTTGTCACCAAGAAACAAAATGCCGCTTTAGGAACCCCCACCATTTTGTGACGGGAGGGAGGAGGGCGCACATCTGTCCAGGAGGCAGGGCTCTCCGAGACTGGCTTTCAAAGATGTGTTTCTCTTGCTCTTTAATGAGAGCAAGCGTGTTCCCCTGGGCTGTTTTCACCTGAGCTCTTAACCAAACCCGAGAAACCAGGCCAATGAGGGCTAGGCTGTGCAAACCTGTCCGAGGACGTGGCCTGTCTGGATGTCGGCTGTTTGAGATAGAGACCCTCGGCCCGGAGGATGCACATCTCCAGATACAAGCCGACAGGCAGGGCTTTAACTCCACTGCAGATACAGCAAATACCTCCCAGCCGCTACAACCCCACAGTCTCCTGGAAGACTATTCCTCAGGCCCTAGACTCCTGAGGACACCCACATGTGCTTTCAAGAGTCCTAAGTCCTCAAAACTTCTTAAAAAGTAATTTTATTTTCTTGCCGGGCGGTGGTGGCGCACGCCTTTAATCCCAGCACTCGGGAGGCAGAGCCAGGCGGATCTCTGTGAGTTCGAGGCCAGCCTGGACTACCAAGTGAGTTCCAGGAAAGGCGCAAAGCTACACAGAGAAACCCTGTCTCGAAAAACCAAAAAAATATATATATATATATATATATATATATATATATATATATATATATATATTATATATATATATGATGTCTCCCTTAGAGAGAAGATTCTTTGGCAGGGTTTTCAGAGCTGGGGAAAGGGGGACTTTTCTGAAGCAGCGTTTTGCTACCCCAGGCAGCAGCTGACCCTGAGCTGACCCTGCTCTTCTCAGATTACTCTGGCCCATGGTGTGTGTGGGGGGGATCTTTAAAGGGAAAGTTGGAGAAATCCTAGTCAGCTGGTTGAGGGGAGGTGATGGAGAGTGGGGTCTCATTCTAACTTGTGAGCTTTTTATCTGAGCCTCACAGGCCTGTGAAGCAGAGGGCCCGAAGAGATACCTGTGCCTCTGGGTTTTATATGATGGGAACTGCACTGGTGACTGAGGGGGGTCTCCATTGTGTTTGTAAAAGAAGTTCAGAATAAAGATCGGAGGCTGTTCTGCGGGCACTCTCATCCTCAGCCATTGCCAAGTGTGGTCAACTGAGATCTGGCCCAGCCTCCTGCCCGTCACCGAGAGAATGAGGTGGCTGAGCCTCCTGAGATGAGAGATTTCCTGTGATAGTGTTAATCGTCAGCTTGACACAATCTGAAATCACCTGAGAAGAGAGTCTCAACAAAGGACTGTCTGGATCCTCTGGCGCACAGGGATCTCTGTGGGAGATTGTCTTGATTAAGGATTGATGTGGGAAGACCAGCCTACTGTGGATGGTACCATCCCCTGAATCTAGGTCCTAGACTTTATAATAGTAGAGAAAGCCAGCTGGGTGGTATGTATGTATAAGTTCATTTCTCTCTGCTCAGCTGTGGGTGTGATGTAACCAGCTGCTTCAAGTTCCTGCCTGTTTGACTTCCAGGAAATGATGGGCTAGAACCTGGAACTGTCAGTCAAAATAAACCTTTTCTCCCCTAAGTTGCTTTTTGCCGGGGTGTTTTGTTTTGTTTTTTAAATAATTTATTTAATTTGACTTTATGTGCATTGGTGTGAGGGTGTCAGATCTCCTGTAACTAGAGTTACAGACAGGTGTGAGCTGCCATGTGGGTGCTGGGATTGAACCTGGGTCCTCTGGAGGAGCAGTCAGTGTTCTTAACCACTGAGCCATCTCTCCGGCCCCTGTGAGGGTGTTTTTTCACAGCAACAGAAATGAAAGTAGAATACTTTCTGTGGTCAACCCCATCCAAAGGTGGGCAGATGCCCTGTCTTTGCATAAGCAGGTTCCGCTACTGCTGGGGCCAAGATCCAGGAAGAAAGGTAGGCAGGTCATCGGGGTTAGAGGAGAGTCCTGTAGCTTGACAGTTTCCGTGCCCACAGAGTCCATCAGGGTCTGGCCAAGCCAGAGAATCTAGTCTCCCTGTGCCCTAGCTAGTGTGATCGTAATTCTGGAAACATACACACTGGTGAAGGAGAAAAAAATGGAGACATTTCTCACGTCGCCTTTGGACTTTTTTTTTTTAAAGATTTATTTATTTATTATGTATACAGAAAAGGGTGCCAGATCTCATTGCAGATGGTTGTGGGCCACCATGTGGTTGCTGGGAATTGAACTCGGGACCTCTGGAAGAGCATTCAGTGCTCTTAACCTCTGAGCCATCTCTCCAGCCCGCCTTTGGACTTTTGACTCTATTGCTATGTGGAAATATTCATTGTTTAAAAAAAATCAAAAATCTAATGTTTACCATTTATCCCCCTGGAGAGACTTGGGGTTTCTAACTGGTTTTTGGTGAAAGCATCAGGAGAGAAACACTGTATGCCACCCCGACCCTCACCCCCATTGTGCAGCATACCCCCACCCCCACTCGAACCCCCATTCTGCAGCACACCTCCATTCTTCAGCACACCCCCACCCCTACCCTCAAACCCATGTGCAGCACACCCCCATTCTGCAGTACACCCCCATTCTGCAGCACACTCCCACCCTCACCCCCCATTCTGCAACACACCCCATTCTGCAGCGCACCCCCATTTCTTTCTGCTCACTCTTCACATTCCACCAGCCCACCTTGGCCCCCTTTCCCGTCCTTCCTGGTGCTGGCCCAGATTCTTCAAGAAGATGAGAGCGCCGTCCTCCACAGCACCCAGCAGCAACGGGCAGCTGCCATATTGGGTGGCTGCGTCTGAGGCTGACACCTGCTTAAATAGCGGTGTCGTTGACTCCTGTTTCTGACTGACGACCTCTGAACATCTGTGCTTGGCCTGTAGCAGACACTTCACAGAGATCTGGAAACAATTCATATGGTTTTGGAACTGGCTGAGGTCTTTGATCCACTCTGACCCAGTGCAGACGGCCCTGATGCACCAGCAGATGGTTAACATGGCTGTGTCTATACCAGTGGTTCTCAACATGTGGGTCACGACCCCCACGGGGTCACATATCAGATATTTACATTATGATTCACAACATAGCAAAATTACAGTTATGAAGTAGCAATGAAATACATTTATGGTTGGGGGTCACCACAACATGAGGAGCTACTACAGGGTGGCAGCATTGGGAAGGTTGGGAACCACTGTTCTAAGAGATTAAAAATATTTAGCGGGCTAGCTGGCGGTGTTGTTCAGAAACAGAACACTTGCTTAGCCTATGGACGGCCCTGAGTTAGATCCTCAGCACCGCAAGAACTAATTAATGAATCCACTCCAAACAGTAAGGAGATAGACGGAGAGAAAACAGGGAGCTGGGCTAGAGACAGCACTCAGCTGGTAAGGGGCTCGCCTCGCACGCATGAAGGCCTGAGTGTGGTAGCCTGTGCTATCAGCCCTGGGCAGACAAAGACGGGTGGATCCTGGTGCTGAAGGCCAGCCAGCCTAACCAAGTTGGCAAGTTCCCAGCCAGTGAGACACACCGTCTCAACAACAACAACAACAACCACAACGAAGACAGTGGGTACTGCCCGTGGGAACGGCACCTCAGGGTGCCCTCTGCCTCCATACACACACACACACACACACACACACACACACACACACACACATCCTTGTCTGCCTCTTCTCAGTGCACCCTACTAATGGTACACTGTTACACCCCACCATGCTTGTGGTGGTCGGCCAAAGCTGCTGAACATCCCCCCCATCGGGGCGGCCTCAAACCACAAGCCTTTGCTGCCTCACAGTTCAGGATACCACAAGTCTGAAATCAAGAACTCAGCAGGAGATAGCCCCTGAAGCGGGCAGGGAGAATACATTCTACATTGCCATCCTTGCTTGTGGGGACCACCAGGAATCTGGGGTGTTCCTTAGCTTATTAACAGTGTACTACTTTTTTTGGATTTTTTTTTTTTTTTGAGTCAGTGTCTAACTATGAAATCAGGCTGGCCTAGAATTGATGATCCCCCTGCCTCAGCTTCCTGAACGCTGGGGTTACAGACAGGTGCTACCATAGCTTGTGAAATTCCTGTCTTCACGTGGCGTTTTCATTGTGTGTACCCCTAAGTCCAAATTTCTCCAACCCTTCTTAAGAACAGAAGTCAGATTAAGTCCCGCCCTAATGTTCTTATCAGGATTTCATCTGCAGAGGCCCTGTTTGTAGATCAGCCCACACTGGGGTACTCTATGGATACTCTACCTTACACAGAAATATTTGGAGGATATGGTTGACCTCAGTATAATGTCCACACATCAAATTTTCTGTCTAGACAAAGAGAAGCATGGTTTTTATTCCTGTGCTGTGAAATTTAATGATGTCTTCTAGATGGGAAAAAAAATAAAAAATGAAAAGATCAAAGCAGAGCCAAGCATAGTGGCCTGTATGCCTCTAATCCAAATGTTCAGAGACAGAGTCAAGAGGACCTGGGATGTCGCCTGCTTGGAGCTGACAGTGGGCATGGAGGACTGGCATGGTCCTGTTTTCCTTTTGGGTATCATATGCAATTGTAGAATTTCCAGAAACTTTCCTTCCTCCCCCAACCATTGTGTTTATGTTTTTAAAAATTATATCAATTACATATTTATTGAGACAGGGTTTCAGGTATTCCGCATAGCTAGATGACCTTGAACGTCTAATCTTCCTGCCTCCACCTCCCAAGTGCTGGGATCACAGGCATGAGCCAAGACACACAGTTTATACAATGCTGGGAGCTAACCCAGAGCTTTGTGTGTCCTAGGCAAGCACTTGACCAACTACATTACACGCCCAACGCCCATTGTACTTTTCATGCAGGAAATACATTTCTCCTCTATGTTCAGATGCTCAAGGTCTCACAAAATCCCAGCTGGCCTCAGACTTGATTTGTAGCCTAGGCTATCCCAAAATTCCCGATCCTCTTGCTGCTTCTTCCCAAGTGCTAGGATTACAGTACCATTGTGCTGGCCTTAACCTCTGTTTTTTCTCTTTTTTCCAGAGCTGGGGATGAATCCAGCCAGCACCTTGTAAACTCTGCAGTTCTGCCTCTGAGCTACACCCTCAGACCCCACACAGAGCCATTTTTGAAACAGAGGGAAGGGAGACAAAGGTACCCAGAGACAGTTCCTTAAACCAGAATTTCCTTCAGGTTTCTTCTGCTGTAAATGATGAGACCTCCTGGGAGACAGCTCCAAAGAGAATGCCCCCATTCAGCTGCATCTTTTGCTTTTAAACCGGGAGAAGAAAACTGGCTGGCCTGGCCTCTTAGGGTAAGACTGCCAGGGTATGGGGCTGGAGAGATGGGAGGACCCAGGTTCAATTCCCAGTACCCTACATGGTGGCTCACAACCATCTGTAACTCCAGTTCTAGGGTATCTGAACCCCTCTTCTGGTGTCCTCAGGCACTGGCATGCATGTGATGTACAGACATACAAGCATTCGAAACACCCATACACGTAAAAACATTTTTTATGAAAAGGCAGTGAGGACGCTTTTAAAGCTGCCACAGGCTTTCAGCCTGCAGTGATGGAGGAAGGGCCGGCTGGACTCTACAGAGATCAGCTACATGCTGAGCGCAGCAGCTGGAGAGCAGGCCCAGCAGTCACCTGTCTTATCAGTGAGCCAACAGGATGGCCATACATGCCAGCTGTTCACTAGGCAGATGCTTGTTTGTTATAGAGGGCTGGGCTCTGGGAGCCTTGGCAAGACCTTTTTCATTTCTTTTAGGAACCCAGGAGCATGTCATATACCAGGGAAGGCATCTGCCGCTGAGCTGTATCTCCAACTGTTTTGTTTTCTTTCTTTCTTTGTTTTGATTTTTTTTTTTTTATAAGACAGGCTGTCATGTAGCCTAGGCTGACCTTGTATTAGCAATGCAGCTAAGAATAACCTTGAACTCCTGACCTTCCCCAGGGCCCCATGAGAGCTGAGATTATAGGTATAGACCACCATGCCTGGCCTATAATCTGAGTTTTGAAAGAAGCCGCTTTTCTTTTTTGGGAGTTTTGGTGGTGGGAGGCAGTAGCATCCAGACCTTGGGCAATGGAGAGCAGTCAGGGCCCTTAAGTCTGGAAAGGCTAGTTCAAGGCCTAGAGTCAGGCCTCAGCACTGGGCTCCTGTGGAGAAGGGTAGGAGGTTTGCAGGGCAAAACCCTGAAGGTACCCGAGGCTAAAGTGACAGGAGGAGCCCCGCCACCCTTCACCCTCAGTCGTCCTTGGAAACTGTATCATCCACAGTGCAAAGGGGAGGTACCTCTGGTAGAAGCGCTTTCGTAGAAAAGAACAAAGAACGGACCGTGTGTGTGTGTGTGTGTGTGTGTGTGTGTGTGTGTGTGTGTGTGTGTGAGAGAGAGAGAGAGAGAGAGAGAGAGAGAGAGAGAGAGACAGAGAGAGAGACAGAGAGAGAGACAGAGAGAGAGACAGAGAGAGAGAGAGAGAGACAGAGAGAGAGAGAGAGAGAATGAGAGAGAATGAGTATGGAGGCCATAGGTGAATGTTGGGTGCCTTCTTCAATAACTGTCCACCAGCTTGTTTTTGAGACAGAGTTGTCAATGAACCTGGAGCCTACTGATTTGGCTGTACTGCCTGCTCAGCAAGACCCAGGGATCCTCCGTCTTTTCCTCTCCAGCTCTGGAATTACAGGTGCACACTCCTGGGCACCCCCTTTTTATTTGGGTGCTGGAGACAGGAACACATGTCCTCTTGCTTGTGTGGAAAGCCCTTTACTACTGGAGCATCTTTCCTGCTCTTTTTCTTTCTTAAGACTTTTTTTTTTTTTTTTTTGAGACAGGAAGAGGATAGTGGCTGCGTTATCCTGGCTGGTAAGTAGCCTGGAACTCACATAGACCAAACTGGTCTCGAACTTGCAGCTATCCTCCTGCCTCTGTCTCCTGAGTGCTGGAATTACAAGTGTGGACCACTGCCCTCACTCAAACAGGACCCTGACATGAGAGCCTTAACCCACTCCCTTCTCCAAAGTCCTCAGTCTTTGTGG
Source organism: Peromyscus californicus insignis (assembly GCF_007827085.1). Classification (NCBI taxonomy): domain Eukaryota; kingdom Metazoa; phylum Chordata; class Mammalia; order Rodentia; family Cricetidae; genus Peromyscus; species Peromyscus californicus. The sequence goes on from NW_026294617.1 coordinate 86,671,937, forward strand.
CTTCCGTTACCAGGTGAAATGTTCTTTTGTCCCGTGCTGAAATCTGTGAGCCCACACCCCTGCTGTTCCCATGTTCCCTTCCCACCACCAGGCAGCCCACCCATTCCCACCCTAACCCCTCGAGGGCAACTCATCACTTGGGCCTTGAGTGCACACTAACACCTCACACTTGGCTGGAGTGGAAGTGGCTCAGGTCCAAGAATGAAATTTGGTGGAAAAAAATGAAGGCAGAATGCCAAACACCCCTAATTTCCAGGAAGGCATTGAGAGGATTGCTCTGCCTTTCAGTCCCCGGAGGAACCGGACAGAGACTGCCACTCCTTTATTTTATAACCACCCATAAACGAGCTGCCTGGGCTTCCCTGCTGCTCTGACCCGTGCCAGCTTTCAGAATGGTTAATACACAGCAATGAAGCACCATAGCCCTTCCTATTTAAGTTGAGACAAAAGAAATCAGAGGTTTAAAAAATATGCTCCATTTCTACAACTTCCAAAGTTCCACTAAGAGGAGGATTGTGTTCTTGAATTCTGATTGGAACAAAGAAGTTCCTACCTCACTCAGAGCTGGTTTTAGTAATTCCATTGTTAAAATACTGATAGGCCACCCTGGTCTACAAAGCAAGTTCCAGAACAGCCAGGGCTACACTGCATGTATGTCTGGTGCCTATAGAGGTCAGAACAGCGCATCAGATCCCCCTGGAACTCAAAATCTGGAGTCTTGGGTGGTTGTGAGCCACCAGGTGGGTGCTAGGAACCAAACTTGGGTCCTCTCTGCAAGAGCAACAAGTGCTTATAACTGCTGAGCCATCCTCCAGCTTCCCAACCCTTACTTCTTCTGTGAGATTCTCTTTAACACTCTAGCCCACAGAAATGACTTTTCTGTTTATCTGAGTCAGTTTTTTGTTCTGAGAGGTATTCTTCCCTTAGACACCCCACCCTCACTCTTAAGAGTTTTCACTTTTCCTTAAGAAACCAGCACTGGTGGAGACTGGAGAGATGGAATGGCAGTTAAGAGGTCATACTGTTCCTTCAGAGGACCCAGGTTCAGTTCTCAACATCTACATGGCAGCTCATAACCTCCAGCAACTCCAGTTCCAGAGGATTGGAAGCCCTCTTCTTACCCCTAAGGGCTCCTGCACATGTATGGTACACATATCATGGGATGCACATACAAACACTTAGACACACACATGCACATAAAATAAATACTGTTTTTAAGGAAGAAATCTACACTGACTTTGCTCAAAAGCTTTTCTCTTGGTCTCTATCTCTTTCTCTTTTTGAGTTTCATGTGTCCTGGAACTTGCTATGTAGTCTAGAATGACCTTTGAACTCCTGATATTTCTGTCTTCACCACCACACCCAATTTCCTTGGTGCTAGGATAGACTCAGGGCTTTGTGACTGACGGGCAAGCACTCTGTCAGCTGAGCTCTACATGCCCAGCCCTCACCAGGATTCTGGCCCCTGGAGAGGTCCCATACTTCACACTGGTATACCAATGTCTCCACATAAAATCCTGTCCCCTTGGGACTTAGAATGTAACTTTAGTCAAAACAATATCTTTGTAGGTATAATTAGTTAAACTGAGGCTATCTTTAATTAGGATGAGCCCAAATCTGTGGTGGTGTATGCCTTGATTCCTAGCAATTGGGTGGTAGAGCAGGAGCATCTCTGAGTTAGAGGCCAGCCTGGTCTACCGAGTGAGTTCCAGGACAGCCAGAGCTACACTGAGAAAACTTGTCAAGAAGAAGAAGAAGAAGAAGAAGAAGAAGAAGAAGAAGAAGAAGAAGAAGAAGAAGAAGAAGAAGAAGAAGAAGAAGAAGAAGAAGAAGAAGAAGAAGAAGAAAAGAAGAAGAAAAAAGAATTAGGATGAGCCCTAAATTCATTGTTTAGTGCCTGGTATCATTAGTTTCTGAGAAGACAGCAACACACACAAGAATAATACCATGGCCTCATAGAGGCTGCAAACCAAGGGACACCAGGATGGCCAGCAACCACCAGAATCAGGGAGGAGGCAAGGAAGAATTCTTCTCTGTGGCTCTCATGGGTGGAGGACCCCTGCTGCCATATTAAACTTGGACTTGTGACTTCTGGCTTCCGGAACTCAGAGAATTCCAGTTGTTTTGTTTTGGTTTTTTCTTTCTTTCTTTCTTTCTTTTTTTTTTTCAGACAATGTCTCACTATGTGACCCTGGCTGGCCTGGAACTCTGCCTCCCCAGTGCTGGGTGGGATTGAAGGCCTGTACTAACTACCATGCCTAGAAATTCCAGTTTTGTTTTGAGACAAGGTCTCACTAGGTAGATGAGGCTGGCCTCAAACTCACAGATCTGCCTGCCTCTTCCTCCAGGAGTTCTGGGTTCGATGGCATGCACCTGGCTATTTTAAACCACGTGATTTATAGCCCTTTGTCACAAGGACATCAGGGACTACCAAAGCCGATTACTGTGATGGTCTCCCCCCGCCCTCATTTTTGCAAACCCCTTTCCAAGGAAGTTGATTAGTTTCTTGGATAAATGAACCCTGAGATGCTGCAGCTTGCCTGAGTCTAGAAGCCTGCTGGGCTGGGATCTGGTGCCAGCCCCCAGCGTCTGCCTTGCCGCTGATGGCTGCCGTCTGACCCCACTCTGTCACACATGTCATTTCGCCCTGTAACTTCCTGCCACTGCCTGTTCCTTTAACAGCCACGGATCTTCAGATGTGGCGTTCCTGTCATATCGTTCTTTGTGTCTTTTTGTTGTTGTTGTTGTTCATCATGGTCAGTAAATAACTTCGAGGCTGGTGTGGTGGAGCACGCCGTTAATCTTAGAGCTCCGGAGGCTCTGTGGGTTCAAAGCTAGCCTAGTCTGAATAGTGAGTTTTAGGCCAGCCAAGGAGACATAGTGAGAGCCTGTCTCAAAAAAACTAACAAAAAAGTAAGTAACTTGGTGCATAAATTATTTTAAGCTTTGGAAGATTAAAGTTATGAAATATAAGGGGCCAGTGAGATGGCTGCAGGGGTGAAGGTGCTTGCTGTCAAGCCTGATTACTTGAGTTCAGTCTGTATGTTTCTTCTACCATAAGGAACACACAGATTCCTGCAAGTTGTCCTCAGACCCCCACACTCATACTGTGGCATACTTGCACTCTCTACACACACACACACACACACACACACACACACACACACACACACACACTACATAATTTTTTAAAAAATTTAAACATCAGAGAAAAAGTAAGTATTTTATAGAATAAACAATGATAATCAGCAATTTCTAGAGAGAACCTGTTACTGATATTTTCAAACGCTAAATTCTCTGGAACCAGGTACCGATGTGGACAATATTTCTCAATAGTCCAAAGAAGAAGAAAACAATCCAGAACCTGTGTAGGGTGGAGGATGAGAGCCACAAGCAAAGGGAAGGGGACATTAAGGGACCGCTCTGCCGCTTGACCGGCATTTGTGGAACATCTCAGAGGAAGAGGCATCTCCTTCCCTCACCAGACATGCGGATCCCAAAGGCTATCTAAGTTCATGGAGTCAGCTCTCCTGAATCAAGGGCGGCAGGCGTTAGTAGGGTACTCTTAAGGAACTCCAGGTGACCAATGGCCACAAATTTTTTTGTTTATTTAAGACACAGTTCCTTTAGGGAGTCCTGTTTGGCCTGGAACTTCCTATGCAGACCTGGCTGGCCCTGCCTCCCTGGATTACAGGCGTGCTTCACCACGGCCCGCTCCGCAATTTCTTCAGGATGCTTTTCTAATGTCTGACGGCCTTCTTTGTGTTTTAACAAGCCACAGCGATGTGTTTGGAAAGATCTGCACTTTCTGATAGTAGAGTGACTGCAGAGGCTAATCACATACATATATATACATACGTGTGTGTGTGTGTGTGTGTGTGTGTGTGTGTGTGTGTACAAGTATATGTACATATATACTATTCTGCTTTTTTTTGTTTCTCACAGAGTGAGCCATTGGTGGATCTCCCCTAATGTTCACAGCTCAGGTTCTCCATCCAGCCAAGACTTTAAGAACCTGACAGTCTCGTCCTGTGACTCATGCCTTAACGCTGGCACATAGGAGGCAGAGTCAGGAGGACCACGCTGACGTGAGGCCATCTTCATCTATACAGCATGTTCCAAACCAACACAGTGAGACCCTGTCTCGAAAAACAAAAAACAAAACAAACGCCAGGTGTAACTGTGCGTGGCTGTAATCCCAGCATTTAGAGATCAGAGACAGGCAGGTCCTGGAAGCTTCGTCACCAACTAGTCTCCCTACCGAAACAAAGAGCTTCAGTGAGACCCCCTGTCTCGAGGCAATAAAGCCGAGCAGGGTTAGAGGAAGTCTCTAGTTAGAGGAAGGTCCTCCTCTGGCCTTCTCAAAGACAAACATTGGTGCACTCACCCATAGGCACACACACACACTCTCACACACACTACACATACCCACACTACACATACACACACGACACACACACACTCTGCACACACACACACACAAATAAAAAAAGCAGAAAGCCATTAGCCTCAACCTATTTCCTTTTCATGATGCATAGTTATCCAGGTCTTTAAAAACTGTACTTAACAATCCCTGACGACTGGCAGGGTAAAGAACAGATGATAACCACACATCAGGCTTCTCAGACTTAAAGGAGCTTGCAAAGTGAAGTATGAAGATGTACTTGTCTCTAGCGGCTGTCAAGCCTTCACTATAATGATCTGTTCCACTCTTAATCTGGTCCAACACACAGGAGTAAGAAAGAAATATAGAGGAACAGCACGGACTAAGCAAGCCCTAGGAGCTTGACATACTCTTTTTATTTATTATTTAATTAAGAAAATTTATCCACTGCCTAACTTTCTTGATTTAGACAACTGGAAGCCTGATAAAGCTGACTTGCCCTCCAGCCTTGCCCTTCATGTCTCAGTAATTCCCTGGGGTCGGTGAGCTCTGCTGGCTGTTCTCACAGCCAGCGTCTCCCCTGAGCCTGTCATGGAGAAGGCTAATAATGTCTTTGGAAGTAAGTGCTGCTGCTGAGACACTCGCCTCCTACAGAAATGCGAAGCACACTCTGGGACACAGTCGTCTTATTTTTAAGAATTTATTCCAGAGATAGACAAATCTCCATCGACCTGTAAGAGGATATTTCCTGGAGCATTGTTATACGTGACTGGAATCGACCGTGAGACGTTCGCTGCAATACGTTGTGATACACACATCCAAGCACAGGCCTGGTGAGATGGCTCACCTGTCAAAATGCTAGCCGTGTGTGCCTGATGACCCGAGTTCAATCCAGGGCGCCTAGGTAAAGGTGGAAGGCAAGAACCAACTCCGCAAAGTTGTCCTCTGGGAGCCATATGTACCTCATACACACACAGTAAGAGCTGCCATAGTGAAAACAAGGAAGTACAAATAGGACAGCTACTCTGATGCAATTTTTATAGACAGTTTTTTTTAAAGGACATATATGCTTTTCTTTGGGAACAAAGTATTTCGAAAAGAATGTCATGTGGGAGACTTGACAGAGGTTTGTTTTGGGGGACTTGTAGACCCAAGCAGAAACTGGGGTTTCTTTGCAGTGTATACCACTTGGACTGTTTGGATTTGAGACAAGGGCAGGGAGACAGCATCATGGCTAAGAAGCCAGCTGCCTGAGCTCCTGCCCTTTCTCTAGCTGAGTATCTTCCTACAGGCTAATATCTCTGTGTACCTTAATTTCGTTATCTACAAAACGGAGGTTAATTCGGGAAAAGAAAGTGAAGTACCTACTGTGTGATAAGCATTAGAAGCATAAAATGAATAAAGCATACAAAGATATTAGCCCATAGCTAGTTTGCCTTCTAGTCAGAAGAGATGGATAATTAAAATGTAGGCTTGAGCCTGAGGTGGCTCAAGGTTAAGGTTAAGGTTAACCTTGAGCAGGTTAAGGCCCTTGCCGCCACCCCTGACAACATCGGTTCAATTCCTGGTACTCACATGGTGGGAGGATAGAGCTGACTTCCATGGGTTGTCTTCTGACCGCCACGGTGCTTCGTGTTACACACACACACACACACACACACACACACAAATGCATACACACGTGTAAAAATTTTTAAAGAAAAATAGGGCTGAAGGACAGCTCAGCAGTTAGGAGCACTTGTCCTTACGGAGGAGCTGGCTGGGTTCAGTTCCAGCACCCACACACTGGCTCGCAACCATCTGTAACTCCAGTTCCAGGGGATCCCATGCCACCTTCTGGGTGTGGATTACTTTTATAGTGAAAAAGTAAGTGATAACAACCCCCAGCTTGGATTAAATCTCACATTTTTCATTAACAAACACCAGCTTTAGAAGAGATGAGGCTATCCACGTTTAGTGGGAAATCAAAATTACGTAATTTCCCCAAAAGAGAAATTGAGGACTCTTGAGCAACATCAACTATATAATCCACCCTTTGATTAGGGAATCCCCATTTCTAGAAACATCATTTAAGAGTGGAGGAAATGCCACACTGGGTGTGGTGGTTCACACCTGTAGCAGCCCCAGCACTTGGAGGTCGTGGCACGAGATGAGCAGTTTGAGGCTAGCCTGAGGTATCCAGTGAACCCTGGCTTCAAAAAAGAAAGTAAGAGAATGAGAGGGGAGGAGAGATGGGGGTTGGGTTAACTGAATGGCAATAGAGCAAACATCTAAACTATGGGTGTACGATGTTCATTTCGGTATTTGACCTTGATGAGTGAAATTGGAAGGAGGGTTGCAAGTTCCAGGTCAACCCAGGCTACTTACTGTGCTGGTTAGTTGCTGTCAACTCGCCACACACTAGAGTCACCTGGGAAGCTCCACTGAGACACTGCCTCCATAAAACTGGCTTGTGGACGTGTCTGCGGGCATTTTCTTGATTAATGATTAATGATTGATGTGGGAACCCTCAGCCCACTGCGGACGGTGCTACCTCTGGGCAGGTGGTCTTGGGTTGTGTAAGAAAGCAGGCTGAAAGAGCCAGAGAGGAAGGAGCGTTCCTTCATGGTTTCTGCTCCTTTGAGTTCCTCCTGCCTTGAATTCCTCCCTCGGTTTCCCTTGATGGTGAGCCATAACCTATAGGCTAAAATAAACCCTTTCCTCCCAAGTGACTTTCATTTTTATTTTATTTATATGTGTTTGTTTGGGTATAAGCCACACACACTTTCTCACTGCCTGGAATTCTGAGACCATAGTATAAGCCAGTCTGAGCTGGCCTACTGAAAAATGAGAAACAAGGTACCACTATCAACCTGCCAACTGTCAGACATCTGGACGAGGCTTCCTAGATTAGTAAGCTTACAACCCCCAGCTGGCCACAGTCACAGTCAGCCATCCTGCCCAGACCTCATAGTCCACCCAGTGAAGCTTCAGAGTTTGGAGTCAAACAGGGCTACTCCTTTAAACCACTAAGTCTTAGGGAAGTTATGACACAGCAAAAGCTAAATGAAATGGATCCTTTTCCTCCTCCTCCTCTTCTTCTTTTTATTTCTTATTATTATTATTGAAAAGTTATCTAAGCAAAAGCTACATTTGAATTAAAAATGTAAGTAAGGGTGCTCTACCAACTGAACTATATACCCCAGCCCTTGTTTAGTTTAGACAAACGAATGCTATATAGCTAAGTCTGGCTGTGAACTCAATATTGCAGCCAAAGCTGCCCCTAAACTAATAGTGATCTTCCTGTGTCTGCCTCCTAAGTGTTGGAATTGTATTCCTGCCTTAGGAATCAACATATGCATCTTAATCACTTACCCTCTGAAATAATTGAAAAAGAAATCATGATCAGTTCCAAAACCAGTTTAGTGTCTTCCAAAGGTGAATCTGCACACAGCCCGTGACCCAGCACCTTACAGCTTTGAGAAATGTGCACTTTCCTGTCAGGAGACAGATGCAGGATTGTCCACAGCAGCATCATTTAAAATAACAAAATGCTGGAGATCCAAATGTCTCTCAACAGGAAAATGAATTTTTAAAACTGTGAACTATTTATACAAAGGAGTATTTTATAACAATGAAAATGAACAAGATATAAAAACACCACATAAAAATACAATAATCATGTAATATGTAATTAATAAATAATATAACTATATAAACTGTAATAATTAATGATAATAATAATGGAAATAAGCCAGGCGGTGGTGGCGCACGCCTTTAATCCTAGCACTCAGGATGCAGAACCAGGTGGATCTCTGTGGGTTCGAAACTAGCCTGGTCTACAGAGCGAGATCCAGGACAGGCACCAAAACTACACAGAGAAACCCTGTCTCGAAAAACCAAAATAATAATAATAATAATAATAATAATAATAATAATAATGAAAATAAATGTGAATGGCTAATAATTATATATGACATGTAACATCAATATATTAGAAAAGCAAATCCCGCATTTTTATGAAAGTGAAAAGTAGAACTAAGTAAGATTTTGTTTAGGGAGACATATACACGTGAAGAAAAGAGATTAAAAAGAGAAGAAAGTGAGGGACCAGCACTCAGGGCAACGGTGAGCACTGGGCCTGGAAGTGGGTCTCCAGGAGGTCTTGTCACCGTGGAAATCTGAAGGGGAGTAGGAGAGAAATCTCACAGGGAAAACAACAGAAGTTTGTCCCTCCTGTCTGAGCAGTAGCCAGGAGGCTGATGTAGCTGGAGAGGAAGAGGGGGCCGCCTGTGTTCAGGGCCTTGCAGGCCGCTAAAGAAGTTGGTTCCCACTCTACCAAGGAAACCCTTTTTTTTTTAAAGATTTATTTATTTATTTTTATGTATATGGGTGTTTTGCTTGCATGTGTGTCTATATACCACATGCGTGCCTGGTGCCTTCGGGGACCACAAGATCGTGAGCTGCCAAGTGGGTGCTGGGAATTGAACCGCAGTCCTCTGGTAGAGCAGCCGGTGCTCCTAACTGCTGAGCCATCTCTCCGGCTCTGACAAGGAGACTTTCAAAGGTTTGGGCAGGAGAGGACAGAGATCAAGCTTATGTTTGGTAAGTTTACTCAGTGAGCGAAACAAGAAGTCACTGTGGAAGGAAAGCAGCTATGTGGGAGGCCTGGAGATGTCACCTCGGCCAAGGGTAACAGTGGAGGAGTGCGAAACCACCGTATTCGGAGTAGATTTTGAGGGCAGAGCTGGTAAAATTTTTCTGTTAGAGGAAGGAGAAAGAGGGGAGTCAAGACTTGGGGTCTGAACAGCTGGAAGGAAGTTGATAGAGATTCTCTGAGGAACAAGTATTTTAATGATGTTGAGGACCAGGGGTCTGGACACGAGGAACATGAGCTGCCAGTCAAATGACTGCTTACAGAGACCACAGATGCAGCTGGCTATACAAGTCTCTAGGTCCAGACTAGAAGCAGGAATTCAAGAACCATCCATACACATAGAGTCTTTCATGCCACGATGCTGTTTGAGATCACCTAGGGAGTGAAGATGGAAAAGGCTGGGTAGAGAGAGATGGAGGGCTCGAGAGAGGTTTGATGACTGACTTCCGGGAACTGACAGGTTTATAGTTCAAAAAGACAAGGGAAGGAGCCACCAGGGGGGCAGAAGCAAAACCTCCAGCAGGGCTGGTGTCTGAAACCAGGGAGTAACGCACAGGGAGGCTGTGATCAGACTGTTGAGTGCTGGTGGATGAAGACTGTTGGGACAGAGATTACCGAAGGATCGAACAAGTGCAGTTTTCCTGAAAACATCGGGGGCGAAAATGAATGCGGCGTGTGTTCAATAAAGGGGAGAGGTCTAGAAACACTGGTTTTAGACAAGGTTTTCAAAGGAGCAGTTATCAAGGGGAACAGCTATACAGACAAGTAGTTAGAGTGGTGACTGAGAGGAGACCGGCAATCAAGAGAAGCCTGCTTTCCCTGGACGTCAAAATTATTCTAGGTCAGTGCCCTACCAATGAATTGCATCCCTAACTCTATCTTTTTATCTTCTCTCTCTTCTTTTCTTTCTATTTCCTTCCTTTCTTCTTTAATCTTTCTCTTTCTTTAACAAGGTCTGACTGTGTAGCCAGGCTGTCCTTGAACTTGTAGAAAGACAACCATTTTGCCTCAGCCTTCCTAGTGCTGGGATTACAGATTTAAGCCACTATGTCTGTCTTTATTTTAAATTTTTGTTTTGTTTTGAGACAGGATTTCTCTGTGTAGCCCTGGCTGTTTTGGAACTCACTCGGTAGACCAGACTGGCCTCAAACTCAGAGATCCTCCTGCCTCTGCCTCCTGAGTGCTGGGATTAAAGGTGTGCACCACCACTGCCAGACTTTAAATTTCTATTACTTCTTCTTTTTTTTTTTTTTTTTTTTTTTTTTGGTTTTTCGAGACAGGGTTTCTCTGTGTAGCTTTGCGCCTTTCCTGAAACTCACTTGGTAGTCCAGGCTGGCCTCGAACTCACAAAGATCCGCCTGGCTCTGCCTCCCGAGTGCTGGGATTAAAGGCGTGCGCCACCACCGCCCGGCCTATTTCTTCTTTTTATGTCTAAGGGTGTTTTGCCTGTATATAGGTCTCTACACCACATGCATGCAGTGCCCATGAAGGCCAGAAGAGGGTATCAGATCCTCTAGGACTGGAGGTACAGAAGGTTGTGAGCTGCCATGTGGGTGCTGGGATTGAACCCAGATCCTCTGGAAGAGCTGTCAATGCTCTTAACCTCTGAGCCATTTCTCCATCCCCATGATTAAATGTTTATCAGTGTGTAATCATTGTACAGTTATTTTTCTTTTTAGTTTTTAAGTAAGAGAGATGATAATACACTTGGAAGTTGATGAGAACTATTTGGGTTGGATATGGTGATACATGCCCAACTCTAGCACTGGGGAAGCTAACATGAGCATGTTGAGTTCTGAAAATAGCCTGGGCCACATAGCAACACTGTCTAAAAATAAATAAATAAGGGATTTGGTGGAGGAGAGGACTGAGTGGCTCCAGAGTGAGGAGAAACTGCTGACTTGCCTTAGAAGGCAGGAGGGACAGTCACGCTGAGAGTTTGGCATTCGAGACTGGCCAGGCAAGCTCCTCCAGTTCATCACCAAGGTCACCTAGGACAATCTCATGGTCCTCTAAAGTCCTTTAAAAGTAGCTCATAAATGACTAACAAGCACGTTTATGAACATACAACACCTTTTGCCAAACACTTTCTGCAAATTATCTTGCCTAATTCTCCCAGCAATTGTGAAAAGAAGCAAGTTCCTCCCATCTTCCCAACAAAAAGCTGAAGGCCAGAGGTGACCCTCGGTTATGTGGCTGTAGTGGGAGAACAGCCTGAGTCCACACACACGACCTGCTACCTCCAGGCCAGCAAACTCCCATAGGAATGTGAGTCTCCCACAGGATTTTTACTTTCTCTCAGAAATGTAAAAAGGAATGAAAAAGGTGAAATTAATTTTAATAATAAGTTATATTTAGATACTATCTAGATCATACAAGTTTAGAGTCATTATAAATTATTGAGATACTCTTCTTACATTCAGTCTTCAAATTTGACAGGTATAAAAATACAGCTCATTGCCAGCCTGGTCTACAAAGTGAGTTCTAGAAAGCCAGAGCTGTCTTGCTAGAGAAACACTGTCTTGCTAAAATACAGCACAGCCAGGTGTAGAGACACACACCTTTAATCCCAGCACTAAGGAGGCAGAGGTATGTGGATCCCTGTGAGTTCCAGGCCAGCCTAGTCTACATAGTGAGTTCCAGAACATCCAGAGCTATAAAGTGAGACCTTGTCTCGAAAAAAACAACAACAAAATAATAAATAAATAAATCAAAATACAGCTCAATTCAGCAACAAATCTGCATCAGAAATTTTTTTATCTCTGTTTTGAATGTTATAAAAATCGCAGTTAAGAAAATACATTCGGGGCTGGAGAGATGGCTCAGTGGTTAAGAGCACTAACTGACTGCTCTTCCGGAGGACCCGGGTTCAATTCCCAGCACCCACATGGCAGCTCACAACTGTCTGTAACTTCACTTCTAGGGAACCTGACACCCTCACACAGACATACATGTAGACAAAACACCAATGCACATAAAATAAAAATAAATAAATTATTAAAAAAAAAGAAAATACATTCATTTACCCAAGTTATCCTAAACTAAGTTTAAAGGTTTTTCAGTAGTTGAGTATCTATTTTAACTTTCACTTAATTAATATGAAATAAAACTAATCATCTCCTTCCTCAGGGTCCTAGACATACTGTGGCCAGTTGCCTCCCATAGCTGGTGGCCACTGAGTAGAGAACTATAGCCCAGACTCTCCTGTGTCGTCCTGACTCTTCGCCAAGCTCCGCCAACTCTCCCCAGAACACCTCTCACATCTATTCCCCTCTCCTGATTTTCTAAATGTGCTTGTTCTGTTTTCAGATAGGGTTTAACTCTGTAGCCAAGGTGCCCTGAGACTCCCGATGTGGCCCAGGCTCATTTGGAACTCGAGGCAACCCTTCTGTCCCGCATACTGGGGTTACCCACATACCCATTGCTTTTTTGGCTTGGGGGAAGGGTCTCAAACTTTCTGTAATCCTCCTGTCTCTGCTTCCCAGGACTGCAGATGTGTGACACCACACTCACCTTTCAATTCAGCCCACTTCTATCACCCTTAGGTTCTTAGTGATTTTGATTTTACTTATTTTTCTGTGTATGGGCATTTTGCCTGCATGTATGTCTGTGAATCAAGTGTGTTCCTAGTGCCTGTGGAGGCCAGAAGAGAGCACTAGATCTCCTTCAACTGGAGTTACAGATAGTTGTGAGCCACCATGGTGGTGCTAGGAACTGAACCCTAGTCCTCTGGAAGGCCAGCCAGTGCTCTTAACTGCTGAGCCCTCTCTCCAGCCCTGGCTCTTAACAATTTTTTATTACTATAGGAGAGTGCTGATTCTACTTTCTCTAAAACATGGCTGTACCCATTAACACTTATTGAATACTTACTATGCAAACAATTGTCTGAAGCACCTCACACGTATTAACTCACTTAAATTGTCATAATAAAGGAGTGTTATTGATATCTCCTTTTTTTCAGTGCTAGAGATCAAACTCAGGGCCTCACACAGCCAGACAAGTGTCCTATACCGAACTGTATCCCTGGCTCCCAACATCCCCATATCTAAGAGAAGTAGCTGAAGCATGAGGAGATCAAATAACCTCCTAGCTACAAGTGGAAGAGCTGGGAAGTTGAACCCAGCTTGATCCATGCCTCACACTCCATGCCACTGTTCTGTCTCCCTCACAGGGATACACACAAGGATGGTAGTTTGAGTGACGTGATTCCAGGTGCTTTTATTATTATTATTATTATTATTATTATTATTTTCCCTCCTTCTTGTCTGTGTATTCCAAGTTATGAGCCCATGAGATATACCACCTTTTAAATGTCTTAAATAAGTCTGATAATTATTATTTTAGTTTGATTTGAGTCAGGCAAATCACAAAATTGATTCTTAAATGTCCAGATCCCAACAAGATACTGTTCCTTAGTCACTGATAATAGTCTTCTCTTGGTCACTAGTGGCAGGTGCTCTAAACATCCAGACTCAGTGGCTCCTAACCTCAAGACTCATTTTCTTTCTTCAGGTTTTTTTTTTTGGTTGGTTGTTTTTGTTTTGTTTTGTTTTGTTTTTCCAGACAGGGTCTCACTATATAGCTCTGGCCATCCTGGAACTAGCTCTGTAGACCAGGCTGGCCTCGAACTCACAGAGATCCCCACCTGCCTCTGCCTCCCCAGTGTGCTGGGATTAAAGGCCTGCGTCACCATCGAGGGCCACAAGAGTCATGTTCACTCATTTCCACTGTTGTGGAATACTTCCTGAAAGCTCCGAGGTGCTGGGTACTCTGTAGATCTGCCCACGGCCCTACGGAGCTCTAGCCTCCAGGAGAAAAGATAAAAGCTCAGGAGCTTCAATCCTACTGGGCAATAATGTGGTAAAGACCCTAGACTCCTCAACCCTATAGAAGCTGATAAGAAAACAGGCACTGAGGAGAAGGACCAATCACCCTGCTCACCAAGGCTGTGTCTTCTTTCTGCAGTTCAGCTAGCAACCACTACCAACCATTCCCTTATGCTAAAATCCTGACAAAAAATTTGTACTTGCCCCTTCAACAGCAGCCTACCCCTTCGATCATTTACATCCTCCAACTTCTCCCTTCAGCCTGTCTGTCCTCTTTAGGCCTTTGCATTTATCACACTGACACTAACCCGGCACAGTCCCTTCGATAACTCAGGCAAATCCTGAACTGGCTTCCTCACTTTGCCTCCTGCGCTGAGCTTTTATCCAACTCAACCACATTCTTCTCGTTTCCTTTTTTCCCTTTCTTTTTTTTTCTCTCTCTCTCTCTCTTTCTTTCTTCTTCCTTTTATTTTCTAAACAAGGTCTCATGGAGCCCAGGTTGGTCTTGAATTTTCTGTGTAGTGCAGGATAACCTTGAATTCCTCCCCTCTCCACCTCCAGAGTGTTAGGAATGACAGGAGGGGCTGGCACTGGGGAGACGGCTCATTGGTTAAGGGCACACACTGCTCTTACAGAGGACTCCAGTTCAATTCACAGGAATACCCTATAACTCCAGTTCCAGAGGGCTCCGACACTCCTAGCCTCTAAGGGAACCTGTACTTACATACACATACCCACACAGACACACAAAAACACACATATGTTTAAAAAATGAATTACAGGAGTGTACGAGCCACTATGCCTGGTTTATATAATGTTAGGGTTTGAACCTAGGGCTTTTTTTGTCTTTGATTTTGCTTTTGGTTCTTTGAGACAGGGTTTCTCTGTGTAGCTTTGGAGCTTTCCCTGGAACTACTCACTCTGTAGCCCAGGCTGGCCTCGAACTCACAGAGATCCACCTGGCTCTGCCTCCGGAGCGCTGGGATTAAAGGCGTGCACCACCAACCGCCTGGCAAACCTAGGACTTTTCTTTCTTTTTTTCTTTTTTTTTACGTTTTATAAAATCTTTATTGACAAATAATTCACATAGTATACCATTTGCCTGTTTGCACAATTTGATAGACTTTAGTCCAGCATCCTCATAGGCCCATGACACCATCACCACTTTCTACTTTAGAACATCACTGTCTTCAATTTCATACACAAATATAATGTGTGGTGATTACATTCCACCTTATTTTTTTAAATGAACATAATATTTGCAATTGTAACCATTTTTAAGTTCACAATTCAGTGGCATGAATTACATTCAAGATATTAATTATACTCATGATATTCATTAATTACACTCATGATATTAATTACATTTGTGGTATTCATTGATTACATTAGCAGTATTCATTCAATAACTATATTTATGATATTCATTAATTACATTAATTGTATTGGTTTATTACATTCATGATATTATGTCCTGATACTACTGTCTGTTTGTGGAGCTTTTCCATCACACAAAACAGAAATTCTGTGCTTGGGAAATCGTTGTTCTATATTCTTTTCTTCTCCATCTTGAGATAACGTCTAATCTTTCTGTCTCTATGAATTTGTATATTCTATATATTTCATGTAATACAATTCTATAGTATTTGTCCTTTTTTAAATATAAAAAGATTTTATGTACAACTACAGGAGAAATAATACACAGATAGCTTGAACATAAAAACAAAACCTAGGGCTTTTTGAAGTCAGGCAAACACTCCGGCAACTGAAATATAGCCCTAATCCTCAACCATATCCATGCTTATTCCCCTGAGCAGGCTATTATCCTGGCCAGAAATCCTAATGGGTTCTCTGTTTGATTTCTAACATTCTGATCTTATTGCCTACTATCCCCACATCGATCCCTGTTTCAGCCAACTGGTCTACTTACAATTCCCAGACTCTGTTTCTCCCATCTGTTCCACTTTCCTCAGGTTCCTCCCTCTATCTAGAAGTCAACCAGCCTCCATGTCTGCCAGTGAGTGCAACTGGTTACTCCAGAGGCAGGCCAAGTGCCAATGGTTCCCGTGAGGGTCTTGTCCACTCACCTCTCTTCCACCGCTCCTGCTGACCACATGCTAACCTTAGGTCAGTGTTTACATGTTGTTATTTGTGTGCAAGACTTGTTGCCTCCAGTGCTTCTTGAGGGCCCACGATATCCCGGGAGTACATACTAGGTATCTGACATGTGCTGTCTAATTCAATCCAGTCCTCACGACAGTCCTGTGAGATAGATACGACTCCCTTCGTTTTACAGGACAGGAATCTGAAGCTATCGGGGGATTAATGATCTTGATTCCTTACTAAATGGCACAGATGTCACTCACTCAACAAATTTTATTCCATTTGGTGTCTGCCAGATTCCTAGGACCCCCTGGGCCTTTCGGTATGGATTGGGTCCCTCCGGGAGCAATTAGCACAGCAGCCTCAGGACTAGGCAGATCATGTCAAAGGCAGTTTTCTGCCCCTCTCCTTTCGATTTAGATCTGTTGCACTATGAAAAAAAAAAAAAAAAATGTTTGGCTCTCAGTCAGCACTTAGCCTGGGCCGGCACAGGGCTAAAGAAGTGATTCATGTGGACAAACATTATCCAGGATGTTTTGTTCTACTGGTGACCCCGATCGTTGTAAACCTGTGACAGGAGTGCCAAACCCCGGGCGCACAGCCAGCGTCTTGCACTCCCAGCACCATGCCACCTCAACAGAACCTCAAGCCAAGTCTCCCCTCTTCCTGCTTCAGCCTTTCTAGAGAGCCTGTGACAGCATTACTGCCTTGGCTTGATAAGAGGCTCTTGAGAAATTCATATGGTAATCAAGAACGAAGAAGGGTGAGTCTCCCTTGAGCCGGACTTTCACCCTTTAGTGTTGGAAATCCACAAACTAGTTGGATCAGTTCATATTGCCTCATGAAGAACTCCATAATAATGGACTCATTCCCATCTTCCTTATCATTTTAGAGTCGAGGGTGTTTAGAGGCCGTTTGCTCAAGCGGAGCTGATGCCCACGGCCAATGAGCATGCCTCCAAAGCCAGTTCATCCTGGCCAGAGGTGTGGCTCTGATTAAAGCGTCTGAGCCAAGAAGCAGGGGTGAAGTAATTCTATTTTGTATTTGAGGTGTATTTTTTTTTTCTTTCCATCCTCAAGACAGTCTTCTCTGAGGTTGGTGTTATCAGACTGTCTATTCCACAACTCCCAAACTGTGGAACGTTGAACACCTATCCACTGCCTTCGGCTCACTCCATCTTAAGCAAACATTGCTTGTTTAAATAGGTCTAAAGGCAACATTTGCTCACAAAGTAGAGTTCTTAAGCTGATATTCGTCCCTCCCTCTCAACCAAGATGGTGTAAGTGTTCAGGGCCTTCAGTGTCTCATATGGTCCATAGTGGACAAAGGTCTTAATGATAATCTGCTATTGAATGGTAGAATTCTTATCTTGTCAGACAGTGTTTAATTCTTAGGCAAGGGAATAGACCACAGGCCACCAGGGCCAGTGAACCAATGTCACTGGGAAGATCATCATGTTCTTGGTTATTTTTAAAATATATCATGAAGCGGCTTGGTAAATATGTTAGATGGCCAGGGTCAGGGTATAATAATTGGGACAAGTAAATGTTCTAAAAAGCCCACTGACTGGGATCACTTTCCAGTTACCGCTGTTTCCCCCAGTATGGAGTGTGTATATTTATGACATGTGTATTAATATGGGCATACACATCCCAAATGAAGGCCAGAGGATGACTCTCTGGAGCCTGTCTCTCACTATGTAGCTGAGGATAAACTTGAATTTCTGATCCCACTGCTCCTACCTCTCAAGTGCTGAGAGTACAGACATGAGCTTCCATGCCTTGTTTAGTCAGTGTTGGAGAATCAAACCCAGTGCTTCGTGTGTGCTAGGCAAGCACTCTATAAACTATGCAAAATGTGAGAGGTTTGAAAACATGTCAAAAGTCTAGCACTGGAGCAGGAGTGCTAAATGTCAAACCTAGCTAGGGTTTGAGAGGTTAAAATAATCCTTGTAGTTACATCCCAGCCCTGGGGTCACTTCATTAAAAAAAATGTTTTTATTTTATGTTATGAGTGTACCGTATGCAAGCAGGGCCCTCAGAGACCAAGAGAGGGTGTCACATCCCCTGGAACTGGAATTAAGAGATGGCCGTGTGGTTGCTGGAAACCAAACCCAGATCCTCTACAAAAGCATCGAGTTCTCTTAACCACTGAGCCACCTCTCCATCCCGATGGGTTACTTTGAATATTAATGAATCTTTTAAGTCAAACTTTATTCGTGTAAAAATCCCCTTGGTTCATTCATGATGTGTTATGTTGTAGACAAGCTAGTGCTTAGAACCTCTACATAATACTAGTACTCCTCAAGGAACTGAATCAGCATTGTTAATTAACATTGGTGACTTAAAAGGACTGTTTTAACCCTTCAAAACTTTGGCTGGGTTTGACATTTAGCATTACTCCTACAATGTTAGTCTTTTTTTTTTTTTTTTTTTTTAAAGATTTATTTATTTATTATGTATACAGTATGTGTGCCTGCAGGCCAGAAGAGGGCACCAGATCTCATTACAGATGGTTGTGAGCCACCATGTGGTTGCTGGGAATTGAACTCAGGACCTCTGGAAGAGCAGTCAGTGCTCTTAACCTCTGAGCCATCTCTCCAGCCCCAATGTTAGTCTTTTAACAGGTTTTCAAATCTCTCACATTTTGCATAGATAAATTTTATTCTGCCTTCCCCGATATAGCTCTTGTAAATATTTTATTGTTGCCTCTACCATATGTTTTTAAGTCTCTTAGAGCACAAACCAAATATTATTTCACTAATATAGAAACTATTGAATTTTGCTATTCCTAATGTCAAATGCCCCCCCAAAAAAACAATTTTCAAAAAAGCAAATTTTTTTTGTTAGAAGACATACACTACCTACTGTCTGAATTATTTGCTAACGTTTTAGAGACACCTTGAAAAAGACTTATGGCATATGTTAGTATAAGTTCAGAAGAGAGAGTGGGAGAAAACACATTAAAGAACTCAAAGATGGAACATGCCAAACACTGAGCAAAGCGTATCGCGGAACAGGAAGAGCAGGACCACTGACAACTGGAGGGCAATTGGGTGTTAACACCAGAAGGCGCTCTCCGGAGCTTCCCACCCTCAAACCTCAAGGCTCCCAACTCGTCTCCTGCCTTTCCCCAACTTTACTCTTACCCTTTCCTCTTTCTGTTTGGCCTCTCAGTGTTATCGACCACTTTTAGGTAATTTCACCCCATCTGGAAAGCAACTCCAGTCTTCTTTCTCTTTCTTTCTGGGGACGACTTCTTCGGACCTTACTTGCTGAGCCAGAGCTGAGAGCTTGTGAGGGTGATCTATTTTAAGAGTCCTCCAATGGGCTGGCCTCCCCCATGACAACGCCAACCTGCTTCCCTCCCCCCAACCCCTACTTCTCATCCCTAGAGAAATTTGAACTCCGTGGCCCCTGAAACTCTGCCTGGATCCCCAAGGTCTCCATCTGGAGCTAAGCTTTTTTTTTTTTTTGACCAAAGTGAGATCAGGTCAAGGGGGTGGAGTGGACAGTACCTCTTTGCAGGCGTGAAGCTCGGGTCCGGTTCCTAGGGTCACCTGGACGGTGGTCCCAGCCCAGAGCAGCAGCCACATAAGCCGAGATGTGCGCCTTTCAGTTCTTCCTCCGCCTCCGGCAGAGGGATGAGGGTTGAGACCAGGCTCAGCCATAGCGCTGTCCTGAGCCAGCGGCTGTAGCGGCTCAGGTGCTGCGGTAGCTGCTTATGCTGGCAGAAGGAGGAAAAAAAGAGGAGGGAGGTACACAGGGGGAGGATGCAAGGGGCTGGACTCGCTTCAGTCACCTCCCTGCGGCTACGCCAAGGCCGCCCATCCTTCCTCCTCCCTCGGTCCTTTCCTCCTCCTATCCACGTCGCCTTGACAACCGCATCCTCTTCGCTCAGCGCGGGTGGGGCAGGGACCACGCGGGCCTCTGCCGCTCACCTGCCGGTCTCCATGGCAGCCGCCACCGCTGGCGCGCGGCGTGGGAGTTCGCGCGCCAGGGTTTGCAACTAACCCAACAGGCTTACGTAAAGCACGCGGTAGAAGAACCCTCCAACCATCCGTAGCAGTTCATTTCGCCCTTATTGATCTCCCTGGCCAGAGGTTATTTCTAATCATCTCTTATTTTGTAAACGTGGCATGTGAAATGATAAAGGGAAAACAAACGTCATCACTACCTTCGAGGGATCGTCTCCTAGAGTGGCCCCAGCACTAACTGCAAAAGCTACTTCCATCCTTCCACCCCGCCAAATCCATCCATGTTTTTACAGCCGGGTCGATGAGCAACCCTGACGTCTGCATAGTTAAACAGCAAGGAGAGTGACCTAACCGACAATTTTCCAATCAGGACACGTGAGATCTGGGGGGTTTTGACATTCTCGGACTCTCATTGCTTTGAAAATGGAGAAGCTTTCTTTTAGGTGAGGGTGAGAAGGAAACCTCTGGGTCATCCTAAAGGACTTCTTTCGTCAGCTTTTGCGGGACTCCCAAGCTGTTGGGAGGCCAGCGTTTTCCAACTAGGGCTCCAGAGAGCACATCCAGGGCTCCTCTCCTCGGTATTCACAGCAGCCTCCTCCCAAGGAGCCTTCTGAGTTGAACCGCCAGGTGGCGCATCTCTCGAAGGAAATACATCTCTGTCATAAATGGAGGGGTAGTTGCCTGGCAACCAAAAACTGGGCGTTCCAAACAATTGGGACCGGGGATCCTGTATGAGACAGGTCGTGCTGCGGCTACGCTAATCTCCTGGGACTAAGCCAGCGTCTTTGGGCCTTTAAGTATGCCTCACTCTCAGGAATCTTTCTCGCACCCTACCTTAAGTGAAGAAGACTCACACTTGGGCAGTCTGCGGGCTTCTAAGGTACTGAAGTTTCCTCAGCAAATTCCCAGTGGGGTTTCCAGTAGACTCCTGGTAACCTAACTCTGGTGAGACCACCAAATGCCAGAGAAAACTGTTTTCTGCCTGTCTCCTTGGCCCGCTATTTGGGTCTGCTAACGTTTCAGAAGTGGTTTTGAGCAGAGGGACGTGAACTCTACTGTTGAATAAAGTCCATCAAAGCAGTGACTAATGTAAGTGATGGGAAAGCTGGGTTCCACCAAGTTACCTATTTTTTTTCTTTTTTTGTTTTTTTTGTTTGTCTGTTTTGCTTTTTTTTCTGTGTAGCTTTGGAGCCTTTTCTGGAACTCACTCGGTAGCCCAGGCTGGTCTCGAACTCACAGAGATCTGCCTGCCTCTGCCTCCCAAATGCCGGGATTAAAGGCGTATGCCACCACCGCCCAGCTACCTTTTTTTTTTTTCTTGTCTTGAAATCTGTACTCCAAAGACAAATGAGATGTGGACTAGAAAAGAATGCTCTGAAAGATGCCAGGTCATACTTCAAGCAAGTCTTCACGATACTTCTGTCCTCTGGTTGATGCAGGAACGCATCTGTCTATGAGTGTGTTTAATTTGTGTTCAGTGCTCTGGAGATACAAACCATGCTAGTATAAGTATTTGGGATATTTGAAGAGATGGACAATAGAGTGAATTAAGTGGTAATCTGAGCTTGATAACAATACGAAAGCACTTCCTTTCA
Source organism: Peromyscus californicus insignis (assembly GCF_007827085.1). Taxonomy (NCBI): domain Eukaryota; kingdom Metazoa; phylum Chordata; class Mammalia; order Rodentia; family Cricetidae; genus Peromyscus; species Peromyscus californicus. Next base: position 86,693,457 of record NW_026294617.1, read on the forward strand.
GTCAATATTTGTTATTTATATGCCAGACAGTCTGCTAAACACTGAGGGCACATAGTCTAAAATTAGATATAGTTAATGTCCAGTTAGCTTAGTAAGGAAGACAGGCGCATCAGTAAAAATGTGTAGACAAGCCAAGCATATGCCTGTAATCCCAGCACTTGGGAGGTCAAGGCAGGAGAACCAGGAATTCTAAGGCTGCCTGAGCTATGAGAACCTGTTTCCAAACACAAAAGCAAACAAACACAAAAATGTGCTACCCGCAGTGGCACATGTATTGTGAAGGAGTCACAGGTGGAATGTCCTGAGAATAGGAACCTGAAGGAGGGTTTCTCAGAGGTGAGTGCGTCTAGATGAGTTAGCTGGCACAGATGAAAGGGGTGTGTGTGAGTGTGTGAGTGTGTGTGTGTGTGTGTGTGTGTATGTGTGTGTGTGTGTGTAAAGAAAAAAATCAGATGCCCAGGAAAAGAAGCAGTAGGTGTGCATATGCCTGGGAAGGAGAGACAGAGTGGCCTGGGGAACTGAAAATCCAGACAAGCTAAATGTTGGTGTGAAATAGAAGACACGGAGCAATGGGTGTGAGAGACCAGACCTTGTGGCTGAGCGTTGTGAGCATTGTGTTAGCGGGCTAGAAATCAGCCTGGAGGTGCTGGGGAATGGAATCATGGGATTTCAAGCACTGAAGTGTCACGATCAGTGTATGTTAGGAATCACACACAGCTATGTGCATGTCTTTCAGAAAACGTGTGTTAAATGAGTATAAGCAAAATGGAGGGCCTACAGCCTCAGCTACATAGCAAGTTCAAAACCAGCCTAGATTATATGAGACGCTGTTCTAAAAAACAAAACTGGTGGCCTATGTGGGTAAACTTCATCGATGGAGGAGGGGATGCCATTAACATTTATAGGACTGGTCTTTAAAGTATCATGTACTCAGCTCCACAAGTTAGTTGTAAATATGTCTTTGTTGATAGAAATGTACTTTCATTTTATCTTTGATTATTATGTGAATAGAGTGTAGTCATATCGAAAGCAAAATTTAGAGTCTCAAGACAGCTTGCTCTGGTACTCCCAGATACCTAAAGGAATTGAATCAACAAATAGTTGCCTGTGTACATGTACTATGACACTGATATTCACAATACCCAAGTTAAAGAACCAGCCTAGGTACTGTCCACATGAATGGATAAAGAAATTGTGATATGTAGGTGGAAGTTTCTCTCCTGCCTGCCTGCCTGTTCCCAAATACCCGGCAGCCCCTTCTTAAATAATATTAAGCCTCTGAGTCAATTATTTAAGAAGCAGCTGCCGGGTATTTTGGAAAGTGTTGTGGGATAATGCTCTTGTACACTGTAAAGATTTGTCACTTGAATTGGTTTAATAAAACACTGATTCACTGTCGGGCGGTGGTGGCGCACGCCTTTAATCCCAGCACTTGGGAGGCAGAGCCAGGTGGATCTTTGTGAGTTCGAGGCCAGCCTGGTCTACAGAGCAAGATCCAGGAAAGGCGCAAAGTTACACAGAGAAACCCTGTCTCGAAAAACCAAAAACCAAAAAAAAAAAAAACAAACCCACACTGACACGCTGGTAGCTGGGCAGGAAGTTAGGCAGGAAAGCCAAACTGAGAATTATGGGAAGAAGGAGGGCAGAGTCAGAGAGATGCCAGCCAGATGCAGAGGAAGCAAGATGAGAACGTAGTGCTGAGAAAAGGTACCAAGCCACATGGCTAAACATAGATAAGAATTATGGGTTAATTTAAATATAAGAGCTAGTTAGTAATAAGTCTGAACCATCGGCCAAACATTTATAATTAATATAAGCCTCTGAGTGATTATCTTATAAGCGGCTGCGGGACCAGGCAGGATGCAGAAAAGCTTCTGGCTATAGTGCTAGACAGACACAACCAAGTGCTGTCCAGTCATAAAGAACAGTTATATTTTCAGGGAGATGGGTGCAACATAACAAGGGAGACAAGGCAGATTCAGAAAGGCAGATGTGACATATGCATAATCTAGTTTAAAAGTAAAGACATGAGACTGGAGTAGATGCGTGGTAGAACGCTTGCCCAGCATGAGTTTGATCCCCAACACAGCAAGGGGGAAAAGGGACATGAAAATAGAGAGGGGGCTGTTTGGAAAAGGAACAAGAGAGGATAATGGGGGACAAATATGGTCAGAATTTTATGGAGGCACAAAAAAATATGATGAAACCTGTTTTATATGGTTAGTATGTGCTGATAATAAAAGATTGTATTTGCTAATGTACAGAGACTGTCACAGAATTGGTGATCAATGAATACAGGCTCTTCTGGCTCTTAAAAAAATCACACACAGGCCGGGCGGTGGTGGCGCACGCCTTTAATCCCAGCACTCGGGAGGCAGAGCCAGGCGGATCTCTGTGAGTTCGAGGCCAGCCTGGGCTACCAAGTGAGTTCCAGGAAAGGCGCAAAGCTACACAGAGAAACCCTGTCTCGAAAAACCAAAAAAAAAAAAAAAAATCACACACAGAAGTGGACTGGGTACAATGGAGTGAGGCAGAAATGGCTCAGCTTGGAAACAGGTGCAGCAACCCTGAAGAAGAGTCACAGCAGTGACATGACATGGCTAAAAGATGGATGTTTGAGAAGGATGGAAGGGATAGGGCAGTGGGATTTGACAACTCAATATGGGCCAAAGAAAATGAATAAATATAAGATAGACTCCTGAGTTTCTGAGGGCTTCATTGGCACCATCACTGAGACAGAGCATCCAAAGGAAGCAGGTTTGGGCAGAAAGATGTTGGCATCAATCATGTGGATGTTTCTGTGGTGCCGGTGAAATCTTTAAATGATTTTATGGTAGGCAGGCTTGAGAGATTGGGATTGAAGATGTATGTCTGGGAGCTAATAAAACAAGAAGGAACATTATTAGAAGCAGAGAAAAGACTGAGCTGAGAAAGAAGGTGTAATAGCCAGAGACCAAAGTTAAACCAGAAGGAGTTGGCCTCATAAGATGGAGAAGTATTTGTGGGGATTCAGAGTTACAATGCCAGAAATCTCAGGAATCAAATAAGGTCAGGGGTAGCAAAGATCTTTCTAGTAGCCACAGAGATTGCTGCTCAAGAGCCAGGCCAGGTTCAGTGGGCACTGGAAGAGAGGCCAAACTACAAAGGGTTGAGACTTAAAGGGTGGAGAAGGGGAGACAGTAACTGTTGACCCTTACAGAAATGTGTATCTGTGGAGACAGTGACAATGTGGCAGACATACCTTGATAAAGGGATGGTAGAGATGTTTGGGCCAGATGAGGGCATGGGGAATAGTACAAGTCCAAAGAACAGGGAAGGGCTGGGTCAGAGATGCTTCCTTCTAAGTGAAGGACTTCTCCCTATGACCAAAGAAAGGAGGTCTGCAGGCTGGCCCCAGTGACCGACAGTTGGTTTTCTTTCTTTTCTTTTTTTTTTCTATTTTTGGTTTTTTTCAAGACAAGGTTTCTCTGTGTTGCCCTGGCTGTCCTGGAACTCGTACCGTAGACCAGGCTAGCCTCAAATTTACAAAGATCCGCCTGCCTCTGCCACCCAACCTTAGTGAAAGGCAATCCCCTTGTGCCAGTAGAGGAGATGGTGAGTCTTGTATGGCCTTTGAGGAAGGTGACCGAGCTGCTCAGGGCCGCAGCAGGGATAGCTGAACCTATGTTTGCACTGTGTGTACATATTTTACATATTTGCCTGATCCTACTGTTCAACCTTCAAAGACTGAACTGAGTTGAGTCACATAGTACTTTGCTACATGGAGGGAGAGGAGGCTAGATGGTCGTGCTTACTAGAATCAGTCATTGGTTTGATCAGGGCACAGTTTTATGTGTATTAGGTCAGCGTGCTTGGAACTGAGGATACGGAGGTGAAAATGGTCAGTTTCATACCCAAGAAACATAACTCTGTGTTGTTCTCACTTCTGTCTGTCTGGGGTGTTTATAGAACTGAGCAGTGTTCACTGAGCTCTTTCCGACATTCCTCTCCATGCCTTATCCTTTCTTGCACAGTCTTTTTCTCACCTAGACACCACACTTTCTGACTTTGTCTCCCATTGCCGGAGTGAAAATACTGTCCCCATAGACCCTTCTGGTCAGGCTCTTTTTTGCAGGCTTCAACTACTTCTGCATGTGGACAACTTGATCTATCTCAATTGTTTCCAGCTCTCCAGCAAGCCATACTCTTCCACTTTTCTGTTAATTAGAAGTTTCATCTTTTCTCCAGACCTGGGGCTTCTAAACATGAACATATCATCTTTCTGATCTGTCCCCCGAGCCCTCCTCTCCCCTTCCCTCCCCTCCCCTCTCAGTACCCTGATCTGCCAGCTTCTCCTGTGTCCCCGGCCCCGGCCCATTTCAGTCATTTCTCACTCAGAATGCTTAGGGAGGCCTGCCCCTGTTATTACTCCTCTTTGTGGCTGTCCTTCTGAGATTCAGGTAAAATGGGATGAAGCACGGTGATGAACGTGACCCACGCTGCATCAGCAAGGCCTCCTGTAACCAAGTCCTGCATGTTTTTTCTCTTTTGCAGAAATCATCGTTTAAGAACCCAACTCACCTTGCTCAGCAGCAGGAACCCTGGAGTCGGCTCAACTCAACTCCCACATTTACCTCCATGAGGCGAGATGCCTGCTTTTTTGATCCCAAGGTACATAGCACTGAAATACTACTTCTTTTTTGTATCCACTTCGGGCTCAAAAAAATCTTCTATTTTATTTTAATTAATTAATTGATTTTTTTTTCAGATAGAACCTTGCTACATAGCCAAAGCTGACCCCAAACTTAGTATTTAGCCCAAATTGGCCCAGAACTCTGAATCTTCCTGTCTCAGCTTCCTGAGTACTGGGATCATGGGCATATGCCAGCACACTTGGCATTAATATCCTTTTCTAAGGTAGTCTGAAATGCCTCAGCATCTTTCCTTTTGTTCCAATTCAAGATCTTACCAAATACAAAACCAACCTATTAAGTCACAAGGCTTGCTCCAAATCATTTTTATCAAATTTCTTCTCACACACTGTAGTAAATCAAAGGTTGAACTGGGTAGTGGTAGTGACGCACACCTTTAATCCCAGCACTTGGGAGGCAGAGGCAGGGCAATCTCTCTTGAGTTCGAGGCCAGCCTGGTCTACAGAGTTAGTTTTAGGATAGCCAGGGCCACATAGAGAAACCCTGTCTTGAAAAATGAAAACAAACACAAACAAAAAGAATATAACCATAAATGAGATAAGGTTTGTCAAACCCAAAGACCATTTTTCCATGTCACCAGTGAGCTTACCACTCTTAGCCTAACCACAGGAGATCATTCCTGTGGACAAGAGTTACGAAGTCACCATCATGCACAACATAGTGTTAGGTGCTGGTGAGTTTCTGCTCTTTTGGATACAATCTGACTAGAGTTAAGGCACAAAACAGCCAAGTTAACTGTCGGAGGACTGATTCCTCTGTAGATGCCAAAGGATGATCTGGATTTCCGCTTAGCAGCCTTGTATGACCACCACACTGGGGCATTCAAGAACAAAACTGAGATACTGTTGCACCAGGAGACCATTCAGGATAAGCATGGGTAAGTGCTGAAGGCAGAGCCTCTCCACCCTAAGGATGCTACTACCATCAGTGACATAAGCCAAAATGACATGTGACAATACGAACAAGTACGTAGTTGGGGTTTTATGAGCAGAATAGTTTGTTTTTGTCTTTGGCTTAAATGTGCTGGGGATCAAACTTAGGATATCATGCATGCCAGGCAAGTGCTGTGCCACTGAGCAACATCCTTAGGCCTCATTTCTGCATTTCATTTTCTAAAATGAGCAGAAATCCTCATCTGGATAGTTCATTTATCCAGTTAGGTCCATCTGAATAAACAAACAAATGCTTTGATAATTCCAGAAGGTGGTTGGGGATTTAGCTCAGTGGTAGAGCGCTTGCCTAGCAAGCGCAAAGCCCTGGGTTCGATCCTTAGCTCTAAAAAAAGAAGATAATTCCAGAAGGTACACAGGGCCTTGGACTTGAAACCTTATGATATTATCTCCCCTCTCATGTTTTCTTTCTGACTCTTCTCCTCTCACTGTTTTCCAGAAGCAAGATCCAGTTTTCTGGAGAATGTTTCCACTCTCCTGCGGCCCCCATCACTTCCCGGGCTAACATCATCAGACACTGGATCAACCCTAAGAAAGAATCCATCCACAGCATCCAGGGATCCATAGGTGAGGGTTAGAAGACAGGGTGGCATGTGGGGGTGCTCCAGTGCCACTGAACCTCCAGGGACCAGGCTCGGGGTGACTGGCTGGCAGGAGGATCGGAGACCACAGAGGACGGGAATTGGTGATTAAGTTGTCATCTACTAGAACACTCCTAAGGGACATGCTGATTAATAGAACTAGGGAGTTCAGCTTTTCAGATTTTGTCTAGGTGACATTTTGAGCAGGGCAGGCATAGGCCACAAATCTGGGAATGAAGATCTTAGTTAACTTCCATCAGTCCATCATATGCCAATTTCCCATCTTTACAAGAATCTTCTCACGGTACCAATAAATGCATTTGATTAAAGGATTAAAAAGGGGGGTGGGGGGCAAAGGGTCTGAAATTCCAGCTCACCCCATTCCCTTTTCTCCACAGTGTCTCCTCACACAGCAGCCACTAATGGAGGTTACTCCCGAAAAAATGATGGTGGCTTCTTCTCCACCTAGTGGTGAGAACTGGGTTAATTTCATCATGGTGGGACATCTGGCTGCCCCTTCTTCATTAAATAGGTTTGTTCAAGATGAAGCCTGAAGTGTCTGCTGCCCATAGCACTTTTGACCGCTCTTAAAAGAAAACCTCCTGATTCTAGAATCAAGTCCTGTTGCAACTTGGAAAGTCATTTTGCCAGAAGGATTTAGGACAGAACACTGGTTTGGAAGGGACACTAGTATTTAGTTTACAAGTTTGTAAAGTCACAGCCACCCAGAGCCACATTAGTGGCATCTGCTCTAAGTGCAGGGAAACAGGAAGTAGACATGGCCTGTTCTCTTAATGAGCAAGTTATCACTACGATACTAAATGCGCCACATAGCTAACTGCTAAAGTCGCATGAACAGATTTTAGACCTCTTGAGTTTAGTCACCTGCTTTCCCCCTGGTCCTGCTCCTTGCCATCCCCTAGTTTCTGACTCTCTACTGCCTGGAAGTCAACTCTCTTTTTCTGTGTTAACTTTGCCTGTGGCATATATCGCCAGTTCTCATAAGCATTGTTCAAACACTTGATGCTGGGATTTCAAGGTCCCTAAAATTTGATGCGTTAACATGGTTTCTAATCTTACAAGTCACAGGGCTGGGGAAATGGCTCAGTGGATAAACTGCCTGCTGTGCAGGCGTGAGAAGGACCTGAGGTTTGGATCCCCAGAACACGTCTACAACTCCAGTGCTGTGGGGCAATGGTGGGCGAGAAAGGCAGGTCCCAGGGGCGTGCTAGGCAGCCAGTCTGGCTGAATCAACTGAATTCCTGGTTTTGTCAGAGACCCTGTCTCAAATAAATAAACAAACAAATAGGCACACAGGAGACGGAGGAAGACACCCAACTTCAACCTCTGGTCTCACAAGTTCACACACAGAGGCGTATGAATCTACACAAATATGCACATACACACACAATACAAGTCACTCATAAGAACCTGTTGTCACAAAAAGATTGGGCAAAAAATGGCCCAATGACCTTTTGAATATTGCCCTATGTGATATGTACAGTGGTATGTGCCTATAATCCCAGCACTCAGCAGGTAGAGACAGAGGAATTGCTAGTTCAAGGCCAGCCTGGGCTACATAGACACTGTCTCAAAAAGTGTTTTAAATAAACAAAAAAAAATTAGTGTACTATAAAGTTCCATTTCTAACTAAATCTGACACTATTACTTCATTTATAATTCAAACACAAAGGGGAGTTCTTCCAGGAACTACCATATTCAAACCTTCTAGTCTCCTCAGATATGAAGTTTCTGTACTTGGGAGGCTGAAGAAGGAATATCAGGAATTTATGGTCATCCTTGTCCATATAGCCTGAGATATCTCTGGTATGATGCTCTGTCTCAAATAAAATAAAATCTTAACATTTTGAAAATTTGAACAAGAAAGAATTCTTACAATTTCATTTCTCAGGGCAGCATTAGCCCGATACCAGATAAAACACACATACATTTATATACTCATACACAAACACACTCACACAACTTAACACACTCAAACACACACATTTTTAAAAAGGAAAAATAGCCGGGTGGGGGTGGCGCACGCCTTTAATCCCAGCACTCGGGAGGCAGAGGCAGGTGGATCTCTGTGAGTTCAAGGCCAGCCTGGTCTCCAAAGCGAGTTTCAGGAAAGGCACAAAGCTACACAGAGAAACGCTGTCTCGAAAAACCAAAAAAATAAAAATAAAAAAATAAAAAAAAATAAAAAGGAAAAATAAGGTTTCTATCTGTAAGGAACATTATGGTGGTTTGAAGAAGATGGGATGGGGTTGAAGGTGTGTATCACCTCCCCTGGCTAGGGTCATATATTTGAATGTTTCCCAGTTGGTGGACTATTTTGAAAGGATTAGGAAGTCTGGCCTTGTTGAAGAAGGTGTGCCCCCGGGGTTGGGCTTTGAGGTTTCAAAAGCCCACGCCAGGCCCAGTCTCATGTCTCTGTCTGCCTCTAACTTACGGATCTGATGTAAGCTCTCAGCCATACTGCTGCACCATGCCTGCCGGCCTGCTGCCATACTCCCTGCCATGATGGTCATGAACTAACCCTCTGAAACTGTAAGCAATATTCCAATGAAAAGATTTCTTTAAAAAGTTGACTTGGGGGCTGGAGAGATGGCTCAGAGGTTAAGAGCATCGTCTGTTCTTCCAGAGGTCATGAGTTCAATTCCCAGCAACCACATAATGGCTCACAACCACCTATAATGAGATCTGGTGCCCTCTTCTGGCATGCATGCAGGCAGAACACTGTATACATAATAAATAAATAAATCTTTAAAAAAAAAAAAAAAAAAAAAAAAAAAAAAAAAAAAAAAAAGTTGACTTGGTCTCTCTTTATAGCAAAAGAACAGTGATTAAAAACAAACAAAAATACAAAGCTCAACCAGATACTAACCAGACCCAACAGCACATTAAAAGGATTGTTACTGCGATCAAATGAGATTCATGCCAAGGATGATAGGTCAATATGTAGAAAACAATAAATATGATACAGCACATCAACAGACTGAAAGATAAATCCCATATGATTGTCTCATCAAATGGAAAAAGTTATTGTTAAAATCCAGCATCCTTCCAGGATAAAAACAAAAGAGATCAGGTGTAGGTGGTCATGACCCCAACATTAAGTCCATATATAACAAGCCTACAGCCAGCATGTTACTGAATGGGAGACAGCTGAAAGCTTTCCCTCTGAGATCTGGGACTTGTATTCAGAATGATGCTGAAGTCCTAGTCAGAGAAAGCCAGGAGGAATGAAGAGCATCTGAACTGAAGGGAGGAAATCCAACTATCATTGGTGCAGATGGCATGGTCTTACAGGTAGATAGCCCTAAAAATTTCACCAAAATCTATTAGCGCTAGTAAGTTCAATACAGTTTCAGGATAAAAATCAACATCCAATCCTGTAACCCCAGCCACTCGGGAGGTTGAGGCAGAAGAATTATAATTCCAAGGCTTTCCTGGGTTATAGAATGAGTTTGGGCTAGCCTGGGAAATTTAATGAGTTCTTGTCTCAAATAAAAGGAGTAAGGGATATAGTTCATCGATAGAATAATTACCTAGCATGTACAAGGCATGTTCAGTCCTCATTACAGGAAAAAACAAACAAAACCTGTAGCAATGCTGTGTATCATTAGGAAATTATGTAAACAAGAAATCAAGAAAGCAATGCTATTTGTGATAAATTTAAACCATGATGTGAATGATCTCTACAATGAAAACTATAAACACTGAGAGAAATTGCAAAGGATACACACACACACACACAATCTTGTGTTCATGCATTGGAAGAATCAACAGTTAAAATGTCCAAGCATTCTGCAGAGTCAACATAATCCCATTCAAAACACTAATAACGTTCTTCACAGACCTAGGAAAGACAAGGCTATGATTCATATGTAACTACAAAAACTCCAAGTAAGGATGAGATGTCTCAGGAGCAAACTGCCTTACAAAATCAAGGACCTGAGTTCAATCCCCAGAACTCACATTCAGAAAGCTGGGGAGGGAGAGCTGGAGAGATGGTTCAGTCGTTAAGAGCAGGTGGCTGCTCTTATAGAGAGGACCAGGGCTTGATTCCCAGCCCCCACATGACAGCTAGAGTTGTAACTCCAGTTCCTGGGTATCTGACACCCTCTCCTGGACTCCATGGACACCATGCATACATGTGATATACACAGACATACATACAGGCAAAACACTCATACACATAAAAATAAATTTTAAACAAAAGAAGTCAGGTTGTGGTGGCGCATGCCTTTAATTCCAAGACTTGGAAGGCAGAGGCAGGTGGATCACTGAGTTTGAGGCCTGGTCTACAGAGTGAGTTCCAGGACAGCCAGGACTACACAGAGAACCTGTCTCAAAAAAAAAAAAAAAAAAAAAAAAAAGTGGACAGTGCTTCTGGCCACCACATATATGTGCACATGCACTCACATCCTCGACAGCCACATCTTGAGCTTATGGTACCTCTCTTAAGAATACACTAGCAGGGCAGTGGTGGCGCACATCTTTAATCCCAGCACTTGGGAGGCAGAGGCAGGCAGATCTCTGTGAGTTCGAGGCCAGCCTGGTCTACAGAGTGAGTTCCAGGAAAGGCGCAAAGCTACACAGAGAAACCCTGTCTCGAAAAACAAAAACAAAAAACAAAACAAAAAGAATACACTATAGTTGGGTGGTGGTGGCCCACGCCTTTAATCCCAGCACTCAGGAGGCAGAGTTAGGTAGATCCCTTTGAGTTCAAGGCCAGCCTGGTCTACAGAGCGAGATCCAGAACAGGCACCAAAACTACACAGAGAAACCCTGTCTCAAAAAAAAAAAGTACACTATAAAGGTATCCATAGAAACAGCATGGATTGGCATAAAGATACCTAGACCAATGGGGCAGAATAAAAAGCCTAGAAATAAAGCCTCCACATGCAGCCAACTGACCCTCAGCAAAGAAAGCTGTTAAGAAAGCACATGGGAGCCAATGTGGTAGTACCCAACTTTAACCCCAGCACTCAGGAGGCAGAGGCAGGCAGACTTCTGTGAGTTCTAGGCCAGGGCTACAGAATGAGACCCTGTTTAAAAATTAAACAAACCTCTATGTGCCCCTTAATTTCTCCTCAACTTGACACAAACTAGAATCATTTAGAAAGATGGAACCTCTACTGAGAAAATGCTTCCATTGGATTGGCCTGTAGATAAGTCTGTAGGGTATTTTATTCTCTTGTTTTTTTTATTTTTTGAGACAGGTCTCCATGTAACTCTGACTGTCCTGGAACTTGCTGTGTAGACCTGGCTGGCCTTGAACTCAAAGGGATCCACCTAACTCTGCCTCCTAAGAGTGGGATTAAAAGCATGGGCCACCATGCCTGACCCGTAGGGCATTTTCTTGGTTATTGGTATGGGAAGGCACAGCCTATTGCGGGCAGTGCCCCCTCTGGGCAGGTGGTCCTGGGAGGTCTAAGGAAGGTGGCTGGATGTGTGCCTGGACAATAAGCTAGGAGACAGCACTCCTTCAATGGCCTCTACTTCAGTTCCTACCTTCAGGTTTCTGCCTGAGCTCTGGCTGTGACTTCCCTCAGTGATGTACTGTGATTTGGAAGTGTAAGATAAACCCTCTCCTCCCCAAGCTGCTTTGGGTCGTGGTGTTTATCACAGCAGTAGAAAGCAGTAATTTATCACAGCAATAGAAAGCAGTAATAGGGCAGCATGCAACTGGCCAATGGGTATATGGAAGATTGATATCACTAACCATCTTAGAGGTGCAAATCAAGTCCACCATCAGGTATCATCCCACTGTAATTAGGATGGGATTGAGACAACCATAGGTCGCAAGTGCTGGTAAAAGGTCTGGGACATAGCTCGGTTGGTAGAGTGCTTTGTCCAGCATGCATAAAACCCTGGATTTTCCCAGCACTCAATAAAAACTAGGCGGGTAAATGTGCATGCTTGTAGTCAGATCATTTGGCAGTACACACCTTTAATCCCATCCCTTGGGAGGCAGAGGTGGGCTCATCTCTGAGTTCAAGGCCAGCTTTGTCTACATAGTGAGTTGCAGAACAGCCAGGACTGTAATAGATTCGCTTCAAAAAATATAAAAAAAAAAAAAAAAGAAAGAATACAACTACCAGCCAGGACTGGTGGCATGCTTGTAGACCTAGCTGCTCTTGGGATGCCAGGCCAGGACTGCTTCAGCCCTGCAGCAGAGATCTTGTCTCAAAACTAAACCAAACCATAGGATCTACCCAGCAAGTGTTGCATCTACTTGTTATGCATCAATGAAAGTGAAATCAGTATTTTGAGGAGGTATTTGAACTCCCATAGTCTTATGTTTATGGCAGCAGTATTCACAATAGCTAAGAAATGGAATTAACTTGAATGCCCACCAGTGAATAAATGATAACATCATATATGGGTTGAGTTGGCTCAGTGGGTGACAGTTCTTGCTGCCAAGCCTGGCAGCCTAAGCTTGGTCCCTGGAGCCTGCATGCTGGGGAGAAATGACTTCCACAGCTATCCTCTGGCCTTCACATGCCCACGAGCACTTGTGCACACATACAAGCACAATTAAAAATAAAAAGGAATAGCTCAGTAGTAGAATGTTTGCAAGTGTGATGCAGAAAATGTATATGGTTGGGAGGCGGTGGCACACGCCTTTAATCCCAGCACTCAGGAGGCAGAGCCAGGCGGATCTCTGTGAGTTCGAGGCCAGCCTGGTCTACAGAGCAAGATCCAGGACAGGCTCCAAAACTACAGAGAAATCCTGTCTTGAAAAACAAAACAAAAAAAAAATGTATTATATGTACACAACTGTCTTAGGATTTCTATTGGTTTGATGAATCACCACAGCCAAAGTAACCTGGGGAGGAAAGGGTTTATTTGGCTTACACTTCCACATGGTTGTCCATCACTGAAGTTAATACAGGACTTCAAACAGGGCAGGAACCCAGAGGCAGGAGCTGATGCAGAGGCCATGGAGGGTGCTGCTTACTGGCTTGCTTCTCATAGCTTACTCAGCCTGCTTTCTTACAGAGCCCAGGACCACCAGTCCTAAGGTGTCCCATCCACAACAGGGTGGCCATTGTGGGCCCTCCCCATCAATCACTGATTAAGAATATGCCCAATTGAGCCGGGCAGTGGTGGTGCACACTTTTAATCCCAGCACTCAAGAGGCAGAGGCAGGCAGATCTCTGTGAGTTCGAAGCCAGCCTGGTCTACAGAGTGAGTTCTAGGACAGGCTCCAAAGCCACACAGAGAAACCCTGTTTAAAAAACAAAAACAAAAACAAAAAAGCCTCCCTAAGATTGGCTTGAGTTTCCTTTCTCTCAGATGACCCTAGCTTGTGTAAAGTTGACACAAAACTAGCCAGCACAATAGAGTATACATCCATGAAGAAAGGATGGAATCCTGGTGCGCAACATACCTAGAACTGGGGAACGTTGAAAAAAGGGCACAGAAAAATACACAGACCATCTTACTCCTGTGGAATGTAAACAAGCTGCTCTCCTACAGGTTGATAGTACAACAGTGATGAGCAGAGGCCAGGGAGAATGTGATGGACAGATGGGGGAAGGGTTGGCCAGTTGCTATCCATCGGGAGAAACAAGTTCTGATGTTCTATTACAAGGTGAGGTGATAAAAAACAACAATGTAGCCGGGCGGTGGTGGCGCGTGCCTTTAATCCCAGCACTCGGGAGGCAGAGGCAGGCGGATCTCTGTGAGTTCGAGGCCAGCCTGGGCTACCAAGTGAGTTCCAGGAAAGGCGCAAAGCTACACAGAGAAACCCTGTCTTGAAAAACCAAAAAAAAAAACCCAAAAAAAAAAACAAAAAAAATACCCAACAATGTATCCTATATGTAAAACGTGAGACAGACAGACAGACAGACAGACACACACACACACACACACACACACACACACACACACACACACACACACGATATTTGAGACAGGTACTCTTACCCTAATGTAGACATTACACAATGTGCAAATGTACTGGTAACCCCCAAATAAGTACAATGTATATGTCAATTAAAGTTATTTTAGGGCTAGGGCAGTGGTTCAGTGGATAAAGTATCTGCCACAAGCGTGAAGATCATAGTCTGGAAATCCACATAAAAGCCGGTGGGTGCACCTATACTTCTGGGTGTGTGTGTGTACAAATGGCTAGTTAAGACAAAGCTCCTCATACAGGGAGAGGATCTGCCTCAGAAAATGAAATGGGGGATGACTGAGGAAGACTGGAAGTCAACCTCAGGCCTTCACAAGCACCCGCACATGTGCCCCCCTCCAATCTCACGATACACACACATATTTTTTTTTTTTTCTTTTAGCTCAATGTGTTAGCAAAATGGCTGTACTCTGAGCCCAGGAGGTGGAGGTAGGCAGTTGAGAAATTCAAGATCCTCCTCAGCTACAAACCAAGTTCACAAGCCTGAAAAACAAAGATAAGAGACACAACATCCACCCATAAGCCTTGAATCTTACACATCCCATTCTAGTTCACTATATGGGCCAAGTCCCTGGATCCTGCAGATTTTGTTTATGTCCTCTAACGGACACATTCCGAGGCTGAACAGTGCACAGTGCCTTCTAGCCCTAGGTGAAACGCAGTTGATACAAAGAAATCACCAAGCAAGCCCAGCCTAAACAGAGGGGGGATGGAAAACCGCAGCGGGAACAAAGGCCTCCACGGGCCGGCGGCGGCTTCACGTCTGCTCTGGGCGCTTTCACCCTGGGTCTCGGCTAGGCGTCAGCAGACGAGGCCCCAGAGCTCGGGCTAGGCGGCCGGGTCCTGGGCTAGGCGGCCGGGTCCTGGGGTCGGGCTCAGATCAGAATCGCCTCGGTAATCAGCGGCCGGGACAGACCCGGCCTCGTCTATCTGATCAATTCATCACTTCTGAGCGCCGGGCCCGCAGGACCGATCCCGAGACCTCGGGAACCGCGGCACTGCCACCGCCCAGGAGGCCTCGCTGCACAGCGCCCCGCAGAGGGGGCTTCGCAGGAGGGCTGCTTTTCATTTCGGGTCGGCCCGGCGGGGCGGGGGTCACGACCCGATCAAATAAGATCAAGGTGTAGGCGGGGGAGGGGCGCGGGGCGGACACACACACTCGCCTCGCACGCCCCAGGCACGCACATACACTCTCACATCCACACTCACACTCAGCCCACGCGCACCACGCACGCAGCACCACACCAAAGAGCTCCGTCCTTGACCCCGGCCGCGCTCCCACTCGCGAGGAGGCGGAAGTTGCACCCTCTTTTAAACACTCCGTCCTGTCCCAAAGGATTCTGGGAGGAACCACAGAGTGGTCAGGCGGCTTCCGCACACCATGTTTACCCAGAGCACTCTCTTCTGCCTCCGTGTGGCTGGGAGGTCTCAGAACAAAAGGACTGATTTCCATAAACAGAATTGGGTTTTGTTGTGTTTTGTTTAAAAGTCTAAGTGCCTCAACCTGGTGTCCAACTCAAGATCCTTCCGCTTCAGCCTCTGGGTGCTGCGATTACAGGCAGGCAGAAAGCCTTTACTATGTATCAGTTTATATAAAATGTAAATGTTTATATCCCTGTCTACTTTTTCTTTGATTTGATCTTTTCTTTGCCCTACATTAAAAAATATCCAGTTTATAGCTATGAAATGATCCAGTCTCAGATTTATATGTGGATGATTTTATTTACCATGGGCTTAGCAACCCTGGATTATTACTAATAAGAGCATCATACGAACACTCTTCGAGGCGAGCCTTCTCCCTGACAATAAATACCATTTATCATATGTATTTATTGGCAGAGTGAGAGCAGTGTGTCATGATGCATGTGTGAAGGTCAAGGACAACTTTCAAGGAGTCAGTTTTTTTCCTCCTACTGTTCCAGTCCTGAAATCAAGTTCAGCCTGACACCTTTGGTAGCAGGCGTCTTTACCCACTGAACCAAACATTTAATCAAAGGCTATTTGAGTAAAGAAACGGGGTATCTTTAAAATGGGGAAATGTAGGACTGTATATACCTAGCCTCACTTACAGAGTCTCCTGGCTGCCCAAAACTTGATGCTGAGCCTTCATTTACATTTATTCTATTGAAATAGATCTGATTTTTTGCCAGAAATCGTGGTGCACCTGAGAGGCAGAAGCAGGTCAGATCTCTGACTTAAAGGCTAGTCTAGTCTACATACTAAGTTTCAGGAAAGCCGGGGGTATGGTGATGTGCCTCTCACCATAGAGAGCGTATTAATATTTCATCCTCTTCTCTGTCCTTTTTCAGTAAGAGCTGGGGGTGGCAAAGTACAAGAATTTTAGCCATTAGAAAATTATTTCTGAAGCTGTAATTTTTTTGTTTTTTTCAAGACAGGGTTTCTCTGTGTTATAGCTCTGGCTGTCCTAGACCTCGCTCTGTAGACCTGGCTGGCCTTGAACTCACAGAGATCCGCCTGGCTCTGCCTCCTGAGTGCTGGGATTAAAGGCGTGGGCCACCACTGCCCGGCCGGAGCTTTAATTTGTACTTAATGCCAGTCTTTTTGGCACCTTCAATAAACAGACATGGAGGAAAGTACCCATATGTTCTAGAATCCCACTGGCTCGGATATTTTCTAAGGGCTTGGGTGATTAACCTGGTAACTTTTTAGAATGAAGCTCACCAATAATTTGTCTTTAATAGTGGGCCTGTTGGTTAAATGTATTAGAGGAGCAACCTACCTCACTGAATAGACTTCATTTTTGACTCATATTCAGCTCCCCCAGGAAAAAGCTGGGCCATCATATCTTCTGTAACCTTCACAGGGAACTCATCAGGTGAGCCAACATGCTATGCTATGGGTAGAACCCGGGGGGGGGGGGGGGGGGGGGGGGGGGCACTGAATAGTTCAATAAACACACATGACGAAGCAGACAGTAACCACAGGGAAAAAGGTTTATTTTCAAGGACTGTGCCAACAATGGTGAATAAAAAATGGTATTTCAACTATAAAAAGGAGCTGATTTCATTTGATCCAGGTGAGCAGGGTTCGTGGTGATGAACCTGAATCTGAAGCAATATCGCGACCCTCCAACTTCCACCCCTAAAGAACTTCCCCTAGAGGAAAAATTTATCATTGTTTTTCTTTGCCAAAAATGAGACACATCAGCCCAAACAGTAAGTACACCAGGTTCCTATGTACCTGCTTACATAAAGTCAAGAGTCAAGAAGTGAAATAGGGTATTTGCTTCTTCATGTACTTTTTGGAACATTCTGGTAAGAAAACATCTTAAAATCTATCAACTCAGGCATTTAGGCCAAGAGGAGCCATGAAAGAAGCTGCAGAATGAAAAGCTGTTTAAGAAATGAAGGTGCTCTGCAGACCCAAGTTGGAGCCATCAGCCCCATTTGAAAACAAGTCAGTAAACACAAAGTAACTAGTGCTGAACCTGCTTCCCACGGGACACCCAGTAGGTCAACAGGTCCCCAACTCATCCCAGGATCTCTGCATCTCTGCAGATCCATCAGATTTCTTTCTCTCAGGATCTCTGCATCTCTGCAGATCCATCAGATTTCTTTCTCTCCTGTGTACAATCCTCAGGAATGACCACGGAAAGCAGCGATCACTGCCGTCCGCCCTATGGACCAATTCCTGAAGAGAGATGCTCACACATGCAGTGCTTTATATCGCTGCAATCAAAGACTCGGGTGCATGGGAACCCACGTCCCAGCAGCCTTTGTTCTTGCAGCGTGTGCAGACGAGAGAACTTAACTTCCCCTGCGAGTGAGCCGCAGCGCGTGTCCACTCAAGCTTTATGATGACAACTCAACTGGAACATCTGTGTATACCCTTGTGTATTATTAGTATTAGACCTCTCTTTTTTTTTTTTTTTTTTTTTAGATTGTTGTAGACTTTACACCTAACAGCTGATTCTTTTGCAGGCATAAGGAGGAAGGAATGGAGAAATCTTCCCTGCAAACGTTGTTATCTAACATCATCTGTCCAGAAGTCCTCACATTCCATGGAAAATCCCTGAATACTCAGCTGGAAGTTCCGTTTTCCTTTACTCAGTAACACACTCATTTTATTAATGGATTCTATGAGCTGTCCAATATGGTAATATCAACGACTCCTCTCATTTCAATTTCTCGTGGTCTTACAGTAAAATACACCAGTGAAATACTGCAGTATGAAGAAAAGTGAGAGTTTGCAGAGACACAATTAAAAATTGCTGTAACCCAGATTAAAGAACAAGCTTGTGTCTTTTATAACATGACAGAATTCCCATCTATATATACTTTCATTACAATAAATTCTTATACTAGATGAATTTACTAGTATATGAATTGATATACTAATTTACTTATCTCTTCTACCAGAACTTCAAATATATTAGTCAATTATTTATTCAATAGTTCCTTCCCCCAGCATTGGTATTTAAAACTGAGTAACAGTATTTAGCACTAAGTAATTTAGAAAGTATTACAAAAGCTTTAGGAAATAGTAAGAATTGGTTCATTTTCTACCTATCAGTTGGTCAGGTGGAATCTTCTTTGAGGACACTGGTGAGCAGAAAATGCTTCCTGTCTCAGCCACTGCTTCTCCAAACCAACAACCCTAGAATGCACATTCTTGGTTTATCTTGGAAAAACCCTCAAGCTACCAGCACATGGCAATCTGTTCTCTCTACACTGAGAACCATGTTCTCTTAAACTCCCAGACGGGCATAGAAAATACACATTTCAAAAGCCAAACTATTTCTTGACCTTTTATAACTCCTATTTCCCACTCAGTCCCACCCTCCCTCCCCAATTCACCAGATTCAAATTAGCCAATAAAATCAAGCCTTAAATTATCTTCTGATGTATGCCTTTAATCCCAGCACTCAGGAGGCAGAGGCAGGTAGGTCTCTGTGAGTTAGAGGCCAGCCTGGTCTACACAGAGAGCTCCAGGACAGCCAGGGATATTCAGAGATTGTATCTCAAAAAAAAAAAAAAAAACAAAAAACAAAAAACAAAAAACAAACCAAAAAACCAATAAGGTCTTCCCTTCTAGGAAGTCTGAACACAGCCTATATCCTTCCCTAATGAGCTTCAGTTTTAAAAGGTTCTGATGATGGACTGAAGAGCAAAATAGATGTCCAATTACAGGTTGTTTTTTTCAGTGTTGGGGATCAAACCCAGGACCTTGACAATACTAAGCAAATGCTCTACTACTGAGCTACCACGCAGCCCAGGTTTTGAAGCAGGAGGTACATAATCATATCACCAAGGGGTGTGATTTATCTGGAGATATATGCTTGCTGCTGAGGGCTGATTAACACAGAGATCAAAAAAGTTGGCTTTCTGGAGTCCCCTGGAGTAAAAACAATGTTCGTGACCATGAGTGTTGCCCACATGTGGCAGGCAGATGCTGCTGTGTCATCTTAGGGGCACTGATGAGTTTAGCTGGACTCTCCTACACTTGGTCCAGGTTTCCAACAAGTTCTTCATCTTTATCCCCTTGGTTGGCGGTTGATGAGTGGGATACTTTGGAATTCATTTGATAAACAGGACGTAAAAGGCCATTACAATGCAGGCAATTGCAACAGCAGCATGCAGCCGGGTCCCAATCACAGCAGCTGGAAGACAAAAGTGAAGAGAAGTTACACCCGGCTCCTCACAAAACCCTTGCTTCCAAAGCCATGTTCTGAAATCTCTAAAGAGAACCAAGGCTTTCCAGAGTCTGGGAATGTTTTTTTTTTTTTTTTTTTTTTTTTTTTTAATTTCAGGACAGGGTTTCTCTGTGTAACAGTCCTAACTGTCCTGGAACTTGATTTGTAGACCAGGCTAGCCTTGAACTCACAGAGATCTGCCTGCCTCTGCCTCTCAAGTGCCGGGATCAAAGGTGTGCGCTAGCACCACCTGGTGAGCCTGGGAATGTTCTTAAATGGTCCATTACACTCTAGGCTCTACATGAATTGCTTATCCCCTTGCCCCTTCTTACTTTTTGATGGAATAGCACTCTGCAGCCCTGGCTGGCCTGGATTTGTAGGCAGAACAAGAATGTCCTTGAACTCATGAGATGTACCTGCTTGACTGCCTCTGCTTCCGGAGTGCTGAGATTAAGGGCGTGTGCTGCCATGCCTAGCCTCCCTAACCCTTTTGGAGTCAAAAGCTCACTCTGCAATCTAGGCTGGACTTGAACTCCCGAGGGCTAGGATTATAGGTATGTGTCACCATGCCTGTCCTTATTTTACCCTACTTTGAAAAGAAAATAGTTACATAGGATTCCCGATGAAGGTGCCCCAAACAACGAAGTGAATGTGTATGGATGGATGGATGGATGGATGGATGGATGGATGGATGGATGGATGGATGGATGGATGGATTCATTAAGCTAAAATTAAGGTTCCAATGTGTTCTGTTAAAAAAAAAAATCAGAGCCGGGCGGTGGTGGCGCACGCCTTTAATCCCAGCACTCGGGAGGCAGAGCCAGGTGGATCTCTGTGAGTTCGAGGCCAGCCTGGGCTACCAAATGAGTTCCAGGAAAGGCGCAAAGCTACACAGAGAAACCCTGTCTCGAAAAACCAAAAAAAAAAAAAAAAAAAAAAAAAAAAAAAATCAGTGGATGGACTGGAGAGTCAGCTCAGTAGTTAAGAGCACCTGTTGTTCTTTCAAAGGACCTGGGTTTGATTCCCAGAATCCACAGGGAGGCTCACCACTTCCTCAGGCATCAGGGATGTGGTGCACAGACATACATGCAGACAAAGTAGTCATATGAATAAAATAAATCTAAAAAACATTTTTTAAAAATAGGTAGAAAAATATTCTCCTGCTAAGAGGAATTTCAGGCCAACCTAAAATAATATAACTTGTAACATATCCCCACCTCAGCCCAAGATACAGAGTATTACTATGTTGCCCAAGCTGGCTTCTTAGCCTCCCCAGCAGCTGGGACTATAAGCATGGGCCACATCTGCCATTGTACTTTCACTTAACCCTGGAATACCAAAGTTACCTAGACAGTAAAATAAACAAGTATGCCTTAAGTAACAGCAAATTTAAAATGTACCTCTTCCCTCAACTTTAGAAATGACTATTGTATATTACTAATGGACGCTGGCAAAGCACTTCCCACACAAGTGTGAGGACCTGAGTTAAAACCCCAGAAGCCGCCAGGTGGTTATGGCACACGTCTTTAATCCCAGCACTTGGGAGGCAGAGCCAGGCGGATCTCTGTGAGTTTGAGGCCAGCCTGGTCTACAGAGCGAGATCCAGGAAAGGCGCAAAGCTACACAGAGAAACCCTGTCTTGAAAAAACAAAAACAAAAAAAACATATTTGGGGTTGGGGATTTAGCTCAGTGGTAGAGCGCTTGCCTAGGCAAGCGCAAGGCCCTGGGTTCGGTCCTCAGCTCCGGAAAAAGAAAAAAAAAAATCCAGAAGCCACATAAAGCTGGCCAGAGTCACACACATCTGTATCCTCAGCACCTCTAAGATAAGTAGGCAGGGAAACTCCTGGAGGCTCACAGAGGCCAGCTAGCCAGGTGTGCACGGCAGCAAACACACACCCACAACACATCACACACACACTCACACATAAAGATGAATCAGCAAACACACCCACAACACATCACACACACACTCACACATAAAGATGAATCCAAATACAACCCCAGCCCCCTGCCTTCTAGTTTAGAGAACCATGCTGCCGAGAAAGCTCTATCTCCTCTCTGGGTCTGGAGAAGACCTTACCTTTGTAAAACACGCCCCAAACGCCCTTCTTCTCTGAGAGCAGCCAGGTTTTGAGACGAGGTACTTTCTTGAAGTAGGCACAGGTGCATACGAAGAGCAGACCAAACACCAGAATGCCGTCCAAGGAGTACACTGTCACACAAAGAGGGAGAGGAAGCCTTTGGTGCTGCTCTAGCTTGGGAGAGGAGAGCCTGCCCAGAGCTCAGGGCCGAGATGACCTCAACAGCAGCGCCAGCACTCCACAGGAAGGGTCCAACAGCTGGCACTACTTCCCAGGTGGTAAACAGCCCCCTTACAACTTCACTGCCTGCCCTCAGTACAAACTGAAAACGTGTGGACTTGTGTGGACCTATGTCTTGGGAGTAACTGGTGCTTGTACTAGGTTTTAAGGATCCTGAAAGTCTGAGCATAAAGATTTACATATGTTCTTGGTATAAATCACTCATCTGATGAAGGAAAGCTCAATCTTCAGCCAAGTTTTTCAGATCTGCATCTGTTGATAAAGCATGTTAGGCAGACCGAAAAGCTTAATGGAAATTCCAAGAGTTAGACTTCATATGGCTACACTTTCGCTATGTTCAGTTGATACTTCAAGCATGAGTCACCTTTTACAAATCAGATTCCTGCCAGAACACAAAGTGTGCATACGGGAAAAGATAGGAAAAACTGATATCCAAAAAGTGCATCCATAATGATGAACTCCTTTAACAATGGCATTAGCAAAGCTCAGCCTAAGCTACAAAGGGAGGCCATGTCCTATTTCTGTTTTTGAGACAGGGTCCTGCTGTGGAGGCAGGGCTTACCTTAAACGTGTGGTCTGCCTGCCTCCCTCCCTCCCTCTTCCCCACGCCAGGCTTAGAGGTGTGTCACACACATCATACAAAGTCCAGTCTCAAAAAGAAAAAATGTGTCTGATGCTTAGACACCATGGAAAGCTCTTAATTCTGTTTCATGTGTTATATAGGTAAGCAAAATGAACTATATAAAGGTAAATTTTATCCACTACACTAGAATGTTCTATTTCCTAGTTCACAGTATGTCTTCCTCTGGGTGATGCTCCTTTTCTAATTCTCTGTACTATGGTAAGACTGACTACCCAGAATGCTTCAAATGGATATTACACATAACCAGTGTCTGCCAGTTCCTCCCAGTTCTAGACCACACTGTCTATCTTCCTCCAGTGGAACTATTTCACAGCTAGTCCCAGTACACCAGTACACTCACAGTTTTCATGGACACCTTCATGTGCTACTCTTTTGCTCCTATAAGTTCTTGTAGATAATGCCAAAGGACGTGACATTTGACTCTTTAGTGTCAAGTCTATGGAAGTCTGTGAGAAATGCTTTCCTGAGACCCTCCAATCACAGTGCCTTAAAAGCTTTCTCACTTCTTTTCCTGTAAAACTGACTATAAAGGTCTTAATTCCTCCTCTAGAACTTGGAAACCTTGGCTATAAAATTGTTTGAAGCAGCTTGGAAAAAATAGGTGAGATAAACAGGGGGGCAGGCGCTCCATCAGTAACGAAAGGCGGCTCCTAAATCCACCCTTTGCAACATAAGCCAGAGGTTCCGGAGGGAACCACCCAGCTAGGACTTTTAAAGCCAAACAAGTAAAACCAAACCAACCAAACAAAAAACTTTGGGGATTTTCTCCATTCACTTTGCCCGCAAAGTGGGGGGTTTGATACCATTCCTAGGTCCTCTCAAGCAGCCTACTGTCCAAAAGTATGAGACTTCAGGGAACTTGATGACATCCTCTATTCCCTGGGGACTAACAGCACTAATTCTATGGTGACCGACCTCCCCAGTGGCCAGAGCTAACTTCTAGGAAAGAGAGAAAGGGTAATAACCAAAAAGTCAGGTGTGGGCACTAGGCAGCATTTGAGAACACCGATGGACGTGAGAAGAGGGAACCTGGGAGAAGTATCCCAGACAGGAGCTAGGGGCTCCCCAAGGCCCAGGGGGGCTGGGCTGGGAGGGGGCGGGGAACGGCCACGTCAGTCTAGCCCCGCCCGCCACGTTTGTCCCCCCCCCCCCCCCCCCCATCCTCTACCGCCATCCTCCGCTCCGGCCCCCAGCTCTCACCGTTCGTCATGGCGGTAGGGCCCGGCCGGGATGAAGGGTCCGGGTTCAGCAGTAGCGGCGGCGAAGGCGGGGGATCCCGGCTCCCACTTTGACACTTCCCGATCCGGGACGCGGTGACGGGAACGAGCCGTAGTACGCAAGCGCAAGGGCCGAGAGAAGAACGCCGAACTCAATCAGACGTAGTTAGCAGATCGTCGAGCTACGGACCCTGCCCGCGTCGTGTCTGCGTACCTGCGTAGTGTCTGCGTCCCGACGTAGCGTGAGGCGTTCGTGGCCTGCGAGGCTTCCTTTGTGGTCATGGCAACCAGATGTCCGCAGTTTGTGCCGGTCTGGCTAGACAGACTGGACGGCTACCGTGTGTTTGAAAAATAAAGGCTGGATGACTTGCGCTGTGGCTGCTGCTGCTGGGGTGTGTGTGTGTGTGTGTGTGTGTGTGTGTGTGTGTGTGTGTGTGTGTGTGTGTGTGTGTGTGTGTGTGTGTGTGTGTGTGTGTGTGTGTGTGTGTGTGTGTATGTGTGTATGTGTGTGTGTGTGTGTGTGTGAAAGCAGCCGCCGCCTACAATCCTGGGAGAGCATACTGTGCTCTCTTTTTCTCCATCACGCGGTAGTGTGTGTGTGTGTGTGTGTGTGTGTGAAAGCAGCAGCCGCCTACAATCCTGGAAGAGCATACTGTGCTCTCTTTTTCTCCATCACGCGGTAGTGTGTGTGTGTGTGTGTGTGTGTGTGTGTGTGTGTGTGTGTGTGTGTGTGTGTGAAAGCAGCAGCCGCCTACAATCCTGGGAGAGCATACTGTGCTCTCTTTTTCTCCATCACGCGGTAGGCTGGGCCTCTAAGGAATGCACGTGAGCTGACTCACGTGTGTATACTACAGCAGGGTCACTTCATCTATGGTAATAGCAAGCTGAAAACAGCACCACTGTCAGGACAGTTGAACCCGTCTTCTTGGGGATACAGTTTTTGTTTGTTTGTTGTTTTACTTCCACTCTCTGCAGTAGTACTATGTTCTGTAATATCGGAAACCCAACGAGAGTATGAGGGCATGGGGGGCGGGGGATGCAACAGTAGTTACTCAGGCTTCTGGGACTGCCCTTGCTGGGTGGCTTCTTCGGGCGGAAATCTAGCCAAACTGAGTCTAAATTTTGTAAACAAAGTAAGGAACTTTACAACAAAAACCGCATTATTTCAGTCCGTTGTCAGAAGCATTCAGATGACTTCCTGATTGTTAGAATGGGTTTTTCTTTTCCTTAAACTATGGGGATAGTTTGCTTTATCTCCTGCATTTAAATCATCTTGGGGTCACCTCAGGCACTTTTTTCAGAAATCTGCCCTATCATGGCTTCTCTGAGAATATTTTGACATGATGATGAAAGGCATCCGTCTAGTGATGGAGTGGGGTACAGGAGACAAAGCTAGGTTCTGCTTTGTAAGCTGGAAGCTTTAGCTGTAGACAATTCAGTCTGCTTTATTAGAGTCTGGGTGAAAAGTGCTGCCCTGAATCACGAGCGTGGTTGTCAAAAACCTAAGAATTCTGTCCATCCCTGCTACAGTGCCATCTGCTGGCTGTGAACTGCCCGGTTACCTAGAAGAGAACTGTCAGAAGGTTGGCAATGGAGAGTCAGGAGGAGGGGAGAAACCATCACCGGCAACAACAGCTGTAACAAAGTTTAATGTAGGAAAGACTCCTTGAGAAAACATACTGAAACTGAGAAATTACAGCATCAAAAAATAAAAGATACATAGGAAAACCTAATATAAGCCAGACAATCACTCAGATTACATATGCATGGGCATACACACAGGGCATTCCACAAACCAAAACATGGTTCAGTGGTTAAGTGCATTTATTAGCTGTTATTGCTAAAGACCTGACTTAGATTTCCAGCACCCAAATGATGGCTCACAACTGACTAGTTTCAGGAGATACTGTTACAAAAATATGCCTTCCTAGTCAAAAATCCCTCCTCACACTTAGAGATGAAGGAAGAAAAGCTCTATACTTCTGTAAAACAATCTTTTTATACACTATGAATATGTATTACTCTCATTTGCTAATAAAAAGCTGATTGGCCGATAGTTGGGTAGGAAGATCCAGACTAGGAGAATTCTGGGAAGAGGAAGGGCGGAGTCAGAGAGGCAAGGGCAAACACAGAGAAGCAAGATGAGAATGCCGTACTGAGAAAAGGTACCATGTGGCTAAACATAGATAACAATTATGGGTTAATTTAAGTGTAAGAGTTAGCTAGTAACAAGCCTGAGCTCTCACCCCAGCATTTATAATTCATATTCAGACTCTCAGTCAGTTATCTGGAACAGGGGAGTTGGGACAGGAAACATCCTTTTACACTGTACTAAAGTGTCTGTCAGACTGTGGTTAATGCCTAAATTAGAGTTGGCTTTGACAGATTTTACTAACTCATATACATGTTAGGCTTGTGCATCCCACAGTGTCATCCTTAAGTCTCTTTCAGGTCCCAGCCCCAGGTTACACCTCGATCAATTTAAACAGAGACAAGATGCTGCAAGTCTGGCCACTTAGGCACAGAAGAGATTAAAAAGCAAATATTACCTATTGCCAGAATTACTTGAAGTATTCCGGTGTTGTTCTTTTTCGAATGGCTGTTACCCAGGGTCTTCTTGCCCACCTGGCAAAACCATGTCTTTCCTGTTAAGAACACAGGGGACTTAACTGTAGACCAGGACTTGATGGTGGTTGTGACCTTAAGATGCCTTTGTGAGCTACTCTCTGAGAGGTATATCTAATGGCAGATGTGACCTAATGATAGCTAGTCAATTCTGATGAATAAACATTTACATCCTAGCATCCTAAATTTCACTTGTCTAAGAGGCCTGGTTAGCATGCTACTTATCCTTTAGATAATTCCACTTGTGTGATTTAATGTCTCCTAAGCAAATCTATTACTAAGTCCTTTATAACATCAATTTTATTACTTCAAGTTTCTTTTACATCTATGCTACTCCCCTCTTCTGGACTCTGTGGGCACATGAGCAGGCTCGTGGTACACATACATATATATGCGGTCGAACTACTCACACATAAATAAAAATAAAACAAAAACAGTCTGAGGTGGGAGAATGTCAAGTCGGAGGCCAACTTGGGAGGGAGGGAGAGAGAGAGAGAGGGAGAGAGAGAGAGAGAGAGAGAGAGAGAGAGAGAGAGAGAGAGAGAGAGAGATGGAATGTGTATGTGTATGTGTTCCAGGTCAGCCTGGGCCATGTAGACTTCATTTCAAAAACAAAACAAGGGCTCAGTGGTAGAACACATGCCTAGTACGTTCAAGGCTCTGGGTTCAGTCTCCAGAAATGTGAAATGAAAAGAAAGGGGCATCCTCCCTTGAAATCCCTTCCATTCTCAGAGGTTATTTCTCGGTTTTTCTTAATACATCTATAAACAAAATCCATTTTTCTCATTAATTTGATTGGTGAACTATCCATGGCTCCATGGCTTAAAATATCACTTTCCTTTTACATTTATTTATTCAGTGTGTGTGTGTGTGTGTGTGTGTGTGTGTGTGTACATATAGAATCAGAAGACAACTGAGTTTTTCTCCTTCTGCTCTGTGGGTCCGGGGACCAAACTCAGGTTGTCAGCCTTGGCAGCAAGCTCCTTTACCTTCTGAGCCATCCTGCTAGTCTCAACTATTGCTTTTACATCAAAGTCATACTTCGATGTCCTGCTTAACAATAAAGAGTTATATATTCCAAAAAGTTAACCATAGACATATGATGCGGGATGGCACTGTCCTTGAGGTGATGGAAGCTTTGTCTCTTGCTCAGGTGGGCTTCAATCCAAGAGCTCAGATGCCCGAAGCCCACTGAATCAGTGCCTTCAGGTTCTTCTCCCTTGAATCTGAAAAATGAAATCCACATTCCACAGAGGGTGAGTTTTACAAGTTTTATCATAGGAAGCTTAAGAGAAAGAAGGCAGAGCTCCCGTCCATTAAGGGTGGGCACCGAGAAGTGGTACACCTGCCAATGAGCTACTAGTCTGGGGGATTGTAATGACTGATGGATGAAATTGGGGTGAGGTGTTGAGAAGGAGTCACTCCAGACACCCACGAAGTTTCCAGGTATTTCTTCTCAGTTTCATTCCAGTCTTTAAGTATAGTTTCCAAAGCAGAGGGGCGTTCATTTCAGAGAAGAGTCACAATGTGGAAACCCCATCTCCCTTCTGATATCCCTGGTCTCTGACAAGGACAGAACTGCCAACAGGACCTTGGAGAAAAACTACTTGCTTTAGGTGACTGTGGTGGACTGAATAAGAGTGGATCCCATAGGTTTATATATTTGAATGCTTAGTTATCAGGGAGTGGCACTACTTGAGAAGGATTGGGGGGGTGTCCTTGTTGGAGTAGGTGTGGCCTTCTTGAAGGAAGTGTGTCACTGGGGGTGGGGTTTGAGGTTTAAAAAGCAGTCATACCCCCCAGCACAGTCTCTCTATGGATCAGGACGTAGCTCTTAGTTACTTCTCCAGCCCTATGCCTGCCTGCTGCCATGCTTCCCACCATGATGAGAATGGACTCACCCTCTGGAACCATAAGCCAGCCTCCAGTTAAGTGTTTTCCTTTCAAAGAGTTGCTGTGGCCATGGTGTCTCTTCACAGCACCAGAACCCTGACTAAGCCAGGGCTGTCACCCTAAAACTACCTGACGGCCTTCTGTCTCATCACCAACTGGGCATGGTGGCTCAGGCCTGTAATCCCAACACTTGGGAGGCAGATAATGCAGTCTTTGTCAATTCAGGACCAGTCTGGTCTCCACAGCAAATTCTAGGCCAACCAAGGCTGTGTAGACCCCGACTTGACTTAACAAAAGTAACACACACACACACACACACACACACACACACACACACACACACACACGCACACACACACATCAGGTCCAAAGGAAACTCCAGTTCCCCGAACTCCAAAAGGCAGTCCAAATATCTAGAAATGAGCTCATCCCGGACTAGAGGAGGATTTCTGGCAGCTAGATGAAAGCCAGTATTCCTCAGGAACTTGTGAAGCCAGTTACTGTCTATCAAAGGGAGTCATTTCCTAGCAATCACAGCGCACGCTGGCCTCCGGGCTCCTTCAGTATCACAGGACCTGTTACACATTGCAAGTCCGCACTAGCATGCTAGCCCTGCTCACTGCTCCTCTACTCAAACTCCCACCAGCTCAGAGCTTCCCTCCTGACAGCGACTCATCCTTCTTGAGCCCCGGCTGTTTTCACCGTCTTCTTTTCAGTTCCTGCCCCGGCTATTTCCACGAGTTCCCTTCTCTCTCCTGCTTCCCTAGCACCGGCCAGGTCCAGTCTGCTGGCCAGATTCAGTCTACTGCTTTCTCTCTCTGCTCTGGACTCTAGCAGATGCCTCTGAGATGCTGTTCTCTCTCTCTCATATCTACAATAAAACCTTCCCATACCTGGGAGCGACCATGCCATCAGTTTAGACACATACATTGTTTCTCCTGTGCAAAATTTCATTAAAATGGTATGTCCTTTCTAGGGTTATTGGATTAAGTGAACTTCTGTTTACAACAATAGTTGACATGAAGCATTACATCAAGAGTAGCTGGGCAGTGATGTTGCATGCCTTTAGTCCCAGCACTCAGGAGGCAGAGGCAGGCGGATCTCTGTGAGTTCGAGGCCAGCCTGGTCTACAGAGCGAGTTCCAGGACAGTCAAGGCTGTTACACAGAGAAACCCTGTCTCTAAAAACTAAAAACAAAAAATAAAAACTATCTACCATTGCTGATGTTCATTTGTTTAAAAAGTATTTACCAGTATTTATGATGTGCTGGGCACTTTATAGGTTTTGCAGAAATAGAGGCAAAAATAAGTCCCTGCCTCCAAGAGAACCAAATGTACTAGGTAAGGCAGCTGAATAAACAAATTTAAGAATATACAGCCATTGTACAGCTGACATTATTTTTGATTTTGTAAAATATCTGCGGAAAATTTTTAAATGAGAACTCATATGAGAGTCTGAAAGAAGGTACAGCGAGCCTGTAGGTCGCCGGGATCTGGGCCTAGGTCTATGTAGCTTCAAAGCTCCCTTCCACTTGTTATAGCATCGCCTCAAATTGCAGTGCTCGCCACCCATACCGATCTCTGGTGATTTTTGTCCCAAGCAGGATTATTTCCTTTTCTCTGGAAAGCCCCAGAGCCTCGGTGTCACCATCCCCTGCAGACGTGTTTCACGTCAGGCTGAAGCCTGGGTCACTGGCCCTTGGAGCGCAAAGGCAAGGAATGAATAGAGCCCCACTGGACTGGGGCGCCTCAATTCACACTTCTTCATCAGTTCATTTCAGTGGACACCCGAGAGCTGGCAGTTCTTGCCAAACGCCTGTCAGTCCAGAACAGTGGCCTGTTTGTGAGGATCGCTGTGGTCATTGTGGTGAACACCAATCAATCTTGGGGACCGTGACCAGAGCATTCTGGTTTAGCCGAAGAATCCGTTCAGTCCTGAAGGCACAGCTTGCGACAATAGCTTCATTTGAATGAAAACTGTTTGAAAAGGCATGTCAAACAGGCATTCATGTATGCTATACACATTTGTCTCCAGACTTCTGAGAGTGAGGAATGCGCTAACCTTAGGGAGTCAAGAGCTGAATGAGAAAGAGACTCCATTCTTAGTGAGTTTAAGATGTAATAGAAACAGATAAGCTACATCTAGAAATAACCAAAAAAAAAAGGGGTGGAAAGTGAGAATTGTCAAAGAAAAATGAAAACTCAGTGCTGGAGGAGGATGGCGAAACTGCTTTCAGTCAAAGAAGGCTTTACCAAAGAGCAGGCAATTCCCTGGGCCTGAAAAGCACACAGTGTCTCAATAGGAGGAGAAACATTCCAGTGGGGAGGAGCTGCGATCAAGGGCTGGCGCCCAGGAGGCTGGAGCACACTGCACTTGCTTTCTTTACTAGCTAACTCCATGCCTCTCTCAGGCCGCAGCTGAATCCCCACCTGCTCAAAGGGGGCCTCCTCTGACCTTGGATCACCTTCCCCAACATACGCTTCTAAAGCAGATGCTATCCCATTCACTCTCCCGCTACACTGTAAGCTTCACGCGCACTCTTTGTCATTTTATCGATACTGAAGAGCTGGCAGTTGCTTGTCAGTTATTTGCTGCAGGGCCTGGAGGAGGGCCCAGTGGGTAAAGGTGCTTGCTGCCAAGGTTGACAGCCCCGAGTTCAATCCCTGGAATCTGCATGGTGGAAGGAGGGGACCAAGACCTGCAAATCATCCATTGGCATCCACACAAACATGATGGCACACATGTACAGATACACACAATCAACAAACACAGAAAAACTGTTGAATGAGTAATTGGGTATGGTCATGTACAACTGGAATGTCAGAATTGGGGAAGAAGAATGTTGTGGGACAGACTTTTCCTGGGGAGGCACCACACACACACACACACACACACACACACACACACACACACAGGCACACAGGCATTGGGTCAGGAAGGGTGCCAATGAAATGCCAAAGTAACAATGGCACCAATGTCTAACCTGGTAAACCAGTTGACTTCTGTGGTGGTTACTAACAGGATCTGGATGAGGGGTTACATCCGAGGGTCAGGCATGACTCAAAAGCAGCTGCCTTGCACAACAGCCCACCTCAACACAGATGCTGACCCATGACAGCTGCCCCACTGCAGCTCTGCACAGCAACAGGCAGCTGGACTGTCTCAGACTCTCTTCTCCTCATGAGTTCGCTGCTCAGAGACTCCCCCCCACCCCGCCCCCAAGCAGTGATTTACTCCATTTTAAGTTGCTGGGGCCAGGCACTCAGAATCTTCTAAGTACTCCCCGATATGTGAGATGTGAGCCTCCCTCCCTCCTGTGTGGAATATTTCAGCTCAGAGAAAACTGTCCAACAACAGAATAGCAAATGGTTGTCAGCCCTGGCTGCTGCTCATTTTGTAAAGGCCACTCATTTTGGCTAAACAATGACAATTCCTGAAACTAAAGTAACTAATTTTTCTAGGTTCCTGTTCTCTGAGCCCCGTCCACCCTCAGCAATGGCTGACTTTGAGACATCGCCCCTCCAGCCCTAAACCTGGCTCTGGAGTCCACTCTGAACTTCTTGCAGAAGCACACCAGGGCTTTTTACTCGGATTTATGTCTGCTCTGCTCATTACGACCCATTTTTTCCCACTTTATGTTTGGAGTTCAAGTTCAGAGGGTTGAATTATGCCAATGCTTCATAGTTCATGGCTTGCTAGTGGCCCTTCCTCAGTCCTTTACTTTTTACTTATTCCTGTTCCCACGTTTTCTATGCTACAACCTTTCTAACGTATTTGATGTCTCTGCTTTTTTGTTTCGTTTTGAGACAAGGTCTTTCTATGTAGTCCTGGCCGTCCTGGAGCTCACTATGTAGACCAGACTGGCCTGGGACTCACAGAGCTCCTCTGGTCTCTACCTTTCAAGTGCCGGGATTAAAGGCATGTGACACCATGACTGGTTGTGTCTCTGCCTTTTTATAGGTTCCTGTAAAACATAAGGTTTCGTGTCTTTTTAATTTACATAAGTGGTGTTAGATCTCATTGTGTTTCGTACTATTTTTCTTAGCACAGCTCATAAGCTTGGTTGTGTTGCTAGTCTATTGTTTCTGATTACTCCTAGTACTTTATGATATACATCTGGGGCATTTTTACTTATGTGATACTCTGATAATGAACACTTTCTTCTAATTGACTCTCTGGACAAGCTCCACCACAGCTTAATAAAGCATTCTCAAATCAATTTTTCAGATGGGTATGGTGAGGGGTAGGAGTCTTGCAGTCTTGTTTTTCTTACTTTCTTTTTTTAGATTTTATTTATTTATTTATTTGTTTGTTTTTTGTTTTTTGTTTTGTTTTTTTGAGACAGGGTTTCTCTGTGAAGCTTTGCGCCTTTCTTGGAACTCACGCCGGGCGGTAGTGGCGCACCCTTTAATCCCAGCACTCGGGAGGCAGAGCCAGGCGGATCTCTGTGAGTTCGAGGCCAGCTACAGAGTGAGTTCCAGGACAGGCACAAAGCTACATAGATTTTTAGATTTATGTATTTATTATGTACACAGTGTTCTGCCTGCATGTATGCATGGACGCCAGAAGAGGGCGCCAGATCTCATTATAGATGGTTGTGAGCCACCATGTGGTTGCTGGGAATTGAAGTCAGGACCTCTGGAAAAGCAGCCAGTGCTCTTAACCTCTGAGTCATCTCCCCAGGCCCCACTTTTCTTTCTTTCTACTTTATTTTTTGATGTGTGCTTACGGTGAGTGCATATGTATGCACATGTGTAGCTATGCTTATGCACACATACGCATAAATATCCACATTAGTCCTTTGAATCAGGGTCTTTTAATGACCCTGGAGGCAGTTGGCAGCCAGATGCCCCAGTGACTCTCCCGTCTCTGCCCCCCCTACAATGCTAGGGTTACACGTGCATGTGGCCATGTCTGCACTTTCACGGGACACTAGGAGGCAATCCAGGTCCTCACGCGGGCACAGCAAGCACTCTTACCCACCACTCTTACTGTCCAGCTCCTATTTTTCTTAACTTTAAAATTAATATGGTTGGTGCAAAACCACAGCTCTTAACTAAAGAGAATAACTGATGGATTTTTTTTTGAGCCAAAGTAACACTGGCCTGGGAATATGGATTCAGTTTGCTCCTGTATCAGTTACTTTTCTGTTGCTGTGATAACACACCATATCTTATAGAAGACACTTAAAGAAGAAAGTATAACACAAATATGAAAATGGTCTTTTAATAAAAAACCCAGAGCCAGATATTGGGGTAAATGCTGAAAGATCAGACAGACAAAGGAATAAGTCACTACTGCCTCTAGGACTCCTCAGTCTGAAAATCCTTCAGTTCCTGTCTCCTCACCCCTTATATACCTTCCTCCGCCCAGCCATCACTTCCTAGTGCTGGGATTAAAGGTGTGTGCTTCCCAAGTACTGGGGTTAAAGGTGTGTGCCAACACTGCCTGGCTCTGTTTCTCTCCTAGACTGAGTAGTAGTCCAGGTGGCTTTGAATTCACAGAGATCCAGAGGGATGTCTGCCTCCAGAGTGCTAGGATTAAAGGTGTGTGCCACCACTGCCTGACCTCTATGGTCTTTTTTTTTTTTTTTTTTTTTTTTTTGGTCTTTCGAGACAGGATTTCTCTGTGTAACAGTCCTGCCTGTCCTGGAACTGGCTTTGTAGACCACACTGGCCTCGAACTCACAGAGATCCGCCTGCCTCTGGCCTCAAACTCACAGAGATCCACCTGCCTCTGCCTCCCAAGTGCTGGGATTAAAGGCATCCGCCACCACCACCCGGCCTGGCTTTTTTTTTTTTTTTTTTGGTTTTTCGAGACAGGGTTTCTCTGTGTAGCTTTGCGCCTTTCCTGGAACTCACTCTGTAGACCAGGCTGGCCTCGAACTCACAGAGATCCGCCTGGTGCTGCCTCCCGAGTGCTGGGATTAAAGGCGTGTGCCATCACCGCCCGGCCGGCTTCTTTTTCATTTTTAATTCCTTCTTCAGGATTCCACGCTTAAGAGCGCGTCACTGCCCTTTAGCCAGTCTCAGCCCGAGAGCGGGTTCGTGCAGACGCAGCGCCGGCCGGGCCGGAAGTGACGCACCGGATCCTATAAAAGCCGCGGCGGTCGCCGGGCGGTGCTCAGACGGCTGGCGGGCCGCTAGGATGGCGGATGAGGAGGAAGACCCCACCGTGAGTGAGCGCCTCGGTCCCAGCCTGTTTCCTCGCTGCCTCGGGCTCGCTCGCGGAGGCAGCCCGAGCCTCGTGTTCCGTAGGGAATCCAGCCGAGCCTGGGAGCTCCGCAGCGTTCCCCCCTTCCTCGGATTTACCGTAGTCGTGGGGCAGGACGGGGAGGAGTAGGGAGCGGACCCCCTTTGAGCTGGACCTGCCGGACACTTTTGAGACACCTTGAGGGTTATTGGGAGATCGAAGCGAATACTGCGGAACCGGCCTCCGCTGCTGCTAACAAAACTAGTGTAGATAGCGGAGAAACGATGGACTCAAGTCAGGAAGCCTGAAGTCCGAACTCCTTTTCTCCCAGGAAGTCACTTAACTTCAGACATCGGGTTTCTCGTCATGGGATAGGATCGGGCCCACTTAGGGAAAGTTTTTAGTCCTACGTTGTTAAGTGCTTGGTAAATGTTGGTTCCGATGACAGCAGAGGGTAGACTTTAGACCAGTGTCAGGTCTTTTACTGTAGGATTGCCTAGCAGTGTGACAACTTAGTTGGCTAAACAAAACCCAGAGCCCGATGTCCTTAGGACTTTTCCACACATAAGGTGTAGGGTTGTTAGGGGCCGTAATAGAAGCCTTCCTGCATGACTTGAGAATTGGACTAGGTCTTAAGAACCTAAGTGTTTAAGGTCTTAAGGTGCTAAGTTTTCATGATTTTGTGCTGTTTGGTTTAGCCTATCACTATTGAAAATGAGAAAGGGTCACTCAATGGGCGTGGTGGTGAACGCTTTTAGTTCCAGCACTCATGCAGGGGCAAGTGGATCTCTTAGTTCCAGGCAGACTGGGGTACATAGTGAGACCTTGTCTCAAAGAAAAAAGAAAAAAAAGAAAAAAAAAAAAAGGCCTAGAGAGATAGCTTAGTGGTTAAGAGCACTTACTGTCTGTCATATCTGGCAACGAACAGTCACCTGTAACTCCAGCTCCAGTGGGTTGGACACCCTATTTTGGCCTCTGTGGTCACTGTAGGCACACACAATATACATAAATAGTGTCTTTCCAAAACAAAAACTCCAAACAAAACAAAAGAGGAAAATGAAAAGGGGCCTGGGGAGTGTAGTTCAGTGGTCGAGCATCTGTTTAGACTCTTGAGCTCCTAGGTTCAGTTATAGCACACACAAAAGAAGAGAGACCAGAAAGGAGACTCAGTGGAATATCAGATGCAGTAGTCATCTGACATGTCTTGATGTATTTTTAAATTTCTAGTTTGAGGAGGAGAATGAAGAAATTGGAGGAGGAGCGGAAGGTGGACAGGGGAAGAGAAAGAGACTTTTCTCTAAAGAATGTAAGTTGTATTTCGCAATGCTGTTACTATGGAGGGTGAAAGTTTCTGAACATGTCCATTTAAAGTAGATTTATTTTATTTTATTTTATTTATTTATTTATTTTTTTTTTTTTTGGTTTTTCGAGACAGGGTTTCTCTGTGTAGCTTTGCGCCTTTTCCTGGAACTCACTTGGTAGCCCAGGCTGGCCTCGAACTCACAGAGATCCGCCTGGCTCTGCCTCCCGAGTGCTGGGATTAAAGGCGTGCGCCACCACCGCCCGGCCAAAGTAGATTTATTACTCTGCACACGTTTGCCTAAAGGGACAGTGTCCTCAGACTTGCCTATGAAGTTGTCTGTTTTTATTATTGTTTTTCTATAAGACAGTCTCTCTGTAGCCCTGGTTACTCTGGTGCTCACGTGTAGCCCAAGCCAGCTTTGGATTGGTAGCAGTCCTCCTGCCTTAGACTCTCAAGTACTGGGATTACAGGTGTGTACCCCCATGTTCGGCATAACTGCTTTCTGAATCATGTATACTAATTCTGTGTACAGCATATAAAATGAAGAATGTGGTCATGATCACTTTCGGGGGGGGGCAGGGTTTTAGTTTTGATTTGTTCTTTTTCTTTTTTTTTGAGACAGGGTTTTTGTGTGGCCCTGGCTGTCCTAGAACTTGCTCCATAGACCAGGCTGCCCTCAAACTCAGATCTCTCTGCCTCTGCCTCCTGGGTACTGGAATTTAAGATATGTGTCACTACCACCCAGCCATATATCCCAGTATGGCTTCCAACTTGGTATGTAGACTTTGAACTTCTGATCTTCCTGCTTTACTTCCCTGGTTGCTAGACTTATAGGCTTGTGTCATGATTCCCAGTTCTTGCCTTGCCGAGGATTGGACCTAGGCTTTGTGTACGTTAGGCTGACACTCTACTAATACTGAGGTACATACATCCTGAGCACCACCACCATCATTTTCCTGTCTTTGTTTTTTGTTGTTGCTGTTTTTCCCTTCTTTTGATTTTGTTTTTAGCAAGGTCTCCTGTATCCCAGACAGGCCTTGTATTATGTAGCTGAGGATGACTATGAAATCGTATTCCTCTTGTGTCCACCGTTCAAGTGATGTAAGTTGAGGCTTTGGACTAAGGCGGTGAACAGGGCAGAAGGTGGAGATGTGCAGTACTAACAGTGGCATGGAGATTATAATGTACTAGCCTTCTGTCCTACGCCTTCAGCAGACAAGTTAGGCCCTTCGGGGCAGCAGCAAGGTTAGCCGTTTCTTCCTGTCATCACCCGTACTAACTCCTGAAAGACACCAAGAGAATGTACTCTCCATCTCCATGCCCAGGGTCCTTGGCTGAGCATTGAGAAGTACAGCAACACGGATTTATGCCTGAATGCGGTAGTATCTAAAAATTCTTGAAACTGCAAGATCAGCCTTTAACTGTCTAAATCCTTTTCCAGCCATCTGTGGTGGCACATACCTATAATCCCAGCTCTTGGGAGAGGTAGGGACAGGAGGATTTGGGGTTCAGTGTCATCCTCAGCTAGATAGTGAGTTTGAAGCCAGCTTATGCTATATGAGATCCTGTCTCAAAACAGCAAAATCCTTTCTGATGTCTTCATTTTTTGTTTAAGTCTGACCACTTCCTGTTCTATCTCCCTGATGCTAGCTACATGATTCTTGTGTGTCATGTGGAGATATGAAAAGAATCCTTACACCAAAGCCCTCTAGAAGTGGTACTTACACTGTTTCTTGTTCAAACCTTTGGTTCAGTTTCAATTGCTTTACCTTTATGATGACAAGAATTGGGAATTTTGACACGCTTCTCCCATTGACTTAACAGAACCTTCGTGTCTCTTCATGGATCATGTTTTTGCTGTTTTTCTGCCAGCTTTTGACTGTATAGTCCAGGTTGGCCTTAAACTGCCCTTCCTCTTGCTTCAGTGAGTCTCTCCTTCTACCATGTGGGTCCCAGGGATGGAACTCAGGTCCTCAGGCTCGGCAGCAGGTGCCCTTACCTGCTGAGCCATCTCCCTGGGCCATTTTTTTAAAAAATTGTAATGTAATTACATCATTTCCTTTTCCTTTTCCTCCTTCCAAACCCTCCCATATACTCCACCTTGCTCTTTCAAAGTCAGGGCCTCGTTTTTTATTGATTGTTGCACACACACACACACACCCCTAAATATGTTAATACAACTTGCTTTGTCTGTACAGTGTTAGTTTATGTGTGTTTTTCAGGGCTGACTATTGGTCTTGGATAACCAATTGATGCGATCATTTCTGGGAAGGCTTTTTCTCCCTTTCCCAGCATTCCTTAGCTGCCTATAGTTCTTCAAGGAGGGTTGAGGCCTCCTGGGCTCCCCCGACTCTACATTAGCTTGTCTACTTTTGTTGTCCTTGTTTGCTTGTTCGTTTGTTTGTTTGAGAAGGGTTTCATAGAGCCCAGGCTGACCTTGTAACTGAAGATGGCCTCAAACTTCTGACCCTCCTGCTTCCACTTCCCAAATGCTGAGAAGACAGGGATGTGCAACATGACCAGTTTTATTCAGTGCTGGGGATCAAACCCAGAGCTTTGAGCATGCTAGGCAGGAACCCTCCTGACTGAGCCACATCCCCAATTCTAAAGATTTCCTTTTGTTATGGTAATACTTTCAAAGTATCCACTGCCAGGTGTCTATGCCTTTACCTTTGACCAAATACAGACATCGTCTAAATATGTACAGCTTTTATAATGCAGGTTTTCTGTTCCTAGTGAAATAGGTGAATTCTACCCGTCTGTGACAGTGTCTTCCTCAATTATTTAGGAAAGAATAACTTACAGTGGAAATTATAACAGACCTCACTTTAGCTAATGATAAAAGTTAGCATTCTCAGTGATGTATTGGCATGTACCTCTGATGTGAGATACTTTCTCGTAGCGTGTGAAAGCATTCCAACCTCGGTATAATCACGAGAAAACGGCAGACAGCACAGTCTCAAGATCTGACTTGGATTCTCAAGAGTTGAGATTTTGAAAGACAGGGAAGAACTAAGGAGCTGTCACTGGTTGGATGGAGAAAACTACAGAGTGTGACAAGTAGAGTGGAGTCTGGAATTGAGCCTGGGGAGTGTAGCCCAGTGGTAAGGGCATTTCCCTACCATGTGGGGGTGGAGTAGACATAAGGAATCTGAACAGGAAATGGACCTAAGTAGAAAAATAAGTACAATCTGAATAAGGTACTTGTACTAATGTTGATTTCTTAATTTTGATGAATATTTGTTGTATAAATGTTATAAGTGGAAGCTAGATATTGGGCATATGGAAACTTTCCTATTTTTATATCTCATCTGTAAGTCTAAAATTGTCTCTTAAAAGGCAAGTTTTAAAAACAGAATTCAAAAAGAACTAGAGACTATTGGCTGCTCTATTAGTTCTCTTCCTTCTTGTTGGGACCTAAAATCTCTTGGCATTTTGAACACCAGGGATAACTGTGCTCCAGACTGGCTTCCCAGTCACCCCGGTATTTCTTCTCCTTGTGGCCCCTGCCAGTTTTTGCTTCTGAATAGGAATTATTTCTATAATTCCAATACTCAGGAGGCTGAGGCAAGAGGATTATGAATTTGAGACCAGCCTGGGCTACCTGGAGAAACACTGTCTCAACCCCTCCCAAGTAGTTAATTAGATATTGATAATAGTAATCAAAATAAATAAAAACAATGTAAAAGGAGTTGTTAATGTGCCTATTTCTTTTTTTAGAAATATACTCTAAGCGTTTTTAAAAACAATATATAGTTTGTCATGGTGGTGCTTGCCTTTAAGCCCAGCATTAGGGAAGGCTATCCAGGTCTACTTAGTGAGTTCCAGGTCAGCCAGAGCTACATAATGAAACTCTGTCCTTTACTTATTTTAATTTTTTTTTTTTCTGAGACGGTTTCTCTGTGTAACAGCTCTGGCTGTCCTGGCACTTGATTTGTAGACCAGGCTGGCCTTGAACTCTCGGAAATCTGCCTGCCTCTGCCTCCTGGGTGCTGAGATTAAAGGTGTGCACCACACCACACCTGGCTGACTCTGTCTTTTTTAAAGTATTATTAATATTATATTTTATGTTGGTTGGTATGTGTATGAGTGTGCTGGTCCCATGATGCACAGGAGGGCAGGGGACAACTTTGTGAAGTTGATTCTGTCCTTCCACTTTTGCGTGGGTTCCAGGGATTGAATTTAGGCCGTCAGGGTCGCACAGCAAGCATCTTTATCCACAGCCGTCTTTCTAGCCCTTCAACTTCCTCTCTCTCTTTTTTTTTTTCCATTGAAGATTTATTTATTATGTACACTGCTCTGCCTGCATGTATGCCTGCTGGCCAGAAGAGGGCACAAGATCTCATTATAGATGGTTGTGAGCCACCGTGTGGTTGCTGGAAATTGAACTCAGGACCTCTAGAAGAGCAGCCAGGGCTCTTAACCTCTGAGCCATCTCTCCAGCCCCAACTGCCTCTTAAAAAAAAGACTTGCGCCGGGCGGTGGTGGCGCACGCCTTTAATCCCAGCACTCGGGAGGCAGAGCCAGGCGGATCTCTGTGAGTTCGAGGCCAGCCTGGGCTACCAAGTGAGTTCCAGGAGAGGCGCAAAGCTACACAGAGAAACCCTGTCTCGAAAAACCAAAAAAAAAAAAAAAAAAGACTTGCATACAGTAAACTGGGCATGTTCTAAGAGAACAACCTGGTGAGATTTATATCTGTGTGCTTATGGTCACTACTGAGATCAAAATAAAAGTAACCCTGTCACTTAGGAAGTAGAAGCAGGTTGAGCATCCTTATGAGTCCCATCTGTTCTAAGCTATAAAGAAAAGCATGACTGCTGGGGTTCGGATCGGCTGGAGTCACATTTAAGGTTCACTTTTTAGCTAGTTGTGTGACCTCGAGGTGAGTCACTTCACTTGGTGCCTTAGTTTTCTCACCCATAGAAGGGGTGTCAGTAGTGTCTAAATTAGAGGCCTGTCTAAGGATTCAATGAATTATATATGAAAAGCCTTAAAATAGTATCTGGCCTATAGGAACTACTAAAGTTTTTTAGCTATTTGCAGTTATTTTTATTCCTCTGAATTAGACTTTTCTTCTCTTTTGTATATTCTGTTCTTTCAGATGAAGCCTGAAAGGGCTTCAGCCTTTTTATTCTTTATTTTCTTTTTTAGCTTTTTTGAGGCAGGGTTTCTCTGTGTAGCACTGGTTGTCCTGGAGTTTAATCTGTAGACCAGCCTGGTCTCAAACTCACAGAGATCTGCTTGCCTCTGCCTCCCGAGTACTGGGATTAAAGGCGTGCGCCACCACAACCGAATTCAGCCTGTTTCTTATAAGAAGGTAGTTGGAGCACTTTCTCTCATGTCCTTTACCCTATGGTAATGATGGAGACCCTTGTGCTTTCTCTTTGCCAATGCCCCACTACCTCCCACACTTCCACATCACTTGCTGGAAAGGCTAATCTTTCAGGCCAGGTGTGGTGGTGCTCGCCTTTAATCCCAGCACTGGGAGGAAGAGGCAGGCCTGGTCTATAAAGTGAGTTTTAGGACAGCCACAGCATAAGAAAAAAAGAAAAGAAAGAAAGGCTGAGCTGTCACTAGCCTTGTCCTTACTACATTTGAAGGTGTTCTGGGCAATAGTGAGTGGGTGGTAGAGGTTAGGCAAATGACAGCAGGGTTTAGTAGCTTGGGAGGAAGGGAGGTTTGTGGAGGCTAAATAGTAAGACTGGTCATAAACTGCTTAGACCTTTTATACCAAAATCCATACTTGGAGACAATTGTAATATTTTGTTGTTTGTTTGAGGCACGATCTTCCTATGTAGACCAGCCTGGGCCTGAACTCAGATTCACTTGTCTCTGATCCTTGACTGCTGGGATTGAAAAGCCATGTACTACCACACCCAGCCTTAATTATGTTTTTAAGCCATTGTTTATAATTTGGCTTAATTCTAGTTGGTATGGAAAAGGTGCTGGTGAAGTTGGTCAGTCTCTGAGTAAACCAAAGCTCTTGTTCTTTCACAGTACGGTGTATGATGTATGGGTTTGGGGATGACCAGAATCCTTACACCGAGTCAGTGGATATTCTTGAAGATCTCGTCATCGAGTTCATCACTGAAATGGTAAGACAGTTTGTAACGATTAATTTTGTCATTTTTATTTTTGTAACTTGTTGCACGAATCTTAATTGGTCTTAATAAAAAACCCAGAGCCAGATATCAGGGTGAAAGTTAAAAGATCAGAGAAACAGAGCAAGCCACAGCCACCACCTCTTACCTCACCAATTCCTCAGCTTGAAAGGGACTGAGTTCCTGTCTCCTCCTGCCTTATATTCCTTTCTCTGCCCAGCCTTATCACTTTCTGTCTCAACCTTCCTAGTGCTGGGATTAAAGGTGTGTGATCCCAAGTGCTGGAATTAAAGGTATGTGCCACCACTGCCCGACTGTTTCTCTTTTAGACTGGATTAATCTCGTGTAGCCCAGTGTGGCCTTGAACTCACAGAAATCCAGACAGATCTCTGGAGCCTCTGCCTCCCAAGTGCTAGGATTAAAGGTATGTGCCACCACTGCCCGACTGTTTCTCTTTTAGACTGGATTAATCTCATGTAGCCCAGTGTGGTCTTGAACTCAGAAATCCAGACAGATCTCTGGAGCCTCTGTCTCCCAAGTGCTAGGATTAAAGGTGTGTGCCATCACTGCCTGACCTCTATGTTCTAACTGTGTGGCTGGCTCTGTCCTCTGATCTTCAGGCAAGCTTTATTTCTTAGATTACAATGTCACCACATAACTGTTTTAGTTCATTGAAGATTTGAAATTCTAAGCGTTAACTAACACTACAGCTTTTGAAATGAGCTGTCCATCTGAGTGCGGACTTGGTGCAAATTCCTGGCTTCATTGCCAGTAAGTTCAGTTGCCATTAGTAATGGAGATTGCATAATGAAGTTTTATTTGTTTGTTTGTTCGTTGATTTATTTCATTTTATATCTTTGGTTGTTTTGCCTACAAGTATGTCTGTGTACCATGTGTGTGCCTAGTGCTCTAGGAGGCCAGAAGAGGGTGTTGGGTTCCCTAAAACTGGAGGTAGGTGGTTGTGAGCTGCCATGTGGGTGCTGAGAACTGAACTGCAGTCCTCTGGAAGAACAGCACTGGGCCCTTCTCCAACTTCCAAGTTTTATTTGTTAAAACGCAATATCCTTGAATAAAGTATTGCCCATAACCTCATACAGCCGAAGTTCTTTTTCTTTCAGTATTCATTTGAAGGTATGTACAGTTTATGTCATACCTTTGGGGTTTGTTTGTTTTTTTAAATCTTTGAGAGCCCTCTCCAAAGATAAAAACAAACCAAAAATTAAAATTAAGTAACATAATGTTTTCCATAGTAGTGATCATAATAACATTCATTTTACTTTTAAATGCTTTACAATATGTGTTTCTTGTGTTTTCATATTTTATTTTAGTAGCCATATAAATTCATTTGAATTTCTCTCCCCTGATACAGGGTCTTATGTATTTCAAGCTGGCTTCACTGTGTAGCTAAAGACAACCTTGAAGTTTTGATCCTCCTGCCTCCACTTCCTGAGTGTTGGGAGGGAATACAGGCTGTGCTATCAGGCCCATATGTTCACTGCTGGTGATCAAACCCAGGCATTATGCATGCTAGGCAAACTATCAAAGCTCAAACTGCTTCCCATATTGATTATCCTACTAATTATGATTAACCCTAAGCTTATTGTGTAAGTTATTTACAGGTGGTTTTGTTCTGTGGTGTTTGAACTCAGGGCCTCTTGAATGCTTGGCAAATGCACTGTCACCAAGCTACATCTCCAGCCCTGAGTCTGACATCTTGTTTGGAGTTTTTGTTTGTTTGTTTTTGTTTTTTTGTTTTCCAGACAGGGTTTCTCTGTGTAGGCCTGGCTGTCCCGGAACTTGTTTATATAGACCAAGCTGGCCTTGAACTCACAGAGATCCACCTGCCTCTGCCTCTGAGTGCTGGGATTAAAGGCGTGCGCCACCATGGCTGGCCTGAGTCTGACATCTTGAATGACCACTTTTATGGATTTCTTCCTTTCTTTTCTTTGGATATATTAGCAGGGATGGGGTTACGGAATTTGAGGGTTTTTTTTTTTTTTGGTTCTTATGAATATTCACCCTTTATTTTGGATTATTTCCTTATTACACAATAAAAGTGAAGAAATTGCTCAGCAAGAGCTGAAGTTGAGCTTGGTGGAAGACCACTTGCCTAGTGTGTGTAAGGGCCTGGGTCTAATATTGCACTGAAGGAAAACGTTAACAGTAATAGTGGTAGATCATGTCCTTAGCATGGGTGAGGCCCTGGGTTCAGTCCCCCAGCACCACATTAAATGACGTACCTGGCATAATCCCAGAGTTCCAGAGACAGACAGGAGGATCGCTACAAGTTAAAAAATCCAACCTGGTCTATGTATAGCAAGTTCTAGACCATCCAGAGCAACATAATGAGCCTGTCTAAAAAAATAAAATAAGCCAAGCAGTGGTGGTGCAACACCTTTAATC
Source organism: Peromyscus californicus insignis (assembly GCF_007827085.1). NCBI lineage: Eukaryota > Metazoa > Chordata > Mammalia > Rodentia > Cricetidae > Peromyscus > Peromyscus californicus. The sequence continues at coordinate 86,737,964 of NW_026294617.1, forward strand.
CCAGCACTCAGGAGGCAGAGGCAGATGGATCTCTGAGTTCAAGGCCAGCCTGGTCTACAGAGTGAGTTCTAGGACAGGCTCCAAGACTACAAAGAGAAGCCCTGTCTCGAAAAAAAAAATAAAACCCAACACTAACAAAACAGCCAGGAAAGAGAGGATGTAATCTCAGCATGCTAAGCATTCTGGAGGCTGAGGCAGGAGGACCCCAGTTTCAAGTTCAGCCTTGGCTACATAGCAAGACTTTGCCTCAACAAACAAAAGCAAAGCTAGGCAGTGTGGTACATGCTTGTAAATCCCAGAACTTGTAGCACAGGCAGGAGGATTGCCTCAACTGAGACCAGCCTGGGCTATGTACAGGGACCCTGTCTCAAAAGATGAACAGTGAGGAATCAGACAAGTGAGCCTGAGTTCAGGGTCAGGCAGGTCTATATAGTGAGTTCCAGGTTATATCGTGAGACCAAGTCTCAAAAACAAAACAACAACAAATGTCACTGTTGTGTCTTCAAGTACAGATTTTGGTATCAAAGGTCTAAGCAGTCTTATGACCTGTTTACTATTTACCCTCCATAAACCTCCCTTCCTCCCAAGCCCTTAAACCCTGATGTTATTATTTGCTTAATCTCTATTACCCAATCACTGTCACCCCAGAACACCTTTAACAAGACCACCTCTCCAACAAAACAAAAACTCCACCTATATCACAAAACAAAACGGATGCATCTCCAAATTTGGTAGATTTTGTTGTTTTCGGTCTATTTATCTCTCTGTCTGTCTATCTGTTTTTGAGGCAGGGTCTCACTATGTAATTCTGTCTGGCCTGGAACTTACTGTGTAAATGTTTATATAAACCAGGCTGGCCTCGAACTCACAGATATCTGCCTGTCTCTGTCTCTGCTGGGATTAAAGATGTCCTTCACCTTGTCTAGCTCACTTTGGTAATTTTAATGTCCTTAATGCAAATAAAAAAGCCCATAAAGCATAAAGAAAATATTGCTAACTATGCAATAGAAAAGGGACAAGGAGATGACCGTACAGATGGTTCTCAAATGAGTAGCTGTAATTAGAAGAGAAAATCTTCAGCCTCACCAGCATGTTTAATAGCAAATTAAAACAAAAAGATTTGACTCAGCCGGGCGGTGGCGCACGCCTTTAATCCCAGCACTCGGGAGGCAGAGGCAGGTGTATCTTTGTGAGTTCGAGGCCAGCCTGGGCTACAGAGTAAAGTTCCAGGACAGGCGCAAAGCTACACAGAGAAACCCTGTCTCGAAAAACAAAAAAAAAAAAAACAAAAAAAACAAAAAATAGATTTGACTCTTAAAAATGAATGTGTTTCCTTGTCATAGACTCACAAGGCAATGTCGATTGGAAGACAGGGTCGAGTGCAAGTTGAAGATATTGTCTTCCTGATTCGAAAGGACCCAAGGAAGTTTGCTAGAGTTAAAGACTTACTGACTATGAACGAAGAGTTGAAACGCGCTCGAAAAGCTTTCGATGAAGCCAACTATGGATCTTGACACCATTTGTAATTTCTGGAATTTTGATATTTTATTTGGAAACCATGTGTTGTAATATCATGATTGCTAGGCACACAATGAAAGAGGTCTTCAATTTTAGCTTCATAACTTGAGTCTTTCGTTGCCTGCCTTGATCTGGCTGTATTTGAATTCTTTACTGGCTTTAATGACTACTAACTTAAAATACAGCCGACCATGCAGTTCCAGCTCCACAAGGCAGACTTGTGTGTGCCAAGCTATATACCTTAGCTGCATAATATGCAGTCTAAATGCCCTTTGACTTTATGAAAGTTGAGACATGTCCTTTATGTATTTCAAGTTTTTATGACAGTGGCAGAGAGTTATTAAAGAGAGTGGACTGGTTTGTGTTTCTTTTAAGGAACTAAGTTCTTGTAAGAGTTTGTTTTAATATTCTTTTCTAAAGAACACTTTCTTTTTTTAAAGAAACTTACTATTTGTTAAATGTTAGTGGCCGTCATCTTCCTTGATAGCAGTAAAATTCTAAAAATAAATACTTCCAGTAGTAGGGATGGCAAGGCTTGTAACCCTGAGGTCAGGACAGGTGTTGTAGGCGGTGTTCTAGTGACATAAATGTAAGTACTTTCATTGTGAAAAATGTACAGTTGATCCAACCCATATGTGGCTGTGCAAACCATTTTTGTAGTAAAGGATATGCAGGCTTTGTGTGCATTTAGCTTATTGCATTAAATTATTATTCTATTTAGCTTACAATAAGGATTAAAATTGCATTTAAAGAGGTTACTGAATGTTACTCTGAAACTTACTGGTGCTTCTTAACATCCCTAAATCAGACTTGGGAAATACTTCCTGTTTAATCTGCTGATACAAAGAATAAAGAATGAAGACTTAAACACGCTAATACTTGAGTTTGCGACTTATTTATTTGTTATGATTTATTATGTACACAGTGCTCTGCCTGCATATATGCCTTCAGGCCAGAAGAGGGCACCAGATCTCATTATAGATGGTTGAGAGCCACCATATGGTTGCTGGGAATTGAACTCAGGACCTCAGACCCTCGGGTTGGCGTCTGATCACATACACTCCTTGGTATGCTCAGGTTTCTCTACCACCCATAGACACAAAATAAACTTAATTTTAAAAATTGAAAAAGCATGGTGGTGGAATAATATTTGTCACTATTTGGGGGGTGGGGTTTGAAACAGCATCTCTATACATAGCCCTGGTTGTCCTGGAATTCACTAAGTGGACCAGACTGGCCTTGAATTCATAGAGATCTACCTGCCTTTGCTTCCCCAGTGCCAGGAGTAAAGGCTTGTGCCATCATGGCCAGCTGTCTGCCACTATTTTTGCTAATCAGGGCTGCTCCATTCTGAAAAGTATACTAAAGAGTTACACTGAATGCTATTCAATTTTTACTTACTTTGTGCAGAAAAGTGTGTGTACCCTGACTGACTCAATGTCCCAGTCATTTTAAATGGCTTACTTTTCTACTAATGACCATTTTACTGTTTATATAACATACAATTTTAAAAATTAACACACACACACACACACACACACACACACACACACACACACACACGTGTGTATCTGTGGGTCCTGGGAACCAAGTTTTGGTCATCTGCAAGTAGTATGCACTCCAAATTGCTGAAACTAATCCAACCCTGGTTGGGGGTTTTTGGTGGTTGTTTTTTGTTTGGGGGGAAGGAGATGTTTTGAGATGGTCTTTTGTAGTGTAGACTGGCTTTGAATCAACTTACTACGTAGCTGAACTTCATCCTTGACCTTCCATCTGCCATGTGCTGGGATTACATTTATGTACCACTGTCACTATGCTTTTTGTTTTGTTTTTACTCTCAAGACTTTTTTTTAAAACATTATTTATTTATTATGTATAGAGTTCTGCCTGCCTGTATGCCTGCTCGCCAGAAGAGGGCGCCAGACCTCATTACGGATGGTTGTGAGCCACCATGTGGTTGCTGGAAATTGAACTCAGAACCCCTGGAAGAGCAACCAGTGCTCTTAACCTCTGAGCCATCTCTCCAGCCCAATCTCAAGACTTTTTAAGGTGCCAAGTGATAGAATGCAAAACGAATATAAGCAGAAAAGGGACTTGACTTACTGGCTTACTTAGTTGAAACATGGGAAAGAGGATGGGACTGACTTCAGGCTTGACTGGACTCTAAGGCTTAAGAAGAATCAAGAACATGGGTAACCGTTCTAGGGTTCTGTCTTTAACAACTTCCGAATGAGGAAACTGTTGCACTTCCTAGTTGTGGTGGTTTGAATAACAATGGCCCCATAGGCTCATGTTTGAATGTTTGGTCCCAGTTAGTGGAATTGTTTAGGAAGGATTAGGAGGTGTGGCTTTCTTGGAGGAGGTGTGTCACTAGGGGTAGTAGGCTTTGAGATTTCAAGAGTTAGGCCCAGTCCTAACAGCCCTCCCCTCCATCTTTCAGCTCTCATGTAAGCTCTTGACTACGGCGCTAGTACCATGCCTCCTGCCGGCTGCCATGCTCCTCACCCTCTGGAACTGTAAGCCAGCCCCTGATTAAACGCTTTTCTCTTGGAAGAGATGGGTGATGGTGGTGCATGCCTATAGTCCCGGCACTTGGGAGGCAGAAACAGGAGGATCTCTGAGTTCGAGGCCAGCCTGGTCTACAAAGCAAGTTCCAGGACAGCTAGAGCTGTTACACAGAGAAACCTTGTCTCTGAAAAAATAAACAAACAAACAAATAAAAGTTGTCGTGGTCATTGGATCTCCTCACAGCAATAGCACAATAACTGAAACATAGCATAGGAAATTCTAAGAGTTAGGATTGATTGTCTTGGCTCTGTCCAGGAAGAAGTATGTTATATCCAGGACCTCCTGCTCCACCTCTATGGTAAAGATGTTCCTCATTTGGTAGAGTGCTTACCTATCATGCTTAAAGCTCTGGGTTTGGGGGTTGGGGTTAAAAAAAAAAAAAAAAAAAAAAAAGCTCTGGGTTTGATCCTCAGCACTTCATAAACCTATGGTAGTGTACCCACACCTATACTCTGGATCTCGGGAGATGGAGGCAGGAGGATCAGAAGTACTGAGTTGGTGGCCAGCCTGAGATACGTGAGATCCTTACTGTCCCCACCCCACCCCACCCCACCCCCACACAAAGGCATAGAGTAGGCCTGGGAAGCAAAACAAGAGAGATTGGATAAGTCTCACTGTACAGTCCATCATCCAGCTGCCCATGATTGAACTCAAGGATCTTCCTGCCTCAGTCTCCTGCATGCTGGGGGGTTACAGGTTGTTTGTTTGTTTATTAATATTTTTTATCTTTTGGTTTTTCGAGACAGGGTTTCCCTGTAGCTTTGGAGCCTGTCCTGGAGGTCGATCTGTAGACCAGGCTAGCCTCGAACTCACAGAGATCCACCTGTCTCTGCCTCCTGAGTGCTGGGATTAAAGGTGTACGCCACCACTACCTGGCAATTACAGGTAGTTTATTAATTTTGAGTTCTTAGAGTAAGGCACGATAGCTGCCTTCCAACATCTAGAGTAGACACTAACTACATCTAACAATTTCATTAAAATTAAACAAAATTGAGAATGTAGTTTCTCAGCTGCACTTGATGTATCCCAGGTACTCAACCCCATGACAGTGGCCAGTGTAGCCTTGGACAGAGCTGATCTAACACATTTCCATTTTCACAGAATTTTTTTTTTTTGAACAATGATGATTAAGAGGGCACAGGTGCTCCTTCCTCAGTTCCTTGGTTTTACATATGCATATAGTATAATAGAATAGCATAATGAGCCTCAGCATCAATAAGTAACCAACTCTTTGCCAACTTGAGAGTAGTATTAAACCAACTTCATCAGCAAATGGAGAGCACATCCATCTCCCAAAGTGGAGCCACAGAAGACATGCTCAAGAGAGTGACAGAAGAACGTGAATACCAGCTTACAAATGTAAGTAAAACTTGTCCTCTTGCCTCTAGGCAGACACACAGAAACATAAACAGTATAATGAGGGTAAATCATAATGAGGGAAATTATAGGAATGCACATCCAGAGCATCAGATAAGCTAGAATGGAGTCAGTGTAGTTATGGGGAAAGCGGCTCACCAGGTCTGAGCAGTGCAGAGGTGTGTGCTGCCTAGGAAAATGCCGTCAGATCATTTGTCTCGTTGCTGACGCTGGAAATTTAGCTTGATTTTTCATGTACCTTACTTAACAAGACTCATTCATGGTGTCTGCTTGTCACTTTAACATGACTTTGAATATCTAATTTACTTAAATGTTGAGTTTAGAGGTCATTCTTTTCCACTGTACTGATGGACTGTATGTATCCCTTCAAATCCTGAGCCCAAATAAACCCTTTATAAGTTACTTCTGTTAGATATTTGGTCACATGGATTAAAAAAAAAAGTCAGTTCAGTGGTAGAGCGCTTGCCTAGCAAGTGCTAAGGCCCTGGGTTCGGTCCTCAGCTCCAGAAAAAAAAAAAGAAAAGTAACAAATACAACATACAGTATCTACTCAGATGTCATAGAAAGTCTACTAAATGGCTTCAAGCTCATTCCTTATTTTTTATTATACTTACTTATTTTGTATGTTTGCTTATGTGCATGCATGTACCATTGTAGTCGTGTCGAGATCAGAGGACAGCTTGTGGGAACTGGGTCTTTCCTTCCACCAAGTGGGTCCCTGAGGTCTGACTTAGGCCATCAGGTTTGGTTGTAAGTGCCTTAGTTCACAGAGCTAAGTATTGAATATCTTACTGACCCTGAAGTATTGTTTTACTTTACAAAATTACGTTTATTAATGCTCAGATATTAATATAAATAAAACATCCCTCTTATTTGAAACAATGATGTGTTTTTAACCATATACATGTGTAATTTAAGCTTTGTTGAGGAGCCTTGGTATATCCATGTAACCGTTTTCTTTGTTGTTTGTTTGGAGGAGGAGGTTTGGAGTGACAGGGAAGGAGTTAAGGTGGGATGTCATGTAGCCCAGGCTATTGTGGAACTCCCTATGTAGAAGAGGCTGGCCTTGAACTTCTGATCCTCCTGCCTCTTGCTACTGGGGATAGAGCTGTGGGCTACCATATCTGGCCCTGGATTTAATCCTTGAATCTGTTTAAGGAGAAGCAGTGATGGCGGTAAAATTGTTTCTCCCAAGGCCAGACTGCTGCTGACCCTGAGGCACAAACCCTGGTGTGCTTAGGATCCAGTGAGCCAAGCAGCTCTTTTTAATCAAGTCCCCTCATTTCCACTGAACTCTCTCTGAACACCTTGGATTAAAATTTCCTTGTTTAGGTTTGTGCTCAGATTCCTTTGTGACACTTGGGGAGGAAAACCAAAAGCTTCTGTTTGCCTTTTTAGACATGAGATTTGAGAATCATCTTCAAAAGCATCCACCTTAGCCTGTAGACATTTAAGTCACAGGGCACCATGAGTCACTTTGTCATGTTAGAACCTGCGTTTCCAAACGATGCCTGACCCAGTTCCTGAATCACAGTAGGCATTCAGGAAACACTTAGTGAATGGCTGAGGCGGCACCTCAGGATCTAAGGACAGTCCAACCTAAGAAAGCTTTGTCTTTTCTGACCAGGTTGCTGCTTTGCAGCTGGGGGAGCGACAGCCAAAAGATCTAATCTCAACACTGGCTGAGTATAGAAGGAAACGAGACACCTTAGGTACCAGATATTAAGGTCAGACTGGAGGAGCTGATGTTTCATTCGGAAGCAAATACACAGTCATCGCATTATCAACACACGAGTGGTAAGGTGTACCTGCTGTCTTATTCCGGTCTGGTCCGTTTCTTACTCACTTGTACTGCCTTTCTCCAGAAGTATAAACAGTATGTATTTGCTTCTAACAGTGCTGATTTTTACTGAAAATTTAGATGTACATTGTAACATTGTGCCATAGAGTATGGGGGGCATAAATACAAAATCCTCCCTCCTCCCTACCTCATCAGAGTAAGGTTCATTTTCTTTAAGCTATTGAGTAAATTTTGATACAAGGAAGTAGGGTAGGAAATAAGGTCTTAAGAGTTAGATGTTACTGTCTAGGTGTCTTGATTGGTTTTTTGTTGTTGTTGTTGTTGTTTTCCTCAGCCATAACCCACAACAGCAGGCAACAAACTATTAAAGTGAAGCGCGCGCGCGCACACACACACACACACACACACACTCCCCACAGAGCAGAGGGGGGATTCAGGAAGTGGTCTGTTTTCCCCATGGAGGACTGGGAGTTTTAAGTGCTTTTGGTGTTCTGGAATAGGTGCCCTTCCCCTAATTTTGAGCTGGCCAGTTTACACAAAGACAAACTAATAGGCCTACAGCTTCAGGCAAACAGTGTATTACAGTGGTATGGGGCAGGTTCCTTTCCCCCAGCTCGAGGTTGGCTTGGTCATTGAGACAAATAAAGGGGAGCAAATAGGTCTGCAGCTTCAGGAACACAGGTTCAGCACTGACCCTGAATGTATCTGACCAGTCCAGACTGTTGAGCTGGGAGAGGAGCCCTGCGGGTGTGAGAAAAGGCCCCTTAGGCCCTTGTCTCAGGTCAGGGAGGGAAGGAAGAAGCTGCAGTTTGCCATGTGTAATATCTATCTGTGTCCCTTTTCCTGTCTATCTGTCTGCTGGCATCTGCTCACCTCTGGGTCCTCAAGACTGATTAGAATGTCTAGATTCCAGGCTTGCTGCATGTCCACTATGGAATCTTGGGCAAATCATTGCCTTTCATCACTCTAATGTGAATAATGAATAGTCATCTTTTGTTGTTGTTGTTGTTGTTGTTGTTGTTTTGTTTGTTTTTTGAGACAGGGTTTCTCCGTGTAGCTCTGGCTGTCTTGGAACTCGCTCTGTAGACCAGGCTGGCCTCGAACTCACAGAGATCCACCTGTCTCTGCCTCCAGAGTGTTGGGATTAAAGGCGTGCGCCACCTATGTCGTGCTATGAGAGGCGTCTTAAGAGGGATTGTGAGGCATAGACACTATGTTGTGCTTCTTGACTGCCCAAACCAACCCAGGACTAGAAAAACAGGATGCTGTTCTTTTTCTTCTGTCACGTTTCTGACTCTATTCACCATTATCTGATTGTACATGACTGGCATCCTTCTCGACCGCATTGAAGATGTAAACGTTTAGATGCTGTTACCACTGTCTGACAGGCACAATTTAGACGTAGTTCTTTAGATGAACTATCCCGGCAAAATACTGAGATCATTTCCAGGAGGCATCATGTCTGCCACTTGTTGGATTCTGATGTTCCGTGAAGCATTTTTGAAATATGAGGGCCCCAGGTAATGTTAGATTGTGTTTATACTTCTTTTCCTATTTTCTTCCGTCACTGAGAAGATTCAAAATCAATGTTACCAGAGTTGTTTGGGTCAGAGCCTGGGTCCTGGCAGCCCTAATGACCTCCGTTCAGTTACCTGTCCTCAGTATGCCAATTAAACAGACAAGTCATAGAGAAAGGACACATTCAGTGTGGCCACATGAGGGGAAGAACAAACCAGCGCTCTCCACATCTGTCTTCAGGGCACCGACATGAGGGTCAGAAGCGATCATGGCTAGGCCGTCCTGGCCTGGGTTTCAGCCACTGTTACCAGGCAGTCTAACCTGTGGTCAACATTATGTGGCATCTCCTTCCTGGAGACTAAGTCTGCCTCTGGATGGCACCCACTTCAGCCTTTCAGCATGAGATTCCCCCCAGAAATTCCAATGTCCTAGGGACTATCTCAATAGTCTGGTAACTGAGAGGCGGGGTACACATTTCTCTACAGAATATCTTCATTTCTGCCAAGCTTGTGGTGGTTTGAATAAGAATGGCCCCCGTCGGCTCATATATTTGAATGCTTAGTCACCAAGGAGTGGCACTATTAGGATTGAAAAGATTAGGGAGTGAGGACTTGTTGGAGGAAGTGTGTCACTGAGGGGTGAGGGGATGGGCTTTGAGTTTTCAAAAGCCTATGGCAGGCCCAGAGTCCCTCTCATTTTTTTTTCTCCGTGTAGTTTTGGTGCCTGTCCTGGAACTCGCTCTGTAGACCAGGCTGGCTTCGAACTCACAGAGATCCGCCTGGCTCTGCCTCAGGCGTGCGCCACCACTGCCCGTCATCAGAGTCTCTCTCTTTGACCATGAATCAGGATGTAGTTCCCTCTACTGCTCCAGTGTCTGCCTGCCATGATGATAATGGACTAAACCTCTGGAACTGTAAGCCAGCCCCAGTTAAATGCTTTTTCTTGGAATAGTTGCCTTGGTCATGGAGTCTCTTCACATCAATAGAATAGGGACTAAGATACTTGTTAAATGATTTTCTTCCAGGGTTTAGGTGAACTGGGCAATTGATGTTTTGAAGTTCAGATTTTTTAAAAAAATTCCCCCCGAATTTAAAAATGTTCTCTCTACAACTTTTCCTTTAAACGATGACTTATCTTTTCAATTTCTCCTCCTTTTTGTATGCATATGTATGTGTGGGTATGTGTGCACGGGAAGCCAGAAGTTGACATTGGGTGTCTTCTCTGATTACTCTGCATCCGATTTATCAAGGCAAGGTCTCTCCTTGAACCCAGAGCTTGACAGTTAGTCAGCTTGTGTCCCTCACTCCCATGGTCCCATCTCTGCCTCCGCAGCTCTGGGATTACAGGGGGCCACCAGTCTCACACAGGTGCTGAGGATCCCAACCCCGTTCTTCAGAATTGCATGGCGAGCACTGTCCACAGACCCACCTCTCCAGTGCCGTCTTATTTTGAGACTGGGTAGGGCTTTACTAGGTAGCTGAGCTCAGGCTGGCCTCCAACTCCCAGTACTCTTCATCCTGCTGAATTAAAGGCATGCACCAACATACCTGGCCTCAAAAAAAAAAAAAAAAAAAAGCCACAGTAATCATATGGTGATAGAGGACAGCTTGCAGGAATTTGTTCTCTCCTATCATATGGTTCTCAAAGACTGAACCCAGATCATCAGGCAATTGGCTTGACCTGCTGAGCCATCTTTTTAGTACTTCTTGTTTTTGGAGACAGAACCCTCTGTAGCCCAGGATGACCTTGAACTCTGTATAACTGAGGATGACATCAAACTCAGTCCACAGTCTCTGCCTTTCAAGTGCTGTGACTCATCTGACTTTTTTTTTTAAAAAACTGGATTTAAAAAAAAATTTTTTTATTATTTTTTTGAGTCAGGGTTTCTCTGTGTAGTTTTAGTGCCTGTCCTGGATCTCACTTTGTAGCCCAGGCTGGCCTCGAACTCACAGAGATCCACCTGACTCTGCCTCCCGAGCGCTGGGATGAAAGGCATGCGCCACCACTGCCTGGCTAATTCCTGAAGGTTTAATTTAGCTCCTTGAGCGTCACATATTTGGGAGAGTACTACTGCACAAATATTGTAGGAGTGAGGCTCCTACTGTAAATACAAGGGCAGGCAAAAACTAACTTTAAGTGCTTCAAGGAAGGATTAGCTTTACACATGGAGAAACTGGAAGGGGCAGACAAGCTGCTAAGTTTTCATGGAAAGAAGTGGAGTATGGAAAAGAGGAAGGAAGCAAGATTTATTCCATTTAACCTTTACTAATAAATCATTGGAAGTAGAATAACAGTGGAAGTCATATTTTATATATATAATAGAAGTGCAGAGAGATCTTCTACATCTGCAAGTGTCAGACCTGTTGTGTTAGTTCCTTTTCTATGGCTGTGACAAAACACCATGACCAAGGCAACTTCTAAAAGAAAGCATTTAATTTTGGGCTCGGGGTTCCAGAGGGTTAGCCCATGATATCATGGCAGAGAGTATGTTAGCAGACAGGGAGGCAGGATCCTGGAACAGTAAGTAGCTAAGAGTTTTACATCTGATCCCCAAGCACCAGACATAGAACTAAGTAGGAATGGTCTGGGCTTTTGAACCCTCAAGCCCACCTCCCCAGTGACACACCTCCTCCAACCAGTCCACACCTCCTAATCCAGTGGTTTTCAACCTTACTAATGCTGTGATTCTTTAATACCTTCCTCACGTTGTGGTGACACCCCCCCCCAAGCATAAAATTACTTTCATTGCTACTGTTATGAATCGAATCATAATGTAAATGTCTGATATGCAGGATATCTGATACACGACCCCTGTGAAAGGGTCCTTCCACCCTCAGGTTGAGAACCACTGCCCTAATCCTTCCCAAACAATCCACCAACTGGGGGACGACCAACCATTCAAACGTATGAGTCTACGGGGGGCAATGCTCATTCAAGCCACCACACCTGTCCACGCTATTTTGGGACACGACGTCACCCGGTGGTTCGGGGCCTCCATCCTCCTTCCAGGCATCTCCAAATCCTTAAGGGTACAGACGTTGGAGAGCCACGAGCCTCCAGGCTGCCCAGTCTTAGTTCCTGCCCCCCGCGGTAGGCCCCGCCCGCAGGCCCCGCCCTAAGCTCCGGGGCCGGCCCAGCCGCCTCTCTTCTGCGCAGGCACCTGCCTAGCCGCCCCGCGAGGAGGGGTCCTGAGACGGCCCGAGGGACGAGCCGTGATTGGCTGCAGCTGGCGGCTGGAGCCCTGCTCCAGCGGCGCTTGACAACCGCAGTCTGCGGAGCGGAGCGGTCGGAGGCGGGCTGAGGGCGGACGCGAGAAGGGCCGGCTGACGAGCGGATGGATTGACGTGCGGGCTGCGGAGCCCAGACCGCCGCCCTCGCGCTCGCGCCTCAGCCGGGAATTGGCTGCCTCGGGCTCCGGCCGCCGGCCTCTCCGCCGCGTTTCCCCCCCCCCCCCCCCCCCCGCCGCCGCCGCCGCTTCTGCCGGCTCCGCCCGGAGCCCTCAGGTGAGTGGATTCCAAGAGGCGGAGGCGGGCCGCCGGGTACCGTGGGTTGCCATGGTCACCCGTCGCCACCTGTCACGATCCTGAGGAGGCGCCGACCCCGCGGCCCCCTGGGTGGCGTTTGCGGCCGGGAGGAGGGTCTTGGGTAGGCTCGGGTGGTGACTGCCGAGAAGACGGGGCGCGGGTGAGGCCCGGGTGTCTAGGGGACAGGACCTGGGACCCGCCAGGCCGTCTCTCCAGGCCGCCGCTCCTGGACCACACCTTCCCCTGGTTGCCAGCCCGATTCCGGCGGGCGGCCGAGCGATGCGCCTCGCCCTGGCGTGGGGTCCCCCACCTCGCCGCTGCGGAGGGGCGCGAGGCGGGCTGGCTGCGCTGCATCTGCCTCGCCCCTCTGCTGGGCTGGAGCGAGACGGAGGGCTGCGCTCTGGTCCCTTTCCCGGCTCGGCGAATGGGTAGGGAGTGGCGGGGCTGGGGGAAGACACGGGGTGGGGGGGATCGGGTTTGCCCTCTCTGACATCAGGGGTCACTAGGAGCAGGCCTTTGGGGGGTCTGGGAGGGTGGCGACAGGGGCATGCACTGACTTTCGAACGCGGGTTGTGCCGGGGGCGCGGGGAGGGGGCGGGGGCGCCTGCGTAAAAGCCACCGGAGGAGGTTGTGGAACTCAGAGGGTTAAGCCTCTTAGCTGTATTGGGGAGAGAAAGATTGGGGCTCCAGCTCTGGGACGACGCCTGGGGCAAAGGGGTAGGGACCAAGGTAGGCAGGAGTAGAATTTGACCTGATGATTTTTCCCCCTGTACATCCAGGCATAACTACGGATGATGTCTGAGGGGAGCTTCTGGTTTCCTTTTTTTTTTTTGGCAACTTGGTTCTCACTGCATAATGAAAGGAGAAGTCTTTGTTCCGCCCAGATTCATCGGTTGAAATCCTGACACTTAGTTTCCCCCCTTTGTTGTAGAGTTCATAGAATGCTATAAAAAAGTTAATGGCACAGAAATTAACATACAGGTTTAAAAGGGCTATAAATCTTTTTCATAGAAAATACAAATTCAAAAAAAAATTTTTTTGTCTCAAGTGTTGGCATATGTTATGTTAACATTTTACTAGAAAGGAGAAACGCCTAGAGCCGATTTTCCTTTATATGGCACATTCTGGAGGTCTCATTTATGAGAAAGATGTAATGAATCATTGTACGTTCATTGCTTCCAACAACAAAATAACACACACGGGAAAGACAACTAAGTAACCCGTAGGTAAAGCAAACAAAACATAAACTCCTTGAATTGGGGTGCCATTATTGATTGTATGTGTGAGTGTGTGACATTTAACTTGTTATTTCCCACCCTGCCACTTCTAGTTTTTGTCCCTTTTATGAAAATCGGTAATAGGAATGTATCATAAGATACGTTAACCAATGTTTCCAGTTATATAATTGTGCACAGTCTCTTTTGTTTTGTGAAATAATTTGTTACTGAATGGGTACCATATGACTTGTTTAGTATATGGTGCAATTTGAAAAACGTTTCAAAATAAGAAAAATGCCCAATTTTCTTGGTAGTTCAGTTCCCTAGAAATCATATTGCCTGGATTTAAGCTTCCCTTTGCTACTGTAATTACAGTCTTGTAATTTATCCTATCATTGACCTTGTTTTCTTTCTTATTCTGTAACATAGGGATAATGCCTGGTGTTGTTTTAGGCTGAGAGGAACTGTGATGTTGAAAACAACTCATTTGCAAGTACTTTGAGAAAATAGGAAGGCATCTATTGAGTATATTTTATTAGAGGGGACACTGACAAGGATCATTACCATTTTCTGTGTGATCTTTTTAACATTTCTACATCCAGGACCTTGTTTATTACAGGGGCCCTAAAGGATTTAAGGGAACACTTGAGGTGCATCGCCATTCTTGGTAGAGTTTTTTTTTCTTATGTGGTGATGTGGGTGAAAAGGGTTTTTCTTCTTGTATGTAAGGGTTAGTGATGCTTTCTTGCAAATAAGGCTACTACTAATAACTGACTTGAATTATATTTGGCACTGGATAATCCTCACCGTGGATCACGGGTTCTTGACTAATGAAGACATAGCTTTTATCCCCTCTGACTTACGTTTTTCAAATTGAGGTATTGACACCATTTCAGGCTGAGGTGCAGTTTGGTGGTAGAGTATTGTCTAGCTTCCACAAGACCCTGGGCTTGATCCCCAGAACAACAGAAATAAAGGATGAATAAGCTTCAGTATCCAAGAAACAGATCTGTAGGCATGTAAATGACACAGGAAGTACTCCTTAATTTCACTTGGATACATTTGTACAAAACAAAGATGACAGAAAGAGGAGGCAATATTAACATTAATTTCTAAGGTAACCTTTAGAGATTTCAAAATAGATTTCCTGTTGGAGTTCAGGTGAGCTCTCAGCTGAGTTTAGTTTCTTCTGTCCTTAAGCACAAAAGTTTAAGAAGCTTAGTGAATGAAGGGCAAATCCTACATAGCACAGGACAACAGTCAAATTTTATTTCTGTAATTCCAGTTTTTGAAAGTTTGACTGATATTAGGTTCACCAATACTTAAATTCAAATAATCCCTTCTTGGTTTAAGCCCTGTAAAAAGTTAGGGTACTGTAACAGGAATGGTGCGGATAGATGAGTGGATCTCAACCTGTGGGTCGTGACCCCCTTGAGGGTTATCAAAGGACCATATCAGATATTTACATTAAGATTCACAACAGTAGCAAAATTACAGTATGAAGTAGCAATGAAAATAATTTTTATGGTTGGGGTCACCAGAATGTGAGGAAGGTTGGGAACTCCTGATTTAGATAGACTGACTCCTTTCATTCTGGGCCATGTACTTATTTCCTCTAGAGGCAAATTTCATACTTCTGAGCAGAAGTGCAATCCCCTGTAAAATGATGATCACGGGGGCATGAGAATTAATATAGATCAATAATGAATGGAAGTCTCTAGCACAGGACTTGATGTAAATAAATGTTAGTACCTTTTCACTTACTCTGTGTAGATTTAAAGACTAATATTTTGGGGCTGGAGAGGTGGCTCTGTGGCTTAGAGCACTGGCTGCTCTGCCAGAGGACCTGGTTTCAAGTCCCAACACACATATTATGACTTACAACCCTCTATATCTCCAGTCCAGGGTATCTAATACCCTCTTCTGACCTCTGTAGGCATTAGGTGCCCGAGTGGTGCACAGACATACATGCAGGCAAAACACTCAGATGCATTAAATAATAAAATACAAAATTTAAAAAGAAGAATAATTTTTTATACCCATTCTTAGCAGAAAACTTCATTGCCTCCTGAACCTCCTTGGTATTTTTATATATAATTTTCTTTAGGTCTTCCTTCATGTTCTTTATAAAATATCACACTGTTTTAAAACTGTGTGTGTGTATGTGTGTGTGTGTGTGTGTTTGTGTGTGTTCATGTTCACCATAGTAACTTAATTATTATATCTGAGGTATGCAGATTGGTGTTAGCATATAAAAAATACTTAAATATGTGTTTAAAACTTTCAATAACATTTATTTATTTACCTATTTTGTGTGCATGTGCAGAGGACAAATGGAAGGAGTCGGCTCCCTCTTTCCATAATGTGGGTCCTGGGATCAAACTCATTGTGCTTGGTAGCAAGTGCCTTTACTTACTGAGACAACTAGTTAAATGTTTTTGTTTTAAAGATTCATTTAATTAGCCTGGTGTGGTAACAAATGCCTTTAATCCTAGCATTAGGGAGGCAGAAGCAGGTGGATCTCTGTGAGTTCCAAGGCCAACCTGTCTACAAAGCAGTTCTAGGACAGCCAGAGCTACACAGAGAAATCCTGTCTCAACGCGCCGCCCCCCCCCCCCCCCCCCCCCGCCAAAAAATTTAAGAGTGTGTGCGTGTGCGTGTGTTCGTGAGTGCGTGAGTGCGTGAGTGCGTGCGTGCGTGCGTGCGTGCGTGCGTGCGTGTGTGTGTGTGTGTGTGTGTGTGTGTGTGTGCGCGCGCGCGTGCATTTGTGTAGGGGTGTGTGCTTATTAGTGCTGGTTCTCAGGGAGGCCAGAAGTTCTCCTGTAGTTGAAGTTGTAAGTGACTGTGAGCTGTCTAAAGTTGGTCCTGAGAACTGAACTCAGTCCCTCTGTAAGAGCAGTACATGCTCTTAACTGATGAGCTATCTCTCTAGCTTCTGATTTTAACAGTTTTTCAAAGATTATTTTGAAAACTTAGGAATAGAATTAGGTAAGTTTTGTTTATCAATTTTAAGAAAAATTGGGGGATGGTGTTGGGGATTTAGCTCAGTGGTAGAGCGCTTGCCTAGCAAACTCAAGGCCCTGGATTCTGTCCTCAGCTCTGGGAAAAGAAAAAAAAATTGGGGGTGGGTATGGTGGCACACACCTGTAATCCTAGCCCTTAGGTGATGGAGGGAGGAGGATCATTGGTTCAAAGCCAGCTTCTGCTGCACAGCAAGTTTGAGGCCAGCTTGAGTTATGTGAGATCCTGTCTCAAAAAAGCAGTTAGACATGTTGCCTAATGCCTGTAATCCCAGCATTTGGGAGATAGAGGCTGTGGATTGCTGTGAGTTTGGAGGTAGCATAGTTTATATAGCAAGTTCCAGGACAAACCTAGACTACAGTAATGCCTCAAAGGCGGTGGAGGGTGGGGTGGGGGAGGTAGGTTTGGTGATGAAATTTTAGGTAATGCAAAAAGTAGATCACAAATAAATGGTGACATTAGGCAGTTTTTTTGTGCATTCTTTGTAAAATGCCCTCAATTATGAGAAGTGTTATTTTTACTGTATATAGTTACTGACCAGACCATACCTGAAATACTGTGTTCTAATCTAGGTGCTTTAATCAAGACAGATATTCCTATGTATTCAGAGGAGCATCATCCAGATGGTAGGGGATGTGAAGGATGGTTTTGTAAGGCTCCATTAACAGTATACATAAAATCTCAGAATAGTACCCAGTGTTTCTGTAAATCTTATTTTGGGGATTCTGCTCTAGTTTGTAGCTCAATAATAGAACAGAACCTTTGTAAGCTAATTTAAAATTTTTCATTTGTATAATTTTTAGCTTAACTTTATTTAAAATTTTAAGGATTTAGTTTTGCTTTTATTCATGTGTGAGTGTATACGTGTGCACATGCCATATGTGAATAGGTGCCTTTTGTGGCCATAAGGAGGGTGTTGGATCCCTGGGAGCTGGAGTTAAAGGATGTTGTGAGTCATTGGCTATGGGTGCAGGAACTGATCTTGGGTCTTCTGAAAGAGGAGTATGTGCTCTAAACTGCTGAACTATCTCTTCAGCACCATATTTTTTATTTTAAAATTAAAAGTTGTCTTCATATCAGAAACCCACTGGCATGGTTCATACTTTTATGTGCAGCACTTAGGAGGCTGAGGCAAGAGGATCTCAAGTCTGAGGCCAGCCTGAGCTATGTAAGATGCTGATGATGATGCTGATGATGCTGATGATGCTGATGATGATCCTTTGAAACTGAGTCTTTCTGTGCTTCTAAGATTGCCTGGAATTTCTGAGGTTCAAGCATATACCCCTGCCTCAGCTTCTCAAGTATGTGGAACTACAAGTGCATACTACAGTCGTCCTGAGTGAAGCAGTCCAGACCCAGGCAGACAAGCACTGCATGTTTTTTCTCATGTGGATATTAGTTTTTCAGCTTTAGATATGTGTGTTTCATTTAGAATACTCACAGAGGTTAAGTTGTTAGTAAGTGAGCAGGGCACTTTGAGGGAAGGAAGGGATGTCCCTAGGAAGGGGGAAATACAATGTAGTGTTATAAAAGGATAAAGGGGAAATCAGAACTGGAGGACCAACTGGGGTGGGGAATGGGAGGGCAGGGTGGAAGAGGGACAGCTAACACTAAAGGTCTTTTGAAAAGGCATCTGGAAACCCACTACAGTAGAAGCTTCCTAAAATATAAACATTTATATAAATGTTTATAAAAATAAGCTCCTAAAAAAGGAGTTTAAGTAGCATTACCATATAACGAGGGGAACAATAGCCCAACTAAATACCATATGCCACCAAATAAAACCCCTAGTACCAGGAATGGATTACATCTTTTTGAGTTGTTGGCCAGTGGGCTTCCATAGATCCTGCAAATATTGCAAGCTATTGCCAATGCAATGTTATCCTTCAGGACTTAATAGTAAGGCACTATTGCTGAAGACACTACATTCTTGAGTCATAGAACATGGAGAAATCTAGCTGGTGCTCAGCTGGATTCTTCACTCTTACTTGCTAGTGTTCCTAGTGTTTATACTGCTGGAAGGTATTATAAACAGTACCAGAGGAAGCTATGAATGCTGTGAGCTATAATACTGAACTTTCTGCAAGAGAAGCCCACAGGTGCAGCAGTGGCACAGATGTTATGGGGTAGCCTGCTCCTGTTGATTGAATTTAAGGTCTGCTCCATAAGATGGGACCATACCTGGTGATGCCTAGTTAGGTCACTGGCCTAACTATGTGTTACTGTTATTCTGTTAAATGATCATAGCAATGATAAAATGATTCCTAATTATATATTGCTATAGCCATCGATCAGTGCCAGTGTGGGAAGTTGTCTTGGGTTATGAGAAAATACAAATGTCTCTGAAGTAATAGTACTTCATTATATACATACTAATTTGTTTTTTTAGGGTTATTTTTAGTTATATATGTATGTGTAGGGTTATGTGTACAGGTCCTTGGCTGTACTGTCACACATTATGTAAACCCAACTGACCTCGAATTAATTGCTTCTGCTTCCAGGTGCTGAAATTACAGATGCATGTCACCATGCCTGGCTCAGAATCAATCAATATCTCTCTCTCTCTCTCTTTTCTTCCCTCCCTCCCTCCTTCCTTTATTTTTTTGTCTGTCTGTTGACTGTCTTTCCTTGTTTCCTTTCTTTTTTTGTTTCTTCCTTTCCTCCCTTTTTTTTTTTTTTTTTTTTGGTTTTTCGAGACAGGGTTTCTCTGTGTAGCTTTGCGCCTTTCCTGGATCTCACTCTGTAGACCAGGCTGGCCTCGAACTCACAGAGATCCGCCTGGCTCTGCCTCCTGAGTGCTGGGATTAAAGGCGTGCACCACTGCCTGGCCCCTTCCTTCTTTATTTATTTATTCTTCCTTTCTTTTTCTTTCTCTTCCTTCCTTCCTTTTTTAACCTTTCTTTTTCTACCTTTTTTCTTCCTTCCTTCCTTCCTTCCTTCCTTCCTTCCTTCCTCCCTCCCTCCCTCCCTCCACCTGTGTGTGTGTGTGTGTGTGTGTGTGTGTGTGTGTGTGTGTGTGTGTGTGTGAGACATGGTCTCAATACACAGCCTTGACTGGCCTAGAACTCTCTATGTAGCACTTCCCTCAAACTCACAGAGATCTGCCTGCCTCTATCTCCAGAGTGCTGGGATTTTTAAATGTATGTATGCTACCATACCTGGCATAACTGTTTATGTTTTATTATTTTAAAAAAAATTTGACATAGGATCCTGCTATGTAGCCCAGGTTAGCTTGCAACTTTATGTCGTCTAGGCTGGCCTTAAACTTGTCATCTACCTGCTTCAAATCCTCAGGTACTGGGATTACCATACTTGAGTGTTTGTGCAACACTCAATTTTATGTAGAAATGTTTATTTTTTACAAATTTCATGTGTGTATGCCACATGTATGCAGTTGCCTGCAGGAACCAAAGAAGAAGTTGTCTACTCTAGAGCTGGAGTCACAGTGGTTGGGAGCCACTTGATGTGGGTGCTAGGAACCGAGCTTGGGTTCTCTGGAAAAGCAGCAAGGCTCTCTTAACTGATGAGCTGTCTTTCTAGCTTTACATTTACAGTTTTTGAATGTGTCATATTTGTACATGGTACAAAATTCAAAAGATTTAACAGGGTACATAATTAAAAGTCACCTAACCATTCCTCTGACCCTAGGTCTTTGGGACACAAACATTACTATCAATTCCTTATATCTTTTTCTAGAGACATTTTAGGTATATGTACAACATATGATTTAAGCTAACTTTATTTCTATAGCTATTTAAAGTGGCACCAGGCTTTAAACATCATTTGTCTCGGTATGTCCCAAATTGGCTCTAACTCATTATATTCTTGTCAGTCCCTCCCTCCCTCAACCCCTGCCTTATTCCACTGTTGTGATTTAGGAGTGTGCCACCATGCCCAGGCATAATATGTTACTTTTGTTTTGTCTTTTAAAAGTTTATTCTCTGGTTTGTATATATGTGTGTCTTTGTGTGTGCATGCCATTGTGCACATGTGGAAGTCAGAGAATAACCTGGGCGAGTAGGCCCTCTCCTTCTAATACGTGGATCCCAGGGGTCAAACTTAGGTTATCAGGTTTGGTGGCAAGTGCCTTTAGGTACTGAGCCAATTCTATGCTCCTCTTTTTATTTTTTGAGCAGCCCAGGCTGGCCTAACTTGCTCTGTAGCCAAGGATGACTTGAACTTCGGATCTTCCTTCCTCTTCCTTCTGAGGGCTGGAATTGCAGTTCTGCATCACCATGCCTGGCTTATGTGGTCCAGGACTTCTTGCACAGTGGCTAAGCACTTTATATTAACATCCTCAGCCCCACAGTCTGTTTCTGTGGGACAAAAGGCATCCACAGTTCTGAAAGTTAAGTTAAAGTAATCGATGATCAGAAGATGGTTGTCAACATTAAGAAAGGACGCGTGGTTACAAACATAGGTGATTAGCAGAGTGATGGAGCTCTGTAGTTAGAAGGAAAGTTTCGTTTGGTTAAGTTATTTAAAGAGGACTGGAGAGATGGCTCAGATAAGAGCACTGGCTGCTCTTCCAGAGGTCCTGAGTTCAATTCCCGGAAACCACATGGTGGCTCACAGCCCTCTATAATGAGATCTGGTGCTTCTGTCTGGTGCCATCTTCTGGCGCACAGGCATGCATGCAGGCATAACACTGTATACATAATAAATTAAATAAATCTTAAAAAATTATTTAAAGAAAATCTATTTTATTTTAAACTGACCTTATAAATTCAAAATTTCTGATTATCCCAGACTTCATAGTGCCCACCATAATATATGCTGTTACTAAAATATGAGTTGAAGCAAATCACAAAAATTAAAGGCACATCATAGAAACAAAACTGTGAGCACTTTTTCATAACTGTCCTAATTTCCTCAGCCTTAACTTCTGAATCGTTCTCAGCCTCCTGTGTTTTCCTTCTTTCCGATTCTGTATTTTAAGTAAGCAACGTCATTGCAAAGGAACATTTAAGTCATCTCTATTTATATTTGGTTAGAAAACTAACACTGATTTTTTTCTGTTGAGACATTGTCTTGCTGTGTAGTCTAAGTTTGTCAGCTCAGGCTGACCTCAAATTCTTAGTAGTCCTGATGGGCCTCTTGGGTGCTGAGTTTACTGTAGTATGCCACCACTTGCAGCTAGTGATATTTTTTCATAAAAACTTTCCTTCTCTATGAAAATATATTTCGGTTACCATTTTTAATCTGTTAACGTTGACCTTTAACCTTAGATTTCTAAAACTAGTTTTGTATTCAAACTTTTTTCTTTTATTTATATTTTGTGTTTATGGGTGTTTTGCCTGTATGTAGTACCTGAAGAGGTTAGAAGATGGCATCAGATCCCCTGGGATTGGAGTTAGAGAGGGTTAGGGGCTGCCATGTGGGTGCTGGGAATTGAACTCCATGTCTCCTGGAAGAGCAGACAGTGTTTTTTTCTTTTTTTGTTTGTTTGTTTTTGTTTTTTGTTTTGAAACAGGGTCTCTCTATGTGGTTCTGGCTGTGCTGAAACTCACTATGTACACTAGGCTAGCCTCAAACTTACTAAGATTTGCCTGCCTCTGCCTCCTGAGTGCTGGGATTAAAGGTGTGTACCACCACTACCCATCGACTTTTTTTGTATCTCAAGTTTGCTTAACTAGCATTAGTTGAACATATGACTAACATTAATTGAACATATGTGGTGTTGTGTCCTGTCTCGTCCTGTGTATGTGGTGTGGTCGTGTGCCTCTCTTCCCCATGCTGGGAATTGAAGTTAGGGCCTTCAGCATGTAAAGCAAGCACTCTACCATTGAGTTATAATCCCATATCCTTCCCTACCTGTCTTTTAAAGACAAGGGTTTTACTCTGTAGTCCAGGCTGGCCTTGAACTTGAGATCCTCCTGCCACAGTTTCCTGAATGTTAAGGATTACAGGTGTGTGCCACCATGCCTAGCTTGCATATCGTTTTAAAAGGTAATCTTAGAGTTAATTGTAGCAGCACACAAGTAGAGTCTGAGCTATTGAAGATGCTGAGTTGAGGTGACCATTTGAACCTGGGCATTGAGACTAGACTGGGCAGTATAGTGAGCCCTTGTCTCAATGCTCTCCCCACCCCCACCCCCAAAAAAACTCTAGAAAAAACAAACAAGCAAAGTAAACAACAATGGGCCTGGTGGGATAGGCCTGTAAGCCAGGCTACTATGATTGTGTCCGTAGTGGGTTAGAAAAGCATTGTCTTCTAAGTATGGGTGTATGTTTATAGTGTAGCCTACAGCAGTGAAACTTTTTTTTGAAACTTTTAAGAATAAAATTTCTGAGTTGAGTGATTAAAATACCATAATTTTCTACTAGGAATTTCATGGTATAGGATTCCAAGTTGTCTTTTGTTCATTAGTTCTTTTCCAAACCTGAACCAATTCTAGATTCATTAGAGTACATGTTCTATTACCTATTCGGAAGTCAGTATAAAATAAATGTTTCTGAAAATGTGTATCTTCTTTCTTTAGTCTTTACTGGTTAAAAATAATTACAGCATTAAACTTGTAATTGTGCTCGTCATAGCGCTGTATGGCTATAGTCTCAACTACAGGGGAAGCTGAGACCGGAGGGTCATATGAGACCAGGCTGGGCAATGTAACAAGCCTTTAATGTGGTTATGAGTTAAAGTAGGACAATTGCCATGAACTCTTTTCCAGAATTACTTAGTTTTAGACTATGAGACCTGTACAGTATTTATACTGAACTACATTAGAAAATTATAGTTTCAGTTCTTGCTAAATGTGTGGTTGGTACATGGTAATATCTGTGAAACGCCCCCCAAAAATCTCATTATAAGGATGGAATAATATTTTTCTGAGAGTGAAATTAATTAAAACTATTTTTTTTTTTTTTTTTGGTTTTTCGAGACAGGGTTTCTCTGTGTAGCTTTGCGCCTTTCCTGGAACTCACTTGGTAGTCCAGGCTGGCCTCGAACTCACAGAGATCCACCTGGCTCTGCCTCCCGAGTGCCTATTTTTTTAAAGATTTATTTATTATGCATACAATATCTTGCCTGCATGTGTCCCTGCACACCAGAAGAGGGTGCCAGATCTCATTACAGACGGTTGTGAGCCACCATGTGGTTGCTGGGAATTGAACTCAGGACCTCTGGAAGAACAGCCGGTGCTCTTAACCACTGAGTCATCTCTCCAGCCCCCTATTATTATTATTTTTAAAGTAAGGATTATATGACAATTTGGAGAATGTTAAGATTGCTAGTCAGTGTGTTTGGGAGAAATCTCAGGAAGATAGTTCTGAAATATGGTCAGAATTTAGTGAGTTGAGCTTTCATTGACGTTATTTTATTCTCTCTTGTGGACGAACAGGAAGATGTAGCAAAGGGAGAATCAGAGTGTGAGGAACTGGAGGGTTGGCCTGTTGAGAGAGGTTTGTGTTTGTCTGTTCGCTGAGGCAGGCATGCAGTACTGTGGAAACACATATTACTCTATAAAGGGTTTTAAAAATTACATTTGTATTTATGTATGTGTGTGCCTGTGCACACCAATACCACATGAAGGTCATAGGACAACTTGCTAGAGTTGATTCTCTCCTCTCACCACGTGGGTCCTAGGAATCAAACTCAGGTCTTCAGGCTCGGCAGCAGGCATCTTAACCTGTTGAGTCATCTCACCTGCCCCAACTATTTTTCTCTTATATCATTAAATATTTGAGTTTAGGGGCTGGAGAGATGGGTCAGCAGTTAAGAGAACTAGCTGCTCTCCCAGAAGACCCGCATCCATAATGATGGCTCACAACCATCTGAAACTCCAGTTCAAGGGATCTCATGTCCTCTCCTGGCGTCCTCAGGTACTGCATGCACATGGTGCACAGATAAACAAGCAGGCAAAACACCCATACACATAAATAAGCCCAGCATGGTGGTGCGTGCCTTTAATTCAGTACTCGGGAGGTAGAGGCAGGTGGATCTCTGTGAGTTAGAGGCCGGTCTGGTCCATATAATGAGTTGCAGGTTAGCCTGCAGCTATAAAGTGAGACTCTGTCTGCAAATTTTTTTTTTTTTTTTTTTTTTAGTTGAGTGATTATCTTAACACACTCTTCTCCTTATCCATGCAGCTTCTCTGCATAACAGACAGTATGCTATTTGGTGATGAGAACATTCTGGTTGGTGGTACATTTGCATTTCTCTTCATGAAGAAATAGACAAAAATTAACAGATTGGGAAGACCAAAACTGGATTATCTACAAGCTTGTGTTTGGTTCTGTAAGCTTGGTTAGAATGACTTGGTCCTATGAAAGACAATTCTTCCTAATAGTCCTGTTAGTCATCAGATGACATTTCTTGCAGGTAGTCCATTAGCATGGCAATCTTTTGCATTGCTCTACTACAAGAGGAAACTTCTCCGATGATGGCTGAGCAAGACACTGATCTTTAGCAGACTGTTGCTAGGAGTTATTTTATTGCTGTGTTCCTTTAGCATGTAACAATAGTGTTTGGTTTTCCTTTAGGCCCAGGGCTGATCTAATCTCAGTAGAAGGAATTGTAAAGGTTGAAATATAATTGATATTACCAATACAACATTGAAATTACCAACAAGTTGCATGTTTCAGTTGAGCCTTATTATGTTTAACTCCAAAATGATTCATGAGTGGCCAACCTTTGATCCACAGGCTGCATGTTCCTAGGATATATATGAATTTAGCCCCGTGCAAAATTGTAAACTAATTTAGAATTAGGGTTTGTTTTTTTTTTGTTAAGTCCATTGGGGAAGGGGAGGTGTTCTTGAGATGGGCTTTGTAGGTGACAGCATTGTGGCACAGTGTCTTGAGTATTAGACACACCTGATACTGTTACTTCTGAGGCACCTCAGACCTCATCATTTAATCTGCCATCACTCCAGTGTGTATTTTTCACAGATTAGTACTTTAAAAAAATCTGAGCCATATTTTTAACACATTAAAGAATGACTCAGTTTTGATAGTTAGTTTCACTTTGAAATACATGTACTAAAATTCCCAAGCAACATTGTCATTTCTAGGCAATTAAACCTATACATAAAGCAATAGGACTAACTTTTTTATTGTTCTTGTTTATTTAGGCTAGCAATATGACGGCGGAAGAAACAGTGAATGTGAAGGAGGTTGAAATCATTAAGCTGATTTTGGACTTTTTGAATTCCAAGAAGCTTCACATTAGTATGCTGGCCCTTGAGAAGGAAAGTGGAGTCATAAATGGCCTGTTTTCAGATGATATGCTTTTCCTGAGGTATGCTAACATCATTCCTACCAGGCTTACATGTAGCTCTTCCAAAGAAGAGTATTAACAGGGTGATATATGTAATATGCTCATGAAAGACTATAAATGTAATTTAATAATTGGTTTTTATTTCATAATGGAATATTTACAATGTACAGTAATATATTTGTAGAATATTTTCAGTGGTAAGATGCATAGTATTTGGAGTCACAGCCTTAAAGTATGGTAGCAATTTAAAAAAGTATTCAAGAAATCCAAGGCACTGGTAAGGTAAAGAAAACATTTCTAAAATATGCACACTGAGTGCATAGAAAAGAATTCCACAAAATAAAGCATTCATTATAGAAATATATTCATTATTAAAAATAAAATTTACCACTACCTAGAAGCAATTGTGATATTATATATATATATATATATATATATATATATATATAAATATATATCATATTTCAGCTTTATTTATGTGCATTTGTGTCTTGCCTGAATGTATGTCTATGTACCATGTGTATGCCTGGTACCTGTGAAGGCTAGAAGAGGGTGTCAGATCCCCTGGAACTGGAGTTAGAAATAGCTGTTGGCTGTCATGTAGGTGCTGGGAATTGAACCCTGGTCCTCCAGAAGAACAGGCAGTGCTTTTAACCACTGGACCATCTCTCCATTCCCTCTTGTGTATATTTTTTTAAAACAGCAATTTTTCCAGGCATTGCAGTGTACGCCTTCAATCCCAGCACTTGAGAGGTAGAGGCAGGCAGATTTCTATGAGTTCTAGGCTAGATTGGTCTTCATCATTGGTTCTCAACCTTCCTAATACTATAACCCTCTATTATAGTTCTCAGATTGTGGTGACCCTCAACCATAACATTATTTTGTTGCTACTACATAACTATAATTTTGCTACTGTTAGGAATAGTAATGTAAATATCTGATATGCAGGATACCTGCTGGATATGTGATGTGCAAAGGGGTTGAGACCCACAGGTTGAGAACCACTGATCTATATAGTGAGTTCCAGGCCTGTCCAAGCTACATAGCAAGACTCTGTCAAAAAAAAAAAAAAAAAAAAAAAAAAAGCTGGTCGGTGGTGGCACACATCTTTAATCCCAGCACTCGGGAGGTAGAGGCAGGCGTATCTCTGTGAGTTCGAGGCCAGCCTGGTCTACAGAGAGAGATCCAGGAATTCTCTGTGATTACAAATATGTATGTTAAAACTTTTCAATTTAATCTCTTAATGCTTCACCCATTTTTAGATCATTGTTTCTAAAATTCTTAAATACTCTACTGAGCAGTGTTTATACATGGGCCTTTTTGTATCTTGAATTAATTTTCTAGGGCACAGTTCTTGTGGGGCGAGGGGGAGATTTGCAAGGCAAGGGCAATTACTATATCTGCCACAATGGAAAACTGAATATCTCAAACTGGCTTGGATGGAAAAGAAAATACCAAACTCCCACATAGAAATATACTCTATTTTAGTGATTCCAAATATCCTTGAGAAGGACTGTGTATTCTTGAAAAAAATAAACTGTTCCTAATTCATGATCATGGGGCTGAAAGGAGAACACAAATTATTATATGAGCTGTAGCTTATTAAACTTGTACTTCCCTACATCCATGTTGTGGTCCTCTAGCCTCTGGGACCTACTTAGTGCTCTAGTGAGGAACCAGTTCTGAAGTTCTTTCCTCCTCCTCTTCCTCCCCTTATTCTGAGACAGGGTTTCTCTGTGTAGCCCTGGCTGTCCTGGAACTCGCTCTGTAGACCAGGCTAGCCTCAAACTCAGAGATTCACCTGCCTCTGCCTCCCAAGTGCTGGGATTAAAGGTGTGGACCACCACACCTGGCTTGCCCTTGTCTTTCAAGTGTCGATACCTCTGGGATTTAGTACTGGCCCCTGAGTCCTCTCCAGAGCCTGCTGGCTTGTGATGGAATTTTGCTGGCTGAGGTGAAATGGAAAGAATTACAGGGTAGAAAGTTTTTTGTTAAGTTAATGTATTTGAAATTGTGTCCTTTCTCCCTTTTTAAGATTAAAACATCCCTTTATAAAACTACTGTAACATATATTGTGATTGGTTATTAGTTTTCTTTAAATAAAATTTATAAATTTACTGTTATCGTAAATTCAAATTGAGACGTTATTATTGTAAAAGAATACTGCTGATGTTTGAGGAATCAGAGGTTAATCTCATTGTTTGCTTCTAATGTCTGTTTTGTCATCTACTCCGTCATCTGTTAGTGTGACCTGAATTGATTAGCATTCTGAATTTTTCTTTATTTAGGCAGCTAATTCTGGATGGTCAGTGGGATGAAGTTCTTCAATTCATTCAGCCTCTAGAATGTATGGAAAAATTTGACAAAAAAAGGTAGGATTTTGTTTTAAAGTTTTAGTATCTTGTCCTTGCTTGGTAACAGCCTGACGTCAAAACAGAGCAATAAACACATTTAAGATGCAGCCTTCCTATGAAGCAGCACACACTGGATCCACAGGATGAGTTACAAGTCTTTGCAAGTCAGAAATGCAGATTTACTCAGTCAGTAGAGTGTGTGCAAAGAGACACCAGCACAGACTTCAAAGACGTCTTTCGCCGGGCGGTGGTGGCGCACGCCTTTAATCCCAGCACTTGGGAGGCAGAGCCAGGCGGATCTCTGTGAGTTTGAGGCCAGCCTGGGTTACCAAGTGAGCTCCAGGAAAGGCGTAAAGCTACACAGGGAAACCCCGTCTCTAAAAAATAAACAAACAAAAAAAGACGTCTTTCGAAAGTTGACTCTTGGCCCTCTTTGTTCAGTGAGCAGTCAGCAGGAATTTGGACCCTTTTTCTCTCAGTGTCACCAGTGTTGTTCCTCCTTCCCCGGCTGCCTTTACGTTTTAGGCTTTATCATTGGTTTTTAGCAGTTTGATTATGATATGCTGAAGTATTTTTTAATTCATTCATTTGTTTGTTGGTTGTACATTTTCTGCTTAGGGTTTGCTGAGTTTGGGGGACTATATGTTTATTTTCACAATATGAAATGTTTTTGCCAATACTTCTTTGAAAATGTATCTCTCACTTTGTCTTTTCCTTCTGGGATATAAAATTAAATTGAATTTTGTCCACAGGACTGAGGATTTTGTTTGTTTAGTTTTTATTTGTGGTTCTAGAGATTGAATACAGGGCCTCATGCATGCTTAACAAATGTTCTCTAGTAAACTATAGCTGCAGCCTTCCCTCCCACCCCCCCACCCTCCACTTCTTTCTTTTCTCTTGAGGCAGGGTCTCTCTCATTAGTCTCAGATTGGCTTCAAACTTGATACTGGAAGGTAACCTCGAACTTCAGATCCTCCTGGCTCCACCTCCTGGGTACTTGAATTTATACAGGTGTGTACCACCAAACTCAGTTAATGAGGTGCTGGGGTTTCAAACTGGGACTTTGTGCATGTTAGGCAAACACTTTACCAACTGAGCCACATTCCCAGCCTACTACCCCCAACTTGAAAAAAATCTGTTCAGAGACAGTGTCTTGCTGTATAGCTCTGAATGGGCTGGACTTGTACTCTTCTGGTTTCCACACTCCAAATGCTGGGGTTGCTGGTGCTTGCCACCACACCTGCATCTTTTAAAAACCATTTCTCTCTTTGTTCTTATCAATTATTTTTTATTTAATGTTTACTAACTTTTCTATTAGCTATGTAATGATAAGCATGGGATTTTAAATTTCAGATAACATACTTTTCAGTTTCAATTTTTTATTAGTCATGGTGGTATATACTGATAATCCCAGTACTCAGAAGGCGGGTAGATCATGAGTTTGAGGTCATCCTGTGCCAAATAAGGAATTTCATATCAGCCTGGGCTGTACATAGCACCTAACCCCCGCAATTTTTTGTCTTTTATAGTTTCTCTGAGATATCCTTACCTGTTCATTTACTGTGGTCCTTTTCTTTAAGTCTTTGTACTTAATAGTTGCTTATTTGCTAGTATATTTATTGTTTGCTAAGTTTGAACTTCCAGTTGTACCAGGTTCAGATTTTAATGATTATCCTTTTTCCTAATTTTTTTTTTTTTTTTGTTTTTTCGAGACAGGGTTTCTCTGTGTAGCTTTGCGCCTCTCCTGGAACTCACGTGGTAGCCCAGGCTGGCCTCGAACTCACAGAGATCCGCCTGGCTCTGCCTCCCGAGTGCTGGGATTAAAGGCGTGCGCCATCACTGCCCGGCTCTTTTTCCTAATTTTAACTCACTTAAAAATGTATTCATTTTATATAAAATATTCTTCTGCCCCTATTATATATCCCCCTATCCTCACACCCCTGCTGCCCCAAATGCTAGGGACAGAAGTCAGTGCCCTGCACACACTGTACAACTAAGCCATATTCCCAGTTTGTAAATTCATTCTTGAGACTGAATTCTGTTACCTTCCTTTGAAAGTGTTGACTTTTACACTTTCTTTTTTTTTTTTTTGGTTTTTCGAGACAGGGTTTCTCTGTGTAGCTTTGCGCCTCTCCTGGGACTCACTTGGTAGCCCAGGCTGGCCTCGAACTCACAGAGATCCGCCTGGCTCTGCCTCCCAAGTGCTGGGATTAAAGGCGTGCGCCACCACCGCCTGGCCGACTTTTACACTTTCAAATTATGTGTCTGTGTGGGTGTCTCTGTGTGGATATGTGCTTGTGAGTGCAGTGCCTGACAACCAATACAGAGGTGTTGGGTCCCCTGGAGCAGGAGGTACACATAACTGTGAGCTGCTCTGTGTGGGTACTGGGATCTGAACTTGGGCCTTCTGCAAGAGCAGCAAACATTCTTAACCGTGGAGCCATCTGTACAGCCTTAAAAGAGCCAGGTGGATCTCTGTGAGTTCGAGGCCGGCCTGGGCTACCAAATGAATTCCAGGAAGGGCGCAAAGCTACACAGAGAAACCCCGTCTCGAAAAACCAAAAAAAAAAAAAAGTGTTGATTTTGATTCAAGCAATGCAAATTTAGTCTCTTCTCTGGTGAAATTTCTTGTTGATTCTTTTACCTTTTCTCTGTTGTTTTCCCATTGCCCCTTGACATTTTCCTTTTATCTTAACCATTTTGGGAATAGCCATAGATTTGGGCACTTGAATTTATACAGTAGATTTAAGTACATTTCGTAATGTGGCTTCCATCTATTTATTTATTCATTCATTCATTCATTCATTTTTTTGTCTGATCTAGCAGTATCAAACTAGGGTGCTGGAAACTTTTTTTCTTAAGATTTATTTTTATTTTCAGTTATGCCCATGCATGTGTGTCTGTGTGGAGGTATGTGCATGTGAGTGCAGGTAACCCAAGGAAGGCAGAAGGAGATGTTAGATCCCCTGGGGCTGGAGTTTGAGGCAGTTGTGAGCCATCCATCATGGATGCTGGGGATTCAAACTTGGGTCCTCTGCAAGAACAGTGCACGCTATTAACCACTGCACTATCTTTCAGCCATATCTTACACCTTTGATTCCTACTCACAAAGTTCTCTTTTTTCAAGAATTCACTTCTATGTTGAGTTTTAGTTTTCATGTTTTCCTTTCTACTCCTTTTTGTCTTTCTCTTTGGTTTGAGATAAGGTCTTGCTATATAGCCCAAACTACCTTTTGACTCAAAATCCTCCACCACATGTGGCTCCTAAGTGTTGACCTGAAGGCCTGTGCTGCCATGCCTGTACTTTTGGTTGTTTTCTAATGTCTTCGTGTGTGTGTGTGTGTGTGTGTGTGTGTGTGTGTGTGTGTGTGTGCGCGCGCTTTTTCTCTAGGGCTTAACAGTGTCTGCAGAAAGGTTAGTCAGACTCGAGCTACTTTACAGTTACAGAAGTTGAATTTTATATTTTGATTTACTCATAGATTTTTGATAACTCTTTGCTCTTATAGGTTCATTTATCTGAACTACTATTGCTTTCCAGCTTCTGTCTTTACTTGAGGCACTCCTGATAACCTACCGTCTTCTGTCTCCATAGATACCAGGCATACATAAGGTGCACATACATACATTGCAATCTAAACATTCGTGCAGATTAGTAAATAAATTTGTTTTGGTTTGGTTTTTTTGAGACATGATTTCTCTGTCTAGCACTGATGGAACTGTGTTTCTCCGTGTAACAGTCCTGGCTGTCCTGGAACTCACTTTGTAAACCAGGCTGGCCTTGAACTTAGAGATCCGCCTGCCTCTGCCTCCCAAATGCTGGGATTAAAGGCGTGCGCTAACACCACCCAGCAATACATAATTTTTTTTGTGTTTTGTTTTTAAAAAAGTTTTAAGTCTATGATTATTTTAAGATATTCTTAGAACTGTTCCTTTTTGCTCTTTTTAAATACATTTTTTGTTGTTGTTGCTGTTTTTTGAGACAGAAGCTGATCTCAAATTTACTACATAGTGATTGATACCACTTCTTTGTGATTAGAATTATTTCAGATATGACTTCAGTGTGATAAGAGCTTAAGAATTTTCTAAAAGCAGTTTTACTTTATTAAAATGTTTTTAGATTTTTAGATTTTTGTTTTATGTTTGTGAATGTTTTGCCTGCATGTATGTATATACACCATGTGTATCTAGTGCCTGTGGAGGTCAGAAGAGGGCGCCAGATCCCCTGGAACTGGAGTTACAGAAGCTGTGAGCTTTCATGTAGTTTTTGGGAACTGAACCTGGGTCCTTGGCAAGAGCAGCAAGTGCTCTGAACTACTAAGCTGTCTCTCCAGATCCCATTTTACTCACAGTAACTTCTAAGTTCATTTGTCAGCTACTGGAAAATTGTGCTTTTTAGGTTTCTTTTAAAATAATAGTTGGTGCCTTTAAAAACATATAATTGGCTGGGCGGTGGTGGCGCACGCCTTTAATCCCAGCACTCGGGAGGCAGAGCCAGGCGGATCTCTGTGAGTTCGAGGCCAGCCTGGGCTACAGAGTGAGTTCCAGGACAGGCGCAAAGCTACACAGAGAAACCCTGTCTCAAAAAACCAAAAAAAAAAAAAAAAAAAAAAAAAAAAAAACAAACCCATATAATTGTATGTGTATATATGTGCACATGTGAGATCAGAGGACAACTTAAAACAGTTGATTGTCTCTCTCTACCATGTTGGAGTTTGGGGCTCAAGCTCAGGTCTTCAGGTATGGTAGCAAGTGCCTTTACCTGTGGATCCGTCTTGCTGGCCCAATTTGATCATTTGTAGAACAAAATGGCTGCAGTGGTGCTCTGGTTTAGTGCTAGAATGTGTGCCTGGTGCTGGGCTGTGGTGCCTTTAAACCTAGCACTGAGGATCTCTGTGAGTGTGAGGACAGCCTGGTCTACAAAGTTCCAGGACCGCCAGGACTATTACACAGAGAAACCCTGTCTTGAAAAACCAAACCAAACCAAACCAACAAACAAAGAATGTGTGCCTGGCATGTGCAGAGTCCTGGGTTCAGTCTATAGTCCTGCACGGAACAAACTTCCCCTGTTGTGTTTCAGAAGCTTAGGTTCCTTCTCTGGTATTTGCCATTGCTGTCATCCTTTGTCCTTTTAAGACAGTGTCTTGCCATATAGCCCAGGTTGGTGTCCATCTCACCATCCTCCTTGTCTACCCTCCTGAGTCCGAGTTTACAGATGTATGCTCCCACGCTGGTCTCATTCAACTTTGTAATCATTTTAATGTTTCCTCTTTCTTAGGTTTCGTTATATTATCCTGAAGCAGAAGTTTCTCGAAGCTTTGTGTGTTAACAATGCAATGTCTGCGGAAGATGAGCCCCAGCATGTAAGGTTTTTATTCCTGAAGGTTTGCGCACTAGTCCTGCTTTCAGATATTTTATTCACTTAATCAGAATACTGTTATCATGAGTTTTCAAAGTTTTGTAAGCTGTGATGAAGCAAGATCTGTAGTTTTGCAATTGTAATACTTTCAGTCTGTAGTCCTTTTAAACTTGCTCTGTGATTTAAATCAAGGTGCTATGTGAATGCTTCAAGAGTATATTCTTCTCCTTTTAGGTAAGTTAGACCAGATTTGCGTATGTATATATGTGAGGTGTACTCACGTATGTACACACGGAGGCCAGAGTGCCCTCATAGGGTGTCCTCAGTTATTCTGTGCCTTGTTCCCCTGAGCAAGGGTTGGGGAAGGGTTATAGACCCATCTCTCTAGTCACTCTCTTTAAAGAAAGGGCCTCTGAGTTTGGTTCCTAACAGCCACGTGATGGCTCATGACTATCTGTAGCTCTAGTTCCAGGGGATTCAACACCTCTCCTGGCCTCCCAGGGTACTGAGCACACATATGGTGGGGTGGTCCACATATGTGGAGATCAGAAGACAATTTGAGTCAGTTCTCTCACTGTGTGGATCTGGGGATTAAACTCAAGATTGTCAGGCTTGGTAGCAATTCCTTTTACCCATTGAGCCATCTTGCTGGTCTGAACTCATGTTCTTATGCTGTGTAGCAAATGCTCTTATCCACTGAGCTATACCTGCAACAAACTATGGGAACACAGATACTCAGATCATAGCTAACCCCAAGGATATTCCAATGGGAATTGTCTCATGGTGGAGCAATTTTTGCCAGATAGTGATGTCCACAAGTAGGAAAAACCTCAGGTTGTTTTGAGTTTGTTACTAACCAGTTGATTAAATCTGTATCCTAATTTCCCCATATGTAAGATAGGCCAGAATAGTTAAATTCTATCAGGAGTGTCCAACCTTTTCACATTGGGACACGATATTGTCATCTACAATGCTATGAAGTGAAAGAAAAAAAACCCACAGTGTTTTAAGTCAGGTTACATTTTATTGTTTTTTTTTTTTTTTTTCCTAGACAGGGTTTCTCTGTAACAGTTCTGGCTGTCCTGGAACTTGCTTTGTAGACTAGGCTGGCTTTGAATTCACAAGAAATCTGCCTGCCTCTGCCTCCCGAGCACTAACATTAAAGGCAAGTTGACATTTTTGAGTTCGGCTGTATTTGTAGCTAACCTGGGACAGGTTGGACATGCCCCCAAGGCGGCTGACAATGCTTAGTGTGCACACGGTTGTCAGTCAGCTCAGCTCAGCTCCTTTTGTTCTGTCTATGGTGTTTGTATAGTAATCGACTGTAAGGGTTCCCTTTTGTCAATTTTGCTTTCTGTTCTCATAGGAATTTATTCTAAGACAAATTGAGACTAAGAAAATGGCTCTTTTGCATTTGGGATAAACCAAATAATCAAGTTTTTCAAAAAACCATTGACATTCTTTGGTTTTCACTTTTAGCTGGGCATGGTGGCTCTCAGTATTCATTATGAATATCCCAGTATTCATAAGACTGAGGAGACAGGAGGAGCTTGAGTTCAAGGCCAGCCTGAGCTATGTAGAGGCCCTGCATCTAACCACATTAACAAAGTGAAAGTAAATAAAGAACAAATAGTTGAAAATTAGAATATTCAGTCTAAATTGATTTATAGTCATCCTTTATATTTTTTAGTTGGAATTTACCATGCAAGAAGCTGTCCAGTGTCTACATGCTCTAGAGGAGTACTGCCCTTCTAAAGATGATTACAGCAAGCTCTGTCTGCTCCTCACTTTGCCTCGTCTGACCAATCATGCTGAATTTAAGGACTGGAATCCCAGTACTGCACGAGTTCACTGCTTTGAAGAGGTCTGTGTCATGGTTGCAGAGTTCATCCCTGCCGACAGGAAGCTAAGTGAGGCTGGTTTTAAAGCAAGTAACAATCGCTTATTCCAGCTCGTAATGAAGGGCTTACTTTATGAGTGCTGTGTAGAGTTTTGTCAGAGTAAAGCAACTGGTGAAGAAATCACAGAAAGTGAAGTACTTCTTGGCATTGACCTCTTATGTGGCAACGGTTGTGATGATTTAGATCTGAGTTTATTGTCTTGGCTTCAGAATCTCCCTTCTTCAGTCTTTTCTTGTGCATTTGAACAGAAAATGCTTAATATTCATGTTGACAAACTCCTGAAACCTACGAAAGCTGCCTATGCTGATCTCTTGACTCCTCTTATAAGCAAACTTTCTCCCTACCCATCATCACCAATGAGAAGACCTCAATCAGCAGATGCCTATATGACTCGCTCCCTGAATCCCGCTTTAGATGGCCTCACATGTGGATTAACCAGTCATGATAAGAGAATCTCAGATCTTGGGAACAAAACTTCTCCAATGTCACACTCCTTTGCTAACTTCCATTATCCAGGAGTACAAAACCTTAGCAGAAGTCTCATGCTGGAGAATACAGAATGTCACAGTATCTATGAAGAATCTCCTGAACGGTAGGCATTTGCTCATAAGAATTAGGAAATTGTCAGTTCTAAGTAGTCTGTAGTGTGTGCATGCAAATGCTCTTGGTGTTCAGCATTTTATAGTTTTAAGAATTTTATTTTTAAAGTTAGCTTATAAAGTAATGAGTTTCATGGTGGCGCACATTCATATCTATATCTGTCTATATCTATATCTATATATGTCATTATTATTTTGTTCTGATTTGTCTCCTCCTTCACTGTGCTCATCCCCTGCCCACTTCTGACTGGTTCCTCTTCTTCCCTCTCTTTTCTCCTCTTCCTTAAGATACCTTCCTCCTGCCGGGCATTGGTGGCGCACGCCTTTAATCCCAGCACTTGGGAGGCAGAGGCAGGCGGATCTCTGTGAGTTCGAGGCCAGCCTGGGCTACCAAGTGAGATCCAGGACAGCCAGGACTGTTACAAAGAGAAACTCTGTCTCAAAAAATAAAAAGATACTTTCCTCCCCTGTCACGATCCCCTTTTCTAGTTTGATGACCTAAACATACACCACACACATAAATATAATTCTAAATATAGGTCCTCAATATGATAGAAAGTATGTATTTGTCTTTCTGGTCTGGTTTATTTCCCTTAATACAATCACTTCCAGGTGTATCCATTTTCCTGCAGATGTCATTATTTCATTTTTCTTTAGAGCTGGTTAATATCTCATTGTGAACTCTGACCTGCCAGGCAAGATGTGCCCTGTGGTACACTAACGGCAAGACTGTCTAGGGGACTGCCAATTGCCTTCCGACTGGATTATAGGCCTAGTATATTGGAGGGAACACATGCTTGGTACTAAGCCTGTGGCTGGGCAGGTTACAGGCCCTAGAGGAGAATATACTACAGGTTTTTTGTTTTTTGTTTTTTTTTTTTTTTTGCTAAATGGACATCTAGTCAAAATGCCCTCTCAATATTTATATTTATACTCATAGAACAGTGCTGCTCTTAGCCTGAGTCAGAAAAGCTTCTTTTAGGGCTGGATGGTTGGCTCAGGGGTTAAGAGCATTGGCTGTTCTTCCAGAGGTCCTGAGTTCAATTCCCAGCAACCACATGGTGGCTCACAACCATCTATAATGAGATCTGGTGCCCTCTTCTGGAGTGCAAGCATACATGCAGGCAGAACACTGTGTACATAATAAATAAATGCATCTTTAAAAAAAAAGAAAAGCTTCTTTTAGCAGAATGTAGAGATTCACAAATGGTTAGTTAATGTAGAGACTCACAAATGGTCAAAGTACTGAGAACAAATGGTTGTTGAGTGCTTAGTCCTAAATGGAACATCTATACCTCCTTCAAGGCCCAGGAGACATCACCAAAGGTGTGTGTGGGGTGGATTGTTAAGTTAAGGATGGAGAGGAGCATCTTGAAACACTGTTTTCTGAAAGTGTTATGGCCATCCCAATCACCGGCTTGTAGCAGTTGTGGCTACCTGCACAAAAATTAAAGAGCCGTCGGAGTAGGAGGGGACTAGTTGAGGAGCAAGTCAGCAAGAGAGGGAAAGGGTAAGAGAGGCAAGTGGAGCTGAAAATGATCCCAGGCGATCTATATGTATAACATTATCAGAAATACAAATCATCAAAAGCATATTACATAATGTAAAGGAATAAATAAAATGGCCATAAAACATCCCACTGTGTGTATGTCGTACACTTTCTTTATCCACTCATTTTTTGGAAATCATCCAGGTTTGTTCCATTTCCTCACTGTTGTGAACTCTGCAGTTGTGAAGAAACATGGCTGTGCAAATACCTCTGACATGTGTTGACTTGGAACCTTTGGGCACATACTCACGAGAGTAGTATGGCTAGTATGGCAGGGTTACCTGGTAGTTCTGTTTTCAGGTTTTTGAGAAATGTCCATCTTGATTCCCACAGCGGCTGCCCAAGTTCACGTTCTCACCAACAATGAATTGTGGGTTCTTTTTCCATATCCATGCCAGCTTTGTCATTATTTGTTTTTTTGATGATAGCCGTTCTAACTGCAAGTGAGGTGGAAACTCAAAGCAGCTTTAATTTTCATTTCCCTGATGACTGAGAACATTGAACACTTTGTATACTACTTGTTATTTGTATTTCTTGTTTTGAGAATTATCTGTTTAGTCATTAGCTCATTTATTGATTTGATGAGGTTTTCTCTTTAGTGTTTAATTTTGCAGCCCCTTCTATATTCTAGATATTATTTCCTTGTTTAATGTATAGTTGGCAGAACTTTTTCCCATCTGTATGCTCTGCAGACACCTTTTAAGTTCTTTTTCCTAATAATCTCCTTTTTCTACTTCTTAGGATTCTTTTCTGTGTGATTAGAGTCCTTTCAGAAAGTCTTTGCTTCTGTGTACATTGTGATGCTTTGCCTATTCGTTTTCCTTGAGAGGTTTCAGATTGTAAGGGCTTTGATCCACTTTGAATTGATCTTTGTGCAGGATGAGATACATGGATTTGGTTTCATTCATCTACATGTGGAAATCCAGTTTCCCCTGTGCCATTTGGTAAAAAGGCCATCTATTCTCCAACATGTATGGGTTTATTTCTGGGTCCTCTGTTATAAATGTTGGTCTGTGTCTGGTTTTGTGCTGATACTGTGCTTTTTGTTGGTTTGTTTGTATTTGTTTTTTTAGCTATAGTTCTCTGTGTGTAGGCACTTGTCATAGTTGTTAGTAATTTATAGAAGTCTGGTAATGAACTCTTTTCCACATGCACACTCGCTTAGGTAGTCAGGACAAGCTCCTAAGTAAAGGTGCCTTTACAACAGTGGCTGTCCAGTGTTGCCTTCCTGATCCTTACAACTGTGTTTTGACATATCCTTATATACTCTGCCTAGAGAGGTCAGTACTGTATAATTCAGTTCTTTAAAGTGAAAGGTCATTTAACCTCCATAGTTGTTTCCATGGTGTTTTCTAGCAATCGGTAAATCTGTGTGTGTGCCTGATATTTTTCTCTCTCTCTCTCTCTCTCTCTCTCTCTCTCTCTCTCTCTCTCTCTCTCTCTCTCTCTCTCTCTCTCTCTCTCCTCTCTCTCCTCTCTCTCTCACTCCCCCCCCCCCCCTTCTTTTTCTTTTTTGAGACAAGGTATGTAGCTTTGGCTGGCCTGGAACTCACTGTGTAGAGCAGGCTGGCTTCAAACTCAAAGAGACCAACCTGCCTCTGCCTCCTAAGTGCTGGGATTAGAGGTGTGCATCACCACACCTGGGTCACTATTAACACTTTTGATATTTATGAAAAGCAGAAATTGTTAGTGTTTTAAAAGAATATTAGGAACAACCTGAAATAAAATCCTCAAATGATGCCATTAAAAAGATCATTTATTAAAAAAGTGGAAAGAAGCCAGGCGGTGGTGGCGCACGCCTTTAATCCCAGCACTTAGGAGGCAGAGGCAGGCGGATCTCTATGAGTTTGAGGCCAGCCTGATCTACGCAGCAAGTTCCAGGACAGCCAGGGCTGTATAGAGAAACCCTGTCTCAAAAAATAAGTAAAAAAAAAAAGAAAGAATCTTAAATAGCCCGGCAGTGGTAGCACTTGCCTTTAATCCCAGCACTCGGATCTCTGTGAGTTTGAGGCCAGACCGATCTACAGAGCTAGTCAGGACAGCTAGGGCTGTTATGCAGAGAAACCCTGTCTTGAAAAACCAAAAAGAAAAAGAAAAAAAGGAAAGAAGAATCAAGTAATTTTTTAAAGTGGAAAGGTCTGTTTTGCTTTTATGTTCAGTGTAAATAAAGAAAATCTCTTAATAAAATCTGAAGTCTTAGCAGGGCGGTGGTAGTGCACACCTTCAATCCCAGCACTCGGGAGGCAGGGCAGATGAATCTCTGTGAGTTCGAGGCCAGCCTGGTCTACAGATCGAGTTCCAGGACAGCTAGGGCTGTTACATAGAGAAACCCTGTCACAGAAAAAAAAAGCAAAAAAAAAAAAAAATCCAAACAAACAAACAAACAAAAACTCTAAAGTCTTAAAACTCTAAAGAAACATGTGAGAAGGAAAAACAGTATTTGAGTAACAAAATCACAATTCATATTTTATGAAGAGAATATAGGTATGAAATCCTCCAGCCTATCTAGTTTGTAGATGAATCTGGGACATGAAGAATGAAAATGAGTTCCTGAAAACACATACTACTGATATTAGGTTAGAGACCCTGCTTCCCATGTAAATGTTTGTTCTGTCTGGGCATGACAGTACACACCTGCAGCTGTGGAATGTGAGAGCTGAGGATCATGACAGTACACACCTGCAGCTGTGGAATGTGAGAGCTGAGGACCATGACAGTACACACCTGCATCTGTGGAATGTGAGAGCTGAGGATCATGACAGTACACACCTGCAGCTGTGGAATGTGAGAGCTGAGGACCATGACAGTACACACCTGCAGCTGTGGTATGTGAGAGCTGAGGACCATGACAGTACACACCTGCAGCTGTGGTATAATGAGAGCTGAGGACCATGACAGTACACACCTGCAGCTGTGGAATGTGAGAGCTGAGGACCATGACAGTACACACCTGCAGCTGTGGAATGTGAGAGCTAAGGACCATGACAGTACACACCTGCAGCTGTGGAATGTGAGAGCTGAGGACCATGACAGTACACACCTGCAGCTGTGGTATAATGAGAGCTGAGGACCATGACAGTACACACCTGCAGCTGTGGTATAATGAGAGCTGAGGACCATGACAGTACACACCTGCAGCTGTGGTATGTGAGAGCTGAGGACTATGACAGTACACACCTGCAGCTGTGGTATGTGAGAGCTGAGGACCATGACAGTACACACCTGCAGCTGTGGTATAATGAGAGCTGAGGACCATGACAGTACACACCTGCAGCTGTGGAATGTGAGAGCTGAGGACCATGACAGTACACACCTGCAGCTGTGGTATAATGAGAGCTGAGGACCATGACAGTACACACCTGCAGCTGTGGTATAATGAGAGCTGAGGACCATGACAGTACACACCTGCAGCTGTGGTATGTGAGAGCTGAGGACCATGACAGTACACACCTGCAGCTGTGGTATGTGAGAGCTGAGAACCATGACAGTACATGCCTGCAGCTGTGGAATGTGAGAGCTGAGGACCATGACAGTACACACCTGCAGCTGTGGTATAATGAGAGCTGAGGACCATGACAGTACACACCTGCAGCTGTGGTATGTGGGAAACTGAGGATCTCTTGAGCTCAGAGGTATGAGACCACTCAGCAAGACCCTGTCTCAAAAACAAACACCTCCTCTCTAAGCATGTTCTACATTTTGAAAACATTTTATGTAGTTAACAAAAGAAAGACACCTATTTTTATATATAAAGATATATAAACACTAAATCCTTAATACTCTTTTTAATGCAAGAAAAGTTCCTCTAAAATGCTTTTTTCACCCCGTCTCTGCTTTTTCTATTCTCTTAAAGAAGTGATACACCGGTTGAGGCCCAGCAGCCTGTCAACAGTGAGCCCATGTGCCAGGGTTCTGGTTTTGAAAAAGAGCCTGCCAACGGAGCACAGAATCCAGTACAGACTAAACAAGAGAAAAACGAGGTAATATTTGCCGAATGTAATGTGTCTTACAGTTACTCAATCTGTAAGAGCTAATAGGATTTCCTCTATAAAATGTAAAAGACTTTTGTATTTGGGAGTAGTACAAAGATTTTAGATATTCTGATTATCGGCTCATTTTCTGGCTTCTCCCCAAAGAATATAGTATGTTTAGTTGTTATGTATTTCATAGGTAGAGGAATTTATTAAAAATCTAAAATGCCACATATTTCATGACTCAAATAATTGAATTTAGATTACATGTGGCTACTTTTCATTTTAAAGGCATATATTCTCTATTTTATTTATTGTATTTAATGAATAAGATTTAAAATGTATAATATAGAGTAATACTTTTATCTAAATCTAAGGTTCCATTTTTATGTGTTTCTGATAGGAAATTGTATTATGACATAGAATATAGATTTATGTACTATTCCACTTAGAAGAGGTATTAAGTGTGGTTTTTCTTTTTCTTTAAAAAATTTTTTTTAATTATTGGTGTGTGTGTGTGTGTGTGTGTGTGTGTGTGTGTGTGTGTGTGTGTGCATGCCTGTGCCACGGTGCATGTGTATAAGTCAGAGGAGAATTTTGTGGGAGTGAGTTCTCTCCAGAACTCAAGTGTCAGGCTTGGGTGGTGGGCATCTTTAACCATTTGCCCATCCCTCCAGCCCCTACCCAATTGTTTAGGAGGGTGAATGGGAAATATTGAGATTGCTGAATTTAAAACCAGTTTTTACTCATGAAAGA
Source organism: Peromyscus californicus insignis (assembly GCF_007827085.1). Taxonomy (NCBI): domain Eukaryota; kingdom Metazoa; phylum Chordata; class Mammalia; order Rodentia; family Cricetidae; genus Peromyscus; species Peromyscus californicus. The sequence goes on from NW_026294617.1 coordinate 86,780,211, forward strand.
ACATTTGGAACCTAATTTTTAGGCAAGTACATGTTTTTGTCTCTAGAAACCTATTGCATGCTTAGTATTAAATATGTTTGATAAGGTTAATAATATTTTTACTAATAGTAATACAATTTTCAGACATTTAATTTAAGTAATACCGAATTTATCATTATCTACATGCATATTCTCTGACTGTGTGCCTATTATAACCATCAGTTTGCGTGTTTACTTTGGGTTGGTCAGGAACACACAGTAATCAGTCATTTCAATCGGTTGTTACAAAGTGAAGGAGCCGATAATCTGTGACTGTTAAGACACAGATGCTGTGTTATTTTTCAAAGAGAAATGTAATTTTTTTTTTTGGAGACAGGGTTTCTCTGTGTAGCTTTGCACCTTTCCTGGAACTCACTCAGTAGCCCAGGCTGGCCTCGAACTCACAGAGATCCACCTGCCTCTGCCTCTGTCTCCTGAGTGCTAGGATTAAAGGTGTGTGCCACCACCATCCGGCCAGCACCATCCGGCCAGAGCAATGTAATTTTTAAATTGTTGTAGTTGTAATTCTTTTTCAGCATTTATAGGTGATACTGTAAAAACATAATTCAGTAACGATCTGTTCATATGTATTGTTTTTCTAATATTTTTAAGCTTCGAGATTCCACTGAACAGTTTCAAGAATATTATAGGCAGAGATTACGCTATCAGCAGCATTTAGAACAGAAGGAGCAACAACGGCAGATATACCAGCAGATGTTACTGGAAGGAGGTGTGAACCAAGAGGACGGTCCTGAGCAGCAGCAGAATCTCACCGAACAATTCCTTAATAGGTCTGTTGATAGGTCTCACTCTAAATAAGAGATTCATTCAGAGCCATTTAAAGCCTACAGGAACTGCTGGGGCTGCAGAGATGGCTCACAATGAAGAGCACATGCTGCTGCTTACAGAAGACCCAGCTTCAGTTCCCAGCACCCACATGGTGACTCAGAAGGCTCCCCACCAACTTTAACTCTCTTCTGGCCTGTGTGGACACCAAATACACACGTGGTGCACATGTGTACATGCAGACAAACCCATAAAATAAGTCTTTAAAAAACATGCAGTAACTGCCACTTTATATGTAGTTTGAAATTTTCAAGATTTTAAAAATGTTTCATGTAATATAGAATTACATAATGTCTTTCAGTTAAATCTAGTTTTGTCTTCCCCAAGTAACTACAGCTGCAGTGTGGTGGTTTAGCCCATGGGCTAGGAGCTTGTAGGCTAGGTGAATCCCATTTTACCCAAGGTAGATGAGGATATAGAAGTTACTTTGTTTCTTTTGTTTTTAAACTGTAAAGTTTTATGTGTACTAGTGTTTTGTCTCTGTGTATGCCTGGTGCTCATAGAGGCCAGAGGAAGTCATCAGATCCCTGGAAATGGAGCTAGAGATAGTTGTGAGCTACCATGTGGGTGCTGGGAATTGAACCCAGACCCTCTGGAAGAGCAGTCAGTGCTCTTAACTGCTGAGCCATCTCTCCATAAACATACTTAGTAGTTTCTGTCTGCTCGTCCACTTTCCCCAGTTGCCCAGAGTGAATGAGTTAATCTGTTTATGTGCTTAGAGCAGTACCTGGCATGCTGTGAGCACTATACTGTGGTTGTAATTGTTAGTTATTAGTTTTAAACCTTCAGATTCAGCCAGGCATTGTGACATGTATTTATAGTTCTAGCTGTTTGAGAGGCCAAGATGGGATACTCATTTGAGTTAAGGTTGGAACAGCCTGGCCAACAAAATGAGACTATCTGAAAAAAAAAAAAAAAAAAAAAAAAGCAATCTGCAGATTCTTTTGGATTCAGTATATAAAAATGATTCCTTCTTAAAATTTCTTCTTAAACTATTAACTATATTGTCTTTAGTGATTGAATATGTATGCATATGTGAGTTTTTAAAAATCAAGAAACCAGCCGGGTGGTGGTGGCGCACGCCTTTAATCCCAGCACTCGGGAGGCAGAGCCAGGCGGATCTCTGTGAGTTGGAGGCCAGCCTGGACTACCAAGTGAGTTCCAGGAAAGGCGCAAAGCTACACAGAGAAACCCTGTCTCGAAAAACCAAAAAAAAAAAAAAAAAAAAAATCAAGAAACCAAAATATTTATATTTAGATGAGCAGAGGTTGTTGGAGGATTGCATGTATATACCTAATACATCTGCATATGTACTTAGACCAGTTCTGGCATGTAGGAAATGTGCTTTAGCTATCATAATTATGGTTAGGCAGCTACAGTGATGACTCTCAGTTCTTCATGTTTATTGGTATTAGAAGTAAGATGTGCTTGACCCTCTGAGTGGTGTATACAGCATTTGACCCTGAAACCGATTCTATCATCAAATCTTCACACAGGAAATGTTTATGATGATGATCTAACAATCTAAGTAGGACTCTGAATATTCACATTGGGGAGTACTTTCTTATTTGTGTGTTTGTTTTTTAAACATTTATTTTTATTTTATTTTATGTGTATGAATGTTTTGCTACATGCACATGTATATGTACTACATGCATGCCTGGTGAACAGGCAGGTCAGAAGAGGGCATAGGATCCCTTAGACCTGGAGTTTAGATAGTTGAGTTGTTATATGGATGCCGGGAATTGAACCTGGGTCCTCTGGAAGAACAGTCAGTTCTCTTAACTACTCAGCCAACTCTCTAGCCCTGGGGGTGTTTTCTTACCATCTTGGATCACACTATTGCTTGTCAGAATTTTCCTAATCTGATGAATTGACACTTGTGGTTTAGGATATCTTCTTCATAGTTGCTATTTGACTTTCCAGAGAAGATACTTTGCAATGAATAAGAAGATAAAGTACCAAAAAGAGTTTGTGATCCTCAATAGTGATTGAGATGTGCTGCTTTAGAAATAGACTATTCGCCAGGCGGTGGTGGCGCACTCCTTTAATCCCAGCACTCGGGAGGCAGAGCCAGGCAGATCTCTGTAAATTTGAGGCCAGCCTGGTCTCCAAAGCGAGTTCCAGGAAAGGCGAAAAGCTACACAGAGAAACCCTGTCTCGGGGGGAAAAAAAAAAAAAAAAAAAAGAGACTATTCAAGAGTGTTCATCCTTCAAACACAATAAAAAAATAGAAATAAAGTAGTGTAGTTTCAGTTTGGAGTAGATTTATGTTTTGTTGTTAGTGTTTGCTTTTTTTGTGGTTTTAGTTTTTTGAGACAGGGTCTAGCCTGTAACCCTGGCTGACCTAGATCTTGCCATGTAGACGAGGCTAGCATTAAATGAACAGCAGTCTGTTGTCTGTCTTCCAACGACTGGAATCTGGGTAGAGTGTATTTGTTGTTCAACAATTGTTTTCAATTTCTTTGGTAATTGGAGCTTAATATTACATTTAAGTCTGAGTATGAGAATTCTATAGGACATAGGACCAGTGAGATGGCCCAGAAGGGCCAAAGTCCCCACTGCCATATCTTCAGTCCCCAAGATCCACATGGTGTGAAGAGAGAACCAGCTCTTACAAGTTGTCCTCTGACCTCTACAAGCAAGCTGTGGCACATGCACTCCCCCACATTAATTGATTAATTTTTAAGTCCATAGGAGAGTCAAGTCTATAATTGTGTGTGCTTACCCTATGTTTTTGCAGATGACTTCTACATCAATTTTTTGTCATTCTCCTAATAGTGCTGCCCCATAATTTTTTACTCTTGATTGTTTGATCAGTATTATAATTGGCATCACTGATTTGACACTTATCATAGGCATATTCTGTCCTGCCTTCATTCTACTCTACTTTAAAGAGACTGGACTATAAAATGAGACCCTGACTCAAAAAGAAAGAAAGAAAGAAAGAAAGCCCCCAAAGTGACAGGCAGACTAATGTAAGCATTTTGAAGTCTCTTTACACTTAATGTCCATATTTACTTAGGTCCTTTTTGAAGGGAGCATATCACAGGATTAATGTTTCACAAAAACATAGTCTGGGAAATTCTGACTAATTAAATTTATACCTAATAAATATTTAATAAATATTGAATTTTTTCTGATTTTTGTTATTATTATATTTTTGTTTTGTTTTTTGAGTTGATGATGTCTCTCTGTGTAATTCAGGTTAGCCTAGTGTTACAAGTATTGGGATGATTATAGACATTTGTATGTATATGCCTGCCTTTAATAGAAGACTCCTTCAAAAACCAAACACACATACATGGTTAGTAAAGGGAAATGAGAAAGCACAGTGAACTACCACACCTATAATCATATAATATGTAATAATATAATATAATCAATAATCATACCTACTGTGCTAGTCTTTTCTCATAGTGACTCTTGGCTGAAAGGGTGATCCTGGGTCAGTTCTAGACCTAAGCTTTTTTGAGGTTGTCACTATGTAGGTCAGGCTGACCTTATCTTCCTACATTAACATCCCTTGTGATGGGATTACACATATATGCCACCAAGGCTTCCTAGATCTGAGAGAGCCTGGTACCTTCCTCTTCGTACCTTTCATAAGCCTGTGCCCCAAAGGAGTCAGGCTATGCAGATGGGAAGATTGTTGGAGAGAGTAGTGCTGAGGCCTCATTGTTTGGCGCCCATTTTATCTCTCCAGTGCCCCGTCAGAGTCTGGCAGATGTTAGTTACAGGATGAGGGAATGAATGCAGATCCGAATGATAGAGGCACCACTAGACATTTGTGATCTGCTCTAATCTTTCATGTCGTTGTTGACAGGATATTACTAGGATAAATGAAATGAAAATAGCTTATTTTGTTAGAGGAAAATTTGGTACTGTAATATTATTATTGAAAATATTTGGAAGAGAAGCTGTTTTCTATTTTTAAATCCAAGGTGTCACATGTGCCGAGCACACATTCCGCCACCAGGCTTGTCTGCTTTACAATGTGATGCTGTGGGAAAATGTGGATCATCTTTTTTTTTTTTTTTTTTTTTTTTGGTTTTTCAAGACCTGTTTTCTCTATGTAACTGGCTGTCCTGAAACTCACTCTGTAGACCAGGCTGGCCTCGAACTCAGAGATCCTCCTGCCTCTGCCTCCTGAGTGCTGGAATTAAAGGCATTGGATTATCTTTTTTAGTATCTTGGTTATGTCTTAAATTGATGGAGATCATATTTAAAATAAAATTTCCCCTAGATTATATATGTGCATGTGTTTGTCTTTTCAAGCTTTTAGCCTTGGATATATTAGGACTATTTTATACTACATTTTTATTTTAAACTATTTGTGTTGTTATTCTTATAGGTCTATTCAGAAGCTTGGTGAACTAAACATTGGAATGGATAGTCTTGGTAATGAGGTGCCAGTGCTCAACCAGCAGTGCACTGGGAGCAAAACCAATGGATCAAGTAGTTCTTCTGTGACTAGTTTTAGTACACCACCCCAAGATGCCAGCCAGAGGTTAATACACGATACTTCAAATATTCACACAAGCACTCCTCGTCATCCGGGATCAACAAATCACATCCCGTTTCTTGAAGAATCACCTTGTGGAAGCCAGAAGTAAGTGCTTGACTGTGAAACCTGAAATATTAACTTCTACTGTAGTGTTAGGAACATAAGCTTGAGCTTCTCTGGAGCTCCTCCACCCCCAAAGCTGAGCGCATCCTAGCTCCTGATTTCTCTCTGATCTGCCTTCTTTGTCTTTGAATCTCTCTATAGTCTCCTTTCTCCTCTGTTCTCCTTTTGCTTCCTCGACAGCACCAAGACGGTTCTGTTTTTTATAAACTATGTTACTGAGAGAGTCTATAGTTTTAGGTTTTATCTTGATTTTTACCCGTTGTCTTTGACATTTTTTAAACAGATAATCTCACAGACTTTTGGGGTACAAGAGGGTGTTTTTACAGCATGTTAGCGTGATTATAGAAAGGCAATTTTGGCAACTGTGAAGAAAATTATAGCAGCTAAAGACTTTGCATATTTATGTTTTCACCAATTAGAGCATTTTTATCTTCCTATCACTAGTAAACAAGTGTTAATTTATGCAATGAGAATAGTCAAGGGGCATTTTCTTGCATTACCATAAAACACTTCTCAGGTAGGTTAATTTAGAAATGTATAACTTCCTTTTGACACTTGAGTACTTGTAGAAATTAGCCTTGTAATTAATGTCATATTCTCCTTTTGTAACTGGGCTATTGGATCCCAGGCTGTCCATGGGTTGAGACAGGAATTAAATCTTTTTTTTTTTTTTTTGGTTTTTCGAGACAGGGTTTCTCTGTGTAGCTTTGCGCCTTTCCTGGAACTCACTTGGTAGTCCAGGCTGGCCTCGAACTCACAGAGATCCGCCTGGCTCTGCCTCCATAAATCTTAAAGTTATGCTTTATTCAGAGGATCTGAGATCTGAGAAGACAGAATGACCTCCACATTCATGAAGCATGCACACACCCATGCATGCACACATGCACAAAGCATTGCACACACTCGTGCACACACCATAAATAAATGTAAGAGACAAAACCCTTTCATTAGGGTAAAAAGCACCCAATAATTTGTTGTCTCTTTTCTCTCTGGGACATAGCTCCAGGATCATTCTTGCTTGTATTTACTGGCTTTAAGTCATTATTTAAAAGAACAGGTCTAGAGAATCCTGGGACTTTCCTCCTTATCTTCCTGTGTTGGATCCCCTGTTTGAAGGATCTCATAGAGTTCTTTGAAAAGGGATATATGTTAGAGGTAAAATTTCTCTGACCGTGCGTATCTGCTCATGTTTACGGTATTTGAAAGTGTTGGTGTAGAATTCGAGATGGTAACCATTTCTGAGCCTGTGACATGACCTTCCAGCTTCAATGCTCCTAGGAAGGAGTCCGATGTCCTTTTCACTCTTGATCCTTTGTGTAAGGCCTGTTGCTTTCTCCACTCTGGATTTTTAGGTCCTTTTCTTCCCAGATGTTCTCTAATTTCATTCTGTTGAATCCCCCTGGGCCTTACTAGGAACTTAAGATTTAGGAAGTTAGGAAAGGTGCTTAGTAATTTCCTCATCTCCATTTTCTATTGATGTTTTTCCCTGCTGTGATGTTTAACCAGAATTCTCATTCTCTAAAAATTTACTTTAAAGAAGTACTGCATTTTTTTTTTTCAGAGATAAAGCCCTCTTGTCTGTAAAGAGTGTAATTATGATTTTAGTCTTGGGGCTTTGTACTTTGAAGCATTTCTCTTTGCTCAGCTGCTTCAGTCTCTTAACTTTCATGAGGAGGACTTCTTTGATGGAAGCCTCTGTCTGTAATTCCTGAGGGTTTCCTTCAGCTTCTTAGAAAAGAACTGCATGATTCATCTGTCTTTGGCCTTACAAAACAAGGATTAATTGGAAATACTGTTCTAGGAAGGGATAACTGTCAGTTTTGGTTATTTTTCATTTTCTTATTTTTTCTCCAAGGCTAGATAGTTTTCCTAAAGAGCAATCTCTAGACTTGTGCTTGGGGTAGAATTAAGCATTGCAGAAGGACTGTGGGGCAAGCAGAGGAGAGGTTCTTGACCCTTCACTTTATGGTGTTTCCAGAATGACATCTCACCTTCTCCCTACAACCTTCCTTGGTATCACCAAACCCAGAGCCCCTGATGTCCCCATATAGTAGCTTTGAATAGTGTCACTGAAGATCATTTGCTTAAAATAAATAAATACATAAATAAAAAATAAAGATTGAAAGGTTAAGTTAACCTAGTTTCTGTGTTGAATTTCAGAGTGAACTTTATTGAACTTCTGTTCCCACAGCTCATCAGAACATTCTGTCAGTAAGCCATCTCTTGGAGATTCTTCAGGGAATCTATCAAGATCAAAAGGGGAAGAGGTAATGTTTGGAGAAGTTTCTTTCTGTGTGTGTACATGTTGCAAAGATTTTTTTTCCCCTGAGACAGGGTTTCTCTGTGTAGCTCTGGCTGACCTGGAAATTGCTATGTAGACCAGGCTGGCCTCAAACCCATAGAAATCCGCCTGCCTCTGCCTCCCAAGTGCTGGGATTAAAGGTGTGTGCCATCATGCCTTGCCAAAAAAGATTCTTAATTCAAAGAAAACTATAAAAATGGTCATTATTTGCCTCAAAGTAGTGGGATAGATCTCACTGAACTACACGGAGAGTTTGCCTTAGAAAACACATTTGGAGCTGGGCAGCGGTGGCAAACGCCTTTAATCCCAGCACTTGGGAGGCAGAGGCAGGTGGATCTCTGTGAGTTTGAAGCCAGCCTGGTCTACAAAACGAGTTCCACGACAGCCAGGGTACACAGAGAAACCCTGTCTCGAAAAGCCAAAAAAGAAGAAGAAGAAGAAGGAGGAGGAGGAGGAGGAGGAGGAGGAGAAGGAGGGGAGGAGGGGGGGAGGAGGAAGAGGAGGGGAGGAGGAGGAGGAGGAGGAGGAGGAGAGGAGGAGGAAGAAGAAGAAGAAGAAGAAGAAGAAGAAGAAGAAGAAGAAGAAGAAGAAGAAGAAGAAGAAGAAGAAGAAGAAACCGCATTTGGAGATCCACAGGGCTGGCTGTCTCAGTGGGACAGTGCTTATCACCAAGCCTGAAAGCTGAGTTCAGTCCCCAGGACCCACATGGTGCAAACAGAACTGACTCCCAGAAGTTGTCTTTGACCTCCATGTGCTTATGTGCACTCCCACACCCATAGTTAATTTAAAAATGAAAACACATTTGTAAGTATTCATATTAATGGCCTAGTGGTGACCTTGAATTTTCTCACTGAGACTGCGCTGCTCTCTGAACTTTATGATGGCTTTGTTCAGATAGTATTGGTATTTCTGCTGGGCCTTTCATCTCAATATGTTTTGTGCTTTAGAATCAGGTATCCTTTTCTTACTATTCTATCTTTTTTTTTCCTAGCTCAGAATTTAACCTCATAAATAAAGATATTTTTTTCAGATGCCTGTAGGGGTCAAACAGGAAACAAATGAATAGTGTCTACCATTTTCATGATAAGTACTCAGAAATATTTGTTCCCTGTACAAAGAAATGCACAATACCAGTGTTTCCAATTTCTTTGATCTCAAGAAAAGCTAGCATCTATATTTTTATATCAAATCTCCTATTATGCATAGTGCTGCATTTTAAAAAAATTTAAAACACATTGTGGCACAAATAAAATCAACTTATGTCCCTTCTGCTATAAAGAAACTCCTAATATTAATGTTTAGAATCGTGTTAGTCAACCATCCCTCTCCTCTTTCTCTTATCTCCTCCATACTACTCATTTACATGTCCATTTCCTGTGCATGGACTAAACTCCATATGAATAACAGAATTCAGTTAGATAAGAAAAATATGTGTGTGTTCGTTTTGCCTTGCTTCCCTAAGGAGGGCGCATTGTTTGAATCCTGAAAGCTTGGGTAGTAAGAGGGAAAGTCCCTTCACTGGTCATTGTGTTCTTGAGTCCACAGGCTATGACCGTAGCTGAAGTGATTTGTGTTTTTGTATACTTGACATTGGTATTTCCCAAAGATAAGATTACGTTAAGGCTGTCAACCATGCCGTCTGGAGATCCCTGTTCCCAGTCTAGTCAGTCCTGCTCAAAGTAGCAGTCCTGTTTCGGAGGTCAAAACAGCAGGAGCTATGGACATCTCTGTATAGAACTGCTTCAACTCGCCTCTCTGGAGAGTGCTGTGCACAGAGACTGACACTTTAAATAACCACTAATTTCATATATTTTGATTAAAATAATTTTCACAGTTTTAAAAGGCCATTCTACAATTTCAGTTTGAAATGCTGAAATATTAATTGCCAGAGGTAATAGTAAGCTTCTGTTGTTACCTGTAAGTGGGTTGAATTAATAATAGCCTTTTATATTTCTTCTTTTCTTCCTGAGAGTAATCTGATTGTGTTGCCAGCTCTGGTCTAGAACTACTTCTGCCTCAGTTTCTCAACTAACAGCTCATGAATTTCCTGTTGACAAACAAATGATGCTCTGTTGTTTTTAACTAGAATCCTATATGTGAGTTTCCCCTTTGACAGTTAAAGAGAGCTTAATATGGGAATATATTTTCTAATGTTATAATTTGTCTTAATTTTAGTGTTTATTTATGTGCATGGGTGGTTTTTTTTTTATGCTGAATGCTGTTTATTGAAGGAGGGAAGAGGTCTTAAATACAGGCTTACAGCACAATGGGAGAACCCTGGAGGGCAGAAGTTCGCTACCGATGTTTTACAATCTTGCATCTAAGCTGTTAACGCCCATTATGCAGGATACAGAGACAAGGAACTTCCCTTAAGCATTCAGGAGGGTGGAACACACAAAGTGCTGCCTTGAAAGAAAGAAAGAATTATATATATTCTCAATCTGTAATGAGTCTTAAGTTTTTGTCTTACATCATTTAACTGGAAAATAAAAATTTTACAGATAAAATATGTCACAGCAATAAGATTGTACTGAATGCAAAACACTCATAAACTAACAAATAAAATCTTTAAAAATAAAAAAAAAGAGCCTAGAGAACTAACTCAGTAGGTAAGAGCACTGGCTGCTCTTACAGAAGACCTGGGTTCAATTCCCATCAACCACATGGTGACTCAGCCATGTATAACTCCAGTTCCAGGGAATTAGCATAGGGAGGATATCAAGGTCAAGGTCAGCAAGCAAGGCAACAGTTACCCAAAACGGAGACCAGGGCCCTACAGGTCCCCCTTTTACTAAAAAATGAGCTTCTGACTTAGGTTGCGTGGGAAGTCAGCAGGTCACCTTACCTGTCATGCGTGGGTGTTTTGCGTGCATGTATATCTGCACTATGTGTATGCCAGGTTCCCTCAGAAGCCAGTAAAGGGTATCAGTTTCCCCGGAACTGGAGTTATACATGGCTGAGTCACCATGTGGTTGATGGGAATTGAACCCAGGTCTTCTGTAAGAGCAGCCAGTGCTCTTACCTACTGAGTTAGTTCTCTAGGCTCTTTTTTTTTTAATTTTTAAAGATTTTATTTGTTAGTTTATGAGTGTTTTGCATTCAGTGCAATCTTATTGCTGTGACATATTTTATCTGTAAAATTTTTATTTTCCAGTTAAATGATGTAAGACAAAAACTTAAGACTCATTACAGATTGAGAATATATATAATTCTTTCTTTCTTTCAAGGCAGCACTTTGTGTATCTGCATGTATGTAAGTACATTACATACATGCCTAGTACCTGAGAGATCAGAAGAGGTCATCAGTTCCCCTTGAACTGGAGTTATGTGTGATGCTGAACTGCTTCCATGTGGGTGCTGGGAACTGAACCTGGGTCCTCTGCAAGAGTAACAAGTGCTCTGAACTGCTGAGCTCTCTCTTCAGACCCTATATTTTGTTTTAGTTTGTCTGACTTTGGTTTAGTAATGGTTAGCAAAAATTAGAAACTTGATTAATTTGGTTTGTCACTTAAAAGGTTCCTGGCACTTACTATAATCAAACCGGAATAATAGGGTTGAAATGAATTTGAAGTGGATGAAGGTGACTCGAGCTTGTTTTTCCACATAATGACTCTCATGTTCATTCTTTCCGTAGGATGATAAGTCCAAAAAGCAGTTCGTTTGTATTAATACTCTAGAAGACACACAAGCTGTTAGAGCAGTGGCTTTTCATCCAAGTGGTGGTTTATATGCTGTTGGTTCGAATTCAAAAACTCTGAGAGTATGTGCCTATCCTGAAAAAATTGATCCAAGGTAAGAATAGCTGCTTTGCATTGTTCTACTTGCCTAAGTTTTCAGTAGCTGTGTTGGTTACCTTTTCATATTTGTTATTAACTAATATTTCAGTTCTTCCAAGAAATACATCCACCATTATTAATTTATTCATTTCTCCATAAAATATTTTTGATTATGCCATTTTGCATCAGTAAGTCTTATTTCCATGACATTTTTTTTATCTGCAGAGTTCTTACATTCCATTTAATGATGCAAAACAAAAACTAGGTTATAGCTCACTGCAGATTGAGAACATAGATACATTTTTTTTCTATTGAGGCAGCATTTCACTTGTAGCCTGGGTTGGCCTTGAGCTCCAGATCCTTCTGCCTCTTTCTCCCTTGCAGGCACCTGCCACCATACCTTTTTCTACAGTTTCAGAGGAGTTTAGATATAGTAATTAAACTATAGTAATTGCTGATATTTGGCCATTTTAAACCTACAAAAATTAAATTTTCATTTGGTTAACCTAACAATGATTTTTACCCTCTTGTTTTAGCAAATTGTAGGATTTGAAAACCAGGTATATATTCTAAAAGATATGTCATGAGAATGCTAATGTACATTATTTATAGCTTTGTGGTGGTATAGAATTTGCCTGTGATGTACAAGGCACTGGACTGGGTTCAGTCCCCAACACTGCGGAAAAATAGTTTTTGTTTTAGATGTAACTTCACAGGAATCTAGATTGGAACTTTTTTTTTTTTTTTTTTTTTTTTTTGGTTTTTCGAGACAGGGTTTCTCTGTGTAGCTTTGCGCCTCTCCTGGAACTCACTTGGTAGCCCAGGCTGGCCTCGAACTCACAGAGATCCGCCTGGCTCTGCCTCCCGAGTGCTGGGATTAAAGGCGTGCGCCACCACCGCCCGGCTAGATTGGAACTTTTTGATAAGGTGTTGTTTTTGTTAAAATGCCTGCTATGACTAAACTAGCATTATAGGGCGAGGAGATGGCTTAACGGTTAAGAGCACTGGCTTCTCTTCCCGAGGACCTGGGTTGAGTACCAGGACCCACATGTTGGCTCACAACCATCTGTAACTCCAGGAGAACCAATATCCTGGGACACCAGACACAGATATAAGGCACACACACACATGCAGTCAAAACATTCATACACATAAAATAAAAAATGAGCTTTATAAAGATTATGAGATGTGTGGCAGATTTTTGTGGTGAGGGAAATAAAACTATATTAATATTCTAGAAGACACATAAGCTTTTAGAACAGTGGCTTTTCATTCAAGTGGTAGTTTATATGCTGTTGACTCAAATGAAAAAACTCTGAGAGTATGTGCCTATCTAGGAAAAATTAGTTTTCATATCAAAAGAAAGATATCCAAGCAAGCTATATAAAGCTTTAAAAGTTGTTTTTTTTAAGATTTATTTATTATGTATACAGTGCTCTGTCTGCATGTGTCCCTGCGGGCCAGAAGAGGGCGCCAGATCTCATTACAGGTGGTTGTGAGCTGCCATTTGGTTGTTGGGAATTGAACTCAGGACCTCTGGAAGAGCAGTCAGTGCTCTTAACCGCTGAGCCATCTCTCCAGCTCTAAAGCTTTAAAAGTTTTAATTATTACAAGTACTATGAGGTATATTGTTTTGGATTTTTTGTTTGTTTGTTTGTTTGTTTTTTGAGATAGATTCTTTGTGTAGCTTTGGTGCCTGTCCTGGATCTCACTCTGTAGACCAGGCTAGCCTCGAACTCACAGAGATCCACCTGGCTCTGCTTCCCAAGTGCTGAGATTAAAGGTGTGAGCCACCACCACCTGGCTTGTTTTGGATTTTTAAAGCAAGTTTTTAATGTAATACTTATTATCTGGGAATTTCATACATGTATATAATGTACTTTGGTCATATCTACTCCTCCCCCTTTAACTCCTGCTAGACCCCCCCACCAAACATACATACATCCCCCCTCTCAACTTCATACACTTTTGTGTTTTGTTTTGTTTTGAAAACAGGGTTTCTTCTGCATAGCGCTGGCTGTCCTGGAACTCACTCTGTGGACCAGGCTGGCCTCGAACTCACAGAGATCCACCTGCCTTTGTCTCCTGAGTGCTGGGATTAAAGGTGTGCACCATCACTGCCCTACTTTTTTTTTTTTTAAGTTAAATACACACTGAATCTAGTTAGTATTTTCCATATACATACAAGTATGGGACCATCCACTGGTGCGTGGGTAACCTACCAGTCAAAGAAAACTGACTCTCTCTGCTAACTGCCGGCAGCTTCTCAACTAACAGTGGGGTTCCATGGTCCCCTCTCTGGTCGCTGCTGGAATTTTGATGGCTTAAGCGTTTGCAGGTCTAGTATAGGCAGCCCCAGCTGCTGTGGGTCCATGAGTGCCATGGCCATGTCATGTACAGAAGGCAGCCTCTCACAGCACACTTTCCTTCCCAGTGCTCTGCTGGTTGACACGGTCGTCTCAGTTAGAGCTGAGCACTGGCAATCTCTGATTCTTAGCACTTTGATTAGTTTTCCATCTCTATCTTAACTATCGTCCACTGCCAAAAGAAGCTTTTGCTTCTTTCGCCAAGGTTGAGAGCAGCACAGATCTATGGGTATAAATATAAATATTTAGAGGACAGTTTGACAGCATGAATATTTAGCAAATCAGCAATAGTAGGTTACCCCCAGGCCAATGATCTCCCCTTATGATAGGTTTTTGAGTAACTTAATTTTTTTTTTTTTCAAATAGAGGTTTCTCTGTGTGGTCCTGGCTGTCCTAGAACTCAGTGTGTAGACCAGGCTGACCCCAAACACAGAGATCTACCTGCCTCTGCCTCCTGAGTGCTGGGATTAAAGGTGTGTGCCACTGCTGCCTGGCAACAGTACCAATTTTTAAAGAACATTTAAAGACTTATTACAACTCTAACAGAATAGGATTGATGGAGTTTTTGTAATATCTTTGTTGTCTCTATATCTGAATAATAATTTTGACTTTTGCCCCGTGAAAGCATTTAAAGACTTAGATAAGAGGTGTAGAGATAGTTCAGTGGTTGAGAGCACTTGATACTCTTTCAGAGGACCAGCATTCAGTTCCTGGTACTCACATCAGGTGACTCACAACCATCTGTTAAGTCCAGTGTCAAGGGGTTCAGTACCTTGTTCTTGCCTCCAAGGGCATTAAAATTTTTTATTCACAGTTGTATGAGTAAATAGAGTGGATACATGCTCTTATATGTCTGTAAGTACAACACATGATGCAGTGCCCACAGAGGTCAAAAGGGCGTCAGATTCTGGAACTGCAGTCACAGATAGTTGTGAGCAGTTACATGGGTGCTGGGAACTGAACCCAGGTCCTCCCCAAGAGCAGCAAATACTCATAACCTTTGAACTATCTCTCCAGCCTTGTATTACTAAATAGAAATATTTGAAAAGGAGAAAGCCAAATTTTAGATCAGGGAGTGGAAAATCGTAGTTATGGTGACACAGCCAAAGACTTGTATGTGTAGAGTGAATGAGATGGTTTGTTTTTGTTTGGAGGCTGGCCTTGAGCTTGAGCTCCATGCCACATCCTGAGCAAGCGTCCATCTATAGCTTCTTTCCCTGCAGCTAGTCTCTGACTTTTACCTTCTTGGAAAAAAAATAATCTTATCTTTTAGGGCTCAAAACTTTATACTTTCCCATAATGGCTTACACGTAGTGGTCATGACATTATCTACTGCAACTAGATTTTTAAAATTCTGGAAAGAGATCTTGTCTTTTTATTTTTATCCATTTTCATTTTTTCTTAAACTCAGAAACATTGTTTATTTGTTAATAAATACTTATTGCACTTTCCTAGTTTGTATTAGCTTTCTTTTGTTTATTTTTTCCTCTGAAAAAAGATAAATGGAGATTTAAAAAACATATCCTATTTATTATGTGATCTGAAATGAGAGATTCATATAATAGTTATAATTTTACTGTTTGGTTTAAAGTATGGTTTATATTATTTTCTTTTATGATCTTAGAAATTTGATAATCTGTCGATTGGATGTGGTGATTTTCACATTTAGCATCAGCATTCTGGAGGCTGAGACAGAAGGATTATTGAGTTCAGAGCTATCTCTGCTTTGTAACTATATCTCAGGAAGCCAGGAAATCCAACCTTGCTGCTGGATATTCTTCTCTTCCTTCCCTTATAATAGAGAATTTCATGTTAACTTCTTTTAAAAATCAAGAAATTGAAATCTCTTTACATACTCTTTCTTTTCAGTGCACATGACGTGCCTAAGCAGCCAGTGGTACGATTTAAAAGAAACAAGCATCATAAAGGATCCATTTATTGTGTGGCGTGGAGTCCTTGTGGACAGTTATTAGCAACCGGATCAAATGACAAATACGTGAAAGTGCTGCCCTTCAATGCAGAGACGTGTAACGCAACAGGTAGGGCCCGAGTATGCAGCAGTCGCCGACAGGCAGTGTCCTGTACGTTTGCCCCGCTGTGTCTTTCTGTTGCCATTAATGACATCTCAGAACATTAGCTTAAGGAATTTATTATTTTTGTTCTGATTATTCCACCCCAGTGAGGTATTATTCTTTTAAATAAGTCTTACACGTAGCCAAATGGTATATGAATTTGAGAAAAACATCAAAGTGAAAATAATTTTTATGGACTAGGGATGTAGCTGAGTGGTAGACTACTTGAAGAGTGTGCATAACTGTGCATATGTGTGTGCATACATACACACACACACACACAGACAAGAGACAGAGACAGAAATAGAGACAGAGAGAACCTTTTAAATAACTATCATAATTGAATTAATGAATATTTTCTAGAGTCTGTCCTTTTTGTTTGAAATAAAGACAGGGAGGTGATGAACTTTCTATAACTGTTTTAAGGACAGTAATAACTCAATCCGTATTTTAATTTTTTTAGTTTTGTATTCAATAAACGAGTTGGTTATGTCAATCCCTAAGTAAAAATAAGTCTTTTTTTTTTTTTTTTTCTTTTTTGAGACAGGGTTTCTCTGTAGCTTTGGAGCCTGTCCTGGACTAGCTCTGTAGCCCAGGCTGGCCTCAAACTCACAGAGATCCGCCTGGCTCTGCCTCCCAAGTGCTGGGATTAAAGGCATGTGCCACCACCGCCCGGCATAAAAATAAGTCCTACTACTGCACTGTTTTTTAGGTTAGCACACAAGACAGTGGGTTTCACTGTGATGTTCTCCCGTGGACGTGTCAGTACGCTTTGCTCTAATGTAACTAGTGCATTCTCCTTGCCGGTGCTCAGGCACCTTAGCATCCTCTTCACACAGGAAGTTGAGCAGCATTTTTTTTTTTTAATTCTTACTGCTGTTTCAGGACCAGATCTGGAATTTAGCATGCATGATGGGACAATCCGAGATTTGGCATTTATGGAAGGCCCGGAAAGTGGTGGAGCTATTTTAATAAGTGCCGGGGCAGGAGATTGTAACATTTACACAACAGACTGTCAAAGAGGACAGGGTCTTCATGCTTTGAGTGGACACACTGGTACGTAGTGATCGCTCTGTGTGCTCTTTCCTGTGCCCAGCCTGGGCTGTGTGCTGTTTTCATTGTGGAATAGATCTCTTCATAATGGATCTCTTTGAGACAGATTTTTATTTCAAAAACTTTCATTGTGAGTTTTGGATATCAGAGAAATAATAATGGCATTATCCATTTATTCATCACAGAGTTCTTTTACTTTAATCTTCACAGACATTATATGATGTAGGAAGTTTTATCCCTCTTTATATATGAAGGCATTGGGGCAGAAAGTGGGAAGCCAGGAAGTGACAGATCTAAGATATGATTCTATATCCATTTCATTCAAAGCTAATAATCTAACTCCACTGAATAACTGCCTATATTGTCTTCATGAAAAAAGTCACCATTATTTCAAGTGACAAGTTTTTGTGTGTACTAATTATTATATCTTGAAATACAGAAATGACTTATTCTACTAATGGAGTCAAGAAAGTTTGAATTTGTTCAGAGTGGTTTTGATATGTTTTAATGAATTAAAAAATTAATCTATTTGATAGTATGTAAAATCTCTATGATAGGACATATTTGGTTAACCAGTCAGGAGAAGAACTTACTTTTGGACGTGTTGTGGAAAGGCCCTTTCCCACAGCAGTAACTGTGTATGGTCTTTTATAGGGCATATCTTAGCACTTTATACCTGGAGCGGCTGGATGATTGCATCTGGTTCCCAGGATAAGACTGTTAGATTCTGGGATCTTCGAGTACCAAGCTGTGTTCGTGTGGTTGGCACAACATTCCATGGAACTGGTAGGTTTTCCATAGATGTGAATGAAGTTCTGTGAGAAAGGAACTTTATAAATTACACTAGTGTCTGCTTCCCTACCCCCATCTTTAGGTGAAAAAGAGTACCAGGGATGGGAATGTAGCTTAGCTGATAGAGTGCTGGGCTAGTCCGTGTGAAGCTCTGAGTTTAGTTCTTAGTACTGAACAAACCAGGTCAGCCTGGGCTACAAGAGACTCAAAAAAAGGGAAAAAGAAAGGACATCAGGGTAGGGTGAGGGGGTGAGGGGTGAGGGGGAGACTGACTTTGTATTTTATCAATTAGTTTCAATTCTTTTAGAATTTGTTCATATGTTACCATATTTGCAAACCAATATTAGATCAAATATTGTGTTCCAAATTGACCTCTTAGGGCAATTTTAGAATATATTGATTTGTTTATTTATTACATATGTTCTATATGTGAGTGTATACACCCAACAGTGTGCATTGTGATTGTGGAGGCAGAAGACAACTGTGGAAGACCATTCTTTCCTTCCTCCATGGGCTCTGGAGTCTGGCCTGAGTTCCAGACTTGGCTGCAGTGACTTTGTCTGCTGAGGCATGCCCTCTGCCCAGATCTCAGCTACTTAACACCTTTTAATTCATTAACTTACTTATGTGAGGGCACCTGTTAACATAGAGGTCAATGGATAGCTTGTGGGAGTCATTCTGTCCTTTTACCATCTGGACATGAAGATTGACCCCAGGTCATCAGGCTTGGCAGCAAGTACCATTACCTATTTGGACCATCCCACAGGCTCTAAAGAACTCCAGATCTTATACAGTTATTTTTTAAAGATTTATTTTTATTTTATGTGCATGAGTGTTTGGCCTGCCTGTATTTCTGTGCACCATGTGCATACATTGTTTGTGGAGGCCAGGAGAGGATGTTGGATCCCCTGAAACTGAAGTTACCACGTGGGAGCTGGGAATCAAACCCTCCTTTTCTGTAGGAGCATCGAGTGCTTTTAACCATCTCTCCAGCCCCTCTCCCGTCTCTCTTATTTTCTCTCTTACTGAACCTCCCAGCTCCAGGTTTTAAAGGAAAGCCTCGTCTTTCCTCTAAGGCTCTGCTGTGCTGTTTTAATACACTGTACCTCTTCTTTCTAATGCTTTCTGACCTTAAGGCCAGGTTCTGGCCTGAGGCCCTGTCTTGTAATAAACCTCATTTCCTGAAGAATGTTTACGTGCCAGCTCCTTTTTATGAACCAATGTGTCCCTTACTTAACAGTGTTCTTGTCTCCCGTGGGTTTGAGGGGCTGTTTTGGTTAAATGGAGTATTCTGAGATATCTGTTAAGTCCATTTACTCTTTGGCAGCAGTTCTCAGCCTTCCTAATGCTGTGGCCCTTTAATACAGTTAGTTCCTCAAGTTGTGGTGATCTCCAACCATAAAATTATTCCGTTGCTATTTCATACTGTAATTTTGCTGCTGTTATGAATCATAATATAAATATCTTATATGCAAGATATCTGATATGTGGTCCCGTGGAGAACGTAACCTACAAGTTGATAACCACTGCTCTATGGGGTAGTTCCAACTCTAAAGTTCTTGGTTGACTTCTTATTTGATGTTCTGTCTGGAGATGAGTATGGTATTGAAATCACCCACTATTATTCTGTCAAGACATCCAAACTTTAAGAAGCCATTGGTATTTGTCTTATGAAAAATTGCTGTATATCTTCTTGGTGATTTGTTACCTTTTAGTGGCCTTCTTTATTTCTCTTGACCTTCAAAGGCCTGATGCTAGTGATCTACTTCTGCCTGTCAGGACCCACCTCCTAAATATTTCATAGCCTCCCCAAATCACTTCCTGCATTGGGGGAAAATATTCAAACATGAAGCCTACGTAGGGGGTAATTTCAGATTCAAACCTGATCTGACATTATGCATCCTTATAGTCTCAGCTCAAAACATTTCTGTTCCTTTGATGTAACATCCCAAGATTTTCTGTGAATTCATGTTGTTTCTGCAGCCTGAGGTGTTCTTCCTCTTGTCTTCTCTTTATCAGGCTTTAAAAAAGGATTTATTATGTACACAGTGCTGTAGATGTATCCAACCTTCTTATTAAATAAGAAACACAGAACCAATGCAAAGAAGAAAGCCAAGAGGTCAGAGCTAAGAGCTAAAACCTTACCCTTCCTCCTGCGGTGGTCCTACCTCTCCGAACCAGAGCTACCCCTGTGTTAAAGTCTTTATATAGAGTTCCTGTCCTGCCTTCTCATTGGTTGTAAACCCAACCACATGACCGCCTCCTCACAGCCTGTCTGTATAGGCCTCCAGGTTTTCCATGATTGGTATTAAGATTAAAGGCATGTGTATCCAATAATGGCTGTATCCCTGAACACACAGAGACTTACCCAGCTCTGCCTACCAAGTGCTGGGATTACAAGCATACGCTACCACTGCCTTGCTTTCCTATGGCTTGCTAAGAGCTCTGACCCCTGGGCAACTTTATTTATTAACATACAAATAATATTTTAATACAAATAAAATATCACCATATTTCCCCTTTTCTATTTTTTTTTTTTTTTTTTTTTGGTTTTTCGAGACAGAGTTTCTCTGTGTAGCTTTGCGCCTCTCCTGGAACTCACTTGGTAGCCCAGGCTGGCCTCGAACTCACAGAGATCCGCCTGCCTCTGCCTCCCGAGTGCTGGGATTAAAGGCGTGCGCCACCACTGCCCAGCTTACCCTTTTCTATTTTAATAAAAAGGAAAAAAAAAAAGAAAAAGCTTATAACTAATATAAGAAAAACTATATACAAAAGGACAATAACTATATACAATATATACAAGTAATAAATACCTAAACAATGTCTAGTCCATTTGTATTTGACAAATTCAGAGAAAATAATTTCATTATCTATCCTATTTTGGTAAGTCCAAAATGTATCCTAATTAATCTTCAACTATAACTAACTAACCTTCAACTATAACTAACTAACCTTCAACTATAACTAACTAATCTTCAACTCCCTCAGAGACCCAAGAAGGAAATAATATTAGCTAACAAAAATAAAAACAGGAAGTGCACATAAGCAACTTCCAAAAAATTTGTGAGTTGACAGAAACAGACAGCTGTCTGGACAGTCACCTGAGGTTTCTCCGAAGTGCTGGGGCATCATCTTCAGCCTATAGGCTTAGCATATCTGACAGACTCATTTGTGAAGTAGGATATACACAAGGTCAACAGTTCAACCTCACATTGAGTGAGAGTAGTCCATGTACCAGAAACACCTGAATTCCACTAGTGTCATGTCATGATTCAGGATTTTAAATTCTGGAAATTGTTGATGGTTTTTTAATTCAGCTGTCCATTCTTCTTGGCTGTGTATATATGGCTTCATCTCAGCATCCCATTCTTCTCCATATCCCTCCATCAAATGCCAGTCTACTATTGAGAGGCGTGAGCTTAGTTACTCTTCAAGAATAACTGTTTCAGCTGCTGTTCCATTGCACATCAGAGGCCATCGGCCCACTGCCTGTTCAGCTGCCTTCGAAGAAAAGGGCACTGTACCTTTTTCGAATTGCGAAGGCCACTTCAGGGATGGTGCCATATTGTCCTGGCCTCTGAAGATGCCTTTTGATAAAGCCCTAAACACACTTGTTTTGGCAAGAATCAGTAATCCTTTGTTTTATGTCCTGTCTGTCCATTTTGTCCTGTTGATTCAAGGATACTTTGTTGTCCAGTGGCTAACTTTTGCCACAATGAAAGTTAACTCCATATGCAGTTTCTTCAATGCCCATATTTTCTCTGAAGTAGATTGGTACTGCCAGGAGCCGACATGTCTCATAGTCATAACAAAAAAGAAAAATTTTCTAAGTTATTAAAACATTTTAAATGCCATATTCTGTAGATCTCTGAAGGGTTTGAAGATAACCTGTCTATCTAAAATATATCTACTCAATCTTGAAAACATACCTAATATAACTACAAGTTCTATTATAATATCTAACTACTAACTTTCATTTCTTTATATCCTAATAGTTGGTAATAACATTCAAGGATCAGAAAATTGCATTACATTGTTAGATGAATGGTACAATTAGAAAAATATATATAACATTTTCTAACAATATCAATTTCAATATATATAATTTGTATACAATATAAAACAATCCAATCCAATGTAAAGTATTTACATTTTTCTTTTCTTTCTTTCTTTTTTTTTTTTTTTTAATAAGAACCTTAAATCTAATCTCCTTTGCTTAGCCTTTTTCCTAACCCTTGACAACAACTTGTAACCAACCCCCCTAATCAATGAAAATTATCCCAGACCCAAAACCCATTAAAAGACCAAAAAACCCAACCACCCCACACCACCTCTTTGGGAATGTGGGCGTCGTATTCTTGAAATTGCTTCCTGCTGGGTATGGGCGAAGGTATCTTTATCCTGAAAGAAAAATTTTAGGTTAATTGTCAAATTCTAGGAAAAGTAAATATATCCTTCGTTATCCAGTCTGTGTATAATGCCAAAATTCAGGGTTTATCTCAAATCCTTATTCAAGTAGTCTTTGAGACTGGATCATCTCAGCTAGCTCTTCTCAAAATTGCTCTGAGCACTTTGTAGTTCAAAGCTGATCTGTAGATGATGTTTGTCAGCTTAGTGATGTTATTATTGTCCACGTGGAATTGTTGTTGTTGTGGGGACCCATCTTCTTCCTGGAGACTTCAGTTGATGTTAGGCCTAACCGTGATTTCCTGCAAAAAACTGATAAGAGACTCGAACACAAAGACTATATATGCGACTTTTTAGAATTAGTTAGTACTCTATATGACCATTTATATCTTAACAAAGTTTAAAATGTATATATATCTATACATATTGATCTTGTACATTTTGATATAAAATTCATACTTTAAGAAAAGTTTAAAGAATCAGAATAGAATCAAAGAGTTGAGATTCGTAATAGAATAGTCCCTTAATTAATTTGGCTTTTCTCCTGTCCCATGGCAGAAGATGGCTCTTTTCCTCTGGCATGATACAGGGAGTTTGCATTTTCCTTTTAACAACATGCTTGAGTTTAAAGAAGGAGAGAGCCATTCTCCAACTCCAAAGTCAGCTTTAAATTTTAATTGAACTGGGACTATTAGAAGTTAAATAGTGTTAAATCTTTAAAGAAAAGCAGAAACAAACATTTAGGAAGACATAAAATTTTTTTAGATAACATACCCATACGCCATTTCACTCTGTTTCTTAGGATAGATGATTTGTTCCTTTTCTTCAGTTGTCTCATTTGTCCAGTGTTCTTCAAATTCGTTAACCTTCATTCTCCTAAAAGACAAAAACAAGATACATTAACTGTATCTCTAATCCAATCTTCCAAAGGTGCAGATCTTGCCTTTAACGGCCTAATTATTCTTTTGCACGCTGCATTTGCATTCTCAAAGGCTAAAGATTCAATTATTATCTGACTAGCCTCTGAATTTGGGACCATTTTTTGTACTGCTGAAGTCAATCTTTGTAAGAAATCTGTGAAAGATTCTTTGGGGCCCTGTATAACCTTTGTAAATGACTCAGTTTTTTTCCCTGGTTCTTCAACTCTGTCCCATGCATTCAAAGCTGCCGTTTTACATAGAACTAGGGTTTGGACATCATATGAACATTGTGTTTGTACTGAAGCATATTGGCCTTCGCCAATAAGCTGATCCTGGCAGACTTGTATTCCGCTATCCCTCCATTGTCTTTTTATATTTTTAGCCTCATTACTGAACCACATTTTCCACTGGAGATTTTGTCCGGGTTCAAGAACAGCCTGTGCCAATTCCCGCCAGTCCTTTGGTATAATCCTATTACAAGTTGACCAGGTGTTTAACATTTGCTTTACATATGGGGAGTGCATGCCATAAGATGCTATTGCCTCCTTAAATCTTCGTAAGTCTAACATTTCAACTGGAACCCAAGTATTTTGTTCATTCTCTTCATCAGGTAGCTGCTGTACGGCTACTGGATAAATTAAGGGTGATTGTATGAAAACTGGCTTTCTTTCTGTAATCTTACGATCCAATTTTGAAACAACTTCACTATTTCTTCTGTCTGAATTTGAATTTCTCTATAATTCATTTTTACCGGTTTAACAAGTTTTTCTAAGACTGTTATCCTGGCACTTAAGTTGACGATCTTTTTAAATAGTAAAATGAGGATAAGAAAAGTAATAAACTGAATAATTCGATCAATATTAATCTTTTCATATAGTTGTTCCATTGTCAGAGTGCCTAAAATTTCAAACAAAGCCCAATTTTCTTCCAATGTACACATAAAGCCCATTTTTTTTTAATGTAGAAAAAAATTCTCTTTTAAATAGATATGTTAATTGACTTACCAAGTCTGGGTAGAACAGTAGAATCCCAGGGAATTTCACAGCCACCTGGTGTTCGAGGTGTGAATCCAGCGAGAGAGAGAGAGAGAGAGAGAGAGAGAGAGAGAGAGAGAGAGAGAGAGAGAGAGAGAGAGAGAGAGAGAGAGACAGAGTAGCCACTTGAGCCGAGTCAAGCCTTGGCTTTACAGGCAGGGGCCCTGTTCAGCAGGGCAGGTCTGAGTTGCTTGTAGCAGTTGCAAGTAGTTCCAGCTGTGGGTCAGTCAGGCCTGGGACCAAGCTAGGCAGCCGGGCTGCCCAGGCAGGAAACCGGACCTGCCGCCAAGCCAAGCCAAGCGGTTTTTAATGAATTCTTGTCACATTGGGCGCCAAATGTAGATGTATCCAACCTTCTTATTAAATAAGAAACACAGAACCAATGCAAAGAAGAAAGCCAAGAGGTCAGAGCTAAGAGCTAAAACCTTACCCTTCCTCCTGCGGTGGTCCTACCTCTCCGAACCAGAGCTACCCCTGTGTTAAAGTCTTTATATAGAGTTCCTGTCCTGCCTTCTCATTGGTTGTAAACCCAACCACATGACCGCCTCCTCACAGCCTGTCTGTATAGGCCTCCAGGTTTTCCATGATTGGTATTAAGATTAAAAGCATGTGTATCCAATAATGGCTGTATCCCTGAACACACAGAGACTTACCCAGCTCTGCCTACCAAGTGCTGGAATTACAAGTATACGCTACCACTGCCCTGCTTTCCTATGGCTTGCTAATAGCTCTGACCCCTGGGCAACTTTATTTATTAACATACAAATAATATTTTAATACAAATAAAATATTACCATACAGTGCTCTGCCTGCATGTATGCCTGAATGCCAGAAGAGGGCACTGGATCTCATTATAGATGGTTATGAGCCACCATTTGGTTGCTGGGAATTGAACTCAGGACCTCTCTGGAAGAGCAGCCAGTGCTCTTAACCTCTGAGCCATCTCTCCAGCCCAGGCTTTTCTTATGTTTAGGTTTCATTCAGCATTACCTTACCATCATGAGAAGCCTTCTTTGACTGCCCTAACTCCAAACTTATCACTTTTCTATCACTGAACTCTTAATATCTGTTTAAAATAATGTTTTTGCTTATTTATTGCTTATCTCCTCTAATAGAGATGAAGTGTTTCATGTTCCAGAGTTAATGAACTACCTACTGTAAAGTGACTAGCCCAAGAGACAACTGAATTAATAACCAGCTTTTTAAAGAAATGAACTGGGATTTCTCTTGGCACAATAATCTTCATCTCTCTAAACTCAACTCTGTATAGTTCTCCTGTTGTTGGTTGTTTTTACTCTTTACTCTTTGGGGGACCCACCACCCTGCTCCCAAATAAAATGCATGAAGGCTTATATTTCTTATGAATGCCCGGCCTTAGCCTGGCTTGTTTCTAGCCAGTTTTTCTTATTCTTAAATTATCCCATCTATCTTTTGCCTCTGGGCTTTTCCCTTTTCTTACTTCTGTGTATCTTACTTTTACTCTTACTCCGTGGCTGGCTGTGTGGCTGGGTTGCTGGGTAGCTGACCTCTGAAGTCCTCTCCTCCTTTTCTTGCTCCTTGATCGTTTCTTCCAAGATTTCTCTTATTTATTCTCTCTGCCTTCCAGCCCTGCCTATCTTTCCTCCTGCCTCGCTATTGGCCATTCAGCTCTTTATTAGACCAGTCAGGTGTTTTAGACAGACACAGTAACACAGCTTCACAGAGTTAAACAAATGCAACATAAAAGAATGCAACACATCTTTGTATCATTAAAACAAATGTTCCACAGCATAAACAAATGTAACACATCTTAAATCAATATTCCATAACATTCTCCTGTGTGCCAGCTGTTCTCATTTTTCCTAATTTTTGTGTGTATTTTTATATAATGTAGTATATGTGTGTGTCCACATGTGTGTGCAGATGCACTCACTCTATGTGCATGTGGAGACCAAAGGTCAGCTGGCACCAGGTGTCTTCATCTGTTTCTCTCTACCTTATTATTAATTGTTTTTTTGAGGGTCTCTCATTGATTCTAGAGCTTGTCGCATCTGCCCGCCTGGCTGGCCAGTGAGCCTGCCTTCACCATCAGCACTGGGATCATAGACGTGCATGCCTGGCCTACCATTTCCATGGGTGTCCGAGAGCCGAACTCGGGTTTTTCACTCTTCCCATTGAGTCATATCCTCAGTCCTCAGCTTCTCTAATGAAAAAATAATAATAAATTACATTTACTTGGTGTGTGTATGTATATGCATGTGTATGTGTTTATGTGTGCGTGTATGCATGTGTGTATGTATGTATGTATGTATGTGTGTGTTTGTGTATATGTATGTGTGTATGCATGTGTGTATGTATGTATGTGTATGTGTGTGTATGTATGTGTGTATGTGTGTGTATATGTATGTATGTGTGTGCATGTGTATGTGTGTGTATATGTATGTGTGTGTATGCGTGTGTGTTTGTGTGTGTATGTGTCGGGGGTACCCATGTGTTATAGTGCTCTCCTGGAGGTCTTAGGACAACTTTTAGAGAGGGTTAGTTCTCTCCTTTTACTATGTGAGTTCCAGGAATTAAACTTGGATCACCAGTAACAAGTACTTTTACCTGCTGTGCTGTGCTGGTTCCATCTTTTCTGATTTTGATAATTTATTTACTACAATGACTCATTCTGATAACTTTTTTTCTTCATGCAACTGAGATGACCACCAGGCATTCAAGTGAGACGTTAAATGACTGGACACTAGTCTGGGGAAGGCTGTTTCAATGGACCTCCGGGACTCATTTGTACTTTTTTAGACCCGCTCAAACAGTTATCTGCTGATATTGTTTGTTCATTTTTTTTTAATTCAGCCCTGAGCCCCTCATTATTTGATTATCCTGCCTTGTCTTTTATAATCTGTTTTGCTCGTTTACACATTTTCACTTAGATTAATCTTGTATCACGTAGTCCTCTTGCTTCAAAACTTACAGAGATGCTCTGACTTCAACCCTGTAGTTAGAATTCAAGGTGCTCAGCAGTATGGACGGCCCCAACTACCTTTCATGTCTGCCCTTACTGCTTGAACCTCTCAGCTGTTACATCATTTTATTTAATGTTTGCTTATGTAATTTTTCCAGGCCCTAACGTTTCTTTTTTCTTGTCAAAGTTTCAAGGAAAGATTATCTTAGTTTACATTTGTGTATACATAGGTACCATTATTTAGACTGTTTACTGTTTTTCAAGAAATACTTTAATATCATTTTTTCCTGTGATGTTTCCACAGACTGCTTGAACTACTTGGGTATTGAGCACAACTCTTCAATCTTATTTTCATGATTGATCTCCTTTTAGGAGAAAAATCAAATCATTTACCTACCAAGAAAAACTTAAATTCTAAGTAATGAAATTTTCTTAGATATAGTTGAGTTTTGGCAGGTCCACAAACGATCATTAGCATTTAATTTTTTTAGCCATCTTTCTGTGTTTGCTTGGAGTTATGAATAACTCCATTGAAAATACATGGTAAAGTTAGGGCTATGTCCTTCAGACTCAGAACTTAATTTCTGTTGTTAATAAATCATGGGTTGCCTTGGGATATTTCCTACACTGTTGCTTTACAGTTAAATTTGTTAGTGAGTTTCTTGTTCCCACAGCTAGATACTCTAAGCTGAGTAGAGAGGTATATTTTAGGACTTGTCTAGTACTGAACTCACTGGGGTAGAAGTGTTTTTCTAGCACTGTTTCACAGTGTTATGCTGGAGGTTTTTCAACTCACAAAAAATAGGTTCTCATTTCTTACAGATGTAGTTTTATCCTTGCTTCTAAAAAAGATACAGTGGTTATTAGTTAATTTAGATTTTTCCTTATACAATACATTCCTTATCAAATGAATATAACAGTATTGATAAGCTACATTAGATCATTAGTGTGTGGTTCAGTGAACATAAATAGCTACATTGTGTCATAAGTGTATTAATTTTCTCTGTTGCAATTTTCATTTCTCCACTCTAGGCAGTGCCGTGGCCTCTGTGGCTGTGGATCCCAGTGGCCGTCTCTTAGCCACGGGTCAAGAAGACTCCAGCTGCATGCTGTATGACATAAGAGGAGGCAGAATGGTCCAGAGTTACCACCCTCATTCCAGTGATGTGCGCTCTGTTCGCTTCTCTCCTGGAGCCCACTACTTACTAACGGGCTCTTACGATATGAAAATCAAGGTGACAGACCTGCAAGGTGATGAGATGGCTTCCCTTTGTTTTTAGTCTCCTATGCTATTTGGGCCTTTTTTCTAGTCTGATATGAGTGACTAACATTTTTTAAGCTTTAATTTTAAAGTTATTGAGAAGACTGAATTAAAATTTCTTGTAGTAAATTATTAAGTAAATGGAGTGAAATTTTATTTAATAAAACACATTTTATTCAATTTATTTTTACTACAGTGACTTATTCTGTGGTATAAGTGATGGATTTATATACCCTTTAGCATCCTTAAAAATAATATTGTACAATTTATATAATTAGTCCTTCAGTGTTGTTTTATCTTTAAACATTCATTAACTAAATGTTTGCTCTATACCAACTAAGAGCAGATGAATTAAATAATTCCCATCTTAATGGAGCTTGTATTTTAGAGGCCAGTGAAAAATAAACTAACAAATGATGTAATTTTTTAGGTCCTGGCCAGTGAGATTAAGAAATTAGCTGGTAGGAGATAGTGACTGTGGTTAGGGGATGGCTGTTGTAGACAGGTGCCATTTGCATGGAGGCCTGAATCATGAGGAGGAACAAGCTATACAAAGATCCTCGTGAAGAGCACAGCACAGACAGGGGTGCTGAGGCAGGGGCAGACTTGGAGTGGTCGTGACACTGCAGGAGGCGGAGGTGGCTGGAACTGAGTGAACCCAAGGAAAGAGATACAGAAGTCTAATTCTGAGGCCAGGGTTATTGGCATAACAGGTCTGTTTTTAAAAGCAGTTTTAGGTTAATAGAAAAATCAAGAGAAAGATTAATTTCCCATGTGCTATCTGCCCTTCACATGTGTTCTCCCCAGTGTCAGTTCCCACCAGAACAACACATTTGTTGTTGATGAACTGCCAGCATTTAAAACGTGACAACATGAATCCTTTGGAAGATCACTAATCAAGGAGCAATAGGATCTAATTAGATTCTTAAAGTAATCTGAGTTCTTACCTGTGTGTGCTGTTAGCAGGGCAGGAATAGAATGCAGAATCAGAGAAGGTGCTGCTGGCATGGCCTGAGGAGGGTGGTGTCTGGGAATGAGGTATGAAGTGGAGGTGGAAGAAGTAACCGAATTCAAGGATATTTTAATTCAGATGTTTAAAGGCTGGATGTGGTGATGCACACCTTTAATCCCAGCACTTGGGAGGCAGAGGCAGGTGGATCTCTGAGTCTGAGGCCAGCCTGGTCTACAGAGTGAGATCCAGGACATCCAGGGCGCATAGTGAGACCCTACCTATCTCAAAAAAAAATTATTTGGTCATTAATCTGCAGTTTAGGTTTGGGTATAAAGTGAGTGTGAATCATAGGCACATAAACACCCAAGATAGATGGAATTTCAGAGGAAGTAAGATACAGAGGGGACAGAAGAGGTCTGCCAGCAGACTCCAGGAACCTATCAACCTTTAAATTGGGAAAGGAAGGAAAATCAGTGAAGGCCTTGAGTGAGCTGGAGCAGCACTGCAGGAGAGAGCGGCAGCTGTGACAAACGTAGCCATGCGTATGCTACCAGATCCTGACATTTATCTCTGCCTAGACCTTTCTACTGCAGCACCCCCAAAGTAGCAGGAGGTGTGTACAATCCGTGTACCTACTTACGTTTTCCCTGATCAGCCAATGTCTCTTCTTTCTCAATCTAGGGGACCTCACCAAGCAGCTTCCTCTTATGGTGGTGGGGGAGCACAAAGACAAAGTGATCCAGTGCAGATGGCACACCCAGGACCTTTCCTTCCTGTCGTCTTCTGCAGACAGAACTGTCACCCTCTGGACTTACAGTGGCTAGAGGCCACCCGTGTAGGTCCATGCAGTCAGAGCACAGACTCAAAACTACTGACTTGTGAGAACTACAGGCTGGAGAACAGACTTGTCCAGAAAGACTGTAGCACAAGGAAGCCCCTTGCTACTGTGTCCTGGCCACAGAGGGTGTCGGGTGGTGGTTTTCAGTCTTCCATGTGTGTTCAGGCTGCTGGGGAGTCTTCTTGCCAAATCTGCAGAGCTCTTAGGTTGGTGTGCACGCCAAGTCAAGGTACAGGATGTGTTTATGGTTTATTATTAAATGCACTCCTCGGGTTTTGCCCCAGATAACAGTTTTATACACACACTGATATGGAATTAATATTTAAATAATTGTTACATAAATAACAGCCACGTTCTCCCCAGATGAAACATAGGTGTTCAGAAAGTACTTTGCTCTTGTCACAATCCCATATTGTATCACGTGTCTTCTAGAGGTCAGAATTTGGGAGGTCTCAAACTTCACACGATTGTCTTTACATAGGGTCATTATTGGAGTTCACAGATGAAAGGAAAACTGCTTCTCCGCTCCTTCTGCAGCAGCCACTTCTCTTCCTCAGTCCAGGGCGTGGTTGCTCATTCGCCACATTGTTTTGTTTCAGGCTAAAAGGTAACTATTTTGCTTTGGAAACTTGTTGACTTCAATTTTTTGAATGCACACAATACCTCCCTTCCAAACGATACTGTAGAAGCAGAGCAGCTGCAGTTATGTGGAACAATATTTGAGGGTAGGGGTAATTTACTGGGTAGCGTTTTCCTCCTAAAAATTAAAGACTTTGCCATGACCCTAGCATGGCTTGAAAAACTGTCTGCATGATAATTTAAAATGGAAAACTGAAACTTTGCACTCCAGAAACTTATTTGGATTTTTCTTGCACAGTTTTGTGTAATGAAGAATAATGACTTTATTTGTACAGTACTATAGATTCTAACATTTTATGTATCTTTATTTTCATATTGTTCAGTATTTTACTTTAAGTTATTAAATAGGCTATTTTATTTATTTCAACTGCAGTTGTATTGACCTGTCTGTTCACTATATGTAGTAAGCATTTTAAATCTATAGTCCACAAGTGGGAAGGGTAATAGAAGTGTAACTGTGCTTTTCTTTCAATAAAGACCTCTTGACACCTAAAACTCTATCGGTTTCTCACAGTCTAAGTCTGTGGCACTCCACTCAGAGTGCTGCTTCCATTGTACTTGGAGAAGGTAGGTGTAGCTAGAGTTTTCCTGCCTGGCCCACAGTCAGGATAAATCTCTGCCACCCGCCAGTCCCACAACCGCTCAGACCCGACCAAGTAAACACAGAGACTTATATTGGTTTCAAACTGTATGGCCGTGGCAGGCTTCTTGGTAACTGTTCTTACAGCTTAAATTAACCCATTTTCATTAATCTATATCTTGCCACGTGGCTCGTGGCTTACCGGCATCTTCACATGCGGCTTGTCATCATGGCAGCTGGCAGTGTCTCCCTCACTCAGCCTTCCACTTCCAGTTTTTTTTCCTCCTTGTCCCGCCTACACTTCCTGCCTGGCCACTGACCAATCAGTGATTTATTTATTGACCAATCAGCAACACATTTGACATACAGACCATCCCACAGCAGGTAGGAGAGAAAGACCCATGCATACCCTGCTCCTTACTTTTTCCTAAAGCTCTTTCACTAGCTTGCTCTGTAGCCCCTAACAACAGATAGCACTTCTCTGACCCACCCCCACACACACCTTGTCCTTTCTCAGGTCACTCTTGAGGTGTTGAAGGATTGAACCTAAGACTCTGCACATGCTAAGCAGACATCTACTACTCCTGAGCTGCATCCCCAGCTTTTTCTTGTGATTTTTAATTAACAAAGGCTGGCACAGCAAGGCCTGGAACATAGCTCCATGGTAAGGCACTTGGCAGGGCATGCAGAAGGCCCGGGTTCTGTCCTCAGCACTATCAGGAAGCTGGCCATGTAAACAAGTACCTAGTAGGGTGTACGCATTCTAACTCAGTGCTCCAGTAGGGTTTGGAAGCTTTTGAATGCTGAACAGCTTCACCTCACTGAGGCTGAGGGGAACACTGTAAAAACCAGTGTCTTCTTAAAGTTAAGTCTCCTTAGTTTAGGTTAATGCACAAATTTCATGAATTTTAGGGTTTCTGGTTTTGTTTTGAGAGAGTCTCACTCTTAGGCCTGGCTGGTCTGGACCTCAGAGACTTACTTGCATCCCAAGTGCTAGGATTTAAAGTGTGCACCACCATAGCCAGGTGGGGCAGCACGTCCCTTTAATCCCAGCATTCCAGAGGCAGAGACAGGAGGATCTTTGTGAGTTTGAGGCCAGCCTAGTCTGCAGAGTGAGTTCCAGGACAGCCAGGGCTAACTGGAGAAACTCTGTCTCAAAAAAAGCGTGCACTACCATTGCAGGCTCTATTTTAGGAGTTTTTAATGGTCATTTTTTGATAAGTTTAAAAACTAGGGCAGGGGATGGCAAAAAACAGACAAACATGATCTTATTTTACTTTTGGCAAAAGTTAAGCTAAGAATGTGGTGATGCTGCTCTCATTTCCCAAATCAAACTTGCTCCCTCTTTCTTGGACAACAAACGGTTTTGACAAACCAAGAGAGAGTGACTTTGTTTTCCAGAAATCAGAACATTCAGAGAATACACAGCGTTCTCGCCATGTGTAGAACAGTGTGTGATATACAGTGAGTGTAGGTTGGGTTTGAGTATGCCCAGTTTGTGGTTCCCATTTGTCGGTGGTTTTTTGCCAGTCACTGAGTGGAAGTTGGCACTTGAGGGTCGCCTCTCTTGTTCACTGATGGGCTAGGCACTCTGCCCTGCTGTGCTCTGTCTGACAGCCCAGGAGAAGTAGTGCTTAGCAAGAATGCATTATAGGCCAAGGTGTCACTACTGGTCACCATGCTTTCCTCAACAGGTTCTTCTACTAGAGGTTTGAGTGGGGTACCTCCATAACCACAGCCCACCTTTGTTCTGTATGGACCTCCATAACCACAGCCCACTTTTGTTCTGTATGGACCTCCATAACCACAGCCCACCCTTTATTCTGTATGGACCTCCATAACCACAGCCCACCCTTTGTTCTGTATGGACCTCCATAACCACAGCCCACCCTTTGTTCTGTATGGACCTCCATAACCACAGCCCACCCTTTGTTCTGTATGGACCTCCATAACCACAGCTCACCCTTTGTTCTGTATGGACCTCCATAACCACAGCCCACCTTTGTTCTGTATGGACCTCCATAACCACAGCCCACCCTTTATTCTGTATGGACCTCCATAACCACAGCCCACCCTTTGTTCTGTATGGACCTCCATAACCACAGCCCACCCTTTGTTCTGTATGGACCTCCATAACCACAGCCCACCCTTTGTTCTGTATGGACCTCCATAACCACAGCCCACCCTTTGTTCTGTATGGACCTCCATAACCACAGCTCACCCTTTGTTCTGTATGGACCTCCATAACCACAGCCCACCCTTTGTTCTGTATGGGGCACCTCCATAACCACAGCCCACCCTTTGTTCTGTATGGGGCACCTCCATAACCACAGCCCACCCTTTGTTCTGTATGGGGCACCTCCATAACCACAGCCCACCCTTTGTTCTGTATGGGGCACCTCCATAACCACAGCCCACCCTTTGTTCTGTATGGGGCACCTCGATAGCTGAGCTCTCTACATTTTAGGAGCAGATTTTTTCACAGTTCCTGTTAGTTGCTTTTCCTAAAGGCAAAATTACTTGTTTATCATGAAACACATAAAAGTTACAAATGAGCTGGGTGGTGGTGGTGCACACCTTTAATCCCAGCACTTGGGAGGCAAAGGCAGGTGGATCTCTGTGAGTTCGAGGCTCACCTGGACTACAGAGTGAGTTCCAGGAGTTCCAAGGTACAAAGCTACACAGAGAAACCCTGTCTCAAACCGCCCCCCCCCAAAAAAAAAGTTACAATGAGGTATAGGGAGATTCCCTGGGCAGCAACTCCAGGACCTCCATGTTCACAGCTACCCAGTCATTCTAGGACAGTTAATTCTTTCCTCCCCCTTTCCTTTTCATTTCTCCTCCTTCCCCCTCCCACTTCATCATAGAAATTGTCTGTATTTATAGGACACCATGGAATTTTCCACTCCTTTGTATAGTTTCATTCTTTCAGCTTTTTGAAGTGGTACATTATGTACCCTAGTATATAATAAGAAACCTTATCAATATACCTGTTAAGTTTCATGGTGGCAGATGTGCATGGTGCTACATTCCTGTATAGCAAATTGGAGGGCCTGAGACCCTGTCTCAAAAAATTCATATTCAAATAAATAAATATAGAGTTCGGGATTTAGCTCAGTGGGAGAGACCTTCCTGATGTGTGTGAGTCTCTACGTTTGATTCTCAACACTTCCCACTACACCTCCCCCAAGTTTATAAAATTATGTACCCTACTTTAATCATTGCCAGGGAGAAAGCTTTCAGGACCCTCTCAGGTGAGGTATGAAATTCCTTTCTCTTTAATGTTTCTGTTCCATTATTTACATACACATAGGTGTGTGTATGTGTCTCTATATGTAGCATGTGTAGAAGGTCAGGACAGCTGCTAGGATTTAGTTCACTCCTTCCACCATATTGGTCCTAAGGATCCAACTCAAGTCATCAGCAATGGCGGCAAGCGCTTGACCTGCTGAGTCACTCACTGGCCTGGATTTCCTTTCCGTTATTGAACTGTCTTAAAGCACCAGAAATTACTTGCAGTAACTATTTAGATACCTATGTCCATTCCCTGTGTCTCTGCACTGTTCCCCATGGGGTTGAATAGATTCTGAGCTGCATACACAAAAGGAAATGCCAAGACCGAAGTGTCTGCTCTTCCAGCTGCTGCCAGATTTGAGAAAGGAGTTTGAGTAAAGGACTCTCAGGTCTCATGCAAATTTCCCCTCCTCTTTGTTTTTCTGTTTTCAATAAAAAAAATATTTAGTTGTCCTAAAAAATTATTAGCCCAAAAGATAGTAAACAGTGAAAGGAAGCCTATAAAACGTGAGAAAACATTCACAAATCTTTAAGAATATATAATTATAGTTAGGCGGTGGTGGTGCATGCCTTTAATCCCAGCACTCAGAAGGTAGAGGCAGGAGGATCTCTGAGTTCCAGAACAGCAAGGGCTGGGTAGAGAAACCCTGTCTCGAAAACCAAACACACACACACACACACACACACACACACACACACACACACACACACACACACATATATCATGCACACATGTATATACTTTATTTATTTGTTTATTTATTTACATCTATTTATCTGGACATGGCAGTTGGGAGGCTGAGGCAGAAGAATTGCCACAAGTTCAAGGCCAGCCTGGGCTACATAGTAAATCTCAGGCCTTCCTGAGTTGTGATAAAGACCCTATCCCAGACACACACACAGAGGATTACTGAAATGTAACAACTTTCAAAACCAACCAACCAACCAAAAATCCTGATTGGAAAGTAAGGGATTTGAATAGTCATTCACCAAAGAAGTACATGAAAAGGTTCTGGAGGCAATTCCATTCCTATATGCCTAGCCACTTGGGAGGCAGTGCAAGAGTTTGAGGTCAGCCTGGGCAACCAAACAAGACACTATTATCCCCCCTACCCCCACAAAAGGATTCAAACACAGTTGAGGATGCAGGACATTTTCCTTGGGCACACTTGTGATCATAAAATGCTCCATAGAGAGGTTGGCAGTTCCCACAAAGTTAAAATGAGAGCCAGGTGTGTTGGCACCTGCCTGCAATCCCAGCACTGGGAGGCTGAGGGGGAGGGACTATGTCATTCGAGCCTGTTGGGGGTACCTAGTAAGACCCTGTTACAAAATACAGAATTAAATAAAAAATAAAATTACCACTCAGCAATCCTACATTTAAATATGTTACTGAGGGTGGAGAGAGGGCTCAGTGATTAAGAACTCTAGTTGCTCTTGCAGAGGCCTGGCTTCGATTCCCAGCCACCCATATGGTGGTTCACAACTCATAAACTCAGTTCTGGGGGATCCCAGTAGGCACACATGTGATGCACATACATGCATGTAGGCAAAACATTTATTCATATAAAACAAATCTTCTAAAACAAAAAAAATTAAATATCTGTTGCTGGAGTTTTAGGACCAGAGTCCTGGTGCTAAGTCCCAACATGCCAGGCTCAACCACCTGATGTTTCAGTCAAAGATGACAAAGGATAGAACGGAGATTTCATCAACTATGTTTGGGTAAATACTATGGTGTCTAATACTGTCAACTTGACGATAGTCATTGGGCATGCCTCTAGGTTAATAGAGGTAGGAAGACCCACCTAAATTGTGGGCAGCCCCATTTCATGGGCTGGCATCTTGGACTGAATAAAAACTGAAATCAAGTTGAGCGCTAGTATCCTTGATCACTCGTGCTCTGCTTTCTGATGGAGGATATAATATCACTAGTTGCTTCAAGTTGCGGCTGTCATGACTTCCTGTCATGATGGGCTCCTCCCCTGAACTATGAGCCCAAATAAGCCTATGTCAGCATTTGATCACAGCAACAGGAAAAGTAACTAATAGAGATGGATGAAGGAGTTCAGTGGCCCCAAATTCCTCATCCCTCTATCCAAGGACAACCTTGAACTCCTCACCCATGCTCACATGTAAGCATCCATAATTAAACTCATTGGGTCTTGGTCTCTCTCTCTCTCTCTCTCTCTCTCTCTCTCTCTCTCTCTCTCTCACACACACACACACACACACACACACAGATGTGGAAGTAGAAGGGAGACTGATGTGAGGAATGGGATCCAAAGGAGGGGGAAGGGGACAAAAGGTTATGGTAAGTGGGTTTGGTCAAAATACATTATAAACATATGAAAATAAAATGTAACCAGTATCTATAATTAATGCATGCTAATCAAAAGAGTGGGAATACAGCTGTATGAGTTTAATTAGGGTTGAGTACATGAGCATAGGTGAGGGGATATTTACAGGAGCATGAGTGGGTGACTTACCAGTTGCTATACCACTGAAGAAAATACCTCCTCTCCCCAGCAACCATAAACTGCCCATAGCTCCTCAGGGCAGAGTGGGGCCTCAAGAGCCCTTTGCCATGTTCCCAATAATGTCAAGACCGGTACTCTCTTGAACAGGTCTTGTGTAGGTAGTCATAGTTACTAGTGAGTCATGACTGTAATGACCATGTCAAGCCAGGGAGACAACGTTCCATGGCACTCCTGCCCTTCTGGCTCTAAGATTCTCCCACACCCCTCCTGAGCCAATGAGTGATACAGATATCCCATTTAGGGCTGAACATTGAAGTCACTTATTCTCAGCACCTTGAGCAGTTAGGAGTCCCTGTATGAGCCACTGCAACTGCAAAATGAAGCTTCTTTGACCAGAGCTGAAAGCAGTACTAATCTATGGGCATAAACGTCAGTGTTTGGAAGGCTGTTTGATATGCACAACTAATCTATTGAGCAAAACAACAGTAGCTTCCCCGCCAGGGAATATGACCTCCCCAGCCACAGACTTTTGTCTAGGTCTACCATGCCAGGCATGAATTCTGTCCTCAACTCAAATCAGAAAGAGGCTGGCTACCCACTTAGCAGCTTGCTACTATTGCAAAAGTGGGCACATCTTGCCTGGGAGGTCAGAAGGGTAGCACAAGGTCCCTAGCAAGACTGTTGATGACTTCTCTAGCAGCCTATAGCACCCTCTGGGGCTATGAGAGCTAACCAACCCAGAGTAAGCTTCCAGTTCAGTTACAGTTTGACTTAGGCATGTGATTTCTCCAGCAACAGAATCTTACCAACTAGATCTGGTGGGCAACCAGCAACAGACACAAGGGCTGGAGAGATGGCTTAGCTGTTAAAAGAACATACTGCTCTTCTGGAGGACCCAAGGCTGGTGTTTGGCTACCCAGCGCCTGTGTTTTGTGGCTCACAATCATCTATAACTCTACCTCTAAGGTATCACATGAGATGTCTGGCCTCCGCTGGCACCTGAATTCACACGCACAGACATGTGGGGCATACATGGGTTGCAAAGAGGGTGCCCAGAGAAAGTTAGACAAATAGAGCTTAAGCTTTAAGCTGTTTACATAGAGAGTAGATACAAATGGTGCCAGAGGAAGTTAGTTTAAGCTGTTTATGCAAAGAGTAGCTATAAGGACAGTGCTAAGAGGAAGTTAATTTGAGTGGTTTATATGGAGATTAGATACAAATAGTGAGGAAGGAAGTTAGCTCAAGTTGTTTATGCTGGTAAGACACTAAGATGTCAGGGCATAAACAACTTGTAAACAAGAATATGAGTATAGGGTGACCTTTAAAATGATTGGTTGGTTCCTTTACCCCCTCCTAGGGTTCTGAGGTTTTTGCTATAAAAGGGGCTTACTGCCTAACAATAGAGTTCTTGCTTGACTTGACTCCTGCTGTGTCCTGTATCTGATTGTCTCCAGGTTAAGAGGGATGCTGGGGAACCCACCTCTCGGTTCCAGGCCACCTCTTCACAGGTGACCTAAGTTCCAGGTAGGGCAGGACCCCCGCACAGACACACATTCATAATTAAACATAAATCTTGGGGCCAGAGAGATGGCTTAGCGTGTTTAGATCACATGCTGCTTTTGAGTCCCAGCCCACATGGTGATTCACAAACATCCGTAACTCCATTTCCATGGGATCTGACCCCCTTTACTGGCCTCCGTGGGTATGAGACATGCAGGTGGAACATGTAAAATACATACAGGGGAAGCACTCATACTTAAATAAATCTAAAAATATGAAAAATACAATTTTTTAAAAAGTTGTAAACAACATATATGTACCCAAGAATACCGAATTATATACCAGCAGTAATTCATGGCCAGTTAATTTTTGTATCCACTTCTGGAGTGGGGTGGGGTTCCTCTTTGGTGAGTTTTTTGATGTTGCAAAGCCAGAAGTTGAAGATAAACACAAAACAAACCTTACATCCAAATGCTCTATAGTGTGCCAACTCCCATTTGCCGGCCTCAGTGTTGTACTACAGTTATTCATTACCTTCCACTTAGAAAATTATGCTTGGGGCTGGAGGTTTGCCCCAACGATTAATAGCACTGGCTGCTCTTCCAGAGGACCCAGGTTCATTTCCCAGCACCCACATGGCAGCTCACAACTGTCTGTAACTCCAGTTCCAGAGGATCTGTCTGGCTCTCTCACACATACATGCAGGCAAAACAATGAGCGTAAAATATATCTTAAGAAAATTATGCTCGAAGTAGATTTGGCTTTATTGCAAACCCTATACGGTCGAACACATAAAAACAAGCTAATAGTAAGAAAATGTACTTTGTATTCCTTTAACGCACTTGAGAGCCTTCCGACAGATTCTTCGAACTGATTGGTGGTTGGGTAATTGAAAATCCGAACTTCAGAGCCGAGCGAGGCCCGCCCAGCCCCGGCCCCGCCCCCGCGGCTCAGCCAATCAGCGGCGCGCGCGGGAAGGCCGCACAGCCGCGGGCCGAGCGAGTCGATGAGTCGGCGCTGGAGCCCGGCGCAAGCGCACGGCGTCAGAGGTAGGCGGCTCGCTGTCTTCCGCGTCCGGGCTGGTCGCCGTCGCCCTGGGTGGGCAGGCTGGACCCCCGAAGTGAGTGGGCGCGCTCCGGTGTGTCGGGGTGACCCGCGGGGGCTGCGTGGGAGGCGGTGCGGGAGGCGTCGGGCCGGCGTCAGGGCCTGGGCCTGTGGCGAGCCCCTGCTCAGTGTTACGCGGGCAGATAGCTCCCGCCAGTCACTCCCCTGCCTCACCTTCCGTTGCCCTGTGAATACTGAGCGGCCTGGCCTAGGGAAAGAGCTTCTTGCTCGTGTTTTTTTTTTTTTTTTTTCTGAAAACTAGGCATAATCTGCAACAACTATTGGCTGCCAGAAAGTATAATATATATATTTGTTGTAGTTAATGGTCTAAAACTCCAAATCTTATTTGAGTGTATAAAGTTCGGAGAGGGCGTGAGCGTGTGTGTTTATGACTGGGTGTGAAAACAAATCAGGTTTTCTCCGTGACTTGAAGTACTTCTAATGTGTGCCCAGACACGTGATTCCCCGCGTCGTCTGGGCACACATTAGAAATACAAATTCTCAGCTGGGTCCGAGGTGGCGCACGCCTTTAGTCCCAGCACTCAGGAGGCAGAGGCAGGTGGATCTCTGGAGTTCAAGGCCACCCTGGTCTACTGAGTGAGTTCCAGGACCGCCAGGGCTACACAGAGAAACAGTTTCGAAAAACCAAGAAGAAGATGGTAAAAGTGGTAGAAACAGACTGACAAGTCGTAGAGTAACACAGGTTCTTCCAATAAACTAAACACATACGATGTTTTTTTTTGATGGTGTTTTGTTTGTTTTTTAAGCCAGTCTCTTTATGCAGCTCAGGCTGGCCCTAGGTCAGAAACTTCCTTTAAAATAAGCTTGCAGCAGGTCTAGATCCAGCTTTGGAGGAAGTGCGAGATCGGTTCTATTTTTTTTTTTTTTTTTCAAAGAGTTCTAGCCTTAAGTTAATGAGCACAGGACTCTGACAGGAGGGCTTGGATTCCCATCTGATTCTGTGTTTTCTTTCATATTGCTCCCCATCTTTTTTGATTTCCCAGCTCATTCTGCGGTGGCATCTGACCCTCTGGTCTCCCATCATTTTAATCATTCTGTAGTCTTGGTTAGCTCTGCACCTGCTGGCCATTATTGGAGAAAGTGATATGGTTGCCAGTGCCATGACTTTGTGAGTGATGGCTGGCAGGCTTTCAGTCCCCTTCCTTTGTATAGCGCCCTCTGCTTTGGCTTTCTAAATCTCCACTACCTCCACCCTAACCTCCCTTGTTTTTGAAAAAGTTTGTCTTCTCATTCGTGCTGTTAAGGAAGAAGGGATACAGGGTGCCTTTCCTGAACCTTGATTTTATAAACTCCCATCTTTTCAGAGCCTCAGTTCAGTTTATATACTCTCACCTACTTCTTAACTCTTTAGAATTAGGTCTTTCCCTAATTTTTAGTAAATGGTCAATGGATTAACTCATCCAATGACTTTTTCTCAGGCTTTACTGAATTTCTTTGAAATGCTGAATATGACTAATATTTCTTTCTTTCAACCAAGCCCCTCCTTGGTGTCTTTTTTAAAAAATTTCCATTTATTTTTATTTTCAATGTTTATGGGTGTTTTGCCTGTGTGCATGTCTGTGTACCATGTGCACGGTGTGCATGCTGTACCTGCCGAGGACAGAAGGGGGAGTCAGATTCCCTGCAGCCATGTGGGTGCTAGGAACCTGGGTCCTTTGGAAGAGCAGCCAGTGCTTCTAACCACTGAGCCATCTCTCCAGCCCTTTTCTCGGTGTCTTCACTTTGCTTTTTTTTTTTTCTTTCTTGCCTCTTCCTCTAGTTAAGTCCCCACGTTCTTCTGCATGTAGTTCTTTGAAGGCTCTATTCTTCTTTTTTAGAAATAAAACAGTTATTCAGTTTTTCTGTCTCCAGAGTAGGAGATGATGTTAATTTAGATTTTATATTTTCAAACATATAAAGCATTAAAAATATCAGTTAGTTGAGTATATTTCTATGTTTGAGTCATTCCTGTGATCATCATAAAAGGAGCTTATGGATTATAGATGTCTAGTCTTTTTTTTTTTTCGAGACAGGGTTTCTCTGTGTAGCTTTGCGCCTTTCCTGGAGCTCGCTCTGTAGACCAGGCTGGCCTCGAACTCACAGAGATCCGCCTGCCTCTGCCTCCCGAGTGCTGGGATTAAAGGCATGCGCCACCACCGCGCCTCGATGTCTAGTCTTTATGTCTAAAGAAATCCATATTAGTTTTCTAGGACTGCAATAACAAAGTATCATGAACAGGGCAGCTTAAGTAACCAACAGTTTTCTGACAGGTCTATAGGCTGACAAGGCCGAGATGAAGGTGTGTCCTGGTTGGTTTCTTCTGGGGCCTCTTGGCTTTTGTTGCATGACTTTTTCTGACAAGACTTATTTTTTAAAATTTTTAGTTATTTATGTATTTTATGTATGAGTGCTCTGCCTGCATGTATGCCTGCATGCCAGAAGAGGGCATCAGATCCCATTGGAGATAGATGGTTGTGAGCCACCTTGTGGTTGATGGGAATTGACGGTGCCATGTAAAAATTGCCTATATTTTAATGAGACCACTAAATGCATATGCATTTAGATGTGAATACCATTTTATTGCGTTTTTAACAAAGACTGCATCATGCATCCCAGACTGGTCTCCAAATCAGTATGTAGCTAAGGATCCTTAAACTTCGGATCCTCCTGCATCTACCTCCTATGTGTGAGGATTACAGGTGAGCTATAATGCCTGGTTTATGAGGTGCTGGGAATTGAACCCAGGGCCTTGTACTTGGTAGTCAAGTGCTTTTAACTGAGCTACACCCCAAGACATTTTACTGGTTTGCTTTTTAACTTCATGTACATTCTTTATGTTCTTTATCCAGAAAGTGTTAACTCTTGAAGGAGTTAATTTTTATTAACGAAACAACTATGTGAAAACTAGTATTTCATTGCTTTCTTAAGAGCCTCATTCAGGATGCTGTGCTTGCTGCTCCTTTGTGGATGTCTTTTGCCAATAACTGGTCATGCTCATGATGATGACTGGATTGACCCCACAGATATGCTGAATTATGATGCCGCTTCAGGAACAATGAGAAAATCTCAGGTATTTATTCTTTAAGTGCACTGGTAAGACCCTATCCGCCATGGTGGGAGTAGTCCAGTTTTGCTGTGTTTTATAAATGATTAGCAGTTGTGCAAGGTACTTTCTTGCTACTTTTCCCCTTTTCTTCCATGCTGGGGTCTGGACCTAGGGCCTTACGATGATAGACAAGCACTCTCCCATCTGGTTATCTCTGTTTGAATTTGGATATAATGCCCATCGAGGAGTTTAGTTTTGGTTCTTAGAGTGTATAGTTGATTCTTACTTCTTGGTGATTTGATGCAAGTGAAGAATTTAAGAAGCAAAGTCATAAAACGATAGTCAAACTTGTAGTCTTTTTTCACTGGAACCTGTTTTTACAACTCAAGCATAAAGAATGAAATCTCTGCTTTGATTTAGGTGAAATATGGTACATCTGAGAAAAAGGAAGTGAGCCCTGACTTGTCAAATGCTGAGGAATTATCAGACTGTTTGCACAGACTTGATTCTTTGACTCACAAGGTTTGATTATTTTTCCATTCACAAATTAAATATTATTTATTTTAAGTTATTGTGCTGGCTAGTTTTATGTCAACTTGACATAAGCTGAGGTCATCTGAGAGGAGGGAACCTCAGTTAAGAAAATGCCTCCATAACGTGGGGCTGTAGGCAAGCCTGTAGGGCATTTTCTTAATTAGTGATTGATGGGGAGGACCCAGCCCAGGCTGGTTGTCCTGGGTTCTATAAGAAAGCAGGCAGAGTAAACCAGCAAGTAGAACCTCTCCATGGCTTCTGCATCAGCTCTTGCTTCCTGGTTCCTGCTCTGCTTGAGTTCCTGCCCTGACTTCTTCAGTGATGAACTGTGACATGG
This sequence comes from Peromyscus californicus insignis, assembly GCF_007827085.1. NCBI lineage: Eukaryota > Metazoa > Chordata > Mammalia > Rodentia > Cricetidae > Peromyscus > Peromyscus californicus. The sequence goes on from NW_026294617.1 coordinate 86,823,933, forward strand.
AACAAAATCAACCCTTTCCTCCACAAGTTGCTTTGGACATGGTGTTTCATCACAGCAATAGTAACCCTAACTAAGACAGTTACTTGTTTTCTTGCCTTTGCTAATTTTTATATTTGTAGTGTTTCTGTGTTCCATACAATTATATATTTTTATCGATAAAATTTAGTTACATCTTGTTTTTAAAAATAGTACTTACTATTTTTGTAATAACATTTATTATAATTATTTGTGAGATTATAAACTTGTTGGTACAGGAATAGATTTTATCATGATTGTCCTCACCTGCCATACTGCTGCGCCATTGATGATGTAGCAGGTGAGCAGATGAGTCAGTTGACTTATTAAAGGTTGTAACAGTTCTCCAAATGTGAAGGGTGGTTACAATTTAGTGTGGGTAGCTCTTTTCAAGCTTGAAGAAATGTTTTGTTTTGTTTGAGACAAGGTTTCTCTGTGTAGCTTTGCAGCTTGTACTGGAACTCACTCTGTAGACCAGGCTGGGCCCGAACTCACAGAGATCCACCTCCCTCTGCGCCACCACTGCCCAGCGCTCTCTCTTTTTTAAATGGAGAGTTTATCTCAAAGGGAATAGGATGTTAAGGGATTTGAGTGTATCCTCTGGTCACTATGCTAACCACTCTGTTGGTTGTGTGGACAGTTTCCATGGTGGCAGCATGGAAAGGTCTGGACCGGGGAGGGAGGTTATCACGTGGTCCTTGAGGAGGTGCAGAGGTGCAGATGGTCCAAAGTAGCCCAGTGACGAGGATGAGGAGAAAAGATAGACGTGGATCTTTTATAGGTGAGGATAAGGGCAGTGAGTAGATAATGAATGGGAGCTGTGTCCATCTGTGAGACAGTAAGAGTGTTAATTGAGATCCACCTGTGTCCCAGTCAAGCGGGGGAGGGGGGGGGGGGGGGGCCGCGCCGCGCTTCTGTTTGCTTACTTTAGGCATACTTATAGTGAATCTTATACATTGTCAAACAAAAAATAGCAACCAGGTGTTTGTCTTAATTCTGAGAGCATCATCAAGCTAGAATGTAGTTGTTTGTTTTTTTTTTTTAAACTCTTTGGGGGCCCTCCACCCAGCTCCCAAATAAATATATGTAGCATGAATCTTAAAAGGTCTTATTAATAAAAAACTCAGTGCCAGCTATTGGAGTAAATTCTGAAAGATCAGAGAAGCAGAACAAGCCACAGCTAACCTCACCTCGCCAACTCCTCAGTTGATCTTGTTTCCTCAGACTGGAAGCCTCTGAGTCATCAGAATGGATCTCAGCTAACTGCTGCTAAAAGCCTAAAAGCTTAGCTAGGCTCTGGTTCCTGGTCCTCACGTCTTATGTACCTTTCTGCTTCCTGCCATCTCTTCCCCCAGGAAGTGTGTGTCATCATGCCTGGCTGTTTGCAGTGTGGCTTTGAACTCACAGAGATCCAGGTGGATTTCTGCCTTCAGAATGCTAGGATTAAAGGCATGTGTGCTACCATTTTCTGGCCTCTCTGTCTATCTGTGGCTGTTCTGTTCTCTGATCCCAGATAAGATTATTAGGGTGCACAATATATTGGGGAGCACAGTATCACCACAAATACATGGAAACTTATTCTTACTTTTGAATGCCTGGCCTTAGCTTGGTTTGTTTCTAGACAGCTTTTCTAACTTAAATTATCTCATTTCTTTTTAACTACATTTTGCTTCTGGGCTTTTACCTTTCTTTAGTCTGTATGTCTTTCTTTCCGTCTTACTCCATGGCTGGCTGGGTGGCTGTGTGGCTGGGTGGCAGGGTGGCTGTGTGGCTGGGTGGCTGTGTGGCTGGCCTCTGGTGTCCTCCTCTCCTCCTTCTCTCCTCTTTCTCAAGCCTAGATTTCTCCTCCTATTTATCCTCTCTGCCTGGCAGCCCTGACTGTCCCTCTCTCCTGCCTAGCTATTAGCTGTTCAGCTCTTTATTCCATTAATCAGGTGTTTTAAACAGACAAAGGAACGCAGCTTCACAGAGTTAAACAAATGCACCCTAAAAGAATGCAGCCCATCTTTGCATCATTAAACAAATGTTCCACAGCATAAACGAATGTAACACATCTTAAAATAATATTTCACCGCACTAGAACTTGACCTTCTCATTAGTCTTTAATGCTACTGACTTTATTGTTTGATTACAGGTTGATGACTGTGAAAAGAAGAAAATGAAAGATTATGAAAATCAAAGTAATCCTGTTTTTAGGAGATACTTAAATAAGATTTTAATTGAAGCCGGCAAGCTTGGACTTGTAAGTGTTTGATGGCATGATACTATTTATTGTAGTAGATATTCTTGATTATTTGCTTCACATAAGAAGTTGTGCCATGCATGTGACACACATCTGTCATGCTAGCACTCAGGAGGTTGAGGCAGGAGAATTTCCAAGTTCTGGTCCAGCCTGTATCCAAAAAAAAAAAAAGTGAAGTAATAAGCTTCATTGTGCTTTAACAGAGAATAAGCTGCTTCACCTTTTCCTAAAAGTTGTTATACGAGACTGTAGGAACCAGCCAGCCTCACAGTGCTGCCGGTGGAAGGTAAGCATGACAGACCACGCTCTTTTCCCTGCGCCCTGAGGATTAGCTCCATCAGCCCCACTGGGGTCCACTAGTGGACCTGAGGAGATAGGGAGATAATCCTGTCCTAATCCTTCTTCTCATTTTCCTGTTCCCATACTTTCATAGCCATAAAGTATAGAATCGTCATTTGAAGACAAGAAAAATGTGTTCTAAGTAGTCTTTCTCTTTGCTGTTTATTGATTGTGGTAGGTCCTTCTTTGTGGAATTGTATATCATGCACATGTGTTACTATGGTGGTGAGAGTTCCTTGTGTTATTTTGTGGTGCTGGAGAGCAAACCCAGGGCCTTGCACATGCCAGGCCATAGTGTTACCACCCGGCAGTAACCCTAGCTCCAGTTTTCCATATATTTGTTTGTGCATTATTTCATCTTTTTTAGAATCACTGTTTCAGTTTGAGGAATCAAGATGTGAAAACTTATAATTTTGCATTTTATGTTATACTTATAAAGCTCATTTTTACACTCATCTTAGCCAGAAGCTGAGAAGTGTATTCAAAGCTCATTTGTAGGCGCATGAGGTATTTTTGTTAATGTCACCAGCATTGGTCTAGGGGTTGGAGACAGACTTTTGTTTGATCTGGCCATGCCTTCCAGCCACCAAAAGCAGGTCACAGGTTTAACTTCTTGTTTGTTTTTGAGACAAAATCCTATGTGGTCCATAAAAATAGGAAATAGGCATGTCGTCCTTTTGCAAGGTTTGTACAAATCTCTCCATCACTCCAGTTATAATATATGGGCAGCCAAAGCGAGCACAGGAGATTCCTATTTGTAGTATTAGGCAGTCTTTTCTCAGTATAACAAAATACCTGAGATAGTTAACGAAGAAAGGACCTTTAGTTCATAGTGTTTGCCTAGCTTGTACAAAACCTTGGCTTCCATCCCTAGCACGCCATAAACCAGGCATTGGCGTGCATGCCTGCAATCCCCGAATTCAGGAGGTAGAAGCAGGAGGATCAGAATTTCAAAGTCATCCATGGCTACATAGCAAGTTCAAGGCCAGTCTGGGATACATAAGACCCTGTCTCAAAAACAGAAAACAAACAAAAATCCAAAACAACAACAACAACAACAAAAAAAAAAAAAGAGAGAAAGGAGGTTTGTTTTGGCTTGTGGTTTTGAACACTCTAGTCCGAGACTTGGCCTTTAGTAGGTGTGGCAGATATTTATGGCTCGAAGCATGTGGTGGGATGTACTTACTCATGTCATGGCTAGGAAGCTAAAGGGGAGAGGAGAGGAGCACTGGTCCCATAATTCCTCTCAAGGACGTGCTCCTAACTTCCTCCCACTGAGTCCTGCCTCCTAAAGGTTTGACCACATCCCTAGAGTGGTACCCTGGGCTTCAAGCCCTTAGCGCATGGACCTTTGGGCAACATTGGACATTCAGACTATAAAACCTGGGGGTCCTGGCACATGCCTGTAATCCCTGTGCTCGGGAGGCTAAAGCAGGGGGATCACTGGTTGGAGGCCATCCTGGGTTTCTTAACAAGACTCTGTCTCAAAAATCAAACTAAAATCCAAATTATATATCAACTGGTCAATGAATGTCAGTTGCGTACAGTGATTTCTCTGAGTGAACTTGCACTAGTAGAGAGATAGTGTTTTCTATTTCAAGGAAACACATTTTTATTTTTAAATAATTTTTTAAATGTTTATTTGACTTACTATAAGTTTTAGGCTATCTGAAAATTGTGTCAGCAAATGGAACTCATAAATTGAATCATAAAGATACAGTCTGTCTTTATTCTTTGCAATTTTCATGTTTGTGAATTTATTCATTAAAATTTGTCATATCAAAATCAATACTTGGTGATTTTTAAAAATTGCTCATTTTTTAAGAGGGGTGTGTGTGTGTGTGTGTATGTATGTGTGTGTGTTCACAATTGGAAGGCCAGAGATCAGTTTGGGGTGTCGTCCTCAATAACTGTCCACCCTGTTTTCTGAGGCGAAGTCTCTAACTGAACTGGAGCTCAGCCATTGGGCACGACTAGCTGGGGAATCCTGTCTCACATTCTCGGGTAAGATTGCGGGTTTGCACCACCACAGCTGGCTTTAATGTGGATGCTGGAGATCCAAACTCAGGTTCTCGCCCTTGCAGAGCAAGCGATTTTCCACTGAGCCGTCTACCATCCCCTACTTGAGGTATTTCTGTGGTCATTCTTGTACATGTGCCAGTGCTGGAGAATGAGTGAATGAATGAATGGAAAATCGGAACTAAGGTTACTGCCCAGTGGTAACACTATGGCCTAGCATGTGCGAGGTCCTGGGTTTGCTAAGGCAGGATAAGGCAACAAAGCTTGCCACTTGGTTTCAGGTCCAATACTGCAGATGGTGTTTTCATTCCTGCAGTTTAGTGTGGCCTATTACATGCTGCAATTTCCACACTTCAGAGTAGGGAGGGATTTCTTTGTTTAAGGTAATTTCATCATTTGGAATGGCTCCCAGATGTGAAGTGCCACTTACTGTCCCTAATGCAAGAAGCCCATGACATGCCCCACAGAAAAAACATGTCATACAAACTTCATCCAGATGAATTACAGGACTGTTGGCCATGTGTTCAGTGGTTACGAGTCACGAATATTTCTGATTAAGGCATCAACAGAGACAAAGTTATATACTGATCAGTTGACAAGTGTTGAGACCAGGGGTGCACAGGCACCTAACCCTGTGTTTCTTGTAGGACCGTGGGACAGCACTTTCGAGTGGCTTTGTAGAGCCTGTGTGCTTCACACAGAGACCAACTGCTGCCTTAGTGAAGCGTCTGGTATCTTTGTTTTAGACGTCTACTGTGTGTTTAGTGCTTTTTACATGGATTTGGATTTCATGCTCACCTCTGAGGAGAAGTATATAATATACTTATGAAATATTACAAATTACTTTTTTAGTGGTGCTGGCACCTAGAACTATTTACACCTTATTGCGTTCCAAAGTGTTTTTTATTTTTTGAGGTAAGGTCTCAGTATGTAGCCCAGGCTAACCCTGAACTTGAAGTTCTTTGCATCCTCCTCCTGAGAGCTGGGATCGCAGGTGTGTGAAATCCTATTTGGTCCAAACTGCTTGTAAACTTAATGTCTCGTTGAATAATGTAATAATACAATTATATTTCTGTTGTTTGTCTTTTGGTAACTGATGCAGCCTGATGAAAACAAAGTTGATATGCATTATGATGCTGAGATTCTCCTTACAAGACAAACACTATTGGAGATACAGAAGTTCCTCCGTGGAGAGGAGTGGAAGCCAGGCGCCTTGGATGATGCATTAAGTGATATTTTAATCAATTTTAAGAGTCATGATTCAGAAGCATGGAAGTGGCGATTTGAAGACTCTTTTGGAGTGGACCCATATAATGTGTTTATGGTAAGATGAGATGAGGTGACATAGAACTGTCTGTTGAGAAAATACTTCCAAAATGCCAACACAGTTGAGAGCCTGGTCTTAGCTCCTCCTTAGAGGATGAATAAGCAGTGAAGTTGTACAAAGAATTCTGTTTGAGTCTAGTTCTTTTAAGGCTGTTTAAAAATGACATCATTCATTTAGTGTGCATACTATGTATGTATGAGGGTATGTGCAGCGGTCAGAGGACAGCTTGTGGGGTTTAGTCCCGTTTCTGCTGTGTGGGTCCTGGGATTGAACTCAACTCATCAGGATTGATGGCGAGCGCATTAACCTGCTGAGCTGCCTCCCTGGCCAAGTCTAGCCTTTTTTTTTTTTTTTAAACTCATCTCTGGTGGTTTTTTGGTAGGGAAGACACTTAGCGATGTCTCTGATTCCCATTTCTGTTTCTAAGGTACTCTTGTGTCTGCTCTGCATTGTGGTCTTGGTGGCTACGGAGCTGTGGACCTATGTTCGCTGGTACACGCAGCTGAGACGAGTTTTTATCATCAGTTTTCTCTTCAGTTTGGGATGGAATTGGATCTATCTGTATAAGGTATTAAGTTTGGGGCTTGTTGTTTTGGATTATCAGTAGTGGGAATAAATAAATTGGTAATTATCCGCCACATGTGGTTTAGGAGGCCTGAGGAAAAGTAGTTCTGCTTTTTATCACCTGCTTACTATTGGCCATCACAGAGCAAAATGGACATGTTTTAGAAACTCAGTTTGGGAAATGAGCTTTTATTCTATTAGAAATGACACCAAAATTATGATAGAAAATATTAACTCTAAAAATTAGGCTTTTGATTATAAATGTTAGGTATGTTCACTGTAGAGAAATTAGAAAACAAAGATACAGGTCAACTAACTTTTAAAACTGACTTATAATCTTAGTACCTAGAAATAATCATTGTTGAATCTTTATCCATTTTTACTTTTTTGAGAGAGGGTCTCCATAGTAGACTAGGCTAGCCTTGAACTCAGCTCTACCTGCCTTGCAGGTGCTGGGATTAAAGCCATATGCCACAACATCTGGCCTGTTGATATTTTTGAGGTATTTTTTTTCCGACATCTTAATTATCTTTCAAAATTGTAATAAGATTGTAGAAATTTAAAACGACTGTTAACAGGATAATATAATCCCTGAAGGGACATTTTAACTTCAGTCTTGCTGACATTGAGTTCTTCTGATGAAATCGGGGTTACATTTCCTTTACCCTGTGGTCCTGAAACAAATCTCTTACACGTTAGCACATAGGTCTTGGTGGAGTGTTCGTTACTTTAGTGAGTTCCCCTGGGAAAGTGGTTTTATGAAAACTGTACACCTGCCCCGAGATGAATGGGTCTGGAAACCGCTCCTCTCAGGTAGCACTTGCATAAAAGCTAGGTGTAGCCTCTCGGTACTTGAAATCATCTCTGAGTCCCTTACACCTAATACAGTTTAAGTGCTGGGGAGATAGCTGGACATGATTAATGCCTGTGCAGTTTTTTCAGCCAGTTATTGGATAGTAGTCATTTATGTTAAACCCACCCAGAGGAAAATACCATTTTATCATGAACTATAAAAGAACTTGAATTGTTTATATTTTCAGTCATGGCATGAACTATATGTGAATTCCTTTTCAAAATAGTCTTGCCGGCAGTGGTGGCATATGCCTTTTAATCACTTGGGAGGCAGAGGCAGGTGGATCTCTGTGAGGTGGAGGCCAGCCTGGTCTACAGAGTGAGTTTCAGGACAGCCAGGGCTACAGAGAAGCAGAGAAACAAAGAAGTTTTCCTTCATCATAATTATGTACAAAGATAGTATGAGGCATTACAGTTAATTATTTTTTAAACCTTTTTATTGCATTAAGACTGCTTTTTGGGGCTGGAGAGATGACTTAGAGGTTAAGAGCACTGGCTGTTTTTCCAGAAGTCCTGAGTTTAATTCCCAGCAACCACATGGCAGCTCACAACCATCTCTAATGGGATCTGGTGCCCTCTTCTGGTGTCCAAGCATACATGCAGGCAGAGCACTACACATAATAAATACATAAATCTTTAAAAAGAAAAAAGACTGCTTTTCTAGCTGGGTGTGGTAATGCACACTGTAATCCCAGTGCTTGAGGGGCGGGTAGAAGCAAGAGGATCAGGAGGAGTTCAAGGTCATCTCCAGCTACCATGGTAAGGCCATCCTGGAATATAAAAGACCATGTCTCCAAAAAAAAAAAAAAGTACTTTTCCATGAGTTGAAAATAACCAGTCTTTACAAATGTTGTTTTTCTTAATTTAGGCTGGATATAGTGGTATGTGTCTTTAATCCCAGCTTTAGTGAGGCAGAGGCAGGAGGATAGCCTGGTCTACAGAGTGAGTTTCAGGCCAGCCAGTGAGACTGGTCTCAAAACAATTAAAAAACTTTACAAAAAGCAACATTGAAGTCTTGCTTGGGTAAATGATAGCGGAAGCGGTGGGGTAAATCTTGTGGGATGTGCAGGCCGGGCCTTCGCTGTTGTCGGCCTGCTTTCTTTACCTCCCTCCGTTCTGCTCAGGTAGCTTTTGCTCAGCATCAGGCCAACGTTGCCAAGATGGCGCCATTGGATGATGTGTGTGTTGAGAAGCTGGATTGGACTGGAAGTCTCTGGGGTAAGGTGTTTTTTTATTGTCATTTATAAGTAATTTATCATTTTCATTATTTATAAGTAGAATTTCTGAGAATGAGGGAAAAAAACCAAAACCCACCAGTAATGACAAAATGATGGAATGCCAGACGAGGCTTCCCCTGACTGTCTTTGTATGAGAAGAACATGGACAGGGTCCATGCGGTAGGGCTGGGGAGAGCAGGGCAGCAAGCCAGCTACTCCGGAGGCTCACGAGTTGAGGCAAGCTCCAGCGACTTGCAAGACCCGATCTCAACATGAAAGGGACGGGCTGTAATTCTGTGTTAGAATCTTGCCCATCTTGTGAAACACCCTAGGTGTTATTCCTTTTTCAAAAACAAAACAAAAGCAAAGAAAACATACATTCTTAAGTTTCACCAGTAGTGACGTACTGAGCGCATCTCAAGTCACAGGAAAGGCAGCAGCTGTGTGTATGTGGTTTGGAGTTTGCAGTCTCCTGCAGTAGACTGAAGGGTCCCAGGCTCCCTTTTCATCTCCTAGCCCATAGCATTTTCTAGGTCCTTAGCAGAAGTTTACTAAAAGTGAGTAAATGTATAGATCAAATAGGAGCTATTTTAGCTTTAATCTCCTTAGATTGACATAAACTATTATTTTATAGCTTTCCTACAATTTAGTTTTGTTTTTTAACTAAGTGAAAGTTTGCTTTTTATCCTTCCAGATTTTGTAAAAATTCTCACTCGTGTTGACCACTGTAACTGTCGAATTCTAGACTAGAATGGTTTATTGTTCAAAGACACTTTATAAACACAAGTCTGTAGTGACTGACACAGGTAGATTCTTAGTAGATTCTACAAGTAGGTCCCAGAATTAACTTAAAAAAGTTTTTTTAGATTTTTTTATTTAACGTGTTTAGTGTTTTGCCTGCATGTATTTTTGTGTACCACGTGTGTGCCTGGTGCCCAAGGAGTTCAGAGGAGGGCATCGGATGCCCTGGAACTGGAGTTAGTGGATGATTGGGAACCACCATGTGGGCACTGAGACCTGCATTGGTATTAGCAGGAGCTCCGAGCCCTCTCCTCACCCACCGGGCCCTCTCCTCACCCACCGGGCCCTCTCCTCACCCACCGGGCCCTCCTCTCACCCACCGGGCCCTCTCCTCACCCACCGGGCCCTCCTCTCACCCACCGGGCCCTCTCCTCACCCACCGGGCCCTCCCCTCACCCACCGGGCCCTCCTCTCACCCACCGGGCCCTCCTCTCACCCACCGGGCCCTCTCCTCACCCACCGGGCCCTCCTCTCACCCACCGGGCCCTCCTCTCACCCACCGGGCCCTCTCCTCACCCACCGGGCCCTCTCCTCACCCACCGGGCCCTCCCCTCACCCACCGGGCCCTCCCCTCACCCACCGGGCCCTCCCCTCACCCACCGGGCCCTCCCCTCACCCACCGGGCCCTCTCCTCACCCACCGGGCCCTCCCCTCACCCACCGGGCCCTCCCCTCACCCACCGGGCCCTCTCCTCACCCACCGGGCCCTCCTCTCAACCTCCGAGCCCTCTCCCCCACCGAGCCGTCCAGCCCCCGTTCCCCCCTTTTCAGCTGTGGGGTTGAACCAGTTCAGCGTGGCTTCAGGGGACAGCGGGCCTCCTCTAGTGCAGGCCAGTTTCCAAGCGTGCAGAGGCTGCGTCAGAACAATTAGGAGACTGGTCTGGAGGAAAACTTCGTCAGGGTGGACTTTTTAAAATGAAATTTACCCAGATAATTAGACTAGGAGGTATTTTCCCCCAGTTACAACATTTCCACAGCTACCACAGTACATACACCATTGAGCCAGGATATTAACTGACCTACTAGTTTTATTCACATGTCTCAGTTTTACTTATGTTTATTTGTGTGTATAAAAACATTATTTACCCTTTGGAAATCAAAGACTTTTTTTTGGTCTTCATAAAATTTGTCAGATTTGAATGGATTTTGAAAATATGATTTTGGACTTGATATGAAATAATTAACATTACAGAGAATCTATTTAAATATAAAACAACTCAAAATTTACTAGTGGGTGGGCAAGGATGATCAAAACCAAAGTAATCTTTTTTTTTTTGGTTTTTCGAGACAGGGTTTCTCTGTGTAGCTTTGCGCCTTTCCTGGAACTCACTTGGTAGTCCAGGCTGGCCTCGAACTCATAGAGATCCGCCTGGCTCTGCCTCCCGAGTGCTGGGATTAAAGGCGTGCGCCACCACCGCCCGGCTCCAAAGTAATCTTAATAGTGAACGAAATGCAACTTTGTTTTTCCTTAATTGTTTTGTCTGTTTCTCTACATAGAATGGTTTAGAAGTTCATGGACCTATAAGGATGACCCATGCCAAAAGTACTATGAGCTCTTACTAATCAACCCTATTTGGTTGGTTCCGCCAACAAAGGTATAGAATATATTTTGTAATAATAACAGTATCACAAATTCTTTGCCTTTATAAAGGATTGATAGGGTTCATAATAAACCTTCCTCCTATGGAAACAATACTTCCATTAAACAGTGGTTTTCAAATGTCGGTGGGCGTGGTGGCATACCTTGGGAGGCAGAGGTGGGATGACAGAGGTCAAGGCCTGGTGCGTTAGTTTGAGCTGTAGGAGAGACGCGCTCTCAGAACACACACATACATACACAAACGTGCATCTGTTTGTGTCATTTGAGCTCTGTGCACAGTGACATTTCACATGTGGATGTCTCGTCTTTGAAAGAAGTTAAGTTGCTCTGGTCTTTGGTTTCAGGCCCTGGCCGTTACATTCACGAACTTTGTGACAGAACCGTTAAAGCACATTGGAAAAGGAACGGGTGAATTCATTAAAGCCCTCATGAAGGAGATCCCGGTGCTCCTGCAGATTCCAGTGCTGGTGATTATAGCATTGGCTGTCCTGGTTAGTACATGAGCCCAACTGCTGATTGTTAACAAGACTGTGATTTATGAGAAAGAAGGCAATTTAAAACCATTAGACTTCTTTGGATTAGTAATACTGTGCTCAGAGGTATAAGGTGATTTTTAATGAGTTGAGACTTTATAGATTCCTCTAACCAGTAGTTCTTGTGGTTCGTAGGCACCATAGCAATGATTTAGAATAATTTCTTTTTAACTTTAACTTGAACACTCGGGAAATTGGTCGATTGATTCCGCTGGAGAGAAATGAGCTTTTATTCCAGTCTGAGTTTTGCAGAACAGAACAGAAAGGGGTGTAGGAGGAGTGGGTGTGTGTACTGAAAAGCAGTTTAGGGGGGTGGTCCAAGAAGAGATATTTATTAAGAATACTGCTCATGGTTCTCCCACAGTTGGTTCAGCATCCTGTTGTTTATGGCCATGACCTTCCCAAAGCACTTGCTGTTTGAATCAAAAATGAAGACTCCAGGGATTTGGAATTTACAATGCTGTGTGCGCTGACTGAATTGTTCTCTTTTGGGTTTTGCCTTGGTGCGTGATTGATTTTGAAAGTCGGGGGTTAATAGTCTTCATCATTTGCCCTATATGAGTATGAATAGAAACATGAGCAATGACCAGGCTTTGAAATTTGAATTTCTAGAACTCTGATTTAAATTTCTAGGTCTAAGATAATCTTGTTATGTATTCAAAGTGTGTCAAGCTGATTGAAATGTTTACTTGATATTGACTTATTTAGTACATTTCATTGGCTGCTTTGGCCTCTATTAGTCTAAAGAAGAAGTTTTTCATTAAAGAGTGAAATTAACATTTTATATCCACAATACTAAGGCGGTTTTGTTAAATCCTGAATAAAATAGCTCCTGCTTCATTATCTGTCAGTCACTAAATCCTCAGAATGTCTTTTTCCTTACAGAGCTTCTGCTATGGTGCTGGAACGTCATTTCCCATGCTGAGACACTTGGGTGGTCCTGAAAGAGAAGCTCCCCGGGCCCTTGAGCCAGATGGCAGACGCCGGCCGAAGGAGCCTGACTATAGACTCCAGGGTGGAGCAGGTGATGCAGACTTCTCTTACAGGGGCCCGGCTGGCTCCATCGAGCAAGGCCCCTATGACAAAACGCATGCGTGTAAAAGAGATGTGTTGAGACAGAGAGACGTTGATAGCAGATTTCACACTGGCAACAAGAGCCCCGAAGTGCTCCGGGCATTTGACTTACCCGACACCGAGGCACCAGAGCATCCACAAGTGGTACCCAGCGTAAGTCAGCAACCGTTGATTCCGCTGCCTGTTCACTCTCGGCCCAAAGCTTCTTACAGATGGTGTTTATTCTTTACCCTCTGTCAGTTAAGTAACCAGTGGATGATTAGTTACCCTCCCTCACTCTGTCACCTGTCCAGCGTCCTCAGAAAAGGAGATTTACCTTTTATGTTCAATACAATGTAACCGTATTCGTTACAACAGGTGGTAGGTATTTCCTGTGAAAACAAACAGGGAGCCAGCCAGTGAGTCTGACTGACACTTCTGCTTTTGACAAGGTAGAGAGAAGGCCTCACTGAGGGCCTGAGAGTGCTAGGGGACCGGCTGCAGAGCTTGATGGCCTCGCCGGGAGAGCGGGTTGGGCAGGGATCAGAAGCTGCTTTCCCTGTCTCTTCACAGAATCCCTATCGATTCTGCAATGTTCAAGAAAGCAATAGCTTGGTCGGCAGGACTGGACTTTTACCTGCAAGATGACGAGTTCTTCAGCATTGATTTTTGTTTATCAGCAGTCCTGGGCATTGAACTGGGGTCTCACACATGCTAGGCCACTGCATTACATTTTATGGCATCACTCTTGGGTTTTTTAAAGGGACATTTCCATTTCTGTTCCAGAAAGGAGTTGGTATTGTCATTTACAATGTTTGAGTTTCAGCTAGAAACTGTTGAGAAAGCTGTAAGTACAAGAGACTCTAGAAGTGATAGGAATCTAGCTATGGGTTCTTTTATGGACGTTAATGTAGCTAGCTAGCCCGAGACCATTCCTTCCAGCGTGGATAGCTGTTGGTCACCTGCCACTCATTCTAAACCCCTCTAGTGACTTCCCAACTGGCAGGGAAAGCCACCTGCCACAGTGGCCCCGGGAACTCCTACTCTGCCATGCCCACGTGCCCCTTACTGATCACCTCCTGCTCTCCAGGCTCATTCTACCTCTGTTATTCACTGTTTAAAATGCTGTGTGTGGATGTGCACATGTGTGCACACCCTTCCTCACATCATCTTAACTGAATCTGCCATCTGATCATAATCTATCTAGCACCTACCTACCTTTTTTCTCTCTGTAGCCTGTAGTACTTCAAATGTAATACTCTTGTACCCCGTCTGATTCATTCCCACACTGAAGTGTGGGTTCCTATGGGAGCAGTTTTTGTGTTTTGCTCCTTCTATAGTCTATATTCTAGAACTTAAAACTTAAATGTTTATGAGATGATTGTTCTCACCAGGCAGGAAGAGGCAGCATCACTGGTAGCCAGTCCTCTTGACCTCTCTTAAGCAGAGTCAGCAGAGCACCTCCAGTACCTTAAGTACTGTGTTCCTCCATGCACAGTTCTGTGAGGCTTAGTGCTTTAATTACGATGCAGCTCTAGAACCAGGATTTTAAAATGTTGGAGCACACTGCAGTAGATTGGGATAAGAATTGACAATGAAACCTTCATATTTTATTACATAGTTAAAGTATAACTCTGTATTTTAAAGCATAAATCGTCCATTGTGAATACCAACCTCAAAGAGACCGGTGGACTCCCAGGAGAAAGCACCTCAACAGAACGCAGCCAGTCTGCCGAGGCCATCTCGGGCCGAGTTGCAGGGACTGCGGAAGGCTCACCCACAGCGGAGAAGGCCCCGCTGAAGTTAGACTCTGCATGCAGCCCACAGGGAGGTGCCACACTCAGCCCAGGAGCTGCAGCATGCGGGACTGATCCTGTCAGCAGCCCGTGTGGCTAAGAAACATCAAGTCATCTTTGAAGTCTGTAAAGTATTAACTCTTCATCCTTCCCTAAAAATACGTTGAAATTTACTACAAAGCTGCCAACTCTAATAATTTTACAGACCAGTAGAATCCCTTAGCTATTAAGATGTATCTCCTAACTTTAGAGCAGGGTTTTGGACGTTTTCAGATGAATGCTATGGCGGTCATCACTGTCACGCAGTCGCCTTAATCACAGTGTGTTTTTGTTACAAAGCGTATGTTAGCTGGTGGAAGGGCCTGTGAAACCTAGTTACTCAGAGTTGCTGGCTGATTTTGATTTAGATTCAGTGTTTCCATTGCAAAGGGTTTTTAATGCAGGCTGGCAACTGCCTCAGCCCCAGAGTGTCGATCCATGTGATCCATGTTCAGGTAGGCCACCTGCAGAACAACGTGACTTGCTGGTTACCAGGCTTCCTTGTCACACATTTTACGTTAGGTCTCACTAGGACAACCTGAGGATGGTCTGGTTCTATCAGTATTTCAGTTTCACACTTCACCGGTGGTTCTGACAATGGCTTTATTCTCTACCATGAGGTGCCAGTTTTATAAAGACCCAGTTCCCATGTTCAGAACCTAGCAATTGATGCTAGTCAGTTTTTTTTTATGGCAAACCATAATGTCTTGGCTAAATGCAATTCTGGTTTTCAGAGAGCTGTAGATAGGGAACAAGATGTATTACCTGTGGATAGATTGTCAATCAACATTTTTTAAATCAACATTTTGTGATTTTAAGATGCATTCTCCATTTTAAACCTTAAAAGAAAAGCAATTTATTTTTGTACAAGTCCCTAGTTATCAGTCTTTTATAGCATCACTATTGGTTTTTTTAAAGGGACATTTCTATTTCTGCTCCAGAAAGGAGTTGGTATTGTCGTTTACAATGTTTGAGTTTCAGCTAGAAACTGTTGAGAAAGCTGTAAATACAAGAGACTCTGGAAGTGATAGGAATCTAGCTATGGCTTCTTTTATGGACACTTGGGTGTCCTTTGTTGTAACCATGTCCACACTGCACATTTTATTCAGCTGCTTTCCAAACAATGATACCACTCAAGTAAGTCTTGAAATTATCAGGCAGGCTATTTCAGCAAGGACATTCAGAGCAGTTGACTTTGATTTTTTTTTTTTTTTAACATACAAATGTATGCTATTCCCTCATTTTTTATACTTGGGTATCTAAAAAACTAATTTTATTATGTCAGCATTACTTTCTTTAGTATTTCATCAGGAAGGTAAAAGTTCTCCCCTCCAAAACAAAAGGATTTTGCATTAAGACAGTCCTGTAGCAGACATGTACTCAATGGATGGAAGGATGCATGCAGTTTTAGACTTTGAACATCTGTGCATAAAAGCAGTTATCTCTGTGAACTGACCCATTCACCCTAACTGGTAAATGCACTCCCAAAGTGGGAACTGTCCTTTGAGGTCTGGTATGAGTCTAAAGAGAATTTAATACCTCCTGTAACAGACGTTCCTGAGAGCAAAGTACTGTTGGCACCACTGATCGCTTTTAATCCAAAAATGAACACTTAAAAATATTTACAATCTCAAAAAAAAAAACCCTTTACAACCTCATCTTTGTATTTTCATTACAGATCCCCATTTGGGAATGGAGTCTACTTTGACAGCTAGCAAAGCGGCATGCTGTTGTTGAGTGATTACAGCAGTTCAGGAAGACTTGACTAAAGCAGGGGGACACATCCAGGCCAGTGTACTGCAGGAAAGAGAGAAGGCGCGTTCCACTTGACTAGCAAGGGTTTGTCACTGAGGTTAAAGCATATTGTAACTGGCTTTTAAGGAACTAAGAACAGGGTAGGTAGCTGTTAAAAGCACTTTTTAAAATGGAATAAATATTGAATGCTTACAGGGTCTTAAGAACCACTGTGAACACAAAATAAACACTTATTTTTACATTATTTTGATCTGGTATGTAGTCTTTGCTTTCTTAAATGAATTTTCTTGTAAGAAAAATACCTGCTCCAAATGCAGGCCAGAAGAGCACTGCCTTATAAACGCCTGTTAGTGGATTGGATGAGGCAAGGTCTAAGGATGGCTGAGGGAGGGCCTGACCAGTACCTGTACGCTCATGTGAATTTTCACGTGTTCTCTGCTTATACAGTTTGCGTTTTTAACCAACCACACGGTTTTCTGGTTTTCCCAACAGTAAGTCTATATAGCAGTATTATGTAAAGAGACAAACAGCCCAAAGCATGCTAAAAGTAGTTTATTTCTTATTTCCCCCACTGGCTCTGCCTAAAAATATATTGAATATAGTTTTCTTAAAGAAACTAGAATTTTATGACTTTATGACTATTTTTCATCTTCTTTACATAGGACATTTACATTATTTTCAATAAACAATGCAGTTCACTATACTCAAGGGTAAGTGTAAAAAAGTCATTGTCAATTAGATCCTTAAAAAATGACCTCAGTAAGAGGACTGAATTCTAATGTAGGGTTCATTTAAATTCCTAGTTTACAATGCTAGTCAAGGAATCTAACAGGTAAGTTTGCTGGAGCACCGACAGGACATTCTGCCCTGAAACAAACGTCTACGAGAATGTCAGTCCCTGAGCACTTCAGCATTTATACCCTAAAAATATGGTACCTACAGTGCTGTACAGTTTCCTCCTCAGGAAAAAGGTTGAGTTTCCCTGCAGTCTTCCGAAGGGAACTAGTCTTCTTTAGTAGGAAATACCACAGCATCTAGTGGTTTGCTAGTTACTTTCCTGAATGCCTAAATTCCAACAAAGCATTATTTTGCAAAAGTTCCTTTAGTCCAAACTCGGTGTCTCTGTTTGGATCTCTCTGCAAAAGAACTCTTTGTTCATCCATTCTTTTAGCTTGAGAGCGTAAAATGAGGCTAAAAAAGTCTTCATCGGGGACGGTTGGCCCCTTTGTGGCAGCAGGTGGTGGAGCACATCTTTGATCA
Organism: Peromyscus californicus insignis; assembly: GCF_007827085.1. Lineage (NCBI taxonomy): Eukaryota > Metazoa > Chordata > Mammalia > Rodentia > Cricetidae > Peromyscus > Peromyscus californicus. The sequence continues at coordinate 86,841,344 of NW_026294617.1, forward strand.
TCTAATCTGGACCCCTAAAGACGGAGAGAAATGAAAACATAATGACCAGGGAGGACAGTGCCAAGCTGTAATGTCTGTCAGTCACAAGCTAGATCTGTAAGCATTTCTTGTGGCCTTTTTCAGAAACTTGGTCGATGAGAATATATAGTATTAGGTAGAAATGGGCCTCAGAAGTCTGTCATTCCGTCACAATTGGTCACAAGCCATCTGACACTGAAATGCAAGGGCAACTCTCCAAGTATGAGCTGTCAGGAATAACTGCCCAGTCATTACAGGGTTTGTGTATAACATTTCTAGAATAACCTACGCCAGGGCCCAACAAACTATAATCACTAGATTACATTTCTGAAACTCTTTGCACAAATAGTCTAAAGTGGCAATCCAGAAGGGTTTTTCCTAACTGATTGTATACAAAACAGATGTTCCCCCAGTCACTATCCATCCTGGTCACCCGCTGCCCTTCATCCTTTACCCTTCTTCACAGCAAGGACCACTGCCTGCCTCTGGCACAGTGTACACACTTGCCCTCTCTCTTCCCACTAAAATGCAGGACCCTGCAAAAGCAAGAGCATCCTTGATATCTCAGATTGCACCTGTAACATCAGTGGTGTTCAATGGTGTTCTGATCCACAGTGAGCCCTTCACAAGGGTTTGAACACTGCCAAAGCAGCCTGAGCTCGTCTACAGATGGAACGTGTGTGGACACTCACCTGACACTTCACGAGGATGTCGAAGAAGTCTTCGTCAGGCTCCTTCTTGTCATTTGTCATCAGGCGCTCAAGTACAGACTGGTTGTTGGCTTTTGTCAGACGGAGCCCTGGCAAATTACTGAAACTGGCCCTCTGGTCATCCAGACGGCGGCTCTGTGAGCTGGCAAGAAGATCTAAAAACTCATCTGTGTTGGGGGATACCACAGAGACTGACGGTGCTGAGGACGGGTGGGAAAGGAAAAACACGGGACTGTTATGAAACACCTGTATGCACACTGCTCTTCTCCACCTTGCTGTCCTGCAGGGCACCGTCACTCCTGTGACCTTTCCCAGCAGGGTGGGAAGGGTGGGTTCCCAAGTGCTTCAGATGTCCTCAGATCTCTCTTCCTTTTTTTATGTAGTCCTCACCCAAAAATAACTGAGGTATGGGGCTGGATTTCAGGTGAACAAATGGTGGTGTTCTTTCCTTATATAGTTTCATCTAATGTCTCTTGTTTGCTCCCATGTCTGGATGGGAATCATTTAGTGAACTAAAGAGTTAAAAGACCAGCCAATCTGCCCCCCCCCCCCCCCCCGCCCCCAGGGTTTCTATATGTAGCCCAGGCTGGCCTCCAACTCAGAGATTTGCGTTCCTCTGCCTCCCAAGTGCTGGGACCAAAGGTGTACACCACCACCACCCGGTTGAGACTGGCCAATCTTAGTCTATGGTAGAAGTCATCTTTTAGTAAAGAAATATAACAATATAAGAATATAAGTAATGTATTTTAGACTTCTAAATTTCAGATGAAATGTATGCCTTATTATTTGTATGTAATATATAACTAACTACCTTGTGTGTGTGTGGTGCTGCAGATGAAGGGCGGGCCTACTATTTGCTAGACAAATGCTCTACCGCTTAGCAGTGGCCTTTTCTCTTGAGTCAAGGTTTCCCTATCTAATAGCCCTGCTGGCTTTGAATTCACTTTAATACTCCTGTCTCAGTGCCACGTGCTAGGATTATGGGATCTTTTACTGAAAGGACAGTACTAAAGACAACTATTAAAATGGGAAAAGCATGCATGATGGTCGTCTGTGATCCCCGCACTTGGGAGGGAAGCAGGAGGATCAGGAATTCAAAGCCAGCCTTGGCTATGCCTCAGAGAAACAAGATGAACTGAACTTGAAGGAGCGGTGAAGATGGCTTACCTTTCGTCACCTTGGGGGTGGTAGAGGAAGCTGCTGTGGATGCTGTGCGACAGTGTTCTTGTAAGGCGCACCTCTGGTCGTCCATCCTGTTGCTTTGAAACCGCCTCAGTAAGTCAAAGAAGCCTTCATCTCCAACAGTGTCTGCACTGATTTTCTAAAACAAAGAGAATGTAGTACGCTTAATGACTCCTCCTTTGTGTGTCATCTGTGAACATCATGATGTAATCAATGCAAAAGGGAAAGATTAAAAACAAAGAATTCAGTGGCAATGTTGGTAATAAAATGCCCCATACTGACCCCACAAGAATCACTTTTAATTCCTGTATTTCTTAGGCCAAAGTAATATATCTAAAGCTTGGCTTGGACATCACAACTATGATCCTAGCTTCTTACAAACTGAGGCAGGAGGAGCACAAAGTTCAAGGCCAAGTCTGGCTAACTTGGTGAGTGTCTCAAATAAAACTTTGCAGAAGTTCTGGAGATGCATCTGTATTGGCTCTTTTAAAAATGAACAGGTACTTGCATGTTGGAGATGCTTTATATTGATAAATACAGTTCTAAAGGTTTATAGGACAATGGACTGAAAGGTAGAGGTGGGTTCCACGGCCTTCTGTTCCACCACATCTAGTGCTGTAAAACTAATTCATTAAAAAATAAAGCCGAGTGGTGGTGGCACACGCCTTTAATCCCAGCACTCGGGAGGCAGAGGCAGGTGGATCTCAAGGCCAGTCTGGCCAACAGAGTAAGATCCAGGACAGGTACCAAAACTACACAGAGAAACCCTGTCTCAAAAAACAAACCAAAACAAAAAACAAAAAAACCCCGAATATCTGAATCAGTTTGTTCTGACTTCAACTGTGTTTGTCTTACTAACAACAGTACAATAGTACTTTTGCAACAGTCACTTAAAATAGTAATAATCGCTGTCCAAACAATGGAGCAGTTTACTATGACCAGAGCAGGTCCCAGCTGAGAACTAGAGAAGACTGAGAGAGACATACTTTGACTAGTACATATTTTACCCGTTTATCCCAGTCTGGTGTGAGTACAGGAAAACTAAGAATTACAACTGGGCACTTAGGACATAACTGACTAATAATACCTTGGGAGGGTCTGGACCGCGGTGGTCCAGGGAGTTGCTGGCGTCCTGAAGAACTTTAGCGGTGGAGCTGCTTTTGTACTTCTTCCCCTTTAGTCTGTTGACAAACAGGAGCTTTGCAGAAGGTTTGGCGAGCAGAGGCTTCTGCTTAGTGAGAATCTCGCTGTTCCAGTTTGGTACCTATAGATGGTAAGTGGAAAGCAAGGCATGAGAAACCCCACCTTCACAGTTACTCTCAGTGTGGGAGAATCATATCCTTGGGTGGCTTTTCGTTGTTACTGTGTTTCGCTTTTAGACAAAGGGTCTCATTATGTAGCAGTACTGAACTCACTCTGGCCCTGTGAGCCTTCTGCCTCAGATTCACAAATGTCATTTAATGAATCCATTCAACAAATTCAACAGCATGTATCAAATGCAGACTGGGAATGCTTTTATGAACATAAGAGTAAGAAAACGAAATTTACCCAAATTAAAAATACATTTTGAATGGTCAGAGAAGAAGACAAAGTAGTATTCTAGATGTAAATTACACAAAAGTCTGTTACAGCCAGAAACTTGTGAGTATATGTAGAATTTTTAATTAAAAATTAGTATCGCCGGGCGGTGGTGGCGCACGCCTTTAATCCCAGCACTCGGGAGGCAGAGCCAGGCGGATCTCTGTGAGTTCGAGGCCAGCCTGGACTACCAAGTGAGTTCCAGGAAAGGCGCAAAGCTACACAGAGAAACCCTGTCTCGAAAAACCAAAAAAAAAAAAAAATTAGTATCTAAAGTTTATATGATATAAATAATTTGTTGATAAAACTAGTGATTTCACTAATATGAAATAAATTCTCAGTAGAGAAAATCACACACATACCCCCCCTTCTCTCTCATACAGACGATGGTAATTTTTTTTTAAATAACTGATTCCTCTAGGGGGTAGAGTGGGAGGGTAGAGTGAGAAGGGGAAGGGAGGGGAACTGTGACTGGTATGTAAAATGAAAACAGATTTAATTAAAAAAGCTGATCCCTCTAGAACTACCTTTAAATTACATTTATTGACTGTGTGCATGTCACAGCACACACGGAGAGGACACAGGACACTTGCGGGAGTCTGTCCCTGGGCTGTAAGGCTGAGTGGCAAGCACCTTTACCCAAGGAGCCATCTCAAAGGCCCACATTTTGAAACATCTTGTTCAAATTTTAAAAAATCTTAGATCTGGACTTTTAGAGGCTAGTTATGTGAAGAGTATTAATATTTTAAAAACCATATGCTAGTTTTAACAGAAGAGCATTTAAGGGAATGCAAAGACGAACTTTGGTTTTCACACACGTTGCCCATGCTGGCCTCAGCCTGCTCTGTGCTAAGGTTACAGGTGCGTGCTACCATGCCCAGCTGAAAGATGTTCTTCATGCATGACTGCTTGTTAGAAAACAGCATCTATAATATTCAAATGAATATTGGACAATTATTAATATCTGAGGTTACTATTGGGATGGGAGATTACTGATTCTTTTGATTTCTTCTAATTTTCTAAAGTTGCTATAATGAATCTATTTTATAAGAAAGTACTTTATAATCCTGCGGAGGAGGAGGAGAAAGGAGTGTAGGAGCCAGAGGGGTCAAGGACACCACAGGAAGGCTCACACAGTCAACTAACTCGGGCTCGCAGAGACCGAACCAACAACCAGAGCCTGCATGAGACTGACCTAGGCACTCTGCGTACATGTTCCAGTTGTGTAGCTTGGGCCTCTGTGGCACTCCTGACAGTGGGAACAGGGGCTGTCTCCAAATCTTTTACTGGCTTTTGGGACCCTACTCCTCATACTGGGTCACCTTGCCCAGCCTTACATGGGGTGGGAAAAAGCTTCATGGGGCGGGGGAAATGGTCCTGCAGCACAAGTACTTACTGCGTTGAGTCTCAGAACCATGGGAAAAAAAAAAAAGTCAGTAATCCCAGAGCTTCCCATGGAGGAGGGGGTGGAGGGTAAACACATACATGAAAATCAGCCAGAAGCTTGTGGGCTGGCTAGCTTGGGCTACACTCTGTGCAGGAGAGAGAGGGAGGGAACCAGGGCGGAGTAGGGGAGACACTGTCTCAGAAAGCAAGGCGGGGGCTGGTAGGGTGGCTCAGCAGGTAAAGCTGCTTGCTGCCAAGGCTAATGACCTGAGTTTGATCCCGGGACCACTCATGATGGAGGGAGGGAGGGGACCAACTCATACAAGTTGTCTTCTGACTTCTACTGATGCACCCGCTGGCACACACAAACGTTCTATTAAAAGGTGGAAGAACAAGGTGTTCCCTGACTTCCACACGTGTAGCCTGGGAACGCACAAGCACATACCTGTTCTCACACACAGCTCTGCAATGATGTTGCTATGTAATTGAATGACAAGAAGTATTGTTCTTGCTTTTAATCTACCTGGTATCCTTTCAATTAAAAACTTTTTTTTAACAAGACAAAACGTTCAAACAGTTTAAAATAGCCTGTAATATATTTCTAGCCTATCCCAGGCACTGTGTAGAAGCAGCTACTGTAACTTTTGCAACGTACTTTTCCAGAAATGCTACACGCACCTACAAAGAATATATATGCATTTATCTGTATTAGCACACAGCAGCATGCTCTTCTCATTCCTTCTGCACTGGACCTTTTCTGGTTCTAGTTAAAAGCACATCTTTAAGTGATCTCGACATAGGACAAGCCTAACCTCTTTCACTTGAAAGTTACTGAAATACGGTTACAGTTCATGGAAATTTAAACATAGACCTGCCAACCTTTTCTGGTGTTAACTTCATAAGTTCCATGTTTTCCATACTGTGTCTTCGTCCCAGCTTGGAGCGTGCACCTTTGTAAAAAAACAAATTCGTTCAAGTAAACCAGGGAGCCCTTCGCATCCCCTCATGATTCCATTCTAACATCCAATTCACAAATCCCCGTGCAACGAGCACAAACATCTAAAAAGAGCAGATATTTTCCACGCTACATAAAAATAGACAGTCCCTCTACACCGCTCTGATGTCAGAAGCCACATGTTGGTTGCAAGTTAACCACTGGCTACTAACATTACCCCTTGATTTAGAAAAGGCATTTTGTAATGAATGGTTTATACTCTCTACATAGCCTCAAAGAAACCCACATACATTGTGGTCTAAATGAATAAAATCATGGGAAAGCTGTAGGCCTTCAATTTTAAGAGAATTAAAAATAGCCGGGCGGTGGTGGCGCACACCTTTAATCCCAGCACTCGGGAGGCAGAGCCAGGCAAATCTCTGTGAGTTCGAGGCCAGCCTGGTCTTCAAAGCGAGTTCCAGAAAAGGCGCAAAGCTACACAGAGAAACCCTGTCTCGAAGAAAAAAAAAAAAAAATAACACCCCAGTTCCACACAGTTTTCCCCAAATTTCCTATTTCCAGACAGGTTCACTGCCAGTCACGAGACAAGTCAAATAAAAGCAAAGTGTCACAAAAAACATCTTTTGATCATACTGTTAAATATTAAGTACAGACATAAATATGAAGTAACCAAACAATCCTTTAAAAACTCAGTAGTGTTTTTTTTTAATTTATGTGGATGGGTGTCTTGTCTGCATGTATGTCTGCACCACGTGCATGTCTGGTGCCCCAAAAGTCCAGAAAAGGGGTGTCTGGTTCCCCTGGAACTGCAGATGGAGTTACAGATGGTGGTGAGCCACCTCGTGGATGCCGGAAACTGAACCCAGGTCCTCTGGTAGAGCAACCAGTCCTGTTAACCAGGGAGCCATCTTTCCAGCCCCTAAGCAGCATTTTTTAAAGGATAATATACCTGGACATGGCATGACATGTTAGCCTCACTCAGATGGCTGAGTATGGAGGATCAAAATTCAAAGCCAGTCTACACAACAAGACCTTGTTTAAAACAAACAAACAAACAAACCCAGTACCAAGAACAAAAGGGCATAATATAAAGCACAGCTGATACCTCACACCCGGCTTTAAAATACGAACAACACAGACATCTGTCTGGGTAAGCCCCCTGTACATACATTTGCCATTGCATTCTTTCTTCTCCGGGGCTAGAGATCCACCCAAGGCCTTGTGAGTGCTTCCTAAGCACCCTAGCACTGAGCCACACCCTTCCACAGACCTTTTGTTTTTGTTGGTTTTTGGTTTTCTGGAGACAGTTTCTCTGTGTAGCCCAGGCTGGCCTCAAACTCAAGAGATCCACCTGCCTCTGCCTCCCGAGTGCATGCACCACCACTCAGCAAGACATACCAAATGCATTCTTATGAAAATTTCAACTTAGAATGGGCTCATGGTAGAGAGTGTAACCCCTTCAAAAGATGGGGAAAACTGTAAGTATTCATGTTTCCTAGTGGGAAGACTTAATTACTGACCTAATTTCTTTATGATTTGTTATGTTTCTAGAAACTGGTATTTCTCCTAGGTTTTGAAACAGATTGTTCTAAAATTATACTAAACCTTTCACTTTCAATCTGTACATCTAGTTTGCATGCCCCCTTCTCTTTTTCAATTTCTCTTTATGAAAAAATAATCTTGTAGATTTGCTCACCTTTGCAGAACCAAATTTTAACTTAAAAGAAAATCTCCATTACATTTTGTCTTAATACACACATACATTCACATACAAAAGATAAAAAAAATTCTTTTAAATACAAATTTTGCTAAAGAACCAATATAAGTCACACGCCACAAGAACTGAAATACAGAGATGTGAGGAGATGGTTCAGTGCATTTATTGTTTATGCAGAGGGACTTGAACGCAGTTCCCACATCCACATGGCCACATAGTGGCTCACAACTATCTGTAACTCCAGTTCCAGGGGCCCCAATGTCCTCTTCTGGAGTCCTCAGTCACCAGGCACACACGTGGGCAAATATATACATGCAGGCAAAACATCCAAATACATAAAATAAAAATTTTAATTGAAATACAATATTTTCACTGTAACTTCTAAGTTAAATTTAATCTTATTTAAGAAGTCCTTCCTCAATCTCTACGTTACTTAGAAGTATGCTTTTAAGTTTTCAAATAGATGCTCTATATTACTGTGTGTGTGTGTGTGTGTACACGCATGTGTGTAATACTACGTGGGGCTTGGTGCTTGTGCATGCTATGGGCACGTGTTCTATCACTAAGCCACATCACAATCCTCTTTAGTTTTTAGGCTGGCATCACTGAGTTGCCCAGCTTGGCCTTGGACTGCCTTCTCAGTGGTGGGGATTACAGGTATGTGTCACTAGGTCCAGACTTCTATGCTACTTTCTCGATACTAATTTCCAACTTAATTGCCCTGTGTTGAGGACAGGCTATCTATGAGATACAGATCCTCTGAAATTTTTATTTGCTTTATTGGGTTAGCTTTATGGTTAAATTCTGACTACAGGCTGTGAAGTGATCAGCATTTATATTTCATAAAATCCGTGTTTTTCATTTCTTAAAGATTTTAATTTTATGTGTCTGCATATGTGTTCTGTATGTACCTGTGAGTGCAGGTACCCTCGGAAGCCAGAAGAGGGCGCTATATGTCATGCAGGTGCTGGGAATGGAACCAGGGTCTTCTGGAAGAACAGCCAGTGCTTTAACTGCTGAGCCATTTCCAGCCCCAAGAATTTTTCTACATTCTAAAAGGTTCTATTGAAGGCACTGAACTAGAACACGGAGTAGAAGGAAAAAGGATAAAATCTGTTCCAATGATAGATGGGGAACAGTGAGGGAGGGAAAGAGAGGGTAGAGGAGGCTCAGGGACCTAGCCCCGGCAATTGCAGAGGTACCGGATGGAGGATGGGAGAGAGGAGAGAGCGCTGTGCGTGGACAGCCAGGGTGTGTGACCTCAAGTGCAGAGGAGGAACTCAGCGGGAGTCATCAGCTGTAGGAAATACTGCCCAGAAAGCCAGCAAAAGCAAAGGACGCTGAAAACCCGGGGAGCGTGTTTGGTAAAACACAGGTCCCCAGTGACCTCGACAGGAGGTGTTAGCTGCCCTGACGCTCCAGTGGATGGGTTCCGGTGACGTGAGGAGGTGAAGGAAACACTAGCACGGGTCTGTAGCTAGAGGGGCTCATGAGGACATGCATGAGGACATGCATGACGGTTTTAAAAGATGAGACTTCTTACAATATACCGATTTACAAGTTAAACACAGGAAAACTTGACCCAATTAAAATGGCCAATTACCAAGCACAACTGCAATTTATTACACACCCCACATTTTAGGCTCTCCTATGAACTGCTCTTTGGATATCCTAAGGTTATCAGTACAGATCTGCTGTTATTTTCCTCTCTGAGGGAAAATCCAATGACAAAGCTAATTGTTTTCACTGGCTTTCAAGTTTGAAATATTCATGCCAGTGTTCTTCAGACCAAGAATTTCTTTTTCCACTTTTGTGTATGGGTGTTTTGCCTGCACATATGTCCGTGTGCCACTTTTTTGCCTGGTGCTGAGGGCCAGAGCAGGGCATCAGATCCCCTGGAACTAGGGTGACAGTTGTGAGCTGCCATGTCAGTGCTGGGACTCAAACCCAGGTCCTCTGGAAAAGCAGCAAGTGCTCTTAACCGCTGAGCCATCTCTCCAGCCCTCAACTGTGAGTGTAAGCTTGGGAACACATATATTTTTTAAACTACATTTATTTATTTATTTATTTATTTATTTGTTTATTTGTTTATTGTTGAGGGTGGGGTGTGCATGTGCCATAGTACTCATGGAGGTCGCAGGACCACTTTAGGAGTTGGTTCTGAGGCTTGAACTTTGGTCATAAGGCCTGTCAGCGAATACTTTACCCATTGAACCATGTCTGTGGCTCATGGAACCAAACGTATTTCAGAGCCACACACAGGTAGAAGGTTTCCTGAGGTTTTTGATTTAAACAAAGAGACAACCATCCCAAGCTGTTTCATCGGAAGTGAAATGAGGGAGAAAAAGGGCTCACTAACAACCAGATATATTATAAATATACTTGAAATATGAGGGATAGATAAAATGTTTTCACTCTAGCATCTTCATACTTACAGATTTCTGAAATAACCTACAGGTTAATTTAACGGCATTTGAGTAATTTTTTTAACCAAAGAAACTGACTATACCTTCAGCATTCCTATGTTCCCAGTAAGAACTATAAAATGCTGTGCTCCGTGTTTACGGGTTAACTGAACTGTCTGAGACGCACAGAAGGTGGGATGGAGAAGTTCTCTTCTGTCACTCTCTGAGGTCAGCAGACACACTCATCAGCAGTTTAAAAGAGCCTTTCTTTTCCCAAATGCGAAGTAAATCGTAAGCTAAGAACCGCAGGTTTTTAAAGCTGCTACTTACCATGTAAGCTGCCGTCGAGTTCCATGTTTTCAGACATCATGGAATTATTTGTGCTGTAGCTCAGACCAAGAACCATCTGCAGGTCTGAGAGGTTCAGCCGTGCTGTCAGTTCACCGCTTTTGTCCCCAACCTATAACCACGAGGGTTTCTATGTTAGAGCGACACAGACAAGTGGTCAACATCGGTTCACAGTGTGTGTGTGCCTGTGTGTGCGCGCGCGTGAACAATTCCCAAGGTATCTATTACCATTCCAATTTCACATACGAGGGAAATGAAGCTCAGAAAAGGTATCTAAGCTCAAATAGCCATTGGGTGTAACAAGAGACAGACCTTGGTTCTCAATATCAACTTTTTCTTTAAAAACCACGATATTTCTCTACATGGGAACGAGGGTAAGGAGATGGAGTATTTGGTCACATCCTATTCCCACATGCCTCAGCTCATCTTATTGTCCCCCCAGATCAGGGCAATACAGTTCTCTACGTGCTCACACAGCTATATAAATGCTCTGGAAAAACACGGTACTCCACCACTGATTTGTAAAAGACAATGGGATGGGCAGTGATTTCTTTAGCTTCATACCTCTCTGGAAATTTCCAAATGCTTTTCGGCAAAATGCATTGCTTGATCATGATTTCCTAGGGCTGTGTATGCATTTCCTAAACTCCAACATGCTCTTCCTTCGCCAATTCTAAAATATAATTCAAAATTGACATGCAGTGATCTGAAATGAGGCCCTTGTACAGAATAAATGCAACCAAGCGATAATTAAAGGTTTTTAAAGCATGCTTTGGATTTACTTAACCTTTCAGATATAGCAATGAGGGGTCTAGACAGAGAGATGGGACTACTCAGTACCAAACTCAAAGTCAAATATTAAAACATGGAAACAGTCTTTAAAAATATGCAGTAGCGGGGCTGGAGAGATGGCTCAGAGGTTAAGAGCACTGACTGCTCTTCCAGAGGTCCTGAGTTCAAATCCCAGCACCCACATGTTGGCTCACAACCATCTGTAATGAGATCAGGCACCCTCTTCTGTGTACATAATAAATAAATAAATCTTTAAAAAAAAATATGCAGTAGCCAGACCTTAAATCCCAGCACTTGGGAGGCAGAGGCAAAAAGCTGTAATTCAGCAATGCACCTGCAGATACCTTAATTCAGGAACGGTGTGACGTACCTATCTTTGAGCTCCTGAGCAATTGCTAAGTGCTTCAGATGGTAATCGATGGCCTTCTCGTAGTCCTGAAGCAGAGTGTACGTGTTTCCAAGGCTGTAGCAAGACTGAGCTTCCACGGCTCTATCTTTAAGCTGCCGAGCCAGCAACAGCGTCTTCCTAAGAGAAAGCAATTCACACAATGCCCATTTTTAATTTTGGTTCTAAGAATCATAACACTGACGTTTTCCATCTCTGTTGCTTTCTGCTGCCTTTTAAAAAAGTCTGTTTGAGAGTTCAATATATTTTCCCATTATTCTAGAAAAAGTGAAAAGATGTTTTGAAGTGTAAAAAAAAAAATGGATTCAGACTTTGAGTCCTAATAGTTCCCCAAAATACAGGAGTGCCAAAGCATGAGATCCAATGCCTCTAGAGAGCAGAAATACCTCAGATATTTAGAAAATCTCTCCCTTCGTTCTGGCAATAACCCACATGTCCATGGAACGGCTGTCTTGTGTGTATATGTGTGTGCATGCGCATCACGTGGAAGCCCAGAGTTGTTATCAGTCTGCTGTCTTCCTCGTTGTTCTCTGGGTTTTGAGTCAGGGTCTCTCACCGACCTGGCCAGGCTGGCTGCCCGGCAAGCCTGGGGATCTTTCTGTCTCTGCATCTCTACTCCCAGCACCTGGGATGACAGGTAACACCACTGTGCCCACCTCTTCGGGTGGGGGCTGGCCCACTCAAGTCCTCATATTTGTCCAGCAAGTACCTTACCAGTGAAGCCATCTCCCTGACTCCAGCATCTGTCTCGAATCCTACTGTCACCTTTCCCTTCTGTCAACATTTCTAGTGTCCTGGGAAAGTCCTTAAATGTAGGCTTATCGTCACTGATTCATACAAAATGCCAATCTCTTCATTTACCCTTCCCCAAACTCTACCTAACACATGCAGTACTGTCAGCAAGAAGTTAGTGTAAGAAGTTAGAACGTGGGCCTGGAACAGCACTGTCTGATTCAGACCCTACCTCTGCTAGCTATGTGTTCTAGGGCAAGCTACTCAGGTCCTCTATCAGTTTTCTCAGATATCTAATGGATGGGAGAAGTACTCACAAGGCTTCTGGAAGGTGGAGATGAATCAGTATGTATATAAACTGTGTCAGTGCTTAAACCTACAGATGCCTTTGGATTTAATAATCTAAATGACCCTTTTCCATAATTTCTGCCAATAGCACAATTACTTCCTACCATCCATAACTACTCAAAAATTAAAATATGGTAATAAGACAGGTCTTTTCAAGAACCTAAATTAGAAGTTCTATACATAATGATGCTATCTCCAGAGCCGCCACCCTAAGAGGTTTCCTGCTTACTCTAACAGACAGGTCCTCATGGGCATTTTTGAGACTTCAGGAACTGCCTTCAGACCCCACAGTATAGCTGTTTCTGGTTCACCATTATTCTTTGTATAGCTGATTTATAAATGATCAGAAATCTTTCCAGAACCAAATTCAATTACTTAGTTCTGTTTGCCAAGGCACCGCTTTGTATCCTGCAAAGTATGGGCCACATACTTTAAGATGGGCCTGAAGACAGTTCTGAAGGTGAGTTCCAAAAGTCCCACTAACCTGTGTCTTTGGAACATAGGTTAAATTTCTGAGTTCTAGCCTGTTTGCTGCAGGGGAGCAAGCCATTACAGTGAACTCATACTTCTTTATCAAAAAGCCACCAACCAATTTGTAACACAACTTTTCAATATTTAGCACAGGCACAACATTTAATAATAAAGACTTTTCTGTATTCTTGGTTTTAAATTATATGAAACTTGACAGTTGAAATAAAAATGTATATCATACTCATCACATGACATATTAGGAGGAAATTTCCTATCTAGTTAATTCAGTGGTTCTTAACTTGTGGGTCATGACCCCTTTGGAGGTTGAATGACCATTTCACAGGGACTGTATATATCCTGCATATCAGATATTTACACTATGACTCATTAACAGTAGCACAATTGTCGTTATCAAGTAGCAATGAAAAAATTTTATGATTAGGGGTCACCACAACATGAGGAACTGTATTAAAGGGTCACAGCATTAGGAAGGCTAAGAAACAATGAGCTAATCAATAGTCAACCAATAAATATTAACCACGGGTAGAAGTTTAAAGAAGGACAGCACCATTTAATGTTTTAGATGGACCAAAGCAACTCAGTTTTTCTTTTCTCTGTTTTTTAGACAGGTCTCCCCGTGTACCTCAGACTGGCCTGAAACTCACTTTGTTGACCAGGTGGGCATCAAATTCACAGAGATCCGCCTGCCTACACCTCCTGAGTGCTGGGATTAAGGGCGTGTGCTACACACCCCAATTTTTCCTTGTGAAGTAACAAATATAGAGAAAGTTTATTAAGGGAAAGATACTCCTAAGAAGGGCTGGATCAGTGACCCAGGAAAGGCATACACCAAGAGCCGGCACCGTTTTCTGTTGCTGTTTTGATGACGAACTACCTGAATTCTGAATACAGGAACCTCTGAAGTGTCTGCGCAAGTCAAGTCCTGTGCTCTTGGTTCAGTCTGAGTGAGTGTTCGAAGCACACTAAGTGGAGAAAACCCTCAAGAGTCTAACGGGACAGAGCAGACGACCTGAAGCAGCTTAGACCCGCCGCCGCCCTCTGTTTCCAGGACACTGATGGGCTAGAGGGGTCCTGCCTGACACAGGAGCCCAAGCGGGCAGTGCTGCAGGCAGAGGAACAGAGCCTCAGCGTTGGCGGAGTCGATGCTGGACAGAAGGGAGGGAAACCTTTTGCTAAGGGGTGGGGTAAGAGGGAAAATTCCGTGATCACTGGTGGAGACTAAGACCTATTTTTTTTTTTCTTAACTTTAGTAATCTTCAGACAAGACCTAGTTTTGTTACCAAACTTTCTTTTGGCCTCTCTTACAACTCATAATTGGGTGAGATAAAGCACATACCCCCACACACCCTACATGCTGAACAGGTTTATGAAGGACTTTAGAAATTTAGAACTTTAAACAAAACATTTTAAAGATAAAAAGTAACAAAAAAGCACTAAGGAAGTCATACTGCTGCTGTTGTAGTAGGTAAAGGCTACAGTTGATGATGTAGGCCTGCGATGACAGCACTCAGGAGGCAGACAGGAGGATTGCAAATTCAAGGCCACCAGGTGAGACTCCCATAAAAAAAATAACACTTGAGTACGATGTTTCCTGAGCACTGTGTACCGACTGGGTAAGTTAACACATCCTTTCACCCAGTTCTCACGACACCCCCAAATCCAGATCCTGCTGCCTACCACAGATGACGAGACAGGCCCGGGAGCCTAGGCCCTGACACTGGCGCACATTTAGTGACACCCCCAGTGAGACCAGCCAGGTCTCACCCCCAAAGCCCAATGTGCTCTTACAGGATGCACAATTACTCGTTTTACATTTATCCACGAAAGTATCTGACTAACCGGTAGTATTCGGAAGCGGTTTCGAATTCACCCAGGAATATGTATGCATTTCCCAGGTTGCTGTATGCTCTCCTTTCAGCCGCTTTATCTCCAAACTCTTTTGCAATAAGGAGACGCTGGAACAGAAAAACTTCATCAGACACAGAGAACCAAAGACCGTCCAATCGCGGCCCTCCACCCTGACGGAGGAAATGCTCCGGCTCCGAGGCCTTCTGTTTACCTGCTCGTGAGCTATAACTGCATCCCTGAAGTTGCCAAGGAGGTAGTGTGTGTTGCCAAGATTCCCAAAGGCTCGTCCTTGTGCTGCTCGGTCACCTAGAGCAGTTACTAACGACAGGTTTTCCCTAATGATGACAAAAAGTGGTAAAAGTGTTAAGTTTAGGTGAAAGTTCTTAGTTGATTGACAGACAGAACTTCTCTTTTTCATAGCTGGGGATTTAAACCCAGGGCCTAGTGCATGCCAGGCAAGTGCTGGCCACTGAGCTATACTCCCAGCCCCAGAGTTAATTCTTTGCATCAGAAAAAAAGTCAGCATATAGTTATAGTGGCAGAATCTTAAAGGTACATTCTGAGGTAGGGCAGCAATGAAAAAGCTGGAATTCTTTTTTCACTGGAACATCTGGTCTTTATTCAGAGCCAGCAAGAGATGATCTTGGAGCCCCATAGCTAGGCAATTGTACTGGCCAAACACTCAATTTACCCCAAACTAAGCATTGCTATTTCTTGCTCTCACCACTAAGGGGCACTGGTCTGCAGTTTAAGCGAAACTGCAGGTTTCCGGCACTACAGTACCATTTAAACTGTTCCCAATGGTTAGTTTTCCCGTTAGCCTATCATTTTTTCAGCTTTTATTTTAGGTTTTTGGTTTTGTTAAAGACAGGATCTCACTACACCATCCTGGAACTCAGAATGTGGACTTTCAAACTGGTAGGGCCGGCGTGGGCTACCGCAGTCAGTTGGCTAGCTCATGATTCCTACATCTTTTTTGTTTGTTGTTGTTGTTGTTGTTTTCCACGAGGGTTCCTCTGTGCAGCCCTGGCTGTCCTGGAGCTCACTCTGTAGACCAGGCTGCCCTGGAACTCACAGAAGTCTACCTGCGTCTGCCTCCAGAGCGCTGGGACTAAAGGGGTGCGCCACCACTGCCTGGCTATTTCTCTATCTTTGACAAACTTGGAAACCTACTACTGAGTCAAGAACACCCTGGAGGCACCCAGGCCCGCAGGAGCACACCGTCTGTACTCACTCATAGAGATCCACGGCTGCCTGCAAGGCATTTCTCACTTCTTCTGGAAACTCTCCTACATCCTGGGGACCAGGGCAACCAAAACTTTTCCCTTTGGCATGGTACACATTTCCAAGATTGTAGAGTGCTCTCGCTTCTCCCACCTAGATGGAGACGTCAACAAAGCTTACATCCTAAAACCAGAGGCCAGGGGCTACACTTCTTATCTCATGATTTATTTAATGTGTTAGTACTGTGTGTGTGTGTGTGCATGATGTGTGTGGCGGTACGTGTACCCCGGGGCACATGTGGAGACCAGAGCTCACTCCTCCCACCCTTCTGCAGGTTCCCAGGATTGAAGTCAGGTCACCAGGCTTGCACAGCAAGTGCCCTTCCCCCACTGAGCCATCTTGCCAGTCCCCATATGTTTATAACATCCTCAGTACTACTGTCAAGGGAAAGAAGTATCCCCAGTGCCATCCACAGAGAGTCAAATACATGATTTTACTCACAAAGAAGGATCTTTTGCTATTTGCTTTTTCTATTAAAAAAAAAAATCTGTTTTCTCTTTTACTTTATAAACTATAGAAGCAGTATTGGAACACAAAACTATTTCAGTGAAATAACCGTCATCTGGCCTCCCATCTTTATTACCTTGTCATTCAGCTCTCTGGAGATATCCAGGTGTCGCTGGCAACACACTACCGCTTCATCAAAATTCCCAAGCACTTTTAAGGTGTTTCCAAGATTGCCACTGGCTTTGGCCTCCCCCAGCTGATCTCCAATAGTCCTGGGACGTAAATGTGATAGTGAAGGATGTTAACACTGTCTTTAAATATTAAGATACAGATGGGCGGTGGTGGTGGCGCACGCCTTTAATCCCAGCACTCGGGAGGCAGAGACAGGCGGATCTCTGTGAGTTCGAGGCTAGCCTGGTCTACAGAGCAAGTTCCAGGACAGGCAGGACTACACAGAGAAACTCTGTCTCAAAAAAAACAACAAACAAACAAACCTAAAAGAGAGAGAGAGAGAGAGAGAGAGAGAGAGAGAGAGAGAGAGAGAGAGAGAGAAGTCAAAGAACAGTTTTCCTAGAATAGAAGAGGCACAGTTAAGATACAATTCATTAATCTGAAACCCATTTTAAATAATAAAAAAAACTTCTACAGTTAATTTTCATCCATTTGATTAAGCTCTAGGGCTGTTTCATTACTGTTCAACTAAACTGTTTTGCCTAAAAAATAGTTTTCAAAAGTAATGCCATTAAATTAGAAGTCATTGCCGGGCGGGCGGTGGTGGCGCACGCCTTTAATCCCAGCACTCGGGAGGCAGAGGCAGGCGGATCTCTGTGAGTTCGAGGCCAGCCTGGTCTCCAAAGTGAGTTCCAGGAAAGGCGCAAAACTACACAGAGAAACCCTGTCTTGAAAACCAAAAAAAAAAAAAAAAAAAAATTAGAAGTCATTAAATATTTGTCTAAAAATTAGTTTTCAAAAGTAACGTCATTAAATTAGAAGTCATTAAATACACTGTTGGTTTTTTAAGTGAAGTTTGTTTGTTTGTTTGTTTTTTAAGTAAGCTAATTTAGAGAGAGGGAGACTATAAGAAGCTGAAGTTACCTTGCAAGAGTCAGATCGTGGTGGTGGTACTCTAGGGCTTTGGCATAGTCATGCAGGTAGAAGTAAGCATTGCCCAGCTGGCTGTAAATAGCACTGAGTGTCTTGAGGTCTTCAGTTCCAACTTGAACAGCAGCTTCAAAGAATGAGACGCCGGCGCGGCAGTCCCCCGATTTACACAGGCGCTCTCCTTCCAAGGCCAGCTCAAGGCAGGAAGCTTCCATTCTGCAAAATGATATGGGACAGACACTTGGAACATTACAGGTATATCGGTGATGAACTCCCAATAATGTAAACGTGGGCTTTGTGGCTACTCTGGAGCAGACCAACGCTTGGTTGAATTACATACAAATTACTGATAAAAAGTAAATGCTTACTTGAAGCAACAGCTAATGTGCCTACTCAAATTTCTCTGAGCCTCAGTCTCTGGGATTGGGTAGTTAAATTGTAAGTGGCCCCTCCAGAGTAACGCACTTTACTAGTGAGGATATCTGAAGTAGTTTCCACCCACCGTCCATTATTCCATTTACCTTTCTCAGTCTCGTACATCACACACACACACACACACACACACACACACACACACACACACACACACACTCCTTTTCAAGCAATCAGTGTAATTGAATAAAGGAACAAAATATCTTGATTACCAGAGAACTAAAGATCAAGAAGCTTTCCTGGAAAGCAATTAATTTAGATGGGGATGGAGGGCTTAGCTCACACAGCTGGTGGATGGAGGGCTTAGCTCGCACATCTCCGGGATGGAGGGCTTAGCTCATACAGCAGGGGGATGGAGGGCTTAGCTGGTACAGCACCTGCCTTGCAAGCAAAAGAACCTGATTTCATTTCCCAGACCCATGTAAAAATGCCAGGCGCGGCACATGCTTGTCACCCAGCACTGGAGAGGCAAGGGTCCACAGGCCTGCTGGTCAGCCAACCTGGCCTAGAGTAGTGAGAAACTGTCAGAGGAGATGTATGCCCTTCCTGAGAATGACATGCCAGGCTGTCCTTAGAGCCATCCATTAAAATGGGTTTGTAAAAGTAGAACAGAAACCTAATGGAACTAGGAAAAGTATGGACTAAGATCAACTAAGAGCCAACTGCACAGCTTCAAAGCAGACTCTTGAATTAGAATAGGCAGATTTACCCACAATCTGTAACAGGGAATTTTCAATTTTATACGCAGGTATCTTTCTCTTTAACAATTCAAAAGACTTAGCCAATGTCTACTGCTTGTTCTATAGCAGTAACTTCCATGTATGAACTTATAAAACCAATCCAAGTCCATGTAACGAAGGCTCTAACATGTTTCAACATTAGGTGAAATCCATTAGACACAGGAAGAACTAAGTACTCAGAGAGATTAAATCAGTCTAATCAGAAATGTAACCAGCTATTTTTTTTTTACAATTTACTTATTCTTTGACAATTTCACACAGATATACAATGTACTTCACACCCCTGACCCTCTCTTACCCTCTCCCTTGAATGTCAAACCATTCTTCTTCCCAACAAGGAGTCCTCTTAGCTTCCTGGGTTTAGTGTAACACTTATGATGGGGGTGTGTGTGTAAGGGCGTTGGTGCCCTACTCAATCTAGTTAGGGTTGCTTGAATGAGCATGAGCAGGGGGTCATTCACTTAGCCGGGCAACTTACCTGTGGCTCCAACATTGGGAATATGACTCCCTGTCTCCTAGCAACTGTTAACTGTCCACAGCCCTTCAGGAAAAGGGGGGGGGGGGTGTCTCACAAGCCCCTCCCCCATCCATGATGGAATGGTGATGCCCCAGTCTTGTGCAGGTATTTAGTCAGGTGTTATTTGTAGATTTTTTTTTCCCTATTCTTGTGTCAGCTCACTATGTAGCCTATGCTGGCCTTGAACTGGAGATTCTCCTGCCTCAGTCTCTAGAGTGCTAGGATCACAGGCATGCACCACCACAGCAGCTATTTACATTTTTTTATATGCAGGTTTGAAATTAATACAACTTTTCTTGTCTTTCACAAGTGAAAACTTCCCTTTACATGAAAACTGCTAGATGAGATATCTGAACTAGTTGTCTTTGTCTAAATACCCCAACCAATGAATGCCTAAGAATTATCAAGGGGAAACACTTAGAAAAAAGAAAAAAGTGTGTGCATGTATATGTGTATATACATATATGTATATAAAAATCTTCCCATTAAAAATTTAACCTAAACATTCTAATTATATAAAAATATATATCAAGCATTTTTCCTTCTAGGAACAGAACTTCAGTGTATATTTCCACAATTTCACAAGATGTCTATGCAAGGAGATTTAGAGCAGCAAAAGACTGCTATGGCAAGTATGGCTGGAGAGATGGCTCAGTGGTTAAGAGCACTGGATGATCTTCTAGAGGACCTGGGTTTGATTCCCAATGTCTACATGGTGGCTCATTACCATCCATAACTCCAGTCCCAGAGAATCCAACACCTTCTTCTGGCCTCCTTGGGCACTCAGCATGTGGTACACAGACAAATCCACAGACAGAACGCCCATACTCATAAATAAATAAAACTGTACAAAGAAGAAGAAATTATACGCCAGCACGCACGGCACACAATCCCACAGAGGGAGAGGGCAGGGAGATGGCCAGACAGCAGTGCTCTCAATCCAGGGTGACTGGGTCACACAGGACATCAGAGACACGCAGAAGAGTCATACGGAAGGCATTTACAAACAAGACCTGTGTGTTTGCCTACATCCATATACAGCAAACATACATATAGAGTAAGTATCACCAGGACAAATACATGATCTTCTGGATTTGTACTTTTTTTATACAACATGATATCATCAATCCAAATGACATGATACATAACAAAGTTTATCTTATTTATTTTATGTATATGGGTGTGTTCTGTCTGCTGGTATATCTGCTGGAGACAAAATGGTATCACAAGAGTTACACATTTGTGTGTGCATGGATGTGAGTGTTTGCTTGCCTGGGTGTCGCAGCTGGGAAGGTCAGAGACTGAGGTCAAGTGTCTTCTTCATCGCTCTCCACCGTACTTTTGAGACAGTCTAAACCCAGAGCTCACCAACTCGGCTACACTGTCTGGCTGGTGAGCCCCACACTCACTGGTCTCTGCTTTCCCAGGGCTGAGGTTACAAGTGTGCTCCCACACTCAGCAGCTACACTCCACAGGTACTGGAGACCTGAACTCAGGCCCTCACACCTGTAATCCACGTTACCCACTAAGACATCTCCTTAGCCCAACTACACACTTTTAGAAGACATTTGATGTAATTATCACCAGAGACCACAACAGTCAACCGGAACCCTGCTGACCTCCCTCACTGTCCTGAGATCGTAAGTGAGAATGTTCATAGGAAAAACTAAGTTATTATAGTAACTAACGTCTGAGATAAAACTCAGAACTATCTAGGGGGCTGTTAATGCAGAGACATTCTATGACTCTATTATATATTATGAGGAGACAAGTTAATATTATGACAAAATCCCTAAACTCAGTCAAATATTTATAATCACAAAATACAGCAAGTTAAGTTTACACGATTTTAGAAGATCATTAAATGACAGAGAAAGTAATTTCCTATCCTCTCTGTCACCGTGAGAGAGCCAAATGACTTCATCTGTTGACTGGCTGGGTTGAAAACAAAGCACGTGCTCCGATGCAGGAAACAGGTCAGGGCAATGCCTCTCCTAAGGCTTTTCCAGGCTCCCCAGCAGCCTGTCTAGCTGCATGACCAGAGACTCCTCTGAATAAATGTAAGCAGAGTTACCACCTGTAATGGTTTATAACACTGTCAACGTGGCAGGTTCACCTTGGAGAAAGCTTCTGAGTGTGTGTGAAGGATTTCTATGTTAACTGAGGTGAACGCCCCCTAAACGGGAAAGGCACCTTTCACAGGCTGGGACCCTGAACTGAATAAAAATGAAAATGATCTGAATACCAGAGTCACAGCTCTCTACTTCCTGAGTATGGACAGAAGGTGATCGCTGCCTCTGCTCCTGCCGCATGCCTTCCCTCCCTGAGGACTGCACCCTCAAACTGTGAGCCAAAATCACCTCCCCTTCCTCAAGTCTTGGTCAGGCATTCTGTGACAGTAATCAGAAAGTACCTAACACAAACACTTCAGGTATAATTCCTCTTCTGTATAAGTCTGTTATTTTGACTCCAACTTTTCTTTCTCACTTCTGCACTAGATTTTGACATTTAGCACCTTTGTTACTGCCTTAATTCTAATTTCTTACATTTATATTATGTCAGTCAAAGCAAACAGGATTAAAATCTTGATGCTGCACTTAAAATTATCTAATAATACCGACTATGTCCAAATCTGACTCCTCAAAAGGATTCCATAGTTTTTCAGGATACATGATGGGAGTTGGGGTTTAAGACCCCAAACCGGGCCGGGCGGTGGTAGCGCACGCCTTTAATCCCAGCACTCGGGAGGCAGAGCCAGGTGGATCTCTGTGAGTTCGAGGCCAGCCTGGGCTACCGAGTGAGTTCCAGGAAAAGGCGCAAAGCTACACAGAGAAACCCTGTCTCAAAAAACCAAAAAAAAAAAAAAAGACCCCAAACCAAGAGAGCCGTCCACCACCTCCTTTCATAAACTGCCCCTCGGTGTATTGTGATCAGGCAGGTGCTGTTTCCACCACCAGCCCTAGCTCCCGTGAGCAACTGTTATCTTAGGTGTCAAGTATACCTAGCTCTACTTTACTCTGGGAAAGGAAAAGCAGAACTGCAAAATCTCTAGGACTCAAATTTTAACTAAACAATTGTTTTAGATTTATTCATTTTACGTGTGTTTTGCCTGCATGTATGTTTGAGCACCACATGTGTGCCAGAGGAGGTCAGAGGAAGGCATCAGATCCCTTAGAATTGGAGTTATGAATAGTTGTGAACCACCACATGGGTGCTGGGAATGGAACCCGGGTCCTCTGTAAAAGCAACGAGTACTCTTAACCAATGAGCCATCTCTCCAGCCCCAAGATTTAAATTTCATATAATAACAAGGTTCAAATTTAAATCTCCCAAAATAACAGAAGGGGAAACCGATGCTCAGACAGGGTATTTGACTGGCTTAATGATCACATGGTGGATAAGCTAAGGGTATAAATTGTTTTTGGTTTTTTGTTGTTGTTGTTTCCAAATCCAGTGTTCCTTCCATCACTCCCTGTTACCCCAAACTATCTTAAGGAAATAATATCAGTGCTATCTTTGGGGATAGGGTTTCCTATATCCCAGATTCGCCTTGACTCTACACAAATGATGGTCTTGAACTTCTAATCTTCCTGTCTCCACCACTGGGTACTGGAATTAGAGGTGTGAGTCACCACACCTGGTTTATGCAGTGCTGAAGCTCACACAGGTTAGGGAAGCAAGAGCATTCACCAACTGAGCGACCTCCTCGGCCTCAGGGAGGAATATTAGCAATTACATTTCTCTGGCAAATCTGAATTCAATACTAAATTATATTCCCCCGTGTGTGTGTGTGTGTGTGTGTGTGTGTGTGTGTGTGTGTGTGTGTGTGTGTGTGTCTGTTCATGTGTTACATGTATGTGTAGGTAGGGGCCAGAGGACAACCTCCACGCCGCTCCTCAGGAGCCGTTCACCCTTTTCATTTTGAGAAGGGCTCTAACTGGCTTGGAACTTGCTGAGGAGGCTGGGCTGCTGGTGAGTTCCAGATATCCGGATGTTTCTGCCTCTACAGCACTGTGCCACTGAGCCTTGGCTTTTGTTTGGGTTTTTGTGGTTGTTTTGTTGTTTGTTTTTACATGTGAGTTCTGGGATTAAACTCAGGTCCACTGAAGGCAGGGTAAGCATTTTACCAACTGAGTGACACCCCTCCACCCCCAGCCTGCCCCTAAATCATAGCTTTTAAAATATTTTCACTTTATTTATTTGTGTTTGGTGTATGTCTGAGTGTGCATGTCTGTGTTCAGAGGCCAGAGGTCGTGTGTTCTGAGATATCACTCTCCAACTTATCCCCATGAAACAGGGTCCTTCAAGTAACGGCCAATAAGCTCCAGGGATCTACATGTGTCTACCTCGTCCCCAGCAGTGGGGTTACATCTATGGCCACTCCTGGTCTTTATGTGAGTGCTGGGGATCTGAACTCCGGTCCTTATACCTAGGCAGCAAACATTCTCACCCACTGAGACATCTCCCCAATCCTATTTTTCTAAGAAATATTTGTCTTTATTTTTATTCATGTATGTCACCCCCCTTCCCACCCCTGCCATGTGTGGGGTGTGTGAACGTATGCCACATGTGTGGGTGCCCCCAGAGGCCAGAAGAGAGCATCGGATCCCCTGGAGCTGGATGGACTTACAGGTGGTTGTGAGGCTGCCGTGGCTGCTGGGAATCCAGCTTAGGCCCTCTGTAAGAGCGGACAGCACCCTTGATCGCCGAGCGAGCCCTCTCTCCAGCCTGTGCTTACCCCTTTCACTTGAACGCAACAGTCTGACTTTGTGATATCAAAGCACTGAAGTGTTTATTAGTCACGTGACAAGGACAAACAGGGACAGGCCCCAAAGGAATACCAAACTATAGAAGGCAGTGTAATGAACAGAATGTATCCATCTTTCAACTTCACAATTGCCAAGACAATCAGTGTTTCACCTCTACTCCCAAACTCACTCCAACCCCAGATTATCTTGAAGTATATTCCAGAGTGCATATAATTTCACTAACAAATATTTAGTGTGTATTGCTAGAAGGTATTTTTAATATCATTAAGTACTTGGAAGAAGTAAGGTTACTTGAGCTCAGGATTTGGAGGCTAACTTTGAGACCTTGTCTCAAAACGGGGGCGGGGGGGGGGCGCGGGGGGGGGCGGGGATCATTTTATCACACTTAAAATTCTCTAAAGCCAACCATAATTTTTTAAAGTTTAGAAATGTATTCAATTTTGTTATCAGCACACATGTTCCTAAGCAGGTGTAAAGTATTTCCTAAAGTATCCTGATGTCCCCAGGAAGGGGGGCTTCCTCAATTATCAGGGAAAAACTCCAAAGCTGTTGTCACTGAACTATAGAAACTTCTCGAGGGATAGATGAGGAATTCTACAACGAAGGAACCAGATGGATTGAACATGGCACAGGGCACACTAAGTATTTACCACAGCAGAGGAACCTGCACCAGGCCACACTAACACACAGCACTCACATCATTACCTGAAACTGCACACGACCTACACTCCCCAGAACGCGGTGTTAGAGTGTGGATGGAGTCTGGTGTGCTTGGTATGTTTTACTAGAGACAGTTACAAGTCTTTTCTTGGTGAAGTCCTAAAGCAGTGAGAAAGTCAAGTCTGACCTGTCACGGAAGAAGAAGAAAACTAAGGTCTCCCTCCCTACAGGCAGGGGCCCAATCCTGCCCCCCTCATCTAAGTTCTTTACTAGACCAGAGGGCGTACGAACCACTCTTTACAGTGATCAAAAGACAGATAACCGTGTTCCTGGTTCATCTGATGGTTATGGCCTACAAAGTTCAACAGGCATGCATAACCAAACAAATGCTAAGCGACTGGGCTGCCCGAGGCACTAACAACCAAAGAAACAAGGGAGAGGTAAAGAAGGAAAAACAAACAGCCTTCCATCTAACTACAGTTTGTGCTAAGACAGGAATACACACGGTCACAAAGGGGGCAAACTGAGAAGCTCAGAAAAGGTTCGATCAGGGCCTCTGGGCTGAATCTTAGACACCAAGTAGAATGAGCTAAACCAAGGCAGCAGGAAGGGGATTCAAGTCACCATGCACAATCTAGGCAAAAACACCAGGACACAGAGCTGCACAGTGTGCAGAGCGCCATGCCAAGAAGGGGAACAGCGGAGGGAAAGTGAACAGCACAGGTACCAAGGCAGAAGGGGGCATCTTACACTGTGTCCAGCTTGGCTCCCGGCATCGAGGGGCCACCCTGGGCTGCACGGTTAACTCTGTTTTCACTCAGCCCCCAGTGGCAAACTTAAGGTGATTCCTGGAGGGTAAGAGTGGGCAATGCTGGGAGTAATCAGGGAGACTGGCGACCTGAACCACTGCAGGGGGGGAGCTGCGGATGGGCAGATGGATCTACAGACTGGCAAACTGTCTTCTGACTTCCAAATATACACTATGGCATACACGCCCCTGGCCCCAACACACACATACATACATACACACACACACACACACACACACACACACACACACACACACACACACCCCAAATAAATAATTATAATTAAAAAAAAAAAAAAAGAAAGGAGCTAGAGCCTAGAACCCACATTAAAGACCCAGGTGTGCTGCCACACACTTGTAATCCCAGGGCTAGGAGGCAGAGATAGACGGATCCCAAGGCCTGCTGATCAGCCAAGCCCTTCTGGTGAGCTGCAGGCCAATCAAAGACCTTGACTTAAAAAAAGGAAGATGGCACCTGAGAAATGACACTGAAGCTGTCCTCTGGCCTCCACAGTCATGCACCACACATATATGCATGTATGTACATGCATGCACACACATACACACACATATATGAGAGAGAGAGACTGGAGAGATGGCTCAATGGTTAAGAGCACTGGCTGCTCTTCCAGAGGACCCGGGTTCAATTCCCAGCAATCACATGGCAGTTCACAACTGTCTGTAACTCTAGTTCCAGAGTATCCAACACCCTCATATGAACACACATGCAGGCAAAAACACAATGCACATGAAATAAAAATAAATAATTAAGAAAAAAGAAGAAATGGAGGATTTAAAAAAAAAGGCTGAGTGGTAGTGCATGCCTTTAATCCTAGCACTTGGGAGGCAGAGGCAGGTGGATCTCTCTGTGAGTTCAAAGCCAGCCTGGTCTACAGAGCTAGTTCCAGGACAGCTAGGGCTGTTATACAGAGAAACCTTGTCTTACAGAGAGGTGGGGGGAGAGAAATGGAGGATTTAGTAACAAACACCTTCACACAGAAGAGTCTGAGTGCTGAGACTATTAACTCAGTAGTAAAGCACTTGCCTACCACACACAAGGCCATGGATTCAATCCCCAGGAAGAGGGAAACAGAGAGACAGACACTGATTTGAATTCTACTCATCACTATGAACTTCTGATGTCTGTTTCATCAACACATTTTGAGAAAGAATCTTCTGTTACATAATCACCTGAGTCACTGTTTTATGGTTGGACCAGAACTTCTAGAATAAATGTCAAATAACAGCAATATGCTTGCTCTGTTCCTATCAGACGTGCCATTAGTATTTCATTACCAAATATCACACTGCCTGCTGATCTGCCATGTTTAGAAAGTATCTACTCTTTCAACTTTATTTAACCCGTCTGTTTTGAAAGGCCAACTAGAAAAGACCACTATTTGGAAACGGTCACAACAGCTCGTCCAACTATTACCCATGACAGTCTTAAGATAGATTTTTATATGTACAATGCACAAGTTACAAAACACAAAGCAGCTATTCAGAAGTTCTCCCAGAGAATATTAATAAATTACAGAACATCTGGTCTCTACCACCACTTTCCCACAAAAGTATACAAAAACTTACCACCACCACCAAACTGCTTGCAGAATAGACTAAATTTAGTTGGCATATTTTGAGAATTTTGAAATTGAACATTGAAACGGACAAGCGCTAAAGAGATGTCTAAACAGATGAAGAGCCACACACTAAGAGAGCAGCAGTCTTACCTGTAGCGAACATGAAAAGAATGGTCTTCCCTCATGCTTATCAAATTTCCCTCCATCGAGTCATAGTATAAGCTGAGAAAATGCGAAATGACTGTCTGCTGCGCCAGTCCAGTTCTTTAGCGTGCAGAGGAGTTTGCAGAGCACTGTCCGGTTAGTACAGCAATGAGCTGGTGCTAATACATCCTAAGCTCCTGCTTCTTCCTTATTAATAATAAAAGGAGGTCAGAGTCAGACAGCTTAAAGGTGCAAACGCGTCCCAGATCCTTGCATCTCTGGCCCTTCAGCAGCACTTCAGCAACATTTCTGTAAAAGGAATACAAGATGCTTTGCTGGAAGTCCTGTTTTCAGAGATTAACCTAAAGTAACGTGAGCTGTACACGATCAAGAGCTAAGGCCATCGGCTGCGGGTCAGGCCAGTCACTACGGACACAGTGGATGGCTGGACTGCCATCACAGAGATTAGAAGCAAGGCTGTGACTCTAAGATGTCTGCTTGAGAACTGCACTTGAAATTTAACACCGGTTTGAAGTATGATTATCTTACGGAATTATTAGCAATCATGAGCAAAAGCAATGTATCAGATTAATACTTGAAAATAAAATCATGATACTTTGAGCTCTTAAAAACTCCTATTAACAAATCAAGTGAAGATCCAACACTTATCGAAATAAGTCAACTAAACTCTATAAATCTGTTTTTTCAATGATACCACACTGGTAATTAAATTATATTTGCATTCATATGCTGAGTATATTTAAGTTCTTTAAAATAGTTGCATTAATATCAAATAGGTACAAAAAGAATTTAGGAAATCCGTATATAAGAGAAAGAATGAGAACGAAATATTTAATTAACACAACGCAGTATAAGACAACGTGCACCCCACCACCCTGAGGCTCTCCTGGATACCCCAACTTCTCCTGTCTTCACTTCCGCTGTCGGATGATCTCTGAATGGACTCATCATTCTCTTGTTATCTTAACAACTTTACCTCAAGTGTGTACACAGCCCTAAGCAACACATTTCACTTTCTAGGGTTTTGTTCAACATTATGTTTCTGAGATGCACCCAAATCATTGTTGCCCATAGCTACAATTTGCACATTTTTATCTCCATATCACACTCCATTATATAGCAAGTGTATTTCTCAATCTGCTGTTGATGGGCATTTGGATTGTAAACACTTTCATTCCTATTTTTGCTGTTATTAAATGAACTGCCACAAAGATTGGTATTCACAATCTGATGTATTAGTTAGGCAGCAGAGCAGATGTAGTTAGAAAAATAAACAGATGAGTAGAAGAAAAAGGTCCTACAGAGCAGTTGAGCGCAAGAAGGAACAAGTTGAGAGGCTCTAGCCAACGTAATAGGCACACCAGAAGGAAAGAGGAGCAGATACAATCTAAGAACAAAGACCGAGCCGTTTTCAGACTTAAAGGCACCAATGGGCAGACGGAATCAGCACAAGCCCCAACACAGAGCTGGTCCACGCCCAGACAGAGCACAGAAGCCAGCGCATCAGATGAAACTGTAACCTTTATGTCAAAAACCAGGAAACAAATAAGCAAAGATGTAACTGTAAGTCCTGGAATTTCAGCGTTGTAAACAAGCCTTTACACGTGAGACTGACTGCCCAACATTTTACTGTGCTCACAAAGTGAGCAGCTGCTGCCTGTTTTGAGTCCCACTGCAAGGCTATCTCCTATGTTAAGCAGTCTTCATTTCTACCCATTGTCTGGGGTTTTCTTCATGCTGCTGTCTACAAGAAAGACCAATTCTTCTTTCATATAGCATCCTGCAAGTGTCACTGCTCCGGTACAGCCGGACTGTAAACAATGAACAAGCCTTGCTCTGTAGTGGATGCTGATAGAGCGGCCGGGCAGTAAGGAGGGGAGATTCAGCCTTGGGAGACTGCTAACGTTTCCTAGAGGAAATGAGCTTTTCACATAAACAACCAGCTTGGCATGTAAGGGACATACAATACTGCTCTTCCTATTCCTTCTCTCGCCCAACAAAGGAAGCAATAACTTAAGGATGAAAAGATAACTCACAGCTATTAACCCAACAACTCTCTTCCTCTTCCCCCGCCCCCTCCCATTCCATTGTGTATCTTTCTCCCTCTTAGAAACATGACTGAAGGGAATTAGTGTAGACGCTCTAAGCGCATCTAGATGACACAACCAGCTAAAATGGCAACCAGACAGTCATCTGTTATTCACTGCGGGCTTCAGCTGTCATTTATAAAATGAGGTGCAAGGAAAGGTATTAGGATTTGTCTAACTTAAAATTAAGTTGTATTTAAATATCTTGTTTACGAGATAATAATGGAATTCCAACTTTTACTAATAACTTAAAATGTGAGCTTCATATTTGTGAAAATATAAGACATTTCCATGTTTAATAATTAGCAAACGCACACAGATGAAGTTGTAAAACTACCTTACCTGATAGAAACTGCACATAAAGACCACACCGATGGACTCAATGACTGCTGAACTGATTTGTGAGTTTGTCGTTGTTTTATTAAATCTAGCATCTCATATAGCCCAGGCTAGCCTTAATTCCCTACTTAGCCAAGAAACTGATCCTCCTGCCTCCAACTCCAAAGTCCTGAGAGTAAGGGTATGCCCCACCACAAACAACTCCTAAGTAAATTGTTAATACAGTTTTAGTATTCTCAAATTTATTTCCCCCAAATTTACTCTGCATTACACTCTGTGTAGCATTTCATTCTCTCTTCTCTTTCAACACAGGGCCTCGACACGCTCTCAGGTGCTCTTGTATCTGACCTCTTAAAACCTCTCACTCACTGA
This sequence comes from Peromyscus californicus insignis, assembly GCF_007827085.1. Taxonomy (NCBI): domain Eukaryota; kingdom Metazoa; phylum Chordata; class Mammalia; order Rodentia; family Cricetidae; genus Peromyscus; species Peromyscus californicus. The sequence continues at coordinate 86,871,562 of NW_026294617.1, forward strand.
GCAAACAAGCCATTCCTGACTCATGATTCACTGCTCAGCCAACTTTGTAACAATGTGTTCACCATGTTCCATACTGCATAGTTAACAAATTCAGTTCATATTTAGCACTACATGTGTTATGTGCATATTTATAGACAGTAATACTGGTAAGATCCATGTATTATATATAAACACACATATATACTAACACTAATTACATTCGCAACACTTATTAAACTGCACTAGAATGAGAGATTTTAATGACAGGAACTGCAACTGAAAGGGAGAGTTCTGAAAGAGCAGTGAAAAGTGGCCAAGTTTCAATCCCGACTTCCAGTAAGACTGACAGCTAATAATCTGCAAGACACATTTATCCCCCACAGCGTCTCCCAACAATGCTCCAAAAACCAAGGGCAGCAGCAGCAACATTCTTTTGTCTGACCATAAAGAAATAAAGAGAATGTGGTATTTCCCCATAGCCCAGGAACTGGCAGAAGCGTACACACAGAAGAAGTGGCATATAACTCTTCTATTAGGAAGTCACACAGGAAAATCCCCAGACACAGCTAGTGGACTTCAGGGACTGTCCACTGCACAATGCAGCAGGTGGAGACTAGAATCCTGCCCCAGGTTTCCTGCCCTGACAGCAGAGTTCACAAACTACACAGGGGGTGGGGAGCCGATGGAAGGAACACGGCCACATTTCCACCTCTATGAATCCCCTAAACGATCTGCTCCCGACTGCAGTGGAATGACAGTAGCTTTCAGTCTGCTTCTTTCCTCAGAGGGCTATACAAACGCAGCTGGAGAGGTGGCCCAGGGGTTACCAGCACCTGTTGCTCTTGCAGAGGACCCAGGTTCCAGTCTCAGGACCCTCATGGTTCACAACCATCCATAACCCCAGTTCCAAGGTATCCGATGCCTTCTGGTTTCTGCAGGCACCAGACATGCCTGCGGTGCACATACATACACATAAGCAAAACACTCATGCACATAAAATAAATCCAAAAAATAAACACTAAAAAAAGATGTACAGGTATTGGCAATACTCATGAGTGAACTTATTTTTCTTACCTCCACCTCAGGTCATCTACACTCTTTAAATCTTTTGCATGCTATTAATTTCCTCTAAGGCATATTCAAATTCCTTAAGTCCACCTAGTTATATTTCATGTCAAATACAGCAGCCGTTTATCAGTGTGAGCAGGAATAAGTAAGAGGAGGAATCGAAAACAAACTTAAAACAAGGCCCTGCCATACTAGAACTCAGAAGTAACCCATGCACATCGTGGTGATTATGGAAGAAACAATGCAGGGTGCCCAAACAGCCACTTCTAGAACAAACTCTATCCTAGGTGAACTGGTTGTTTTGAGTCTAATTATGTGCCTGTAAGTAGACATGACTCTCACTCCACTCCACTGGGTGCTGAGCACTGACTCTACAGCCTCAGCAGGCTAAGTCAGTGCTCCACCATCGAGCTGCATCCTCAGCTCCTCAAAGTCCACTTCTAGTCCAACTCTACTCGAAAGGTAATTGGAAACTAGTTGGCAAGTATAAAGAACAATACATGCAAAATTAAGAGAACAGTAAGTGTAGGAAGGTGAATTGCACAACACGCACGCACGCACGCACACACACACACACACACACACACACACACACACACACACACACACCCCATGGCTAGAGAAATGGCTCAGCGCTTATGAGTCTACACTGTTCTTGCAGATGAGCCAAGTATGATTCCCAGCACGCACGTGAGGGGGCTGACAACCGCTTGTAACTCTGGCTTTAGGACAGTGGCTCTCAACCTTCCCAATGCTGCAACCCTTTAATACAGTTCCTGTTGTGGTGATCCCCAACCATAGTAAAAGTATTTTCGTTGCTACTTCATAACTGTAATTTAGCTACTGTTTTGAACTGTAATATAAATATCTGTGTTTTCTGATGGCCTTAAGTAACCCACATGAAAAGGCCATTCAAGGTCCCCACCCCACCCCCACCCCAAAGGGGTCCTGACTCACAGGTTGAGAACCACTGCTCTAGGTGAGCTGACACCTCTGGCCTCTAAGGGCACCTGTACACACACACACACACACACACACACACACACACACACACACACACACACTTAAAAATGAAATAAATCTTAAACTCTGGATTAAAAAATCCTAACACGGGCTGGAGAGATGGCTCAGTGGTTAAGAGCACTGGCTGCTCTTCCAGAGGTCCTGAGTTCAATTCCCAGCAACCACATGGTGGCTCACAACCATCTGTAGTGCGATCTGGTGCCCTCTCCTGGCCTGCAGGGATACATGCAGAGAGGAAATTGTATACATAATAAATAAATAAATAAATCTTTAAAAAAAAAAATCCTAACACAAAAGCATGGGATGTTAATACAGGGGAACATAAGAAGTATGTTTGCCACAAAAAAGCAAAAGGCACAATACCAAAGCCCTTGGGTAACATGGGTTTGAGTGTCTTGTGGCCAGTGCTCCAGTGAACAAAGGCAAAGCTTATTCTGACATGAAAACACAGTACTAACGCGAGAAACCAGTGCCTAAAGTGAGGCAGTCGGACCAAGAGCAGCGGTGCACTTGATGACGTCATCAGAGCACCTAGAGAAAAACAGTGCCACCAGGGCAGCAAGGGGAAAGACCTAGTGTGAACCGTGCCCACAGGATTTCCAGGACCGGCAAGCTGCATTAAGCTGCACTGTGAAGGAAGACACTGGCCTGCTTACATGGGGTAGACTGCGCTTCACAAAGTACTCTATTCAGCAACGATAGCTAAAAACTTAGCATCTCACGCTCGAGAGCCAACAATCTGAAAAATAGGTAAAGGTCTGGAAGGAAGAAAATATGAGTGACAGACGCTCCTGAATTTATTTTCTTTATCATTTTTATTATTACTGGGGGAGGTGGGGGACAGGGAGGGGTGTGTGTGAGAGTGGGCATACACATGCCAGGATCCAGGTATGGAGATCAGAGTCTAACACTCAGGAGTTGCTTCTCCTGCCATGATGGGGTCTAGGGGCCAAACTCAATGCTTTTACCTACTAAGCCATCTCAATAGCCCTGAATTTGCAAACATCTTTAAAGCTGAAAACTGTTCAACAACTCCCAATCCTTTTTTTTTGAAATCTAAATATTAATAAAGTCAATAGCAAAATGAAGAAGAAATTCCACCAGGAGTAAAAAAGTCAAGGCAATACACAGAAGTCCTGGTCTTCCATCCAACACACTCAGGAAGCCAGTAATGCAATCACACTATGCATAACACTATGGCTGACGACGAAGTAACGCAAGAGACAGATCTGTAGTTGGCTGTTTTTACTCTTTGGCTCTTCTTTGGGGGGCCTGCCACCCAGCTCCCAAATAAGTACTTGGAGGCTTAGCCTTACTTATGAAGGCCCAGCCTTGGCTTATTTCTAGCCAGCTTTTCTTAAATTATCCCATCTAGCTTTTGCCTCTGGGCTTTTACCTTTCTCTATTTCTGTATATCTTTTCTTTCCTTCTTATTCCGTGTTTGGCTGGGTGGCTGGTCCCTTTTCTCGCTCCTTCATCTTTTCTTCCCAGATTTCAGATTTTTCTCCTCTCTCTCTTTGTCTGCCAGGCCTGCCTATCCTTTCTCCTGCCTTGTTATTGGTTGTTCAGCTTTTTATTAGACTGATTAGGTGTTTTAGATAGGCAAGGTAACACAGCTTCACAGAGTTAAACAAATGCAACATAAAAGAATGCAACACATCTTTGTATCATTAAACAAATGTTTCACAGCATAAACAAATGGAACACATCTTAAGATAATATTCTACAACAAATATCCATCAATATCTAAGTGTTATGTGTAGTTTTACTATTAACTGACATATGTACCAAGTACATATTAGTTGACAATCCAAATTCACAAAATAAACATGGCCATGCACTTCAGCAGGTCCTCTTATTCTCAACAGATGTGGAGACAAGACTTACAAAAATCTACCAAGCGTACGCTTCAAAACTAGATTCAACAGTTACACTGTGAAAACTGTTGCTGACAAAGATCTCTCTGAGCAATACACACCCCTAAAGTATGTACTCCAATTAAGGTTAAGTCTTAGTAAGCATCATTAAGTTGGCAAGATTTTAGCACCAATTAGTTTAGAAACCCAAATGTTATAAATAGCATCAGGGCCAGCAAACACACATTATAAGGGATCTGATGCCCTTTCTGACTTCCTCAGGCTCCTATGTGCATGTGGTACACAAACATACACTCATGCACATGTGTGTGTATAGGCGTGCATGAGATAAATAGTAAAAACAAAACAAACCTCACAAAACTTGAGGGCTGAGGAGAGCTGAGAGGTAGAGTGCCTGCCTAGTATATCATATACAGCTCTAGGTTTGGTCCCCAGAAGGACAAAATAAACAAAGCAAGAACTTTAAGTTGTGATTATCAACCAACCAGCTAAATGAATAGGATAATATTCAAACAGTCAAGGCAAGAGTTAGAGATTCCAAATGAACCTGAAATGATTCCAAATGAACACACCAGACAGAAGAATATCTGAAATGAATTCATTCAATTTTATGCAAAAGGCCTAAAAGTGATATGGAATTAATTCAAATGCATCTAGAATTAATTCATATGGGTCATGATGAAGAATACATTGTGGGGCGTTTACCCACCACCCCCACAGTTCCCCAGAGTTTTCTTGAGTGCGAGCAGCAGGAAATATTAGAAGGATTTATTGCAGAGAATCTTGTGGAGATAAACAGATAGAAAATAAAGGATAGCCTCAAGAGGGCCCCGACTGTCTCTGCCCCAGGGTTTTTATAGAGATGCCAAGGGGTGGAGCAAAAGACCTCCTCCCCCAGCATAGTCAAGTGCAGACCATCTCAGACACCTGCACTCAGGCCCGTGGTCTAATCACCCTCTATGAGGACCTGCTGGGTAAAGCCACGAGGAACCCGAGAATGGGCTCCCACAATACATGAAAGTAAAATCACAATCCCAAGCTATTTTTAATGATTCATTTTTATTTATGTATGTGTGCATGAGTATGTACAGGTGCCCTCAGAGGCCAGAAGAGGGCATTAGATCCCCTGGCACTGGATACAGATGGTTGTGAACCAGCCAACGTGGGTGCTGGAAATGGAACTTCGGTCCTCTGGAAGAAGAGCAAACACTCTTAACTGCCAAGCCATCTCTCCAGCCTCCTCAAACAATTTTTATTCTTGGATATCTCAAGGGTCCTAGAACCACTCCACTTGGTACTAAGGGATAACTGTATAGCCGTCCTTTCTTGGTCGGACATACATTTATATTTTTTCCATCATATAAAGTCAAAAGGAATCCGGCTGCCTGGATTGCCAAAACCCACTAGTAAAACCATACATGGAATCTCCAAGTGAAGGAGCACCAGGCCACCTGGAACCTAACAGAAAGGGATTTGAGTAGGGTCAAGCCTTCACTCTAGCATTAGTAACAGCGGGAAAGGGGCACGTGCAGGAGTCTACTTCCCTGCCAAATGCTGCACGTGCAGGTCAACAGCTTCCCAGTATCTCTACAAAGCACTGCTGCTGTAATCACTGCATGGCACCTTTTCAGTGTATTAGGGTTCAGCAGCACTTAAGTCAGAACGAAGCTACGGACTGTGGTGATAACAACCCTTTTTGTATTATACATGGGTCAGCTTGACAAAGCTTTCAAAAGTTGCTGTCTTCTGACTACAATCTTTAGCAATTGAACAATTTAATAGAGGGTGAACCATTCACTTAAAATCTCCCATGTCCAAGAAAGGTTGTTTTTAGCAACACTGCTAGTCTTGGCCATTTTCGTCTCTGACACAGTAGTTACTAAATTAAAAATCCCGCCCTCCCCAAAATTTGTGTTTATTTTTATGCGTGGATGATATATGGTTGTGTGTGCACAAATGAACGCAGAATCGTGTACTCTCACATGCACGCATAAAGGCTAGAGGTCATGAGTATCTTCCTCTATTGCTCTCCATCTTAATTTTTTGAGACAGGGCCTCTCACCGAACCTGGATCTTGCCAACACAGCGAGGCTGGCTTGCTGGCTTGCAAACTCCCACAGACCTCCTTGTCTCTGCCTCACAGTGTGGGATCACAGACACACAGCATCACAACCCTGTTTTGTTTTGTTTGTTTGGGGGGTCTGTGGGGGCTGTTGAGACAGGATTTGTCACCCAGGCTAGCCTTGCAGCTATGTAGCCAGGGAAGACCTTGAACCCTGATCTTCTTCCCTCTTACTCCCTTGTGACTGGAGTACAGGCATGTGTCATGAGGATTTGTTTCCAACAAGACTACTGACATTTAAAAATGATGAGTGTGCTAGGGTTGGGGTGTGTTAGTGGAAGAACACCCGGCTAGCATTCATGAGGAACGGTGTTTGATTCCTAGCACCGACTGTGGGGTCAAAGACTATTAAACATATTCAAATAAAAGAAAAAGGCTTTACACTAAATATGTTCAAGACAGTACAACCAATACTTCCCCATTAGTTGGTTTTATTTCTCATCATATTGAACTCCAGAATTTAAAATTTTCATTTCTACCAAAACTATTTCAAATAGCCATGATCTTTTAACTCCATCAATAAAATTAACAAGCTTTCAATGAGTTGTTTTTTTTAGTTTTTTTGTTTTGTTTTTTTGAGACAAGGTCTTTCTATGTAGCTCTGGCTGTCCTGGAACTTGTGAAGTAGACGAAGCTGACCTTGAACTCAGAGATCTACCTACCTCTGCCTCCTAAGTGCTAGAAATAAAGGAATGTGCCACTATGTCCGTACTTTCAATGAGTTGTAATGGCTTGAGCAAAGATGATCTCTAGCTAATTACAATTAGTACTTAAATTGGATCTATTCATATAAAAACCAGCTGTAGAAAATGTGGTAACTTTTATAAAAGAATGAAATAGAGGTCGTTTATTAAAAGGAAAGGCATCTGTGAGAATGGGAGTGGGCTTGTGAGCTGGAAAAAGGCATACATTCAAAAGCACCTTGCTGCACTGCGTCCTGCACCTTCATAGGTTATTTACACAGCACCAGCAGAAAATTTCATAGCTTTTTAAAGACATTCTAAACTTTAATTAAACACATTCTCAGTACTTTCTAAAGGACTATTCATGTCAGAACAAAAAAAAAACAGAATAAACCAACAACAAAACAAACAAGAGATCTTAGGAAGGTCTGCAACACAAAAATACTAAAGTACAGACTCAGCCCAATTTCTAAAAAGAAAAAAAAATCCATATATATTTGTCATTTCCTTTTCCTATCTGTAGTTTTTTGTTAGTAAATAAGGATGTATTTAAATTTAACCTTTTTAGAGATCACACAAATTATTGAACAAACACTATATAATTAAGTGTTCAGAGAAATAAATGTAAAATCGTCTCGTGACTATTACTGTTACAGAAAAAGAGGGAACAATTATTAGTTAACAATGGAAAGCATACAACTCTGAGAAAACTTTAAAAAAAGTTACCAAGCCCAGTTGAAAACATGACCCATGGCCATTTACTACCACAGCAGTTCTTGATCTGTGACTTTCCTTTTCAGTTTCAATATCTACACTCAATGGCAGTCCAAAACTATTAAGTGCTAAATTCCAGAAAGCAAATAATTCACAAGCCTGTACTTATGAACCATCCTGAGTAGCATGGTGAAATTCCCTAGTTCTACCAAGAAAGTGACTCATCACTGTGTGCAGTGTATCCCTGATGTATATGCTACCCGCCCTGTTGGTCATTTACCAGTAACTATCCTGATCAGTAAATGTCACAGAATTGCAGTCCTCATTCAAGCAATCTTTATTTTACACAGTAATGGCTTCAAAGCACAAGAGTAGAGATGTCAACAATTCCATTACAGTATATTGCTACAACTGCTCCCTTTTATTATTAGCTGTTGCTAATTTTCACTTTGTCTAATTTATAAATTAATTATCACGGGTATTACACCTACGTCTATACAGGTGCTGCTCAAGGTTTCAGAACTGGGGGGGTCTTAAAAGTATCCCCTGTGGCCGGGCGGTGGTGGCGCACGCCTTTAATCCCAGCACTTGGGAGGCAGAGGCAGGCGGATCTCTGTGAGTTCGAGGCCAGCCTGGTCTACAAAGTGAGTTCCAGGAAAGGCACAAAACTACAGAGAAACCCTGTCTCGAAAAACAAAAACAAAAACAAACAAACAAAAAGTATCCCCTGTGGATAAGACAGGCTACTGTAACAATGTTGGTCAGTCGCCAACTTTAATCAGTCAATACATGTATGTGACAATTTAAAAACTGAACATCGAGACTGAAAAGAACTGGTCCTTCCTCAGTAAACAGCACTATGTCAGTTCTCTTCCAAAGGCAACATCAACTTCAATCCTAAACGCAGAACATTACAACCAACAAAAGAAGGAAGGGTCCTAGATAGTTTCAGGTTTTTTATAGGAATATATATATAAAATAAGTTATTAATCATCTTCTATGGAAGGAAATGTTTCTACTCAGTTTAATTTTATGAAGTTATATGAGAAGAATTTCTGATTAAAAAGGACCAAAAAAAAAAAAAAAAACAAAAAAACACAAAGCCAAACCCAAAACCAACCCTCTGTGGAAGCCAGGCAATCAGTACTGCAGGCATGAAGGATGGTGAAACTTATTAGGCAAACAGAAGCAAGGCATTCTATTTAAGGGATGCGACTCAAGCAAAAGCCAAGAGGTGGGTCTTCAGACTGCCCTGGGCAAGCACCCTGGTCAGGAGTGAGGTTCTCAGAAGGTAGGGGAGGACCAAATTCTGCGACTTCACTATCTGACTGAGGCACATATTTGGCAGTATATTCCTGCAATGGGGAACCTTGTAGGGTTCTTTTTGTTTCCGCTTTTCAACAAAGAAATAGCAACATTAGCTGTTAGAAAGGTGTGGGGCAGGGTGAGGAGAAAGGGCAGAAAAATGCTGCAAAAACTCAGAAGCCTTTCCGGCCATCTCAGAACACCAAGTGCATTATTCTGTGCATAACAGATGTCCAACCATCTTCCCTGGGTTTCTTGCCTGAGAAGAAGACAAAACTGTGAGGCAGCCAAGAACTCACTAATGCTGGGGTAGGGGGTGCAGCTCAGAACACGTGGGAGCCTGTGAGGGGAAGAACTGGGGCTCAACCCCCAGCACTTCAAAGACAAAAAAGAATTCTGTAAGAATGCAAAGACAAGAGTTTAACACATTTCTGTTTTTACAGGGAAGATTATATTTATATTCATGAAAAAGTAAGAACATTTTACTCATGTTTTCAGAAAGGTTAAAAGCTATGGGAAGTGTTAACTTGGTTTAAAAGACAATAAAAGCAAGCCCATAGTTAGACAGGTAGAAATATTTCTTCACACTTTGCAACAAAACACTGGCCCTATAGGCGGTTTTAATTAGAATTATGTACCACAAATGGGACAGGGACATGTGGGGATTTAAATGTACTGCATACAGCTGGTGCTTTGAGACTGGGCAACAGTTCCAATCCTGCCAGTACTTATTAATTACAGAATCTTAAAATAAATGCCCACAGCTGGTGTCCTTTTTTTTTTTTAAGGTAAATCTTGGAATATTTTATAGATAAGAAAAGATCTTGGGGGATGTGGGGATGTGGCTCCGTTTTTGCTTAGCATACACCTGCCCTGGATTTGACTCTAAGCATGGTGGGGTCCATACCTGTAATCACAGCACTGGGAAGGTAAAGGCAAAAGGATCAAAGAGTTCAAGGCCAAATTGGGCTGAGACCCTGTCACAAAACAACGAATGAACGAAAGAAAAAAAAAAAAAGTCATCCATTTTACTCCAGGTATAATTTGTGCATAGCTGTAATCCCAGCTACTGGGGAGGCTGAGACAGGGGAATTCTAAGTTGCAGGCCAGCCCTGGAAACCTACCAGCACTCTGTCTTAAATAAACAAATAAGCTGGGATGCATCTTAGTGACGGAACTCTTGCCTAGTGTTCACATGGCTCAGGGTTCAAATCCAAGCATAGAGGCGGTGGCGTGTGGGAGCCACGCTTAAAACTACTATATTCCATTACTTTTTGTAACTAGCCTAGCATTAAATCTCAGATTTACATTAAAACATATTTGTAAACTTGTATGTCTGACTTAATGAAAATTCAGTTAAACTACTTTTCTGTGGGACGTGCTTCCACAACACTCCACATTTTCTAGGTTCATAAGCAGTCCAATCCTTGAATTCTAAGTTAGAAACAGCTTGCAAGAGGAACCTAAGAAGGCCTGGAGAGAAGAGTGAGGGGATTGGCCCGGCATCCCTGAGCCCCCACCCTCCGCAGTCAAACGACAGCGACAGCGACCTTCCCCTTTGTACTCCGGCTACCGAGCCGGTGCTCTGACATGGAGAAACTACACACAGAAGCGCTCTTTATTCGAAGCAATCATGATGGTCACTAACATGCCGGAGAATTTTCAGTGTAACCTTCCAAAGAAGCAGCCTGAAAATTCAGCTCCGTTGGTGACAAGCACTTCCAACACAAACCACACAGCACTCCAATCAATACGCGCCACCGAAAGTCAAGAACGTACCTCTCCTAATTCTGCAGTACGGTTAAATTATGCATTAAGGCAAATAAAAATTTCCACCCTTACTCGTTTCAACAGAGTTCAAATGATACTAGTTGGAATTACCTAATTGTTTGCCATTAACATACAAGCAAACTGGGTTTCCCACTTTTCATTTGAAGGTAACTTTACAGGTTTCGGGGAAAGGTCTCAACATTTTACGCCTGCTTTAAAATTGTTTGCAACAATCTATCCAGTCCACCTGCCAGTAGAAAACCGACAGGTCTGAGTTCCAAAAGTTCACGAGTTTAAACGGGACTTGGAACAACTGTCTGGTGTGGAGACCAGGGGCTGGCGACGCGCTTCGGATTCGATTCCACGGGGAGCGGGCTTGGTACCTACTGTCTTGTCTGTTCCGCTCGGGAAACGCGTGAAGTCGCTGCATCCCAGCAAATGTTTTCAAGAGCTGCAGAACCAGCTCCCCGGGCTCCCCTCACTTCGAGGCAAACAGTCGGGCGCCGGTGCGGGTGCGAAGCCCCCCGCGGAGCCCTGAGGTCCCAGCGTCACCCGAGCCCCCGTCACACGCTCCCCTAGCCCCCGACACACGCCCCTCTCGGTCGGCCCCTCAGGCTCCGCTCACCTCCCTCCGGCCGGCGGCTGCCGGGAACGCGATGCCGCCGCAGGGGTGAGTGCCTCCGGCCGCGGACTCGGGACCGCGGCGCTTCCCCCCGGCGGCTCCCCGCGGCGACGCCGAGCCAGGCAGGGGCACCGCGGGAGGCCGGCGCGCGCCCCCGGCGCCCGCCCCCGGCAGGTCACGTGGGCCAGAGCTTCGGACCCCCCTCCCCCGCCCTCCGGCCTCTCAGAGGGTCGCACCGTCGGCGAGGAGCCCTCAGCGCCTGCGCTCCTCTGCGCCTGCGCCTAGCTCCAGGCTCTCCCATTCAAACCGACAACGCCCCGCGTCTTTTGGACCGGCCAATGGCGACGGCGGGGGCGGGGCCAGGAGCGTAGGGGGCGGGGCTAAGCGAGCCGCGGTTCCCTCTTTCTGCAAACCTGCTAGCTTGCCTCCCAGGCTGTGGGGCTCGGTCCTCCTCTGCTTCCGACCGGTCCTCCGCCACCAGCTAGAAGCTTATTGTTCTCGAATTTCTCCTTCAGACGCCGAAACGTGGAACAATAAACATCAGAGTTCAGGCCGGGTCTAGTTCAGACTTTGAACGCTGGAGCCCCACTCCAGTGCCTCCTTCCCTGCAGGCTCTGTCCCGCCCCGGGAAAGTCTTCCAAGAGGCAGATGTGAGGAAGAAAGAGGCCTGTGTGAAAGGAACAGAGGGTCCCGTGTGAAAGTCGGAACAAGGAGCCTCAGTTCTTGAGGCTGTGTCACAATTCTGGCGTTTCCAGCTGTTGGAAAAGCAAACTTCCTTTTGAAGTCAGGAGCGCTGGTTCCCGGGAAAAACAGAGTGGAGAGCTGAATCAGCTTCAGCAGCTACATTCCCGTATTCTATTATGTCTTCATATCGAGTTCACCAAAAAATAGATCTTAGTTTGTTCTTCATAAAATAAACTAGAGTCTCTCTGGTGTGAAGTTGATGATGTCAGTTACATTATATTATAGCCATTGGTTATTTTTCCACTGGGAGGAAATTTTAGTGTTTTACTGGGTTGGACGCAAGAAATCCTGGCTTCAGTATCTCTCTGGTGATGGCCATGACCACTGTTCCAAGGAACTTTTCTCCTTAGGTGTTTGTCATGGAAAACTGTTCAGAGATAGTGTTGGCAGCAAGTAGACCTGGGTTTGAGTTTCAGCTCGGGGCCCCTTCCGACTGGCTGATCTTAAGTTAGGCGTCCTCTGTAGCCTTAGCTTCCTCACTTGTAAAACACGGATAATGAGCTGTCCTCTAATAAGGTTTGTTATGATGCTTCAGGAGGTAAAGTTTATGAAATGGTTAACACTGCTGCTGACACATCGAAGCTGCTGAATAAATGAATGGTACCCTTATTATCAGTCAGCTCCCTTAATACCAGGTTCTTAGAAACAACTGAATTAGCCGCTTGTACTATTTCAGAGGTAGGTATTATAATTCTTCCATACTCATAAATTCCTTGTGGGTATTGATATGGTAAAGCACAATGGAAGTGTTTCAAATTCAGCATAGCCAAAGTGAACCTTTTCTTTCCTGCATCTCTTCTCTGTAGATTTGACTTTCTGTCTCTGCTATCAGTTATGTGCATCTTCCTAGTCACTCAGGTTGAAGGGTCTTGCAAATCATCTTTCCAAAAGCATACATACATCAGACTGTGTATTCTTCTACTAGAAAACATTTAATGGTCAAAAAAAGAGTAACAAGAGCTGGGTTTTGATTGCCTCACATAGCTTTAATCCCTGCTCTTGGGAGGCAGAAGCAGCTGGATTTCTGTGTGTTTAAGGCCATCCTGGTCTACAGAGTGAGTTCCAGGACAACCAGGGTTACACAGTGAGACCCTATCTTTAAAAAACAAACTATATGTATTTACATATATATTTTTAATAAGTGTAATTAAGAACATTTTATATATAATATATATCACACAGACTTTGAAACTGAAACATGACATAGATCATAAAATAATAATGTTTAAATATTTAAAGAAATAAAAACATGAAAATAAGAATGAAGGACTATATAAAACAAAATATATATTAACAAGGAAAATACCATGTTTCAATTGCTTGAGAGTGCTGGTGGGACATCTCTGAGAAGTTAGAAAACTCTATCCTATGAGAATGCTTTTTACGTTTAAATTGTTTGTAAAGATTTAAGTTTATTTTTATTCACGTATATGTGTGTGCCTATGTGAATGATGCCACATGGGAACCAGAAGAGGACATGGAATCCTCTGGAGCTAGAGTCACAGGCAGCTGTAAGCCACCTGATGTGGGTGCTAGGAACCAAACTTGGTCCTCTAGAAGAGTTAGGCTATCTCTCCAGTCCTACCTGCCTCTTAATTTTAAATTGAAGCTTGTCAAAAACAAACAAACCAACAAACCTGGAGCATTTTGCTTTAACCTGATTTTGGTTTAATGGTATTCCCAACCAATTAGGCAAACCAAATTATCTTTAGAGAAGCCGAATTTAACCAGATCCCCCAAAAATTATACACAAAAATTTCCAAGAAATGGGAACTCTTAATCAAATCAGAATTTACACAAAGCAATATGATAGCTTATACTAGTATCCACAGAGGACAAAAAGGCAGCAGAATCTATCCACGCAGACTTTGAAACTGAAATATGACATAGATCATAAAGTAAGAATGTTTATTTAAAGACATAAAAGCCTGAATCAAGGACTTAAAAAAAAAAGGCAGGTTTTAAAAAAGAATCCAATAAAACTTCTAGGGAAACAACTGAAATAATAGGGAATAGGGAATAAAACAAATAATATCAAATAGGGAAACAGCTGAAATTTAAAATTCAGTGCACAGGTTTGACAGACTAAGAGACAGATGAATGGAGAGCCGGTGAACCAGGAGGTAAAACTCAAGACATTTTTGTTTTTTGTTTTTCTAGCTAGGGTTTCTCTGTGTAGCCCTGCCTGTCCGGGAACTTGCTCTGTTGGCTGACCCCAAATCCATAGAAATCTGTCTGTTTCTGCCTCCCGAGTGCTGGGATTAAAGGAGTATACCACTACTGCCCGGCAAAATATTTTCAAATAAAAGAGAAATGTGAAAAATAGAAGAAGATGGTCCGACACATGTCTGGTCAAAATGTAAAATGATAGGGCTAAAGAGATGACTCAGCACTCCCATGGTGGCTTTACAACCATCCATAATTCCAATTCCGGGGGATCTGATGCCCTCTTCTGACTTCCTTGGGTACCAGGCATGTGGTACACACATTCAAGCAAAACACTCATAAAATGATCTAAAAAAGTTTAATTCAAAGATGAAAGCTGGGAATATAGTTAAGTGGCACAGTGCTTGCCCAGCACATGTATGACCCTATTTAATTCCCAACACTATATATATGTGTGTGTGTGTGTGTGTGTGTACATATATGTATATGTATATATTGCAGAGCATAGCGGTGCATGCTTTTAGCACCAGCACTTTTCATCTCTTTATTAAGTTGATTATTATCTCAGGTATTTCATCACAGTGACAGAAAGCTAAAGAACACCTGCCCGGTAAACAGCAGAACCGATCTGTCTCAAGGCTATGCTTTTGACATCTCTCTTTATGCCCCTTACTAATTCAAAATGAAATTACAAGTAGAGCCCTATGTGACTGACAAAGGATCAGTACTAAATATTTAGTATGTAAAGAACTATTAGGGAATCAAGTGATCTAATATAAATACAGGCAACAACCCAGGAGAAAAACACAGGGCTGGACCAGCGCTTGGCAATGGGAAGTCTAGTGACCATAATGTGGCTTCACAGGGATGTCAGCTTCACCAGCTTTTGAATAATGCAAACGAAACAGCCGTGGGATGACCTGGAGGCTGCCAGGTAGCAGATGAGGCCAAGTGCTTTTGATCCATGTGGTGCCATGTGCAAACGAACTACCCTGTTGCTCAGAGGACCACTGAGTAGGGTAAGTCACAGAGAAGAGAGGCAGGAGTCTCTATGACTGTCCTGAGCCTAACTTTAAAGAATTGGTTTGCTGCTCTTGCTCAGATGTTCTCCTCTGAAGATAATTCCTCTGTTTTATGGTGCTATTATCAGTCTTAATTATGGGATTGCAAATGTGCCCAGAGGTTCCTTTGGATGGCATATCCTAGCAACCTAAATCATCATCATATAGAATTCTCTTTACTCTTGGTCGTTACCCTCCACCTCAATTATTTGTCACGGATGTTTCCCAGACATTGGCTTTTGAACCAGCATGACCCCTGTAGGAGGACCTTTAGCTCAGAGATATAAAGAACTAAGTAACTTTTTTTAAGGACAAGGTCTTGCTGAGTGTTGCTCTGGCTGGGCTGGCATTGGCTGTATAGCACAGGATGACTTTTAAACTACAGCAGTCCTCATGTCTCAGCCTCCTGAGTGCTTGGGTTACAAGGATAAGCCTTTGTGCCCTGCTGGAAGTCACTTTTAAGACAGATCTCACTTCTCAAGAAGCCAGGTCCAGTTGTCCTACAGATAGATACTCTTGGTCTCCAAACCGATGAATTCTATATGTTATAGATTCAACCTATTGTGTATTGAAGTACTATACTGTTACACTACGCACATTCAGACTTGTAATTATTTCCCAAGAAATACAGTGTAACAACTGCTTATGGACCATGTAGTGGTTTGAATGAGAATTGCCCCCATAAGCTTATATATTTGAATACTTGATTCCCAGTTAGTGGAAGTGTTTGGGAAGAATTTAGGAGGTGTGGCCTTGTTGGAGGAGGTGTGTCACTGAAGGTGGGCTTTGAGGTTTCAAAGTCCCATGCCAGTTGGCACTACCTACCATGCTCTCTCTCTTCCTCTTCTCCCTTCTCTCTCCCCTCCCCTGTCTCTGCCTCATGGTTGTTGTCTCTACCTGTAAGCCCTCAGTTACTGCTTTATGCTCCCACTTGCCTGCTGCCACACTCCCCACCATGACTGTGAGCCCCATTTAATGCTTTCTTCTGTAAGCTGCCTTGGTCCTGGTGTCTTTTCACAATAGAAAAATAACTAAGTCGGGCCATTTGTGATGTATCAATGTTTTAGTTTCATTTCTGGGGCTGTGATAAAATACTCTGACAAAAAGCAACTACTCACAATTCCAGCTTACATGCTATCATGTTGAGGAAGTCAGTGCACAAACTTGAAGGAACTAGTCACATCAGACCACAGTCAAGAGCAGAGAGAACGCATACATGTTTATTGCTCAGCTGGCTTTGTTACTCTTACACAGCTCAGGACCCAAACCCAGGGAATCTACCACCCACTTACAGGCTGGTTCTTCCCAGTCAGTTAAGGCAATCAAGACAATCCCTCCACAGATGTGCCAACCTGACCTAAACAGTCCCTGATTGAGACTCTCTCTACAAATGATTTTATGTTGTGTCAAGTTGACAATTAAAACTGATCATCTCAGTTGAGTACTACAGCCTAGAAATGATTCAAAATATACAGGAAGAGTGTGAAGGTCACATGCAAATACTACATCATTTTATGTAAGGGACTTAGGTGGATTCTGGTATCCCCAGGGGTCCTGGAATTAATCCCCCATGGATACCGATAGACAATCATGCCAATGTGCATAGTTGGGATTATGAAGACAATATTTGTCCTTGTAAAAACAATAACAACACCTGAGCGCCTCACATTCTAGTCATCACCTCCACTGACAGCTTGTTCAGCTGCCTCCTCCCGACCACAGGCTTTGTTGAGGTCAGCTTTGTCAAGCCATCTAGAAGTCTTAGAGACTTCCTCCCTCGACCACGCTAGCTCCAAAGCCCCCTTTCAGTCCAGATGTCTTTAGTGTCTCCCTTCACATGCCTGCATTTGGACAAGAGGGAAGAAGGGAAAAAACATCCACTCTTTATTGAGCACCCACACTTGTTGGACACTGGAGAAGCTCCTCTGTCTACTCACCTCAGTAATCCCTGTACAAGCCTCCGTTCCCATCCTGTGGATGAGGGAGAGAAAGGTTCAGATCCTCAGACAACTTACCAAGGTTCTCAGTAAGACGGAGCTTAGAACCCAACCCTAGTTTTTATTGTCGTTTTGATTTCAAAGGTTTTACTGCATGTTTTATCCATTGGGATACAGTATATACACGGAGGTCAGAGAACAATTTGCAGGAGTCATTTCTCTCCCTCTGTCTTGTGTGTCCTGGGGGTCAGACTCAGTTCCTCAAGTTTGGCAGCAAGCCTCTCGACCCACTGAGCCATCTTCTCTCAAGTCCTGTTTTGTTTTGTTTGAGACAGAGTTCTGTGTATCTCTGGATAGCCTCGAACTCACCATGGAGCTGATGATGGCCTTGAACTTTTCTGTTCCTCATTCTACCTCCCAAGTGCTAGGATTCCAAGTGTACACCACCACGTGCTGAGGATCCAGCCCAGGGCTTCATGCACGCTGAACAACCTTTCCACGGACGGAGCTACATCCGACGGGGGCTACCACCTCAGCTTCGCGCATTTTTTGAGCTGGTGGTTTTCCACTCTCCTCACGCACACAGTGGATCTTCTCCACACCCGCCTCCCCCACCTCACGGCTCCCTCACTTCTCCTTTCCCATCAATGGTTGATGCCCTTATAAATGTCATTACAGAGATGCTGAGAGCTTTGAAGGCTTGTAGCAGAGGACCCTGCCCTAGTGCTGGGGTGAGAGAAGGTTCTCGAGTGAGTGACCTGCTGAGAGATGAGGAAGAAATAAGGTAGGAAGGAAAGCAGAAAGAAAGTGGAGCATGTGCCTCACACAGAAAGAATGGAGTGAAGAAAAGGCCCACAGCGGGCAGGGAACAGTGTGTTTGAGGAAGGGCAGGCCAGGGGCCTAAGAAAGAGTAAGTTTGAAAGTAGCTCCTTTGGGAAGAAGATTCTGAATGTCATCACTCACTGTACCCACACTCACCCAAACTACCCAGGAAAAGATTAATCGTGATCTTCCCATAGCAAACGGGGTCTATCTTTTTTTTTTTTTTTTTTAAATACACGATAGTTTCATCGGCATTTGGGATGGACTCTTGTTGTACAGGACTGCTCTGTGTCTTGCTTCAGGTATTAAATACCAGCACTAAGTCTCCATTTCCTGAAGCCTCTGGGTTTGACCTGCCTTCCTTCTGAGTACCAGCTAGCTGCTCTGGTTTAGTCTGCAGGAGGATGACTGCCACCAACTTTTATAAGTAGTTTTGTCCCTTCGTCCAGTGACCTTTGAACTCCTCTTTACCAGAGCTCCTTCCCATATAGACACATTGATGATGCCAGCATTTACCAATTCCATTCCATAACATAAAAGTTGAATCTCCACCATGTGCCCAGGTTGGCAGAACCTAGTACATAATAGTGACAGGGACAGAGTAAAAGACTTAGTTAAAAGATGGTGAGGAGCTGGGCGGTGGTGGCGCACGCCTTTAATCCCAGCACTCGGGAGGCAGAGCCAGGAGGATCTCTGTGAGTTCGAGTCCAGCCCGCTCTACAGAGCGAGATCCAGGCCAGGCACCAAAACTACACAGAGTGTGGGAACCTGTTCTCGGGTTCCTCGTGGCTTTACCCAGCAGGTCCACATAGAGGATGATTAGACCACGGGCCTGAGTGCAGGTGTCTGGGATGGTCTGCACTTGGCTGTGCTGGGGGAGGAGGTCTTTTGCTCCACCCCTTGGCGTCTCTATAAAAACCCTGGGGCAGAGACAGTCAGGGCCCGTTGGAATAGGTTCCAGGCCCTCTCGAGGCTATCCTTTATTTTCTATCTGTTTATCTCCGCAAGATTCTCCGCAATCTATCTAATATTTCCTGCTGCTCGCACTCAAGAAAACTCTGGGGAACTGTGGGAGTGGTGGGTAAACGCCCCACAACAGAGAAACACTGTCTTGAAAAAAAACAAACAAAACAAGATGGTGAGGAAGCTCAGATAGGAATGGAGGTGACGTGTGGGAGAGTAAGGACCACTCACCTAACGAAAGAGGCCAGAGGCGAAGGGCTTTTCCAGCAACGTTTTCAGAGACATAAGGGTATAAAGCACCAGTGGAGCTTGGGAACCCATGGGAGGCTCAGGATTGCTGAAGCCTGACTGTCGAGTGGGTGTGGCCAGAGGGCAAGTGGGCGGGGTTAGCAGCCTCAGGCCACAAAGGAGCTCCTTTTAGCTGCTAAGGAGCTTTGCCTACGTGGGAAATAGACTCTCAACTCCTCACTGTTCTTGAAACACCAGTATCTGAATGGGGTATTTGAGCTTTATAGATTAGGTTACTCTGGTGCGATACATGCTCTCATTTATGAAGTTCTTGTGTGCCTTGGAGGATTTTAATGTTGTAAGGCTTTGTTTGTGTGGCGGAACTAGGAATTGTTTAGGGTATTACGCTTGCAAGGCAAATACTCTACCACTGAGGTACTACTACAGCCCCCTCCACACTTTTTTTTTTTTGAGAGAGTATTTCATGAAGCCCAAACTGGCCTTAAACAAGTTATGTAGCTAAGGATAGCCTTAAACTCCTGATCTTCTTGCCTCTAGCTCTCAAGTGCCAGGATTACAGGCGTGTGCTACCATGCCCAGTTTACGTAGTCCTGGGGATTAAATCCAGGACTTTGGGGGGGGGGGGGTATTTTAATTATTTGGGTATGTGAGGCGGTTAGGGAGTATGTTCCCACAAATGAAGATTCCCTCAGAGGCCAGAGGCATCCGATCTCCCTGGAGCTGCAGTGACAGGTGCTTGAGCGCTACCTGGCATGGAGGCTAAGAACTGAACTCAGAACCTCTGCAAGAGCAATACAACCTCTTAACCTTTAAGGCAGCTTTCCTCCAGTCCTGAATCCAGGGCTTTGTGCATGCTAGACAAGCACACTATCAACAGAACCATACCCCCAGCCCACACTGTGTTATTCTTTTACAGCTTCCTGGAACTGGAGCCAGCATACAATAAATAGTATACATTTAAAGGCAGGTTCTGGCATACATACATACATGTAAGGCAAGTTCTTTAGAGAAAACCAATGAAACCATCACTACAACCGATTTATCCATCTAACACCTCTTACAGTTCCTCCTGCCTTTTGGAAATCCCTCTTTCTGCTCCCTAACCTCCACTCCTGTCCCAGGCAACTGTCTACTTCTTGTATTATCTGAAATTTTGTATAAACAGAATGTGATATATAGCCTCTAAAAAAATTCAAGTAGCGTAATTACAATTCACCCTTGTATTTGTAACTATCAAAACTTTAATTAAAGTTTGATTTATATGAAGCTTCCATTTTTGAGATATGCCTTCCAATTATATCTACCACACCTTAACAAATTCTGGTGGTTCCATGGGGTAACAAAGCCCCACATCAGAATAGGTATTGGAGGTTGAAGCGTCCTCTGGAGACACAAAGGATGCTGTTTGGGGATGAAAGGAGATGATAGTCATTTTCTAAAACACAAAAGAGCACCATAGTAAATCAAATGGTCCTCAAAGGTGTCCACATGCTAATCTCCCAACTGTAGATCTGTTACCCTCCAAGTCAAAGGGGACTGTGCAGACATGACTAAGGGTCTCCAGAAGGAGACATCATTTTGCATTATCTGGCTAGGTCCAAGATAATCACAGGGATCCTGATAAGTGATAGAGGGATGCAGCAGGAACATCAGAGGCAGCAGGATTGAGGATGCTGCGATGTCATTGAAGATGGAGAAAGGGGTCAGGGTCACAGGATACAGACAATCCCTAGAAGCTGGAAAACACAAGGGAATGGACTTACCTTCCCGCAGCCTCCAGAGGGAACGTAGAATGCCAGTGCTTTGACTTCTGATCAATGAATCTACTGTCCGACTTCCAGCTTCAAGTACTGAAAGACAACAAATTTGTTCTGTACTGTGTCACTAAATTTGTAATAATTTTATGTAAGATTTATTTGGAAGTTCATTATCTTGTATTAAGCTCTTGTCTGAAGCCTCAGCAGGCCACACCAAACCAGGATGATATCATTCTTGCTAGGTGCTAGGTAATCAAAATGAGGCAGGCACCAATCCAAAGGGGTCCAGTCCGTATGAGTGGGCATGGGAAGGAAGCCTTCTCGGCTTTAACGGAGGCCACCCACCCTCGAAACAAGTGGCCTGTTTCCCTTCATGTTTCTACTCTCTCCAGTCTTTTCTGTCCGGAAAACCTGCTGCTCCGTTCCAGCTCAGAGGAGAAACTTCCTGTTCTGAAGTTCCAGTTCATAAGCACCAAGAAGAAGAGCTGGCTAGATCTTGTTAGCTAGTTTTTCATGGCTGTGACAAAATGCCCACAGGGTTTTAGCCCACAGTTCCAGGGTACAGTCCATCGAGGTGGGGGACCACGAGGCAGCTGTTCACACATCTGCAACTAGGACTCAGAGAAAGATGAACACTGGTCCTCAGCTTGCTTTTTCCCATTTGATTCAGTCCTGGAATCCACCACACCATGGAACAGTACCCCCCCACATTCAGGGTGAGTCTTCCTACCCCCACTGCACCCCCAGGAAACCTTTCTGGAAATGCCCTCTCAGACAGACCCAGCAGCTTGTCCCCTAGACCATTCCAAGTTGACAACGGAGAGTAACCATCACTAATTTTTAAACGGAATTCATTGAGATTTTTGTTGAGCAATTTGTTATGGTAGCAATAGTAAACTAATGAATAACCAGTCTTGGGGAAGGAAGAGCAAAAAGCAGAACTCTGGGTCTGATTCTGTTTCTTCTTCCTTGTGACACGTGGTGTAATAGGAAAGGTAGCTGGGTGGTTCCTTAAGAGCTGTGGGAGGCAGAGTCAGGCGGATCTCTGTGAGTTCGAGGCCAGCCTGGTCTACAGAGATTCAGGACAGGCACCAAAACTACACAGAGAAACCATCTGAAAAAAAAAAAAAAAAAAAAAAAGAGCTGTGGGAGATATTGAAATAGTACCTACAAAGTGGTACTAGGCCTCCAATAAATATTCCTTTCTTCACTCCCCAACAAATGTTTGATTTCAGAACACTAAGGACTCTTGATCAAGGCATAATTTTAGCTAAATGTTTTCCTCTCCCTTGAACAGCCCATGAATGCAGATGGTGATGCCATTAATTCCCTCCTAGTGTTTAATTAGGTTTGTGATGTGACTGAATGTGGCCAAAAGCATGTTTTAGGTCCAGAGTGCTGCTGTGCTCTGAGCAGATCATAGTTTCCAGGACAAAATCGTTCAGCATCATACTGTTTCCACCTCGGAAATGATGGCATTGCTTGAGAGAGGAAAGAAATACCTCACTAGGAGTTAACTAATGCCTATTAAGCCTACACAAGCCTGTCTTAAAAAGCTAAATGTGGATTGTTTACCTAAAGTATGGGCGTCACTTCCACTTCCGGTATGTAATACAGAAGCTGATATTGTCCAATAAAGGTTGGCATTTCAGCATCAGCTGAGCTAATATTTTCTTCATAATCATGGGGGTTTCTAATTTATTCTGAAGAGTTATGTAGGTTTGTTTGTTTACAAGGGTTATGAGTACTGATAACTGACTTTTTTTTTTTTTTTACTTTATAACAGGTTCGCATTTCAAACCCTTAGCTTTTAAAATGATACAGATTGGCTGAAAGGCTAAGATTCCTATATAATAGCTATACGTTTTTTTTTTTTTCCTGACAATTGTTGGGATTAAATTTGGGGTCATTAGGATGCTAGACAAGTGCTCTACTACTGAGCTATACCCCCAGCCCTTTTAATATTTTGTTACACAGTTTAATTCATTTTGTTATGTGCATACATTGAATTGGTGGGCACCCCTGTGCCATGACACCTTGTGAAGGCCAGAAGACAGCTTTGGGGAGTCTGTTCTCTCCTTTCACTGTGTGGGATCAAGCTCAGGTTGTCAGGTTTGGCAGCTGGACCATCCCACTGGCTTCAGTTAATATTGCTTTAAAGCTGGTATTTATGAGACATTATACGGCAGGCACTGTTCTAAATTCTATGTGTGTGTTAAAGCTAAAATAGACACAGCCCAACCCTAATGCACTGAATTTATTTGTTTACAATGTTCCCAATATATAGCTGGCTTAGGATGGCTCATGCTGGGGTGAGGGTGGAGAAGGATTAGTAAGGCCCAGGACTTTGGTCCTATAGTATAGTAGCTTCTGTTCCTATGTATGACAATAGTATAGGAAGTAAACACATTTTCTTCTTTATTCTTAGAGGAAATGTGGAGAACAGAGGAAAACCCCTGTGAATGTGTATAATGGAAAAACCCCAATGCCTCAGACCCATAGGAATTGGTAAAGCCTTCTCCCAGGTCAGGGTCAGGGAATTGGTAAAGCCTTCCCCCAGGTCAGGGTCAGAGTCAGGGAATTGGTAAAGTCTTCCCTCAGGTCAGGGTCAGGGTCAGGGAATTGGTAAAGCCTTCCCCCAGGTCAGGGTCAGGGTCAGGGTCAGGGAATTGGTAAAGCCTTCCCCCAGGTCAGGGTCAGGGTCAGGGTCAGGGAATTGGTGAAGCCTTCCCCCAGGTCAGGGTCAGAGTCAGGGAATTGGTAAAGCCTTCCTCCGGTGTGTGTGTGAATGCTGACAGAGTGTCCAGAAAGCGTGGCCTGCAGCTTCCTCCTCCAGATGTTGACAGTCTGAGACTGTCTTCTACAAAGATTCTGAGATGAGCTAGCCCTCCTGGGCAGCACACCAACACAATGGCATTCCTGCTTGCTGTGTGGTAGGTGCCGCTCCATCAGAGCAGGCACAGCCCACCTAATCCCAGCTTTTCTGTACACGTCTGTGTGTCTGTCCTTCATTCCTGTGTCACCCAAGTCTGCTTTCCAGAACTCAGCCAAGAATCTTTTGAAGTTCAGCTGTGACCACCATTTTACAAAATAGAAAAATAAAAAGCAGAGAATTTAGCTAACTTGTGCCAAATTGTAAAACTAGAAAGTGCTAATAGCAGGATTCAGACCCTTGTCTGGATGTCCCCAGAGCCTGTCCTTCTTGCACGGTGTTCTTGGCAATTGTGATGTCTTGAGTAACATCCATACACATATAATAAAGCAATAGTGAATTTTTGTTTAATTAAGGTACGTCTTCAGGCTGGACATGGTGGGTCACACCTTTATTCCCAGCACGCAGGAGGCAAAGGCATACAGATCTCTGAGGCCAGCCTGGTCTACACAATAAGTTCCAGGATAGCCAGAGCTACATAGTGAGACCCTGTTTTGAAAACAAAGCAAAGATGCAGCTTCACTTAGGCCACTGAGACAACGCTTTTGTCTGGGAGGTAGGCTGTGTCTAAAAAGTCATCCTCTCTTTGCTTCTTATAGTTCTGTGCTAGCCTCGGGCTGGAGATGTGGGCCCGGTTGGTAGTGTGCTTGCTTGGTATACACAAGGCCCTGGGTTTGATTCCTAGTGCCTGTAATCCCAGCACTCTGTGGGTGGAGGCAGGAGGATCAAAAGTTCAAGGCATCCTCCGTTACATAGTAAGTTCGAGGCCAACGTGGGACACATGAAACGCTGTTGCAAAACAGTTTACAATTTTAATTTTAAAAAGTAAACCTTAGTTGACCACAAATGTGTTCAGGACCTGAGACAGAATATTCTAACAAAGGTGAACACAGATAATCTTTTCCTAGGCCTGTATGCCCTGTGCATTTTTCTGTTACTCCACATTTTTTGCCCTTTGAGGTCATTTCCATGTCGATCTGTGTGATCTCTGTTGTAGGATACCAGAAAATAGCATGTGTGGCCAAGGAGGCAGGTTCACTTTCTCCAGCTGCTCCCCAGATTATTCCGTTTGTACTGCACACGTACCCTTGCTTGGTTTCTAAGTTATTTTATTTGTACTGAAATGTGCCTCTTTAGGCCTCTGCCGCCACCGCCGCCGCCATGCCGGCTTTCAACTTGCCGACACCCAAACCTCTTTCTCACTTTCAGGTCTTGTAGACTTGACACCTCAGCCCAGAACATTCTGTCTCTGCATAGCTGACTTGGGGTCCCTCCAGTCCCTCAGGCTCCAGTCTGAAATGCTTGTCCGCCCAGAACTCTTTCCTGCCTCGCCATTCATAAGAAAACCTTTTCTGTCTTTCTAACATTGTTTTTCTCAGGAGTTTTTTTCTAACCTATTCCCCTGGCCCTTGCCACCATTCATAGTAATATACAATATTCTAAACATCACATGTAATAATGGATGTTTGAAAACTGATTACAACAGTATCAGGCACATAGCGATATGGTAAGAGATTTGGTTTGTTTGGTTGATTTTGTTTGTTTAGATGGGTCCAAGGCCACTAAAGCCACTCTCTATATAGCCCAGGATAATCTTAAATTCCTGATCCTCTTGACTTCTTGGATGTTAACACTACAGGTGCATGCCACCTGGCTTATTTGATGCTGGGGATCCAACCCAGGGCTTCACGCATGCTAGGCAAGCGCTCTACCAATACCCCTAGCACATTTGACTACGTAGCCCTGCCTGGCCTGGAACTTGCTATGTGGAACAGGCTAGTTTCCAACTTGTGATCCTCGGCCTCTGCCTCCTAAGTGCTGGCATTGTTCATATGTCCCTCTCTTGGGCCCTTGAGATGTCTCAGGGGGTAAAAGTGCTTCTGTCAAGCCTGGAGTAAGTCTCAGGGGCCAAACTCAAGTCTCCAGGCTTATGTGGAAAGGGCCTTTACCTGCCGAACCGTCTTACTGGCCCGGAAGTTATTAGTATAATACTTCTTTAAAATCTAGTGTGTTTAAATCTTCTGAAGAGATGGGTCTGTAAAAGCTTTTCCTTTGCAAGTGTGAGGACCTAAATTCAGATTCCCAGAACCCATGAGAGAAGCCAAGCACAATGGCCCACCCGTCTGGTCCCAGTGATGAGGTAAGGTGGGAAGTAGAACCTGGCCTACGTGGTGAAGTGCCAGGCCAGTGGCAGACTCTGACTCAAACATGTGGAAGGTGCCTGAGGACCTACACGGGAGGCTGTCCTCTAGCTTCCACACACACCTGCACCCCCACGCGCATCCCCTCACGTGAATGTATTCATATTCCATAAACACTTAAGAAGTCTATGCTGAGAATTATTTTTCAGAAAATCAATTGCTTCCCAAGTGCTCCTTGAGCATGGTCAAGGTCCATGGGTTATGTATGGTGCAGATTAAACCGTCTATGACGAGAACAGGGCCACATGAACAGGAAAACTGGACAAAACGACAGCGAAGAGAAGGTGTTTCTCCCGATGCTGGCTTGCTCAGTTTCAAAGACTTTCAAAATAGCCTCTAGACAGACACTGTCTCCCAGCTGGTCACCGCATTCATGCCCACTCGTGGAAGAACGGTGGCCCCAAGCCTGACTATAAATAATGCACCCACCTGGCTCTCGAGGGAGGATTGATCTCTTGCTCCATCCCAGTTTCCTGCTGTCACTCCACAATGACAAGAGGAAGCTGGGCCACCACACAGAATGAGATACAGTTACGGTCATAGACACCGCATTTGTGGGCAGCCAGAGGGCTGAGAGCCAGTTAGCGGGTCGGATTGCCAGCTGGGAATCCAAGGCAGCCCTCACGGAGGCGGTCTCATCACATTACCTCTGCAAATATTTTAATCTAGAAACATCATAGACTGGATACAAAAATCCCTATCTGACCCCTCGGTGTGGCTTGGGACTTATTTTGAACCAGCTGACTTTTTTCCCCCTCATAGATAAACAGAAGTCTACAGCTAGAAATAAAGGCAGAGCACATAAAGATTAAGAGTGAAGCCACGTGGTTCTCTGACTAATCTTAAAACAAAGACCAAAAGTTTAGATCGCATCAGAAGTTCCCTGAGACTTCTCAGAGCAATCCCTTGCTTAAAAGGACCCGGGAGAGGCGACACACCACAGTTTTGAAGGGCCGCTTTTGTTCCGTCTTTCGATTGCAACCAACTTCCGGTGACCGAAAGAAATAAAACATGATTTCGAGTTAAAGGCTGGCTCACCTGCATTGCAAGTCTCCTCACCGTGGGATGTTGGGACCCCAAGATGCAGGTGAGCTTCTCCTGCTACCACCCTTGCTTTGCCCACAGTGCTGACTGTCACATTGCCGTCTGACGACAGGGCAGCATGTCACTGTGTGCGGAACAAAATGTGATGGAACAGGCCCTCGAGGCTCCTGATTCTAAGTCAGTCATATTCTAAGTGAGGGGGAGGTGGCTGAGCTGATGGGTACCACATGGGGAGGGCAGGAGGGAGATGAGGTTTAAGGAGACGTTGTTCTGGCTGTCTCTTCCACAGCTGGGCCACAGACATCTTCCCATCTACCTGGCTCGCAGAGCAGGGCATGGGGGGCTCTGAGATCAAAAGAGGGTCACGGAGCTGTACCTGGTGGTATAGGGCCACATTTCCAGCTGTGAGGGAGGCTGAACAGGAGGAGGATCACAAGCTCAAGATGGTTGTAGGCTGTAAAAGTGAGTCCCAGGCCAGCTGGGCAACTTGCTGAGACCCTGTCTCAAAAATTAAAATGAGGGCTCAGGTGGAAGCTTTGTCCGTACAGTGTTGGCTAAGAATCCATGAACCCTGGGATTCCATCCCCAGCATGAATTTGTCATGATGAGGCACACCTGTAATCCCACAACTTGTAATCCTCCCCAAAGCGGGTGGAGACAGGATGTGCCGTCTAGTTTTATGTCAACTTGATAAAAGCTAGAGTCGTTTTGGAAGCGGGAACCTCAGTTGAGAAAATGCCGCCACTAGGTTGCCCTATGGGCACGCCTGTGGTGTGTTTTCATGATTGATAATTGATGTAGAAGGACCCAGAGTATTATTGGTGTCTTAGTCACTGTTCTATGGCCATGAAAAGACACCATGATCAAGGCAACTTATAAAAGAAAGTATTTCATTGGGGGCTGGCTTACAGTTTCAGAGGCCGAGTCTGTGACCATCATGGTGGGAAGCATGGCAACAGGCAGGCAGGTAAGCATGGTTCTAGAACAATAGCTCTGAGTTTATATCTGACCCACAAACAGAATGCAGGGGAAGGAGGGAGGGAGGCAGGGAGGGAGGGAGAGAGGGGAGAGAAGAGAGGAGAGAGGGGGTGGGGGAGACTGGGCCTGGTGTGGGCTTTTGAAACATCAAAGTCCACTCCTAGTGACACACCTCTTCCAACAAGGCCACACCTCCTAATCCCTCTTAAACTTGTCCACCAACTATGAACCTAAGGGGGCCATTCTCACTCAAGCAACCACAATTGGCAGTGTTACCCCTGGAACAGTGGTCCTGGGTGCTTTACGAAGACCGGCTTGGGGCTGGAGAGATGGCTCAGAGGTTAAGAGCACTGGCTGCCCTTCCAGAGGTCCTGAGTTCAATTCCCAGCAACCATAGGAGAAAAACAAACAGGCTGTAAAAGAGGCCAGTGAGCAGCATTCCTCTGTGGCCTCAACAGTTCCTGCCTCCAGGTTCCTGCCTTGATTTCCTGTTCCAACTTACCTCAGTGTTGAAGGTGACCTGGGAGTTGTAACATAAACCCTTTCTTCCCCGAGTTAGTTTTGGTCACGGTGTCTTATCACAACAATAGAAACTCTTAAGACAGAGGTTAGTACCGGAAACGGAGTATTGCTGACAGACCTGACCATGTTTGGGGGAGGATCACGGCTGAACAAGCCATGAGGAGCATGACAGGAACCAGTGTCCCTCCACGGCCTCTGCTTCAGCTCCTGCCTCCAGGTTCCTGCCGTGAGTTCTTGTCCCGACTTCCCTCAGTGACTCGGGGTATGACCTGAGAGCTGTAAGATGAAATAAACCCTCTCTTCCCCCGAGTTACTTTTGGTCATGATGTTTTACCATAGTAATAGAAATTCTAACAGACACAGGAGCATCAGAAGTTCAAGGTCATCCTCAGCATGGAAGGCTGGGGATGTAGCTCAGTGGTAGGATACTTGCCTAACATCTGTGAGGCCCCTGGTTCAAGCCCCAGGTACTACAGTACAAAACAAACAAAAAAATCACCAACAAACCCAACCCATGACCCAGTGATGAAAACAGACCTCCCAGGATGTGAAGTGATGCTATCATGAAACCGACCCAGTAAATAGAAGAAATACCACCTACCAGCCGGAAACAAGGGTCAGCTGACCGACCTTTGCCTCTACACTAAGTGGCCCCCCACCCCCAAATTGAAGATATCTTTGATTTCTCAGAATCCACCTATTCCAGCCATCCTCTCCTCCACAGGCAAGTTAGTGGGCTTAGGCCAGCACTTCGGCACCCAGTTCAGAGTTTACGATGTCGTAAACCACACTGGGAAGAGCTGTCAGTACGGTGGGCACCTGCACACCTCTGCTCAGGGCTGGACTAAGGTGTTCTCACAGGCTGGGGCCCCGGGGCTCCTCTGTTCCACAGAGTGACTGTGAGCCACCACTGAGTTCACAATACTCAGGTCACTGTGGGGGCAGTTGTGATGCCAAAAGTTCTGTTGGGTTCTCATCAGAATCTCTCAGAAGACACCTTCAGATTCCAAGACTGCGCTGGGTGGCATCGCGAAGATGTTCCAGTTCTTTCCAGCTCCCTGTAAGGGGCTTGTTGTGATAATCAAAGGATGTGGGGTGCCTTGTGACGTTCTGGATGTGCACCCAGGGGGACAACAGTAGTTCTGAAGCTGGCTTTTCTGTGTGTAATGAGAGAATTCCTTGGACTTCTGACTCATCTTTGTGAGGTCTTTCCTTTTTTTTTTAAACAGTGTGTGTGTGTGTGTGTGTGTGTGTGTGTTGAGAGAGAGAGAGAGAGAGAATCTGTGTGACTGTGGCTGCGTTGTACCACACCATGTGTGTGGAGGTCGGAGGACAAATTTCAAGAGTTGGTTTTGTCCTCCTGTGTGTGGTTCCCCCGGTTTGAACATGGGGCTTGTACCTTTGTCTACTGAGCCATTTCTTCAGCCCTTTATCTTTCTTATCTGTTTGTCTATCATCTATCTATCATCTATCTATCTATCTATCTATCTATCTATCTATCTATCTATCTATCATCTGTCTATCTGTCTACCTATCTATCTGTCAGTCTGTCTGTCTATCTATCCATCTATCTATCGGCAGGGTCTCTGTGTTGCCCTGGCTGTCCTGGAACTCACTCTGTAGCCCAGGCTGGCCTGGAACCCACTCTGTAGACCAGGCTGGCCTGGAACTCACAGAGATCTGCCAGGTCTGCCTTGAGTGCTGGGATTAAAGGTGAGCACCACCACACTCAGGGAGCTTTTATTTTTAAGCCTCTGCTTGCTGCGCTCTTACTCTGTGCCACACACCTCACACGCCTTCTGTCGGGCCGTCATCTAGAAGTCCTGGGAACTAGGCACTCTCATTCCTATTTTTTTTTTTTTCAGAAGGAAAACAGACTCAGAAAAAGTTAAATAAAAACCAAGCACAGAGACACATGCTTGTAGGTCCAGCTGCTCCAGTTTGAGGCCAGCTGGCTATAGTGAGTTCTTAGCATAGAACAACAGAAAAGGTAGATGAGGAGGAGGGAGAGGAGGAGAGAAAACTGAACGACTAGACGCCATCCAGCTAATGGTGGAGGCGGAAGAACCAGGTCCAGGGCTGACTCCAGCTTTCCCATTGTGTCTTCGTCTGTCCCGGGAAACATTTCCTGCTGCCTTCGACTTGGGCTGGAGTAACCCGTAATTCTGCTCACACAGATGTGCCTTCCCCGCTCTGCAGTCAGCGTCCGCCTCTATACAAATGGCAAAGTAATCCTGTGGCCACTGTCTCTTCCTCCCCTCCCCAAAGCAGTTTTCACTCTTTAAAATCCGGGCTCTGGGGCTGGAGAGATGGCTCAGAGGTTAAGAGCACTGACTGCTCTTCCAGAGGTCCTGAGTTCAATTCCCAGCAACCACATGGTGGCTCACAACCACTTGTAATGAGATCTGGTGCCCTCTTCTGGCCTGCAGTCATACATGCTGTATACATAATAAATAAATAAATCTAAAAAAAAAAAAAAAAAAATCCGGGCTCTGTAACACTGGCGTGCAACCACAAACTATGATCTTTGTTTGGTGTTTCCCATTTGCCTGAAGTTTCTGCTCCTCTTTTTTTTTTTTTTTTTTTTTTTTTTGAGGGGGAGTCGGGAGGGAAACTTAGTTCAATGTTTTTCTTTGTCAAGCATATTATTTCGGCCTTTGAGGTTAACTAATAAATCACAAGTTCTTGGACATAAAAATCTGGACGAGGAAGGACCTCAAAGATCTGTTCACTTAACCCCATCATCAGATGGGCGGGGCTAGCCAGTGGTTATGGTCACCCTGCGTCAGTAGAGCTCAGGACCTGACTGGTGCTCTTGGGGAGCAGGAGCCCTCTAAAAGCTGAGGTGCTTTTACTACTTCTAAGGTGTTCATCAATCAAGAAGAGCTGTCTTCTAAATGGATGTTGTAGCTTTTCTGTAGCAAAAAGGATTTGTACCCAGTGGCAGCCAGCTGTACCCTGACCATTTTCCAGTAATATCCCCAAGACACCTGGCAGCCACCACCCTGCCCTCTGGGCTGTGGCAGCTGCTAGAGACTTGCTGAGGCAAAGCCTCCCTGGCAAGCTTCCTGCCTGGGTCCCCCCGTAGAAGAGGGATGTTTGGCTGCAGCCTGTCTCCCAGGTATTCAAAAGACTCCACCTGTGCACATTCCTGTCAGTCCTTCTATGCCAGTGGTTCCCAATCATCCTCATGCTGAGACCCTTGAATACAGTTCCTCATGTGGTGGAGACCCCCCACCCTAAAATTATTTCGTTGCTACTTCATAACTGTAATTTTGCTACTGTTATGGATCATAATGTAAATATCTGATATGCTGGATAGCTGATGTGTGACTCCCAAAGGGACCGCAACCCACAGTTTGAGAGCCACTGTTCTGTGCTCTTCTTTTTTTTTTGGTTTTTCGAGACAGGGTTTCTCTGTGTAGCTTTGCGCCTTTCCTGGAACTCACTTGGTAGTCCAGGCTGGCCTCGAACTCACAGAGATCCGCCTGGCTCTGCCTCCCGAGTGCTGGGATTAAAGGCGTGCGCCACCACCGCCCGGCTCTGTGCTCTTCTAAGACACAAGAGGAAACCATTGGAAGGCAGCTAAGGGGAAAGAGCACTGAGACCTATGTGAGGTGAAGTAAGCCGGACACAGGAAGTCAAGTACTTGATCATTCCTATGTAGAATCCAGAAAAGCTAATCCGATGATGGGGGATGGCTGGGTCTGTAAGGCACCTGCTGCATGGCATGGGAAGCTGAATTTGATCCCCAACACCCATGTAAGAAGCCGGGTGTGCTGTGGTGTGTGCCTGTAGAGCCAGTGCTGAGCAAGCAGAGGTGGGAGCGTCCTCGGGGCTCAGTGGCCAGCCTGTCTAGTCAATTGTAAACACCAGGCTCAGTGAGAGATCCTGTCTCAGAAACATGTGCAAGCATACCCCCACACACAAACATATGCTCATTCAATCAGTGCGCACACACACACACCACACACCACATACACACACACACACACACACACACACACACACACACACACACACACACACACACACACATTGAAAAGCTGATCCCACAGAAGCAGAGAGCAAAACAATGGTTAGCAGAGCTGTAGCAGGGATGGGGAGGACCTGGTCAATGGCGACAAAGTTAGTCTAAGAAGAGTATGTTCTGATATTCTAGTGCACAATGAGGCACTTGGCAAAGATAAATATTTCAAAATAGCTCGCAGAGATTTTTTTTGTTTTGTTTTGTTTTTCAAAACAGAGTTTCTCTGTGTAACTTTGCGCCTTTCCTGGAACTCGCTCTGTAGACTAGGCTGACCTCGAATCACAGAGATCTGCCTGCCTCTGCCTCCCAAGTGCTGGGATTAAAGGTGTGCGCCACCACCGCCTGGCGAGAAGATTTTTAATATTTCACTATAAAAAATAATATGTGTTCAAGGTGATAAATAAGGTACTCTTAGGCCCAGTGTGGTGCTGCTCGCCTTCAATCCTACCACTTGGGAGGCAGAGGCAGGCAGATCTTTGAATTGGAGGCCAACCTGGTTAGTATAGTGAGTGAGTCCCAGGTCAGTCAGAACTAAACAGTTAGACCCTGTATTTTTTAAATGCTACTACTTCATATACGTATAAAAACATCATATTGTGTGCCACAGATATTTACAATTATTGTGTGTCAATTAGAAAATAAAATACTGCTTTAGAAAAGGCAGCAGAATGGAGAACCTGAGTGGCCATGTCTGAGCTGAGCCAGCTTCAAGCATCACGTTACTCGGAGACGTCATGGATGTGTAGATAAGTAATGGGCAGCAACTTTAAATGGCCTTTTACCTGGGTTTCAAGCTCTCACTCTGAGAGAACAACTCCACATTTGATCTTCACCAAAAGGCTGAGAAGTGATGAGAACAAATGCGGAATGGTACCTCCCAAGAGAGAGTGATAAAGACATGGTTAAGTACAGACCACATCTCCTTAAAATTTAATGGCTAAAAATTATTACCCTCCCATCATCCTTTTTCTCAACAGTATTTAGGATGAGTCATCCTTTGGTTGAGATTTCTGCTTTCAGGTCTGTAATTGAATTTCTCTAAATGAAAAACATCTGTTTCTGTTCCTCCATAGGAGCCAGAACAAGCATCGTCTCGTACATTATTCTGATACATTCCCTAATGAAGCTGTTTTCTCTTCTGACAGCATAGAACACACAGTGCAGACATTCAATGAAAACCAGACGACGTATTGCGACCATTAAGGATGCCAAGGCCAGGCAGCAGAGGACCACAGACATCAGCCCACACCATCATGGACGAAGCCGACTTTTCAGAAGACACAACCTGTAAACAACAGGAGGACTTACCTTATGATGGGGTCTTCTCTCAGATGAAGATGTGCAGCTCTTACAACTTTACCTCAACAAACAACACCCTTGCTGTCTGGGAAGACGTTGTTCTGTCGGGAGAGGACCCTCGGGAAAAGTCTGCCTGCTCTAAGATGTGCCAGAACACAGCTGTGGTCATGATTTCGGATAAGATCACTGCAAATGTTGTTAACAACAGGCACAATAAAGATAAACAGTGCACCTTGGCTTCTTGTGTTCTAGCTAATAAAGGAGATGCCCCAAAGTCACACATTTCCGATGTTTCACTCCATCGACTCTCCAGGGAGCAAGTCTTAAGGGGACAAGGCGTTGGCTATGAAACTCTCCCAGAGACCTTGAATGCTGACCGTCTTGATGACACAGCCATTCTTAAAGGTGTCATTTCACATTATGGAAAGAACTACTGCCCCAAAGAACAAAGTCCAGAATTCACTGACCAACCCAGTTCCAAAAGTGGTACAGAAAACAGCAGCAGGTCCAGCTTCTCTGCAGGCACAACAGAAGAAAGCACTTCTCCCTTAGAAACACCAGTGACTGCTGGGCACAGCCACCAAGAAGCTCCAAGCTTTCTGAGTAGAACTAAAGGTCTAGGTGATGAACACAGAAACTGCCAAGGGCAGACACCCCGGAGATGGCTGACTGAAAAAGCAAGCTCAGGCCACCGGTTCAAATACAGTCCAGGTCAAGTGCATTACCAGCTTCCAGATTTTTCTAGGGTTGCTCCCCAAGTGAAGATCCCTAGAAATACCATAGCTAATAAACCACTTACAATAGCTAACCAAGCCAGCTTTTCTCCTGGGTTGAGAAATAAATCAACAGTTGTGCAAGATAGTTTAGGAACCATGTCTGGGCCAAACTGTGTTGGAAAACATCAACCAGAGCAAAAAAGGAAACTTACGGAACCTTTGCAGGAAACCCAGGTAAGTGGAGAACGGTCCCTAACAATACTGATGAACTTAAGAAATACATCGGAGAGCATGGTGATGTGTACCTTTAATCCCAGCACTCTAGAGGCAAAGGCAAGAGGATCTATGTAAATTCAAAGCCAGCCTGGTCTACATTTTGAGTTCCAAGTCAGCCAGGACCATAAAGGGACTCCATTTCAAAACAAACAAACAAACAAACAAACAAACAAACAACCCAGCAACAACAACAACAACACACACACAGGCACACACACACACACACACACACACACACACACACACACACCTGCAGCCAGTAGCCCACCTAGCCTGACTGGCTGTTTCCTGTCTTAGAGAAATCTGCATTCCTGTGATATTGGGAAGCTATGGGGTTCCTCTTTCTTTTTACAAGAGCACATTCATACGTGGCCAGCTCTCAGTGGCCCATGGATCGGTGGATCGTGGGATCAGAGAAGATGTCCACTTATCTCTCCTCAGCAGTGTTTGAATTTGTCAGTGCGCTTGAGGTCAAGCCTCTGATTTTTTTCCCCCACCAGTCCTATCAGCTTAAATTAGAGAGCTGGACCCAATAGTTTTCTTTACTGGATATGTCCATAATGGTCAGAGTCAATTTCGAACAGTCGTGTATCTCTCTGGCATGCATGTTTCTCAAGACCCTAAAGGGGAGTCACTCAAGAGTTTCACCCTTGTCCAGTCATCCTGCAGCAGTAGGAACCACCACCGTCTTGATGCGTTTAGCATTTCATGCATATTGTATTATTCCTGGAATCTGGCTGCCGTGTTTGGTATTAACAAGGGCATCAGCAACAGAGCTGTGACGAGGTTGACGGTGGTCCTTGCCCTCATGCAGCTTATGTCTAGGAGAAATGCTGGAGTAGTCCACATGCTAGTGTCAGCACATTCATGTCGACTGAACGTGTGCCCCAATTAGTCCCGAGAGTAGCTCTATAAAGTACATTCTCGACTGTCCCCACTTTACCACCGAGAACTCGGGGGCTTAAAGAGACGAGCAATTACCAGTGTCACTCAGTCAGAGTTACAGTGTCACAGAGAAATTCAACCTCAACACATCGATCACAGCTTGGACCATAGTTTTGTGCTGCCTCCTCAATGCCCAGGACACAAGGCGTTCTGAACAACAGTGTCACTGATCAGTCTTCACGACCAATGCCTTCTCACTCTTTAATTTTGCAGATGGAGCCTGCCACACACACCTGCCAAGAAGCCCTCACAGGTAGTGTCTTAAACTATTATTTAGAGAAGCATTTTGAAACCTTAATAAAAAAAATGGTGCTCATTGTTACAGATTCCTATTTGTAATATTTAGTAAAACTGTGCTGAGTCGAAATGAATGGTAGTCAAACTTAGCCTCTTTTGCATAGGAGTTAAATCTGTGAAATGTCACTTGAAGTTGACACCAACAACTCAGAGAGACCCTCCCCCAAATTCTTACATATTTCAAAAGATCTCCCAAGGAAGACAGATGTGCCAGAAACTGAAAGAACAGACTGACCAACTGAAGACTAAGGTAATACTTATTAAGAGAGAGAGAGAGAGAGAGAGAGAGAGAGAGAGAGAGAGAGAGAGTGTGTGTGTGTGTGTGTGTGTGTGTGTGCGTGTGTGCTCACTCGAGTGCACGCACCAAACAAAAGAGGCCATGCCATGAACGAAATATTGTATTTTTTTTTAAACTGCAGATACAAGAATTTTCCAAAAGAATAAAACAGGACCCTCTCTGCCATTTGCAAGACATCAGACTGGTAATGAACTTAATTCAGTTTTTTCAGTCTTTATTTGGGGACTCCAGTGGGTAAATGTGGAGGCTTCCACAGTACTGGACAGTCTGTACAGCAGTAGGAGTAGAAAGGGGGAAGAAAAATCAACACATCTTAGTTTCTGGAGCTACATGGTCTAGAATTCTGTTTCTATATGTATTTATCCTTCTTTTCCTCTCAAAGAAGCTGTAATTACCTCACCAGTCACCTCATGATAAACCTGAGACCATGGAATGTTCCAGAGGAGACCATGGAAGCCACTGTAAAGGGTGACCTTGTCCATAGTGAACGTGCCCTGGTAAATTCCGATTATAAAAGTAGCTGGTATCTATCTGGCAACTCGACATGCAAGACTCTGAAAACACCTAGAAATGAAACTCCAAGCAGGGCTTGCAGATTGTCACCTCCGACACGTTTCCACACCCTTGCCTGTGATCACAGCCAATCAAATGACTAATGCCTGTTGTCACCACAACAGCTTTGCTGTCATAGGAAATGGAAGTGTAGCAAGGGGGCAAAGGTTGAAACATGAGCTGAAGATGTGGAAGATGGAGTTTAGGCCATGGGGTCAACACAGGAAGAGCCAGAAGACCTAACGTAGGTTTGAGCAATATTCAGGGCAAAGCAGGTTCCAGAAACCCCACGCTATGGGCCAAACCCAGGAAAGGACCCAGTGATTATTTGTTTACTCATCATATTAGTTAACTGATCTATTTATTCATTTACTCTTCATATTAATTAACTGCTCTGTCATTCAGAAAACACTTATCAAGCATCATTTTAAACGTCCCACGCACCAGGGAGTTAGAGAAACACCTCCTTTGCAAATGTCTTTTATTCTGCTAGGAACAGATTGATGAAGAGATCATTAAAATGCAGCTTGAGGGACATGATAGCTGATGCACATTGCAGCCTATCGGAAGTTCATCCTTTGCCATTGGGGTGGGGGGCTTTGGATGGTCCTCAAAGGGACTGCTCATTTGCGTGTTACAAGAGGAACAGAGTGAGCTTGGTAGAGCAGGGGAAAAGAATCTTCCAGACCAAAAAGAAACAGCAAGCGCAATAGCACAGAGGCCACACGGAACTAGTGTGAGGACCTGCGTGATCTCCTAACTCACCAGGTTGAGCTCAGAGTGCACGCGGAGACTAGTGGGAGGGACAAGGACCATGTCACGAAAGGAGCTTGGATTGCATCCTGGGTTTGATGGTGGAGCAACGGGGAAGGAATCGAAGCCAGGGCACAGCAGGCGCCATGGGGAGAGACTGGAGGTAGGGGCTGGTCAGGACGCCAATACTGGGCAAGTTGTAAGGGTCTGAACCAATGCTGGCAATGGGGATGGAGACGGGGTGACAGATTGAAAGGGGGAAAAAAATCAAAAAGAGGAGGAGGTGTGGATTGTTACAGGGTCCTGGTTTGGAAAACGAAGTCAGAAATCAAAGTGGAGGATCCAGTTCAGAAATGGTGTGGCAGGCAGGCCAGAAATCGAGTATAGCTTAGGAGATTTGAGGTCCTCTTAAGGACCTTCAAGTGAGGAGATTCAGCAGCAGGAAGTTGGAGCAATGGACCCGACCCTTAGCGGTATTTGGGTCAGAATAGATGCTTTGGTGAAATGGTTGAAGTCATGGTGTAGGTGAGATGCCCCCAGCCAACAAACAGCCACGGGTGATAAGTGGAAAGGGTCAAGGACAGAGTCCCAGGGAACGGGAAAAACAGCAACCCACAAAGGAGGCAAAAGAGGAAGGACTCCCAGGGTCAAGCAGACCTGAAGGAGCGGAACCACTGAAGCCAGGGGAAAGAAGGTTTTGAGAAACAAGAGTGGGCAGCATGGCATCATGTGCTCAAGGAAAGTAAGATATGGATGGATTTAGCAAGCGAGCTAGCCTAAGCGCCCTGGCCAATCTTGGAAGCTAGACCTAGAAGCCAGTGGGGCCGGGGGGACTAAGGAATAAATGATTGACAAAGGACAGTCCAAATGGAAGAATGCAGACATTTTGTTTGGGTTTCGTTATTTGAGACAGAGTTTCTCTGTGTGGGCCTGGCTGTCCTGGAACTCACTCTGGAGACCAGGCTGGCCTTGAACTCAAGGAGATCCACCTGCCTCTGTCTCTCGAGTATTGGGATCAAAGGAGTGTGCCACCATCTCCTGGCACAAGAGTGCAGACTTACAAAGGGCTCAGCAGAGCAGAACTGATTTGAGTCACTGGCCTCCAGAGGCCTCAGTTGAAGAAGTTTCTTTCTGATTGTACAGGCTAAACGGGCATTCTTGGTGGGACTTTTAGGACCTTAAAGTGGCCCCTTAGGGGTCAGTCTGAGAGCTGCAGGCCCACAGCGTTCAGTGTTGGAAGAAGGGCTACAACCAACCTTCTTAGTACAACAGAGTGCAAGGAGTTTGGACTTGAAATATATAAGTTTAGACATATTGTAGCATGTCCTTAATCTCAGCACTGTTAGCAAACGAAATGAGATAGACCAGGTCGCCTTCAGAAATGTGACTTAAATACCCAAATGCCTCTGCTCTTTTAGACCGAGTCGTATTATATAGCCCTGATTAACCTAGAACTCACTGTGTAGACCAGGCACGCCTTGACCCTGAGATGGTTCTCCTGTCTCTGACTCCCATGTACGGAGGATCATGGCTATGCACCACTACGCCTGCCTTCTCTTTCTTTCTTCCCCTCTTTATTTCGACCA
Organism: Peromyscus californicus insignis; assembly: GCF_007827085.1. NCBI lineage: Eukaryota > Metazoa > Chordata > Mammalia > Rodentia > Cricetidae > Peromyscus > Peromyscus californicus. Next base: position 86,910,853 of record NW_026294617.1, read on the forward strand.
CCTAGCCCCCTCTCATAGCTTTCACTGCCGTTTTCCAGCTTAGAGTCCTAATGGCTAGCCCCCACTTTTTGCCCACGGCTCTCAGTGTCTGTGTTCATCTTCCCTTGGACATTCATGGGCACTGTGAACTCTGCCCTGCCCCATGTTGGTACTCTCACTCCTCCTCACTTCAGTCAGACCTGTCCCATCCATCCCTTCCACCTCCCATCCTAAAACCCCCGTGACATCTGTGAGACTCCCAGTATCAATCAGCGTCCTGGCAGGGACCAGGTGGTTGACTCAAATGTGGTAACTGAGGAGAGTTGAATAAAGGCATGGCTCTCCAGCAGCCTGGGCAAGGCTAAGGGAAACTCATGCAGGCTGTGGGGAGCTACCTCATCCCCAGGCCTGAAGGAGCAGAGGAAATGCGTGCCCTGGGGCCTAAGGGAGCAGCTGCAGCTGCAGGAGGAGCTGAGACGGTCTGTGGCTTTTGGTAGAAGGATGCAGCCAGTCTGTCTGTGATGGCACAACAATGGTGGAATCAGAGAAACCAGAACTCTCATCTTTAGCCGGCTCCTCTCTCCTGCTGCTCTCTTCCTTTGGCTGACAACTACTGAAGCCAGGGTAGAAGGGTCCTGGTAGTCAGTGGAGCCAGGGCCAGCCTCCTGCAGAGAAAGACAGAGGGCAGTCATAGGGAGAAGGGAAAACAGCCCAGGCCTTTGTATACCCAAGAACCAATAGGTTTCCAAAGCCATGTTTGTTCATGTTTAGTGTTTTTTTTTAAGACAGGGTCTCACCATGTAGCTTGGGCTGGCTTGAAACTTGCTGTACAAACCAGGCTGGCCTCAAACTCACAGAGATCCATTTGCCTCTGCCTCCAAAGTGCTGGGATTCAAGGTGTGTGCCGCCATGCCCAGTCATTTCTGTATGAATAGGAATCTGTAGTAATAGCAGCTGCAATCTATTGAGTGTGTGCAGACAAAACCAACTCAGGATAGTTTGACTTAATGGGTGTTCAGCTCTACATGATGCAAACAGGATACCCATTCCGTAGATGGCTTAGATTGCGAGTCAGGGGCCCACAGATCCTGACAAAGGAAAAATGCTAAAGCTTAAACAATGAATGGCCTTTGTTGTCATTTAGACACTTGGATTCATCCTCATATTGAACTTTCCATTTTTGTGGGGTCATTCTCTTCCCTCTCCACTCAAAGTAATTTTAGAATTCATTCCAGAGCTCCAGACTAAGCTTATTTTCATGAATTTCCTGGTATGAATTAAAAGAATCCATTGAGCAGACTTAGAATCTGTCAAGTTCAGCTCTTTCCACTCATAGCATTTTAACAGGAAATTTTGATGCCAAAATATTTTAACAATTGACGTGTGGAAAAAGCATCCTGAGGTATTTCTCCCTGGGGCACAATTTTACTTTTTAGAAAAATAAATGAAAGCTGCCTACCTTCTGTCAATGCTGCATAATTAGCCAGCGGCAATGGGTTTAATACTGGTTTTCCCCCAGGGGCTTGTTTTTATTTTTGCTCCTGGGAGAAAAATTGCCACATGTTTCTGCTTTTTTAAGGAAGTTAATAGAGTAAGTATATTTGTTTTCCAAGGAATCTCTCATTTTGGCAGCCATTTTCAAGACAGGCCTCTGTCCACATTGAGACCAACGTTATACAATGTTTATTTATATCCTAGCTACAACCACACTGTGTCTGGTATGAATATAAATCAAAAGGGTTTGAACTGCAATTATATCCCATATATGGGAGAAGTTCTCTACTCTGGGAGAAGGGAGGGACTCAGTCTTTCCCCACACTTATTTGGAGCCATGTCAGGACAAGCAAGGGCCAATAGCTCAAGATGTGGGCTAACACGGCAATGGGCAGCATCCCATGCAATGTTGGGGCTTTAGTCTTGTGTGGGCTAACACGGCAATGGGCAGCATCCCATGTAATATCAGGGTCTTGCAGAGTGCAGAACTTTAGCAGAGGTCTCCCCAATAGCTAATGTAGATAATGTCTCTCTACAGGGGCAAGAATTTGGTGAATTTGGTGACTAATTGCTTGCTTGTTCAGTAGCTGTGCTCTTATTAAAACCACGTTACCTTCTGAAGCCAGGTGTGGTGCTGAACACCTGTAATCTCAGCACACAGGAGTTCAAAGCCAGCATTGGCTACATAGTGAGTTCAAGGCCAGGCTGGGCTACATAAGATCCTATCTCAAAATCAAAATCAAAATAAAGCATGTAGAGTTGCACACAACCATCAGCTGCATTTGGAAGATGGAGACAAAAGGATTAGCAATTCCAGGTCATCCTCAGCTATTCTGTGAGGTCCAGGCTACTCTGGGCTCCATGAGACTCCATCTCAACTAAAGAAATGGATAAATAGATTTTAAAAAACAGGATATATCTCAGTGGCACCATGCTTACCTAGCATTCACAAAACCCTAGCAACAAACATACACACAAATTAATATGCAATATTTTGGATCCAATAATTTTGGATCTGATGTGTCTTGCTCATTAGCATCTATCCAATAGGCATTTGTTTTTTACACATTAACAGAAGAATCTGTAGTCAAGAAATTAGTTTAACTCCATCAATCCCTTCCCCCTGATATTTCCAGAATACAATCTTGTCTTCCATTTTACAGAAAAGAACATAAATTCCCTCCTAAATGTCTTTCCTATATCTTCATGTCTTTTTTTTTTTTCTTTAGCTACCATCTGTGGTCTCCAGGCATGTCCTTGAGCCCTCCACTTTATACTACCTGGGGTCTTGCTCTCTCTCATCTCACGTTTTATTCCCACTGGAGCTTGAAGCCAGGGCCTTGTGTATGCTAGATATGGTGCTTTGCATGAGAATGTCCCCAACAGGCTCATGTATTTGAACACTTGGTCCCCAGATGGTGGATCTGTTTGGGGAGATTTAGGAGATGCAGGCTTGTTGGAGGAAGTATGTCACTGGAGGCAGATTTTGAGACTTTAAAGACTTGTATCATTTCCCATTCGTTTTTGTTTTTCTTCATGCTTGCATTTGAAGACGTGAGCTCTCAGTTCCAGCTGCCATACTTGCTGTTTGCTGCCATGATGGACTCTATCCCTCTGGAACTGTTAGTCCAAATAAGTCCTTCCTCCTGTAAGTTGTCTTGGTCATAGTGCCTTATCACAGCCCCACGATAGTCACTAATGTCCTAGGCAAGCACGCCACCACTGAACTGTGTCTCCAGCCTCCTTTGTCTTAAGGTACGGTCTCTCCTTGTTCCTGATTTCCAATTTTTGTTTATTTGTGTGTGTGTGTGTGTGTGTGTGTGTGTGTGTGTGTGTGTGTGTGTGCTTGTGTATGAATGCGGGTACATGAGCGTCATGGCATGCATGTGGGGGCCAGAGGACAACTTTTGGGTGTTGGTTCTCTCCTTCCTCATGGTTGAGGTGAGTCTGTGCCAGGCCAGTTGGTCTGAAGGTCCTGGATGATTCTCTTGTTTCCCTCTCCCATCCCACCACAGGTGTTCTGGGATTACAGCTGCGTACAGCTGTGCACCATCATATGCATCCAGTTTTTCACATGATGACTCAGGTTGTCAGGCTTGGGTGGCAAGTACTTTTAAGTATTGAGCCATCTCATCAGCCCTGATTCCCTTTTTAAAATCCAAAGTTATTTAGGTGAGTGTTGGATAAAGTATGTTCTTATATATGTACATATATTCATAACAAACTTGTTGGGTTATTTGTAGATTTTTTCTTCTTTTTTTTTTTGGTTTTTTGAAACAGGGTTTCTCGTGTAGTTTTGGTGCCTGTCCTAGATCTCACTGTAGACCAGACTGGCCTTGAATTCACAGAGATCCGCCTGGCTCTGCCTCCCGAGTGCTGGGATTAAAGGTGTGCGCCACCACCGCCTGGCAATTTTTATCTGCCCTCCTATAAATTCACATTAACAATTATTTCCTCAGAATCACAGCTCTTAGGACTGTGAGAGTGGGGGCTGGGGATGAGGTTTGCTTCTCAGGCTCACTTAGGTTTGATCCTCAATACAAAACTGGGTTCCCTTTCAACAACTCAGCAGAAAGCCTTAGCATCCAACTCATGAGAAATGAGGAGCTTCTTTAGCAGCTGACCAGACAGCTCAGAAGGTAAAGGCCTATGTTGTCAGGCCTGATGACCTGAGTTTATACCCTGGGGTCCACAGACAGGAGAGAACCAGCTTCCACGCCTTTGACCAGACACACACACAAGTGCTTGGCACACCTGCACACAGACACAGACACACACACGTACAAAATAATAATGGGGGGGGAAGCAAGCATGAGTGACCTTGACATCATCAGGTCCAGAGAAGCAAGGTCAATCATGCTTGCCTGGACTGCTGGAACAAAACTCTAAACAGGATGCCCCTCGGGGCACATGTGCATTGTCCTTCCTGCCTGAAGACAGGGGACATGAATAACACAGCCCAGGGTCCTCTTTATGAGCTTTTGTCCCTAGCTTGAGGGCTGACTATACAGCCCAGAATACGCCGGTATGTATCCACTCAAGAAGTGAACGGGTAATCTTCGAGTTAGTTGTACTACTTGAAGATCGTAAAGGGAAACTGATGCACACCCGTGGGCCCCTTCTCTCCCCCAGTGCTCTCCCTTCACCCTGGATGTTGTGGATCTGTGTCCTCTTCAGCCTCAGATGAGGCAATCCAGCAGCTGCCAGCCGAACGCGGCACCAGGAGACTGGTGTTTATGTACATGTAGACTCTCAGTTCGTGGGCCTGCTGGATTCTGTCTTAATCCTTGACTTGCCAAAGCCTCATGAGTCATATTGTTTAAAATGGAGCCAGCTTTTCATGATTGGAAGCTATTTCAAGTGTTAAGTTTTGAGACACTGTATTAGTTTAGGATTCAACACTGCAGTTCAAAATGACAAAACTTCCGTGGCTCATGCCTGGATAAAGATTTTTCCTCCTAATTTTAAGCTGCCTCTTTCAAATATTGCTTTGAATTATGTGTACAGGTCTGTGTGTGGGTATACGTACCTGAACGTAGGCACTGTGGGAGGCAGAGGCATAGGATCCCTTTGTGGCAAGAGTTAAAGTGAGTCACCTGATGTGGCTGCTGGGAATCAGACTCAGGTCCTCTGGAAGAGCAGCACGTGCTCTTAATTGCCAGACCATCTCTCCATCCACTGTAGTCCCCTTTTAAACGAAAAAATAATAAATAAAGCTCAGTAAACTAATGATTTCCTCTGAGTCCCCTTCTGCATTCCGTCTCGAACATTAACTCTTTTGGCTTTTCTATACATGCAGGCTTGAGAATCAACCTCCAGGAGCTTTCTCTGCTCTTTGGGCTCAGTTTTTGCATAGGTACTTTACCAGCTGAGCATCCTCACAGCCCTTGTTTTTAACATTTTTATGATGGGGTCTTGCTGTGTAGCCCAGGCTGTCTTAGAACTTGCCACAAAGACCAGACTATCCCCAAACTTGGACTGGTTCTCCTGCCTCTGCCTCCCAGAGTGCAGGGATTACATACATCAGCCACCACACCCAATTCAGCCTCAATTATGAGAACAATTCAGACTGCGCTAGAATTCTGAGAAACTGAGTCATCTAAATAATTGCCTTCACCAGGGCTCTTTAGTTTCATGCAGTATTGAAGACCCAGCCTGAAGGAGATATTCAAAATCTGAATGAAGCTTTTGTCAGCTAAAGCCAAGATATTATATAAGTGTAAACTCTTCCAAAGAGGTATGCCTGCCTCCTCCAGGCGCTTGCTTCCTGGCCAAACCTCACTTAGTCAAAGGCCAGCTTCAGAGGAATAGCATTCTGTGTGCCTCCCCCTCCCCTTACCAAGCAGAATTCCTTGTTCCAGCCTTCGTGAAATCTTAGCTTGAGTCTGACTTGTTTTGTTCCCAGACATCCTAAATACCTGACATGGGGTGGGGGCTCCATATCAGAAGCCCGGAGCCTTTTGAACTTAACAACAGTCTCAGTGCTGCCCAAGAGGCCACTACTGGTGTGGTGGTACCCTGCTAAGCCTGAATCTGAATTAGCTTCAGGTTCTCAGCATGATGTCCCACTGGGCCTGAACCTGAGTTAGCAGTGGGACAAGCCTGCGTAGGCCCAGCCATTGCCCAACAAGTCTGCATTTGCTCATTATTTGGTCCTAAGTTCACAGCAACTGTTATGAAGGGATGACATCTATATACTCCAATAAGTAATAGTCCTGAGAGAGTCTACTAATAACGCTACTCATTCAGCAATTCATTCATCCTTTTAGCGATTATTGGTAAACTCTAGGCACTTTTCTAAGAATATAGTATAGGACAGAAAATCACCTGTCACGGAGATACGTATGCCTCTGTGAGGAAGAGTTGGAATGATTGCAGAATGATAAAAAGGGCTTTGAGGGGTAACAATACATCCCGCATGGCTCCGAAACCAGATCACCTCAGTTTAAATATTAGTTTGTCACTTATCAGCTTTGTGATCTCGGGACAGTTATGCAACCTCTCCGTGCCTCAGTTCCCTCCTCTGGAAAATGGGGAGAATAATGCCTGCCTGGCAGGGTGGTTAGCTCATTTAGATGAGCTAATGGATGTCAGGTACTTAAAACAGGGCAGGGCTCAGAGTAAGTGTACCGCCTGGCTGTTAGCTTGTTATGCCTATTGAGTAATGGGATATGACCGAGAGCAAGCATGAGAGGCCCCAGCCTAAGGGGCAGAAGGCAGCCACGGGCATTTAAACTGAGTCCTAAGGTGAGACCCCAGCAAGGCGAAGAAGAGCCTGGAGCAAAGGACAGGAGTTCCTTGGGGGTGTTTGGGTGCTGACCTGATTGAGTCATTTCCTATGGCCCGCAGTCCTAATGGCTCCTTCTGGGTGTTCCTGCAGATGACCAAGGAGCACGCTGGCTGTGTTCCAGGACCCCGGAGCTCACGAAGAAGGGAGGTGACGGGGCTGCCAGAGGCAGGGCCACCGGAGGTCACCTCCAAGGAGCTCAGTGAACTGGCCCCAAAGATGTGAGTCCTCTCCCGGATGCCTCCACCACTCGGAATCGGGCCTGAAGTGGGATGGGGTGGGGGCTCTGCCTGCATCTGGCCACACAGCCCAGAGGCAGAGGGCCAAGGTCCCACACAGCCAAGAATGACAAAGGGAGAGTAGCTGCAGGACATCCTCACAACACTGTCCCATAGGTGGCTCCTTCTACAGGCCCAGGAACACTGAACTAAATTCCCATAGGCCTTTTCCCAACTGGAGAAGGAAGTTCAGAAATTAATGTTAACATGCACACTGCCTTCTCTTCCTCTTTATATAAAAAGCAAACAACGCCGGGCGGTGGTGGCACACGCCTTTAATCCCAGCACTCGGGAGGCAGAGCCAGGCGGATCTCTGTGAGTTCGAGGCCAGCCTGGGCTACCAAGTGAGTTCCAGGAAAGGCGCAAAGCTACACAGAGAAACCCTGTCTCGAAAAAAAAAAAAAAAGCAAACAACAACCAAATCTACTTACCTACATAGACCAAGTAGGAATATAGCTGCCCAGCATTAAACGGATCAAACGGCCATTAGGCTGCTCTGATCCTGTGAGCATCACCTGGTTCCATACCGCTTTGCTCTGTTGGCTCCTTAATTAAAATTCCTGTTGCCGGGCCTGTGGTGCATGCCTGCAGTTCTAGCTACTCTGGAGGCTGACGCGGGTGGGTCACAAATCCAAGGCCTGCCCAGGTTGCGAGTTCCAGGCCAGCCAGGGCAACTTCATGAGCACCTGTCTCAAAATTTTAAACAACTGGAAAAGGCTAGGGATGTGGTTCCGGAGTAGAGCGCAGGGTTAGCATGCACGGAGCCCTAGGTTCGACCCTCGGTGCCCAAACTCTCAAATTCCAAAACCTTGTTGCTGAATATGATGAACATTGGGATTGTTAGATCGACTGACTCACTTGAGCCCAGAGCCCTGGCATCACAAACTCAGTTTACCACTGAGCTCTACCTCAGCTCCAGGCTCTATACCTCTTGGGCAGCCTGGTGTTACAGTTAGTGATACTGCTGTGGCTAATGTTTCCCACCCTTTCAGTTCTGGAGGGACTTGGGGAACCGGACCAGGCTTCTCTGGGCCTAGGAGTCATCCCTGCATCTTACTGAAAAATGGGCATTGATTCAGTAAGTCCGGTATGACCGTGTGCTTCCGTAGTTAGAGCCCAGGTGGTACCAGTGGTGCTGGTTCCCATCTGGGGATGAGCATTTGGGTAACCAGGATCTACAGGGTATTTCACTGTGAATGAGTTGGAAATACTTGGAGTAAATATCTCGGGTCGGGTCTATGTCATGATAAAGACCGTGACCTAAAGTAATGTGCGGAGGGGAGAGTTTGTCTCACCTCACAGGTCCTGTCCACCATTGAGGGAAGTCAGAGCAGGAACTGAAGCAGAGGCCGTGGAGAAACGCTGCCTCCTGGCCTTCTCCCCAGTGGCCTACCCAGCCTACTTCTTTATACAACCAGGACTACCTGCCCAGGGATGGCACCATCCCAAGTGGCTGGGCCCTCCCACATCAATCATTAATCCAGAAAATGGCCCACATGCTTGGCTGCAGGTTTGATGGAGGCTTTTCCTCAAATTCAATTTCCTCTTTCCATATGACTGTAACTTGTGTCCAGTTGACAAAAGTCAACCAGTACTTATTGTAATAGGCAGAAAATAATAATGATACAATAATTCCGTTGGTTGGGAGCTTTGGTTTATAAAGACTTTTTGCTGAGGAGGAATACTTCAGAGGGGTGAGGGAGGCCTCTACATGGGACAAATGACAGGAAAGATAATAAAGCCCAGGTCTCCCAAATCGTTTGAGGACGTCTCCGTTCTGCCGCTGACTGTAGTTTAAATGTTAAGTGTGGGGATGACTCTGTGAGCTTAGTGGTAATACAAGAAGAAAAGAGGGAAAATGGCAGGGGAACTCTAAATATGAGAGCCAGGTGTGGTGGGAGGTAGAGGCAAGAGGATCAGGAGATCAAGGCTAGCCTGGGCTACATGAAACCCTGTCTCAAAAAACAACAAACAAGTAATATTCTTATTACAAAAGCACCTAGAAATGATGAAGGGGTAAAGAAAAGTTCCCGGCCAGGAATGGTAACACATTCCTGTAATCCTAGTACTTGGAAAGCAGAGGCAGGAGGATGGCTGCAAGTTTGAGGCCAGCCTGGTCTACACAATGAGTTCTGGGCCAGCTAGAGATACAGAACAAGAACCTTTCCTGAAAAGAAATTTCCCCGGGAAAGATCAAATCTGTAGCATGTAGCCCTCCAGCCGTTGCCCTCCGAACATGTACATCACACGTCTGTTGTCAGTAGCATGGTTTTGCTTGCGAGCTTTGGTCCATGGTTGACTCGTTACTTAGAGTCCCATCTTAGCATTGCAGGGGATGGGTCACACAGTGCACACCTAACCTTCTCGTGAAGCAGTTGGACGCCAGTGTTCAGGACCCACCTCTACGTGGGAATGCCAGGCTCTCCTACTTCAGCCCACCCCAGAGAGTCTTGTCTTCCCAACCTTTGTTAAGGGGTGGGGGAGGTAAAACCTGGTGTCTCCCTGTTGGTTTCTGTTGACCATTTGTGAAATTCACCAGTGTTCCTTTATTGGCTGTTCACACTTTCTCTTAGACACCAACCCTGTACCTACATATGTAACGCCAAAACCTCAGTTATTTATTTTTTTTTAAGGCAGACAGTTGGGAAAATAGAAGAGTGTGTATTGTTGGTGTGGAAATCTTCGTTCTGTCCAGGGCTCCGACAAGGAAGCAGAATTGGGGTTAAGAACACACGCGTATGAGTCACACAGCAAAGGGTAGATGGCGGCTCAGTGACTTACTCTCCTGTGACCTTGTCAAGTTCCCTGCGTATAATTGTGTCCATCATCGAAGTGGAGCCGGCAGAGCTGGGACGACAGAAAGTCACAGATGAGGTGCATGAGAGGCACCTGGAACACAACGGGAAAACAGCACATACTGCAGTTGTTTCTCTCCACAAAGAAAAAAAAATACTGAAGCACTTCAAAAAAATTAATGATCAAATAGGATGTGAGTTCAAAAGTGAATAGGAAAGAAAACAAACAAACAAACAAACAAACAAAAAAACCGCGAGAGAGTGTTCACCTTCTTTGAAACTAGAAAAGATGCTAACTCACACATCTTGCTCCCCCCACCTTAAGTCAGCGAAAACATTTTCAGGAGATTCTTCTTGGTACTGAGTAAGGTGTGGTCAAGCTGAGCCACCCACATTGCTGGCATCTGTCTAATCCAATCACGAAACTTGTAGAAAGCGATCTGGAAGACGCGTCATCACACAAACACGCTTGAAACCTTTGGCCCAGATGTTTCCTCAGGAAGTAATTCAAAATGTGGAAAAACCCACGCGTTCGGTAATGTTTGTGCCAGCCTCGTTCATAATGGTGGAAAGGGGGCATTCATGATGTTTACACGAGGGATAAGACCGCAGCCAAACTACACAGCAGACGCTGTCAGCCCGTTCATTCAGTTGTGCAATCGCATGTGTTTAAGGAGTGTATGTGTGTTCCCACCACTTAGGCTGCCGGTGGTCCCTAGATCTCATGTTAGTTCATGAATGAATACATTTCTTTGGAAAACAAATAAACAAAAAACTTTGAGCTGGAGTATCCAAGGTCAGACTGGTTTAAAAGTTCTCCTCTAGAGGCTGGGGGATAGCTCAGTGGTAAAAGTGCTGACTGTCTAAGCCTGAGGACTCAAATGTGATCCCTGGACCCGGGAATCCACGTGTGAAAGACAGATGGAGCAGCTCTCCTACAGAGAGTGGGAGGTGGAGACGGGGCAGTGCTGGCTAGCCCAAACTACACAGGACATCCACAGAAACAGGAGAGACCAGATTTCGAGGCCAACCTGGTCTATAGAGCGAGTTCTAGCCTAGCTTAGTCTACACAGAGAAACTCTGTCTCAGAAAAAACAAAAGAGAAAGAAAGAAAGAAAGAAAAAGAAAAAGAAAAGAAAAGAAAGAAAGACAGAAACAAGCGAGACCCGTCTCAGCAAGGTGGAAGGTGGAATATGACTCTGAAACTTGTCTTCTGACGGCCACACATACACCATGGCACGTGACCCACACGTGCGGGTCATACCTACATTCCAAATAGACCATTAAAAAGTGTCTTCGGGGGGCAGGCTGTAGATCACTTGCTTGGCATGGATTCATTGCATCCTTGCAACAAAAGAAAATCCCTACGACTTCCCAAATCTGTTCATCTTGGGGTGGAGGGTGGAGGACTTTGAAAATAAGGTGAGCATGGGGAAGGGGACGTATTCTCTCTCATCTGTACTCCAGATTTCAAAATACTTTTGGAGGAAGAAAGAACTGCAAACAAGACCGAAGCTTCCCTTCTCCAAACCAGGCCACGAGAGGCTCTGTCCACAGTGAGAGCTTTCAGAGCTTTCCTCTGGTCTCCCGGGCTCACTTCCTGTCCGTAAGGGTTGCCCAGCAATTATTTCTGGTCCTGATGTGGCAAAGTTATCCAGGTCTGAGCTGTGTTTTGTGGCACAGGAGAATCCTACAGTTTCTGGGGAAGGCAAGCACATGCAGATGTGATGGCGCCCCAGCCGCACTGGGCTTTCTGCCGCCTGCTCCTTGGTGGTGAGGGCTTCTTGAGGATGGGTGGAAGGCAGTGATGGCTTCATAATTCCGGTGAGCATGGATAATAGCTAAACTAAGCCACTGGCTGGCTTCAGAAGCCTGGATCTCAGGGCTGGGTTCCCCCTCACCTTGAAAATCAGTCATCGCTGGTTCTTGACTGCAGAAAGCATCCAAAATCCTTGCAGAAGTTTTTTCAATAATGAACACGCCCCCACGCCACCTACCTTGCCAGCATTGCTGGGAGGGGTGGTCTGGTAGGAGCCATTCATTATAGCCTCCCTGGTGATTCTGATGAGCATCCCTAAGGAGGAATCAGCCACAGCATGTGCACCATGCTCTACAGACTGAACGTTGCCCGGCTGGGGCATTACAGTCCGCAGTGAAGACGAGCTCTCACTTGCACTGCTATCTGTGGTGAGCAAAAATCTTTCCTGGGGCTGGGGAGATGGCTCTGTGGGTAAGAATACTTACTGTACAAGATGAAGCTCTGAGTGCAAATCCCCCAAACCTCCATAAAAAGCATGACATGGCTTCGAATGTCTGTATCCCTAGCATTTGCAGGAGTGTGTGTGTGTGTGTGTGTGTGTGTGTGTGTGTGTGTGTGTGTGTGTGTCTCCACAAGGACAGGATGAACCTGGAAGCTCACTGGTCAGCCAGCCTCCCAGTTCAGTAGGAGATCCTGTCTCAAAGCAATAAAGTGGAGATCAGTGGCCTCTGCAAGCACGTATACCAACATACTCATTCATGTGCCTGCAACACACACACAGACAGTCTTTCCTATTTGGTCTCACTTGAGCCCCCAAAGCTCACGGGAAACAAGCCTCATTCCTCTTCTCAGGACAGACCTTTGAATTCCTAAGGAAGAAATCCTTCAGCTTTAACAAGCTGGAAGCTATAAAAACCCTAAAGAGAAGTCGGCAACACTTTGAAACACCCATTGGAACAGCAGTTGGCCGGTGCACTTTCAGGATGTCTGCAGCTCCTATCAGTTAGGCGAGGCACCACCTCCTGGTGCAAAGCTCAGCTGATTTACCTGGAAGGGTCAAGGGTCAAGGAGGGAAGGGCTGTTTCGCAACCACTGTTTAAGCACATAATGAGCTCCAATAAGAGTGGATGACAAACTCGGGGGACTGTCACTTCCTGTTAGAAAGCGCTCCTCCATGGAAGCCACCTGTCACGAGTGCTTTATTACGTTCCCGTCCCAAGAAAAAGAAACAGCAGCGTGGGGTTGGGCTACAGAGGACCATGCATGGCCTGGGATGGGCCAGTGCTTCCAGCCTTTGCGTGGGACGGCGCCTCTGAGCTCTCTAAGCACAAAGCGCCGCCCGCCGAAGCTTGGTCACCCGGGCAGCCCAGGCTTGTGATCTTTAGGGTATTGAATTAATCAGCAATCCAGATTTGGGATCCTTAAAAAAGATTTTTTTATTAGGTCTAATGAAATATTTTGACATTTGCAAAAGATTTTGATTGCTGGGCCTGGTGACACACCTTTAATCCTAGGAGAGGCGAGGAGATCTCCGAGTTAGAGGCCAGCCTGATCTACATAGTTCCATAGTGAGACATTGACTCGGGGGAAAAAAGATTAAACGTTGAAGTACCAATTGTTGCTTTTCCAAATTCCTAATCTAAGGCCTACAAAAACATATCAAACACATATCAGCTCTGGCTGGGACCCGTGCTCCAGAGTGAGCATTTAAAATGGAGAAGGTGGGAAGGTAAGTCCAACTCAGTGTAACATCACACAAGTGACTCCACTGTGGGAGGTCTTACACAGGACTTAGGAACTGAATCTTGGTAACGTCCATGACAGCCCTGAGGAATTATTCACTGGAGGAAAGCTGTGCACTTTGTGTTAAAAGTTTCAATTTAACTGTCATCAAGGGGTTACGCTCTTTATGGAGTTTGATAATGCACAAACTGTAAATTGCCTAAATGTAAATACGCTGATGTGACATATTAATTCACATCCCCATGTGCTATGTCTGATGCCGGAATTGGGATTGGAGGGTATATGTTAGCCGCTTTGTCTGGCTGAAAAACTGCCTTCTCCAGCAGAATTGCTCTTGGCGGCTCTGTTTGGCCAGAAGATCTTATGGCAGAAAGGAGTCTAAAAGCAGCAGAGAAACGTAATTGATGCGTTGGACTGCACTCGCTTGAACGACATCCAAGTTTCCCACTCGGAGAGCAGATGTTCACAGGCCCCAGAGGCAGAGGGTGGAGACACAAAATGAGGTGTGAGAAAATACATGACTCAGGAGGAGAGCATGTTTTTCCAAGAGGAAGAAAGGGCTGGAAAGGGCCTGGCTTTCCAGTCCCAACCTCAGGAACCCCAAATGGGGTCCCCTCTCCACTACCAGCAGGCTTAGGCACAGCTGGACTGACATGTGTTTGCTCAGTAATGCTTCAAGTTCTTTAACTAGCCTTGGGCAACCCTGTCCCGTCTGCACCAGGATGTCCTGGACGCCATGCCTTTCACATTAGAATGCACACTTTCCTCCAGGGCTTGTTACTGTATCACAGGGCTGAGCAAGAGCATTGTTAGGAGCTGTTAGTAATTAAAATTCTTTTGGAGGAGTTAGAATCTGCGTGGAGGGAGGCTGAAATGACACAGGCCAGGGAAGTCTACTGACTGTACTTGCGTCTTTCTGGCGCCCCCTGGTGGCTGTATGCTATGAACGTGAACTCCAGGCTCCCAGCCATCAGCTCCTCAGTGTTCATAAAACCCACTTTCCTGGATGCGGTTTAGCTTGTACTTAGAGGGTCAGAGCGATGCAATCCAGTACTACTGTAAATGTGCTTTTTTCTCCAGACAAGGACTGCTTTGAGACAGGTGTGGTGGCTTGGCCTGAAGTCCCAGTACTGTGGAGGTTGGAGGCAGAATTATTGTTACTGGCCAGCCTGAACTAGCGTGAGATCTTGCCTGAAAAAAAAAAAAAAAAAGCAAACAAAAAAGTCTCCCAAGACCAAAAAACTGATTTTGAAATAGCATTATGAAGAAAACACCAATTCTTACAATTCTGTACTGCAAATTCCTTTTTACATTTTAAAGTAGTGTGTGTGTTTGTGTGTGTGTGTGTGGGGGGGGAGGTATGTGCCATGGCATACATGTGGAGGTCAGAGGTCAATTTGTGGGTATCAGTTCTCTCCCTCCATGATGTGGGGATCAAACTTAAGCCATCAGGCTTGGTGACAAATGACTTTACCCACTGAACTATCTCATCAGCCTGGAGAATATCAGAGAAATTCAACACTTCAGCTTACCATACTAACACTATAATTTTGAGACTTCATTTCTTTTCTTTCTTTCTTTTTTCCTTTTAGGAAACAGAAAATGGAGAAAGGGGGCCACAGAAGGACCAACTATGGAAAGTTTTCCAGTACCATCCATGAGAAAACACTGTGCCATGATTCACCTCTTGGTAAGCTGGAGCAGTTGGGGTGCACGTACTTGTTAAAGATCCCTCTCTGTGAGGTCTGCTCACAGTGAGTACCAGCCTGCCATCTGCCGTTGTCATAGCTCGGCATTTGACTAGGATGGTGTTTGTTAACCTTTTTCAAAATGTGAAGAACTAGTAATGGCTCAGCAGAATGAAGTACCAATCCTCGCCTCTAGACGGACTCTATGCCTGTCATCATGCTCTGGGCAGGACCCAGAACTGCACCTGGTAAGGTTACCAGGCCCGTGGGAGGTGCTGCTGACTCACTCATATACGTCTCACAGAAGCGAAGACAGCTGGGGTGGGAGCCAAGAGGGCGTGAGTACGGGGGACATAATGACGTCCGTCGTCATAAGAGCCTTGCTCCAAAGACAGTGTAGAGCAGAGAAACGCACTCTGGCCAAACTGCTGAGGGTGACAGAGAGATGACCAGGAGGCCTGGTGGTTCAGCTGCAAAGAATACTTGTTGTTCTTGCAGAAGATTAGCATTCCGTTCCCAGAAATCAAGTGTGGGAGGCTCACAAGAAATCTAATGCCCTCTTCTGGTCTCCATGGACACCTGAGCACACACACACACTCACATAAATAAATCTTCAAATAATAAGCTTCATGGACTGAACACTTGCTAAACTCAACGCTTATACCAGGAGCTTTCAAAGCCCTTTCAAGGAGGTCCTTCCTTTACTCAATAGTATTGTACTGTAGGGATATAAGGCCAGGATCGTAACACGTCAATAGGGATGCGGTCTTGGAACCCAGTTCCCAGCTATGAAGCCAAAGATAGTTACCAAGACAGTTACCAAAGCATGAAATGATGACACTCTCCTCATTAGCTTTGGGTTTCATTTTTGGAAAAAAAAATGTGGTTTTTTTTTTGTTTTACTTAAAATATATTACTTTGCTAATCTAGGATGAATTCATTACTTTATTTTCAAAGGGAAAGTATTGCTATGTTGCCTACGCTGTCCCCAAACTCCTGGACACTCCTGCTTCAGTTGGGCAGTGAGGATGACAGGCAGGTGGCCCTCTGCCACTTCTTGTTGCTGTCATTGATGGTGCAGAGGACTGAGCCCAGGGCTTCACACAGGCTAAGAGCTCTGCCACTGACCCACATCCCAGCCCTTGTTATTTTTAAAGAAAGTAATAAAGTATTTGTAATGTCTCAGTTTAAACTTAAAAGAATCCTCAGAACTGTTCACTTAGCCTTAGGAAGACCTGGGTACTGAAATGGTTTATACTTTACATATCAAGATACCTTTGGGAGCCTATCTGTAGCTGGGGGACTGAATATTCTATGATGATTTCTTCCTGGGGAGGCTTTTTGTTTTTTGAAACAGGGTCTCATCTGGCCTAAGCTGGCCTCAAATTTCCTATGTAGCTGAGGTTAGCCTTGAACTCCTGATCCTTCTGCCTCTGCCTCCCAAGTGGTACTATTATGGACTTGAGCAACCACACCTGCCTTTGGGAGAACTTTTTTATGGTATATAAAATGGTTTATGTTCTCATATACAGTAGATAAAAACCATATGAACACAAGTTATTTATACCCCCCCTTTAAAAAAGATGTATTTAGGGCTGGGCGGTGGTGGCGCACGCCTTTAATCCCAGCACTCGGGAGGCAGAGCCAGGCGGATCTCTGCGAGTTCGAGGCCAGCCTGGGCTACCAAGTGAGTTCCAGGAAAGGCGCAAAGCTACACAGAGAAACCCTGTCTCAAAAAACCTAAAAAAAAAAAAAAAAAAAAAAAAAAAGATGTATTTATTTATTTGAAGCAGGGTCTTTCTACACGGCCCTGGCTGTCCTGGAGCTCACTCTGTAGACCAGACTGGCCTCAAACTCACAGAGATCCATCTGCCTCCATCTCCCAAGTGCTGGGATTAAAAGCATGCACCACTATGCCTGGCTTATTTGTTTTTATGTGTATAGTGTTTGACTATGTGGATATATGCATACCACGTGCATGCTTCACCCTGGTGGAAGCCAGAGGAGAGTATCAGGTCTCCTGGAACCAGAGTAACAGATGATTGTGAGCTACCGTGTGGGTGCTGGGAACAGAACCTGGATCTTCTGCAAGAGCAGCAGATGCTCTTAACTGCTGGGTCTCTCCAACCCTTTGGGTCCTTGATTTTAATGTAAAGAGCACTGGCATAGTATCTTTTAATTATTATAACACCTTTGTAAGATGGGTATTATCTTTATTTTACAGATAAGGAAATACAACTCGAAGAAATTAACTAGCCTGGGTCAGAGACCCAGTATATTAGTTATTGACCACTTCATAATAATGTATCCCAGAACCCAGTGACTCAAAACAGTGACCAATAGTATCTGACAGTTTCTGTGGGTCTGGCATTTAGGAGCAAGTAGGTTAGATGGTCCAGGCACAGGGTCCCCTGGGAGGATGTCCGTCAGAGCTGAGATTGCCTGAAGGCTTGATTAGGGGCCAGAGTGGATCACTCATATGGTCCTTGACAAGGAGACTCCGTGGAGCCTCCAATAGGCCACTGTGCTTGTCACTGAGATGTGACAGCTACCTTAGGAGCAAGGGACCTCAGAAAGAGAGGTTATTAGATTGTCATTACTGCTTTATTTTGTTAGAATGAACCCATACTCAAGGGGAGAAGAATCAGACCAAGACCTTCCTTTCCCCCTGTAGTGCTGGAGATGGAATGCAGGGCATTCTACATGCCAGGCAAATGGTCCCTAGGCCAAGGGCCACCTTTCCAAGCAAGTTATCTGCCAGGTGTGGTGGTGTACGCCTTTAATCCCAGCACTGAGGAGGCAGAGGCAGGTGGACCTCTGTGGGTTTGAGGCCAGCCTGGTCTACAGAGTGAGTTCCAGGACAGCCAGGGCCATGTAGAGAGATCCTGCCTCAGTAGATAGATAGAAAGATGATAGATAGATAGATAGATAGATAGATAGATAGATAGATAGATAGATAGAGCAGGTGTCAAAGAATTAACGTAGATATTTTCAGTCACCACAGCTAATAAGTGGAAGAGCCAGGATTCAAGTCCAGGTCTTTAATCTGTGATTTATGTGTACGACCTCCCCTGCCTGGCCCTGTACTTCCAAACACCTGGTGTTCCCTGGTACCTCCACAGCCCACAGTGTGCCCAGCGGGTTCTAGATCAGCACCAGCTACACTTGCCCTCTCCTGTGAGTCCATGAATGTCCCATAGGAGGGGACTGTCTTTGCAGTCACCTGGATGACAGAACAAAGTCTCGGCCCTAAGAGAATCTGAGATGAAGAAATTGGGTGTATTGGGGCAAATCTGGAAAAAAACCAGCTACAAATGCAAGAGGACCCAATAACCCAGTGGACCAAATCCCAAAGTGGTTCAGATCTTCCCTGTGTGTCTGTATGGCCTGGGTACATCTGGAGACTTTCACATCAGAAAGATCTCTGTTGTCAGCAGGGGTCCGAGACGACACCCTTGGTTGGCACCTCCCCCTTGGGAGCACCACTGAGGAAATCACCCTTTGGTGCCTGAGGCACACTGTGCATGTCGGCATTAACTTTCCACGCTTCATGGCTATGCACAGCAAACCTACGCAGGCTCTACACACCCTTTTAGGTTCTGATCCGGGGCCCAGCTTCCGTCCTGACTCTGGCACTGGACTGCAGCGTAACAGAGGTGAGGACAGCGGCAGTGAGAGTCGGAACTCCCAGAGGGTCAGCGGTGAAGAACCACCAAAAGGTAAGGCCAACTCGGGGACTCGAGGAGGGGTGGGCAGGGGCAGTCTTCATTCCCAGGCAAGGAGCTATGCTTTCAACCTTTTCCTTTTAGAATTTCATTATAGATATGACACTCCAGGGCAGGATGACTTAAATCACCGTGGAGGATATACCTCTGCCCAGCCCCACTTCTTACATGAAAATAAAATGTCTTCATCTTGTAAGTACATCTCCTGTATGACCTTCTCTGTGTTAACTGCGGCTCCCAGGCCCTCTCTAGATGGCTGTCTAGGCCTCCTGCACTAACTTGATACTTCCAAATTCAGATCTATGTGTGGGTGACAAGAGGCTGAGCAGGGGCTGGGGCCTGGGAAGTGCTGGTGGTAGAGACACCACTGTGACGTTAGTGACCACAGTCAAGTTAGCAGCAAGTGTATACTCTGAACCAGTGAGCGGCTCAACTATTCCTATCCCTCCCCAGTGTGTCCTCAGACATACCATTGTTAATTTCCAATGCAAACATTTGCAATCTTTGAAAAACCAACGGAAACCCCACATTTATTTTTAAAGATGACTAAGGCACAGCACCAACTGCCCAAGAAGTTCCCAATTGAAAGGGACTTGGGCCCAAGTAAGGAAAGCTCAAAGCAAATAGGGTAGGTACTAAAAGCAAGGCCAAAGGATGCTGTGGGGACAGGGAGCAGCGAAGAAGATGCATCTTGTTCCAGTCCAGCAGCCAGCCCTGACTTCTCTGACAGAGGCACATCCCTTCTCCATCCCTTTAGAAGTTGTCCTCTCTGAGGCGAGCACCAGGCAAAACATTTCTTGCTCTTCACAATTGCCAATGCCCAAGACCAAAGAATGCCATTTACCTGACTTAATCAGTGGGTCCTCTCCCACGCTTCCCAGCTGACAAATTCTCCAATTGGACGTATTCTTCCAAAAGGAATCACTATGATTCTGCAGAAGCCACAATGTAGAATTCTCCATCTTCTTGGTCTTTGGGGCTCTCCTCCTCCTCCTCCTCCTCCTCCTCCTCCTCCCCTTCCTCCTCCTCCTCCACCTCTTCCCCCACCTCCTCTCACCCTCCTGTTCCCCCCTCCACTTCCTTCTTCCTCTTCTATGGTGTCGGGGATGGAACCTGGAGCTTCACACATGTAAGGTTCTGTTACTGAACTGCACATCCCAGCCCTGGGCTTGTTCTTCTAATACACAGTGAAATACACAGAAGTGTGATCCCGAACTCCCTTAGGAAACACAGCAGCTTAGTGGAGACAGCTCGGGAAGACAGCTTTCCTTCAGCCTTGGGAAGGAACCTTCAGTAGAGGGAGCTGATGGAAATGACGATCGGGTACCTCATCTGAGAGGTCCATTGTCCATCTGCAGACTGCTCCAGAACGGAAACCCACCACACTGTGCTCATTTCAAAGTCTGTGTCCAGTCAGCTCCAAAACTGCGTTACAGACAACCGACAATGAGACTGAACCCACAAGCATCTGTGTTCATGAGCCGGCATTGGGTGGTCCAGTTGCCTAAATCCAAACCCTTTGGCATCCACCCTGTCTCCCGTGTTTGAGGAACAGTCTTTGCTGTCCAGTGGGACCCTCTGGAAGGGAGCAAAGCCTCACTATGAGACGCCAGTGCCTAAGACAGGATGAAGAGGAAGGGGAAGAGGGAAGGGCGGGTCCTTGGAGCAGAAGCGTTAGCTACTTTTCCTCACTGCAGCCACGTTATTCCTGACAGAGACAACTTGAGGGAGGATTCATTGTGGCTCATGGGATGAAAGGGTAAAGACTGCCACAGTGGAGAGAGCATGAGTGTGTGAGTGTGTGTGGGGGGGTGCCCTGGCTGGAAGCAGAGCCAGCCTATAGTCCATAGCATCTACCCTCGAGAGAGCCACTTCCTCCAGCCAAGTCCTACCACCACCCAAAGGATCTCCAGCTCCTAAAACATCCCCACCAATGGAACCAAGCATTCAAATGCATGAAGAGTGTTAGGGGTGGGGCGGAAGTGCATCTCATGCACACACTGTAACAGGTTAGGGGTGGTGGGGGCGGGAGTGCATCTCATGCACACACTGTAACAGGTTAGGGGCGGAAGTGCATCTCATGCACACACTGTAACAGGTTAGGGCGGAAGTGCATCTCATGCACACACACTCTAACAGGTTAGGGGCGGAAGTGCATCTCATGCACACACTGTAACAGGTTAGGGGTGAGGCGGAAGTGCATCTCATGCACACACTCTCTAACAGGTTAGGGCGGAAGTGGTCTGATATACTGCAACAGTGCAGATTTCTTTTCCCCACTGACTTGACCCTTTCTGGCTGTCTCCTTGGCTTCCATAGTGACTTCCCATGTTTCTTTTCATCAGTTGGTTTCTCTTCTGGAATTACCTTAATCCAGTGGTTAGTTTCTGACTCCTGAAGCTGGTGGAGAGTCTAGAATTCACTTGGGTTTCACCTTTTGGAAACTGTACCCCCTGCACTTAGTAGTTGAAGTAGAAACTCAGAGCTGTAAATGACACCAGATCACACAGTGACCACCCAAGGAATATAAATCCCTGCCCTCTCACCTACTAAGAAATAAGTATCTATTTAGTTAGTATTTTGAGGCAGGGTCTCACTTTGTAGCCCAGGCTGGCCTTGGGCTTGTGGCAACCCTCCTGCCTCAGTCTCCTGAACTCTATTAGAGTTTTATGTCAGAGTTTCATGTTGGTCATCACGGTTCACACCGGGAACACCAGTACTCAAGAAAACTACTGTGAGTTCTGAGATCAAGACCAGCCTGGGATAGAGAGTGAGACTCTATCAACAAACCAGAAATAGGGCCAGCAAGATGACTGAAGTGGCAAAGGCGTTTGCTGCCAAGCCTGCCCACGTGAGTTCAGTCCCAGAGACTCACACGGTGGCGAGAACTGACTCCTGCAAGTTGTCCTCTGACCTCTACAAGAGTGCAGTGGCATGTGTGCACCTGCACAAAATAAATCAATAAATGTAATAAAAATTTAAAGTTGAGCTTCATGAATTCAGAATTCTTGGAAGAAAATTCTGCTTTCTGTGTTCCTTACATAGTTGTTAAATTTTTATGAACTATTTCATCCATACTGCAAAGTTGAGGAAGTGATACATTCCCACCATTTGGAGGTTTCTGTTTTTTTTTTATTTTTGGCAGGCTCTCACTATGTGTCCCGGGCTGCCCTGGAACTTGCAGTGAATACCAGGCTGGCCTCTAACTCAAAGATCTGTGGAGGCCATTTTTGATACTCTGAATTTAATCCCAGCTAACATTTTTCAGCTTGCTCAACATCAAAATGGATCTGTTTCCAGAGAGTAAACTCAGAACCCTTTCAAGATGAGCATGATTCCAGCACAAGGTGAGTAGTTCATTATTACTAAGAACAAAAGCAGAGCCAGATGTGGCGGCTCACGTCCATCATCTCTAAACTTGAGAGGCCGAGGCAGGAGGCTTGCCAAAAGTGAAGTCTAGTCTGGACTCTGTGGTGAGTTTGAGGCCAGTGTGGGGTGCAGAGTAAGATTACACACACACACACACACACACACACACACACACACACACACACACACACACACACGTGGTCGAGTTTCATTATTCAGGTGCATGCACTGTACTGTTAACTACCTAGATAAGATTGCCTGTCCTGTGCTGGGGGCATTTGGGAACCTGAGCTCAAAGGAAAAATATGAATGAACTATCAGAGGACATCGGGATAGATGTGAAGAACATTCTAGACAAAGGCTTTTTGAGGAGAAAAGGCCCTTGGGCAAGTTCAGGAACCTGTCAGTGTGTCAGGAGCCCAAAGGGAGCGGCAGGGGCAGGACGAAGCAGGTGGAGGCGGGCTTCTTCAGAACAATGGGAAATTTGTAGAATTGTAAAAGATGGCTGCAGTAGGCAGGCACAGTGGCTGACGACTGCGATCCCAGCGTTTAGAAGGCGTAGGTCGTAGTTCTGGCTAGCCTGGGCAACAGTGAGTTCCAGGCCAGCTGGAGACCGTCTCAGAACAAAACAAGAAGAAGACATCACTGTAGCCAGTGAGAAATGAGCGGCGGGTTAGAGGAGCAGAAACCGGAGCCCAGAGGCTGAGGGAGGCAGCAAGGGGAGAGTCCACTGGGACCGCGGCAGCTGGATTCGGGTGATGGCGAGAGAAGCTGGCGCTGGGAGCCCTTTCAGACAAACCAAGAGCAGGGCAGAGTGGCAACAGTTCAGGCCCCTCCCCTGGACAAACTCAAGCCTGAGCCTGCCACCCAGAAAAGCACAGTGATTTAAAATACCACAGTGCAAGGCGGGCATGGCAGGGCTCCCCTGTCATCACAGTTCAGAGGCTGAGGCAAGAGCATGGGAGAGTTTGAGGCAAGCCTGGGCTACAGAGCAAGTACCAGGACAGAGGGGGCTACATAATGAGACTGTCTCCAAAAACAAACTCCAGCTCTAGGGTCCTCTTCTGGCTTCTGTGCACACACACACACACACACACACGCACACGCACACGTGCGCACATACACACACAAATAAAAAAATAAATCATTAAAAAAAGAAAATCAAACCAACAAAAGAATGTAGTTTTTGGAGACTTCTTGGGTTTATGTTGTGTCTCTTTCCTTGGAAAAGTTACTTACCCTCCCTGAGCCTTCACTTTCCTGGATGTAAAATGGAGATGATAGGACCAGATTCACCAAGACTACATATAAAACACCAAGGATGGTACTTGGCTTAAAAAGTATGGTGGGTCTCAAAGCAAAACAAAATAAAACAAAATCAAAGCGGGATGGAGACCCCGTGGTGGGACGGGAGGGAGCAGATGGCGGGGGGAGGGGGTTTAGAGAGGGTAGAGGGATGAGTGTGATCAGAATGTGTTACACAGATGTGGTACACACATGTATGGAGTTGTGAGTGAACTGTAAAAGACTTAAAACAAGGGATGTACTCAGCAATACCGTTAATCCTGTTCAAGGCGCTGGGTGATTCCATATGGGGGGAGGACTCCAAGGCCCCTGCGCTCCCCACTACACTACACTGCCACCCCCAGCCTGGTGTGTTTAATGAGTCAGAAGCCCCTGAGACCGAGTGCTTCTCATCTGGAGGATGGCTCCAATGTGAACTGCAGAACACACACACGTGAAAGACATAGGGGCAGAGACATGCTCTGAGGTCACAGGCATTTAAAGGGACTCCCTAAAGATGCTACTGCTCACAAGTGTCCACCTCCCCCTCCCCCCCAAAAAAAGACTTAGCCAAGGGACCAAGCGCAGGAGGCTCCACACCAGACCTGACTACAGGCAAGTGCTGTGGCAGCCCCTCTTCACATAGGCTAAGGAAACGAACCCCTCAGAGCTATGTAGTAGACGCCTGAACACCAGTGGTCCTGCACTGCATCCATCATGGCAGACTTAGTATCGGCCCTCAGAGGGCAGCAGGTAGGGTAGGCGGCCCCACTGACTTAAAGAGACACAGCTCTCATTTCCCCTCTGCATTGGCTGCCTCGCCATGCACGGTCACTGGTGTGTGAATGAACTCAAGTCCAGGTATTGTCATTGGCAATTTTTTTGTGTGTCTTTGTTTTATGATTATGCAGGGTAGAAGGTTAGCCCCCCCCCAAAATGACAAGAGAAGAATCTCTTTGGAGTCTTGGCTCTTTGTGTTCTGGAGGAAACAAAACAAAAAAAGCAGTTTTGGAAAGATGTGCTTCATCGACTGTAGTGACCACTTTTCCCTGAAGCTCCACTGTGGTTGGCCTCATGGACTATGCGTGCTATGAAAGGCAGGGTCCCTCAACTACACACACACACACACACACACACACACACACACACGCACGCACGCACGCACGCACGCACGCACGCACGATCATACTAACACAGGCATGTGCACACTCTTGTCCACACGCACAAAGAGAGTGCATGTGGGCGGTGCCACACACAGGTAACAATGTGCTTTTGTCTTCTAGAAAACATCCCAAGATTTGCCTGACCTGTAACACAGACCCTGCAACACCCCCGACCCACCTCCGCTTCCTCAGGATTCCTGGAATCCAGTCCTTATGTGATCGTAATAACATGGAAGAAACAGAATCTAAGGTGAGGATTGAGAAAATCCTTGCAGTTCAGACTTATGGTCTTAAAGAGCACAGAACGGCTAGCTTTCAGAAAATGTGCTAAAAACAATTTTTGCTCAGCACTGACCTAAAAACACAGGGGCCTCAACGGCCTCACGGTTTGCATTATTCCTAAACTGGATCCAAAGGAAACTTCCTGGAGAAAGCGGTTGGTGGATGGTTCTTCTGCTGCAGGATTCTCCTGGGCCAGGCTTGAAGGCCGCACGCTGTTCCAGTGACCTTGGTTGGGGTGCCAGTCGTTTCCTACGCTCAGACTGGGAACAGCAACCCTGGTTTACTTGGATGCGCATGTGCGGTATCCATGCGCACCCACTCTCGGTTCCCTCCTGGGGTCCCCAAACTCTTCTTTTTCTCTGCAGCAGGAACAGGCCAGCAGGCTGCTGACCCCACCCTCTGACTCATGTTCATCAGTCACGTGCTGTACATCACTCCCTTCCCTTGACAAATACATTCCATCCCGGACTGGTTTCCTAGGCGACCAACCCTCAAAACCAGAAATAAACTGTGTGGAAACAGAATGCTCCAAAAATTCCGTCTTGTAATGTTTAATAATGAGTGAATCCAGTTATCAGAGCCATGAGTAAGTTTTTGTAACTAAAATATGTGGACTTTCCCTCTGTAGATTTTAAACTCGGCTTTGGATCATGCCTTAAAGACAGCAACTGTATTGAAAAAACCACTGACCAAATGATTAAATCCATTGCAGAGGACCTCGCCAAAGTGCACCGATGGAGGTACCAACTAAAACACTCCTAACTCCAGCCCAGGCAACCAAGGGCTACATTTCTGGGCTGTCTTCTCCAGAGTATTTTACTGATGACACAATGTGGGAAAGATGGCTTTCTAGAGAAAACACTAGAACTGTAAAAAATGAACTACACGAAGTTCTTAAATGAAACAAAACAAAAACAAAAAGCAAACAGCCCTCTGGCACCTATGTATTTATGTGAAAATGAATCTATGTTCTTCCTAATTCACAGTAAAATAAAAAATAATAAAACAAACACTTTTATCTATTAGTCTGGAAAGTTTCATAAAATTGTCTTGGCGAGATGGGACACAGAGCCTCTCATACGCTGCTGCAAAGCAACATGACACCATTCCTCAGCTTACAACAGCTTACGTCCTGACAAGCCCACGGTAAATTCAAAGGATTTTAAGTCAATATTGCTGGGAATACGCCAACCTACTTACTGAACGTACTTGCTTAGTAATGTAAGGTAATATGCCGTCTCTCCTTGCACCTGCGCAGCGGCCTGGGAGTTTCGGGGCTGCGGGTGCCCAGGGGCAGGACAGTCCTACGCTCTCTTATCATTGGCCTGGGGAAAGGATAAAATCCAAATTTGAGAGCTGGGGAGATGGCTAGCAGGTAAAGGCATTGCAAAACGTAACAACCTGAGTTAGATCCCTGGTACCCACATGGTGGAAGGAGAGAAACAATTCCCAAAAGTTGTCTTCTGACCTGTGTATGCTACACACACACACACACACACACACACACACACACACACATACACACACACACTGACAAAAATATAACATTTAAAAAATTCCAATTAGAGAGCCAAGCGGTGGTGGTGCACGCCTTTAATCCTAGCACTTGGGAGGCAGAGGCTGGCGGACCTTTGTGAGTTTGAGACTAGTCTGTTTTACAGAGCGAGATCCAGGACAGGCTCCAAAGCTACACAGAGAAACCCTGTCTCGAAAAAACAAAAAGAAACAAAATTCAAATTAGAGATAGTTTCAATGGAATGCATACCAGTTTTGTACTGTCATTTAGTTGAAAAAAAGTATAAGTTCAACCATTGCTAACTTGAGAACTGGATTTACAGAATTCCCAAAAGCACTTACCTGACCAGCAATCCCTCTGCTAGGAACTTATAGGAAACTCACAGACAGCTCGAAGCACGTACAAGAAGGGCCACCGGTTCACCCAGTGTCCTGTATGGTGACTGGGAGTTGTGGCGTCTTAGGAGAATGGCCATATTGTCTTGGACAACACAACAAGCTGTACTTCTGCAAAAAGGTCTGCAGCCACAAGTCGAGCATGCTCTCATCCCCTGTCATTTCTGCTGGGTTTCTATTCCTAACACAAGGGACACTCTTAGTGGCCAGAGCTCAGCCCTCACATGCTGATGTCTAACTTAAACGGGGCTCAGATGAAAAGCAAAGTGTAAGGCTAGCCCAAAAGAAGTGGGTGCTAGGCAAAGTGTTTTGAGAATAGGAAGCTGTAACAAATCTTAGAAGATCTTATTAATAAAAAAAAAACCCGGAGCCAGATATTGGGGTGAAAGCTGAAAGATCAGAGGATTAGAACAAGACACTACAAGGTCTTACTGCTAGGAAATCCTCAGCCCAAGAAAGCTACTTCTGGTATACTCATTAACTCATATGCCTTTCTGTCCCTGTCATCTTACTTCCTCTCTCCGCCCAACTACATCACTTCCTCTTTCTGCCCAGCTCAATCACTTCCTGTCTGTCTGTACAGACCTCCAGACCTCTATGGTTAACTAGTGCTGGGATTAAAGGAATATACCACCACACCTGGCTCTGTTCCCAGTGTGGCCTTGAACTCACAGAGATCCGATGAATCTCTGCCTCCCGAATGCTAGGATTAAAGGCGTGTGCTAACATTGCCTGACTTCTATGTTTAATATAGTGGCTGGCTTTGTCCTCTGATCCGCAGGCAAGCTTTATTTGTTAGAGCACAAATAAAATATCACCACAGGAAGCAATCTTGAACACATAAAAATGGTGGGGATTTGTGTCAGATGGTGTCTTTACCAGTTTCCTTGAAGGCGAAACTTCTTTGCATCAGTTAACAGAAAAGACAGGACATTCCACCTGCCTTCCCCCCAGTAGGTAACGAGGGACGTTCTGCAGACACTGGAGGGAATGAGGTGGGGAGAACAGGAGCCAGTTGTGGTGGTGAGGTGTGTAAATCTGATGGGTCGAGAATCACCTGTGCGACTGCCCCCGGGCGGGCCTAGGAAGGCATTTTCAGAGACTTTAACTGTGGCAGGAAGAACCTCCCTGAACGGAGGGCACTCCTGGTGGGCTGGGGTCCTGGGCTGAGTAACAGAAGAAGAAATCGGAGTGGCCGCAGCCATCTCATCGCTTCCCCGCTGGGAACGGTGTGACCTGCCGCCTCACCGTCCTGCTGTCCACGATGGGCTGGAACCCTTCTTACACCACGAACCGGACGAAAACTTCCTTCTCGACCTTGATTTTGTCAGGGCAGTGAGAAAAATAACCACTACAGAAACCAGGCACCCAGAGCTGGGGCTGTTGCCGGGATAAACCCGACCCTGTGGCTGACAGGCCTCTGGAACTGGTTTGAGAGAAGAATGTGGAGGAGTAGGGCCCTGCAGCTACACAAATGCTAGGGTGGCCTAGCCGAGCTTAGAGCCCTTCAGGTGGGGAGGGGAAATCTCAGAAAGCTGAGAGAAATGTGGACGGTGGGGTTTCAGAGGGGAGCAAGGGCTCTACTGGGAACTGGCCTAGCGATCTTCATGTCACATGCTGGTCAAGAATCTGGCCGCATCCTTTCTTCCCGTGTCTTGAGAACTCGAGTGAGGTGGAATTAAGGAACCGAAACATACATTATGTTGGTTAGCTGTCCTGTGCGGTTTAAATGTGCTGAGAGTGGACTCTGAGTGAAGAGGGCTCTCTTGTGCCAGACTCCAGTATGTTTAGTCCAGTGTCCTCCAAAACTCCCTGGCCTGAGCCTGCCTTCCCGCCTTAGTTCAACTGTAGCTGGAGTTTTCCTGCCTGGCCCACAGTCAGGACAAATCTCTCTCACCTGCCAGTCCCACAGCTGCTCAGACCCAACCAAGTAAACACAGAGACTTATATTGGTTACAAACTGTATGGCCGTGGCAGGCTTCTTGCTAACTGTTCTTACAGCTTAAATTAATCCATTTCCATAAATCTATACCTTGCCACGTGGCTCGTGGCTTACCGGCATCTTCACATGCTGTTTGTCATGGCAGCGGCTGGCAGTGTCTCTCTGACTCAGCCTTCCACTTCCCAGCTTTATTCTCCTCCTTGTCCCGCCTATACTTCCTGCCTGGCCATTGGCCAATCAGTGTTTTATTTATTGATAATTAGCAACACATTTGCCATACAGAACATCCCACAGCATTCAACTCTAGAAATAATCTCACAGACAGGCCCACACACGTCTCCTCAACAATTCCAAGACTGTCACAAATCCTCTCCCCACAACCTGACACCCAAACACACTTTTTTAAAAAGCGTAACATTCCACTCCTGGTCCCTAACGCCTCATGTTCACATAACACAAAATGCATTGAGTCCATTCCTAAACATCCCCAAACAAGAGTCACCTGAGAAGAAGGAGCCTCAGCTGAAGAACTGCCTCCATCAGATTGGCCTGTGGGCACATCTATGGGGCATTTTCTTGATGAATGATTCATGTGGGAGGGCCAAGCCCACTGTGGGCGGTGCTACCCCTGGGCAGGTGGTTCTTCACTGTATAAGAAAGCAGGTGGACCAAGCCAAGGGGAGCGAGCCAGTCAGCAGCATTCCTTCATGGTATCTGTCAGTTCCTGCCTCCAGGTTCCTGCCGTGACTTCCCTGGATGACTGTAAGCCAAGGAAATCCTTTCTCCCCTAAGTCGCTTTGGTCATGGTGTTTATCACAGCAGTAGTGGCCTGAGGTAAGTCCAGCAGAGAACACACAGACATTCTCAAAGCGGAAAGTCTTTGTCACCTGCCAGCAGCTTCGTGGGGAACCTGCCCAAATCATACAGCCCTGATTCCACACTTCTTTGTCTTTTTTCCTCTTCCTTTTCCTTTTCCTTTTCCTTTTCCTTTTCCTTTTCCTTTTCCTTTTCCTTTTCCTTTTCCTTTCCTCTTCTCTTCTCTTCTCTTCTCTTCTCTTCTCTTCTCTCTCTCTCTTTCTTCCTCTTCCTTTCTCTCTCTCTCTCTCTCTCTCTCTCTCTCTCTCTCTCTCTCTCTGTTTTTTGGTTTTTTTTCAAGACAGGGTTTCTCTGTGTAGCCCTAGCTGTCCTGGAACTTGCTCTGTAGCCCAGGCTGGCCTCAAGCTGACAGGGATCCACCTGCCTCTGCCTCCCTAGCGCTGGAACCAAAGGCGTGCGCTGCCACCGCCGCCACCACCGCCACCACCGCCACCACCTGGTAGTTGTCTTTTATGCACAGCATCTATATCCTGTTTGGCAAGAACAGTTAGCCAGAAGCAGAACTACAGAAGCCAAATAGCAAGGTTAGCGTATTTAGGGACTTTCCTGGATCCTGGAACCATGGTCCAGGTCTTTGATGGATTGTGTCTTTGTTGCTGTTTGGGCTGGTGTTGGGGCTACATGCTGAGTTTTAAGGTCAGAATGGTGTCTCTAACATGGCATCAGTTGTGCTAACGCCTGGGGGCTGTTACAGCAGAAGACTATTATACTCATTATGCCCACCCCCCACCCCCCCGCCGCATTCCTCCCTTTTGGGATGATATGTACTCTACACCACTGTACGCCTGAAGTGTGTAGCGTGCTGATTTTATAGGGCTTACAGTTTAAAGAGACTGCTTTCAGTCTCAGAGGAGACTCTCAGAGCCCCGTCAACCCGAGCTGACAGGGGAAAGCCCCTTCTGCTTCACCACAGAACGACACTGGGACAGGGTGTTGAGGGGTGGACTAAATGCAGTTTGCATGAGATGACCATGAGACTTGGGGGTCCAGGAGTGGAATGTTACGATTTTAAACAATGTGTTTGGGTGTCAGGTTGACAAGGGGCAGGCTTGTGACAGTTAATCTTGATTGTCAACTTGACAGGACTCGGAACTGCTTAGGAGACAGCTCCTGGGAATGTCTGTGCGGGCATTCTAGAGTTGAACTGAGGTGTGAAGATCCACCCTGAATGGTGCCCTCCATGGGCTGGGGTCCTGCACTGGGTAAATAGGAGGAAGTGTGTGGAGCATCGGTGTTCATCGCTCTGTTCCCGACTGTGGCTGCAACGTGACCAGACGCCTCACACTGCTACTGTCACACTTCCTGGCCATGACAGGCTGAACCCGCAAAACTGTGAGCAACATAAACCTTTCCTTCCTTAGGTTGCTTCAGTTAGGTGTTTTGTCAGCAATAAGGGAAAAAAGTAACCGATATGACAGCAAGAGATACAGGCATCTGACAGTATGTGCAGAGACGCCATTTGTGTATTGTTTTACAGGGCTTGCATATTTTCTAGAACGACACACAAAAACCTTAAGTGAATTATATGAAATAAAACTGAGTTTGGGGAAAGAAGGAATTTCTGCTCCCCCTCCTTTCCTGTTCTGTGTGGGGTTCTTGTGCTACTTATTCGTATTGGTTTGCTTTCTGTTTGGGTAGGGTGGGCGGACCATGGATTTGGCCCACACTTCCCAATCACAGTCTGTCACTGAGGTTAGGCAGAGCCGGCACAGAGGCGGGAACTTCAGAGCAACACTGCTTACTGGCTTGCTTCCTTATGCAACCCTGGATGACCTGCCCAGAAGTGGCATCACCCACAGTGGCTGGGCCTTCCCACATTAACCAGCCATCACAAAAATGCCCCACAGACATGTCCATGGACCAATTTGGAGGCAAGTCCTCAATTGAGGTCCCTTTTTCCAGGTGACTGGTTTGTGTCCAGTTGACAAAAACTAACCAGAACTATGTTTATAGTATAGTTGTTTAATGATCTCTTGAACTCAAGAATTAAGTGACAGTCCTAAATAACATTTTAGAAAATAAGTCACTAAAACTGCTTATCAGGGCTTGTATTAGTCAGGGTTTTCTAGAGGAACAAAACTTATTTATTTATTTATTTATTTATTTTTTTGAGACAGGGTTTCTCTGTGTAGCTTTGCGCCTCTCCTGGAACTCACTCTGTAGCCCAGGCTGGCCTCGAACTCACAGAGATCCGCCTGGCTCTGCCTCCCGAGTGCTGGGATTAAAGGCGTGCGCCGCCGCCGCCGCCGCCGCCGCCGCCGCCGCCGCCGCCGCCACCACCGCCACCACCACCACCGCCACCACCACCACCACCGCCCGGCCACAAAGCTTATTAAATGAACACACACACACACACACACACACACACACACACACACACACACACACACACACGGAGTTTATTAGACTGGTTTACAGGCTGGGATCCACCTAATCCAACAATGGCTGTCTACCAATGGAAGGTCAAAGAACTGAGTAGTTGCGCAGTCCATCAGGCTGGATGTCTCAGCTGGTTTTCAGTATACACAGGAATCCCAAAGAATAGGCCAGGGAAGGAATGAACTTGCCAGTGAGAGCTAGAGAAAGCATCAAAGTGTGTGGGCTTCCTTCTTCCGTGTCCTTTATACGGGCTGCCAGTGGAAGGTGTGGCAGATTTAAGGTGGCTCTGCCCACTTCAAATGATTAAGAAAAAAAATCCCCCACGGGTGTACCTAAACGCTTGAGTAGTCAAGCTGACAACAACCAAGAACAGCTACCACAGGGCTTATGAGCAGAACACCAGAAGAGCTTCTGAGTTCCCATTCAAATACCTTATCTTTGTTGTTGTTATTAGCGTGTGTGCACGCGCATTGGTGCACCTGTACCACAGCGCACATGCGAAGGTCAGAGGACAACTCTGTGGAGCTGGTTTTCTCGTCCCACCCCTGCACGGGTTCTGGGAATTAACGAAGGTCACCAGGCTAGCCAGGCAAGTGTCTCTACCCTCTGACCCATCCTGCTGTCCTTTAAGCTCCTCCTTTATAATGACAGAGTGGCGGATTATTGCCACAAGCCCCCCATCCTCCAAACTCCATCACCTAAACATTCAACTATAGTGTCCCACACCCAGCTCGGCTCGGCAGCTCTGAGAAGGCAGGAACACCTCCCTTGAGATCTTCGTACTAAGGGAGGCAGTTGCTATTTGTCTAGCTCAGAGCAGCTATTTCTAGCTTTGGGACCAGGTTCAGGGTTCCTAGAGATAATGTAGAGGCTCGATTGAAGGTAACTAACTGACTGCGTGGCTACGTTTAGTCAGGCCGAGGCACTGCAGGAGAGAGCAAAGGCCTATGGCACTAGCCTGAGAGCGGGAAGGGAGCATCAACTGTGCACTGTCAAAATTGACGGGAGGTAGCTGGGTGTGACGGGGCATGCCCGTGATCCCAGAACTCACGAGGCAGAGGCAGGCAGACCACAACATGTTTCAGGCCAGCCTGGTGCACATAGTAAGTTTCAGGCTAGCCAGGGCTCTAGTAACAAGACTTGTTTAAAAAAGCAGAGTGAGGGCCGGGCGGTGGTGGTGCACGCCTTTAATCCCAGCACTTGGGAGGCAGAGGCAGGTGGATCTCAGTGAATTCGAGGCCAGCCTGGTCTACAGAGTGAGTTCCAAGACAGCCAGGGCTACACAGAGAAACCCTGTCTTGAAACAACAACAACAACAAGAAGCAGAGTGAGGGTGGGGTCTTTTTTTCTAACCAAGCTCAACCTACCAGACTAGAATGAAGCCTTGTGCCAGGTGCTAAGCAGTCAAGTTGAACTTTAAAACAGTTATTTATTTTTAAACAGGGGACTCTCAGTCATTAGTCAGACGAGCTGGTCAACCTGTACTAGCATGACAAAGAAATCCCTGCTTTGCCCTCTGAAAGGGACACAATTGTCAACTAGGAAAGTAGCAGCTGCCGTCTCCGTTCCGGCTCTCCTACTGTAGACTCACTCGCTCCACTCAGTTCTTCTATGCTTTTCACGATACCCAGTTCATGGACGCACCGAAAGCCAATCAGATCATCAAACTTAAATTCCCTGAAAAAATCTTTTTGATAAAATCGTTAGTTTTTTTAAAAAAATTGTTAGTTTTGCAGGGCTAGAACCCAAGTACTTGACAGAAACGACTCAGGGAGGAAGGGACTCCTTCGGCTCACGGTCTCTGAGGCTTTCAGATCATCACAGCTGGGGAGGTGTGGTGGATCATCTCAGGATGGGGCAGTGTGACAGAGGCTGTTCTAGTCACGGTGGCCCAGGAAACAGAGCGTATAGCAGGGTCCTGAGGCCAAGGATCAGCTTCAACGGCCCACCACTCCCAACAGCCTGCTCCTATCAGGTTGGCTCTACCTCTTAAAGGTTCCTCAGTTTCCCAAAATGGCACCAGCAACTCGGGAACTCAATATTTAAAACATGGTCTATGGGACACTTCATTTGAGACTGTAACATAGGCAATGCTCTTAAAAGGTTCTGGGAAAGTGCCAGGCTCCGACTTTCAGGGGCACTTGCTAATTCTGTAACTTGGGCTGTCTCTCCGCAAAGCATAAGTGCATTTAACTATAACTTGGCAATCCATTCTGTATGCCAAGTATCATTATCCCATCCTCAGGTTGAAACTTGCATCCTTCTGGGCTGCTGAGATGGCTGAGGAAGGGCACCTTCTGCCAAGCTTGGCAACCTGAGCTGGATCCCCAGAATCGGCAGGTGGAGAGAGCTGACTCCCCCAGTGGTACTCTGACCTTCCCCCACACTAGCTCTCCACAGGAAATAATAAATAGCTGAAATTTTAAAGCTGTGCACTTTGTGCTGGAGAGATGCCTCAGGAGCGGTTAAGAACACTGGCTGCTCTTCCAGAGGACCTGGGTTCAATTCCCAGCACCCACATGGCAGCTCACAGCTGTTTGTCTGTAGCTCCAGTTCCAAGGGATCCAACACCCTCTCTGGCCTCTGTGGACATAAGGCATGCACATGGTACACAGCCAAACTTGCACACAAAATACTCCTACAAATAGTTTTAATTTTTCTTTAAAAATTGTACACTTCTCTGGCTCAGTTTAAACTTTTTTATGTTCTTAACATTTGGGTTCGTCCCTCTGAGACCCAGATAAAGTTACCAAGCCTCCCTTTCCTCATGCTCTGCCCTCCTACAAAAAGGGATATTGGTACTTACACAATTCTGCCCATTTTTTAAAGCATTCATGGATACGGGCTGGAGGGATGGCTCAGCAGCCATGAGCACTGGCTGCTTTTCCAGAGGGTCCTGGTTTGACTTCCAGGACCTACGTGGTGGCTCACAGTGGTCTGTAACTGCTGTTCCAGGGAATCCGACGCCCTCTTCTGGTCTCCACAGGCACTGCCCTCACATGGTGCACAGGTGAGACATACAACAAAATAAAAATAAATCATAAAAAATAAAGATAAAAAATCCAGATTCCTTGAAACAAGTCCATGGAATCCTAGATCCTGCAAATTCAATCTTTTTTTTTTATATAAAACATGCCCCATCTTTGTCTTATTAAATCATATTCTAAGTGTAATTTTTCATTTCCCCAATGACTGGGTCGTTATGAGCACTCACTGAACACAGCTAATTTAAGAAGTAAAGGGATGGGGCAATGCCGTTAAAGGCAGTGATCCTGTCTCAAAAAAGAAAAAAAAAGTTCCAGGAAAGCACCCACCAAGTTCTGATCTGAGGGGGACTCGCTCAATCTGTCACCTGTGCTCCTGTCTCCGAGCTCAGGGATGTCCTTTCTTCTAATTCTGTTCCACTGGCAAACCAGAAAGACCAGCAAGTTATGTAAAACTATTTCTGATACTGAGTCCAGGGGCTCTTCCCTGCCTGAGGCCGGGTTGGCTATCAACAGTTAGCCCCAGTCTCCTGCAGTGTGTCCTTAAAATAGTGAAGCTACATCATGAAGTCTTCAGGAAACAAACTCTCTGGGTATCTTTTTCTATTTCTTAAAGATTTATTAACTTTAGCTTATGTGTATGAATGTTTTGTACCCTTGTAGTAAGCACACCATATGCATGTGGCAGTCACTTCTGTGGATACTGGGACTTGAACACTGGTCGTCTGGAAGGGACATGCTCTTTAAAAAAAAAAATCTAAAAACTTTTATTGATTTCTTGTGGATTTCACATCATGCACTCCGATCCTACTTATCTCCTGTCTCCGAGAATCCGTCCCCTGACCTTAAAACCTCCCCTGCCAATTAAAACCAAATTTAAAAGAAAACCCAAAACCAAACCAAACAAAGAAACAAACAAAAACCCCAAAACAACAGCAGCAGCAGCAACAACAACAGAAAACAAACCACAAAAAAAAAAAGAAGACTCTTGTCATGGAAGCTCAGTGTGGCCCGCTAAGATAGTTTACCCGCTAGTCATCCATATTGTAAGTGTTCGTTGTCACGAGTCACTGGTCTGGCTGGAGGCCTCTGGTCTCTGCTACATCACCAATAATAGGCTCTCCCTGGGGCTCCTCTTGGATATCCTGCTGTTGCCCTGCATCCTGGAGATCCTGCTGTTTTGGAGCTGTAGGTCCGTCCTCTTCACATGCTCCAAAAGTTCATAGATCGGTGGATGTTGGGGTGTGCCAACTCATAGTCCTGGTTCTGGGCCTGGATGGTGGCTGGGTTGGTCAGCCCACCAGCTTTCCCTCATCATCACTACCTAGGTGAGCTTTCCAGCTCTTCCTCGGCTAGCTCACTCAATGCAGCCTGCAGCAAGGAGGAGGCCAGTTCTCCTGTGCCCAGGTCCTCAGATCCGGGTTCCCTACACTCATCACCAGGACCAGCTCTACTGTTTTGCCCAGGCTAGGTGCAGAGCCCTATCTCCTGACTGCTGTAGGGAGTATTTGAGGGGAAGAGGGGCAGGGTTAGCTGCTCTCCTGTTCTCATGCCCTCAGGGTCAGCTTACCTGCATCCAGACCACAGGCTCAGCTCTAGTGTGCTGCCCAGGTGAGGTGCACGCCTGTGGTGAGGGGTGGGGTCATCTTTCTTGAGTGTGGGAGGAAGGTCTCCTCTGTGGAATAGGGCAAGCTCACTTGCCAGCGAGGGGCAGGGCCAGCCATCCTAGGACCAGTGAAGGGAGGGGCTGGTTCAGCACACCATGGTTCCACAGGATCGTTTGCATGGTGACCCCCTGTGCAAACACGGGCCATGGACATCACCACAGACTCCAGCTGCAGCAGGATGACGGACCAGACACGGCCCTCAACAGCAGCTTGGGTCAGATGCCACCAAGAACCCAGTGGCTGCATACGCCACCCAGATCAACATGCTCTTAACCTCTGAGCCATCTCTCTAGCCCCATCCTCTATTTTAAACAGAAAGGGATTTAAGAGAAAATTAGCATTATATGGAGAGAACAGGTTATATTTAGGAATATATATGTATATGTATAAACATATATGCATGCAATAACAATTAGCAAAAAAAAAGAAGTCATGAATTTGAAGGAGAGCAGGAAGGATTTAGAGGGGAGAAATGTTGTAATTATAATTTCAAAAACAAACAAACAAAAAGAATTAGATCCTTATAAAACCACAGAAAGGTCCATAGATCCGGAAAACGGAATTAAGATCACTGTCTATGATCAAGGGGATAGGAAGTGAGTGCTGCCTGAGAGGCAGGAAGCAGGTAACAAGGCTCTGAAGAGGGTAGAACTGCCCCAGACAACTGGCTGCACTAGCATGCTGCAGGAGACGGCCTCTGCCTCCTTCCTGCTATGAATGACAGACCTCTACTTCAGAGTCTATAAAACTTCAGCTTTTCCTCTCAGGGGTATGGCGGGGCAAGGTACGGCACAATGATGTCGACAGATAGGAGCCAATATTGAACATACACATCATACGTTAACATCAATTCCAGATGGATGAAAGTAAACTGCAAAAAGTCCAACGGTCTAGAAGAAACTGCGTGAATTTATAATCCTAGTGAAATTCTGAAGCCAAGAGAAAAGTTATGAATGTCTGCCTAGCAATTGTAATGGCTATTCTCGGCTGTCAACTTGACTATATCTGGAATTAACTAAAACCCAGAGATGGCTGGGCACACCTGTGAGGGATTTTTGTTTAATTAAGTCATTTGAAGTGGGAAGACCATTTCTAACCTGGATCTTTGAGCTGGGAAGACCCACCTCTAATCTGGGCCACATATTCTGCTGGCAGCCTGTAGAAGGACATGGAAGGAGGCCACCTTATTCTTTGCCTGGCTGCTCTTGCCCTTGTTAACAAATGCATTCCTTCACTGGCATCACAGCCTACTTCCTACAACCTACTTCTTCAGGATTCTGGCATATACTGAAGACCAGCTGAGACGTTCCACTGAACAACTACTGGATTGCTAGACATTCCGATTACAGGCAGCCATTGCTGGAGGAGAGAGAAGAGAGAGAGAGAGAGGAGAGAGGGAGAGAGAGAGAGAGAGAGAGAGAGAGAGAGAGAGGAGAGAGGAGAGAGGAGAGAGGAGAGAGAGAGGGGGGGAGAGAGAGAGAGAGAGAGAGAGAGAGAGAGAGAGAGAGAGAGAGAGAGAGAGAGAGAAGAGGAGAGGAGACTATAAGTTCTGTTATTCCAGAGAACCCTGACTGCTGGGACGAAGCTCAGTGGTAGGGCACTTCCTTAACACGTGTGAGACCTGTGTTCAATGCCCAACACTGGAAGAAAGCAACACCAAAGGCAGTGATAACCACGAACAGTCTACGCACACACATGCTGTGCTACCAGCAGCAAATCTGCATTATGGAAACATTGATGCAAGCTGGCAGAGGTTCGCAACCAGATAGTGCAGTACTACTTGTAAAAACAAGTCTGAACAGGAGCAATTCAAAGTTCGAATGCTCCACGGTCAAGCAGAGCTCTGAAATGATGCTCCTTTAGGTAACACACACACCTGCAGACCTACCTATATCACCAAGCCTCACACAGGTAACACATTGTTTTTGAAAATCATGAGGTATTGAATTGATGGAAGTATTACAGGCTCTTCTTTTTCTTCTTTCTGGCTCCAATTCAGAGTCAAAAAAGAAATAAAAACTCAGAAAAATTTGATAACTATGTATTTATTTTCTTAGAATGTTCATGATTATTTTTGGTTTCTAATTTAAGCAGACATGATCTCAAACATATAAAACTGTGTTCTTTAGAAGCATCTTGCAGTAATATACACAGTGAAATCATATTAATAACTGGAATTATTTTATACATAAAAATTATGAATTTCAGTTTTAAGAAACTGCACTTATAAGAAATAATTCTATCATACATACATTTACAGTTTTTTACTTTTATAATCTCTTCATTCAAAGTTATTTTGCCCCCAAACACTGTATTTCAGCATAAGTATCCAGCAGTAATTAGTATGTATACAGGTGGCTGTAAAGACCACCCATAACTCTAACAGATTCTGCTCCAAAGATGAAAACTTCCTGATTAGAAAGCATTTTAACGTCGTATCTTATACAAAGCAGCAACAGTATTTAAATTATTAGAAATGGCAAATCCAGTAATACATAAAGTCCCTTAAAAAGTATACTTGAAAAGCACATTACTCCATAAAATATTTACATTGTTTAAATTATGACACAACATCTTCTGTTTTAGCTGAACATATTAACAAAAGCCTCTAAACAACAATAAAAAAGCTACTCTTCCTTAAGAAAGGAAACTTTATCCTTGGATTTATTCAGCATTTTTATATCATCCAGCAGCTTTCTGGGTGTTAAAATATGTGTAGAACCTGGTGGAAGAAATGATAAATTTTCAGAATTAAAACCTTCACATGCCCCGACGTTCGGTGCATTGAACAGCACCTCCACAGCGTTTTATCGCAGCCACATCACCCCTTGTCAGTAAGCATGCTCAGGAACTCTTGAGAAACGCTGCCCTTCACTAACTAGCATTGGTCGGGTTTGTGCTCTATACTGGTTTCCAGGAGAGAGAAACGGGAAACTGCAGCAGTTGTCACTTGCCAGCAAAGCTCTGAGTAGCGATGACACAAAGCTGGCCCACAGCTCTTGCAGCTCTCTGGGTTAGGGGATTTTACATGTCGGTGGCGTCACTGGAGAAAATTCTCATCTACTTTACTATCAGTGTGTACGCATACGCAAGCACATGAGTCCGCAGGAAGACTAGAGTGTGTTCTCTCCTGCCACCATGGCCTCTGGGCCTGGAGGTGTCAGACTTGCTTGGCAAGCATTTTTTTACCTGCACAGCCATCTTGCTAGCCTGGCTGGTATTTTAAAACTCAGTTCCACACAGGCCTCAGCAATGTTAGACCCATATACATGAAAATAAATACTTCTGAAGTATAAAATGTACTAATACGTCACAAAAGCATGTAATGATTACAGCAAATATTATCAGAAGATGTAGTTTTAAAGGAGCAAGTTCAAGCCTCTAAAAATCAGAATATTTTAAAATAAAATTATCAAAATACTAACTAGGAAAAAAAACTTCAGCAATTTTACAAAACATGTTTCATGATTAATTTTTTTTCTGCACACTGTAATATAGTCTTACATTTTCCCATGTATAATTTTGCCTTAAACATTTAAGAAACAGAAAAGATGAAAGTCTTACCAATAATAACCTCACAGGATTTATGTGCCTGAGAAACTTCATAAGCACAACGCATCTCAGAGTATGTAATTCCTCCAATTACAAAGATGATCAGCCTTGACCCATTTTTCCGGTCCAGCTCTAAATAGTTAGTTCTGGGTTTCTGGCGAGCACTAGAAAGTAAAAAATAAAGCAAACATGTTGTAAACATTCCTAAAGTCACTCTGTATATAGACTCAATCAAACTCCCCTTTGGAACCAACTGTCTTGGTCTTAATGAAGGATGTAATCACGGTACAATTTCACCAGTTAGAGAAAGGCAGCACAGCCCACTTCAGATTTTAATTTGAATAAGTCACAGTTTTATTTGGGAGGATGAGACAGAGGACAAGAGTTCAAAGCTAGCCTAGCAGATGCATGGATGGAGATATATAAAAAAACCTTATTTCCAAAAACCAAAATAAAAACCACTCATTTAAAAATGTTTAAAATAGTTTTAATTTTCATTTTGTGTGCTTGGTGTTTTGTCTAGATGTAAGTCTGTGTACCATGTGTATGCAGTGCCTATGGAAGCCAGAGAAGGGTGTTGGATCCTGTGGAACTGGAGTTACAGACAGTTGTGAGCTGCCATGTGGGTGCTGGGAATTGAACCTGGATCCTCTGGAAGATCAGCCAGTGCTCTTAACCTCTGAGCCATTCTTCCAGCCCCCTCTTTTATTTTGTATGAAGACCCATTATCCCTGAAAAGTCTATTT
Organism: Peromyscus californicus insignis; assembly: GCF_007827085.1. NCBI lineage: Eukaryota > Metazoa > Chordata > Mammalia > Rodentia > Cricetidae > Peromyscus > Peromyscus californicus. The sequence goes on from NW_026294617.1 coordinate 86,951,756, forward strand.
GCTGAAATGGTTAGGAAATCAGGGATGTAGTCTTGCGAGAGTGAGATCTCAAGACAAGAAGGGGAAGAGAGGAGGGGCTGACTAGGACCTAGCATGGTACTAGGACAGCCACTGCTGGGATTCCACAACAGGATGATAACCAAAAACTGTCTGGACCTGAGTAAGGACACCTGCAATGTCCATCACATCTGTCAGAACTGAACAGGAACATCCAGGAAGTAAGGACTAAAACCCAACCTAACCCAGGGATATGCTCTGTAGGCCCTGCAGGCTAACTGTCAACTACTCACATGCAGGGAGACTCCAGACCATCTGGGAAAAGATGGAAAGGAAAAGAGTGAGCCTGAGAGCTGGCGTGTTGGAGGGTATTCCTTAGTCCTCAGTGTGATCAGAGGGTGGAAGGGACATGCCTGAAGGAATGACAGTGTCTGCCCAGACAACTGCTGATCGCTAAACTACACAGACAGAAACAACCATTAAGCCAAGCAGAAAATAAACAAAACTCAGAAGGCCTATGTGATGCTACACAGCAAGAGAGAAAAAGTCTACACTCTAAGTCTACACAAATTATACCAGAAGGGGCTGGAGAAAGGCTCTCAGAGTATTACTTTTGCAGAAGACTTGAGTTGGTTCACAACTGTCTGTGACTCCAGCTCCAGGGAATCTGGAATCTCTGGGCTATGTGGACACTTGCACACACCTGCATACACTTCCCCCAACATACACATAATGAAAAATCCATCTTTAAAAACACAGCACGGAAAGCAACTCAAGAGTTGCTCTACTATGTTATCTAAAAGGCTCATTTTCAATAAAATGTAGCAGATATACGAAGAAACAATGTGGTCAGCACTTGGGCAGAAAGTGAGTTTAGTAAAAGTAGAGGTTGTACTGAGCATATCCTTCAAAGCAGATTGTATCTGTATCATATCGCTATCCCTCTGAATGTAAGGTTTTCAAAATGTCAACTGAACCACTGCAGCCTCAGCAGAAATGACAGGCGAGCTGATGGTGACTGAGCGGTAATGTGCTTGCCTAGCGGTAGGTTTCACCTTCAGCACCACAGACTAAGCTAACAAAACTCAGAAGTGGAAACTAGGAAGAACCGATGGACAACGCAGATGACGTGCCGCACAATGAGATCTAGTCAGCACATGCGCTGAGAGCAGCCGTGACATTCGAAGGCACTAGAGGCGGACAGGCAGGAGACAACCGAAGGAGAAAGACAGGAGAGCAGAGCTCCAGAGACCCCAGGACAACGGCAATCGTCAGAATTCTGGAGAGAGAAAGGGACTGGAAACAACAAAATACCTCAAAAATACAACACTAAAAGCCCCAAATTTGATGAAGAGGAAAGAAACATAACAAACCTCCAGACAGAATAAACAAGAGAGAACTACATGTCGACGTGATAAGTCACTGGTAGAAGCCGAATTTCACGGGTCATGAGATGGCTCCTTAGGGAGAGGGGCTTGCTTGCTGCCAAGCTGAGGGCCTGCATTCAATTTTCAGGACCCACATGGTAGGGGGAGAGAATGTCTCCTGTGAGTTGTCTTCTGACCTCTGTGCATGTGCTGTGCCATTTGTACATCCACACACAGAATTAAAACCCAAACAAAATCCTACAAAGCAGTTCAGTACACTACGTAGGGCAGAAATACAGTTAGGAAAAAGTATAGACATATGGGTAGATGATTAAACTCAGACAGATAAGAAAAACAGAATAAACCAGAGCACAAAGAGAAGGGAGGTAGGAAGGGAACTATGCTATATAAGGACACAGATGTGTGGGGAGGTGACAGATTTATGAATGTTTTCCTGACTTCATTTAATTAGGTTATAGCTGAAGAAAAACTACCTTTTATGTTACTATATGCCTCAAAGAGAACACTGTGCAGCGTTTTCAATTATTGGTCTCTAGTATCCTAGCACAAACATTTTAGTGACTTTTGTTTATAGGTTTACCTCACAGCTCCAGAGCCATTCCACACTGCTGGGCACCGAGAACAATATGGCCATTCTTTGGAATCTAATCTGTTATCAATGGCATCCTAGGGAAGAAAACCATTAACACCATCAAGAAGATGTAGTATCAGAAATTGGTTTGGTACACAGCTCTATGAACACTAAAGATGCAGAGCCCTTCTTTACACATCTTACTTGCAGTAAAAATCAACATACTAGGGCTGGAGCGATGGCTCAGTGCTTAAATGCACTTACTGCTCTCCTGGAGGACTGAGATCCAGTCCCCAGCACCCACAGCAGACAGCTTACACTGCCTGGAACTCTAGCTCCAGGGGGTCCAATGCCTCTGCCTTCCATAGACACCTGCACTCGGGTGCACAAATCCACACATGTACACACATAATTAAAACAAAAAATTAATATGCTAATGTATTCGCATATTAAACACATGTATTTCAGAGCTGCCTTACTGGAAGGTTCTGCAATGGTATGAGACTCTTTCAGCTCTCGGGATGCTTGAGGTTTGTAAATGGCACCCAGGCCACTGTCCTCCACAGTAGTGCCTCTGAAACAGAAGGCACATCTAACCCTGAGATACTGAAGACAGTCCAATGACTATGCAGTGTTTTCCTGCTTACTGGAGTTTTAAAAAACTCCCCCTTTTCTCAGTGCTACATTTTATGACATACTCATGTATATGCTTATATTATATAAACAGATTATGAATGTTTATTAATACAATAATATATATTTGGTCAACCAACAAGTTCATGCTCATATTTTAAAATTTATTATGGTTACATTTTTTATTAGTCAATGCAATTTGCTTTATAGATGATGCACAAAGATACTGAAAAGTGGACACAGGAGGGTAAAGCAATTCAAGAGGAAGAAATGATGTTTTAAGTTAGGAGGAATCTTAACTTAAGACAGCCACAGATCCAGTGTGCAGTTTCTGGATTTAGCATGCAAAACCTTGTTAAAGAGTTTGAACAAGGGCTGGAGAGATGGCTCAGAGGTTAAGAACACTGACTGTTCTTCCAGAGGTCCTGAGTTCAATTCCCAGCAACCACATGGTGACTCACAACCATCTGTAATGAGATCTGGTGCCCTCTTCGGCATGCAGGAATACATGCAAATAGAATACTGTAAACATAATAAATAAATAAATCTTAAAGAAAAAAAAAAGAGTTTGAACAAGTTTATTTTCATTTAAAAAATAACCAGTTAAGAAAAACTACTTCGGCATAATCATTGTTGGGGTGGGAGGCAACTTACATTGTAGAAGACAAAGTCTAAGCTCTTTATATTTTTCGGCTGTGTTCATGCATTTACAAATGATGGAAAATTAGTTTTGAAAAGCAGAGTAATAGTAAAAGCATTAGCACTGAAAGGAAAGTAGAAATTAGAGCTATAATTAGTCAAAGGAAAGCTGGAAAAATGTTTTTTATTGAGCTCCTAAGGCAATTTTAAAATAAGTTTATAATTCCTATAATTAATACTATTTTCTAAGAGCAAACAGTACTAAAAGCATATTCACCTGATTACTTTAACAACAAACTATAGTGGGGTGTACAGTTTAATCACATACTTTTCAGTTTTTTGTTTTTGTTTTATTGAGACAGGGTTTCTCTGTGCAGCCCTGGCTGTCCTGGAACTCACTCTGTAGACCAGGCTGGCCTTGAACTCACAGATCTACCTGCCTCTTCCGCCTGAGTGCTGGGATTAAAGGCATGCAGCCCTACTGCCTGGCTTTTTTTTTTTTTTTTTTTTTTTTGGTTTTTCGAGACAGGGTTTCTCTGTGTAGCTTTGTGCCTTTCCTGGAACTCACTTGGTAGCCCAGGCTGGCCTCGAACTCACAGAGATCCGCCGGCCTCTGCCTCCCGAGTGCTGGGATTAAAGGCGTGCGCCACCACCGCCCGGCTCTGCCTGGCTTTTTACTAAGATATATATATATATATATATATATATATATATATATATATATATATCACTGTGTTCAACTGTCATTCAAATTAATTTATGTTACATCGTTATTTAAAAGAATAGAAATGTTTTCCATGAAGCATGTGTGTGCTCATTTTTATTTATTTATTTGGTGAATTTTTCTGAGGTCCTTAAGACTTCAAAAGCTTCTTTGCCTATAACATCTCCTTAGATAAAGCTTTCTTTTGTGACCCCTCCAAGCACTCCAGAAACTCCTGCATGTGAGCTCTGCTTACAATAACAGGTGACAAAGAGGAAGGAGCAGTCACAGATGGCGCTCAGCGTCAGTGGAAGGCTGGCGTTTTACCTCCATGATGTCTTTGATAAAGGGTGTCCACCGGGAGAGCTGGAAGGTCTCTTCTGCAGAGCGGTCTTTTCTCACTGGCTTGGCTTGTTGGGACTAACAGAATGAAAGAGACAAACCATTTCATTAATATAACTCACAAAAATATAACTTACTGACTACTTAAAAAAAAAGAAAAAGAAATCAGAGCAGGTTGGCACATGCTGGGTCACCGAATAGTGTTTGTACTTTAGCAGTAAATTTCTAAGAGTGTCATACGGTGCTAATTTACATAAAAGTATTATATAACTTGGGAAAGAGTGGGGCTCTAAATAGAGTTCTTTCGAATTTTACTCCAAGCCTTACTTTTATTTGATTATTCATTATTTACTTCTTTATAGTACTGGGGATTGGACCAAGGACCTCAAACATACTAGGGAGTGCTATACCATTAAGTTTTATGCCTGACCTGAGCCTAAATTATGTTCAGAGAATGTAATTTCTTTCTGTGCTGTATAAATGGTTGGATGTAAAATTTGACCACTGGTACAAATGAATCAATAAAGAGAAAAGTATAAGTAGCAAATTATAATAGAAGATGAAAATACAAATTCACTAGAAAACACTAATTCAGATTACCTGTGAAAACAAAACACCGGGGTGGATATGTGGCTCAGGTGGTAAGAGCACGTGCCTAGTAATTCCCAGCAGCACACGCACTGGGGTGGGAGCGCGGAACTGTAACCCACCACTTGAAAGGTAGAGACAGGAGTTTAAGGTTAGCCTTGGCTACAGAGTAAGTTTGAGGCCAGCCTGGACTTCATGAGACTTTGTCTCAGAAAATGAGAACAAAAACCCCAATTGCTTACTTAATAATCAAATTCTGTAAGATGACGAAGAATGTCTATAAGATTCCCATAAACAAAAGTAGTTAATTCAAGAACCTCAGGATGCAATGGCAGTGTGTCTGACTCCAGAAGTAGTTAAAGCATGCATACACCAGATGGGGACACGGACACACACACACACACACACACACACACACACACACACACACGCACATGCACGCACGCTCCTTACTGGGGGAACAATGGGAACACCAAGGTGACTCCAGTTACGAATCATGTCACTATCATCTTCTATCTTTACATTGTGGATCAGTCTGTCCAAATTTTCTTCCGTCGTTCCTTAAGGAAGTAAAAGCAGGAGTGCACGGTCAGATAACTGCTGCTCTAATTCTAGGTTTGAAGTAACAATACAAGGACTAAAGCTTAAAAGAGCAAACTTATCTCCCCTGGTCGTCTCTCTGCTTCCTATTTTCCTGTAAGCACCTTAACTGGCACCTACTTTTGGCTTTTCTAAGACTCCCTTACGGTGAGTACCAAGCTATTTATTAAAATGTGACTTGGGGGCAGGGAGACGGCTCAGTGGGTAAAGGTGCTTGCTGCTAGGACTGACAACCTGGGTCTGGTCCCTGGAACCCACATGGTGGAAGAGGAAAAGAGAACCTCAAATGCACCCAAACTGCAAGACCACAGAGTAGCTACTATGTGGGTACTGGTCAATGTTGGTGAGAGCTGAGACCTAGGTATAAAATGACCTCAATTACAGTCCGTGACATGTACGATCCCCACCACACACATATAAATAACATATAACAACTCACTGTAAGAGGAACCCAAGTGATTTTAGAGTTACCACTTGACTACATTGACAGACACGGGGAGGCTTTCCAGTACCGTTAATCCCGAAGATGTAGAGCAGGACGGCCCGGATTTTGTCACAGTTGTCGTGGTTCTTATTGAGCAGCACCGGGAGGAGCACCAGCATGGAGTCCTTCACCCGCTGCCCTTCCGCATCTGTCCCCAGGGCCAGGTCCTTAACGACAGTGAATGCAGACAGTGCTCTACAACCCGTTTACTTTTCTCTTAAAAAGTGTCTATTAGTAAACTGTCAGATTCTGGTGGAACACTGATGGTATTTCACAGGAAATGTGACTGCTAGCTGTAACTATTCATTGCACAAAATACAAAAGGTCATAAAGCAGTCAGAGGGAAAGAAAAATCACAAAACCCGAGCTAGCCACTGTGATAGCCACTACAAATGAGGGTACGTGCACTTCTGATGTGCTCAATCTGAGTCAGAGTGTGCTCTGGGTGCAAAAAAATGGATTTTTGAATACTTGTGAAAAACAGAAACTATCCCATTAACAGGTTTTTTTTAAAGATATATTTATTTATTAATTTATTATATACACAGTGTTCTGCCTGCATGTATGCCTGCATACCAGAAGAGGGCACCAGATCTCATTACAGATGGTTGTGAGCCACCATGTGGTTGCTGGGAATTGAACTCGGGACCTCTGAAAGAGCAGTCAATGCTCTTCACCTCTGAGCCATCTCTGCAGCCCAACAGTTTTATTAACTAAATGTTGAAACAATAGTGTGAACATATTGGGTTAGGTCAAATGTATTACCAAAATTAGCTGCACTTATCTTTGTAATGTGGCTACCAGAATAGTTAATAGTACATGCAACTTTCATTCAGTTTCTGCTAATGTGATACTCTAAACAGCTTAGGAATCATATATATAAATCTCAAAACAAAAACATTCTGTGTAGAGTCCTGCAGGCTAGTGCACTTACACTGGACCCCCTGAGAAAGCTTTGAAAAGGTGTTTCAATAATTCAAAGCACTCCACAATCCAAATTGCAAGACCACAGAGCAGGAGGGCCGAGCTGTTGTTGTTGGGTCTATAGTTTGGATCTGGAATGACCCCAAAAGGCCATGTGATAAGATTTTGTCCCAGGAGGAGCCAGAGGAGGTCTTCAGGTCTTGGGGTAGTGCCTCTGTAGTGACGGTGGGACTGCTGTCCTTTCCTGTTTGTCTCTCGGCTGCCCTCTAAGGACACCCCTGCTGTGATGTGCCACATGCCTAAAAGCAGTGAAGCTAACTGATCAGAAAACCGTAAATCTCAAGTATTCTCAACCAAGTGTGCCCCAGCACCAACACCAAACACAACCCACCACAACCGTGAGCCCAAACAAGCCTTTTCTCACTAGAAGTCTCCCAGGTCAGGTGTGTGTGTGAGGAGGAAGCAGGGACCAGGCAGCCAATACCGCCCAGGTTAGCCCCTTCAAAGAGTCTGTGGAGCTGCACCACTGTACCTCGCCAGCAGTTACATGCCGGCCCAGGTTAGCCCCTTCAAAGAGTCTGTGGAGCTGCACCACTGTACCTCGCCAGCAGTTACATGCCGGCCCAGGTTAGCCCCTTCAAAGAGTCTGTGGAGCTGCACCACTGTACCTCGCCAGCAGTTACATGTTGGCCCAGGTTAGCCCCTTCAAAGAGTCTGTGGAGCTGCACCACTGTACCTCGCCAGCAGTTACACGCCAGCTCACAGAGTCGCTCTGGAAATACACTGCACAAGTGGGTGTTTCTGGCTCGGTACATACCTGCTCAGTTTTGCAGAGCTTCTCAATATTCAGCTTAAACTTATTCATGCAATCTTCAGCTAAGTTAAGATGGACAACTTGCTGAAAAACAGAGGAAAGTGATTATTTATAACATTTTAATTACTTTTTGTGTAACAAATTATGTCTATGGGTGGTTTGCCTGCTTGTATGTCTATGTGCCAGCTGTGTGTGGGGCTGGTGCCCGGAGGCCAGAAGAGGGCATCAGATCCTTGGAACTAGAGTTACAAATGACTGTGAGCTACCAGGTGGGCACTGGGATCTGAACCTGGACCCTCTGGAAGAGCAGCCAGAGCTCTTAACTGCTGAGCCTTCTCTCCAGCCCCCAAATTAAAGTTTTAAGATGGTATGGGTTTAAATGCAAGAAAGACAACCAGCTCAAGAAAGGAAGTGAGAATCACTGTAATTGATGGGTAGTCAACAGACATCGAGAACAGAACTCAGGGCTGAGTCTGTGTGGGGTCTGAAGAGCACTGAAAACTGGGTAAGGAAAAGAAGAGTCAACGCCTAAAACCAACAACCAAAGGTTTCTTTTCTATTACTGCTTCTTAACTGGGGTACGGCATTATAAAATGTGAAAAGTCAGCTGTTGCTAGCACAGGCTGGGCTAGGCACGGCGGCTCACACCTACAGCACCAGCAATCTCAGGGGTGAGGTCAGAGGATTGCCACAAGCCTGACACAAGCCTGGGTTACAGTGAGTTCCGGTTCAGTGTGAACTAGAATGAGACTTATCTCAGCCTACCAAAGATGGATGGACTGATGGGTAAATGGACAGATGACGGAAGGAGAGAGGGAGGGATGGAGGGAAAAAAATGGAAAGGAAGTGAGTTTATCTGGATGTAAATGATTTTAAATCTCATCTGTAACTATTAACTTAAGGAAATGTAAGGGCTGGTGTCCAGCACTGGAAACAAACAGAACAGCCACTAGATAATCTCACACTGAATTTTTCTATGAAGCTGAGAAATATTAAAATTATTCTGTTCAGCTGTTTAAGACAAAATTTTAAAAAAAGGTTTAAACAATACAAATGATATAGACAGAAAAGTCAGTGGCTAGTTTGGTTAGTTTGGGCATTTCTCAGATCTACGATAAAGGTTGGGAGGACAACGACCAGCAACTAACTATTCCAGGGACGCTGATGCGCCCGACCACAGGAGCAGACAAACGGTCAAAGGCAGAGCATCTCACACAGGCCACTGCTTACCTTCGTCATCTGTTTTCGGAAGTGGGGCATCTTTTTCATCAGCTGGGTAAGAGCACTAAGTGATGTCTAGGAAAAACAAACAAACAAACAAACAAACAAACAAACACAACAAAAAACTTAAGCAAACCCATGATTCAGTTATTTCACATTACAGCTTCCAATCCAGAACTTTTAAGTATTAATAAACTCAGCTAATTTAGTAAACGAGCTAAGTTTTAAAAGCACTTTAGGGGGCTTCTGACTCTATCACAGTAAAGCAGCTGATATCGGGCTACTCTTCCCTGGGGACAGATGAAACAGTACCTTCTGGGCAATGGAGGGAGATGGGGGAAGCAGGGCAGGTGGTCACTGAGCTCAGCCTGCCTGTCCCCCGGGACATTTATGTCAGGGTTGCCGAGGTAGGGTTCAGGAGCTGAGAGTTATAGAGAGAGGAACCAGCCAGACACAAGATAAACACGAGTGCAGTGGCTGTCCTGACTCCCTGTACTCACAGGCCTGGAGGAAAACACTAACCAGGTAGTTCAGTGGGTAGAGATTTCAGAAGAGTCTCAGTGCTAAGGACATGGTAGCATTCTCTGATTCAAACAAAACAAAAAGATTTAAGCAAACACTCCAGACATCCAGATCACATCTTAAATAACCAAAACCAAAAACAAAAGAAAGAGGAAAAAAGCCATTCCAAATCTTCTGTGATTTTAGCTAATGTTGAGAAGGAAATTAAATAGGTACAGTAGGAGAGAAGTTAAAAATTAATACTCTAAATGTTCAATTCAAGGACCTACAAAAAAATTAAATCAAACAAAATTGAAGGACATGAAGACTGTACAAATAAATAAATCTAAAACTAGCCTATAGCAGAGCCAGCGAGACGGCCCAGCAGGTGAGCTGCTGGCCAGGAAGGCTTGGTGAGCTGTACTGTCCCCAGAACCCGCATGACGGCAGGAGAGAGGTGACTTTACTGTCTTCTGCCCTCTCCATGTGCACCACGGCACTCAAGCACCACACACGCATCATACACACAATGAATATATATATATTCATACTAAAGAACTTACATAAATTATAACTAAAGACCTTTGGGAAGGGTACTCTATCTCAATGGTGAATTCAAATCACAATAGAACAATTAAGTTACACAAATACTTTCAGGATAAAATGAGAGAATCATAACTCATTTTATAAGATGAACATAATTTTTATATGACAATTGGATAAGAACGTCACGAAGAATCATGTTACAGGAAGTATTCCCGCAGACAGGAAACAAGTGCTCAGGACTGGAACCCATGAGTACTCAGGATACGGCATCATGACCAAGTGGAGTTCATTTCAGAGAGACAGCTGGTTAGCGCTAGACAAACAGTGACTGTGATTCATCACATGAACAGAGTAACAGAGAAAGAAGCCAGCTGTAGTGGCGCATGCCTTTAATCCCAGCACTCGGGAGGCAGAGGCAGGTGGATCTCTGTGAGTTCGAGTCTAGCCTGGTGTATAGATTGAATGACAGAACAGCCAGGGCTATTCTGAGAAACCCTATCTCAAAAAAAAAAAAATAATAATAATAAAGTAAAAAATCTAATCTTTAAAGTAAGTATTAGTATTTAAAAAAAATAAGTTGATTAGGATCATGAGATCCATAGTAAAAATTTACAAAATCACCTATATTTTATATGCTAACAAAATAGAATTTTGAAACTAATGCTATTTATAATAACAGCAAAAAGAAAATGTGCACTAGCATTAGACTGAAAACAACATGGAAATGTGTACATATAAGAAAAAACCAGCTGGTACACAGTAAGGTTTGTGCACTAAACTTACAGATTGTACTTCAACACTAAAAGCCTCACCTATCTGGGCTGGCAAGGTGGCACAGGACTTTAATCTCAGCACTTGGGAGCAGACCGAGCTCTCAGTTCATGGCCAGCCCTGCCTATAAGCCAGCAAAGGTGACAACACAGTGAGATTCTTTTTTTTTTTTTTTTTTTAAAGATTTTTATTTATTTATTATGCATACAATGTTCTGCCTACATGTATGTCTGCAGGCCAGAAGAGGGCGCCAGATCTCATTACAGATGGTTGTGAGCCACCATGTGGTTGCTGGAAATTGAACTCAGGACCTCTGGAAGAGCAGTCAATGTTCTTAACCTCTGAGCCATCTCTCCAGCCCCACAGTGAGATTCTTACAAAACCACACCCAACCCTCACTGATGAAACTGACTGAATGGCCTTTAAACCTAAACTGTAACGGCAGTAACACAGGTAAAAACGCTGCTAATTTTCAAAGATGAGGTGACGGGTACACAGGAGTTTTTCTATTTCTCTCTGTGCTAGAATGGTCCCCAAATGGAAAGGTAACAGTAATTTTCATCGTTTTCACTTTCAACTCTGTTCACAATTTGCCTCTGCAGGGCCGACAAGGTGGCGGAGTGGGTAAAAGCACCTGCTGTGCAAGCCTGGTAGCCTGAGCGTGAGCCCTGGAACCCATGTAAGGTAGGAGAGAAACCAACCGCCAAAGGCTGTCCTCTGACCGTCACGTCACACACACACACACACACACACACACACACACACACACACACACACACAGAGTCATGTACACACAGTCATACACACACAGTCATGACAGTCATGCACACACGCACACACACACACACACACACACACACACACACACACAGACACACACACCGAGTCATGCACACAGAGTCATGCACACAGAGTCATACATACACAGTCATGCACACACACAGTCATACACACACACAGAGACACACACACAGTCATACACACACACAGTCACACACACACAGTCATACACACACACAGTCATGCACACACACAGTCATATACACACACAGTCGTGCACACACACACAGACACACAGTCATACACACACAGAGTCAAACACAGTCATGCACACACACAGACACAGAGTTATGCACACACACAGTCATATACACACACAGAGTCATACACACACACAGAGTCATACACACACACACCCCACAATTATTAAATGACCTGTGCAGTACACAGCTGCAATCCTAGCACCTGAGTGATGGAGGCAGGAACTCGTGTTCAAGGTCATCCTCAGCTCCATAGTGAGACTGACTTCAACTTGAGGACTCAGAGTAAAAGTGCACCTCTGCTACCACTCTGAAAGACTCTTACCTTTCCCTCTGTAGCTTTCTTGGTTGATGAAATTTCTTTCATAAGTTTTGGAATTTCCCTGTCAGATATGTGAGAAAAATTTCTAAGTTAGTTCTTTACAAAACTATTTGAAAGTTATAAAATATACTTTAATAATTTAGTACCTAAACTACAGAGTAAATTAGAACAGGCTCACATACTCCAAGACAACCGCGATGTGCCGGTGCCGGACCCGGACCCACAGGTCATCGTCTTCTTCGAGAATGGCTTCCTTGTCCTTTCCATCTGTTCTGTATCTAAACAGATCAAGGAGAACAGTTTGGGATTCTCTTCCTCAGAAAGCAGAAGAAACATTATTCTAAACAACAATTTTGAAAATCAAACTGAAGAGTACAGACTCAGTCTGCTACGTGAGGGGTCAAATCCCAAAGCAGATCAGAACCTTCTATTAGGAAGGTTCTAGGAAAACATCTTTTTCCTCTCAGATGCTAGGTTTACAGTCTTGGCAGAATGTCATCTTACAAAGCAAAAATTCAACAGCCCAGTGAGTGTTAAGAATAAAAGCAGCTAGGTGCAGCGGCACCTGGAAGGCAGAGGTTAGAAGGACCGGAGTCAAGGTCACCCTGACAACAGCGTTCAGGGCCAGCCTGAGTTCCATGAGACCCTGTCTCAAATACAAAGACTACAAAGACTAGTCAAGCGAACCAAGCTGAATATACAAGCAGCTGTGTCTTTAATCGCTTAAAATGATTGTGATATGCTAACAACCCACAGTTCAGCCAGCAAACAAACATCTGCTAGGAGCTATGGCTCCTGTTAGCCTGCTGGGAGTGTTTGACACAAATTCACAAGCCATCATCTGAGGCTTTATCCTAACCAACCCTATAGTCACACCTCCTTTAAAGAACAGAAGAAATGAGAAAAACTAATATGGCTGTCAAAATACTGTGACAGCTTTACCAAGCTCTCCCTGAGTAAGCAACAATTTAAGGTTCATGGAACCCATGAAATGGGCTTTTAACTGATCTCCTCAATGCCATTTCTTTTTTAGTGCTGCTGTGAGATGTTCTGTATGTCAAATGTGTTGCTCTGATTGGTTAGTAAATAAAATGCTGATTGGCCAGTAGCCAGACAAGAAGTACAGGCGGGACAAACAAAAAAGAAAATTCTAAAAAATAAAAGGCTGAGGCAGAGAGATGCTGCCAGCCGCCACCATGACAAGCAAGATATAAGGTACTGGAAAGCCACGAGCCACGTGACAACTTATAGACTAATAGATATGGGTTAATTTAAGATAAAAAACTAGATAACAAGAAGCCTACTGCAGTCATACAGTTTGTAAATAATATAAGCGTCTGTATGTTTATTTTATTAGTGGGCTGTTGGACTGCCGGGGCTTGGCGGGACCCAGAGAAAAAACTCTCCAGCTACATAGTGCAAATACCCTTCTTCTATTTGTGCAGGTAGAAAAAACTCCACTGTCCTTGGGAATGTCAATTTCCTGAGGCAGATTAGGGACTACACAGCATTTTCTTAGTTCTGAACTATGGACAATACATGTCCATTTCTGTTCTATGAATGCAGTAATTTCTATAACCCCAAATTATAGGCTTCATTTACAAAACAATCTTCCTGTGTGGTCTGAGATACGCAAAGATAAAATAGCTGTGCTTAATGACAAGGCTGACCTAAGCATTACATAATACCTTTGCCATCTGAGTGGATTATAAGCAAACCAGTAGCATGAGGACAACACTCCAAGATTACAACAACCCATTAGAGTAAATTTAGAGGTCCTGGGAGGATGTATGTGATGGAGATTAGCAGGGAGGTGAGCCCCACTAGTGTGTGGGACACAGGGGTGAATAGCAGGCCATCAAATCAAACTCCAATGGGGGGACACAGGTCATGTGAGGCTTGGGGACGATTGTATCTACTTTCCTTTGTCTCTGAGGAAAACGGGAAGTAATTGAGAGGTTCTGAGTGAAGTGATATGCACTGACCTGGATCTTACTAAGATTTTCTTTCTCCCGAGTTGGGGAAAAAGTAAAGGGGGTGGGGCCCAAAGACAGAAGACAGTGAGTGTGGGCAACATCATGAGCTTGAGGCTAAGTCTGCTGACATAAACCAGTTGGAAAATCAGGTCTTTAAAATGTAGTCCTAAAGATTTACTGTAGATGTAACCAACTGTCTTATTAAATAAGAAACACAGAACCAATACAAAGAAGAAAGCCAAGAGGTCAGAGCTAAGAGCTAAAACCTTACCCTTCCTCCTGCAGTGGTCCTACCTCTCCGAAAGAGAGCTACTTCCTGTGTTAAAGTCTTTATATAAAAAGACTTTCGGTTCTGCCTTCTCATTGGTTGTAAACCCAAACACATGACCGCCTCGTCACTGTCTGCCTATACAGACCTCCAGGTCTTCTATGGTTGGTATTGAGATTAAAGGCGTGTGTCTCCAATGCTGGCTGTATCCCTGAACACACAGAGATCTACCTAGCTCTGCCTACCAAGTTCTGGGATTAAAGGCCTGTGCCACCACCGCCCAGCTTTCCTATGGCTTGCTAATAGCTCTGACCCCCAGGGCAACTTTATTTATTAACAATTTACTACTGAACTGAGTGTTTTTGAACTTGATTGGCCATGACCGAGTAAGACACTACGAGACAGGAGCTGCATTTACTTGGGAAGCATGGAATGCTTTGAAGGGGGCCACCAGCAACTCAGGTTGACACAGAAGTTTAAGATGCTCACCAGACATTTCAAATAAAGATATTCATGAGTGAGTTGATATGAATATGAAGTTAAGGCTCAGTGAGTCGATGGCAGACAAACCTTGAGACTAAGTGTGCTTCTGAAAGTCTACAAACAGAGTCCCCAAACTGAACACTAGAACGACATTCCAACCCTAGGAAGCAGTGAGACCAGACTTTTGGATTTAGTAACAGAGGTAGACTTTCTGGCTGGCTTGGTGGATGAAAGAACTCACAGTAGAAGGCTGACAGGCTGGAGTTTGGGGTTCAAACACGGACTCACGGAGGAAGGAGAGAACCCACTCTGCATGATGGTCCTTAGAACTCCACATGCATGGCAAGGCGCGCGCACACACACACACACACACACACGCCAAAAACACTACAACACTACTGTTAATAAGAACTCATGGAACACAGGGGGTTTAGACTCCTGTATCGGTCGGTCTTCTCTCTGAACTATTGTGACTTGGTCAGAGGGTATTGCTGTCTTTAAAAAAATTAACCACCTTCCTTACTCTTAAGCAATTAAACCTGGAGAGAACACATTTTAATACTAGGTAAGTGCTGTCTAAAACTTCTGGCAAGTCTAGAACCAAATTCCCTATTGTGTGATACCAGATTTTTTTCAAAACCTACTGAACAATGCAGCTTGGAGACCTATAGATAACAGGGGTGTAGATAATACTTCTGAAAATTCCAAACAAACTGCTGAAAACAGTTTTTACAATAGAAAAATGGCTCTACTGATTTCCTGGCTAATATTGATACAAACAATACAGAAGAACTTAAAAAAAAATCAAGGTTTAATGAAACACAACAGAAAATACACAATTTAAGAAAAATTGCAAAGTATCATAATTGACAAAAGTTGCATTTATTTAATAAACTACTATTACTTAATTAGGTTATTTTTGTGGTACAATGGATTTAACGTAGGGCTTCATACATACTAGGCAAGGGCGCTACAACTAAGTCCTTTTTTATTCATTTATTTAAATGTAAAAAAAAATTATTTTGAGTTAGGGTCTTACTAAATTTCCCAGACTGGCCTTGAACTTGTGATGCTCCTGCCTAAGCCTCCCTAAGCCTCCCAAGCAGCTGGAATTATAGGTTTGAATCTCTGGACCCAGCTCTACTAAATTAATATAAACAAAATTTCCTAAAACAAATACTCCTTTTTACTACTGTGTTCAACCGGTAGATCTGGCTTGAATCCTGCCATGTAGTCCAGGCTGGCATCAAAGTCATGATTCTTCTGTTAAATGTTCCCAAATGCTGGAATCACGGAGGTGTGCTGTATGCCTGGCTTCAAGTAGCAAATATTGGCTGAGAAATGACTACCTGGAATTTAGAGATCATGATGTCAAAAAGCACAATGAGTGTGTGCGTATATGTATAAATTAAATGATGGTAAGTAAAATGGCTTCATTTTACTTCACTTCCCTTACTTGCCCTTACTTGAAAAGTAATACCCTTACTTGAAGATTACATCAATAACTATGAAAAGAGTGAGATCGTGCCTATTCTCAGTAAGTGTTGTAAATTACATGGACAAGACACTTTGGGGTATATGATTTAGAATAAACACAGCCAAATCATTGCGACTATAATATATATGAAATATAATAATGGGGGGCTGGAAAGATGGCTCAGTGATTTAAGAGCACTGGCTGCTCTCCTAGAGGACTTGCATTCAATTCCCAGTACCCACATGGCATCCGACACCCTCACACAGACATACACGAAGGCAAAAACATCAATGCACATAAAATAAAAATGAATAAATAAAAAAGAAATATAATAATGGGCCTGACATTTACTCTGAATGTAAGTGAAAAGTCCTAATTCGACTTGTTTAAATGCACCTCTGTTGTGTGGAATAGTTAAGGAGGTAAATGCACTTAAAAGCTCTAAAGCAAGCTGCCCATTAGCTTACAGAGCAAACATTTTGTCAGGGTTACAGTTACAGGAGAGAGAGAGAGAGAGAGAGAGAGAGAGAGAGAGATCTGAACAAGCAGGTCCCAGGTCTTTCAGCTTTCTGCCGTCACCGTGAGTCATTAGAGAGTCTGTCTACAAGCCCTCTACGAGCCCTTCAATTTATACTTGCTTGTATGTATCATTCTCAATTGGTAGTAGATCATATGCCATTGCCTGAAAGGTCAGTTCATGCAGGACAGTGGACACAGGATCAAAGCCACGGTCAATTATTAAGAGCTGGGAATGAGTTTTACCCTAGAATAACAAGATAAAATTATCTTAAGAAATTTCAGTATCTTTATGTGAACACATTTTTAATATCTTAAATTTTTAATAATAATTTTAATTATTTAATAAAAGTAAATTTAATCCTTTCCCTCAACAAAAACACACAATAAAACAAATGGTTAACTGCCTTAAGATGTGAAATTATATTAAAACAAACAAAAACATGAGTGGCACAGTAGAGAAAAACAGGACTACACAACTAATATTTTCATAATTAGATTAAGAGGCTATAGACATCAATATAGTATTCCCTAATTGTCTTTGAAGAAGTAACATCTAGCTTTCCCTAAATATTCTTTTTTCCTTTTCTTCTTTTTCCAGGACGGGATCTCACTATGTAGCTAATCCAGGCTGGCTTTGGTCTCACCATCCTGCCTCAGTTTCTCACGTGGTGGACCTACAGACACATACTACTACCACTCCTGGCCGAAGTTATCTTCTTGTCCATTCGGTTCCACAAAAAAAAGGGCTGACATAAATTATGAATAGTAGCTACTACTTGAGTCCTCTGTGTTAGACATTTGCTAGACAACAAAGACATACTTGTTTCACAGCGGTACTACCTCACAGTTCTTACAGCAACTCTTGAGACAGACATTGTCATATCCACATGACAATGAGTCCATTACAGCTTATCCCAATGCTTGTACTTTGACTACTATGCTATTTTAGGAGTAGAGATTATATTAGCCAAGCAGTGGTGGCACATGCTTTTAATCCCAGCACTCAGTAGGCAGAGGAGGCAGAGGTGGGTGGATCTCTGTGAGTTCAAGGCCAGCCTGATCTATAGAGTGAGTTCCAGGACAGCCAGGGCTATTACACAGAGAAACCCTGTCTCAAAAAACAAAACAAAACAAAACAAAAAACAACAACAAAAAATAGAGATTATATTAATGACAACTAAGACTATAAATCATAATAAAAACCCTGTTAACATTAACTCAAACACAACACCAACCACTAAACAGTGGCTGAGTAGCAGTGTTTGGAAATTCTACTGCTAATGTTTGAATCTTCTCCAGTTCTTCTGAGGGGTAAAGGGGGTGGTGGTAGTGGGAATCAAACCCAGGCAGATGCTCTACCACTAAGCTATTATTCACTTTTGATTCTGAGATAGGCTAGCCTTGAGCTCACTTTGTACCCCAGGCAGGCCCTGAACTTGTGATCTTCCTTCCTCAGCCCCCAAAGTAATCTAGGATTACAGGCCTGTGGTACCAATCCTGGTTCACAATTCACTCTTAAACATAGCTAACTCTTTAGCTTATTAGTCAAAGAAATAAGAGGTAATTAACTATAATTCAGACAACATTTCCCATGACTTTACAATTAGCAGACAGAGGTAAATCACATAAGCTAGACTTTTAAAATACGTCTGAATTACCGCCTCTCCTAATAAAGGTGAAACAAGACGGTACAGTGATAAAGACTTTGGAAACAAATCTGGGGTTGAGTTCAGTCATGGTCGGTTTCTTTTTGTATGACCTCACCTAAGTTTTTCAACCTTTCTTACGTTAGTATTAATGATATAAAACAACAGAA
This sequence comes from Peromyscus californicus insignis, assembly GCF_007827085.1. Taxonomy (NCBI): domain Eukaryota; kingdom Metazoa; phylum Chordata; class Mammalia; order Rodentia; family Cricetidae; genus Peromyscus; species Peromyscus californicus. The sequence goes on from NW_026294617.1 coordinate 86,970,379, forward strand.
CCTTTCCCTTGTGAGACTGTTGTGAAGGTTAAATGCATTACCATGAAACACAACATCCATGAGCTGAGTCTGCAGAAACACACAAACTAAAAGGCAGTCCTGGGCATTTACAGAAAAGCTTGGGATATGAGAGACCATGGTAGCACTTGGCTTGAAGAATCAGGAAAGGCTTCGAAAAAAGGTAAGCCTTCATCAGGTGCTTGAATAAGAAAGGTATCAATTGAAGGGCATGTCATTTCCCAGGAGAAATAAAAGGAGAGGGAGAGGGAGAGGGAGAAAGCGAGTGAGCATTTTGCCTTTTTTCCACTGAAACTATACAGAACTAAAGAGATATTTACTAAAATTCTTTGGTTTAACAAATATTTGTATTCACTGCCCACTATGTTTATAAAGCCACTCTACCTTTGTAACAGAGTAACAGCTTTTACTAGACCTCCAAGCCAAAAGTCACTAACTTTTCAAGTAACCAGCAGAACTTCTAAACTGACATCTTCCATTCATGTTGTCTAACACTGAATTTTACCTTTTTTATGAGATATTATTATATTATCCTATTTCTCATGCTATAGTTATTCTTGAAGCTCAAGGCCTCTTCCTGCAGGATGCCTTCTAAGACTGGTTTAGAGTAAGGTAAGTACCAGCCTGTGTTGCCACTGTATTCTGTGTATTCCTCTCAAGCCGCTGACAACACAGCGCCGACAATCAGTGGTTTCCTTGGCCATCTCCTCTTCTGAACTAAGGTAGTTCCTACCTTTACGCTCCAGCTATTATGATACAGCCTCTCAGCCTCCGACACCACTTGTCCATCTCCTTCCTCAGCTCTTCCTTCTCCAGCCACACTTACATGCTGGCATTCCCCAGGTCCCAACCTTACTCTTGGATTACATTACATAATTTTTAGAAGACAATAACAAAGGTTGCTATTTATTACTCTTACATGTACAAAATACTTAGATGTTACCTCATCTAATTCTCATATCAGCCAAGCAAGGCACAAATTATCTCATTCATTTCAGAGATCAGAAACAACTCAAGGTTGCAGAGCGAGTAACAGTGGGAATCCCAGCATTTATTAAATATTAACTTAGTGGAAGCCATTATTCTGAAGACTCCATACACATTAACTCATTTAATCCTTTGATTAGCTTAAAAATAGGCATTATTATTTCCACTTTATAGAGACAAAAATTTAGTTCAAAGAAGATGCCTTAATTAACGTAATTATTCACTAAATGGCTTCAAAGCCTCCAGCCTCCTCCTAGACCGCACGGTCAAACCACACTATCTACTAAGGTTTCTGCTTAAGGACTCTCAAATCAGAACTGTAGATCCATCTTAATGATCTGCAAATCGATACTAGAAAATGAATGAACACAGGTTGCTCTGATGTATAGAGGAAACACAGACTTTGTGTAGCCATACTCGCCACTTATAAATTACCTTTATTGGGCCATTTTCATCCATTTTGTAGTAGTCTTCAAGTTTTTTTTCAACCAGTTGTGCAAGCTTACTGGCATTATCTAGAGGTTTACTAGAAATGGAAAAAATGTTTTAACAATTATCTTTCAGGACACACTTTACAATACTGTAAAAGTTAAATTCTAAAACAAGACTTTGCAACTTTATGTTTATAAAATGCAAAAATTTACAAATATGGAAAACTTCAGATATTAAACATATCACATAATTGCCATAGCTTCAGCATGTGCTTCAGATATTTTAATATGAAGGAATAAAATATTACATATAAAGTTGCCATTCCCATATCCCCTCCCTCCATCACTACACCAGATTCTATATATTCATCCCCTGAAAGTAGATGGACACCAAAACCATTCTCAATTTCATACCATTAAAAACAACATGGAAAAAATATGCTTGGCACATTTCTCCATGCATACATTTCTCTAGGCACACTGAATATGAAGGGATGAATCCTGGGTCAGAGGGTACACGCATGCTCAACTTTGCTTTCCAAGTGAAGTGGCGATTATACCCCTAGTAGCAGTCTGGTATTTCCTCACACCCCCTCCTTTGCTCAGTTTTCCAATGTAGCTACTGATTAAAACCTTGTACACTCTATCTTATAAAATGGCAGCACTGGTAGACAGGCTCAGTGGTTTCAAGTGCTCACTGTTCTTGCAGGGGACGAGGGTTTGGTTCCTAGAACCCACACGAGGCAGCTAACTGCCTGTAACTCCAGTCCCTCTTCTGGCCTCGGGGGCAACATGTGCAACATGTGGTGCATATAAGTTCATGCAGGCACAAACGCATATACATAAATAAAAGTCAATAAATATTTCATAATAAACAATAAGAATGGTAGTATCATACTTTAAGTAGTAAATTCATGACCAGTGGTATCAGTATTATTTTCTAAACCTACAAGAAAAATGGTGGAAAATGCTCTTCCACTAGCACACTAACCTGAAAAATGGGGAAGGGGGGTCCTCATATGAGGCTTTTAAAGTGTTTAGGAATCTTTTGGTTTTATATTTGAAAAATAAAGGCACACCTACAAAGAGTGATTTTTTAAATTTTTTGTCAAAAAGTGAAAAAGAGGTAATTTTATTTTAGAATTTACCTTAACAGTTTATATAGCATAAAGGAATATTCTGTTAGAGAACAGGTAGAATTTGTGTATTTATGATGCACATGGTATGTGTGTGTGTGTGGGTGAGCCCACCTGTGTGTCTGTGGAGGTCGGAGGTTAACAATGGGGTTTTCCTGTCACCCTTCACTTTATTTGTTTGGGACAGGGTCTCCACTGACACTGGAGCTCACCCTTCCAGCTAGACTGGCTGGCTACTTCCTGAGTGCTGGTGTGGCAGACACAGGAACATGGGCTTGAGTGACTGCTGGGGATCTGAACTCAGTTCCTCAGGCTTGCAAGGCAAGTGTTTTACCAATGGAGCCATCTCCCAGCCCCAGAATTTTTTTTTTTTTGTTTTTTTTTTTGTTTTTTTTTGTTTTTTCGAGACAGGGTTTCTCTGTGTAGCTTTGCGCCTCTCCTGGAACTCACTTGGTAGCCCAGACTGGCCTCGAACTCACAGAGATCCGCCTGGCTCTGCCTCCCGAGTGCTGGGATTAAAGGCGTGCGCCACCACCGCCCGGCAAGCCCCAGAATTTTTAAAGCTATGGCTGTTGTTTCATTTTTTAATAAATAAATATGTCTGTATGCAAGCTATTAGACTATAAAATGGTTTATGCTTACTCACTTTTCTGAGCATAACCAACCATCAATAGTAGAAGCTTAAAAGTCACTAAACTCTGTCTAGCAAGAGGCAAACCACTTAGCTCAGCTCCACTAAGCCAGACCATAATTAGCATATTTTTTACAAGTTCTAATTCCCAAGGTAAAAAGCTTGTTTGGTGATGTCTGAGTTAGAGATGATATTGCTTTAATAATTAACAGCAGATGTTACTATTTTCTACATCTGTTTATTTATTTGTGGATACTAGCATGGAGTAGTGCAGGTACAGAGGTCACAGGACAGCTGTGATAACGGCTGATTCTCTTCTTCCACCATGCAGGCCCTGTGGCTCAAGCTCGGGGTCCCAGACCCTGGGGAGCAAGCCCCTTTACCTGCTGAGCCATGCTGCCAGCTCCCAACAGTGGACTTTAAAATGCCCACGGTAAGAGAGATGGAGTGTACCGTAATACATAAACTTGCATCGAAATGGTGCACCAATCAACCGGACAAACGCCAATACTCAGCTAACGGATGTGCTCAAGGAACGGTCAATGTGCACTCACTGCATGTAGCAGCAGTGTGTGTCACCATCGCTCTTAGTGATGTACAGGAGAACGCCCTTCATTCTAACAACCCCGTGAGAGAGCTATCAGCATCATTCCATTTTCTAATTATAAATTCTGAGATCGAATCAAACACAGCCAGCAGCAGAGCCAGGATTACAGCCCGAAGTGACTGACAACACACAGTCCTTACAAAGTAACACTGAACAAAAACTATGAAACAAAATCCTATGATCTCATCTAGAGCAGTTCAAAATCAGGCAAAACTAAGTCACATGTCAAAGGTGAGCAGCAGTTTGCTCTGGGGAGGGGAAGGGGAGGTGGCCAGGAGGAATCGGGGGGCCGTGTGGTACTTCGGATGCTGTCTTTCATAGGAGGGTCAAGTGGCTACTGTTCATATTGGAATGAACTAACAAATCTTATACATAAAATGAATGTACCTTACAATAAACTTTGTTTTTATAAAGAAATAAGTAAATAAAGGTATGTCAAATTCTAAAATTTATTTAAAACGCCCACTGGGATCAAATACTAGAAATGCTTAGACACTGTAACAAGTGGCCAGATAATAAAGCCATTTAAATTTGGTGGAAATGTAATGATAAATTATTAAATGCCAAGATTACAGCCCAATAAAACAGCTCTCGAAGGATAAGCTGATAAAACAAACAAAACTCTCTAAATGAACAAAACCAAATTCAGTTCTGGAATTTAGCACAGAGGCCATTGGTCACTCTGCCATCAGTGTGAAGAGTGTGAGTCTACACTCACAGAGGCCATTGGTCACTCTGCCGTCAGTGTGAAGAGTGTGAAGTCTACACTCACAGAGGCCATTGGTCACTCTGCCGTCAGTGTGAAGAGTGTGAGTCTACACTCTCCATCTTCTTCCCGCAGAGCCTGGCAACTGTGCAGGGAAACTCTACTCCGCACAGCGATACACAAAAGCAGAGCTGAGGTGCTTTAGGCGTATCACAATGAACAATACGCACACTGCCGTGCCTTACCTCTTATACCTCACGCCAGGGTTCTCATCCAGAGTGGCACACACGGTCACAATCTGTTCAGCCATGGCCTCCATGACTGCTTCTTTCCTGCTGCCGTTACTAGGGTCTGGACTGTAACAGTAATAGAACGCGTCTGGTACATCAAGAGTGTAAACCTAAGTTAGGTCAAGAAAAGTTACACTGTCAATCTAGAGACTTGATTCTAAACATCCATCAGGAAAAAGCAGCTGAGGTTTGAGCCATTAGCGGACCAGTGCTTGCGGGCTGTCTCCTGACACAGCTGTCTGTATCTTACTCAGCCTCTGCCTCAGCTTTCACCCTTCATCTCTTGACTCAGTCTCCTCCTGTGTAGTCTGCCTGCCTCCTCCAAGTCTTGTTCAAATACAGAGTGTACTGACTGTGTTTACAACTTGTGCAACAGAGAAAGGAGTCTGAAGTCGGAAGTACCAAAATGAAAACATCCACTGCCTGGCAGAAAGAAAACTGGAAAAATCTTAACCTAGTACTTCCCAAGGCTGCATCTACACCTCTTTAATTGTCTAGCTTAGAATCACATCCTTAAAGATTTTCTTCTCCAGTCAGAAGTCACTGTGAAAGACCGAAGACTTAACATGAATACAATGGAATCTCAGGTACATTCACTCGCTCAGCTAACAAAGAACTGGGCATTACAATGGCAGTCCATTATTGCTATATTATTTGAGGGATACACAGGGCCGGAGTTGAGAGCTCCCCAGTAAACTAAGTTTGGGGTTTTCAAAACCAGTAAGAGTAATGCCTCTCAACTTAGATAAGGCACTGGGTGTAGGAATGGAGAAGTAACAAATACAGGTTATGTAACAAGGTACAAATAAACTTCCTTGCTTTTCCTTTCACTCAAAGTCATTTACTTTCCGAACATAACCAACTACCAACAGCAGCAGCCCGACCATAAACTGAAGATCAGTTGTGCCAACCCAGGGCCTCTGCTCTCAAAGGCTTACCAACCAGCAAGTACTCTGCACACGAACTGTAGACTATCCCACCGCAGCAGGTAATACTGCTTGTTCAGAAGTGTTACTATCCCATACCTAAAGGACTTCTGCCTATGGCAGCAGCTCCTAACCTGTGGGTTTGATCCCTTTGCGGGGGAGGTCCAATGACCCTTTCACAGGGGTCACCTAAGACCACTGGAAGACACAGATATTTACATCATGATTCATAACAGTAGCAAAATTACACTTATGTAGCAACGAACATAATGTTATGGTTGGGGTCACCACAACAAGAGGAACTGTATTAAAGGGCTGCAGCATTAAGGAGGTTGAGAACCACTGCCCTAGGGGGACCTATTTCCCACCCACTGATGTCTTGACTATGGAATGTTAGTTTAAGAGACATGTATCATACAAGAAGCTCTAAGAACCACTCGTGTGTATGTGGTGTGTGTGCATGTGCACACGCACGTGCACGCACACATGTGTACATGAGTGTGGTGGGGCAGCAAGGGTAATAGCTCAGTGGTAGAATGCTTATCTGACATGTTTAAGGCCCTGTGTTTGATCTCCAACACCTACCAAAACCAAACAAATCCCCACAACAAAAATGACCCCCAAGAGTAACAAAAAACAGCTGTTTGGCTCCAACATTTTTTCTTTTCCTGGTTACATCTCCACTGCTTTCTTCAGCTTAGGTCCCAGAATATAGAAGATGTAAAAAAAAAAAAAAAAAAAAAAAAAACAAACCCGGCCAATCACAATGACTTCATAGTGACTTCTAAGACTTGAGGATCAGTCCAAAGTTTTCTGTACCAGCTTATCTGTAGCTCATCTGTAGCTATTATCTTGAGGAAGCTGGAGCTTCCTGTAGTCTACAGTCTCAGCCAGCTTATGGTAAGACTTATCTAGTCTAGCAACACTGCTTGTGACCCATATTCCCATTGTTCCCGTATCGTTCTGCTTCTGTTTTTGCATTCAGGTTATTCGTACCCCTTAGATTGTACCTCTTAATTGCAACCATGTAAAATTCTATTCATTCTATAAATGAATCCCCAATCTCCTAGTAAACACTCCTTTTGTGGCTGACTGTGCCATGTGTCCTCAACAAACATACCTTACTTTACAGTAACAACTCCAGGTCACCGGGAAGCACAGCTATACACGCCCATCTAAGACATTTTCAATTTCCTATGTGCTTAGGGTAGTCGTGGGACTACATTTTAGTGAATACAGTACAAATGAAGGTTCTTATTTCATTCTGTCTCTCTACTTGTTATATATCTTCTGTTATCCTGCTACCTCAATTAGGAATATAATAATTCTATAATCATCTGGCTCATGAAGGGAATGCCTAAGAGAATAGGCTCCTGACATTTGTAGAGCTACTGTGTAAGGTTTATAAAGCCCATTTCCTGACTTCTTATGCAGAAAGAAGTACATTTTCACACTGTTTGGGCCACTGAAGTTTAGATTTTCCTGCTCTGCTCAGTTGAACCTAATCCTAACTGATGGACTTTTGAATATTTGTATCTCTTTCATAGTTGTCAAATGAGGACAGACAGCTCTCCCACTCATCATCTCACAGGGGACACCCTACATCCAGCAGTCTCTGGTCTCTGTGGACCAGGCTGCCTTGCTCTTGCGAGCCTATCCCTCTGCCTCCCCAGAGCTGCTATTTTAGGCATGCTCTATCACACCCTGCCCTGAAGTGATATTATGAGAGCATGTCAGATAAGCCTCTGCTCCTAGCTCAAAGTTTAAATTTAGTAGTATGTCACATGTATTTCTAATATGCTTTTATTATCATCATAATTTTTCCATATCAATTAAACTTCTTAGGTAAAGTTAGGCATGGTATTAGACAGTTGTAATCCCAGTACTTATTAGTATAATCAGACACTACCTCAAAATAATTTTTGTAAGTAAATTTTCGTAAGATGTATATCAAGGAAGTAAGTTAGGAGAGAAAACTTAGGAAAAAACACAGGAAGAGGACCTTAAATCATATTTCACAGACTGGCAGTAACCTTTCTCAAAGGACTTCTTTATATACATAGATATTTTCTGCCATAAATCATCAACTTAAGTCACGCTGCTATGGAATTCCTTCCTGAAAACACAGCAAATGTAGGGTCTGAATGAATTCTGGGGCTGAAACTATTATCTGTTGTGAAGTAACAGTCTGGAAACGTCCACAGCATTTACTATACTACTGCTTAAATTCACTGTTTACACATGATTTTAGGAAGCCTATTTTCATCCTACACTAAACTTACATATTGTATTAAAGGATGAATTTTAAGAAAACTTAAATATTTTGAATCTTAAAATCTTACAATTTGAATTATAGTCTTTGTCACAAATAGCAAAGCTTAAAAGAGGAATGCTATATCTAGGATCTTTCTATTCCCAAATACTGACCTGGTAGTTCAAAAAAATCTCCAACTATTCCTCTGTATAATCTAAAATCTAAACAGAGAACTGAGTATAACAAGCCTATCTATTCATTGGCTGTGTAACTTGGGGTATGTTGTTTAACCTCTTAAATTTCCAGCCTTTAAAATGGGTACAGAAGCCAGGCACGCCTTTAATCCCAACACTCAGGAGGCAGAGGTGACTCTCTATGAGCTCCAGGTCAGCCTGGTCTACATAGTGAGTTCCAGGATAGCCAGGGCTACATAGTGAGACCGTGTCTTAAAAACAAAAAACAAACAAAAAAACCAAAACCATGGGAACAGAAGTATCCACAGGACTCGTGAAAAGATGAAATCACTAAATTTAAGTAAAGCAACCAAGAAAACTATCGGCCAGAGTAAACACTCTATTGGTGGTTACTAATCTCATCATCACTATCATTAATCAAAGATTCATTAACTGTGTCAGATGGACAGTTACTTCCCAGTTCTATGGTATCAAAGATTTATTTAAAGCTTTTGTTTAAATATCATAAAGAGTTACAAAAGCTAAAAAAATCTCTGAATTTCATAATCTAATGAATGGTGACGAAACTTCACAGACATGGGATTTGGGGCCAGATATGAAATGTAAGCTCCTCTTTTCACCATTCATGTTGTATTCCAATCTCTGGTCATGTTTCTCTGTTTATTATGGGAATATTTACTTGGAGATTAGGCACAACATTTACCAATAAATACATAAAATATCTTAAGACCATGCTTTAGGAACAAGCTTATAAAGCTAATTGTGAAAATCCATTATAAGCCAAAATTAAAAAGTAAAAATGACCAGTACCTGAGACTCATGTGGAATAAAGGAAATGTTTATTTCCTTACATCTTCTTATGGACTTGGAGCAAGATGCCTTGATCTTGTTAAAGAGGCTGTCCGGGCAAACTGGGGAGGGAAGCACACTGCCGTAAGTCTTACTCCTTCTGAATCCATTCCCTAACGTGCAGTGCTGTTTTTATGCACAGCCACTGCATTTTATAAAGCAGACCACCCCGCAGACAGACGGTCAGTGCAAGGCACGAAACACAGGGGACAACAGGCTTCTCTGTTGCTGCTATTTCCCCAGACAAGGTCTCTGGAGCCCAGGCTGTGCTCAAACTCACAGCCTGCCTCTGCCTCCCGAGTGCTGGCATTAAGGCGTGCAGCACCACCGTCTGGTTTCAGACTTCTTATTGAAATATAGGTATGTAACAAAACAAACATAAATGTCTCAGGACTTCTTTCCTCTCCTCTGCTTTCCATGTAAATGTATACAATGGGGAAAATACGATAGATTTTTTTTCTCCCATAAAATATGCCAAACAAAAAGACTATTTTCTTTGGTACTTTCCCATAGGCTTCTTTCTGATAATTGGAATTTTGATTAAGATTCCAAAATGCTCATGGACGTAAACTAAAAAGCAGACACTAAAAGTCCCAGCATGTTAAACAGTGAGGTAATAACCTTTACAAAGGCACTTACAGTCCGTGAAGTATATATATGCGGCTTTGTATTTGTTCTCAGATTTACTTCCAAAATCTCGCAAGAAACAATCTACAGACTTAAAAAGAAGTGAGATGTTAACACATATTTTTATTAAATACTGATTTAAATATGCTGGCTTTGAAGTTTATTTTATTTCAATAAAATAAGCTCTTGCTGGCTAAAAGTTGACTTACAAACTGATTTTTAAGGATAACCATTTCTCTAGCCAGTGACAGCTATTAAGACAACACACTAAGGTAACCAGCAAGAAGGTACCAGGAGTACACAGATGACATTATCGGCAATGAGGAGGACTAGGACACAAACAACAGATGACAAGATTATTGGATGACAACAGATCAAGAACTGAGAGGCCTTGCAAGGTGCTGGCAGTATCCTATGAGAAAGAAATCACCAAGACTGATCACGGAGAGTGTTAGTAAGGAAGGAATTCCAACTGCTAACATTACAGTAGAAGAAGGTCTAGTGGGTCCTCGGGGAGGGGAAGACACCAGGGACACAGCTGGCAGTATGCGCCTTCATGTGCTCATTAAAAAGAGAGACAACCAGGCTGGAGAGACCACTCCGTAGTTAAAGCACATGCTGCTCTTACCGAGCACCTGGGTTCAGCTCCCAGCACACACATGGCGCTCACAACTGTCCTTACCCCCAGTGTCAGGGAATTTGATACCTCTTCTGGATCTGCAGGCACCATGGACACACTCAGTACATGGACAAACATGCAGGTAAAACACACATGCATGTAAAATAAAAATAAATCTTTTTTAAAAAAATTATTTATTTTATATCCCGAACGTAATTTCCCCTCCTCCCTGCCACCTCCTTCTGCCCCACCCCTAATCTACTCCTCCTCTGTTTCTGTTCAGAAAAGGGCAGGCCTCCCATGGATATCAACAAAACATGGCAGATCAAGTTGCAGTGAGACTAAGCACCTCCCCTTGTATTAAGGCTGGGCAAGGCGGCCCAGGATGAATAGGGTCCCGAAGTCAGCAGAAGAGTCAAAGATGCTCCCACTGTTAGACTTGTCTATCTACTCCTTGAAAATGATAAACAGGAGCTTTGTCAATCACAAATTCTGCAAAGAAACTACTATTTTATACCATTAAATTCTTTAAAAAAGATCATGATTTGGATGGGAAAATGAAAACAGTAAGTTAATACTCTCTCCCTTCCCTCTGATGCTCTTCTCTTGCAATACTACTACATAGATCTGTCTGTAAGTCTCTGACGATTAATTTTTCTTTTTGCCTTAGAGATATGCCGTTTTGGTCTTACAGACTACTAATTCACATTTGTGGAGAGTTCCCTTCCCTTCCACAGCTGTTTCAACAAGCAATCACACTCTGGGCTCCAGGAAGCGTTTCAGAAGCTACGTGGGTCTCTCCAGGCTGTGCTACTTTTCTGCTCAGGACAGCAAAGTCTTAAAGTGACTCCTTCCCTAGCTGGATGTTTTCTTCATTTCACCAGACGTCCTCTCTCTGGCAGCTGGACCTCCTTAGGTGTGCGGCTGGATGCTTTTTTTTTTTTTTTTACCACACATGGGAATTAGTCAACTGCGGGATGTCCTAAATACAGCCACTTCCACAGGAGCAGGAAGGCAAAGTTTTTCTTCCCAAGGGCAACACCAAAGTGAAGTACACAAATCACTAAGGCCCTCCCTTCTGCAGCCGCTGACCTCCCCTGGACTCTTCAGATCTCCTCCAGCCAACCTCCTGAAATCTGTCCATGATTCTCATCTGGGAACCCTGACGCTGGTCTCGGGCTCTTCCAGCCCACGGGGAAGCAAATCTCACAGTCTTCACAGTCTTCACAATGCTTCCAAAGACTTCCAGGCCTCATCACCTGCACAGTGGCCTGTAGGGCCCACAGACAACTGATTCAAGGTGAGGAGAAATGCTGAGCTGGTTGTGGGTAGGTATGAGGAACACGTCAGGCACTGCCTTCTCTAAATTGTCTGCTACTTTACTGAATGTGTAATTGTGTATTCTTTTGTCGCTGAACATTAAAAATGAATTCCTAAGTCATTCAATCTATACAAACCTTTTTTTTTAATTTTTTATGTTTTGGTTTTTCGAGACAGGGTTTCTCTGTGTAGTTTTGGTGCCTGTCCTAGATCTCACTCTGTAGACCAGGCTGGTACAAACCTTATTTTTAATGGTCACATGGTCTTTTATACTACCTTTTATCAATTCTCAGAATTTAATCAATTTATTCCTATCATCTTAATTTAACCATTTATTCCTTAACTCCAAACAGAATATTTTAAAAAGCTTCTTGAAAATGGGCAATCCATTTTCTTACACCGATACTATCAGTGTAAGAGTATATGTCAAGCTTTGCTTCATTAACCATGGATGGCTAGAATAACTAAGAGAATGTGTGCACGTGCGTGCGTGCACACATACCCACAACCCTTTTGACAATTTGAATACTAGGTGAAAAGTAGTATGTTTTTCTTTTTCTTTTCTAAGACAGAGTCAATCATACTGTGTAGCCCTGGCTGGCCTAGAACTTGCTATGTAGACCAGGTAGGCCTCAAACTCAGAGATCCACCTCCTCCTGCCTTCTAAGAGCTGGAGTTAAAAGGCATGAGCCACATATTCAGCTAAACATGGCGTTTTTAGGTTGCATTTTTTCCCCAGTCATGAATTTTTTTCTTGTAGTACTATATCATGGAGAAATTATAAAATATCATTTAAAAAAAAACACTATGTTGGGTTGGAGAGATGGCTCAGGGGTTAAGAGCACTGGCTACTCTTCCAGAGAGGTCCTGAGTTCAATTCCCAGCAACCACATGGTGGCTCCCAACCATCTCTAATGGGATCTGGTGCCCTCTTCTGGTGTGTGTATACATAATAAATAAATCTTTAAAATACAATCACTATGTTCCTAGCAGTCAACATGCAGATGTATTTTTTGTGCGGTGTTTTTCTGTTTGCTTGCTTCCCTGATTCTAACAGAGTTAGTTAGAAGTGGGAGTGAAAAAAGGTGTTGGAAATGCCTTCTCAGACATCACAAAGAGCTGGGCACGATGGCTTACGCCTGTAATCCCAGCATTCAGGAGGCTGAACCAGCAGTCTATAAGTTCAAGACCAGCCTGACTGAAGTCACTATAAATAGTGGCTTCAAGACCAGCCTAGGACACATATTGAGAACTTGTCTCAAAAAAACAAGCAAGAAGATATTACACAGAAAAAAAATGAATCCAATATTAAAAGTTTGGCTCAAGAAGCAAGTCAAGTCATACTTGTCAGAAAAAAAAGAAGCAATTTCTTTGACATAAAAATGCATATACATACACACATAAATCTATACATAAACAAGTATACTACAGGAAACTGACTAAGATAAATAAAGGCTTATTGCTCAGGGCTGGAGAGGCAGCTCAGAGGCTAAGAGTGCTTACAGTTCTTCCTGAGGACCCAGCACCCATTGGGGAGGGGAGGGGCTTACAATGAATGGCCTGTAACTCCAGTTCCAGGGACCTGACACCCTTTTCTGGCTTTCATGGGCACTAAGCATGCATATGATGCACACATGTACATGTAGGCAAAACACTCATACACATAAAATATAAATAAATATATCTTTTTAAAAGACTTATTTATCTACATTTCCATCTCTTCCAAAATTAAGGGTCAACAGGAGCTATGTGAATCTCAAGTGCTGCAAAGCAACTATCATTTTATATCATTAATTCTGCTTTCATATATGACAGAAGGGAAATCTTTCCTTTACATTCTTACTGGTAGGAGTACAAATAAAACCTAATACAGGAAAACTTCATAAATAAAGCAGTCAATAGAAATAATCGTCTAATAAGGCATTTTAATACTTCGTGAAGACACTGGCCATTGTTTGTGTGTTTCAGTATCAAGGCTGAGGGGCTGGAGAGAAGGCTCGGCAGTTACAAGCACTGCTGCTCTTGCAGAGGACCTGTGTAACTGTCCAGATGCCTACACTGGGCAGCTCACACTGGCCTGTAACTCCTCTTCTGTCCTCTGTGGGTACCTGCACACGTGTGTGCACATACAGAAAAGCAGAAACCCTACCATACACATGAAATAAAAGTCAATTAAGACGACGGTGAGATCCAGGTTCGATGGGTCTTGCACACGTGAACACACGCGCTCCCACTGAGCTGTAGCCAGCCCCAAACTCGCTCTCAAGACTGGCGATACTTACTTTTGACGTTGGAGAGATAAAATACAGGGCTTTCATCTGTCTGACAGGTTCACGATTCTTGTAAATATTCTCTACAACTGACAACAACAACAAAGTCATTTAATGGAACCAAAGTTTAAAATATTTTTAAATAAACTCCATTGTATTTTCCTTATAATAATAATGAACACATTTATAAACTGACGTGTAAATCTAATTAATCTTATCAATAAAAGTCAGGAGTCAGATATGGGGTAAAAACCTGAAAGATCAGTGAAGCGGGGAGCAGCCACAGCCGCTTCCTATCTCTATGGTTCCTCAGACCAAACAGGCAGAGATCCTGTCTCTGCCCACTCCACCTTATCACTTCCTGTCTCCTCTCTGTATAGACCTCTAGAACTCTACGGTTAACTAGTGGCTAGCTCTGCCTTCTGATTCCAAGCAAGCTTTGTTTCTCAGAACACAAAATATCCCACATCATCCCCCCCTTTTTTTATCTAAATAAAAAGCGAAGGTTTTAACAAACATAGAAAAACTACATACAGTAAGTACAGTAACTATATACAAATATATATGGGCAATTAACAATGTCTAGTCCATTAGCATTTGACAAAATCAGAGAAAATACTCCATTATCTATCCTATCTTGGTGAGGCCAAAGTGTTGTACCTAATTCACTTTCTATCCTAACTTGCATTAACAACCCCAAACTATGTTTTTATGTCTCTCAACCTTATGCACTTTATACTCTTTTGTGAGTTTCTTTTCTGAATTTGTTAACAAGGAAAACTATGTAACATTTTGGGTGACTGTCCAGACAGTCTGGTGTCCCTGTCACTAGGGAACATTTCACCCTTCTGGGGTCTTTGATGGAGTTGAAAACTAAATAGTTATAATTATAGCTTTCCTTAGTTATAATAGAAAGTAAATTAGATACAAAACTTTAGACTCACCAAGATAAGACAGATAATTAAGTATTTTCTCTAATTTTGTCAAGTGCAAATGGATTGGATATTGTTACTGTAATTCTTAATAACTTAATAACTAGAACTAAAGTTTACAACATTTTTAAATAAGGGAGGGGAAACAGGGGTTGCTATGTAAAAGGAAAGAAAAATTAAAAAAAATTGTTTAAATAAACTTCATTGTATTTTCCATTTTATAATAATAGTAAAAAAACCACATTTATATATATTGAGCTTTTTTCATTTACTAAATGAATAAATCCTAAAAAAATAAAAAAATAAAAAAATTTTTTTAAAAAGTATCTTCTTTGAGACTCTGCATGGGAGTCAGCATGTGTCAGCATGGAGAGACGGAGCAGACCTCTTACAGGTGGGCACCAGAGTACAGCACAAGCAGTCACTGTGCCAGGAGAAACAAGACATGCATCAGAAAGTAAAACAATTCTTGGGCTCAGTGAGATGGCTCAGGAGTAAAGGAACCTACTGCTAAGCCTGATGTCTTAAGTTTGGGATCCCCCACAGTAGAAAGGAAGAACTAACACCAGCAGGTTGTCTTGTCACAACACACACACACACACCCACACACACACACACACACACACACCCACCCCTATTAACATTGGATAGACAGTAAAAAACAATGGTCTATTAAAGGATCAAAGCCCCCTACAGTACAGAATACTCTGCAGTTCCACAGTACTCTTACATGTGTAGCAAATGGTTCTCACTCTAGTTTCTATCAGAACAGCCTCTAGAAATTTAAACAAGTTACATGGCTTAATTAGTAATTCTGGGGGCCAGTGAGATGACTCAGCAAGCAAAGGCCCCTACTGCCAAGTCTGATGTCCTAAGTTTAGTCCCTAGGACTCCACAGTAGACAGAAGGAACTGACTCCTGAAGGCTGTCCTGTGACCTCCACATGCAAAACACACACACACACACACACACACACACACACACACACACACACACACACACGAAGGCATGCACACACGTGCACGTATGCATGTACGCACACTCAATAAAAATGTGATACAATTTAAAATAAAGATTTGTATTTTTTGAAAACACGCTATTATAACAGCAAATGCAAACTGAGTATGCAATAGGTAACAAGCCACTTTATTCACAAACATCAAAACGTAAGTATTGTATGGTCAGGCTTTCTGGAGAATACTGGATTTACTTCAACATCTCACAACCAAGGAGTGACATGACGAATCTGTTATGGCTAGAGCTCTAAAAAAGAAAACATAATATCTTTGAAAGCATAATTACTAGCTAAAAAGCCGCCATACTCAGAACTCACACTCAGATGGCACGGTTTTCCCGAGCAGTGGCGACACTTACCAGTTATCCCCTCTTCCAGGAGGTCTGTCATTTTGCAGCATGAGGACAGAAGCTTAGTGGTGAACTCGTCTAACAGCATTATCTTAAAACAAAGAAGAGGGCATCAAGAGCCGACCGTCAAGAACTAACAGACAACTAAGAAGCAGGATTTCTAATTCCTCTTCCACTGCACGGTCTGGTGGCTTACTTTCTCAATACACAGACACGTAAATACTACAACAAGTAAAGAAATAGATGCGGCCGGGCGGTGGTGGCACACGCCTTTAATCTCAGCACTCGGGAGGCAGAGCCAGGTGGATCTCTGTGAGTTCGAGGCCAGCCTGGGCTACCAAGTGAGTTCCAGGAAAGGCGCAAAGCTACACAGAGAAACCCTGTCTCGAAAAACCAAAAAAAAAAAAAAAAAAAAAAAAGAA
The DNA here is from genome assembly GCF_007827085.1 of Peromyscus californicus insignis. NCBI lineage: Eukaryota > Metazoa > Chordata > Mammalia > Rodentia > Cricetidae > Peromyscus > Peromyscus californicus. The sequence continues at coordinate 86,986,963 of NW_026294617.1, forward strand.
ATAGATGCATTTCTATTTTGAAGCAGAGTTTGTACATTTTAAATATATCTAATATTTAACAACAGATTTTTCAAAAAATGTTATTGCCATAAAGCACTGTTCAAACATTTAGTATTTGCAAGAATAGTATGCTGTATTACCATCTCCATCCACTAGACAAGGAAACAGGGAAATGTTAGGTGACTTGCCCAAAGCACCACAGCTTAGAGGACAGTAAGGTCTGAAAGTGATATTCTAGGCCTAGACCTCATGGAAACACCCTAAGTACAATATTCTGAAGTCCCGCCCCCAGAAGAACAAATTACTCGACTTCTACCTTCCATTCGCCTTCTTTCCGGCAGTCATCGAACACCGCTGTTTTTATCTCTGTCAAGACGTTAAGACAAGAAAAAAAAAAAAAGTTTAGCAACCTAAAGCAACAATTAGAAATGTAAGACTACGTAAAAGGTTCAAAATGGCTGAGAAAAACTGCAACTTGGAATGTATGGAGGAACTCTATAAACACTATATAATAAGCTCTAAGTAAATATACAAACCTATACAATACATAACCTATATATTTAAACTGTAATATATTCTCAAACATAAGTGTATGAACATGTCCAGAAAATATTTCTGAAACTATTATCTGACTTAGGTTTTCCTTCTTTCTTAAATCTTAAGAAAAAAATAACCGATAAGAAGATCCGTAACTGGCTCATGGCTAAATTACATCTGACAAGCAAATTCGCATGAACATTTTCATCCTCATTTACTCTCTTGTTAAAGAATACACGTAGCTGGGCTGGGGAGATGGCTCGGTGGTTAAGAACACTTGATGCTCTTGCAGAGGACCTGGGCTGGGCTGTGAGCACCCTATCAGGCGGCTCACAGTCACCTGTAACTTCAGTTACAGGCATCTGACATCTTTCAAGGATGACCCTGAACCAATTCTCCTCCTGCCTCTACCTCCCAAATGTTTGGAGTATAGTCATGCACCACCATGCCTAACTCTAATTGTTTAAACTTTTTTATTTTTAAATGAACTATTTAATGTTATTGTGGCATAATAAAAAAATATCGGGGGGGGGGGCTGGAAAGATGGTTTAGCGGTTAAGAGCAAGTACTGCCCTTGTGGAGGACTAGAGTTTAGCCCTCAGTATCACACTGGGTGGCTCCCACCCACCTGTAACTGGAACCCTCCTCTGGCCTCCATAGACAACTATGCTTTTGTTTACATACCCATACAAGCATACACATAATTAAAAGTAAAAATACAACCTTCAAAAAAAAATCTGATCTTTGTTTCTAGTTCCTGGCATAAATCTAAAAATCCTTGAACTCTCTTATATGACAGAGACTCTATGGTATGCTGGTGACAATGACCCTTTTAGCTTCAGCAAGCAATTGGTCACCAGAAGGACCAAGCTATGACTTCTAAGGAGGCAACAGGAACTAGAGAGTGTGCTCAATTACCAGTGGCCAATGATTTCATCAGTAAGGCCTACACAATGAAACTTCATAACCCACCCACTTTCTGAGTCACTGAATGCAGCCATGTGTAGCAATAGTAACACACCCAGCTCCACAGGGAGGGAAGCCCCTTCTGGACCTCCACCTACAGACTTCAACTGGCTGATGATTGGTATGCTTTAGAGAAACAACAATCAAACAACAAAAACCCGATGACAGGATGTAGTTCACTAGAGTTTGTTTGTAAGCCACGAATCACAGAACCTGAAAGGGAAGGCAGAGTATAGGAAGTCCTGATGGGACCGGGAAGTGTGGGAAGCTGCTTGCTACCATCATCTGAACTGGGGGCAGTCTTATGGGTCTGAATCCTTAACCCTGCCAACGTTGGCCCTAAGTAGTATCAGAACTGAACTGAATTGCAGGACATCCCACCAGCACGTGAAGAGTTGGAGAGCGGGTTAAGAAGAAGGAAAAATAACACATATCTGCTGTTCGAAGTGTTCCAAGAAAAAGGAGTATTAAAAAGTTGTGCTCTGAGCCGGGCGGTGGTGGCACACGCCTTTAATCCCAGCACTCGGGAGGCAGAGCCAGGCGGATCTCTGTGAGTTCGAGGCCAGCCTGGTCTCCAAATCGAGTTCCAGGAAAGGCGCAAAGCTACACAGAGAAACCCTGTCTCAAAAAACAAAAAAAAAAAAAAAAAAAAGAAGGAAAAATAACACATATCTGCTGTTCGAAGTGTTCCAAGAAAAAGGAGTATTAAAAAGTTGTGCTTTGAGCCGGGCGGTGGTGGCACACGCCTTTAATCCCAGCACTCGGGAGGCAGAGCCAGGCGGATCTCTGTGAGTTCGAGGCCAGCCTGGGCTACCAAGTGAGTTCCAGGAGAGGCGCAAAGCTACACAGAGAAACCCTGTCTCGAAAAACCAAAAAAAAAAAAAAAAAAAAAGTTGTGCTCTGGGGCTGGCGAGACGGCTTAGTGGGTCAAAGTGCTTGTCCACCAAGCCTGACCTTGTGAGCTCGATCCCCAGGTTCCGTGATGGAATGAGAACCAACTCCCTTAAGCTGTCCTCTGACCTCCACTGGCACACTGTGGCCATGCATGCCTGCACTATCTTACACACACACACACACACACACACACACACACACACACACCCTGCATGGAATTTTAAACCTTGTGACCTGATTTTGTAATCAGGAAGATTTTGAAGTGTTAAGAAACATCAGTTAAAAGTTGAGTGTGAGGCATGGTAGTACCCAAGTCCCCGGTAATAGGATGACAATGGCAGAAGAATTCAAGATTATCATCAGCTACAGGGTTGGAGGCCACCTGGGCTACACGAACTCCTATCTCAAACCAACCTAAACAAAGCAAAACAAAAGAATGGAGGCTGAGGAGAGTGCGTGTTGTGCAAGCACAAGGAACTGATTCTGATTCCGAGCATTCATGTACGAAGTCAGCTGTGGGGGAGTGTCTGTACCCAAGTGCTGGCAATGGGGTGGGGAATGGACGGAGGAGGAGCCTGGAGCTCACTGGCCAGCTAGCCTAGATGAACGATAAGCTCCAGGTTCAGTGTGAGAACCTGTCTCAAAAACTAAGGGGGAGAGCCATGGAGGAGGACACCCAAAGTCAGCCTCTGGGCTCTTTCACCACACAGGTGCACCGCCCCCCCGCACCCCAAAAAAAGATAGTTAGAAAGAAGTCAGTAAAGGCAATTACATATTGCTTACGAGGTAGGATATTTTATAGGGAAATAATCAGAAAGCAAAGGTTTCTTTTCCCACACGACAGGCAAACACGAAGGCCACGTGAAGGCAGAGCTCACACACCGAGAGACTACTTCCTTTCGGGGCCAGCTTCAAAGCACATACTGCGAGCTGAAAACTGAAGACACTGCATGTTCCCAGTGATTCTGTTCTTCTCGGAGAAATGAATACTGCTGGAGCAGAGTCACGTCACTGCTCTCTACCTTATACTGACTGCCCTAGATGACAGGAACTAGCCACGTGTGACCATGCAGCCCTTGAGATAGAGCTGGTGGTAGCCAGGCACAGGGGTTCATACCTGTAAAATTCTGGCACATAGGAGGCTGAGCAGGAGGGCTGCTGTGAGTTCTAGGTCTTCCCAGGCCACAGAGTAAATCTGGCTTAAAAAAAAAAAAAATCACTTGAACAAAAGCAAGGGCTGGGATGTGACTCAATGGCAGAACACAGCATGTGTGAAGCCTGGTTCGATCCCTGGCACCACCAAAACAAGAGAACAGAGAAAGATTTTAAAGTTTAAAAAGGGGTGGGGAAATACAAAATAGCCTATGAAGTCTTTTTCCCTTACCTTATTAATTCTTATATTAAATAATTTTGATTGTATCAGGTTAAATAAAACATACTACAATTAATTTCACCTATTTCTATTATATTTTTAATGTGGCTACCACAAAATTTTGTTACCTCATCTAGCTCACATTGCAGTTTCACTGTGTAGCCCGAGATGCTAAAGACAGCTGCACGGTCAGTGTCCGTATCTTAAACACAGTGAGTGTGGACGGAGAGAATGGGAACATTGATAAAAAGGGGTAGGGTCACAGGGAACACGTGCTGAGAGCAGAGAGAAGGAAATCTCATCAGCTAATGTCACAGGACTTCAAAGTACTTTGTATACTAATACAATGAAAATCACTCAATCTCTTCTTCAGCAACCAAGACCATCCTTTTAGCTGTGCTCTGCCTAGTCCACACTCATCCTCAGAGACTATGCTCACCAAAGTTTCATCATTAGTCAGTCCTTCAGTTTTCAACAATCTTACAGAGTACCCTTTCCGGACTTCAGTCGATCACACCGTACGTAGGTTTTGAGCACCTCCAAACCTCCAGTTGACACCCTTCCATAAAAACTGCTCTAGACCTCATTCCTGTCGCTTTATTGTATATTTTCTTAGTCACAGCTTCGGCTATTTTCTCCTTCCCCCACATTCAATATTAGGAATTATTGATTGTTCTTTGGCAACTGGCCATTATTTTTGCTGCCACTGACATCAACAATACCCGACTCCTAACATCTTTCCCTGAGCTAGTGCAATAGTCTCCTATCTGGCATGGCTGTTTTTCACCTCCAATCCCTTTGTGTTCAATTTTTCACACTCCTGTTAGTCCCTTTCCTGAACCATAACCCATGGTTACAGCCACCCCGAAAAGCCCTCAGACGCTCACATGCTCATTCTGCCCACTGAGGGAAATCTAAACTCTACCATTCAAGACACTCACTGACTAGCGCCTCCCTCCCCTCTAGGAGGATCCTCCATTAGCCCAACTACTATCCCAACAGTGACCCACCAAACCAACTACCCACCTGTTCCCTCTTGGCCTCTGAGGCACAAAAGGACACATATGTGAACCTGTGATGCAAAGGCGGGCACAGTGAAGGGAGAAACACAAGAGCTCTGTTAGTGCACAGCATGAGCAGTGCCAACAGAACACTTGCACAGGACCTTAAGTCACAGAGACGTTTCTGAGACCATGGTAACGGTCAGAAACAGGACCTGACCCAGGAATAACTAGAATTCGAAAAGAAGACATTTAAAAGCTGAACAATGTGGAAGTCATAATCAAGGTAATAGAGGAAAAAATCTGCCACTTCTAAAAGATCTTTACTTTGACTGGAAAAGATACTTATTTTCTAATTGCTCTGCCTCTTCTTAATCCACGGCTTCATGACTACTACATGCTGTGACCTAAATCCCGATCTTCAATTCAGCTCCTTTATCTGCTTTGCATACCTCTACATCTCCAAATACCTACCAGAGGCCTAAACTAGCACTTAAGATCACCGTATTGTAACTCAGAACTGTTTTCTCCCACAGACTCCTCCCTTTTTTCTCTTCACCAATAAACAACATCACTCTGAGTCTCCTGGACCAGAATGTCAGTTTAGGATGACTCCAACTCCTAACTCACTATTATTCTCATCCATCTTCTCTTTACCACCTTTTCACAGTTCCAACCTTCTCTCCAACCACCATGACCTAACTACAGTCTTACTGGGTCCTACTTCCATTAATGTCTCAAATGCATATCCCCTCTCCTTTTATGACTTTGTCCTGGATTTAATAATCAAATTATCATAAAAAGGTTCAGCATATACATATTATTCTGTTACTACCCTCTCTGTTAAAGATGCATCATGGATAGCTGCCATATAAAGTATGAACAGAGATAACTTATTCTTTTAGTAATGTTAGTAACTTTTTAAGTAACTAAAAAGAATACTGACAGACTATATTTACCCAGCTATTCTCATTCACCAGGTTGCTATTTTGTTTCCATTTTTTGCTACTATACTATTGCATTGGGGATCCTTAAATAGGGGTCAGTGAAATGGCTCAGCAGTTAAGAATGCTTACTGCTCTCCCAGAGGACCCATGTTCAGTTCCCAGCACCCACATGGAGGTTTATACCCATCTATAACTCCAGTTCCAGGGAACCTGGCACTCTCTTCTCACCTACACAGGCACCAGGCAAACATGCAGTGCACTTACATGTATGCAGGCAAAACACAAATGTACTTAAAAATAAATGTTGAAAAACAACAACTTTGAGTTCGGTGGGTAAAGGTGCCTGCTGTCACACCTGCTGACTCGAGTGCAATCCCTGGGAGCAGCAAGTACTGCAGGCTGTCTTCTGACCTCCACACACGTGCCACAGTGTACACACAGGCAGATGGGCATGCACAGAAAATACATTTTAAAATCTAATTTAAAAACCCTTTGAGAAAAGAAATTTTAAGTATGCGTGTATATTTTTGTCACTTTTACTTATGGAAAGGCCCATGGTGGGATTGCTACAATCACACAGTACTGTCTCCTGTCTCATTAAATGTACCAGCAGTTTTCTCAACAGGCTGTAATTAATCACGCTCCCACAGCAAGCTTTCCAACTGCTACATGACATCACCTGATTCTGTCAATGTGATAGGTTAAAGGGGGTATCTGGTCTTAATTTGCATTTCTCCAGGTCAAAACCAGACTATACCATCTGTAGGCTGCTTCTTTGTTTACTCTGTTCATTTTTCTATTGGGCCATTATTTTATTAATCAGTTTGTAGGCATTCTCTACACATTAAGCCTGGCTGATATTTTCTTCAATCTTATATATTTAGTTAAAAAGTATATGAAACCAGAACCTATAGAAACTAAGGACTACTGCAAGAACTAAATAGAAAAGCAGGGCCAGGATGCAGTCCAGTGGCAGAGTCCTTGCTCGCCACACACACACACACACACACACACACACACACACACACACACCACTGGCAAATAGAAAAGCAAAAAAGTTCACACATGCATGTGAAAATCTAATGAAGAATTTGAAGGATTCTCCTTAAACATGAGTGTAGAGATGAAAAACACTGTTGTAAATTATTGGATGATAACACAAGTCAGAATGGTGTTCACTCTGGGGGAGAAGGGAGGGTTTACACTGGGAAAGCTGAATGCTTAGAAACTGTCTATAGATTGATTTGGGTGGTAGTTACATGAGCAAAAATATCACCTAGTTGTACACTTAACATTAGTATAACTTAATTAAATTTTAAAGGTCATTTCCCTTCAAAATAGGAACAAGAAATGGCTTCTTTTTGGCATTAACAGACTGCAAAAATGCCGGTGTCTGCTATTTGAGAAGAAGGGGAAAAGTCATCTTTAATGATTCTCCATTTCCTAGGGAATGCCTAAACCATTTAACAACTGGTTCCAATCTACCTTTTGGGCTACACGCCCCCATCCTTTGTAACAAATGCCTTGCATTATGTGTGGTGTATTTGAGAACTCATGTGGGGGCTGGAGAGATGGCTCAGCAGTTAAGAGCATGACTGCTCTTCCAGAGGTCCTGAGTTCAATTTCCATCAACCACATGGTGGCTCACAACCATCTGTAATGAGATCCAGTGCCCTCTTCTGGCATGCAGGGACACATACAGGCAGAATACTGTACACATAATAAATAAATTAAAAAAAAAGAATTCATGTGGGTGTGTGCACATGTGCAAGGAGGCTAGAGGTCACTGCGTCTTCATCCATCGCTCTCAGCCTGATTGTCTGACACAGGATCTCTCAGTGAACATGCTCATTAATATGACTAGCCTAGCTGACTACACTGCCGTGCCTGACTCTTATGTGAGTGCTACATTTCCAAACTTAGGTCCTCATGCCTGCGAGGCAGGCTCCTGCCAGCTGGACCATCACCTCACCCTCTCATTTTAAGAGGAGTTTTACGGCAGTTCCTAATGGCTGATTCCTTCTCGTGTTTTAGGACTGAGAAATGTCACCTAGTCAGATAAACTTTTCCTGATGCAGCTATTTAGTGGAGCCTCGCTCCCTGTGTGTCATAAACTGAATAATCATGTTTACCCTGAGTTTTCTTCTTTATTAGTCCCTACTAGTCCCTACTTGAACGAAAGCTTTAAGAGCACTGGTAGCTTTCCCATAGGAATTCAATGCCGTATTAATGGGCTCTTTGAGGTAGGAATGGGAAAATTTAAGACACTGAGTCATTTATTTAACACAAAAACAAAAATACACACTACCTATCACATTCTGCTGGGGACTGTTAAAAACTGACAGCCCTAGGAGGCTGCTGAGAGGGCTCAATTGGTAAAGTGCCTTCCCAAAGCATGAGGACCTGATCTGGACCCATCAAACACACATAAAAGTCAGGCATGGTGGAGCACAGCTGTAACCTCAGTTCTGGAGAGGCAGAAACAGGATTCTCAGAGCTAACCAGCAAGCCTAGTCAAGGGAGCTCCAGATTCAGTGAGACTTTGTCTCCTGAGGCAGAGAGCATTAGACAAGACATCTGACATCAACCTCTGACCTCTGCAAGCATGCACATGGGTACTGGAATTTGCACATGTGCACACACACGAATTTAAAGGACTGTAAGACAGAAAAGTGAACCCATCCTCTGAAAGCTTTTCAAAAGACTCCTAACTGTAAATGGTGGCTCATGCCTGTAACCTCAGCATTCAGAAGGCAGGAGGGCTATTTCAAATTCCAGGCCAGCCTGGGCTACACAGAGAGAGAGAGAGAGACCTGTCTGGAAATAAAACAAAAGGAAACAAACAAAAAAGCAAAGCAAAGCTTAAGGAGCTCTCCTGAGGCAGCAGCGACAAGGGTAAACTAAATGTTAAAACAAAGGAAGGTGGGTGAAAATAAAAGCCCATCTGAACTAAGACTTGAAGGCTAAATGTGAGTAGGTAAAGAATTAGGGAAAGGGGTCAAAAGACAGAGGAATGGACCACCAAGATAAGATAGGAAGATAAATAATGCAATGAGAATAAACAGTATGGGCATGGGGGAAATCAGTATTATAAAACAACGGAGACTGGAGCTAAGTAAACAGTCAATAGTAGACTGAAATGAACACTAGGCAACTGGCTGCCTCTGCAGGTCTTCAAGCCAGCATTACTAAATGAAATTATTCTGGCAGCTATTTGCTGGATGGACCGGAAAGAAAGGAAGGAAGGAAGGAAGGAAGGAAGGAAGGAAGGAAGGAAGGAAGGAAGGAGGGAAGGAAGACAGACAGGACCTCTGGAGGTTAGTTAGGAGGCTCATGCAATAGACTGTGTATAAAATAAGACCCTGTAAGACTAAGGGTCTTACAGAAGCCACAGATGTGCCAAACATTAACACAAAAGACCTGGGTGTAAATCTTAGGTGTAGATTATTTATTTGAGACAAGGTCTCAAAGTTCAGACGGGCTTCAAACTCATTATACGGCTGAACTGATATGTCTACCTCCACCTCTAAGTGTCAGGATTATAGGCATGTACCACTATGCCTTACTCTTAGGCCTAGATTTAATAGCTCTTGTCAGGGCTCGTTTTAACAGCATTATCAAGATATAAACTGCAAAGTACAGAATCCACTCACTCAAAAGTGTACACTCTAATGGTTTTCAGCAGTCATGCATCCATTACTACTTTACCACAATTGTTTTGAGAACATTTACACTACTCTAAAAAGAAACCTCATTCCTTGGGGTTGGGTAATGTATGTAGCTCAGTTGGTAGACTGCTGACCTAGTATGCAAAGGGCCTTGAGTTCAATCTCCAGTACTGAATAAAACCAGGAATGGTGGAATTTACCCATAATCCTAGCACTCAGGTGAAGGCAGGAAAATCACAAGTTCAAGGTCATCCTTAGCTACAGAGCTGAGTCTGAGGCCATCCCAGGGCACACGAGACTCTGTTTCAAAAACAAAACCAAGTCCTGTGTGGTGACGCATGCCTTTGTGCTCAGAATGCAGAGGCAGGTGGAGCTCTATGAGTTCAAGGCCAGCCCAGACCACAGAGTGAGCTCCAGGACAGCCAGGGACAGGGACACACAGTGAAAACCTGTTTCAAACAACAGTAACTATAACAAAAGCCTAAACAGAACCCCATCCCTTTAATGTCATCTCTCCAGACTGTCTCTCTAGATTTGCTTGTCCTGGACATTTTTCACATGAACGGTGTCATACCATGCCGTCCTTTGTGACTGTTTTTTTTTTTTGTTTGTTTACTTTAGCATGTTTCCAAGATGCAACAGCATAAAATATATCAGCACTTTACTTATATTGAAAAAAAGATATGGATCCATTTATGCATGCATTATTCATCCTTGCATCAGCCTGTGGAAATGTGAGCTATCTTCATTTTTTAGCTAAGCCATTTTTCCAGTCCCTCAATATATATACATGCTTTGTGCAATAGACACCGGGCTGTTATGATCTTTGGGTTGTATTTTTAGTTACACAAGTTTAAAAGAATACTGCACAGCCTTACATCTTTTTCCTCCCATTCAGCCTGTCTGTATTTTACTGTCCATCTGGTGAGTCTGGTGTTACCCCAAGTTAACACTAAGAGGGAAATTCTGCTGTCTTTATGCTCTCCCTCTTGCCTAGTTTCACACTACTGATACTGGCATTACTAGCTATTATAGTATCTTTTTCTCATAAACCCTAATATAATGTATCATTATAACTCAGAAATAATTTATACAACACAATTTGCCACCCATTTTTGTCTGAGAGTCAATACAGACAACGTGCCTAAGTCAGTTCTCTCCTTACACTATGTGGGTCCTAGAGTATCCAATTCAGGTCCTCAGGCTTGGCGGCAAGCACCTTTCTTTACCCACTAAGACACTTCACAAGGCTCCAAACTAAATTTTTAAAGGATAATTTTGTGCTTCACAAAATCTATTTATACACTTATTTAGTACAGCTAGATGGTAAACACTATAAAACAGTATATGCCTGTACTGATTTGGATTTCAATTTTATACAAGGAATTCTATAAGACAGAATTCTGTTAACTAATTTCTATTCTGTTCCTTGTTCACCAAGCTGGAGTAAGAAACACTAATAAGACGTTACTCCTTTTGCACTGCTGGACTATCATTACTTTGAACCCAGAGATGCCAAACAAGAAAGGTCCTTCCGGTTTGAGGCTTTCATTGCTCCTCTAACCTGGCAGGCCTAGGTTTGGTGTAATTTTAATAAATGTGGCTGATACGGCAGGACACCAGTAACCAACAAGTAGACCAGTTATAACAGTGTAACAGCAGACTACGCAGGGTGCTGACACTAGATAGACTTGAGCAGTCCGATGGTCCTATCTCAAGAACTTTTTTTTTTTTTTAGCAAGTCGTCTTCTCTAGGAACAGTGGCAGAAGGCTCCCTTGAACAACAAAGTCTGCCCTTTTTAAAGGACAAGACACTGAAAAGCGTGGTAGTGAAACCCTTGATGCTAACATGAATGCGGACACTAAGGGGCCTCTGAAAACACAAGGACCAGGGCGGGATAGAGAAACACAGAGCTCAGATTGTGTCGGGTGCAGAGACGTCCCTGCCTGGTGGGGCGAGGCGGGGGGAACGGGAAGCACTGTCCCGGGACAGCGCAGGGACCCGGGAAGGAAAGCCGGCCCGAGTCGCCGAGGGTGGGGCTTCGCCGCTGAGCCTCACCCCGGCGGACGAGCCGTAGCCGAGGCCGGGCAGAAGGCCGCGGCTGGTCACCCCGCCCATCCCTGGTGCTGGCACGAAACCCGACTCGCTGGGCAAGCCGGAAGGAGTCCTACCAGGGACTTGGTCCCAAAGCTACAAGTTGCCCGCGCGGCTCCGGGGGAGGCTGCAGCGGGAAAACAAGACCCGGTGCGGCAGACCCGTAGGCCTTTCCCGTCTCAGCCCTGACCCCCTCCGCACTCACTCCGCCACACGACGCTCTTCAGCCCCCGCTCCGTCACTGGTGGCGCCATCTTCCCAAGCCGTGGAGCCGCAGCCACCGCCTGCCACTCGCAACCTACTTCAGCCCTGAAACCTGCGCCCGGGGGAGGGCCCTTCCCCTCCAGGCGAGGGAGGCTCCGCCCCCTCCGCGGGCCGCGCCCTCTGGTGACGTCACACGCGCCGACAAGGGCGCGTCCAGCCTGCGCCTGGACTGAGGCTGCGTCGTGTGGGCGGAATCCTAATGAGCAGTCTGGCGCCCCCTGGCGGAAACCGAAATTCGGTGTCCAGTTACGCATCAGAAAACTAACACAAATTCATGCAATTATGAATTTATATATACAGGGTCTTTTCTTTTTGTATTTTAAAATTATACTTATTTGTGTGTATGTACGCGTGCACACGTGTGCATGCCCAGGCTTGCACGTGAAGGTCAGAAGACCTCTTCTTCCACGGTGTGGGTCTTGGGATCAAACTTAAGCTGTCAGGCTCAAGATCCATCTCGTCGGCCCAAACATGGAGACTTTTTGCTTTACAAAGTAAATTTTCATTTAACAAAGGGATTCATAATAGACTATTCCGAAGCCAGCTCAACTACCAAATGGAAAGTCTGCTCTCCACCCACGCCAACTTCATTTTACTCATTTTTCAAGATCACTGATTATGTTAAACTGTAAGTAACCACCAGTATGCCCAGAACTGTGCTGGACTTTCAGAAAAGTCAAAGAAATGAAAGACCTTCTTCTTCTGAAGAATTTCACAATTTAAATTATAGAGCTAATCCCACCAAGCAAGAAAAAGGCCACTACCACAATTTTTAAGCCAAATTTGAAACAAGCTTTATTTTATTCAGGTGCACCTGCTTCCTAAGTTGGGTTAGAGAGGGAAGTGCTGAGTCTGTTTCTCAGGGTCCTTTTTTTTTTGGTTTTTCAAGACAGGGTTTCTCTGTGTAGCTTTGTGCCTTTCCTGGAACTCACTCTGTAGCCCAGGCTGGCCTCGAACTCACAGAGATCCGCCTGCCTCTGCCTCCTGAGTGCTGGAATTAAAAGTGTGCACCACCACTGGCCAGCTCTCAGGGTCCTTCTAAGGAATAAAATCATGAGTAGTGGCAAAGCAGGTTTATAGGGGAGAGACAATGGAGCAATTGGAAAATATAGAAAAATCTCAAAAAGCAAAAACAAACAAGCAAACAAAACCCCATCATATGGTCACTGGTTAGGGAGGGTCGGGAGGGTCAGGGTGTTCCAAAAACAAGTCAAGGTCATGTGTTAGAGCAGGTCAGGTTCAGGAAACAGAAGTTTAAAAACATAAACTCAGCTCTTATAGTAAATGGAAATTTATTTTTAAGAACACAACAAAATGGCTCCTGCCTTCAAAATGGAGTCAAGCAGGTTCCTCATTCTTCCCTTGACTTATGTGTCCTTGTCAAATCCTTGATAGGGGACTGTCTCTAATAATGTTATCAGGTGGCATTGTTTATTTGATGGGTGATCAAATTGTTAACACATTGAGGGCACAGGGCCCAATTATGATAACCAGTAGAAATAATATTAGAGGGTCAATGAAGGGGGAGACCTATCTTAGCCATGTAGGCCAGTCAAAATTTGTTCAAGAGATTTTGTCTATTTCTCGATGTAGACCATCTATGTCAATAGTATGAGAGAAGTCAGGGATATTAAACAGCACATTCCAGTAAATTGCTGGCATCCAAGATTATGTTTAGGTAGCAAGTAGTCATTAGAGGATTCTCCTCTGACACAATTTTCCTGTTGGCTTCCTGGTGCTAGATGGAGCCAGAGGTTATAACCTACACTGTTACAGACAGGGTTACTCTGGGTATGCTAAGTTCAGTTGAAGTGATTAATGAATCTTCCCCTTCTTATTTTAGCACATCTGTAATTCCCATTATCAGAACCTTTGATTATGCCGAAGTCTGTATTATTACACTGGGATTGGTCATTTAGATTCGTCCATCCCAAGTACCCTCCATCCATGATGCATAAAAATAATCTTTTGCATGGCAAGACTGTATCAGAGTGTTTCCTATGATGAGGTGACTTGTATTTCCCCTGTCAAGATGCATTTAGATTCTGTTTGCATAGCTTGAAAATAAGAAAGTAAAGCTGTTAGTCATAGGACAATCATGATGTAGATTCCAACAGCAAGAACACAATGTTTAAAGTTATGTTAGATGCTCAAACTTAGAAAGTTTGATTTTTAATGATCCCTTTCCAATCACTTTCTACCTCTGGGGGTTGGGCTCCTATCCCAAGGGTTTCTCAGGTGCCTTCTTGAGATGTGAGTGATGAATCAGGTAGCAACACCAACAGTCTCAATAGCAGTAGGAGTCCAGAGAATCTCAAGGTAAGGTCCTTTCCATCTAGGTTCAAACTCTTTGGTTTTGAACCGTCAGACCAATACAGCATCTTTGGGTGGGAATGGGTGCTCAGGCAAGCAGTACCCAACAGGTTGAGCAGCCTGGGCATGAGGGAAAATCTTATCCAAGCTTAGTTGCAATCCTTTTAGGGACTCAGAGATTGGAGTGGGGCAATCTGATAACAATCCAGCATGTTCCTGAGGGATCGTGGGAGGTGGTTACCCATAGACTATGGGCATGAACTTTTCTCGATACAGGATACAGAGGACCCTGAGAAGGGCATAGGAGGTCAACCCAGTTACCACCAATCTCAAGAGTATGTTTACTTAAAAATTCCTTTAAAGTTCTTTTCATCCTTTCTAACTTTATTGAGCTCTGAGGACAATATATACAATGAAGTTTCCAATTTATGTTAAGAGCCTTAGAGAGCAACTGAGATAACTTGGCTGTGAAGGCCAGGCCGTTGTTGGACTCCAGAGATATGGAGAGGCCAAATATGGGGGGGAAATTCCATTATTAATTTCTTAACCAGGTGGTGGTTAAGAAGTCTTTAATCCCAGCACTTGGGAGACAGAGGCAGGCAGATCTCTGTGAGTTCGAGGCCAGCCTGGTCTACAGAGCAAGTTCCAGGACAACCAGGGCTACACAGAGAAACCTTGTCTCAAAAAACCAAATAAACAAAACAAAAATTTCTTAGCTACCACCTGGGCGCTTTCCATTAGGGATGGAAAGGCCTCTACCCAGCGCAGGATGGTGTCAGCAAACACTAGCAGATGTTTGTAACTATATAGTTTTGGCTTGGCTTCAGTAAAGTCCAATTCCCAAAATTTCTCTGCACATACCTGTGCACAGGTCAGGCATCAGTCTGAAATGCTCTGAAGTTTTTCCCAGTGTCCAGGCAGCCAGACGTGAGGGAAGATGAGTCCTGATCCTTTCATCCTGGTGTGATGCAAGACAGTTAGCCAGTTTGGGCCCAGTACCTTTGGCATGCAGATTCTTCTGTCAGGCAAGATCCACCATGCATTGTGGCTCTCCTGAGCCCCCAAGTCAGAATATGACTTGATCTCTTCTGGATCGTGCTCAGAAACATCTTCATCAAGGCAGAGTGGGGGCTCAGGGACAGCAGATGGTTCCAGGGTGGTCTGGGGTTTGGGTTCCCCAAAAGCAGCCTTTTTGGTGACTTGATCTGCATGGTTGTTACCTTGAATTGGGGGGAGGGGGCGTTGCCTTTTAGATGTCCTGGCCAGTGTATTAATGGTCAGCAGTTCAGTTAGCAGCCAGATGCAACTGAACGATTATATGTTTATTTTTAATAGTCTTTCCCTCTGAGGTGAGTAAGCCCCTCTGTTTATGCATCTGTCCATGGACATGAGCTGTGGTAAACTGGCTGTCTGTGTAGCTGTTCGTCTTTTTTCCTTCAGCTCATCTTTTTTTTTTTTTAAGATTTATTTATTTATTATGTATGCAGTGTTCTGTCTGCATGTATGCCTGCATGCCAGAAGAGGGCACCAGATCTCATTATAGATGGTTGTGAGCCACCATGTAATTACTAGGAATTGAACTCAGGACCTCTGGAAGAGTAGCCAGTGCTCTTAACCTCTGAGCCATCTCTCCAGGCCCCTTCAGCCTATTTTAAAGCCTGTGTCAGAGAAATTATTTCTGCTTTCTGGGACGATGTGCCCCTGGGCAAAGTTTGTGTCCAAATGACCTCCTTCTGGCCTGGGACCACTGCTGCCCCCAAATACCTGGTTCCTTCTTGAACGAAGTTGCTGCCATCTGTGTAGAGATCACATCTCTGGTGATTAGAAGAATGTCTGTCAGGTCAGGTTGTATACCTTGGATGATGTCTAGCATCTCCAGTGAGTCGTGGATGGGCTCCTCAGGGTTGTCTGTGGTCCGGCAGCAGGGTGGTAAGATTGATGGACAAGGATTTATCAAAGATCAGTCTGTCCTTATCTAAAAGAAGGGCTTGGAACTGAGTCAGACAGGCATTTGACATCTACAGATTGGTGGCATCCCTCAGCAGGCTTTCCACAGTGTGTGGAGCTGTTACAGTTAGAATCTGTCCCAATGTGAGCCTGTCAGCTTCTTTTACAAGAATTGTGGTGGCTGTGATGGCTCTTAAATGGGGTGGGGGGAGCATCCAGAGGCTACAGGATCTGGTCTCTTTGAGATGTAAGCTATTGGCCTTTAGACCCAGGGTCTAGGTCAGTACTCCCTTGGCAATGACCTTTCTTTCATGGACATAAAGATAGAAGGGCTTGGAGACACCGGGACAGTTAGAGTACAAGGGCCTCTTTTAACTTTTTTTTTTTTTTAAAAAGATTTACTTATTTATTATGTATACAGCATGTGTGACCACAGGTCAGAAGAGGGCGCCAGATCTCATCATAGATGGTTGTGAGCCACCATGTGGTTGCTGGGAATTGAACTCAGGACCTCTGGAAGAATAGTCAGTGCTCTTAACCTCTGAGCCATCTCTCCAGCTCTCTTTTAACTTCTTAAAGGCCTGTTCATGTTTCTGTGTCTATTCCAAAGGGTGTTGCCCCTGGCTGTAGCAGAGTCCAAGGGTCTGGCAATTTCAGCAAACCCAGGTACCCAAGGACAGCAATGGCTCCCAGAAACTCTCTAACATGTTTCTTGGTAGTTGGAGCTGGATTTGCAGTATGGCTGCTATACGGCCCTGGGAATGCAGTCTTTCTCTTCTCTCGGTTCATATCCCAAGTAGGTAACCTGAAGTGAGCAAATTTGGACTTTCTTTTTAGAAACTCCACAGCCTAATTGGGCTAGAGTTTCCAAAAGATCTCAGGTAGCTCTCGAACAGTCCTCCTCATCTTCAGCAGCCAATAATAAATCATCCCCATAGTGAAGCAAGGTTACCTCAGGGTACTTACTATGGAAGAGACTTACCTTGGTGGGGTGCTTCATCGAAGATGGTGGGAGAGCCTTTGAACCCTTGAGGCAGTGTGGTCCAGATTACTGGTCCCAATATCCCTGGTTCAGGGTTGGCCTCTTCAGATGTGAAGATGGGCTGACTTAATGACAGGAGGGTGGAGAAGAATGTATCTTTTAAGGCCAATACAGTGTGAACTTTACTCTCTGAGCAAACTGTAGGGATCTGTAACAGTCGTGTGAATGATTTCTACCTATTTGTTCGCTTCCCTCAAGTCTTGTGGTGGTCTATAGTCTTGAGTTCCTAGCTTTTGGACAGGAAACAAGGGGATATTCCAGACTGACTGACAAGGAGTAAGTATGCCTCATTCAAGAAGGAACCTGGTGCAAATCTTAATCCCTTCACTGGCTTCTGAGCTGATGGGGTATTGCTTAACTCAAGTGGGAATAGCCCCAGGTGTTAGTTGCACTATGATGGGTGGCACATATTTGGTCAAGCCAGGAGGATTATCCTCTGCCCAAACTGTAGGAATTTCCTGGATTGACAATTTTTTCCATCCCCACCCCCTTCCAGAGAAAGGGCTGGATTTTGAAGGAGTAGATATTCCTCACTTATTGGACAGGCTTTAGCAGGGCCTCCCAATTTCAACTTAGGAGTGTCTCCTGAGAATAATATTGTTGCCTGGAGCTTGTTCAGGAGGTCCTGTCCTAGTAAAGGGTAGGGACGTTCAGAAATGAAGATAAAAGAATGAGTCACATGGTTAACAGTCTGGTCATTGGTTCATTTATATTCTTTAATATCCCCTGTTGCCCCCTGCATTTTCATTGTTTGGTTGCTAAGGGGTCCTGGGGTTACCATAATACCAAATGGTTAGCCCCCATGTCCACCATCAGGTTGGCCCCTGATGGTGAAGATTACTATAGGCTCCTGGAAGCCTAGTTCAAAGGAATCTTGGCCTTGCTGATCCTCCACAGACAGGATTGGCTTGGGTTTGGGGGCCTACCTGTTTTCATCATGGACATTCATTCTTCCAATGACCTGTAGGCACAGTGCTCCTTTTGTAAATGTTTCCTTTTTTTTTTTAATCATGGAGGTCATGGGCAGTGTTGAAAGTGACTGGAGCTTACAGTGTAGCCACGGTGGCCCACCCCATCTTCTTTGCCAAAATCATTTCCAAGATCTTCTTTGCTGTCTCTGCTGTCAAACACCTTCTAGGCTACTTCTAATAGTTCTCACCTGTGGTGATATATTGTGTATGATAATAAAATTTGCCTGAAGATCAGAGAACCGAACAAGCCACTAGATTAAACACAGATGCCAGGCAGTGGTGGCACACACCTTTAATCCTAGCACTCCGGAGGCAGAGATCCATCTGGATCTCTGTGTGTTCAAAGCCACCCTGGACTACATGAGATTGACTCAGTCTAGGATAGAAAACAGAGCCAGGCAGTGGTGGCATACACCTTTAATCCCAGTACTGGGAAGCACACACAACCTTTAATCCCAGGAAATGATGGCTGGGCAGAGAAAGTTATATAAGGCGTGAGGAGACAGGAACTAAAGGCTTTTCAGCAGCAGTGTCCCTTTCAGCTAGAGGCTTTTTCCGGCTGGAGCCTTTCAGGTGAGGACTCAGAGGATTTCAGTCAGAGGATTTATGGAATCGGTGAGGTGAGACGTGGCAGTGGCTTGTTCCTTTGTTTCTCTGATCTTTCAGCATTTACCCCAATATCTGGCACTGGGTTTTTTATTAAAAGACCTATTAGAAATTCATGCTACACAGACCTGTTCTTTCCTGAAAAATCTTTTATATCTTCTATGTATGACCATCTTTTGTATCTTGCTATATCAGGGCCAACTGAATAACAAAGGCCAGGTTAACCACCTTGAAATTTGCCAGATCCTTTGAGTTTATAGAGGTGTATAACCAATAGGTTCCAGGAGGCACTCCAGGAAAGCTGAAGGCTATTTATCTGGGCCCTGTTTCACATCTGCTACCTTGATAGGTTAGTGGGTTTTCAGGCTGCTGGTTTCATCTCTTCTTCTTCTTCTTCTTCTTCTTCTTCTTCTTCTTCTTCTTCTCCTCCTCCTCCTCCTCTTCCTCCTCCTCCTCCTCCTCCTTCTTCTTCTCCTTCTTCTCCTTCTTCTTCTTCTTGTTTTGTTTTGTTTTGTTTTTCAAAACAGGGTTTCTCTATATAGTTTTAGTGCCTGCCCTGGATCTTGCTCTATAGACCAGGCTGGCCTGGAACTCACAGAGATCCATCTGGCTCTGCCTCCTGAGTGCTTGGATTATAGGCATGTGCCACCACTACCCAGCTGATTTCATCCCTCCTGACATGACCTGGTGGTTCTAATCAAGTGACCTCCTACCTCCCTCTGTGTTGTAGTCACATTGGGTTCTCCATGGTGACAGAGCATGGTCGATTGCCTCTACCCTCTGGTCATTTGTTGCAGAATATTTGTTTAACTATGCAAAGATGTGTTGCACTTACTTAAGTATATAAAGATGTGTTGCTTTTTTTCTTTGCCTGCCTAAGGCACCTGACTGGTCTAATAAAAAGCTGAACAGCCAATAGCAAGGGAGGAGTTATAGGCAGAACTTCCAGGCAGGGAAAATAATAGGAGGATAAATTTAGGCTCAGAAGAAGAGAAAAAGAAGAAAGAGGAAAGAAAAAGAGGTGCCAGGGAGATGCTAGGGGCCACCCAGCCAGACACAGAGGAAGCAGGGAAGTAGGACATACAGGATGTAAGAAAGGTAAAAAGCCCCAAGGCAAAATGTAGATGAATAGAAACAGGTTAAATTAAGTTAAAAAAGTTAGTGGGACAAGTATAAACTAGGGCTAAGCATTCATAATTAATAATAAGACTCTGTGTCTTTGTTTGGGAGCTGGTTGGTGGCCCAAAGAAAGTTCCAACTATAAATGGCACCCAACGTGGGGCCCAAATTTCCACTGAGAGCCTGGGCAAGATGTATCCAATCTGATCTGAGTGGCTGGGCTTACTGAGGGTAACATTCACCACCTCCCAAGCTGTTTGAGAATCAAAAGTACCCCTGAGGGGTCAATCAACCCCAAATGTGAGCTATTCAGTTTCACAGAATATTTGGAGGCAATTCATAGTGACAGGATAATCATAATCCTCCTTGACTATGTATGGTGGGGGTAACGTTTGTCATTCTTTAGAACACAGGCTAGAGGGCTGTTTGGCTTGCTAGTTATTACCCATACTACCCATCTGTTCAGTCACCCCGACTCCAAGATAACCCAATTAACACAGAACACAGAAAGTACAAAAGACTGAGACAAAAAAATGTGGCCAAAGACGAGACGAATAAAGACAAATCAAACAAGACACAAAACCAGACCAAGACCCTCAGATGGGCAGGGTGATGTCTTGCTTTTTGCCCTGGATGAAAGAGTATTGGGTCTTATCAGATCCCTGCTCAATCCAGATCTGGATTCTAACAGAACCAAATGCCACAGAAAATTACTGTGACTTACCAAGGGAGGCCTCCATTGATGCTTACTGCTTTTCTCAGCGTGATAGTTCACTCTGACAGTCCATGAAACCAAAAACATACCTTGTAACTGAAAGGGAAAAATCAGTAGCCATCTTGAGAGACGCTTCCCCCTCCCCTCCTCCAAAGGTATTTGCTGACCAGCAGTTTTAGAAGTGACCAGAAGTTCAACTTATAAGGCTGGGACAATAAACCTATGTATCCTGGACTTGGCAAAACAAGATATGGGCAGTAATGGGCTCAACTAACCTCCGAGGAAAATAGGACTGGAACAATAAATCTGAATGTATATATCCTGGGTTCAGCAAAAGCAGGACATAGGGAGTAAAAATTTATGTCTCTGTAGATACCCTGAATCCTGTTAGCCATCAATAACCTCATGCTTATAGTTCAGCCAGTAACTTCAAAGAACGACCTCACTCCTATCCCCCCTCATCCAATCCCAAGCTGCATGTAAACCTTTCCTATATAAACCCCTTAAAGTGAGTGCTGGGGCTGTTCTCCTCCACTCGCTGTGTCGGATGTTAGATGGCGGACCAAGGTTGCTTGTTTTGTTATTAAAAACCTCTGTGTGCTTGCATTGGATATTGGCTCTGTGGTGGTCTTGCTTGGGGGACTTGCAACCTGGGCACAACAGAACCTTGGAACTTCTCAAGGTGCATACCTCCTGAGGTGGCCCTTCAGCCAAGAGTCCTGGAGTGAAGGTATGGCCTTAGAATTTGGAAGGGTGGTCTTATTTCACTGGGGCCTCCAGAAAACTTTAATCCTCTGGGTGAGAATAAGACCACTACCACAATTTTGAGCCATATTTGAAGAAGACTTTGTTTTATTTGGGTGCACCTGAGAGCTGCCAGTGACTGTCTCCTGTCAGGTTAGAGAGAGAAGTGTTGAGTTCGTTTCTTGGGGTCCTTTTAGGGAGTAAAATCACAAGTAGTTGCAAAGCAGCTTTACAGAAGGGACACAATAGGGCAGTTAGGAAGGGCAGAAAAATCTCAAAAAGCAAAAAAAAAACCCAGTCTTTATGTAGTCACTGGTTAGGGAGGGTTAGGGTGTCCTCAAAAACAAGTCAGGATCATGGGTTGGAGCAGGTCAGGTTCTGGGAAAGAGAAACTTTAAGACAGAAACTCAGCTCTTACAGTAAATGGGAATTTATTTTTAACAATACAACAAAATGGCTCCTGCCTTCAAAATGGAGTCAGGCAGGTTCCTCAGCATCCTGTAGTAGTCAAAAGAGGGTTGAAACATTGAATGCTTTAAAGCCAGATGTCATGAACCAAATCTGCTGTCTCCGTACATAGAAGATGAAAGCAGGAAGATCAGGAGTTCAAGGTTATCCTTGGCTACATACCCATTTCCTGGCCAACTGTGAGAGCTAAAGTTATGTTTTAAGCTTTAATTACTATGCCTAAGAGATCCATGAAACAAAAATGCCTGTGACCTACATGCCCCTTGCCCAAGGACAAATACTTCCTGAAATGCTGGAGGCTGTTATTTATGGGAGATAACAAGCCACATGTTTTCACTCCCTAAACAAGTTTGTTTGACTCAACTACACTGAATGTGTTTGATCCCATGTAGGTGGGACGTTCATAGGCAGAAAATATGTCAGGATCATTTGCCCCTGATTGGATGTAAGCAGGAGGTACATAGGGAGTCTACCAGGATGTATGCTTTCCCCTGATTGGATGTAGGCAGGAGGTACATAGGAAGTATACCAGGATGTATGCTTTCCCCTGATTGGATGTAAGCAGGAGGTACATAGGGAGTCTACCAGGATGTATACTTTCCCCTGATTGGACCTGATGGGAAATGTGGTGAATTGTGGGTTTTGCCTTTTAAGCCCTGCAAACAATGATGAGAGGCCGTTTTCTGGAAACCCAGAGATGGGCCTGGTCAGAGTCTATCAACCTGGCCAGTATTTAATTAAAGCTTGCTTCAAATTTGACTCTGAATTGTGGTAGTGGTCTTATTCTCAACCAGTGGGATTAACACAACTGAGACCAGAGACCTTGCCCCGCCCTTCACTGACCCCCAAAATGAATGCCTTAGGGACAGAATATAAATAAATGAACGAAGAAAACAATACTCTGTTATCCAACAAGTTTGTGCAAAAAATGCATGGAGATTATCAATATTTTAAAACCCCAAATTATTGTTGAAAGCTGAAGAACAGGGATTGATTTGAGCTCAGACTAAGACAACTTAGGCCGCAGCCTACTTGAGAACCAGTCTTGGGCCCTGAAAGCAGTCAACCAGCTTTCCTCCGTTCCTGAGGGCCTTGACAACCATTATTTACACTGGCTGACATAAGCTTCCCTACAGGATTTTGCAAAGAGCCGGTAGCTCCAAAGATTCAAACTGATCACACGGTGAAAGGGTTACTAAGTACTATCTCTAATCACGTCTAGTGTTGACCGAGTGCTTAGTGTACACCACGCACCAGACGAAGTGGATTATCTCTTCTATCCTCAAGCCATCCACAGAAACAAGGAAGCCAACTTGATGTGCTGTTAATTAGCAGGATTCCCTGGCATGTGCTGCAGTGGGGGAAAGACTGAGCTTGCATGACACAGAGAACAAAGTGGCGGGGAGTGGGAAAATACTGCGACAGGAGTGTTTTCTCTGTGTGAGGTTTTCGTGGCAATAGAAGCCGGAGCTTAGCTCCCTTTAAACCTCCTTTAAATGGATTCGGTTGCTCACAGTTTTAAATATATGCACCTTCTTTCCCACTACCTTTTCAAATTTAAGTCAAGTTCTGCTTAGTATATATAGTAGGGTGGAGCCCAGCCCATAAGAAAAATCCCAATGGAGCAAATCTCCCTGGAGTTGCTTACTCTGGGGGTCAGAGAGGAAGAAGTAAGGTGGGTGAGACACCTCTGTGTTGTACCCTTCAAAAGACTGGGTGTCAGGAAATGACACAAAATGCCCTTCCGAGCTGGAAGTATGGTCACAGGAGCTGTGGTTATGACCTGTGTCCCGAAAGGCCCAGGGACGATGCGGAGTAGTGGAACAAGTCTAGGCCTTCGCTGCACTCGTACACAAGTCCACAACGTGCAAATTCCAGGTCTGATTCTTACTAACAGTGTGCATTCAAACCGGTTGCACTGTCTGTGTGAGATACATTATCTTTGTGTGTTGTGGGGAGCAGTGTGTAGGAGCATGTGTGGGAGCATGTGTGTGGGAGCATGTGTGTGGGAATGTGTGGGAGCATGTGTAGGAGCATGTATGTAGGAGCCTGTGTGGGAGCATGTGTAGGAGCATGTGTGGGAGCGTGTGTGGGAGCATGTGTGTGGGAGCATGTGTGGGAGCCTGTGTGGGAGCATGTGTGTAGGAGCATGTGTGTAGGAGCATGTGTGGGAGCATGTGTGTAGGAGCCTGTGTGGGAGCATGTGTGCGAGCATGTGTGGGAGCATGTGTGGGAGCCTGTGTGGGAGCATGTGTGTAGGAGCATGTGTGGGAGCCTGTGTGGGAGCATGTGTGTAGGAGCATGTGTGGGAGCATGTGTGGGAGCATGTGTGGGAGCATGTGTGTAGGAGCCTGTGTGGGAGCATGTGTGTAGGAGCCTGTGTGGGAGCCTGTGTGGGAGCATGTGTGGGAGCCTGTGTGGGAGCATGTGTGCGAGCATGTGTGGGAGCATGTGTGGGAGCATGTGTGTAGGAGCCTGTGTGGGAGCATGTGTGCGAGCATGTGTGGGAGCATGTGTGTAGGAGCCTGTGTGGGAGCATGTGTGCGAGCATGTGTGGGAGCCTGTGTGGGAGCATGTGTGAGAGCCTGTGTGGGAGCATGTGTGGGAGCCTGTGTGGGAGCATGTGTGGGAGCATGTGTGGGAGCCTGTGTGGGAGCATGTGTGGGAGCCTGTGTGGGAAGAAGCCAGAGGCCAATGTCAGGTGGCTTCCTCAGTTACTTGTCCACCATCTTTGCTTTTTTGAGGTGGGATCTCTCACTAAACCTTGCAAGGAAAAGTATCGGCTCAGGACCCCCAAGACCAACCAGGGCATATTAATTAGGTGAGCCAATGGGGGGGACGGGGGCGGGGGGGGGGGAGGGCTTTTGAGTGGTGGATTTCAGTACTTTGATAGCTGAACCTTGGTAGTCAGCCTCAAGCGGAGGGACTGGCTAAGTAAGGGAATAGACTTTGGGGGCTACCTTGGGGAATGTAATCTAACGGTTTTTAGCAAGGCAGAGGCAATTGGGGAGAAGGGCAAGGCCTGCCAGAGCCACATCCCTTCAAACCTGGAGCTCGCCTATTTGGAATAGCCAGGCTGGTCAGCAAGCCTCAGTGATCCTCCCCAGGACTGGGATTACAGGCACACAACACCATGGCCAACTTTTGCCCAGCTTTTGATCCAAACTCAGGTCCCGTGCTTACTCAGCCAATACTTGACCAACCGAGTTATCTCCTCAGCTCCTGAATATACACATCCAAAACCTTGCAAATCCCAGCAAGCTGAAAATCTTTATTGCTGGTTTACAAATGAGAAAAGTGAGGCTGAGGAAGGTTAAGTACAACATGTAAGCTCTCAGGATGAGCTAGGATCTGAAGCCAGGTGCCTTCGAGATCACGGGCGCCCTTGTCTGTCTTCCCACGCTTCCTAGCTCTGCATAGCCTCCCTGAGCTCTTTCTCCAGGTCTCCTCTAGTTGGCTCTCCTACACAGATTAGAAAGCGTGTTTGAATTCCTCTGCTATGACACAGCAGAGTGAAGGCAGAGCACACCAACGCTGCCAGAGAGGAAAAGCTGCACAGGTCCTAAAACAGTCAAACAGATAAAATAGCTTGAATTTCCCGCACTGGAATTAGAGCAGGTCGCCCACCTTTTATCCCATTTCCCTTTATCCAATGCTGGTCTTTTCCCCTAGCGATTGATGAATTTATCATAATAATCTAGCGAAAAATTTTCCATCAATAAAACATTGACCTGCAGGTGTCAGCAATTGCACTCCTGATTGTGGACACCCCCCCCCCCCCAAGTGTTTGCACCAGGGAGCTGTGTGAACGTGGGTGAGTGTCTTGACTTTGCTGGGCTTCTTTTCTCCATCTGTGGGAAGAGGAGGAGGCTCTTACCTAGCTTGTGGGGTTCTTATGGAAGTGAAATGAACATGCAGAAAGCTTTTAGCAGTGTGTGGTCTGTGCATTACATATACAAGTAAGTGAAGTCAACACTAATTTTGCCCCCATATTGCCTTTTGTGGAATTCTGGCCAGCACATCTTAGCCTTAGGCACAGCCAAGTGGATATGGCTATTTTCTTGCGCTGCTTTGAGAACAGAGATCTTGCCCTTCCATTGGGCTTCAGCTGTTGTCTCTTCCAGTCAGCCACAGGCCCGATTCTGAGGAACCATTCTGAGGGTACCTGTTGTCAACTAAGTGTATCGTACAGTCTCACATGGGTGCTAGCCTACACAGTCCAGAATATGCTTCCACTTCTCTTCCACCAAGGCTTCCCCACCAGGACATGGACCTCTTCTGAGACTGTGGGTCTCACCAGTGTTTCCTCACAGGCCACAGTTCTCTGTTGTCTCAGCGTCCCATCACTGGAATCTTACTTCAAAAAAGAACTCACCAAGGCAAACACAGGAAGTTTCCCAAACTTCTGCATGTCAGAAGCACTAGGTGAGCATAAGACAAACAAACCAACAAATGAACAAACAAACCCAACAGCTATTTCCGGGCCTGCACCCATACCTAATTAGTTCAAGTCTCCAGAATGACAGCTGGGCATCTAGATCAGAGACTGCTGTTCTTTCACTGGGGTTCAGAAACAAAAGGAGAAAGGAGACTCACGGAATGGAACAAGGGAGGATAATGGGGGCTGAACATGAGCTAAGAATAATAATATACATGTAAATTTTTCATAATGACACTTACGTTGTTCATTAACAAAAATTAATTCATTAAAATACATGAATAAATTGTTTACTTGTTTTTGTTTTGAGACAGGTCTCTCTACATAGCCATGGTTGTCCTGGAACTTACTATGTAGCTCTGGCTGTCCTGGAACTCTCTACATAGTCTTGGCTGTCCTGGAACTCAATATGTAGCCTTGGCTGTCCTGGAACTCACTATGTGTTCAAGGCTGTCCTGGAACTCACAAAGATCCACCTGCCTGTGCCTCCTAAGAGCCAGGATTAAAAGCGTACACCACCATGCCCAGCTAAAAACAATTTTTTTTTTGAGACAGGGCCCAATTATCTAGTTCTTGCTGGCCCAGAACTCCCTATGTAGACCAGCGTAGCCTTGAACTCACAGAGATCCATCTACCTCTGTTTCCTGAGTGCTAGCATTAAAAGTGCACACTCTCATGACTGGCAAAAATAATTTTTTTAAGGGAACAAAACTCAACTCTTCCTATTTGTGCTTTTGAAGCGTTAGACTCCACCTTCAGGACTGTCTTGACTCTGGGGAAGATCTCTTTATCAAGGGGCTCCTGGAGCCCCACCCTCGCCCTCTGAAGCACTGGCTATCAGTAGATCCTATGAGAGGAGGGATGCTGACTTTAGTTGTGTGTCCTCTGCTGAGCCCACCCCACCCCAACAGATAACCCCAAACCCAGGGTCACACAGATGGCCCTGGCAACTCTTGTGAACACGACAGAGATGTTGTGGAGAGTGGACAGGGATGGTAGGAAAATGGGAAGTGAGTGTTGAGTCTGCAAAGTGTACAGATATGAAATTGTAAATAATAATAATAATAATAATAATAATAATAATAATAATAATGGCCAGAGAGACAGCTCATTGGTTAAGAGCATTTGTTGCTCTTGCGGAGGACCTGGGTTCAGTTCCCAGCACCCACATGGCAGCTCATGACCACCTATAACTTCAGTTCCAAGGGATCTGTTGCCATCTTCTGGCCTCCACAGGCACACATGTGATGCACAGACATACATTCAGGCAAAACATTCACACACATAAAATAAAAATATTTTAGAAATACATACTATAAAGATCTCTTTATCAGAGGCACGTTTTGCATCTCTGATTTATTGAGATATTTCTGTATGTTTGCCAGGCTGGCCTTGAATTCGTGATTCTCCTGCCTCAGACTCCTAAGTTTTGAGATGACCAGCATGTGCCCTTATACATGGCTTTCTGGTTGGTCTTATAGATTAAAAAAAAAAAAAAAACAAAAAACAAAAAACAAAATTCATCCTCTCTGTTGGATTTTGATTGGTTTCCTTGGAGAGGAGCTGCAGGAAGGGAAGCTTGCTCTCTCTTCCTCTCTGGCCTCATGTCTAACTTCACGCTCCAGTTCCTCTGGGCAGTGTTTTAGAGTTGCCTCCAAGCACACACATTCTTGACTCCATAGCTACGCTTTTAAAAACATGATTTCTTTTAAAGTGTGGGTATCTTTTCTGCATGGGTGTCTGTGTACCACTTGTGTGCCCAAGGCTCTCAGAGGCCAGACGAGGATATGGATCACCACCACCACCACCATCACCACCCCGGAACAAGAGAAGAAGAGTCACACGTGGTTGTGAGCTACCATGTGGGGGCTGGGAATGGAACCCAGGTCCTCTGCAAGAACAGCCTGTCCTCTTAACAACTGAGTCATTTCTTCAGACCCTAGAGGCACTCCTCTGAGGACTGAGTACCACGGCTGCGTGCGCACGTGCGAGACAAATCTTATTCACACGATTCTAAAATCAGGCTTCTGGCATTAGACAGACATTGTTCTAGGTACAACAGCTTTATGTTATATAGCACTGCTTTTTCTCTCCAAACATGGAAAGAAGCCATTACAATGTGAGGGGAGCGTACAGAACAGGCTACAAGATTGAGGAACCCCTGGAAAGCTGTGTGTGTATGTCAGTCGGCCACGGTCTCAGACTCTGCCCTTGGCTGCCGCTCCACCCTGAGAGCGTCATGGCAACCTTTCCAGCCACAGGCCTGCGGTTCTGCTTTTCCCAGAGGCTCTGGCAGATGTCTTCTCACATGCTGCTCTGACTCAGTGAAGTCTGCAGGCAGGCAGCTCAGCTTCCCCGGGAACTTGTGCTGAGGGCGTTTGTTACCCCCACGTTGCCCTAGCAACTGCTGCTAAAGGACTCCAGCTAAAAAGTCCCAACTGAGGCGTGTCTTGGGGTGGATGCTGTCCTCCTGAGGGTGACCTGACTGCTGTGGGGGTACACGCCCATCCTTCCCGCGGGGAGGATGCTGTATGGCAAGCTGTTGAGACACTCATGAACAGGACATGTTAAAGTCTATAATGGAGTGCTGGGCAAAAAGGCGCGTGCCTGTAATCCTAGCACTCTGGGAGGCTGCGGCAGAAGGATCCAGAATTCAACGCCAGCCTGAGCTACATGGGGTTGGGGTGGGCAACGTTCTGTGGTGCGTCGCGATGTGAAGCCTCGGAACAAATTTCTGCTAAGCAGAGCTTTTATGCTTGCAGGCTCTGACGATGAGCTGACTCACTCTGGCAGCCTTCCAGGGCCTTCCTGGATTGTTCCTCCGTACCGTTCTCTCCCCTCCACAGCTCATCTCGACTTCTCTGCAGCTGATGACACACTTGACCTTGCCCTGTCAAATACAGAGTACGAATTACTCCGGTAAAGGCCAGTGGGGCCTTTCCTATCCTACGGGCATTCTGTGTTCTAAATAGCTTCTTTCCGTCGCTGCTCGTGAACAACCCAGGGGCTCTGCAGGAGAAATGAGAAGAGTCTTTAAAACGGAGGACAAATTTTTGCCGTGGAATCATACAGAATGAATTCTCACTACTCACCTCGCGGAGAGTCTGTTTTTACCTGGGGCCCACCGTGTCGTTCCTCTTCCCTCTGTAAATCACTGAAGGGGCCGGGGAGAGGACATGTGTGAGATCCGTTCGCCCCCCCCCCCCCCCCCCCCCCCCCCCCCCCGTTCCCCCCCGCAGGCTTCTGCTTAAGCACTCAGTTTGTTAGTGTTGACGGTCAGCTGGCTATTTCTGCAGCACTTCACAGCAAGCATGGGGGAAAGCCAGCTACCAAACTGTTCAAAGTGACCAGGCGTTTCTGACTAACCAGCCTGTTTCACAAAACCAACCCTCCAAGTGCCTCTGAGCTCACATTACTGACTGGATGAGGAACATTCCTTTCACTCCCAGCCCAACTTGCTGGGTCCCTGGCAAGTGCCACCATTTCATTCATCCAGGCATTTGCGGAAGGGGAACATAAACCCTCAACTGCTAAGGAGGTTGTGGGGAGGAAAGTCCCCAAAGCTCCCCAGGTTGGGCAGGCGACACAGTGCAAAGACTGTCCACCTGTCGCTTTCTCCTCCAACCAGGCATCAAGCTTCCTGCAACAAAGGAGCTCTCCTGAATTACAGCCCTGGTCCTCAGACCTGAGGCCGCTTCACTCTGGTGGGCTTGCTAAAGCAAAGTTGCTGGGCTCAGCCTCAGAATTTCCTAGTTACTAGGCCATTGGCCAAATCCCAGAGACAGCATTTTTCTTTCCTCCCTCACTCCCTCCCTCCCTCTCTCCCTCCCTCCCTCCCTCCCTCCTTTCTCTCTTCTTCTTTCTTTCTTGTTTTTGTTTTTCAAGACAGGGTTTCTCTGTGTAGCCTTGGCTATCCTGGAATCTGCTCTACGGAGCAGGCTAGCCTCGAACTCACAGAGATTTGCCTGCCTCTGCCTCCTGAGTGCTGGGATTAAAGGTGTGCGCCACCACCAGCAACAGGGCATTTCTAAAAGCTTACCAGGAAACACTGGTGATGTTAGACTTGAAAGGGAAAAATCAGTAGCCATCTTGAGAGAGCCCCCCGCCCCCACTTCTCTAAAGGTATTTGCTGACCAGCAGTTTTAGAACTGACCAGAAGCTGAACTCATGGGAAGATAAGGCTGAAACAATAAATCTATATATCCTGGACTTGGTAAAACAGGATACGGGGAGTAATGGACTCAACCGACCAGAAATTGAACTTAAAAGAAAATAGGACTGGAACAATAAATCTGAATGTATATATCCTGGGCTCAGCAAAAGCAGGACATAGGGAGTAAAAAAATCTATGTCTCTGTAGATACCCTGCATCCTGTTAGCCATCAGTAACCTCATGCTTATAGTTCAGCCAGTAACTTCAAAGAACTGCCTCACCCCTACTCCGCTTGTCCAATCCCAAGATATGTAACTCTCTGGATGTAAACCTTTCCTATATAAACCCCTTAAAGTGAGTGCTCGGGCTGTCCTCCTCCACCCACTGTGTCAAGTGTTTGGAATAAGGACCAAGCCGGGGGCTTGCTTTGTTATTAAAAAACCTCTGTGTGCTTACATTGGATATTGACTCTGTGGTGGTCTTGCTTGGGGGTCTTTCGAGAGGGCACAACAGACTCACATTTTGAAAAACAATGTGTTGAAGTATTATAAGGTTAAAATGTAATTATGTTAGTAGTGGCACGTTAAAATGTTAATATCTAGAACATAATAGAAATTTATGAGGTGAAATTGATCCTGAATTAATAACTACCACTTACTAATTACTACAGGCCTCTCACTAATTGGTTACATTTCATTTGACCTTTATTGTGTTTTATGAATCGACTATTACTTCAGTTTTCAGATGAGGAAAACTAGGCTTAGGGAATTTAACTAATTTGGCTAAGGGCAAATGAGAGCAGCAGGTTTTGAATCCAAAACTGTCTTGTGGAAAGTCAATTCAGCCAGGCATTGTGGTGTACACCTTTAATCCCAGGCCTTGGGAGGCAGAGGCAGGCAAGAGTTCTGTGAATTCAAGCCCAGCCTGGTCTACATAGTGAGTTTCAGGCTAGAGGAGGCTATATAGTGAGAGCCTGTTCCACCCCCCACCTCCCCCAAACATTAATTAGTTGGGTTGACAAGATTTTCGCTAATCCAAGAATCAAGAAGGACCAAAAATCTTAAGCAAACAGAATCGCAGGGCTCCTTTTAGCAGGTCAGAGGGCCCTTGCCGGCCAGGATCCTGATCTGGCCAGTCCTGTGTTCTTAGATACGCTTTCCATAGCCCTGCAGAGGCTGTCAAAGGACTTACTCAGAGAGGGGGAGGGGCTGATTCTCTCAACGCTGCGCTATTCAAAGCATGCTCAGCCCTCACCTCATTAGCGGCGGCATGGAGGCGCTGGCCCTGCCAAGTCACAATGTGCCTTTGATGCGGCTCTGGGGAGCTGTGCACACAGTATGGAGAAGCCCGGCTTACAGCAGCAGCTCTCAGGCCTCCAGTCCCTTTAAAGTCATCAGAAGCGCTTTTTAAAAACCCTGCTGCCCAGCCTTCACCTTAGAACAATGCTGCCAGATGTTCCGGGGCCAGAGCCCCAGCACCAGGAAAATGGAAGGTCTCCAAGGAACTTTAATGGGCAGCAAGGCTGGAATCATCTTCTAAAGTACGGATGAGAGAAGGAGGAAGAATCAGCTGCCCTCTAAAAAATATTTGCATTTTTCTCTGGGACTCTAGCAGACTAAAAAGGCTTCAACATCTAAAGGAATTCATCTCGGTTTGTGCGGTGTGAAGGGAAGCACCCTAATAAGGGAAAGGCTATGGCGGAGCAGGACACTCTTGCATCAAAGAAACGCTTGGCATTCTTTGTAATTATCGAATAAGCTTTGATCATGATTTCATTAAGTAACTATAAAACAGAGCATCACAAATTCTCTCCTATCTCTATTCATGGTGGGGGGTGGAAATCACTTACCCATCCCAAGTGTACTTCCAGAACAGGTGACTGTAAAAAAAACCAAAACAACAAAACATAAGCACTGAAAATACACTCATTGATGTATTTATTTATGGTGTGTGTGCACGCGTGTGCTCGCGTGTGAGTTTGCATGGGTGTGGAGACCTGAGGCTGATGTCAGGGGTCTTTCTTTGATGCTCTCCACTGTTGGCATTTGAGACAGTGTCTTTTTCTCCCTGAACCTGAAGATCATTGATTTGGATAGGTTGGCTAATAAGCTTCAGGGATCTGCTCATCACCCCGCCTCCCCCAACGAGCACTGGGACTACAAGCATGTGCTACCACACCTGGCTTTTTACTTAAGTTCTGGGGATCCAAACTCGGGTCCTTAACATTGTGTGGCAGGCACTTTACCCACTGGGCTGTCTTCCCCGCCCTATTGATGTATGTCAGATGGAAAAGCTACACATTCAAAAAAGAAGAAAAGGGCTGGGCGTGGTGGTGCACACTCGTAATAGGAGCTACTTAGACAGCTGTGGCCACTATGGGCAATTTAGCAAGCCATTGTTTCAAAAATGAAGTTTTAAGAGGAGGCTAGGGAAAACCCCGGGGGGAGGTGGTGGGGATGTTAGCTCTGCAGTATGGTGCTTGCCTAGCATGCACAATGCCCTGAGTCTAATCTCCAGAACGGCAAAAAAACAAAAACAAAAAACAAACAAACAAAAAACCCCCAAAAGGCAAAACAAAAACAAAAACAACAGCAACAAAACAACAAAAAACAAAAGCAAACAAACAAACATACAAACAAACAAGCAAAAACCCAATAAATGGAAAGTAGGCCAAAGATAAAGAGGAAAAAACTCAAATAAGAGAAGGCAATGTTGAGGTAGGCGAGCATAGGGAATGGTTTGGTGGCCTGCGACTCTACCAGGTTCGGGCTGTACACACAGTCTCCTAACTCCTCTGCAGTGCACAGGCTATGCACACATGTCCCTCTCCAAACAACGCACCTAGCAACCTCAGGCTCACATTTGCACCGAGCTCCATGTCCACCCCTCTCTGACGGTGGGATAGGTTTCTCCTCTCCTAAGAACAACCACACATGGACAATTTCCATTAAAAAATATTTCAAATGTATCAGTGTGGGAAGAATGGAAAGGATGACCTGGCCTGAACTGATTTGGGGCTCATGAGTAGTAAGGCAAACTATGTCCTCCAAGTGTGCTTTTAGGAGGGATCCTCCAGTTACCATTCCAAGTCTGTGCATAATTGGGCCTGTATACAATTTAGTGACTTGCAGAGAATTGTGGTAGATACAGACTTGGGAGCTATTGAGTCTCAGTTTCCTTAATTATAAATTGGACACAGTAAGGTCTGCTGAATCTACTTCTTAGGGTTATTTTGAGCATTCAACCAGATATAAATGTGAGGACACTTGTTAAGTTGTAAAATATCCAGCAAGCATGACATGTTGTTATTGAGTGGTGAGCTCATCTTCCAAAGAGCTCATCTGTACCCCAAGAATCTACTCAGAAGGCTGTGTTATGGGCCAGATTATTTGCGGGGGGGGGGGGGGAGATTAAAAAAAATAACATTCAAAGCATGACATCTAAGATTCGCGGGAACACCCCTTCAGGAAGAACTGGCCATGTGCTGTCACCAGGAGCCATCTTGGACTTCCTGTCACCTCCGTTTAATTAGAAAATTAGACTGCTTATCAGTAAGGGTTCATGACTCATCTTTTCTTCTTCCTGTGTTCACCTGCCAAGTTCCAAGGCCTTGTTATTGCGTTTCTCTTCTTTCTCTTAGAAGTACATGAAAAATATATGACTGTGCCCTGGGTAGGGTAGCAGAGGGTGCTGGGACACAGAACAAGAGAATTGCTAATGTCTCCTGCCAGCTCTGCTGAGATGACCTGGCAGACAGCCCTGGTTTGTGATCACAGCCTGTCTACCCACACATATTTCCAGCCCTGATTTATGATTTATAAATTCCCTTTTCTTTGATCCTCAAACTTTTCCCTCATCCTCATTCTCAATCTGTGCAAATGAAACTTCAAGACTGTTTTTTTTTTCCTTTTTTCTTTCTTTTTTTTTTTGGTTGGTTTTTTGAGACAGGGTTTCTCTGTGTGACAGCCCTGGATGTCCTGGAACTTCCTTTGTAGACCAGGCTGGCCTGGAACTCACAGAGAGCTGCCTGCCTCTGCATCTCAAGTGCTGGGATAAAAGGTGTGCATCATCATTGTCCAGGAAAGTTCAAGTCTTTTAAGGTCCAACATGACAAGGTGTCAAGTGGCATCTCTAGACTATGTTTAAAAATCTGTCCCCAGATCTCCAATCACTTTAATTCACTTTCTCTGAAAATACTAAGTATCTGATCCACATTAAATAACAAAACACCACAATTCTAAAGAAGTCTGAATGCCTGCAGCTTGTAGACAATCCACACCCAACAGTTAAGTGGGATTGCCCTGCATCTTAATTCACGGAGCTGAGTGAAAGGTTAGTTTTAATATTTTTCGGGTTTATTAATTTTGTGTATGTGAGAGTGTGGGTACACGGATGTACACAAACCATTGTATGTGGAGGTCCGAGGACAACTTGCAGGAGTCAGTTCTCTCCCTCTACTGTGTGCTGGCTAGTGTTATGTCAACTTGACACCAGCTGGAGTCATCTGAGAAGGGGGAACCTCAACTGAGAAAATGCCTCCATAATGGGCCGTAGGCAAGCCTGTGGGGGTGTTTTCTTGGTCAGTGACGGATGTGGGAAGGTCCAGGTCATGGTGAATGGTCCCACACCTTAGCTGGGTTCTGTAAGAAAGCTGGCTGAGCAAGCCATGGGAGAGCAAGCCAGTGAGCAGTGTTCCTCTACCGTCTCTGCGTCAGCCCCCGCCCTAACTTCCCTCGGTAATGGAAGTGCAAGCAAATAAACCCCTTTTCTCCACAAGCTGCTTTTGGTCATAGTGTTAAATCACAGCAATAGAAACCCTAACAAAGCCGGGTGGTGGTGGTACATGCCTTTAATCCCAGCACTCGGGAGGCAGAGGCAGGCAGCCAGCCTGGGCTACCAAGTGAGTCCCAGGAAAGGCACAAAGCTACACAAAGAAACCCTGTCTCGAAAAACCAAAAAAAAAAAAGAAACCCTAACGAAGACACACAATGCGGGTCCTAGGGATTGAACTCGGGTCATCGGCTTGCCTGGCCAGGCAAGTGCTTTCACCCACTGTCCTGGTTAGTTTTTATTACCAACGTGACATAGTTTAAGTCACCTGGGAAGCAGAAGCCTCAGGTGAGGAATTTTCTCCATCAGATCGACCTGTGGACATGGCTGTGGGAAATTGTCTTTCTTGACCATTGATGTAGGACGGCCCAGTACACTGTGGACAGTACAATCCATAGGCAGGGGGACCTGGGCTGTTTGAGAAAGGGAGCTGAACCTGAGTCTGAGAGCAAGCCGGTAAGCAGCATTCCTCCATGTTTCCGGCCTCTGACTTCCCTTGATGATGAACGGTGACCGATAAGACAAACAAATCCTTTTCTCCCCTTAGTTGCTTTTGATCATGGTGTTTATCACAGTAACCAAAAGCAAACTAGAGTATCCACTGAGCCATCCTACCAGCCCCAGGGTTAGTGTGAATCTTCCTTGTGTGTTTTCTTTTGGACGCTGGGGCCTTGCGCATGCTATGCTAAGTGCTGTACCACTGAGCAGCATTCAGCTCAAAGGTTGGTTTTAAACTAAGGCTCATAACTTGATTTACCTGAATATATCTTCTTTGGACAGAACGTAAGCTTCAGTCCTGTTTCAGCAACTGGTGAGACCATCACAGTGTACACGTCCCCACAGGGGATGTCGGTGACATCGCAGAAACTTAGGCCAGCACTTGGGGCACACGTGAAGATGCCTTTGGAACCATAGAGGTCAGTACTGTAATTGGCAGAGCCCCTGGAGGCTTGCCAGTAGATCCGGATGCCGTTAGGGCCCAGCCTATATAATTTGACCCCCAGCGGGCAGCAGGCACCTACAGGAGAAAAACAAGCCCAGAATTATTCATTTCATCATCACGTGAGCACAGCCGTGTGTACAGTTACTACAGAGGGGGAAGCGCAGCTCAAGTCCTGTGCATAGAATGATTAATCTCTGGCCCCCACAGCCTCATAT
Source organism: Peromyscus californicus insignis (assembly GCF_007827085.1). NCBI lineage: Eukaryota > Metazoa > Chordata > Mammalia > Rodentia > Cricetidae > Peromyscus > Peromyscus californicus. The sequence goes on from NW_026294617.1 coordinate 87,023,211, forward strand.
ATTTGAAAGCTTGGTCCCCAGTTGATGGAATTGTTTGGGAAGGATTAGGAGGTGTGGCCTTGTTGGAAGAGATGTGTCACTGGGGTGGGTGGGCTTTCAGGTTTCAAAAGCCCATGCCAGGCCCAGTCTCTCTCTCTCTCTCTCTCTCTCTCTCTCTCTCTCTCTCTCTCTCTCTCTCTCTCTCTCTCTCTCTCTCTCTCCTTGCTCCAGGTCAGCCAAGGCTACACAGAGAAACGATATCTTGAAAAACAAAACAAAACAAATAAAAAACAAATGGAAAAAACGTTGCCTTGGTCACATTAAACAGTAGTTAAGATATCAATATTCAAGAGCTAGAGTTCAGAGTTCACTTACTGGAGGAATAACTTTGGTGGGCACAGTCTGCGGTCAGCCCAGTGGGGCTAATGGCCTTTAGTGCCACCGTGTAGTTGATGCCGCACGCAACGCATCCCAGAAGGCAGTGGTTCTGACGGGTGTGACACTTAGACTGTCCGATGTGTGACTCCAGCACCGTCACGTAGGTTTGAGCCGCTGTCCCAAGAGTCCAGCTCACGTTGATTAGAGACTGGGAGACCTGAGCTGCTGTCAGACCAGCTGGACAGCACGGCACTGATGGAAAAAAGGGAACAGAACTGAGTTTTACCCCACGGAGTGCTTGTAGACCATAACCAGTCACCGGCTTTGAGGCTGCACTCGGGCTAGAGCCCTTGAGGAGCAAGCTGAATCCAATCCCTGGGAGCTCACAGTGGAAGCGGAGAATGTACTCCACAGTCCTCTGACCTCCACACACAGCTGATATGTTCACACACACACCCCCATCATACATGTGCACTCACACACAATAATAAATAGCTAATAAAAAGAACAGGACTTTGCTCACGTTTTACTCAAAATCCTAAGTTTCCCATGTTTTCTCTTTTTAGCGCGCCACCACTGCCCAGCCAGTCAATGCTCTTAAACCACTGATATATCTCTCCAGCCCCAGAAACTAAACTCAGAAAGTGTTTTTAGAGAAAAATTTGAAAAGGCTCAACTAGAGATATGAATAATCAGATCATTTGGTTTCCTGTTAGCTGTTTTGACAGTGGCTTGGGATAATATAAATTCTAGAGAAGGTTTGTGCAGGGTCAGCGTATTGCTCCTTAGATGGGAATGTTGGGCAAGACAAGAGAATTCTGAAGATACATTTACAAAACGTGTAAAATGACAAAGGTTCCCCCCCCCCAAGACTGGGACTCTTTGAAAGCCACTGAGTATTGTAGTACCATATTTCCATCATTCTTAGGGCAGATTAAATAAGATCCCTGTCCTCAAGCAAGGACTCACCCAGTCGGGGTTTCTCCATACCTGTTTCCAGGGGCACGCTGTAGCTGGGCAGGCTCTTTCCCGCCCGAGTTTCGGCCACGGCCGTGACGGAGAACACAGAGCCGCAGGGCAGGCCCTCAATAATGCAAGTCTCCCCGGTACTGCTACACCGGAACAGCCCCCTCTGCCCATGGGCAGTCACCGTGTAAGTAGCGCCTTCATTGGTAGATCGCCAGTGCACATTAATCGTGGAGAATGCATCCTTTGAAATATTTTTTATCTCAGGACTGCAAGGGGCTAAGAAGTGTTAGATTATTAATTTGAACACCAGAGTCAAAAGTGCCACGTGCCATTTGATCTAAAATGGATTCCTCTCCCTCCCATCCCCCTAGCAAAAAACAAAAAACAAAAAACAAAAAACCCATCGGGGCTGGGAATATGGTTCAGTTGGTAGAGGACTTGCCTAGACACACTAAGCCCTGGGTTTCATCCCCAGCACTGTAGCGACTAGGCTGGGAACCACACCCTGAATCCCAGCATTTGGGAGGCAGAGGCAGGAGCATCAGAAGTTCAAGGTCATCCTTGGCTGCACGGTGAGTCTGGCTAACTTGGGCTACATGAGACCCACTTCAAAAAAGAAAAGTACATTGAAATGAAGCCATGTATGGTGGCTTATGCCTGTAATCCTAGTACTTGGAAGCTGAAGCAGGAGGATTGCTGTGAGTTTAAGGCCATCCTAAGTTAAAGAGACAGTCTAAAAAAAATAAAATAAGTTATTTATTAAGAAAGATCACCTGGTGGGGGAGGAATAAAAGGAGAAAATGACAGAATGGTAAAATATATTATGTATGGATGAAATTGTGGAAAAGTATTCTTTCTTTTTTTTCCGGAGCTGAGGACCGAACCCAGGGCCTTGCGCTTAAGCGCTCTACCACTGAGCTAAATCCCCAGCCCCAAAAAATATTCTTTCAAAAAACTAAAACTACAATTTTCAAACATACATGCACATAGGTCAGATTCACAGAACCTTTTTGCAGAAAAATGTTGACATTGGCATAGGGTATTAGGTTCCTGCAGTTTTGCGCCAACTGGAAAATAAAACATTTTAAACTTCAAAATCCAAAATACCCAGGACAAACATCTGCACACCTCATGGAGAGAGCAGGCAGGCAGTCTCCAGTGGCAGCAGGAACAGGATGGCCGAGGTCAGTAATCTCTGCCCCCAACCCCCATCTCTCGGTGACCTCTTCTCTTACTGTCTTCCTTTCCACTTTCCCTTTTTAACTTTCTTCTCTGCCTCTCCTCAATTCAGTAATCCATGTATGTCCGAGTGTGGGTTTGGACACATGCATGCAGTGCCCACAGAGGCCAGAAGAGGGCATCAGATCACTGGATCTTGAGCTACATGAGGCTGTGAGCCTCCTGATGTAGGTGCTGGCAACTGACCTTCTATCCTCTGTAGGAGTAGTAAGCACTCTGAACAACTGAGCCACCTCTCCAGCCCCCTTTTATGTGGGTCTTGCTGAATAGCCATCGTGAGGCACATAGGGAGGGTGACGATTCAGACATCAGTGAATGACAGCGTAGTAGTACCGTACCCGTGGTGATGTAGCGGGAAGAGCAGGACAGATTGCTGCCCCGGACCTCGCTGAAGGAATACACCGTGATGTTGTACTTGGTGTCACAATCCAAAGCAGAGAGGGTGCAAGCAGGAGCAGGGTCGTTGCACTCCACCACACTGTACCCAGCTATGGCCTTGGTTTCATAGAGTTCGGCACCACGCACAGGAGACCAGGCGATTTCCACTCTGTCACTGGACACCAACACCGGGCTAATGTCATTAGGACAACAGGGAGCTGAAAGCGGGATCCCAAAGGGAACCAAGGTCAGTACAGGAGCCATGCTACCAGAGGGGGATATTGAGTCTTGCCACTGCCTTCCTAAATGATTGCAAGACGACTGGTCAGCTCCAACCTTGACCTTATTCCCACCGCACCCGGGGCAAGTCCTCCATATGACACCTGAGGGTACATCAGACCTCCCAGGTCTACGCCTGGCCTTTGCTCTCACTTCTCTATGTCTCTGCTAGAAAACCCGATCTCTTCTGTCTGATAAAGTCATACTGAGCCTGAGTCCTCAGATGCTGTCAGTCTGCCTAGACTCTAAACAGATAAAGATGGGGTATGCATATATGAGGATTGTACTAGTAACTCTTAAAAGAGGCCCAAAGAACCCCACTGACAAATATCTAGTTCAGCTTGAGATTTCTCTGGTGTTCTTCCCACCTACATTCCATCCATTCTTGAACTCCGGTTTGAGGCCACTCCTGTGCTCTTGAGACCTTGTTGACAACCTCTTCTGAATTCCCAAAGCACCAGTTATTCAGATCCCTCACCCTGGTAGAGTTTATCATAATCCACCCTTGGAACACTTTATAATTATAATATTCTATAAATAATTCATTTCAAGGCGCCCACTCAATCATTCTCTAAAGATCTAGTATCTCCGTATGCTCGTAGCACTGGGATTAGAAACGATGACAGAGAAATAAATCACGCACCATCCCTGCCCCATGTAAGCCCCAATCCTAGAGGAGGAGGAGGAGGAGGAGGAAGACAGTGATGGTAACCAAGACAACAGATGCTGATAATGATGTAATAGTGCTGCCAGTAAAAACATTTGCTTTCTGCTTTATCACATACAAAGACCCTTTTCCCACCTGTGTTGTTATTGGCCCATTTTGCCGTGGAGGGAGGATGTTGAGGGGGTGGGAAGGCACCCACCATTAGCCTACTGTGTGAGTGAATTAGAGTTAAGGTTGGACGTAATCCCAGGTGTCCAACTCCAAAGCCCTCCACACCAGGTAGCATCTGGGCCACTGCATGTGTCGTGTCCAGGGAAGGACTGTGATCCTGAAATGGAGGGACTGCATCCCCTTCAGAACCTCAGGCAGGCCTGGGGTTTGAGTGGGAACTTCGTTTTCCAGGGTAGGGTTGAGCGAACGCCTTTCCCTCCTCCACTCTCATGCCTAATCTTGCAGTCTTGTTAGACTGAGTCTCCGAAACCAACTCATCCCTACTCTGGAGAGAATGTAAAACAAGGGATTTAAGAGCTAGTCTTGGTTCTAGAATGACTCCCAGATGGTGAATCAGTAAGTACAAGAGGTTGTTCATCCTGCTGCTGAGTTTCCTGAACTCGGAACTCTCTTTCCTGGCATCGCCATGACTTACCTGTGGTGTAATTGAACACATCACCCAGGGGGCTCTGTCCTGCTTTGTTATAGGCGAATACACTAATGAAGTATGTGAAGCCACATTCGGACAGGAAGGTGCACTGAGTGAGGGAAGTATTGCAGTGTACTTCCAGGCCATCGTCACTCTTCACGAAAGCCACATAGTAATCGCCCAGCTCTACATTAGACCAAGCCACGGACAAGTGACCAGGGGGGTCTTCTTGGATTGTCACTCTCCCAGGTGCACAAGCCACTAGGAAGCAATAAAAAAAGAAGCAGTCATATGACTCTCGTAGGAGACTTTCTTTGCATCTTGGCAGTTATCTGAGATGTCAAGACAACCCAAATCAGCAACTCGGAGTTTTGTAACAGATTGAATTTGATGCAAAACATGCAGAGCCATGTACCAGAAACATTAGAGGATATTTTTATAGAAACAAAGACTACACTAGACACCAATGAGCTCTCCAAATTCTTTCATTATAACAAATGTTATCTGAAATAATAGGCCATTGGAAGTGTTTATTTGTTTGAAACAGGGTCATATGTATCCCAGGCTTCACTAAAACTTACTAGATATCGAAGGATAACCTTGAACTTCTGATTCTCTGGCCTGTATCTCCTAGGTGCTTGGATTACAGCCACACTAACTTTTTATGTGCTTCTGGAGTTCAAACCCGGGGCTTTGTGCATGCTAGGCAAACACATTAGCAACCAGCCTGTATCCCCAGCATAGGCCACGGGAGCTTGAGAGTCAACTTAAGATGTGTGGATTTTGTCAGATGTGGTGGTGTATGCTTTTAATCCCAACATTTGGGAGGCAGAGGCAGGAGGATCTCAGGGAGTTTGAGGACAGCTTGGTCTACATAGTGAGTTCCAGGACAGCTAGGACTACATAGAGAGACCCCGTCTAAGGGGAAAAAAAAAAAAAGTGTGGGTTTTCATTTTGGGGATATTTATGGAAAGATTTTGACTTTATTCAGAGATGAAGTCTGTTTGATATGAGCCAAACAGTAAATGCCTGTAACTTACCTTTTTCAAGGCAAAAATACACCCATTATGGTTTTTTGCTAACACTTTCTTTTATTCTCACAATAATTACCATCATTTTATAATTGAGTAAAATGAAGCTCACACAGGATAAATAAGTTGCCCCAGATAATATAGCTAGAAAGGTAAGGTGTGGCGGTTTGAATAAGAATGGCCCTATATGTTCATGTATTTGAATGCTTAGTCATCAGGGAGTGGCACATTTGAGAAGGATTGGGGGGTGTGGCCTGGTTGGAAGAAGTGTGTCACTGTGGGTGGGCTTTGAGGTTTCAAAAGCCCATGCCAGGCCCAGTCTCTCTCTTCCTTCTGTGGCCTGTGAATCAGCATGTAGTCTCAGGGACTGCCATAGTGCCATAAGTGCCACCAAGTTCCCTGCCACGATGATAACGGACTAAGCCTCTGAAAGTATAAGGAAGCCCCCAATTAAATGCTTCCCTGTTCAAGAGTTGCCATGGTGATGGTGTCTCTTCACAGGAGTAGAGCAGTGACTAGGACACAGGGGGTATCTGATTCTTTCTGGGGGCTGCGTGAAAACCTTTATAGAGTGGGGAGTTCTAACTGCCACCTTCTATGCACGCAGTGACCCAACCACATTCTTGAGCCCACTCCATCTCCAGAGAGCATCCTGAGCAGATAGGTAGAATGCTAAATGCTCAGACAAGTACCGAATCAAACGATAAGCACAACTCGGTGCAAACCAAGGAGATATGTTCAGACACCCTCCATTTGTATTTCATGTGATAGATGTTACACTATCTCTTCCACAGACATGGATCTCCTTGGCTGATGTTGCTTGGGTTTTTATGTCAAGGCGATAGTTGTTTTTTGTTGTTGTTTGTTTTTGTTTTTGTTTTTTCAAGGCAGGGTTTCTCTGTGTAGCTTTGGCACCTGTCCTGGACCTCACTCTGTAGACCAGGCTGGCCTCGAACTCACAGAGATCCGCCTGCCTCTGCCTCCCAAGTGCTAGGATTAAAGGTGTGCACCACCACTGCCTGGCCATAGTTCTTTTAGCTAAGATCAGCATGGACTGAAGTCTTCTGAAGGGATGATTTCAAATGAAGGTCATCCATTCAAACCATAAGCTTTTGAAAGTTTTTGTCATCTCTACTATAAGTCCTCCTAAAACAGAGTTCACATTTCTGGGCCCTTGGGAACTATAATCCTTTCTAAACATAGTTCTTTAATTGACAAATCAAGGTTTTCTCATGGTCAGTACTGACTGTGTCATATCCACACTACAGTGGTAATTCCTGGACCAATAAGGGCAGGAATTGAAAGTTGGAAGGACTCTTTCGGTAGCACTTAACACTGACAACATGTTAAAAATCAATTGGGGAGCTTTTAAAAACTATTCTATTTAGACTCTATTCCCAGAAATCCCAATTTAATTGATCTTGGTGGGACTCGGGTATTTAGATTTTATGAACATTTCCTACATACTTTTGATGTGCATCTGAATTTAAGAACACAGGATGGTTCTCTCCTGCATTACACAACTGATTCAGAATGTCTACGTCTTTGAAGTGTTTATCTCTCCCTTCACCCTCAGCCACTCTGTCTTCAGAATCACTTTTATTGTACCTGCTACACGACCTTGAAATTGTCAAAAGCGAGGTCTAATCACCAAGCTTGTATTGGTGACCTTAATTTAACCACTCTAAGAAGCTGTGGGTCTGAGAGTTTGACTGTATTTTTCCCCTTGAAGAAGAGAGGACACTAGCTTGGTGAGAGTTCCAATCCTCTGGTCAGAGTCCTTTTCACTTTACAAAGACATAGTTCTGACCATTGAACAGAGTGGACATTGATACATTGTCTTCAGCCCGGAGGATCGCAATCAGGTACAGGTGAGTGCAGATCTCAGCGGCCCCTTTTGTTATCGGTGTGCACTGGAGGAAACAGCCTTCATGGTCTCTGAGCTTCAGTTTTTGTATCAAAAAGGAAGAGATAAGCCAGACCTGGTGGTGCCTGCCTGTGACCGCAGCACTTGGGAGATGGAAGCTGGAGGATCAGGAGTGCAAGGCCAGACCCAGCTACAGAAGTGAATTTGAAGCCTACCTGAGCTTTATTAGAGCCTGATTCAAACAAGCAAACAAACAAGCAAAAATAATAAAAGAGACAACTCGTAAAATTATCCTAAGAGTTAAGTAGTGTAATTATGGTGCCTGAGATGTTGTAGATCTCACTAAATGTTTGTTCCAACTCCCCAGACAAACAGACACTTCTAAATGGAGCAGCAAACCTCCACGTGCGTGTGTGTCTTTACATCTCTAACAAGAGTAAAATTGGGGAAATACTGAACACACTTAGAACTAGAAATCTCCCACCTTTAGTTTTTAAAACAGCTTCTACCAAGCCTCAGTCATAAAACATGTCAAGAAGAGACAGTTAGGGGCTGTGGAGACAGCTCAATGGGTCAGAGTACTCTCTTCAGTCGTGAGGACCCAAGTTTCAATTCCTAGAATCACACAAAAAGCTGATGGCTATGCATGTGTGTGATCCCCGCGTCTGTGGATGCCGACGGGCGGATCTTCCAGACTCACTGGCCAAACTGGTACCTTCTGGTTCAGTGAGAGGTGGTTGAGTGCTTGCCAAGGCAAGAAGGCAGGAGTGACGGGAGTGACAGGGAGGATGCCTGATGTCCTGCTCTGGCCTCCATGGAGGCACACATGGCTGCAAGCATCCTCATACTTATATGTGTGCACCACACATATCACACATGAATGAGCAGTTAGTTACTTGTACTATGAAGAACTGTAAATAACAAACGGTGTCTTAGAATTTTCAAAACTTTAAAAATTAAAACAGCAAGCAGTTCATGTAGAAGGCTCTCTTGAGCCCTGGAATTCAAGACCGGCTTGGATAACAACATGAGACCTTGTCTCGAAATGTAAAATAAAATACAATGAAATAAAAGAAAAGCATATAATGAAATAAAAGAACGATGAAAAAGGAAAAGAGTGAAAGACCAGGAATAGAGGCCACACTTGTGAATGAATAGTCAAAGGAGTGCTTTTTTGCAATATATAATACATGCTTCTCATTGATATTATTCACTCATCAAAACCCCCAGCTCAATACTTTCATTTAGACCAGGGTTAGCTTTCTTTTTTTTTTCTTTAAAAAATAGTCTATTATTACTATTATTATTATTATTACTATTATTATTATTATATTGTGTGTATGTGTAATGTGGTGGGGGAGGAAGCAGCAGCGTGAACGTGGAGGGCAGACACAACTTGGTGGAGTTGGTCTCCTTCTACCTTTGTGTGGGTTCCTGGATTGAGCTCAGCTCTGTGCAGCGAGCACCTTTACCCACTAAGCCCTCCTGACAAGCCTCTCTTTTCTTTTTTTACAGACAAGCTCTTGCTACACAGCCCCGGCTGGTTTAGTACTCAGTATGTAGCCCAGGCTGGCCTCAAACTCATGGCAATCCTGCTGCTTCAGCTTCCCAAATGTTGGGACTACAAATACATGTCCATCTTAGACCAGGCTTTGTTCTTCACTGCCTCTGGAATATTCTAGAAGCTTGCTGGGGATTTCTGTTCCCCTTATGGCAGCCACGCTGAACACCGGCCCTGCAGGGCTTTCTCTCTTTCTCACATACCGGTCTTCAGGGTCACTGCAGAGGATGACCTGCTGGACCCAGCGTCGTTACTGGCCGAGACAGAAATCAGGTACTCCGTTCCACACTGCAGGGAACCGATGCTACAGGAACTCAGAGCTGTGCTGCAACTCCGCTGGGAAGAATCGCTGGACGCCATCACGGTGTAGTTGAACGCTCCTTCTGTTGGTGTCCATGAAACAGAAGCCTTCAGGGCCCCGCTGTCAAAGACGACTTGAATATTGGCAGGGGCACGAGGACCTACGTTTTTGAGAAACAAGAACCTATGTAAGATTTAGCTTAGTAATGCTGAGGCCATCAGGAAATACGAGACTAGTAGCTAGTAAACTAAGTTGTTCAGCTTAAAATTGGGACTTAGTGTACCTGGAATTGGTAATGTAATGGCCATTACTGTGCAGACTCATTCTTAGCTATGCAGCCTGGGTCATATTATTTAATCTTTTTCTTTGTAAAAACTGATATAAGAGCACTATTTAACACATAACTGACATTTAAAAGCATACTTTGAATACATAAATATACTGACAAGTGGTGAAAAATCCCATTGGGGAAGCCTGGGATGGTAGTATAATTCAGCCCTTAGGATGCTGAAGAAGGAACATTGGAAGTTCACACCAACCTGTGCTACGTAGTGAGACCCTGTATCAAAAAGACCAAGCAACCAACCAAACAAGAAGAAAATGGGCATGGGCATGTGAAAGACCGAAAGGTCATCTGAGTATGTTGTCACACGGTAGGTCAAATGTTTTCTCTATTATTGACCCACGAAGCTAAATGCATCGTTTCTTAGGCTGGGAAAGCAGCTCCGTAGCAAAGTGTTTGCCAAGCATGGGGGTAGAGAGCGGGGGCAAGGTTCAGTCTCAACCCCCAACGCCCCCTTTTGTTTTTGACCTCTGATGACTTCTTCTCTTAACAGCTTTTAGTTCACAGTCGCCTCTAGATAGGCAAGCGGCCCATTCTAAGTCAAAGGATAGAAAAGTCTCAAATATAAGTTCACACGTGATGGTCGTCTTTCCCCCATTCTTATAAACATGCCTCGATGTCTTCGTGGTTAAACTGTTTACAGACCTGGAGGACTGAGCCAGCCAGGCGGCTTAGCTGCCAAGCCTGACCTGAGTCCAGAATCCGCATGGTGGAAAGAGAGAACTGACCCCTGCAAATTGTCCTCTGACCTTCACATGTGTGTCATGGCATGAATCACACACACACACACACACACACACACACACGTCGAAGTAAGAGAACTACTTGTTAAAAAACTGGAGAGCAGGCGCTCCTGAGGAAAGGTTGTTGGCCTCAGGTCTCCTGGGGAGTCTGCACGGACTGGTTCCACCGAGCACAGCCTCCTCACACATCTGTGGTACAGGGGAGGCTCTGCCTGAGGAGACAGTTAGACACTGACTCATTCTGTTTGAGGAAGGTACCCTCCCTGTTTCCCTTACAGGCCATCTTGACAGGACCTTTCCCCCATACACGGTCTGCTTGTCCCCAGAGAACCCTCCGCTTCTCCCTTGAGGTAGCGCTGGGTCAAGGCTGGTAGGGGTTGCCTGGAGTGTCTGAAGACAACTAACTTTCCAACCCAAACATAGGTAACTTATGGAAACAGGTAGGACATTGGAAGACTGTCACGGGCTAACCTGGGTGCTCCAGAATGCACATGCTGACTCGCTGCCCCTAGCACTCCAGAAAGTGACCTTATTTGGAAATAGGGTCATAGGTGATATAAGTTAGTTAAATGAGGTCATTAGGATGGGACCTAATCCAACAAGATGATGTCCCTAGAAAGAGAAGAAATCTGGACACTGGCGTATGCATATAGAGGAAGCACAAGGTGAACAGAAAGACGGCCACACACAGGCCAAGGGGAATATACCTTTCCGGATATATCCTTCCTTAGTTCTCTGGAGGGACCAACCCTGCCAATGCCTGGATTTTAGGTAAACTTAGCCTCCACAACTGTGGAACAACTGATTTCTATTCCTTAAGCCACCCAGCCTGTGGTATTTTCTGGCAGCAGCCCTAGAAAGCTGACACAGAGACAAAATCCGGATTCTAAAACAGGAGGAAACAGTGAGGTGCCCTGGTGCATGACAGCCGGGGGCAGGCAGAGCAGGAGTCAAGGCCAGCCTTGCTACAGAGTGAGCTCCAAGGAAGCTGGGGAACTCGGTCTCCAATAAAAACCAACAAAACAAAAGAAAAAAACCCGGGGAAACATCAAAAGGGAGAGAGGAAAGCAGGTGGTGACATCTGTCTCTCTTTTGCCCCGGTCTCAGGGACCATCACACAAGAGCAGAAAGAGATCAGAGAGGGAGGTCGGGGAGAAACCCACGTGGAACAGCATCTCTGGACATGTCAAAACCACTGCGTGAGTGAACTCCAATCAGCTATGGCTGCTCCCCGAGGCTGTCACAGATTGGGCTAGTCAGCATCCCAGCATCGAGGGGGAAGGCGTTCAGGAGCCCTTGCTATTAACTGAGGAGCCATTGACAGTTGATGGCTTCTGGAGGAGGGCAAGGCAAGTTATTCAAGGGTGTGGCCCCTGGTAGACTGACTAAGCTCCAATGACCTCACACCCAAGAGTATATGGGCAGCACAGATTAGTCTTGCTGGATTATATTTTTTAACTTTATTTTAAATGATTTATTTGTTTTTATTTCATATGCATTGGCGTTTTGCCTGAGTCTGTATGAGGGCATTGGATGTCCTGGAACTGGAGTTACAGACAGTTGTGAGCTGCCATGTGGGTGCTGGGAATTGAACCTGGGTCCTTTGGAAGAGCAGCCAGTGCTCTTAACCATTGAGCCATTTCTACAGCCTCTGCTGGATTATTTCTTAAGGCGGGCAGCTAGAGAGATGGCTCAGTGATTAAGAGCACTGGCTGCTCTTCCAGAAGAGGGGGCGGGGGTGCAGATTCCCAGCATCTACATGGTGACTCACCGATGTCCAGGGGATCTGACACTCTCTTCTAGCTTCCTCAGGCAACAGGAATGCACATGGTATATAGACTTACAGGCAGGCAAAATGCCTATACACACTTTTTTTTTAAAAAAAGACATGAAGTTGGGGATGAAGGATGAGGTGGGTCTGAGAGGAGTTATGGGGAGCAGTAGGGGTGAATATCAAAGTATATGTATAAAATTCTCAAAAACTAACCCAGCAGAGGTGGTGCACGCCTTTAATCCCAGCACTTGGGAGGCAGGTCTCCAGGCCAGCCTGGTCTACAAAGTGAGTTCCAGGACAGCCAAGACTGTTACACAGAGAAACCCTGTCTTAAAAACAACAACAAAACAAAACAAAAATTCTCAAAAACTAATAAAAATATTATTGAAAAAGAAACCAGGTGGCTCTCTTGTTCCCTGCCCTGGTGTAGACGCTCCTTCCTGGGCACACGGTACCGTGTACATTCCAGCAAAGTCCTTTGTTACACGTGACCATAACGTCCACGTTCTACGTCTTTGGACAGGCTCAGTTCTTTGGGTGCAGGGATTGCTTCGTTTCATCTTGTACTCCCAGCTGCTAAATGTTTCCAGGAAGACGAGGGGGAGGAAAGAGAAGGGAAGGTGGGAAGGAGAGAGGAGAGGAGAGGAAAGAGGAGAGGAGGGGCCAGGGCAGGCAAGCCTCTAAAAGGCCCAGGAAGGCTGGTTTGGCACAAATACCCCGAGGCATCAAGCCAACCACGAAATCACCTTGGGGCTGCTTGCCATCCTTTCCCCATATGAGTATTATGTAAGGCAAATCCTCTCTTCTCCCTGAATTTCTGCTTGGCTCAGAAGCCATGAGATTCCCATTCCAAACTTAGAGAAAGTTGAAGAGACTATTTCCAGTTTCTTCCCACCTTTCCTGGGTCCTCCCCTAAGAGATCTACTCTGCTCAGGTTGGTGAAGGTCTGGCATTTATTACACACACACACACATACACATACACACACACACACACACACACACACACACACACACACACACACACACACACCCTTGCTCCCTCTGATTCTTCAGATTCTAGCAGCTGAGTTTGGACTTCCGGTTTTCATGCTTAGGAGCACCTCCCCCACCCCCTGTGTTCCTGGGGTGGAAGGCTGAGAGAACACATTACACTCCCACTGGGCAGTTCACAGCTAGAGAAGGGGCGGTGGGCAGCCCCACGTCAGCTTCAGCCTTGTGCCCAAGTGTCGGGGAGCTATAACATCTGAAACAGAGTCTCATGTCACGCCCAGGAGCAGCAGGAGCTCGCTCTGTGCCTGTGTCCCTGCGACAATGCTGGCTGCAGGTTGGTACACACTCACTTCAATGTCTGTTGAATGAATGAATTCCTATTTGCCTCATTTTCTTTTTGTTTAGGCTGTTGGCTTGAACACAGGAGGGAAAAAAGCAGGGAATGCTTGAGTTGGTCCAACAAGACCAGGAAGGCACAAGGAAGGACTGGCCAACCTAACCAGAGCCCTTTCCTTCTGGGATCTGGAATGTGCCTGCTGTAGTGGACTTGGCTACCAGAGGGGGAAGCACTGGGCTCCACCTCACTCAGAGAGCTTTTGAACTGCTGCCGAGGAATAGTCAAGGCACTATAAATAACTTCGTAGAAATTTAAACAGCTGTTGCCAGCTGCTCCGTACTCATCACTTTGCGTTGCTCTCCACAGCCCCCTCATTAATCAAAAGTGAGATTGTTCAAGGCTGAGCTGAGGAGTCCTTACTGGTTCTCTGGTTGCAGGTGGAGTCATCCCCAGGGATTCCATTGGCATTCCACGCATAGGCCTTTATAGTGTAGAGAGTCCCAGCATCTAAACTGCTGAAGGTCAAGGAGGTGTTTGTGGTATTCTCCTTCCAAATTCTACCCAAGCCATTGGCTCGCATAACCGACACAGAGAAGCCGATGGCCATGTACACGGCATCCCACCTCACAAGGATGGAGTCTGGACTCAGAGAGCCAACTTCCAGAATTGGTGCAGCCAACACTGTTAGCAAAAACAAAAGGAAACGTGAATTCGTATTATAAAACTCTGTAGAGAATAATTCAAGTTATTGAGGGATAAATAAGTGCAAGTTGACTATCCGTTTTATTCATACCATAATGGCGGAGTTCCATTCAGTAATTGCTAATTGGAGCTGAGGATGTGGCCTGGTGGTAGAGTGCTTGTTTGTCTGACACCATGGAGGCCCTGGGCTCATTCTACAGTATGATTTTTAGGAAAGCCATTGAAGTGTACATTAAAAATAAACGATGTGGCAGGAAATGTGGACACTCAAGCAGGAGGGGTGATGCACACTTACAATCCCCAGCACTCAGGAAGCTGAGGCAGGAGGACTGCTCGGAGTTTGGGCCCAGGTTAGGCTATCCTGTCTCAAAAAAATCTGACACTAGAAAACACCAGGCAATACTTTCAGCTTGCAGTTGGTGAGAAGTTAGATAAAGTGTCCATAAAAATGAATAAGAAAAAAATGATTGTTTATACTATTTTAGTGTGCAAATTACTTTTATTTTTCAATGCTGAGAGTGAACTCAGAGCCTTGTAAATGTTAGGCCAGCACTCTCCCACCGAACTAGACACCAGTCCTTGCACATAGCTTTTCAGAAATACGCCCAGGTGTGGCTTTATGAAGTGCATTGAATGCTAATAGCAAATCCCGAAACTTTCATTTGTTACCGTATCTGCCATATGCCCGGTGCGCCGCAAAATCTGTTCCATGTGTTCCCTGTTTGGGCACGGGTAAAAACAGAACTCGCTTGTTCATGGATTTAAAAGCATTCTGCTTTTACAATTGCCCAGAAATGGATTTTAAATCCCAAAGCAGAGTACTAGGCACTGAAGTGTCACTTTCTCCACAAATTGCTGAGTCGCAATAACAAAAACAAACGAACAAAAATTGGTGGCCTTTGCCTCTGGGCCTTGCATTGTGGAACTCATGTGTGCACAAACCACACGACACATTTGCAGTGCTGTTAAAATTGATCTAAGTCACCAGCAAACACTCAGACCGCATTAGCATCCAGCTCTCTACCTGTCTTCGCCTGCTTTGGGGACGAAGCCTCGCTTTGTCCAGAGGCACTGATGGATCGGATGGTGATTTGGTACAAGGTCGCAGCCTTCAGGCCTGTCACAGTGCCTGGGGAACTGGCCACCGTGGTCTCGATGACTGTGTCCCCATCTTCAGCTGTGAGCAAATAACTTGTGGCCCCTGGCACAGTCGTCCACTCTACGGTGATACTATTGCTGATTTTTGAATATGCCTGATCAATAGTTGGTGTTTTGGGTGCTGGAAGATATTTTTGAAGTGGTATGTTAGCCAGGATACCCTACAAGGATGACATCTTTCGTCACTTCCTCCCTAAACTACATTATTCTGGTTCTTCCCATGAACATGAGCTTAAGCTTCCCTTTCCAGAGAAAGAGGGAAGCTGGGTGTGGCGGAAGCAGGGGGATGAAATTAAGGCCAGTCTGGACAACTTTACAAGACTGTCTCAAAATGCAAAATAATAATGATTATGATTATAATAGGTATCTGAATGTAGCTCAGTGGTAGAGCACTTGCCTAGCCCCTGGGCTCAACATCCAGTATCACAAAAAAGAAAGAAAAGAAGAGAGGGGCTGATGCCAGGGCTCAGAAGGCAAGGAGGCTTGCCACCAAACCTGACGATCTGAGTTTGATCCCTGGGATCCACATGTCAGAAGGAGAGAACTGACATCTGAAGTCCTCTAACCTCTATATAGGCATTGTAACATGTAGGTGCATGCACCACACAGACACACACAGGAGCATGCATGCACACCATACACACGCATGCTACACACAGGCACACACATACACACAGGCATGCATGCACACACCACACACACCCACTCATACCACACACAGAGAGACATGCATGCACCCCATACACACACACACACACACACCACACACAGGCACACCCCATACATTCACATACACACATACACACAGAGGCATGCATGCACACCATACACATGCATGCTATACACAGGCATGCGCACACACACACACACACACATACACACACGCACTCACACACAAATAAATAAGTAAATGTAATAAAAATACAAATTAAAAAAAAAGTAGAAAGAGCTAAAGAAAGAGTGGGGGAAGCTAGAAGGAACAACTGTTTTCCAAGACAGCCAGAGCACAGCCGCCACTTCCCAGCTGCCTGTGGGCCACTTGTACTTTCCATGCTTTTAAGTAAGTTAAGTAGGAGTGGGAAGAGACTGTGGGAAAGAGCTGAGAAGGGGGAGAAGATAATGGAGGGGCTTTTTTCCGGAGGCTTCTCCTCTGGTTTGGTGTTCTGTGAGTTTCCAAGGCTGCTGTGTCATTGACGCCTCCCTGCCCCCACCCGGGCAGCACCGCTTCCAGCGGGGCCCTCCGTGCCCACCTCGCTGCCTGTGGTCACTTTCTCATGACTCCGCACATTTCCCAAGTGGGCTCTAATCTAACAGAGGAAGGAAGAGAACGGAACGCTTTGTCACAGTTGCTCCATAGTGCTTTGTTACTATCGGAGCAGAACGGAGCAGAACAACTTTCAGGTTCTTCTGTATACAAGAAACTCCTTCTTCCTTTGCCTGCCAAAATATACGCCTCAGTGTAAGGCTTAGATACTGAAGCCTTTCTGGGGCTGACTGCAGTTCAGTGTGGGAATGTTCGTGTCACGAGCACACAGGAGAGCTCTTGGCTTCCAATATAGGGTGGAACATACAGTGTGAGAATCAGATCGACCACTTGAGAAAATCTACAGACACACAGACACACACAATATCCTGTATCTTGTAGAAGCACACACACACACACAGACACACAGACATACACATACACACACACTGTCCTGTATCTTGTAGGAGGCGCACACACACACACACACACACACACACGTCCTGTATCTTGTAGGAGATCCAAGCAGAAGAGATCAATAAATGTATGCTGGGTTTTTAATTCTGAAACTGGCTCTCCACCTTTTAATGTTAATGGACTCCATTTGTTGAGCACAGTCAAGGCATGGCAAAACTGAGGGCGAGCCAGACATGGTGGTACATGCTTGTGACCCAGCACTTGGGAGCTGAGGCAGGAGGATGTCAATCAAGTTTGAGGCCCAACTGGGCTACATAGATCCTATCTCAAACAAACAACCACAACAACCACAACAACAAGCTAAAGCCAGGTATAGCACGCATGCCTGTAATCTCAGCACTTGGGGGGGTCCTCCTCAACTTCACAGAGGGTTGGAAGAGGCCAGACTATTTGCAACCCTGTCTCAAAAACAACCACCTGTGGGAGCCCGTTTTCAAGTTCCTCGTGGCTTTACCCAGCAGGTCCGCATAGAGGATGACTGGACCACGGGCCTGAGTGCAGGTGTCTGGGATGGTCTGCACTTGGCTGTGCTGTGGGGGAGGTCTTTTGTTCCACCCCTTGGTGGTTCTATAAATACCTTAGGGCAGAGACAGTCAGGGCCCGTTGGAATAGGTTCCAGGCCCTCTCGAGGCTATCCTGTATTTTCTGTTTATCTCCACAATCTAAATCCTTCTATCTAATAATTCCTGCTGCTCGCACTCAAGAAAACTCTGGGGAACTGTGGGGTTGGTGGGTAAATGCTCCGCAACAACCAAAGAAATCCAAAACCATCGATCGCCCAAACAACCTTCCCTAACCAACCAAATAAAAAGATTACAGGGCAAGAAGACAGAATAAAAGCCGAGTGGTTTGCCAGCACCAACTCTTCTGGCTTTCCCTTCAACCAAACCCCTAGGTGCACAACACAGACAACCTTCTCTTTCTGTCCCAATAGTCAAGAGAGTGCATGTTGGCAGTCACTCAGAAATAATCAGGCTGCCAAAACGAACAAAGTCTTCACTGTCCTTTGGCCAGATACTTCTGGAACATCATCCAGGAGTATCTCTTTGTCACAGAAAGAAAACCATGCTGGTCATATATGCTGGGGAAAGGCAGGGGCCTGGTGGCCTTTTGCCAGTGAAGCTGATTCTGCAGGAAGAGTGGATGCCCCTTCTGTCCCCTCAGAACAAAGAGCCCCCAGGAGGGCCTCCCTCTCCTGCCCCCCATCTCTCCTCTGCAGACCCTCCCACCCCACCCTCGGAGTGTCATTTCCCTGTGGTCTGTGCCTCCTTTCTTCTCATTCTCTGGTGTCTCTCAACGCCTTCTGTTTCCTCTGTCCCACAGTTTATTTCAGCTCCTGTGCTAGACAGAACTGCTCATCGGAATGGACAAACTTCTGGGAAAATGACCAGACACAGAAGGCCTGGTGCTGCCTTCATGGAGAAGAGCTAAAAGGCGGGCGTGCAAAGGCTACCTTCCCACAGGCCGCCATACTGCCCGAGCACTCTACATGTTCCCATCCAGCTGAGTAGAGAGGGAGCACACAAGAAGCTGGGTCAGCAGAGTGGAAATCAGGGTGGAGAGATAGCAAAGCATTTGGATTCAGGCATTCTAGGTTTAAGGCCTGGCTCTGCTTTTTACTTCTGTGTATGAGTGAATGTGAGACATTTAAGCTATTCTCGTGTAAGTTTCCTTTGAGAAAACTGGGTAACTACCCTTTAGGGAATTACTTTGAAATGTGTAAAATGCCTGTAACTTATGATTATTGTAAAGATTAAACAAAAGTATATGTAAAGGTATTTTGAACGTGTCTCATTCCCCACCCTGTGTGTGTGTGTGTGTGTGTGTGTGTGTGTGTGCACCAAGGTAAGCAAGTGTGGATGGGTTTTGAAAAGCCAGATCATACAGTACAGCCATGAGGGTTCCAGTGACAGTGAGACTCTGGGGTAAACACAGGCAGGAGACAGACAGAGACACATAGAGAGACACACAGAGAGACAGAGAAACAGAGAGAGACAGAGACAGAGAGATAGAGAAACACAGACAGAGACACACAGAGAGATAGAGACAGAAACACAGAGAGAGACAGACAGAGACACAGAGATAGAGACAGAGAGAGGCACACACACACAGAGATAGAGACAGAGACACAGAGAGACAGACAGAGACACAGAGATAGAGACAGAGAGAGACAGAGACAGAAAGAGACAAAGAGAGATAGAGACAGAGAGAGACACAGACAGAGACAGAAAGAGAGAGAGAGAGAGAGTATGCCTGATTCACAGTTGGCTCTCAGCAGATTGACTAGTGCCATCCACAAAAGCAAATTAACTGAGCTCTCTAGACCAGTGGTTCTCAACCTCCTGATGCTGTGACCCTTTAACACAGTTCCTCATGTGGTGGAGACCCCCCAACCATAAAATTATTTTTGTTGCTACTTCATAATAATAATTATGCTACTGTTATGAATCATAATGTAAATATCTGTGTTTTCTGAAGGTCTTGGGCAATCCCTGTGAGTCGTTGGACCCCCCAAAAGGGGCTGCAGCCTTCAGGTAGAGAGCTGCTGCTCTAGGAGATAAGAAGCAACATCCCAGTGTTCATGGGGGAATGGCATGGGCAGATGCCCTGGATGGGAGCGTTTGAGTGTATCAGAGCCAGTGAGCCTGATGTAAGGAGCAAGTGTGGTCCTCTGCTGTAGTGCAAAGGAGTCCGAGTGCCCAGTCCTGGTGTGGCAGAACGAGACCAGGTAGGGCCAGACTTTGAGGACATTTTTTTCCGTGAGAGGGATGGACTGGGAGACAGATGGTGCCATGACAGTTTTCAACAGACCTTTGAAGAACTGAAGAAGCAAAGCCGCTCTTGAGCGGCTGGGGGTGTGGCTCAGTTGGTAGAGGGCTTGCCTAGCACGCACAAAGCTTTGATTCCATCCCCAGCACCTCATAAACCCAGTGGGGGCCTATAATCCTAGTACTTAAGAGGTAGGAGTAGGAGATCACAAGTTCAAGGTCATCCTTGACTACATCGGGAGTTTTAGGCCAGCCTGAGGGACATACGACCTTGTCATAAAATAAAATAAATGCAGGGCTTTGGGAAGAAGATAGAGCCTGGGAAGGGATAGCTGAGAGGGATGAAGCTGATTCCAAGGAAGCAGACACATCTATTGGCACTGTTTCTCCTTTGAGAACAGGTAGCATCTATTAATAAGAGGCTGACAGGGCTAAGCTTTGTTCCTCTCCACCCATAGTGCTAGGGATTGAGTGAAAGTTCGCACACGTGCTAAGCAAGCTTCTGTAACTGAGCTTACCACCCCCAAGCTAAATGATGATTAAATTATAGTATTATCATTTAGTAATAACATGGGTGTGGTGATATTTTGTGGGACTCTAATAAAGCTTGCCTGAAGATCAGAGGACAGAGCCAGCCACAGAGTTAAACACAGAGGCCAGGCAGTGGTGGCACACACCTTTAATCCTAGCACTTGGGAGGCAGAGATCTGTCTGGATCTCTGTGAGTTCAAGGCTACACTGGGCTACAAGAGATTGATCCAGTCTAGGAAAGAAACAGAGCCAGGCAGTGGTGGCACACACCTTTAACTCCAGTATTTGGGAAGCACACACGCCATTAATCCCAGCACTAGGAAGATTGATACAGGAGTGAAAAGGCTGGGCGGAGAAAGTCTTATAAGGCGTGAGGAGACAGGAACTAGTGTAGTTGAAGTTTTCCTGTGTCCCACCTGGCCCGTGGTCAGGACAAATCTCTCTCACCCGCCAGTCCTGCAGCCACTTGGACCCAAGTAAAACACACAGACTTATATTAATTAAAACTGTATGGCCTAATGGCTCAGGCTTCTTGCTAGCTAGATCTTACATCTTAAATTAACCCATTTCTATAAATCTATACCTTGCCACGTGGCTCGTGGCTTACCAGTATCTTTACATCTTGCTTCTCATGGCGGCAGCGTCTGGCAGCGTCTCCTGACTCAGCCTTCCACTTCCCAGCATTCTCCTCTCTGCTTATCCCACCTATACTATACTTCCTGCCTGGCTGCTGGCCAATCAGCGTTTTACTTATCAACCAAATCAGAGCAACACATTCACAGCATACAGAAAAATATCCCCAGCAACTAGAGAGCCTTTTGGCTGAGAACTCAGAGGTACTCAGTCAAAAGAATCATGGAGTTGGTGAGGTGAAAAGTGGCTGTGGCTTGTTCCTTTGTCTCTCTGATCTTTCAGCATTTACCCAGATATCTGGCTCCAGGTTTTTATCATAAGACCATTTAGGATTTGTGCAATACGTGGAGTTTTTGTTTTGTTTGTTTTCTTTTGCTTTCTGTTTGTTTTCTCTCTTTCTCTTTTCTTTTTTGGTTTTCGAGACAGGGTTTCTCCGTGTAGCCCTGGCTGTCCCTGTCCTGGAACTTGCTCTGCAGACCAGCTGGCCTCCACTCAGAAATCCACCTCCCTCTGCCTCCCGAGTGCTGGGATTAAAGGTGTGCACCACCAGGCCCAGCTTTAATATTGTTATTTTATCATTATTAAAATCTGGGGAAGAATGATAAGAAACTATAAATCCTATCCACCCCACTCTCTCAGTCTGAGAGAGAGAGAGCAAGAGCGAGCAAGCACTGAGAAGTGAGGATGTCAAGTGTCAGGCACTACTTGGGTTGATGAAAGGGAAGATTTTATTCCCTAGATGTGCATATAACCACATTGGTGCATCCAAAATGAAACCCTTTGATTCTCAGCATCTGTGAGTTTGACCAACTCAGAGAATCTAAATCAGCTCAAAGTCCTCAGAGCCCAGACACAGATCAGCGGCAATGCCACAGCCCAAAGAGAAGTGCACACATGCACGATGGAGCCTTCTCCACAGTACAAATCAGATACAGTTCGTCTATTGAAAAGCCAAGACGAATTTGTTAACAGCATCACTGGCATCGAATCTAGCCCTCCTGATTTCTCTTCAATGGGATGGATCATGTTGGGACTAAAAGGAGTCCATCCGAAGGTCTCAATGAGTCCTGGGTTTACCAGGATTTTGTAAGACACAATAAAGTCTGATTTTGCTACACAAAGGGCAGCACTTTATTTTTTTAATCACTTATCAACCAAGCAAAGTAGTGTGTGCATGTGGTGCCGGCTCCTGACTGAGGCAGGATTGCATAAGCCTGGGAAATCAAAGCCAGGCTGGTCAACATAGGGACTCATCTCAAATGAAATAAATAAAACCAATAGTAAAAAAAACTAAAAAATCATTAGGAATGTGGTTAATCAGTCTTTCTCATAGCTTCCTGGACAATCATGAAGGTCTCTCAAGAATAATATATATAATGATGATGGGCTGGAGAGGTGGCTCAGTGGTTAAGAGTGCTGGCTGCTCTTCCAGAGGACCCAGGTTCAATCCCCAGCAACCACATGGTGGTTCACAACCACCTGTAACTCCAGTCCCAGAGGATCCAATATCCTCTTCTGGCTTCTTCAGGCACCATGTATGTGTGTAGTACACGGACATACATGCAGACAACACACCCATACACATAAACAAATTCTAAAAATTTTCAAAGAATAATATAATGAGTAAGAATAAAGCAGAAAGTTAGTTTTAAAAGCCAACTGAATAGCTGGATGTGGTGGCACACGCCTTTAATCGCAGCACTAGGGAGGCAGAGGGAGGCGGATCTCTGAGTTCGAGGCCAGCCTGGTATACAGAGAGAGTTCCAGGACAGCCAAGACTACACAAAGAAACCCTGTCTGGAAAACAAAACAAAACAAAAACTATACTGTATATGTATGGATTTTATGAAATATTAAAATGTAGCCATATATTCAATGTAAAATTTCCTAATTCTACATTGTTTTTTTTTTTTTTTTTTTGGTTTTTTGAGACAGGGTTTCTCTGTGTAGCTTTGCGCCTTTCCTGGAACTCACTTGGTAGCCCAGGCTGGCCTCGAACTCACAGAGATCCGCCTGGCTCTGCCTCCCGAGTGCTGGGATTAAAGGCGTGCGCCACCACCGCCCGGCTTTACATTGTTTTTTATGATGTTGGCAAAACAATAAAAATTGTTCCAGTGTGTGTTGAATCACTATGAGAGTTTATCTCTAAGAGAGCTGATTTTTATGTGTTTTTTGCCGATAATTTAAAACCTATTCAACATAAATTGCTATCCTGTGGACTTAGATTTATAGATGTATGAGGCAGAAAGTATTTCTAAAAAAATTACTGTGGCCTCCAGTCATTTATTTAAGAAAAAAATGTTGATTGAAATCTTTTTTAAATAAGGAAACTTCTTTTCAGTTCTGAATCATTATATTACTGGATTGATCTCAAGATAAGGCTAGATGTACAAAGCACTCTCTCTCTCTCTCCCTCCCCCCGCTTTGGTGTGCTTTTAGTTTGCTCCTTTGAGACAGGATCTCCTGCACCCCAGGCTTGCCCCACAATTTTTATGTAGCCAAAGGCAACCTTTACCCTCCCACCTCCGCCTTCCAAGTTCTGGGACTATAGGCGTGCACCACCACACCTGAAACAAAGTTTTTTGTTTGTGTTTTTTCTTGGTAGAGGATCTCGAAAGTGTAATTAAATACAGCATTTCTGTTTGTTTGGTTGTTTTTTCTAATGTCTCAGAAGACAAGTAGGAACATTATATAGGTAGATCATTGTGGTGCGATTTTACTTTTTGACTGGACTGATGATCACTGTGGTAGTTTGTCCACAGCTAACTGCATGGAAAATGTGATGCTGTATTATAGTTCTCACTAGCAAGACCTTACCAATTATGTGCTCTCCAGCACCTTTTACAGTGGTGTTAGCCCCCAGTGTGCATGCTCAGCAAATGTTGATACCCGCCCTCTACGATAGTCTTTATAGATGAGACTAGAGCAATCAACAGTGGGAATTAAAATCAAATATAAGAAGGGAAAACTTGCATGTCAGAAATTGTTACCTGTTTTGGATGAAATAACCTGAAAAGGAAAATTTAGAAAGTTAGAAGAATAAGGAAAAAAACAGCATTTGGGGAAACAAAACAAACACATCAACCAGAACACAATAATCACAATGTTTCTATGAACACATCAACCAGAACACAATAATCACGATGTTTCTGTGCACAGTCAGTAGCTTTCCAATCACGTGAGTGCTTTTCTGTTCAACTCATTTATTTATCATAAAGCAACACTGAAAACGACTCCGAGGCTGGGCACTATTAGATTGTGTTACTATTTCATTTTCCCCTTGAGTCTGCCTGTTGAACTAAGTCAGAAGCTGTTGACAGATTTTTTTTTCAAAAGTCTTTGTTCTTGAAACATGATGATATTCTTGTCTCCTTTCCTTAGTACATCTCAAACACAAAAACATACCATCTTAGTATGATTTTAAGGTATTACTAGTTACATTTCCCTACTCCTCAGTCCTTCATAAAGAGAGAAAGATGGGTATCTTTTCCCCCTAACTAGTTGTAGTTGATT
The DNA here is from genome assembly GCF_007827085.1 of Peromyscus californicus insignis. Classification (NCBI taxonomy): domain Eukaryota; kingdom Metazoa; phylum Chordata; class Mammalia; order Rodentia; family Cricetidae; genus Peromyscus; species Peromyscus californicus. The sequence continues at coordinate 87,047,714 of NW_026294617.1, forward strand.
GAAAAGGCAGACTCACCGTGTTCAGACAGAGGAGAGTGAATCCTAACACAAACAAAGACTTCTTGGGTCTTCCAGCCATCCTGTTAGACGAAGTACTCACATAGCACAAACCGGTGATCTGGATCCTCTTTGGCTCCCAGAAGCGCAGCACAGCACCGAAGGTGAAGGTCGCAGAGCGCAGTGCTGGGAACAGACTCTGGAAGTCGCCTCTCCTTTGGTGCAGCGCTTACCTGTAATGAGGGACACTGGGGACTGGCAGGAACAGGTACTGCAAAGATTGAAAAAAAAAGAGTCGGAGAAAGCCACGCCAGGCAGGCCAAAGAAGCTCCTGTAACCTTGGTTTCAAGGAACTGTGTTCAATGCTCTCCCTTTTAATAAATTTTACTCCTGGCATAGTAGGCCTTTAATCCCAGCACTTGGGAGACACAGGTAGGCAGATCTCTGTGAGTTCAAGGCCAGCCTGGTCTACACTGTGAGTTCTAGGACAGTCAGAACCCTGTCTCAAAAAAACAAAAACAAATTTACAAAGCTGTAGAGAAAACTATTGATAAGGTAGAGTGATTTTAAACTCGGGGATTCCTGTCTTATTTTCGCCTTTAGTTGATGCTTATGTATTAGCTAGACTTTGTGTATTTTAGTCGGCTTTTTGCCATTGTGGCCAAAAGACCTAAATAACCAATTTAAGAGAGAGAAGGTTGGTTTTGGCTTGTGGTCCCAGAGAGGTCAGTTCAGCTCCACCTGCTAGGGAAGGGCATTCTGACATCCTCAATGGCATGGTGAGTGTGAGGCCAGCCTGGACTATGTGTGACACTGTCTTAAAACAAACAAAGAAGACTTGGGTCTGGAGAGATGGGTCAGCCGGGCGGTGGTGGCGCACGCCTTTAATCCCAGCACTTGGGAGGCAGAGCCAGGCAGATTTCTGTGAGTTCAAGGCCAGCCTGGGCTACAGAGTGAGTTCCAGGAGAGGCGCAAAGCTACACAGAGAAACCCTGTCTCGAAAAACAAACAAACAAAGAGAACTGGCTGCTCTTGCAAAGGATCCAGATCCAATTACCAGCAACTACATGGTAGCTCACAACCACCTATAACTCCGATTTCAGGGCGTTGTATGCCCTTTTCTGGTCTCTGTGGGCACCAGGTTCACACGTGGAACAAAGACACACATGCAGGCAAAGCATCCATGTGCATAATACAAATTAGAAATGCAAATTGTAAAGACTTAAAAATGCATAAATAAATGGACTCAAGCCACATATGGGGGGTGGAGCATACATTTTTAGTCTCAGCTACTCAGAAGGCAGAAGGATCTATTGAGACCATGAGTTTGAGATCAGCCTGAGAAACAAAGTAGGATTGACTGACTTCTCCCCAAATTATTAATCGATGAGTGAAAGTAGACTCAAAACCTAAAAACATATCAGAAATGAGAAACTGTGTAGAAGAAAATATTTATCACCTTGAATTAGGTAAAGATTTTCTTTTTTAAAAAATGTGTGTGTGTGTGTGTGTGTGTGTGTGTGTGTGTGTGTGTGTGTACATATGCACAGGTGTGTGAATTATTCTCAGGACCCAGTAAGAGAACAATGGAAGACTGTCGAAATGGCTCAGCAGTTAGAGGTACTTGCCGCCAAGCCTGATAGCCAGAGTTGGATCTCTAGAACCCATGTAAAGGTGAAAGAAGAAAATCAGCTCCCCAGAGTCGTCCTCTGTTCTCCACACATAGGCCACGGCAAGCATGGTGTCCGGTTTGATTTCTATTGCTGTAATAAACACCATGATCAAAAGTAACTCGGGGAGGCAAGGGTTTATTTGGCTTACAGTTGTACGTTACAGTGTCTCATATGGGGGAGGCCAAGACAGAACCCAAGACAGGAGCCTGGAGGCAGGAACTGAAGCAGGGACCATGGGGAAGCAATTCTAACTGGCTTACTCCTCATGGCTTGCTCAACCTGCTTGGTTTTTTTTAGGTTTTTATTTTTATTTTATTTATTTTATTTTTTTAAGAAAGGATTTCTCTGTGTAGCCTTGGGTGTCCAGTAGACCAAGGTGGCCTCAGACTCACAGAGACCTGCCTGCTTCTGCCTCCCACGTGCTGGGATTAAAGGCATGTGCCACCACCACCTGGCTCAACCTGCTTTCTTATACCATTACAACACCTACCCATTGGTGGCATTGTCCACAGTGGGCTGGGCCCTCCCATATCAGTAATTAATCAAGAAAATACCCCATTGATTTGCTTACAGGCCAATCTCAGTTGAGGTTTCCTAGTTGACAAAAAAACCAACCAGCACACATGCCCACACATTACATCACATATACATATACATATATATACACACACATATATATAATAATAAGAAGAAAATAATTTAAATAAAAAATAGTGATGGATGTGATAGCACTGTAATTCCAGACAGGAGAATTATGAAATCAAAACCAGCTTGGGCCACACAGCAACACTATGTCTCAAATAAATCAAGAGCTGCACATACCTGTCATCCTAGTATTGAGGAGGTAGAGGCAGGAAGATTGAAATAAGGCCAGCCTACACTACATAATGAATTGCAGCTCAGCCTGGGCTACATAATGAAACCCTGAAAACACAAACAAGGGCTGGGGTATAGCTCACCGTGAGAGCAGCTCCCTAACTTGGTTTGTGTTCCAGCCCACCCGGGAGATGCTGAGCATCGTTAATGATCAAGAGACCGCACATCATCACAATGAGATACTGCTGTATACTTATTAGACGTCTGAAATTAGAAAGATTGAGTGGCGGAGGTTGCTCAATAAAAGAGCATGTGTCTGGAGGCCCTGGGTTTGATCTCCAGCACCAACAAGTACTCACAAAGCAAAATTAATAATAAGACTGTAACTAGTATTGGTTCAAGTGTAGAGCAACCAGCAGTCTCATTGTTGTGGAACTCTGTCCTCTGCATGACACGACTGCCTCCATCTTGGCATCAGAGCAGCTGTGAATACTTATAAGGAGACTCTCAGAAGACTGAGTCCACTAATGTTCCTTTGTGGGGGGAGGGCATGGTTTACAAGGTTCATAACGTGGTACATGGGACGCTGCCCCTCTTTGAGGATACATAAGGAGTTTACAGTTGCTTGGTGGAGACTCTTCATTGTGTAGCTGCCATAATTGCCTGTGTTCCTTTAAGCAGTCCTTAACCCATGGTTTTGTAAGTAACCCCAATTAAAACCATTGCTTCATCAAGCTGGACCTGGGTGGAATTGTTTATCTACTTCACCTGGGGTGAATTGTGTTTGTAATATTAGTTCTTCTCCCCAGGAAAAGTCATGGCAACACTTATATTGGCAGGCATGTGAAATGGTTTGGCCACCTTGGAAAACAATTTGGCCGTTTCTTAAAAAGTTGAACAATATCAGTTGGATGTGGTGATTCATGCCTGTAATCCTAATATTCAGGAAGCTGAGGCAGGAGGATTATGATTTTGAGGCCAACCTGGACTACCTGTAGCATTTCACTCCTAGATGTTTACCACCCCCCCAAAAAAGGAAAGCATATCTTCATACAAAACATATATAAATATTCAGAATAGTATTGTTTTTATTTATCTTTAAAATGTATGCTAACCTTCCTTTTTATTTTATGTGTGTGTGTGTGTGTGTGTGTGTGTGTGTGTGTGTGTGTGTGTGTTTTGGCTGCATGCATGTATATATGTGTGTGCAGTGATGGTAGAGCCCCAAAGAGGTCGACAGATCTCCTGGGACTGAAATTACAGACAACTTTGAGCTGCCCTGTTGGGAATCGAACCCAGGTCCTTTGGAGAGCAGCCAGTGCCCTTAACCACTGACCATCTCTCCAGCCCCAGAAGTATCGTTTCAGTAATCCTTAAGCTATAAGCAAATCAAATGTTCACCAACCAAGATAAATTATGAGCACGTGGAATATTGCAGGAAGAAAAGAACGAGGGGCTGGAGAGACGGCTTGCACTCACAGGTCAGCTCCCAATCAATCATCTGCAACTCCAGTTCCAGGGGCTCCAATGCTCTCTTCTGGCCTCCAAAAGTGACAGGTACGCGCACGGTACACAGACACACATGGAGGCAAACACTTGTACACATAAAATAAAGAGTGAGACCAGTTGCTGTGGTGCACATCTGTAATCCCAGCACTTAAGAGGTACAGGCAGGAGGCTGGCAGGATGGTTCAGTGGGTAAAGCCTGTGTAAACCTAGAGACCTGAGATGTCTTCTTACACACACACATACACATCAACAACAACTCTACCACTAAATACATAAATAAAATATAAGAAGTGCAGGCAAGAGGATTATGTATGAATAGAAGGCCATCCGCAGCTACATGGTTAGCTGGAGGCCAGCCTGGGCTACATGAGACCCTGACTTAAAAGAGGAAAGTACTTTATAAACAACTGAATGAAAGAAACCAAGAAAAAGGAATGGAGAGAGAGAGAAAGAGGGTGATGAAGAAAGAACTGAGAAGAAGGTAGCTGCCTGGCTTTATACACTTAGGTAAATTTCTTTAAAACATGCAAACTATTCTAAAAACAGAAAGCAAATTAATGGTTGCCTAGAAACAGGAAGGGTAGGAAGAAGGAAGGACGAAGCAGAGGCGGCCCCTCGGGGTGGAGGCTTTGCTCATCCTCTGAAGGGTGCTGATGGTTCATACGTTATGCACACATGTCAAACACTGTTTATCCTTCAAGGATAACTTTCAAACAGAAATGTACTGCATTTGTTACTTTTCCTGTTGCTGTGATTCAACACACACACCACCACCAACAAAATGGACTAAGGCAACTTAAGGGAGAAAGCGCTTACTCTGGCTCACAGTTCAGGGTACAGTCCATCATGGTGGGGACGTCCTGGGGACGGAGCTTGAAGTAGCTTGTCACATGTCCACAGTCAGGAAGCAGAGAATAATGGAGGCTGGTGTTCGTCTCAAGGTCTCCTTTTTATTCAGTCCAGGATTCCAGGCCCTGGGATGGTGTTGTTCACAGTTAGGTGGGCCTTCCGGTCTCAATGAATCGAATCTGGAAAACCCCTCAGGTATCAGGGAGCTTGTGTTCCAGGTGATTCTAGATCCAGGCAAGCCGACAATCAATATTAACTATCACAGTCAGTTATACCTAAATAAAATAAGTTTGGGGGGGCTGGAGAGATGGCTCAGTGGTTAAAAGCACTGACTGTTCTTCCAGAGGTCCTGAGTTCAACTCCCAGCAACCACATGGTGGCTCTCAACCATCTGTAATGAGATCTGGTGCTTATAATAAATAGCTAAATCTTTTTTTTTTTTTTTCAAATAAGTTTGGGGCTAGCAAGATGCCTGAGTAGGGTAAGGGCTCTTCTCAAGCCTGAGGACCTGAGTTCAATCTCAGAATCTACATAGTAGAAGGACTGATGTCTCCAGGTTGTCCTCTGATCTCCACATGCAAGCCATGGGACTTACACACACACACACACACACACACACACACACACACACACACACACACACATACACACACACACACACACACCACCACCACCACCACCACCACCACCACCACCACACAACCACACACACTTTAAAAAAAAAGACATCTAAAAAGATCAGTCTAGCTAGGCATGGCGGTACACCCTATACTCCCAGTACTTGGGAAATGAAGGTAGGAAGATCAACTAACTACTCAAGATCACCTTTGGCTACATAGTGAATTTAAGGTCAACCACATGAGACCTGTCCCAAAGCAAAGCCTGTCCAACTGCAACATCCCAAGCTCCTGCTGCTAACCCTGCATGAGCTGACTACTAGGAATCTAGGTAGTTTCGACTGTGTGGTCAACAAATACATGTGGAGGAACTACTCCACACCAAGAACTGTTCTGGATACCAGGCTAGAGACCTAAGGGAATAGCAGCCCTGCTCTCATTGAGCACACACTTTAGCAGAGGAAGATAAAATCAACAGCTATGCTGATAAAATATACCCTGTGTTGCAAACCATTAAAAGGAAAAATAGACCAGAGTAACGGGCCAGGACTGAAGGATATAGTGCTAGTTTATACAAATTCAGGGAGAATTCTGGGGGGACAAGGGCTTGGTTAGGACACTGTGGGTACTCAGTGACTGGGAGTATTCGTGGCTATGAGCTTTGGCAGTCTTTCTCTGACCTGATGTTGACTGATTTCCTTATTCAAAGCCACACGCATACCCACAAACACATTCAGTGACTGATGGATGAAAGAGAAGCAGTGCCAGGCGTCGGTGGCGCACGCCTTTAATCCCAGCCCTCGGGAGGTAGAGTCCCGCGGATCTCTGTGAGTTTGAGGCCAGCCTGGTCTACAGAGCGAGATCCAGGACAGGCACCAAAACTACACAGAGAAACTTTGTTTCGAAAAACAAAAATAAAAAGAACAAAACAAAACAAAAAACAAAAAAAAAAGAGGGAAAGAAGGAAGGAAGGAAGGAAGGAAGGAAGGAAGGAAGGAAGGAAGGAAGGAAAGAAGGAAGGAAGGAAGGAAGGAAAGAAGGAAGGAAGGAAGGAAGAAAGAAAGATAGATTAGCAGTGTCCCTTGCCTGAATCCAGGACAGCTCCGGTGAGGGATTCTGGGTAACACACCATGGCATCCACTAGGGCTGGGGGTATTGCAAGAGATGCAGCCTAAGTGCATGCATGTCCAGAATTCCAGAGGTGGGAAGCTCAGATTCTGGGAGTGATGGTCAAAAAGGCCAATTCTGCATCCATCCTTGGTTCAAGACCCATTGGCTTTACCTATTTGGGATACAGCACCAAATCGCGCTCACTGCCTTAGGGTACAACACTGCATCCTGAAGGATTAAACCCTATTCTCCCATCGTATTATCTGTCCAGATGTACTTTTCCTGCCTCTTTGTTGACAGGTTATGACTGATTTGATACTTCATGATATAACACCAGTCAGCATTATTGTCTTGTCTTCAGTCAGTTGCATACAGCCTCAGAGTAGACTGAGAGCTGTATTTAATTTGCCTCTGGGTATCACTAAGTAACTAGGAAGAGGCATGCTAGAAAAGACATCAGCGAGGAGTCAAAGATGTTTGCCAGGAAGTGATTTATGATAGTGGGCATCGGAGACTAAGGGAGATAAACAAGGAAACGAGGCTTGCACTCGTTCACTGCGATGAAGGCTGAGGTGGGGCTACCACAGAGACTAAAAAGCTGGCAGGGCAATAGACTGGAAGACCCAGGCAATCAGGTAAGTGTTAGATGGAATATTAGAGAAAATAAGTAGGAAATACAGAAGTTGGTGGTCAGTCAAAGGACTCCAAGTCAACATGTCAGAGAGAACCCACCCATCAGTGTTTAGTGGAGTTTGTTTCGCAATAGCTAAATTGTAGAACCAACCTGCATGTCCAAAAAAATGGAGGAACGGATGAAGAAAGCGTGGTCTATTGGAGGAATGGATGAAGAAAGCGTGGTCTTTTTCAGCCATAAAGAAAAGAGAAGTTATGGGTTTTGCAGGCTGTGAATCAACTGGATATAACCACAATAAGTGAATTTTAAGCCGGCCTCAGAAAGACAGATATCCTGTTTTTCCCCTCACTTACGGTTCCTGCATTTTGTGTTGAAAACTCAAGCCTGTGTGCATATTTGATGTGAAAGAAGAAGTAGAACGGCCTAGCGGAACAAAGGAGACCGACAGGAGGTGGAGGGTGGGGAGAGAGGCAAGGGCGCGTGAGTGTGGGAGGAAGAGGAACACACAATGTGTACTTGTTTGAAACGTCCACAAAGCCGCGGGCCGTTAGGGGACAGGTCCAAACGGGAGTGGTGGGACAAGTTGTAGCTGTTGATAATGGACAGTTGGTTCTGGGGTGGTACCACAGTGCAACTGAGATTAGGTGGAGGGCAAGAGAGCACTGGAGATCAAGGAGCCTCAGTATGGAAAGATTGTTCCATAGACATTGAAACCACTGCTGGTTATAGCAGCAGGACGGGGTGTAATTCAGCAGCAGAGTGCTTGCAGCACCATGACCAACAGCCAAGTCAATTCACACATGGAAGAATTATGTGAAGGTATGGTAGTGTATGCCTGAAATCCTAGCATTTAGAAGGTAGAGAATCACCTCCAAGTTCAGGGGCTAGCCTGGTCTACATAGTGAGTTCTAGGACAATTAGGGCTACAGTGTAAGATTCTAGTCCAAACAAACAAATACACAAAACAAAAAGCCAAAGACAGACAGATGCTGTGGTTCAGACCTGGATACCAGCACCCAGAAAACAGACACAAGAAGATCTTGAGTTTTTGGATAGCCTGGGCTAGACATAGTCTCCCCCTACCCCCAACACACACACACACACACACACACACACACACACACACACACACACACACGCGCGCGCACGCACGCACGCACACGCGCGCACACACACACACACACACACACACACACACACACACACACACACACACAGACCTATGGCAAGAACAGGAAGAACAGGGAGGAAGAGGCATGGAGCCACATGCCAGCCAGCTAGCTATCTATTACTGTGATATACTTTCTGATATGCTCTCAGAGGATTGAGTCCATGGTCTCTGTCCCATTGCCTTTGGGTGAACCTCTAGAGACAGAACAGTATGGTAGACAGGGCAGGTGGAGGAAAGCCCCTCACCTCAGGGCAGACGAGAAGCAGAGACTGACGAGAAAAGATGGAAGTCCTGATGTTCCCTTCATGGGCACACCCTTGATGACTTAACATCCATCTACAAGTTTCATAACTTCCTAGAAGACCACAAGTTGGGGACAAAACCCCAGGGTTCTCTGGGAGGTTTTTTAAGATCTAAATGATATGCTGGGTGTGGTGGTACACAGCTGTAATTCCAGCACTTGAGAAGTGGATGGAGGAGGATCAGGAGTTCAAAGCCAGCCTCAGCTACATAGCAAGTTTTAGGCCAGCCTAAGCTATATGAGACCCTGTCTCAAAAATCAAACTAAAACAAGACAAAAAAGATCCAAGCCCCAGCAAGACATCTGTTGAAATTTCTAAGCACTGTTAAAACCCTAGGGGGATACTCCCAAGGACAATGAATGATAAGAATAATTGAGGAACACTAGTTTTAAAGGAAGTAAAGCAGGAGGTTTAGGACAGGGGGAGAAACTGTGGCTTGGAAAACTGTCACTGCCTTGGGGGACGTGCAGCTCCCATCCACGCAGGGCTCAAAGGGAATCCCCGGAGTCAGCATGTACTAAGACTTTTCTCTCTGAGGGGGTGAAGGGAAAAAGACACACATTCTCTTGATGGTTTCCTTCTTTATTCTTCTGTATTCTTCATTCTGTGTTCTATATTCTCCTTTTTTTAATCTCTATCCAGAAATGTTCCTTCTGTCTCTCTAGATGTTTTCCTCCTCCTTCTAACTATCTTGATGTTCTCCTGCCAATTCTCTCATTCTTGATGTTTTCCTTCTAGCCCATTTTAACTCTATTCTTTCCCTTACAGCTTATATACCCCAGCAAAATCTTTCAGGTAATATAAAAATTACACTGTGGTTACATTCTGTTTTTCAAGTGAATGATTACAATGAATACAAAACAAACAGTAAAAACAGCATGTTTTCCATATTCCTTACATGATTAAACATTTTCCATATTACAGTTCAAAAATAAATTATCCCAAGATAATGTACATACATTCATACCCAAGCAACTTGTTTTTAGATTAACTGAATGGGCAAGCAAGGTATTCTTCTCAGTCAGGTCTTTTACTGGTAGGCTTAATTTTGCAGTTATAAAGAAAGGACCAATTACTTTATTAGTTATCTTGAAAGGTAATCTTATAAGGAACCTTAAAGGAATCACAAACCTAAACTTTTATATATAAAAAAGAATCAGTCAGCTCTACTTTAAACCTTAAGGGTGCATACCCACTCATCAATAGTTTCTTATATCAGGAGATTGAGGGCAGAAATGGGTATAAGGAATTAATCATCACCTTTGGTCATCAAACAATTCTAGCAAGAAAGGTGTGTCAGCTAATGATAACTGGGCTGCTTTGTTCTTTTTCCCTGATCTTTTTTTTTTTTTTTTAAGATTTATTTATTTATCATGTATACAGTGTTCTGCCTGCATGTGTCCCTGCAGGCCAGAAGAGGGCAAAAGACCTCATTACAGGTGGTTGTGAGCCACCATGTGGTTGCTGGGAATTGAACTCAGGACCTCTGGGAGAGCAGTCAGTGCTCTTAACTACTGAACCATCTCTCCAGCCCTTTCCCTGATCTTTTAAAGGGTTCCACATTCAATTATATGCCTTTCTAAAACTTTAGATTATCTTCTTGGGTTTTTCTTTCTTTTCTTTTATTCTTTCTTTTTTTTTTTTTTTTTTTTTTGAGACAGGGTTTCTCTGTGTAGCTTTGGAGCCTTTCCTGGAACTCACTTTGTAGCCCAGACTGGCCTCGAACTCACAGAGATCCACTTGCCTCTGCCTCCCAAGTGATGGAATTAAAGGTGTGTGCCACCACTACCTGGCTTCTTCTTGGGTTTTTCACCTCAAAGTTATTTGACAAAAATATCTTAGTCTAACTTTGTTATTTTCAAAGCTTTGTTTCAGCTGTGATGCACTCTGAAACCTGTGAACACATCTCCCAACATTAAGGTTAAAAGAATTTAAGCTAGCTGGGCTAACTGGGACTCAATTATTTTTCTTAATCATTAACCTAAGCCACAGTCTATACAGTTCCTCAATAGAAACTCATGTGTTGTAGCAGTGTGACACTTCTTTGTTTATATTTTTATCACCAAAACTCTATTTAAACTACATTATTATTATCATTTAGATAGTACAGCTTAGGAAGAAATCATGTTTATAGTAATTCACAGGAAAAATATCCAGTAGAATGGGATGTTTCCATGAGATGAACATACTACATTACAGGCAGTGGGGATCTCCCCACACCCATTCACACCATGCCAGATACCAGAGAAAGATGGCAGCAGCAAACATGTAAAGGCACAGCAGAAGCAAAAGACATTCTGGGGTCTGGGATCTCCGGGCCTTACCTATCCAAGATTGACCTATCAGAGAGTTTCCTCCTGGTGGGCTGACACCTTGAACTTCACTTGCAAACTGCTGCTCCTCTGACATGGCCACCAGCAAAAAACAATGATTTTTAAAGAAATGAATTATATAGTATATGTATAGTATATAGCTTTGAATTACCAAAATTACCAGTTGTTTGAATCCTATTTTCAGAAATGGGATACGGCAAAGTAGAAAGTACATAAATTTAGACAGCAAGGGAACAGGGTCAGCTACAAGAGTGAGCCTACTGGGCTGGGATGTGGCTAAGTTAATAGAGTGCTTGCCCAGCATGCTCGATCCCTAGCACTGCATAAAAACTGGAGGAAGGGGTCAGAAGATAAAAGGATGAAGATCAGAAATTCAAGGTCATCTTCAACTATTTAGTGAGTTCAAGGCCAAACTGAGCTACAGGATATTGTCTCAAACAACAAAACCAACAGTAACAGTAGGAAAACAACAACAATAACAACAAAAAATGGGCTGACTAAGCATTAGTGTGCAATAGGGTAACACTTGGAACATTGGAAGTAACCAGTTGAAGATTTAACCCGGTGGTGCTTAACACAGCAAGGATGAGTACTTTACACAGCAAGGGTGAGGTCCTGAGTTTGATAACCAACACCTACACACATACACCCAGCAGTGGTACCAAGATCTGGAGGGTATCTGAATATTAAAAGAGAATGACAAGCATCTGAAATGAAAGATTAAAATTTAGGATGCTGTATACTAATTTTGGCTTTTTCTGCCCCTTATCTCTCTACCCGTAGATTAAAGCAGCTTTCAGACCTCATCACAGAAGACTCTTTCCAGTGAGTGCTGGTTAATGCAGAAACTAGAACTAATCAAAGTGAAGAGAATCGGTGTATGAAATGTGCTCAGCACACACGGGACATCTCTATTACACATTCCCACCCAAGGCTCGGAGAGTGTCATGGCAGAGGGGCAGAGCGAGTATAAGAACTAGAGGCTAGAGAAGACTGGAATAACAGTGCCTTCTGGACATGGCAGGACCACAGCCTCATGAACTCACAACAGCTGTGCTTGCTGGCACGCGGCCAGAACAAGATCAAACCGGTCAACATTCCAGCATGGAGATGGGAGCCATAGGAGCCTCACCCCTAACTGAGAAGCTGTGGACAACGGGATGGCTTCTGGGAGGGGGAGAGTCAGTTTTCGTTGAGGGTGTGGCACCTGGCAAATGGACCGTGGTCTACTGAACAGTTACATATCCAGGAGTATAGTGAGCAGCACCAATTGGAATTGATAGAGCGTTTAAAAGAAAAAAAGGAGCCGGGTGGTGGTAGAGGGAAGGCAGGTGTGAATGCAGCTAATCTCGCAGTCTGGAGAAAAGAAGGTAGCAAGTTGAGGGATTCCACTTAATAGTCTGCTTGAAAATAAGTGTGGAGGCAGAGTCCAAATCTGAAATAGCCATTGGAGGATTGTAGGGGATATATGAGAATTGTTTAGGGAGTGGGGTGTGGTGGTGTATGCCTTTAATCCCAGCACTCTGGAGGTAGAGGCAGGTAGATCTTTGTGAGTTCAAGGCCAGCCTTTTCTACATATCTAATTCTAGAACAGACAGGACAACATAGAAAGACCCTATTTAAATAATAATTTAAAAAAAAGGTTCAGTAGCCTGGTGCAGTAGCACATGCCTTTAATCCCAGCACTCTGGAGGCAGAGGCAGATGGATCTCTTTGAGTTCAAGACTAGCCTAATCTCTGTGGCAAGCTCCAAGCCTGGGCTACATAGTGAGACCTTGTCTTAAAATCAAGTAAACAAACAAAACACAAAATCCAACCAAACCAAACAATTATTTGGGGGCCAGGGATATAGCTCAGTGACAGAGTACCTGCTTAGAATACACAAGGACCTGGGTGTGGTGATATTGTATTTCCCAATATATCGTGCACCCTAATAAATTTATCTGGGTTCAGAGAACAGAACAGTCACTAGACAGACATACAGGCCAGAAAATGGTGGCACTCACACCTTTAATCCTAGCCTTCTGGAGGCAGAGATCCATCCGGATCTCTGTGAGTTCAAAGCCACACTGGAAACAGACAGGCATGGTGACTCACACCTTTAATCCCAGGAAGTAATGGCAGAAAGCAGAAAGGTATATAAGGCATGAAACCCAGGAACTAGAGCTGGTTAAGCTTTTAGGCTTTTGAGCAGCAGTTCAGCTGAGATCCATTTGGATGAGGACTCAGAGGCTTCCAGTCTGAGGAAACAGGATCAGCTGAGAAGTTGGCGAGGTGAGGTTAGTTGTGGCTTGTTCTGTTTCTCTGATCTTTCAGCATCACCCTAATACCTGCCTCTGGGTTTGTTTTTATTAATAAGAACTTTTAAGATTCGTGTTACACCTGGGTCTGCTCCCCGGGACACACATACACCAATTGTTTCCAAGGGTGAAAGGCGAAGCAGGCTTGATTGCACAGGAAACAGTAAGAAACTACATTTCAGTGGCCCCAAGTCACACTCCTTCCTTCCACCAATCCTATTCTACATTTGGGCAGAGAATTTCTACCAAGGAAAAGGAATTGCACCTAAAATGTTTTTGGTTGGCTGGTCAAATCAAGTATGACTTTTTTTTCCGGGCTGGTGCTGAGGCTAGGTAGAATTTCTAGGTAAGGGAACGCTAGGCAGAGCCTCCCCCATCAAGGTTCGATGCTGATAAGAGTAAAAAGAAACCAGAGTTGGCTCCTGGTTCCAAGGGACAGAAACTCAGACTTTTCTAAGGAAAGCAGAGAAATTACAAGGATATTCATTGCCCAAACTCAAAGAAAACAAAATAAAAACCAGACAGCCTGGAGAGCCAGCGGGAAACAAGGCAGATTCAAGGTCCAGTGACTTATGTACCGGGATCTCTTTCGTGTGCCCATCCTTGTGTGTGTGAGTCTGGTCCAGTCTTCTAAGGTTGGCTCTGTTCTTGTCATTGAGGATTCCACCCAGGGCCTTGCACATGCCAGGCCAGCACTCATCACTGAGGGACACCTGCCACACCTTATGTTGTTGTTAGTTAAAACGCTTGCAGGGAGCCAGTCTGATTCACTTGCGTAATTATTAGCAAATTTGCTCAGCTGAGCCCTTCCTTATACTAGAGTGTATCAGAGGTCACAAGCAGTGTGAAGAGGTGGCATCAATATGGCCAGTATCATCATGATACCCTGGATCCAGTCAGGACACAGAAAACACACAACTTCAATAAGGAAGGTTTGATGCAAAGAATGATTAACCAATAAGGAGAATATGAATCCCTAAGGATAAAGATATCTACAAAATAGAGAAATGGTGCATATAGAAAAACAATGCTACCTTTAGGGATGAGGCAGAGATCCCAAAGAAGGAAAAAAATGGTACCATGCAAGCCTGCCAATCACCGTTGGAGAGGCTGTAACTGTGGCCCTGTTTGCTGAGATGTTGACGGCTGGAGCAGGAGAACGGGAGTGTCAAAGGTAGCTAGACCACGGGGTCCTAGTGCTGAGGGGACATGGACACAAGCTCCCACCCTCAACCAAGAAACTGTCTCCAATCAACAACTGTTTGCAAAGGAAAGATCAGTTTTCTTCAGTGGAGTCTCACTGGGTATATAAACCACACTGAAGGGCAGAGCCCGTGCCCAGCGGTAGATGGGGTTTATTTTGTCTCCCATTGCTTTGTGCATTAAAAAAAAAATCTCACTGGTCTTTTGCTTATATATTATGGCTTCCAATTGCCTGTTTAAGAGAGAAAGAAGGAATGGAGTTGGATGGGTGGGGAGAATATGGGAGATGAGGGAGGGGAAACCATGATCAGAATATATTGTATGAATTTTCAATTAAAAACATGCATATTACAAAATAGCTAAGATTTTAGGTGTCTTAGGAACAAAGAAATAAAAAACTCGATCCTTTAATGATGTCACATTGGATTGCCCCTCCCCGACAAAAGTTAGGTCTCCCTCCACTGGAGTACTGCCGAAACTCATGGGGAAGTTGTCTGGTGGAGCAAGGCTTGCTGGGGTTCCTATGGAATTGCTGGAAACTCTGCTCACTTCCTTGAGAAGCCACTGCAATTTGATGACCAAGTGCCTGGGGTGTCCTAAAGCTAAGCTCCTACACAGTGCAGTTACTACTAGGAACCAGGTCCTCACTTCTGCAGCATCCCTCCAGCATTCTGATGACAGCTGGGAGAGAACAATGTGTGGAATGGCCAGCTCCAGATAGATCACAGGGAAGGGCTGGGAAGGCTGGATTTGGAGCCAACACAGAAAACGAGATATACATAAATCAGTAGTGGTTCCCACACACAGCTTCACAAAACTTGGCATGGAAGGGGATGGGGGTGGCCGGATAAGGGTGTCTGGGGAAAATGTTCGGAGTAGTAGTAAGACTGACTGCCTTACTGAGAATGCTGGGTTATCTAGGAACTGGTGATGCCAAGGTTCCTAAGAGGGATCAGAGGATAGGGCTGCTCTTTCATTTGCTTAGCAAGCATCATTCACTTTTATGTACTGTTTAGGATGTTAGGGTGACCATGAAGAGGCTAGAGATGGCTCAGTGGCTGAGTGTACAGTGTGCTTCTTGTCTGCTTCCTAGCACTAGGTCAGCTCTAACTCTGGCTTCAGGGGGTCGGACCTCTCTGGTCTCGAAGGGCACCTGCAATTACTCCCCCCCATAATAAATAATAAATCTTAAAAAAAATGAGGATTGGTGGGCTACACTTGAAAATCAAAACTACCAGTTTCCTTAGGAATTTTAATCAAGACAAGACTGTGGCAGCTGTTTGCCTTGAACACGCCTAACTGGAAACAGCGCTCACTCAGCACATTTCCCTTGTGCCCCACACTATGTACCAGGAGGTACTCCCTCCAGAGTAGACCGGATTTGAAGTTAGCTGTAACAAACATTGTTGTATTCATGTTGTTCCTTCTAGTAACAAATAATGTCACTTCAGAGGTATTTGAAAATCCTATAGGATCATATAGGAAGGAATGACAAGATGCTTTCAAAGGGAGCCAAGACTTATAAAACGTGTTTCCCCTTGAATGGCTATAGTTAAAAGGTTCAGCCCCTAAAGCCGAGGATGCAGTCATAGAATCTTAGTGTGTGCTAGGCACTGCACTGGATCCCCAGAACGGGGGTGGGCAGGACAAAAACACCATAAAGCAACAGAGAGCCTCAATCATAAAGATTATTGTGCAGCATAAATACTAATGTTTTATACTAAAATTTAAGAACAAGAATATACTGAGTCATCCACAGGACCTAACACAGACATAAAGCAGTTGCAAAAAGAACATGAAAGATTTCTAAGTTCACAGAAAATGACAAAGGGCGCTTATATTATTTTTTTCTTTGCTTTTTCAAGACATTACTGTGTAGCTCTGGTTGTTCTGGAACTTGCTCTATAGAGTAGGCTGGCCTCCTCTGCCTCCCCCCCCCCCAAAGGCGTGTGGCCCTCTTTATGCCCAGCTCTATATTAGGCTCTATTAAAGCACTCTTCCAACTTCCCCAGGTCCCAAGAAATGATTAATGAATCTTCTAGAGCCAACTTATCTCCCCAGTCATAGGAAGCCACTGTCCAAGTAAAGCAGGCATCCATGTGACAATGCTATTACATGTCCTCAACCTACCAAAGGCATCCTTTGAAAACAATTCCTGAGACTCAGCTGTTGAGTACTTTCACCTCATTTTAAGGCGCTCCAAAAGCTTTCCCCATTCTGCCTACAATACACCACCACACACTTCAAATATAGTAGTAGCTTAAGGTTTGCTAAAGGCTGGGACACAGCTCAGCAAGAGAGCACTTGCCTACCAGGTAGCCCATGGTTAGACTCCCCATCACTGCAAAATAAAAAAAATTCGATTCAATGTAAACCTGACCTATTACTCAATACCCTTCCAATCTCCTTCAAAGTTTTTTTTTTTTTGGGCAGTAACAGCACACATGTGGTTAGAGGACTTGCAGGTTTCTGAAGGTCACTCAGGTTGTCAAGGCTTGGCAGCATCCACGGAACTATCTTGCTGACCCTTTAATTTCTAGTTGCTCAATTTGAAACAGGACTAGATTTTTTTGTAGTAGAGCGTTTTAACGAGCATTTCCTTCCTTTAATGAAATCTTTTTTTCCCCTTAAAAGTAGTTGGTACAAATGTCTCCTGCTGAAGCACACTGGACACTTTTGTAAGATAACTTCTGAGTGCTCTTCAATCGGCCAATATTAGCCAGTGGGTTAAGACAATCCCTAACAGAAGGTCATTATGCTGCAATCAACGTTCTCTTTTGATCTCTATTTTTTGTTCTAAAAAAGATCTTAGAAATTTTCAAAACATACTTGGTGTTAATACAATCCAAGTATGTCAACAATCACCTTTGACGTGGACAAAGCGAAAAAGCCACCGAAACATAACCCCCCTCTCCGCCCCAATAAACCGTGCCATTAAGAATTCTAGTAAACAATCTACAAGGATTAAAAAAGTGTACAGGGGCACATGTGCACACCACGAGATGGTGTTGAAGTCAGAGGGCTCTCCTTCCTTCCCAGGATGAACTCAGGTCTGGCTTGGTGGCAAGCACCTTTACAGGCTGAGCAATGCATGGTTTTAAAAGTCACTTTTGCTCAAGATATCCTCTACACAAAAATGCAGACATTTTACCAGTTTCCACAATATTTTTTCTTAAATGTTAACAAATGGGGGGAAAGCCAACACCCAGGATAAAGGATTTAATCCAGTATTTATTCCATACTCATGATGGTTTTCTGAAATCAGAATACAAGTCATAAGAACAATCTATCAAATAATTTGCTGATAGTCTTAAATAACGCAGCACTGCATTAGTTAATACTTCTGTCCTAGATTAAGTTTAAAAACTCAAACAGCAGTCTTCATTATCAATAAAAAAAGTTTTGAATTTTTAAAAAAGGATACTCTATCAAGCTGTTTCATAATTTAAGTATTCTCCATTTATAAAAATGCTTTGGAAGCTTGAGGCTTGAATGCTTCTTTACTCATGTGCCCACCCTCTCCCAATCACTGGTCAGTATAGGGTTGTTGCAATGCCAGGCTTTACACATTTTTTTTTTTTAATATAGTACTTTTAAAATCTGAGAAAGAATTCAAGGAGGGAAAAAGCACATGTCAATGTAGTTTAAAAAAAAAAGGAAACTAAGTGAATAAATTTTAGGCATACTAACAGTGTCCCTTTGAGGTAGAATGCTAAAAGGACTTTTGATCAAATCACAGCCTAATTTAAACCTCTCATAAATTTTCTCTAACATTAACTGTGGAGAATATTAAGTATAACATATTAACAAGAGCTTCCAAGGTAATATACAGTGGACAAGAATGTTAACCCTACAACTGTTGCCTTCATGTATATTGAAAGCACATAATTCTCCTAAAACAAACATCCAAGATCCATTCCCAAAGTCTTTAGCATTCTATTATGAAAAGCACAGCCATGCTAACTTCAGTACACAACCATAATCCCACACCTACCAAACAAAAATAGAATTAGTGGCAGTTTATTGCCTTATACAAATTTAACCAACATGGCAACCATGCCAAAGGAATTAAAACATTTTCAGGACATATGTACAGACTGTACATTTTAAAAACAAACAGAAATGCAAGAACAATCTGTGCATCAGGTGTCAACTCAACGGGGTGAAAACATCAATGCACTAAATGGGATTACAAAGGCACTTCCCTACACAAAAGAAATGAAAACACAGCCTACGGGGAGCTCAAAGAGTGCATAACTACTGCACAACCTCAACTTGGGGGAGAAAAGCAGAATTTAATCAACATTTATAGGATTCAATGTGATCCAATTTTACAAAATCTTCACACAGCCTCATCTTTGTTTTTATGTTCTTTCTCTTGGCTCTCGGGCTCTCCACTCTGGCTCCTCTGGTGATCCTGTCTGTCTGACTGGTCCTTGCCGTCCCCATGCTCTCTCTTGTGGGAGCGGTCTTGGCTTCTGCTGCGCTTTCCAGACTTCTCTTTGCTCGGGCTGTGTTCTCGTTTTCTCAGCTTTTCCACACTGCCAGTTCTCCCCTGACTACCACTTCTACTCCTCTTGTTGGACTTCTCTTTGCTTTCGTTTTTATGCTTGCTCGACTTGTCTTTGCTCCTGCTCCTGCTCCGCTTCCCTGCATTTCTGCTTCTGCTTCTACTTCTGTGTTTCCTCTCCCTGCTTCGACTTCGGCTGTGTTTCTTCTTGGAATCCTTCTTGTCTCTGTGTCGCCTGTCCTCCTTGTCTTCTTTGTGCTTCTTCTCCTCCCCCTCCCCCCTACTCCTCTGCTCCTTGGACCGCTCTCTTGACCTCTCCCTGTCCCTTTCGCGATCACTGCCTCTCTCCTTATCGTACTCTCGATCTCGCCTCCGACCTCGCTCATTTTCTTTCTCTCTTTCCCGATCCCTGTCTCTTCTATCCCCTTTCCTATCACGACTCCGACTGCGAGTTCTGTGCCTTTCCCTGCTGCGGCTGTGCCTGCGTTCTAACCCTCGGTCGATACTTCGCGATCTTCGCCTTTCCTTCTCTCTCTCTTTGGCTTCCCGCTCTAGTCGCTGGCGTTCTTTCTCTCTCTCTAATTCTCTGTCGAAAGAAGATCCATGGCCCTCCCGGTGATGACTTCTACTTCTTGATCTTCTTGGAGACCTCCGTGGACTCAGCGATCTCCTTGGAGACCTGAGAGAAGAGGAAAGGAAGAAACTGGAATAAATATAACACTAGAAGGGCCGGGGTACTTGTAGCTCAGTAGAACACGTGCCTGGCACACTCTCAGACCATTGGGACTGACAGTCAATACCAAATACTCCCTAGTACTCTGCACACATGAACCAACCAAATCTACTCTAAAAATTTCATCACCTTACATATACACCAAATATCATTAAACTTTGGATAGGTGTAGCTTGTGGCAGAGTGCTTGCTTAGCATGTATGCGTATGTCAATACTCAGCACCGAAGGGGCACAAAAAAATAACTGTTCTCACTATAGATGCACAATTTTACTAGAAATGTGGTGGGAGAAAAAAATCCACGATTTTTTGAAGGGGAGTAACTAAACCAAACGTCTGTCCTAAGAACTTGTCACTCCCCAAGAATCGCCAACTTTGCACAGGCCCATTTAAAACAGTAGCTGCTACATTACCTGGACCGCCTTCGCTCAACATGCCGGTCTAGTTCTTCAACGCCTTCCTTGCCATCTTTCTTTATTTTTCTAGGTCGAGTTTTAATCTGCTGATCAATATTCTTCTGAACCGGAACTGGAATTCTCGGAAACAAAGTGGAAAACCACTCCAGTTTTGTGAGAAAGGAGCGAAGCATCTCTCCAATGGTCATTACACAGCCTCCGCCAGCTTTCACATCTAGGTCCTATGAAACATAAAAGATACCCTACTGGTTAAACAAAAAAACCATTATTTCAACATATACGTGAACACTAAAAAAAAAAATTTTTTTTACCATCTTTGGAATCAAGTATAAAAAACTAACAGAAAAATTTCAATTTTTGTATCCTAATCTGGTAATGAATGAAGACTATTTGGGCTAATTGTATACATGCAGGTGAGAACAAACCCTGCAGTCTCTTGGGCATAAAGGGAACTGACTCACTCATTAACAAAAATATGAAAAAGCCCCTTACATTGTTAAACTATGTGGAACAAGTATTTAAATTTGTATTCCACATGCCTACACTTGAGGACCATTTGCACACATCAGACCTAGCACTGAAACCTGGCTATGTAGAAACTACTTTCAGATAATGCCTGTCTAAAAGTTATCTTTTAACAGCTGCAATCTAAAATGGAGCCCTGCTAAAACTGGAAGCAATAGCAAACCAACTGCCATGAAGCAGTGAGGTTTCTAAAGTTATGTACAAAAGAAATAAATGAACAAAGAATTGGAAACGCATAATCCATGATGACCATTGTCTCTGAAAAGGGTCATTACCGCATGAAGGCCTTCTTGCTATGCCCTCTCACAGCTCAGGACATGTTAGTCAGCTATTGTCAGTCCCAAACCTATAGTGCAAGCACACAAGGAAAGTGAGATTTGTTATCTAAACAGGAAAACAAGAGCTAAAGGTAAAACTGCTTGCACTCACACACATTTAAGTGTTCAGATATACAGTATTTCCAAATATAATCGCTGCAGATATCTAAAGAAGAAAACATATGTTAGCTCAAATAGAGGACCTCAGGCTTGTAAATACAATAAAGAGCAGATAAATCAGAAGCATTCAGAAACCGAATACAACAATTTGAAAAGTGCTTTAATCTTTCTTTAAAAAAAAAATCTCATGTAAATAGGAGAAAAAGTTGACAATCATGATTTTCACCTAACTTTCTGGATCTTTAAAAAAACAGCTCGGTAAACAGGCCCAAAACAGGGAAGGAAAATAACCACTGCTGGGCTTGACAGGCATGCTTGTAACCCCAGCAGTAGGGAATGAGACAGGATCTGCAGTAGTGGATAGAGGCCTTCCTTTCTCAGCTAGTCCGAGGCTAACCCAAGTTACATAAGACCTTGTCTCAAAAAAGTTTTTCCTCTATGTCTACATCAGTGAGATTTTTTTTCTAGGTAGGCATCTAACAAAAATGAAATTTTCATTAGAAGCATGAATTCATCAAACAACAACAAAATTCTTTTAAGACAAGGCCTCACCCTGAGTGGCCTGGAATGTACTGCAGACCAGTCTGGTCTGAACTCAGCAATCCATCTGCCTCTGCCTAAGTGCTGGGATTAAAGGTGTGCCACACTAAGCATCAAACAAATTTTTGTTTGAACTCAGGAAGTAGCTGTTAACTATACCATATAAACTTTGAAACATAAACAGTGATAAAAAGTAGATATACCAATAACCATTGCTCACAGCTCACAGCTGAATATGTTGATACTCTAGTCTTCAATATGTAAGTAAATTAATACAGGCAGGATTTTAATCTGACTCTAGCCTCGCTCATCATGTCCCAGGGCTTGAGACGGTGACCAGATTTAGAAAAGAAAAAAAAAAAAAATCTAAAGTGCTAATCTAATTTAAGGAAAAGAAATGTTTGGGTTTTTTGGGGGTGGGGTGGGGGTGGAGATGGCAGTTTTGGGGATCAAGCCCAAAGCCATGCACATATGAGTAGAGTTGAGTAGTAAGTTTTTTAAATTTTAAGCCTGGTCTCTAAAAAAGTATACTGTGTGAGAAAGCTAGCCGTAGGCAGTTTGTAATCCTAGCTAATCAGGAGGCTGAAACAGGAAGATTACAGGTGTACGGTTGTCGTCCTGAGTATATGGCTCAAAAGGAAAACGGAAAAGAAGTATAGTTATTTCCTCACCTTGGAAAAGTGTAATTGTCAGGCCATTTAAGCCAATCCTAACTCTCTCTAAGTCTGTACTCATAAGCAAATATGAACGGTGCTGTTTGAGAAAAGTCACAGGAAACAACCAAAGGTCCAGGGGATTTAACATGCCTATAGGTACGGCAGCACATGTCTTCTACCACCTTAGAAAGTCACTATCAGCTGTCCAAGTTAGGATCAACACAATACAGTCTAATTGGGAAGAGAAAAGGTTATTATTCAAGTTATTAAAACATACTAACTCTTAAAACATATTCAAATAACTTAAAATTTTAACCTAACATGGAGGTCATCAAGTCTTAGCAAGAGGACAATAATCCCAAAAGTAGGACTGAAATAAATTTACAAAAATTCTGAGGACATTAAACTTCAACAAATAAAAGATCAAGAGCAGAGTAGCCCGAAGAAAGCCGATTCCCCTTGCTGACATACCTCCTCATCATCAAGGAAGGGCTCAAACCAGTCCCACAGGTCTGTAGGGGGTTGTGTATACCTAAGATCATGAAAAATCTGTTAGTTTATGGGAATTAAAATAAAATGTTTATTTAAAAATGAAGATAAATGCACGCGTACCTTATATACATAAATCCAAGGGCTCTGATATATGTAGAGTCTGTATGTGTTATGAGACCCATCACTTGTTTTCGAGTTAACTTCAGAGTAAATAATTTGTATAACAGGCAAAAAGCTGTAGAAACAATGCCTCCTGTTCCAACACCTCGAACCTTTAAAGGAAAACAGAGTTAATAAAAAATAATAAACAGATCCTTAATGCCTATTGATTGGTGCTGTTTTAGGTATCAATAACCATGATCTAGAATTAAAAATAGAGCATAAAACTAATACCTCTCCTAACCTAATTCAATGGAAACTTATATTTTGCATTTTCGAAAAAAACTGGAAAAAAAATGCACGTACTTCTACTTACCCCTCCGCACATCCCCGTCTGGCCAGCTGTTTTCCTGCTTCCTTTCTCCCACGGCTCAACATGTGTGACCTGGAAATAAAAAAGAGGAAGACAACAAACATTCGTCCTCTTCAGAGTCTGAGTAGAGCAAGCTGAGTTCACAAGAGCAATTCTCCCCAAGTGTCGTGCCGCTGTAGTGTGTCATCCACACCACCCTGCACTCACACTAAGTACAGAAATCACCTGTGGGAAAACTGCTCAGACAGAATACTACCAAATTATGAGATTTAACAAACCCCTGGCATGTTTCAGAGCCGACAGCTCATTAAACTAGCTTTATAGACAGGTCATACCTATGTGGAGGTCACGCAATTTCTACAATTTCCTACATTTGCAAAAATTATTTGGTACTATTTTATCTTTTATATAATTAAAAAAAGTTCTCACTCTAAGGAAAAAAGCTTTTGCAGTCTCATGGTGAATTTAAATCCACATAATAAAGTGAAGTTTTCTAGGGCTTCTGATGTTGCTCAGTAGCAGGTAAGGTGCTTACTTAAGGCCTGGGGTTGGGGGGTAGGGAGGTGGGTGTGAGATGGGGTCTCACTCTGTAACTTTGGCAGGCCTGGATCTCACTACTTAGACCAGGCTGGCTCAGAACTTTAGAGAACCTCCTGCCTCTGCCTCTCAAGTGTTTGGATTACTACCACACTTAGCTTGGGACGTTTTATTTCTAGTTTTTTATCTGGATCAAGTTCATTCTTAATTAAAGATTAAAATCACAAAGCCACAAGATCATTCAGCCTAAATACAAACAGAGTTTAAACAGTCAAAAGCTAAGTGTGACATTATTAATATATACCAAATATAATCAATAATACAGCACCATCTTTGCTAAAGCGAACACCCTACAAAAAAAAGCTTTACCTAAAAACACCAGACAGCAGTGGCACACACCTTTAATCCCAGCACTGGGGAGGGAGAGGTAGGCAGATCTCTGTGAGTTAGAGACCAGCCTGGTCTACAGAGCGAGTTCCAGGATGACCAGAACTACACAGAGAAACCTTGTCTTGAAAAACCAAAAAGTGCAAAAAGCTAAGGCTGAAAGAGACAAGCCAAAAATATTAGATCTGTTTTTGTTTCTTAAAACAAATAAACCCTGCTCCTTATTTCTCAAAGTTTTTCTGCCCATACATGGTAACATTTCATTTCAGTGGTTTTATACAAAACAAAAAACAAACCAACCTCCCCCCCCCCATTTAAATCCAAGCACACACAAAAAAACCCACATTAAATTGAAGCTGTTCTGCCCAGCTCCTGCAGTTCTTTCCTGTTCCCAACATACAGTGTAAGTCATGCCCCACACAGCCCCCTGGGGCTGAACCTAGGGCCTTGTCCATGTAAGTGCAGTACCAGTTTGAATTGAACCACAATCCATTTCTATTCCTCAGAGTACCCAAAGGAGTGGATACAATGCAAAACTGGAAGCCTATAAATTTCAAAGATTTGATCCAAAGAAATTAATAATAAGTTTAGGTCATGTTTTATGATTTTATTTTTAATTACGTGTATGTGTGAGTCTGATCCTCTGGAATTGAGGTTACAGGAGGTTGTGACCTGCCCAATGTGGATAGTGGGAACTGAGCTTAGGTCCTCTGCAAAGGCAATAATATGCTCTTAATCCACGGGGCATCTCTCCAACACCTGAAACTTTCGTTTTAAAAATGAATTTAAACATCCTTTCTGGTGGAAAAAGTGGTTTCAAAATACAACATTTGAAATGAACTTGAAATATTAGTCTGTATTTTAAAGCAACCTGTCACAAAAGCGCAGGGGCCCAGTTTTCAAAGTTAATTGCATAAACTTATTGTTCATCATACTATATCCACATTGAAAAGGTCTTACCTTTTAAAAGCTAGTTTTAAAAACATCTACTATCAGTTACACCTACTTAACAAGCTTTTGTAAAAGAACACCAAGAGTACTCCTGTACTCTATCCAGTTAAAAGATTTTGCTATAAAAAGCAATCAGTATCTCAAAAATCTCTCATTTACCTAAGCATGTAACTGGGAGAAAAGTAGGTAAATAAAATACATAGAGAATTTCTTTTTGTCAACATCTCCACATGTCTATTTAGACGACAGAAAATATTTGGTCTGTCTCAAATTTCTAAGTGTCAAGACAAGAAAAATTAGATGCATTTTATTTTACATGCTCTAGCGAAAATGCTTAAAAGACATTAAGACTATAAATACTCATTAAAATAGAAATTAACTTCGGAGGCCTGGAAGGTATTTTTTGAACTACCTAATTTGCAAGAAGTGGAGAATCTAGTTAGCGAGACCAAAATCAATGGCCCAAAAACAAACAAAAAACTAATTAGCCATTCATTTAACCAGGGAAATGCATTTATGGCGATTGAGCATGATTAATAGTGCATACCTCTACCTGCGACCCTGGGCTGCTCCGAGCCTCGCTGCAAGACTGAGTCAATCCTGCTAACGAAACAAGAACTGAGACAAGAGTGCAGTGAGGAGGCGCCAGGTGAGCTCCCCAGCACAGCCAAGCCAGCACCGACCCTGCCGCAGAAGCCCAGGGCCCAGATAATTCTAATTATGCCCAACGCACAGGTGGCTGAGACCTCCGACTCCTGACTTCCTGTCGGGAAAATTTCCAGGCCTTCTGTACACCTACCTCTCTGCACTGGCACACCACGCCACCCTCAACCCTCCCGGCCCGCCCGATACACTCACACTAACCAACTTCTGTCTGGATTGGAGAGTTAACGAAGAACACGAGGCCGACATTCAAGTAATTACTTCAGTTAATTCCGCTGGCCCGAGGGGCAGCAGAAGCACCACCAAGTGAGTGCTTAGTCGACACGGGTCAAAAAAAGGAGTCATTTTTAAAACGGTCAACTTGGACGGGCTTCTGGTATTACTTTTCTCCTCTCCCTTAGCCCTCTTGCCCAACAGCTCCCCGGGGAGGTTGGGGTAGGTTAAAGATCGACTGTGGCGGGCTCGCCCGGCTCTCAAAACACACACACACACACACACACACACACAACCTGAAAAGGAAAAAAAAAAAGAGGGCGGCCCTACCCCGACCCGTCCCAAACCAGCCGGGAGCCGCACCTCTCCCTCAGCCAACTTTGCCCCCCTCCCCCAAAGCCTCAGGTCTCGGCGGGGAGGGGGCGCTCCCACCGATTTCCGACAACCCGCTCTGGCGAACTTACCCCCGTGCCGAGGCCTAGAGGATGCGTACCTTAAAGAAGATCTCGTCCACCACCGCGTGGTAGGTCTTGAGCTCGTAAAGCTGCACTTTGAAGTAAGGCGACGACAGGATGTTGGTAAGGATCATGGGGTTGAGGTTCATGGTCTTCTCGTTGCCCCACAGCGGCAGCACGTTGCCCTGCTTGCCCGACACCGCCGGCCTGGTGGCGCCGCCGCCGCCGCCGCCACACTGCTGCTGCTGCTGGGCCACGGCCGCGGCCGCCTGGTGCTGCGGTTGCGAGTTGCCTGTCAGCGCGGGGCTGTTGTTAGCCATGTTGCCGCGGCAGGAAGGAGGGCGGGAGGAGGGGGGCCAAGCTCGATCGCGCTCTTCGGGACAACGGTCCCGGACCTACTCCATGGAAGGCCGTCGGGGGCAGGGAGCCCGCCGCGTGGTGCCCCGGGCCGAGCGAGGGACTGCAACTGAGACGCCGACACACGGACCCCGGGCCCGGGGCGGACGCCAGACGCAAGCGGCGAGAACTCCAGGCGCGAGGCAGAGCGGGCAGCCTAGGAGCGCGATCTCTTCCGCCAACTGCCCCTGGGAACAAGATGGCGGGCCCAGCGGAAGTGACGCCACGCGCCCGGGCGTTCGAGCTCAGCCCGTGGCCAATCAGAGCCGCCCGTGTGGGCAGGCGGTTCCTTTTCCTGGTTGCGCGAGGTCGCTGCGTGCTGGATCCGCTGCGGCGGTCTGTGGGCTGCGCTGGTCGGTTTCTCCTGGGAGTTTGCCCCTGGGGCAGGGTGTGTAGACCCGATCGCTGTGTTTTAAGAGTTTTTTTTTTTTTTTTTTTCCGGTGGTTTGATTTTTCTAGAGGCAGGGAGGGGGTCTCGTGACCCTTACGTACTTGGCGAATGCGTGACTCTTGACTCCTAGGGAGCATCCGAGGTCTCAAGAGTTAATTTTGTTAAAGTTCCCCAGAAAGAACTAGAGTCAGAGAATCCCACTTCTCTGTATGACTCCAGTAAAGAGTCATTGAGGCTTTCTTAGAGGTGTGTCCAACTGGAAGTCATAGACAGCCTCAATTTATCCACCTAAGATTGGGATAACATTTTAACTGGGCTGTGAGCGTTAAAGAAAGTACTCTCAGCTGGGCGTGGTGGCGCCCGCATTAATCCCAGCGCTGGGGGAGAAGGGGCAAGCGATCTCTGAGTCCGATCTACATAGTTCCAGACCAGCCAAGGCTCCATAGAGAGACCCAGACTCAAAAGAACAAAAACCAGAAAATGCTGCTACCCTACGTGGACTGCTTTCATAAAATCAAATCGATCTTTTATACTTTTTAGATAGGGTCACACTATAGTGGAGACTAGGAAGTAACCCAAACTGGCCTCAAACTCAGGAAGCTCTTCCTGCCTCAGCCTTCGAAATAGTGGGATTTCAGTCGTGAGCCACCACATGTAGTGAGATCGTATTATGGTACAGCTGCACTGGGCTAGGCACCAGGTAAGGGAGTGGGAAGTGGTGGGGATGGTGAAAAGGTATAAAGGAATCACAAGGATCAGTTCCCAAAGGCTACTGACAAGATTAATGCAGTTTGAGAGTTAAGGCTATAGAGCTTGACGTATCTTAGATGGAAAAGGGATGGGCATTTCATTGGCAGAGAATAGCCTAAGCATAGAAGCCAAAATTAGGCTTATTAGATGATAAGTAGTCCAGTTGGCAAGAGGCCAGGAGATAAGCTTCTAGGGGGAGTAGTGGCAATAAAATGCCTGTAATGTCAGAATGAAACATTAAGAATTTAATTATACTTAAACCAGATGTTACCCGACATCCTTATAGCACGCGTGTCATGTTTAAATCAGGCTAGGCTTGGTTTTGGTGGCCACATCTGTAATGCCAGCATTCGGGAATCCGAGGCAGGACAGTCAAGAGGCCAAGACTAGTCTGGGCTAGATAATAACAACCTGACTTTAAGAAGAAAAGGTCCCGCTGTTGGTGGTGTAGTTCAGTAATAGAATACATGCTTAGTACACGCAAAGTCAGTTTAATCCCAACATATATGCACACTCAGGTATGCACACATTAGGGGCTAGGGATGTACCTCAGAGGGAGAGCCTTGGTTTAGCAAGCAAGAGTTTTAGCCTCACCACTGAAAAAAGAAAATAGTTCATATATATAATTGTGTCTATGAATGTCTATTTAATGTCTACTTTGTATTACTAGTGCCAATATTTCTGGCTTAAGTCCATTTTTCAGAGATTGCCAGAATAATTCCATCAGGGCACCTCTGCTCCTGGCTGCCATCAGGTGAGCAGCGTCCTCAGCGGAGTGCAATCCACATCACCAAAATCCAATGACATTTTTCACCCTATTTAATTTCTGGCCGTGTTGCATCTTATCATTTTTTCTTTTCTGGAAACTTTTGGGTTAGGAAGTTGCAGGGTGGATGATCTTAGTTTCAGCAGCACGTACACAGAGAGGCAGGAATGGAAGACAGGATGCTGGGGGAATGAGCAATGAGTTGAAACCAATTGCTCCCGAAACTGAATCCTCAGAGGGAAATCCAGTCAGTTCCGTATGCAGTCTTGACTTGCAAGTCAGCATTTTGCAAGTGACTAAATGACATATGTCACTTTGGGTTCTATGAGGGGAGTGGTGATAAGAGAGTACACCACTAAGACCTCGATTCCTCTGCACCAAGGAGGAGTTCCAGCAGGGTATATGTGGTGAAGATGAACTTTCTGGATGGAGGTCATACACTTGTGGAGTGAACGAAGAAAGGCTATTGTGTTATTTAAGGAGAGATTTATTTTGGGTCATGAGTTCAGAGGTTTAAGTCTGTTGTCACTTGGCTTTGTTACTTCTGAGCCTGTGTGTGCTGGTATTACTGGTGTATCTCAGGGCTCCTTGCGGAAGTATCCAGGTTCTTGTGTCCTACAGAAAAGAATCTGATTAGGGACATGTGGCTAGAATAGAGAATATTAGAAAGGGAAAGCACTCCCCATGGGAGTGACTAGTGAGCTGAGAGAAAGGCTCCCGAATTCCTGGGCTGTGAACCAGTCTGACACTTTATAGGACATTTACATACTACCTGCCCCTCTCTGGTTTGTATATGGCAGGTTTTTGTTGAACATACTCCCTTTGCTAGTGAAGCCCAGGTGGGGAAGGGAAGGGTTTCCAGTCTTCTTTTTTTTTTTTTTTTTTTTTTTTTGCCAGCTGGCAGCTTCCTCTTCCTCTTCTTCTTCTTTTGGTTTTTCAAGACAGGGTTTCTCTGTGTAGCTCTGGCTGTCCTGGAACTCAATCTGTAGTCCATGCTGGCCTCAAACTCACGTAATCTGCCTGCCACTGCCTCCTGAGTGCTGTGATTTAAAGGTATGTGCCACCACCGCTCAGCATCAGCTGGCTTCTTTTATATGTTGATTCATTATTATCATTATATATTTTGAGACAAGGTTTTTCTGTGTAGTCCAGTTGTCCTAGAACTTGATATGTAGACCAGGCTGATCTTGAACTCCTAACAGATCTTCCTTCCTCTGCTGGAATTAAAGGTGTGTGCTACCGAGGGCCAGTGTTAATCCTCTTTTTAAAAGATGTTACCAGCTGGCTGGTGGGGGCACAGGCCTTTAATCCCAGCACTTGGGAGGCAGAGGCAAGTGGACCTCTGAGTTCAAGTCCAGCGTAGTCTACAGTGAGTTCCAGGACAGCCAGATCTATACAGAGAAACTCTGTCTTGAAGAAAAACAAAACAAACAAAACGAGATATTCTTATTTTTATCTTTTTAAGTTTATATATGTGTGTGTGTGTGTGTGTGTGTGTGTGTGTTGAGTGTATGCCACATGTGTGTGGATGTCCTCAGAGGCCAGAAGAGGATTCAGTTCTGAAGCTGGAGTATATGGGTGCTGGGAATTGAACTGGAATCCTCTGGAAGAGTAGCAAGTACTTTAAACTGCTGAGCCATTTGACCAGCCCCTCCCGAGCTTCCTTCTAAGTTCATCTTGATGTCACTTTCTTAGTCTAGTCTTCTGCACTCTGAGGCACATCATGATCAGCCTCTCACAGAGGTATTTATTCACCTGAAGTCATGCAGAAAGCAAAGAGAGACAGGAAAGGGTGAAGACAAGAGAAAGTTCTCAAAAACATGCCTTTGGGACCTCGCTCCTCCAACCAGCCCACCTCTGAACATTTCTGTTTCTAATAGTCCGTTCAAATTATGAATCCATCAGTGGGTTCAGGTGTGTCCAAACTGCAGCCCACAGGCAACCTGTGGCCCAACACTAATTCATAAACTTATTTAAAATATTAAAGGATTATGTCTCAGTTCTAAAAAGAGTTCATTTGCTTGGATCTGCAGCATGAACTTTGTGTCAGTAGTTAGGGGAAAGAGACACAGCTGTGCACTCCTGTGCTCTTTACCCTGCCTGAGCAGTTCCCCTGAAGCGTTTTATGGACCTTGACGAATTAGGCCAAACATCATGGCCTTGACGCTGGAAAGACTCAGGGCTAGCTGGTGTAGTGAAGCCAAGTTGGGAATTTTACTAAAGATATTTTAATGTAGGTTTAAGCATGACAGTTAAAAGAAAGAGGCACTCCAAAGGAAGTAAAACACATCAGAGAGTACATGTTTGGGCCTCTCAAAACAGTCACAGAAAGCAAGACACATCTAAATGCAGCATGGACCTCTTAGAGAGTGAGCAGTTCGTGCTACCCATAGATGCCATTTTGATGGCTTTCAAACCCAAAGGTTACTTAAATCTTTTTTACTCCCCTCTCTTTTTTGATAAGAGATATACATGAAGTGGCTCTGGGCATGCCTCGGATGAAATTATAATCTGATAAGGTAGAACCAAGAGCTACTAGGATTGCACAAAGGTTTAAGGCGTACCATTTCCCTGTAAATAGGGTTTCTGGTGGGAGTCCTAGAAAACGGCAGGCTTGTGGATGGCCATAAGCAATTGTTAATTGTGCCGGCATTCTTGTTCAGGGGTTAATGAGAGGTGTCAATCAGATGCTCGAGTTTAGGGGCTTTTCCCCTTCTTATCCTCTCCCCATTTTGTCTGCCTAAAGCGAGAAATCAGTGGAGTCGCCTTTCTAGCCTGCCTTATTTGTCGATTTCAATGTTGTGTTCTGGTCAAAAGGCTGGACATGCCTGGATCCACTAATAACCTCCGAACCCTCCTGGTGATTGAATGCACCACCTAAGGAACATGACTTCTAATGCATGAACTTCTTATAGCAAGGTTCATGAGCCTTCCCCCTCACCACTACCTCTCTTCCTCAGACATTCTGATGTGTCCTGGATTTGTATATGGATAAAGTACAGACAGTGGGGACGTAGCTCAGTTCAGTGCTTCCCTTTCTAAGAGTGGTGGTCATGTCTCTTCACAGCAATAGAGCCCTAACTAAGACACATGCTAAGGAATGGTGGCAGGAAAAGAATTCAGCTTTTGCTTTCTGCTCTTTGTAATTAAACCATTATGTTTTCTTTTATTTTTGGGGGGGTGGGGGTGGGGCAGGGTCTCCATATATAGCCCAGGTTGGTCTCAAGATTGTTATGCAACCATGAACCCCTGATCTTCCTGCCTCTACCTCCTGGGTGCCTGGCTAGTTTATTTTTTCCTCCCTCCCTCTCTCCTTCTTCCCCTCTTTTTCTCTCTTTTTTTTCTTTGTTGTTGTTGTTGGCTTGTGGTGGTGGTGGTGGCGGTAGTGATGTGTGTGTGTAAAATCTGAGGAGCATTTTATTGGAGCTGGAGAGAAAAACAGTAGGGAAGACAAACGGAAAATCCCGCAGCTGCTGGGAGGAGGGAGACGGGGGGGGGGGGGGGGGGGGGGGGGGGGGGGGGGGAGTCATGCCCTTTGTGTTAGACCCAGGCCAGCAAACAACTGCAAAAAGGGGGTGTGGGGAGAGGGTGAGGGTAATAGGGATGAGGTGAGTCTTCAGAGAAACAGTGAGAAAGTACACAGTGTCAAGGAAAGCATGCTTAGGCCTTGGCTGGTATCTGGAAGAAGAAGAAGAAAAAAAAGCTATGTTGCTTTTTAAGTTAGAACTCAGAAAAAGCACTGTAAGATTTGCAACAACTTCCCCTGTTTCTTTTTTCTCAATAACATTTCACTTTTTTTTTTTTTTTTTTTTTTTGGTTTTTCGAGACAGGGTTTCTCTGTGTAGCTTTGCGCCTTTCCTGGGACTCACTTGGTAGCCCAGGCTGGCCTCGAACTCACAGAGATCCGCCTGGCTCTGCCTCCCGAGTGCTGGGATTAAAGGCGTGCGCCACCACCGCCCGGCACATTTCACATTTTAATTATTCTAAATTCAGCCTTATTTATTTTGGGGGTTCTTATATTGTGGTGGGCAGGATCTTATTGTATAGCTTTCTGGCCTCAAACTTGCCCTGTAGACCAGGCTGCTCAAGAACTCAGAGACCCTCTTGCCTCTGCCTCCTGAGTGCTGGGATCAAAGGCATGAGCCATCATCCCCATCAAAGATATAGTTTTTACTTTATTTTCTTATTTTTTTGAGACAAGGTCTCTCTATGGATCCCTTGCTGGCCTGGAGCTCACAGAAATCCGCCTAGCCCTGCCTTCAGAGGCATGTGCCACCAACCCTGGCTCTTATTTTTTTTCTAAGATAACTTTAATTCCCATGAGGATTATGGATTTTTTGTTGTTGTTGTTTCCAGATAGACTTTCTATGCTAGTTGCCCACACTGTTCTCAAACTCCCTGGCTGAAGAGATCTGAATGCTAGGGTTACAAATAAGAGCTTCCGTGCCCAGCTGGGAATCTAAATTCTGATACAGCACAATGTTTGGCCAACGACATTTTTGCAAGGCTTCCCATCAAGGAGCAGGGCCAAGGCTACAGATGGAGTGATCTGCTCAGCAGATGGGTCATGAATTTGTTGATACCAGATTTATTTTAAGCTTCTGGTAAGAAATAAAGAATATTGTGAGGTTAGAGCTCAACTATTTGCCAAATAGTTAAATTAGCCTGTGTGTGCTAATAGACACAGGCTGCACAGTGATTATCACCCCAGGGACCAGGTGAATTTAGGTGATGGGCTCCACATCCTTCTTGTCCTCTTGCTAATAATTGTTTCTGCTGTAAGTCAAAGCCAGGGACTGGGCAGTCCTGGGGAGTGCCATCTCAGGATGGCCTATGTACAGCTATGACCCCTTTTAAGTGAAAGTCTCTAACAGTGTTGTTGGCAGAGGATCCCCATTTGGCCATGATGCATACTGAATGATCAGTCCCTAGCTGGTCCACATGCTAGTGACTTCCCTGCAAATGGATAATCCTTCCATATCATCCCAGAAAATTGGGGTGGGGACGAAAGAGAGAGAATCAAGATGTTAGCACTAGACACTAAGGCCAAAGGAATGGAATGCAGAAAAGGAACCATGTGGATTCACCAGGCTCATGTCCAGGTTCTGAGTAACCTAAGTGGGATCAGTGATGCAGAGAAAACGTCTCAAGTTGGTGTGCTATAAAAATACAGGTTATTCAATACTATTCTTTTAAATTTTTTCTTGTACTTTTTGAGATCATAATATAATTGCATCATTTTCCCCTACCTTTTCCTCCCTTCAAGCCCTCCCTTCTTGCTCTCTTTCAAATTCATGCCCTCTTTTTTTCATTAATTGTTCTCTCTCTCTCTCTCTCTCTCTCGCTCTCTCTCTCTCTCTCTCTCTCTCTCTCTCTCTCTCTCTCTCTCTCTCACACACACACACACACACACACACACACACACACACGTATATATTCCTAAATATATAAGTACAACCCTCTCGGTTTGTATAATGTTACTTGAGTGTGCCAGGAATTGATTGCACACACCTTTAAAACTAGCACTTGGGAGGCAGAGGCAGAGGGAAATAGATATCTGAGTTCAAGGTGAATGTAGTCTATATAGTGAGTTTCAGGCTAGCCAACTCTACATGGTGACACTCTGCTCAAAAAACAAAAATAAAACCAGAAAATACCAATACTATTCTTTAACAGTCCCTTGAGCTGGACATGATAGAATATGTAGTCCCCAGGTGGGTCACTTGAGTCCATGGTTCAAAATCAGCCTGAGCAATGTAGCAAGACTCCATCTCAAAAATAAAAGGAAAAGCTGGGCATAGTGTCACACCCCTGAAGCCCAACACTCAGGCAGAGCAGGCAGGTCTCTATGAAATCTAGACCAGCCTGGTCCACATAGTAAGACCTTGTCTAAAAAAGATATTAAAAATAGTTTTATAAATACGTTCCATATAAGTTTGTGAGGTTCGTCTGGAGACTCGGACTTTCAGCTTGTTTTAAAAGAATCACTTTCCACTTTCTAGATACTAATATATCTGCATCTAAAACAATGCTGCCAGGCAGAGGGGGTGATGCGTGGCTCATGCTTAGCATATTAGAGATCTAGGTTTAATCCCCAACACCAGGAGAACCCACAAAAAATAAGCAGGGCATGGAGGTACATTCATGTAAGGTTGGAGGATCAGGAGTTAAAGGTCATCCTCAGCTATGCAGGGAGTTTGAGGCCAACCACCTGGGCTACATGAACGCCATTTCAAAAGTAGACACACAGGCTGGGCAGTGGTGGTGCACACCTTTAATCCCAGCACTTGGGAGGTGGAGGCAAGTAGGTCTCTGAGTTTGAGACCAGCCTGGTCTACAGAGTGAGTTCCAGGACAACTAGAACTGCTACATAGAGAAACCCTGTCTCAAAACCCCCCCTCCCCCCAAAAAGAGCCTCCCCATGCAAACATTCAAACCAAACCAAAGAAAAATAAAAATAAATAGTCCCAACCCCCAACAAAACAAGAACCCCTCAGAGCTTTGTAGTGTGGATGAATAGGATATGGCCATGCATATCTGTAAATTCAGTACTCGGGATCACAAGTTCATAAGGGGAGCTCCAGGCTAACTAGAGCTAAATAAGGAAACCCTGGCTCAATAAAATAAAATAAATAAAAATAGATGAGACCAGGTCTAATAGCATGTGTCTAGTTTTAGCACCATGGAGGCTGAAGCAGGAAGAATCCAGGTTTGGGGCTAGCCTAGCTTACTTAGATAGACTGTCCAAAAAAAAGTTGGTTTGGGGGTCAGGAGATGACAATGCCTGGAAATGTAGCCCAGTGACAGGATGCTTGCCTAGCTTTGCTTCTCTTTCATTTGATTATCAGCACATCAGAAGAAAAAAATGTAGTCAATTGCTGATTAGAGTGAATATTGTAGTTTTCATTGAACACCTTTAAAAGAACTAACTTATGTTCCAATTATGTTGTTATATTAAATTGTTATACTTATAAAAAATACAACATTAAATTATGTTATAATGCTCGTACATTTGATCTTTTAGAACTACTTAAACTTTTGTTTTGTTTGAGATGGGGTAGCACTGTGTTGCCTGAGCTAGTGTGGTGGTTTGAAAGACTATGGCCCCCAAAGGGAGTGGCACTATTAGGGGGTGTGGCTTTGTTGGAAGAAGTGTGTCCTTGTGGAGGAGGGCTTTGAGGTCTCATATACGCTCAAGCCACACCCAGTGAGACAGACCACTTCCTGTTGCCTGTAAATCAAGATGTAGAAATCTCGGCTCCTTCTTCAGCACCATGTCTGCCTGTGTGCCAATATATAGCACCTCTGAAAATGTAAATCACCCCACTTAAATGTTTTTCCTTTAGAAGAGTTACCTTAGTCATGGTGTCTATTCACAGCAATAGAAACCCTAACTAAGACAGCTAGTCTCTTACTTTTGGACTCCATGATACACTTTTTTATGTGTATGGTACTGGAGGTGGAACCCAGGGCTTTCTGCAAGCTAGGCAAGCATTCTACCACTGAACTATAGGTCTTTAGTTCTACTACTTTAACTTTTCTCTTTCTTTTTTGATTACATGTACATATATATATATATCTGATTACATGTACATATATGTATATATATGATTACATGTACATATATGTATATATGGGTATGTACCCATGTGTTCTCGTCTTCCACTATGTAGAGAGGAAACTCAGGTTGACAGCTTTGATGCCCATCACCTTTTCCCACGGAACTATCCTACTGGCTTTCTTTTTTCCTCTTCTTCCTCCCTCCTCCTCCTCTTTCTCTTTTTCCTCCTTCTCCTCTTCTTTTTTTCTTCTAGGCTGGCCTCAAACTTGCTATGTAGTTGAGCACAACCATTACCCTGATCCTCTTGCCTTTACCTACAAAGTGTTGGGGTTATAGGGCAGTGTACAGGATTATCCTTTGGGCCACAGTGCTGCCATCTGCGGGAGTCTGCCTGGGTCGAAAA
This sequence comes from Peromyscus californicus insignis, assembly GCF_007827085.1. NCBI lineage: Eukaryota > Metazoa > Chordata > Mammalia > Rodentia > Cricetidae > Peromyscus > Peromyscus californicus. The sequence goes on from NW_026294617.1 coordinate 87,084,481, forward strand.
AGATCATCATAGCTGGGTTTGTTTACTGTTGACAAGTCCTTATGGGAAGAGGGTCAGGGAGGGTCATGGGACTCTCACCAGAGCATCCAGGCACCCCTCCTAACCAGTTGTATATACTACTTCTTTTTTTTTTTTTTGTTTTTTTTGTTTTTTTTTGAGACAGGGTTTCTTTGTGTAGCTTTGTGCCTTTCCTGGATCTTGCTCTGTAGACCAGGCTGGCCTCGAACTCACAAAGATCTGCCTGCCTCTGCCTCCCGAGTGCTGGGATTAAAGGCGTGCGCCACCAACGCCCAGCTGTATATACTTCTTAATGCATTGTAGCCTTGGGGTTTTAGGGAAGAGATACAGTACATAGGTGGGAAAGGACTAGGGGAGGGGCTCATCTACATAGCTATGGGAGTGTCAACATCTATTATCTTAGTCACTGTCCTGTTGCTGTGAAGAGACACCATGACCAAGGCAAACTCTTGAGTTCTATTCCCTGGTAACTAAGCATTCAAATATATGTTCCTATTGAGGGCAATCTCATTTAAACCATGGCCTCCATAGGCTTGTAGCCATATGGCCCTATGTCATTAGGTAGTCTGTGCATGCACGGCATGGCTGTGTAGTCTCTATGTGCATGTGCTAAATCCCCTTATTAAAGGCAAACCCCTCTCCGTCTCCTTTTCCACCGATTCTTTGTTTGCTTCTGTACCCCCTCTTCTCACCCCCTCATTTCTCTTCCTCTTCCTCTCTTTTCTTCTTTCTTAGGCCCCTACCTCCTTTCTCTCTCTTTCTCTTCCTCCTCCTCTTCTCTTCCTGCAGCTTCTCATCTCCAGAGGCCATCCTGTACCTCCTTTCTTTCCCCGCTCTCTCCCTTCCCCCTTAATAAAATCCTCCACGTGAGCTCGGTCCCATGGTGAGTCTGTCTGCACCTGCCACACCATTTGTAAATTATAACACATATCATAATGCAAAACTCATTTAGTCCAACTTTGAAAGTCCCCATAGTCTTTTACAGCCTGAGCACTACTTCAAAGTCCAGAGTTCAAAGTTTCTCCTAAGACCCAAGATACACTCTTAACTGTAACCCTCTGATAAGTCAAAATAAACCAGATCACATACTTCCAACACACCATGGTACAGGATATATATGACTACTCCAAAAGGGAGAAAAGGAAACACAGTGAGGAAATACTGGACCAAAATAAGATGGAAAACCAGTGGGGCAAACTCAAAACTCCATGTCTGATGTCAAAGCACCCTTCAGATCACCAACTCCTTTCAGCTTTATTGACTGCAACACACCTCTCTCTTGGGCTGGTCCCATGCATGGTTTGCAGTTCTCCATGGCAGGGGTGGTCATGCAGGTATCAGCAGGCAGCTGCCGGAGCAGCCTGGCTGCTGCTGTGGGTGATAAAGAGAGCTCTCTGAAGTTCGGGTAGCAGCCCAGGGGGAGATTGCAGGTATAAGGGAGGAATTGCAGCCAGAAAGAGTCATATAGACTTCCTTTATTGGCCTCTAATCTACTGGGTAGATTGGATAAAAGGGGCGCTGGTGGTGTTAGCTTGCTACTTTTCACAACTGGGAGACTGAAGGGTAAAGAAAACCCAAATCATATCTTTATTAAAGAGCCCTTCTTAGAACCCCAAACCCTGGTCAGGCAGGAAAAAAGAAAAGAGTGAAATAGAGGCAACAGAAGATGGCCCGGAGTCCGGCCTTTGGTACAGAGAAAGGGAAAGCCCGTGCTCAAGCACGCAGCTGTGCATCCTGTGTGCCTGCTGATGGAAGCTGCCGGCAGAAGTGCCAGCTCGTGTTGCAATAGTGGGTAAGTGGTTGTTGATAGAACCGACCTTTTGCTTGGACTTCAGGCCCACTCCACCAGGGGGAGATTCAGAGATGCTATTGGGAACTTAGACAAAAACCTGTGACCAGGGAAGTCACAGGCTGCAGCAGAGAGGCAGCTGCTCTTGCTTTGTTAAGTGACGTATCGGCTAAGGCGCCTCCCCACATTTGTGTTTATAATCGTAGGCTATTACTGCAGTCAATGCCAATCTGAGTCCTTACTCTGTTTCCCATTTTTGTCCTTTCCTGACTTGTGTTTTGTAGTAGGAGGAATTCCCCCAAACTCGCCCACAATATAGCAGCTTTACTCATAATTACCCAAACTCAGATATAAACGGGCCCTAGGGAATGGAGGAATGGCTTCTCTGGCTGAGCTGAATTAAACTGACATAACTTGGATTAACAGGTGGGAAGTCATTTAATTGTATTCTGTTTGACAACAACAGAAGGAGTATATGCACAGTGGCTGACCCCAAATGACGATCACAGGCTCATGGGAGATAGGTCTTCGGTGTCATTTTTAGCTCCCAAACGACCTGGCCTCAAATCTTCTTCCCAGAGAACTTCTTTAGATATAAATCCTCACCTCAAATGTTCTCCTTGAAAGGTTTACAACACGCCCCCACGGTCAGGCGTGTTCGCATATACCTGACAGACACTTCCGCCTAGCCAGTTCCAGGTCAGGATAGCCATTTCCGGGTCAGGGCATCTCGCGTGACCAAGATCCGTGACATTCCACTAGCCACGTAGGTGCGCAACGTGGCCATGTGATCTACACTCTTGCGTGTAGTAGTGACGTTGATCTGTCCACGCCCAGCCTTTAAAATCCGGCGCCATGTTCCCGGTTTCTTCTTCTTCTTCCTCCTTCTTCTCTACACACGTGTTTCCCGCAGGCCTGTTCACTCTCTGTCCCTTTACCTTTAATAAAACTCTTGTTAGCGGATTCTGTCGTGTTTCGTGGCATTTCCTTGCAGGGTAAGAACACAACGCAGCCGAAAAACTAACATTTTGGTGCCGAAACCGAGCGGGCGCTTCCGGGCGCCCTGCTCCTGGAAACCCGTAAACCGGGGACTGCAACACTCTGCTCCGTACGCGACAGACCGCTCTCCATTTCGCCTGACCGCAAAAATTCCATGCAACACCGCTTTCTCCGATTGGTGAGTCCCCCCATTTTTCGGCCAGTGTAAACGGTTTCCTGAATCTGTGAGAACAACCGGTACCTCACCAGTATTCTTGAGACCGGGGGAACCCCCGACCACGGTCTTCATTGGCTGCGGTCGGCCCCTATCGCAGGCCTCAGATTTCTAGCCCTCTCCCACGTCTGCAGCCTGAGATATTTCTCGCGTTGGGACCACCGCCGTTGGGTGCGTCCTGGGGGCCACGTGGGGCCGACGCGTTCATCCGACTTGACGAAGCGGCAGACGCTGTCTGGATTCCCGGGGAATCCTTTCCTCACGTGGCGGGGGCCCCCGCTTCTGTGGCTGACGAGCCAAGGAGCGGCTTGTGCCCGGGATCCGTCCTTGGCCTTGGGGACGCCTGGGGCCTTGGCTCCGGATCACGTTTGTTTTTTTATCTTTTTTATTTTTCTGCCTCTCCGCTGCAGACATGGGAAACAAGGCTTCCAACCCTGTTAGTCCTTCCTCTCCGTTAGGCTGTCTTGTTGAAGCTTTAAAACCTCTTAGTTTAATGCCTTACATAAAGATTCCTAAGCTAACTCGTCTATGTTCTAAAAAATGGCCAAAGTATGCTTTAGAAAACAACAAAAAATGGCCGCCGAGCGGCTCCTTAGATCCCGATATTTTACGGGAGTTATCTAATTACTGTCAGCGCTCAGGCAGATGGAAAGAGTTGCCCTATGTCATAGCATTTTTCTTTCTCAGTGCTAAACCGTCTCTTCTGGATTCCTTCTCTCCTGCTCATATGCTCCTGGCTATGCCTGAACCGGAGGATTCTCTGACTCCGGAATCTCTGACTCTAGATCCTGCTAACGAACCTCCACCTATTCGACCTCCAGCTCCAACTCCTAGAAAACCGTTCCTTCCGCTCCCCTTCCAGATTCTTCTTCTTCTAAAGCTGCTCCTTCCTCTCGGCAGCAGCCGGTTCCAAAGGCCCTGCCCTAGCTCCAAACTTCACTCCTCCTACCACCCGCTCTCAGGCTGCTAAATTGCCGGATTCCAGCCATCCAAAACCTTCCACTGTTCTCCCTTTGCGAGAGGTGGCTGGTGTGGATGGACTGATTAAAGTTCATGTTCCATTCTCTCTAGCAGAACTCTCTCAGATAGAAAGTAAGCTGGGTTCTTATACTTCTAATTCTGCTGCCTTTATTAAACAGTTTCAATATATAACTCAATCTTATAGTCTCACCTTTCATGATATATTCATGATACTTTCTAATAACTTACTTCCTGAGGAGTGCAGGCGGGTTTGGGAGCAGGCTAGGATTCACTCAGATGAAATTCATCAAACTAACCTCTCACACCCTCCAGGAGCTGAGGCGGTTCCTGACCGAGAGCCACACTGGGATTATAACACCCAGGGTGGCTGTCTAGCCAGAGATAGGTTTATTACCTGTCTCCTGACAGGTCTCCGTAAGGCTGCCCTAAAACCAGTAAACTATGAAAAACTAAAAATGGTTATTCAAGATAAGGACGAAAATCCATCTCATTTCCTAGAGCGGCTCACCAAGGCTCTACTTCAGTTCACTAGCTTAGACCCGGAGAGCCCTGAGGGCAGGCAGCTGCTAATAACCCAGTTTGTCTCACAGAGCTTCCCTAACATTAGGGATAAACTTAAACGTTTGGAGAACGGCCCTCTGACTCCACAGGCAGATGTGCTGGTGATAGCGTTTAAGGTGTTCCATGGTAGAGATGAAAAAGCCCATAAAAGGAGCTGCCAGATGCTGGCAAGCACTGTCTGACCGGCTCCCCGAAAGCCGTCTGGTCCCTGTTTCAAGTGTGGGAGAGAAGGCCATTGGGCCCAGGCTTGCACCACCGGCCCATGAAGGGCACCGACAAAGCCTTGTCCAAAGTGTTGCCAAAAGGGTCACTGGTCAGCTGACTGTCCTAATGTCCCAAGCGACATAGGAACGCCAGATGAAGACCACCCTCCAGCTGACTTTGTAGGCTTGGCTTACAGCGAGGACTGACGCTGCCCGGTTTCCGCCCCGGCCACTCCCATCTCACACAGGGAACCTAGGGTAATTATAAAGGTCAATGGGCGCCCCATCTCGTTCCTTTTGGACACCGGAGCTACCTACTCTGTCCTGAGAGAGTTTTGGAGGCCCACCTCTCCTGCTCGTCTCCCTATTGTCGGGGTTGGGGACAGCCTTATCTACCTCATCAGACACCACCACTCAGTTGCATTTTCAGAGGCATCCCTCTCACACACACATTCTTAGTGGTGCCAAGCTGCCCTGTACCTTTAATGGGGAGGGATCTTCTAGCTAAGGTAGGAGCGTCCATTTCTTTCGCTCCACACATTCGCCTCATCCCAGACGCGCCAGCAGCTCCTTTACTTCTCCTCCTAGCCATTCACTCTTCTGACTCTAACAATTCCTTTCCCCTACCAGTCTCTCAGGTAGACACAGTCTCTCAGGTAGACACACAGAGCCGGAGGCAAAAAGGACCATCAAAAATATCCAGGTGGTAAGGAATAATGTAATACAATAATCTATCATTGTTCAGTACTCACCAACTGATCACCTGCATTTCCTAAATGCTAACCTAATAAGGGAAACTGGTGCCTTAAGTGTGCTAAGGCCAGATCTACCTCAGGTAAATATCACATGTCTCTATCTGGACAGGCCAGATCTACCTCAGACAAATGCCAACTCCAAAATAAAATAATAATGGTTCTTTCTCTCTAAGCCTTTTCTATGTCAACAGTATCTTGTCAAACAGAAGGTTCCTAGCCACAGCACGGAAGGTTCCCAGCCACAGCACGGATGGACAGCTGCAGAATGAGGAGACGGCAGAACTTCATTCCAGGACCTGCCCACCAATATCCCAGGACTTCACAAGATACCCTCTCATCCCCCTGACCCCCAAGAGCCAAACAACGCCCACTATTCAGCTGGAAGCAGTCTTTGAGAGAAACGTCGCCCCATACCCAGGCAACCACAATTTTTTTCTTTTTTAAAAAAGGAAGAGTCAGGGATGAAAGGTTTACAACACGCCCCCACGGTCAGGCGTGTTCGCATATACCTGACAGACACTTCCGCCTAGCCAGTTCCAGGTCAGGATAGCCATTTCCGGGTCAGGGCATCTCGTGTGACCAAGATCCGTGACATTCCACTAGCCACGTAGGTGCGCAACGTGGCCATGTGATCTACACTCTTGCGTGTAGTAGTGACGTTGATCTGTCCACGCCCAGCCTTTAAAATCCGGCGCCATGTTCCCGGTTTCTTCTTCTTCTTCCTCCTTCTTCTCTACACACGTGTTTCCCGCAGGCCTGTTCACTCTCTGTCCCTTTACCTTTAATAAAACTCTTGTTAGCGGATTCTGTCGTGTTTCGTGGCATTTCCTTGCAGGGTAAGAACACAACGCAGCCGAAAAACTAACACTCCTCTTCCTTACATCCAAGAATCTACTTGTGGGCTGAGACTAGACTCGGTGATAGAGCATCTGCCTAGCATTGGTAAGGCCCTAGGTTCAACCCCTAGCACCACAAACAAACAAAACACAAAACCAAAACTACTTGTGCAGAAGGTAGCGTGGTAGACCTAGACTGTCCTCCTTGCCTGCAAAATTGTCCCTTAGCAAGTATCTGGGATCGTAGAGTCGAAGAGAGTTTTTGAGGTGAACAGAAAGATAAGAAACTGTGGGGACTTGGGAAGAAAAGCCAGGGAAAGAAAAGGGGCCCTTCCTCCTGGATCTGGTTTACCTTTTCCACTAGTAAGAGGAGGAACCCGCTGATAAACCTAAATTACCTGCTGGGACAATGTATGTTTTCCCCAAGACCTCCCGATCAAAGATGGTGAAGACAAATCAACTGTACTTACAGTCTGTTCCCTTGAGTTTTCTGCACTTACCCTCCTAATAAATTTACAGCTTTGTTTAGAAGAGCAAATCCTTTTGACCTTGTTGTCACCTACATACTTGAAGCAGTGAGTAAAAAAGGCTTGGGGCAGGGGACACATTTGTTTCTTAGCAACCTTTAGAATTGTAAGTTGAGAGCCACCAAAATCCTTTCTGGTCCCATTATAAAGATACCTAAGCGTGACTCTCCCTTAAGAGAGCCATATCCACATTTGGGTATGTCTTGTTCTTTCTCTGAGAGCCTTTTCCTATTAACCCCTGGGCTTAAGAGCAATATGAAAAATGTCTTTTAATAAATCTCCAGTTCTGCTTCCTACTGTCTTGCCCTGCAATTCTTTTCTGCCTGAAGCCATGAATGTCAGTATTGCCTGAATGGAGATTCCTACTGAGGGCAGTGGGGTGAGGGTGTGTGTGTGTGTGTGTGTGTGTGTGGAGTAGAATGGAGCCGTGCCTCTACCCTGGTCACTGCTGACATTCTTACCACCCCTAAGTATGAATGGCTGACTGAAGTGCAATTCTGATGTTAACTCTATTATTTTAGCTCAGACTTGACAGTGTTAGGGTAAAATCCTTCACAAGATCTAGAGAATGGCTACAAGATCTGGAGTTCCTGGGTTCTATAACTACCTTGGGGGTGGGAGGGTAGCTCAGGGGTAGAGTGTTTGCTGAAATCTAGGTCCTAGTATGGACGAACAGAATTCCTCCAGATTACGTGACAATTTGCTTTTACAAGCAAGTGGTTATAAACTTGGCATTCCCAGAATTTCCTGATGCTTATCAATTTGCTGGAATGATTCATGGCACAGTAATTACAGACAGACACAGTATGCAAATTGAGACCAGCCAAGTAGAGAAAGGGCCAAGCCTGGTGGTGTTTGAAATACAAAGCTTCCATATGATCAGTGTGGAACACCCTCCCCTTCCAGCACGTCTGTGTAATTATCAACCAGGAAAGGAAGCAGATTCTCTCTCACTCTCTCTCTCTCTCTCTCTCTCTCTCTCTCTCTCTCTCTCTCTCTCTCTCTCTCCCTCCCTCCCTCCCCCTCCCTTCCTTTCTCTCCTTTTTTTAAATTTTAAATTTTTTTTTTTTTTGTTGGTTTTTCAAGACAGGGTTTCTCTGTAGTTTTGCGCCTTTCCTGGAACTCACTTTGTAGACCAGGCTGGCCTCGAACTCACAGAGATCCTCCTGCCTCTGCCTCCCGAGTGCTGGGATTAAAGGCGTGCGCCACCACCGCCCGGCTAAATTTTAAATTTTTAAAATTGTGTTTGTTTGAAACAAGGCCTTGCTGGGTGCCTCTGGCTGGCCTGACCTCCTCACAGAGACCTAACTGGCCTCAAATTTGTAGCCAGTTTTTCGACTCTGTTTCCCAAGTGCTGGGATTGCAGGTATTCCACCGTGCCTCACTGAGACTTTCTGTTAAATAGGTACAACTGATTGAGTCATCAATCATGTGATTAAACCCAATTTCTAGGGCATCTTTATGGTGATAAGTTACTCCATATTGTATAAAACAGTCGTTTTTCAGACTGTGCCCCCTCGAAGGACTGCATTTTGTAAGCAACATTTGGCTCTGTTTTAAGGATGGACGATAACTCTGAACCTTGGATGTATGGATAGCACCATCTATGTGGCACCACTTACCGGATATAAACTAACAAATAATTTACTTTTTGGGGTAGTAAGGGTTCCACTCTACAAATTCATTGGGGTGAATTGAAGATTGTAAGGGAATATGGACATATTAAAATTATATCAGGAATACCAAGCTCAAGAATATACTGGGTGTTAGGTTTCAATCCTGGGACAAATGGCTGAGGTGTATAGTGGAAATTAATGAGGCAGTTCCATGTAGTTTATCTGATAGTCAAAAGAGGTTTATTTTGGATCAACTTACAGCAAGCAAAGGGGTCAGTTACAGGATCCAGGAGAGGTGAGTCGTACTCCAATGCGGTTCTTGGGAGAATTCTGACTTGGTCTGCGGTCCCGCATCCAGCATCCAGGATCACAAGGTAGCCAAGAGAGAGCGAGCATGTATGCATCTCTGGTCTTAAGGGGTCCCCGTCTCAACCATGCCCTGGGCAGGGCCAGGTACCTAGCAGTTATCTGCTGCCTACTAGGGGTTGTGCTTCAGGGGTGAAGCACAGACCACTACCCCTACAGAGTTACCTATTTAACATCAAAGTGAACACTGGCTGCCAGGTTCTCCCTGCATCCTTCAGTCCCTACCTGTTACAGGGCCCTCCTGGCTGGCATACCCCACCCCCTACCCTAAACTTCTCCGGTCCAGGGGCCTGGGATGCTCTTTCATATATAATCCAACCATTTTGGTTGCCTGGTCTTTTTGTACCTTTGGGCCTCCTAGCTGCTGCACCTGGTTCCCCTCTCTCCCCTCTCCCTTCCCCTCCCCCTTCTCCTCACGTGGGATGGCTCATGTCTACTCTGGACTCTTCCAGATGTCTTGCCTCTGGCTATGCTCTTCCACATCTATAATAAACCTTCTTTTCCTCCATACCCAGGAGCAGTCATGTTCCTTTTCTTTCCTTTTTATTTATTTTTTTGATTCACTGGGCATACTAGCCTGGGGAAAGGGTATAACTTCCTCACCCGGACTCCCCCCTCAACCCCTCCCCCCCTCCAAAAAAGAAAAGGTAGGCATCTAGCATTTCCGTGGCTATGATGGCCCCAGCCAACCTGTCAACTGACTATCAAGTTTGTGCTTCAAAGGAATGACAGGCAGAGAACTCCCAACTGCCCTGAGGGCTTCTGCTTAGCCTGGTTGCTGCTGTTGATGTAGTCTACCCAAATTGCTGTCTGCTTGTCCTTCTGTTTGCCCATCTCTACCTGCTGTCCATCTATCTACCTGTTCATTCAACTAGACCTGGTCCTGCCCTTTCACCTCTGGAGCGCATCTTAACTCTGCAGTTCAACTCGGACCTTGCAGCCTGACTTAGAGCCAAGTCACAGCAGCTTCTCCAGCAAGACCTTAAGCTTAGTGGGGTTCATGTCTTGTCAATAAAAAGTCGTATCTCTCTATCAGTTTTCGATTTTTGGCCTCTCAGACTTTGAAACATCTTGCCTTTTCAACTCATTGCAGTTATTCTATATCGTGTGTGTGTGTGTGTGTGTGTGTGTGTGTGTGTGTGTGTGTGTGTGTAGGAATGCCGATACACAGATCTGTTTACTGTGTGATGTATAATGGACAAGCTTAAGTTAATGTTAGTAATTAAGATTGGAAAAAGGAACCCATGTTGACCTTGACCAGCATTATCAAAGAAAGTGAGAGTTTATTTTTTTAACATTATTTATTTTTATTTTATGTGTATGTGCATCATGTGTGTGCCCAGTGCTTATGGAAGCCAGAAGATGGCGTTGGATCCTCTAGAACTAGAGTTACAGTTAGTTGTAGGTTCTGGGAACCAAATGCAAGTCCTTTGCAAGAATAGCAAGTGCTCTTAACCACTGAGCTGTAGCTCCAGCCCAAGGAAAGCGGGAGTATGGCAAATTGCTGCCATTGAAAGCATTGTATCTTGTAAATTTGCTACTCAATAAATCCTGACATTGTGGAAAGTCACAAGCATGTTTGTCTGTTTCTGACACTGTCTTCTAAGAAGGCTGGTATCTCAAGGTTCAAAGCCTCTGCCCATCAGAGGCTAATCTTTCTGATAGGGCCTGCCCCCAGCATGAATCATCTTCTTAAGTTATCTGAGGAGCAACTCATGAATCACCTCATTAGTATAAACTATTGAGCCCACTGTGAATAACAAAGATACTCCTATACTTGGGAAATTCCAAAGATTTAGAGGCTAGTTTCCAGGAACGTGGGACAAAGACCAGATAAATTCTTTGTCAAATAACCTTTTTCCTAAACTAATTATATAGATGATATATTTTATGATAAATATAAGCTTTCCTTTAGGAGTTGAGAATTTGGGTACATGCCAATAATGGATGTTTATATGATGAGACTGCAATTTAAAAAGCTGGGCACTGAGTTTCTAATGAACTTTCCTAGTTGGCAGGATTTCCCAGGGGGCTGTCATGGCTTATTGCTGGAGGGGTTGATCACATCCTGTGTAACTCTATGAAAAAGGATTCTAATAAGCATCAAGGAAAAACATAGCTCTCCCCTCAAAGGAATTAAGGGGGAGATTATTAGAACCAAATAAAAGTGGCCATGGTGGGGAGACACAGATTCAGACAACCTTGAACGACATATTCCACTGTGAAAGTGGTCGCATGAGATGTTTTTATTAGTCACAGAACAAAAGAAAATCAGAAATCAATGCATTTACCAAGTCCAGTGGTACGGATATCTAGTAGATAGGTTACAACAAAGCAGGGAAATGCCTGCTTTTATGTCACATTTAGGCTTTAGATCTTACCTGCGTTGGCACTGGTAGAGACCAGGTGTGCCAAGCTTAGCAATACATTCCAAGAATTTTATCTAAAAGTCAAAAGGAGATTGTTGGCATTCTGGTCCATTGGGGACCCGCCCTGCATCCTGATCTAAATCCTCCTTTAAGGAAAAACCCCCTCCCTTCTTCTTCCTCTTCCCCCTTCCTCCCTTCCTCCCTCCTTTCTCTCCATGAGGTGTGCACACCTCTGCTTCCCCCCCCCCCCCCCTCTCGTGGATGCTGTGTCTGCACGGCATGAATGACTCTCTACCGCCGCAGCCCGCCGCTGCGTCTGCATGGCGTGTCTCCCTCACCAGGGCACCTTGGCCCAACTCGCCAAGGCCTCCTGCACGCTGTATCATTACAGATAGAGGATGTTAGGCCAGATACAGTGTTCGTGACAAATGGCCGTCACAGGGGATTAAAGACATCCTAACTCATTTTGATTCACCATCCATAATATTCCAATCCTCGTATCATCACCACATCAGTCAATCAAGCAGGCTACAGAATCTTCAGCATGAATTGTGACTTTTCCAGGGAACTTCCATTCACAGCAGCTTGTGTGTCTGGTTTACTGCAGACACTGTCCCATATAGCTTTTCCATGTGTTGATTTCGGTATCTGTTCACAATAACAAATCATTGCCATAAGTACAGACACGGTGGTATATCAGGGTTCAGTGGGAACCTCTGGAAGCCTTATAGGTTCTTGTATCCCAGAACAAGGACTGGAACACAGACGTGCAGATGGGAGCAAGCAAGGTGAGAAAATTTAAAAACAATATACCCTTCTGTAACGGTTCATCTCCTTGTCAGTTTGAGGTCTAGAATTTTCTGGGAGAGGAGTCTCTGGTTATGCCTGTGGGGGGGCGGGGATTTTCTTGCCTAGGTTAACTGAGATGCGAAGACCCACCCAGTATAGGTGGCACCATTCTGTGGGAGGCTGGCTCCCACCTTTTCAAGGATTCTTTTGAGGAGGAGGAGTGAGGGATAAGGAAATATTAGATAGAAAGATAGCGGAGAGGAGAAAGACAGAAGCACAGGATAGCTTCGGGAGGACCTGGGTCAATAACCAACAGTCCCTTCTGCTTCTTCAAAAGGGCTTTTTATGTTGATGCCAAGGGGCGGGTCAAAAGACCTCCCCCTTGCTAGATCAAAGTACACCGCACAGCCTTTCAGTGTAGACCCTTCCAAACACCTGGTAACACGCCCGTGGTCACATCATCCCCTTATGCAGCCCTATGGGTAAAGCAAGACCCTGAGGCAGTTCTCACTAGGAAGCCTCTGTGAGTCTACACCCTTCCCTGGAGTGTAAAGACACCTTCCTTAAGTTGCTGTTGTCAGGGTATTTCATCAAAGCAACTAAAACAACAAAACAAAACAAGAAACAAAATCTGAAACTAAGACAGTTTTCAAGGAAGGAAGTGGGCCAGAGCAGGGGAAAAGTTAGAAACTTAAATGCCAAGAGTTATACAAAGGATGGGGGCTTTTATATCTCACTTCTTGGGCATATTCAGTCATTTGCAAAGTGTAGGCTTTATTGTGTGCAATACCCGTCTTCTTAGTGTCTTACTCCACCATGCATGTTCAGCATTATAATGAGTCACGGAATACCTCAAGACACCCTGGTGTGCCTCTTGGTCTGAGCCAGTTGTTCTGGCCTATTCTAATTAGCATCAATGGGCTGACCGGTTGAGGAGAATCCTAGCCTTCCTCCTTGGCAACAGGTTTTTCTTCTCTTCTGATTTTGAAGCTTTTGTATAAGGTTGTGAAGAGTGAAGTTCTTCTTTCTTTCCTTCTTCCTCTCTTTCTTCCTTCCTTCCTTCCTTCCTTCCTTCCTTCCTTCCTTCCTTCCTTTCTCTCTTTCTCTCTTCTTCCCTCCCCCTCTCTCTTTCTCTTTCTTTCATTTCTTTTTTTTCTTTTCTTTTTTCTTTTTAAGACAGAGTCTCTCTATTTAGCTCTAGTTTTCCTGGAGCATACTACGAAAACCAGGCTGGCCTCAAAGTCATAGAGGTCCTCCCAACTCTGCCTCCAGAGTGCTAGGATTAAAGGTGTGTACCTCCACACGTGGCAAGTTGATATTTCTTAAAAGTAGCTATACTGTGGGCTGGAGAGATGGCTCAGAGGTTAAGAGCACTGACTGCTCTTCTAGAGGTCTTGAGTTCAATTCCCAGCAGCCACAGGATGGCTCACAATGATCTGTAATGAGGTCTGGTGCCCTCTTCTGGCCTGCATGCATACTTTTTAAATAAAAAAAAGATTTATTTATTTATTTTTAAAGTAGTTATACTGTATATTTATTAGAATGCAAAGAAACCAGGGCATGGTTGCACAGGCCAGCCCAGGATACATAGTAAGACAATATCTCAAAAATAAAGAAGGAATACAAAGAAAGCTATTTTCCATACACTGTTATTTATGAAAATATAAAATGGTACAGTCACTTTAGCAAAAAGTTTTAGTTGTTACCTTTAGTTGTTTGGTTTTTTTTTTTAAGTCGAACATTTACTTACCATCAGACCTGTCAGTCAAACTCCTAGGCATTTATCCAAATGAAGACTTACAAACATAAAAACACTGTTCATGGGGTTGGAGAGATGGCTCAGTGGTTAGAGCACCTCAGGTTGATTCTCAGCACTCACACGGCAGCTCACAACCAGAAGTCTAGTTCCAAGAAAATCAATGCCCCTTTCTGGTCTCCTCAGGCCCTGCATGCCTGTAGTACACAGACATACCTGTAGGCAAAACATCCATACACATAAAATACAATAAAACCCCCATTTACAATAATTTTATTTATAGTAGCCCCAAACTAGAAATATCTGAAAAATCTTTCAATAAGCAAACAGCTATACAAAATGGGGTGCCTCCACATGATTCTAAATAGGAACCTCTAACTTGAGCAGATCACAAGGATATTATACTGAGTAAAAAACCAAAAATCCAAAGGTTATTTTTTACATGATTCCATTCCCATAACATTCTCAATGACAAAATTATAGAGCTGGAGAACAGTTAGTAGTTGCCGGTGGTCTGGGAGGGTGGTCTGGTAGGGGACATGGAAGGCTGGATGAATGAATGTAAGGCAGACCAAGGCAGACCTTTGTGATATTGGAGTAGTTCTATATACTGCTTGCAGTGGTTATGTGAGTCTGCACAGGTGATAAAATGGCTTGGTGCTGCATGAACACACGTGCATATACAAATATAATAATTTGCTGCTTTTGGCATATTATAGTACAGTTATGTCAGATGTAACTACTGGGGACATCTGGGGGTCTGGCTGTAGAATGTTCATACTATCTTTGCAGCATCATGCTGCGGTCTGTAGTTATCTCAGAATAAAGTCACAAAGTAGCTATTGGATGATATACAATAAACTTCTAAATGACTGCTGAGGGGGAATGTCTTATCTACTCAAGCCCAAGATTTGAAGAAGTTAAGATGCTTTGTTCCAGAATTTGTAGTTTTTGGCTTGTCATGGGAATAGGCTTGTAAAACACCTCAGCTGAGGTTTATAATCTTCTGGTTGAGGAATGATATTATTACTGGTATGACTGGACTTAGACCACATTGCGTTGTGAGTGTGTTAAGCAGCTGATATATTTAAAATGCACCTGTTAGCCTGCGTGTTGTTTTCTCTCAGAAATTCAACGTGCCGAGTAATTCTGGCTAAAGCCACGTACATAAGCTGAAATCTTAGGAATATATCCTTTCAAGTCATTTAATCTAGTTTGGTTTCATTTTTGATACATTAAACATTTACAATAGCAACAATACAGAAGTGAACTGAGAGGCCACTTAAATAAAACATAATTCCTCAGGGAAAGAACAGAATGTACGCATTCCTTGTGCAGTCAATATTTTGATAATCCACATTATAAACAGATACATAAGAATTGTCCTATGGCCTTTTACCGGCTACATATACATTTTCAAAGTGTCTGACTTCTAACCTCTGTTCTTTAGAATTACCTTTGCCAGTTCATGCACCAGGGATGGACCCTCTTCTCACTGTCAGGGGCCCCTCACACAGACCAAGCTACACAACTGTCTCACCTGTGCAGAGGACCCGGTCCCGTCCCATGCAGGCTCCACAGCTGTCGGTCCACAGTTCATGAGTTCCCACTAGCTTGGCTTGGTTGGATCTGTAGGTTTCCCCTATGGGGGGGACACCTTGCACAGCCTTGATGCAGGGGGAGGGGCTTGGACCTGCCTCAGCTGAATGTGCTGACTCCCCATGGGAGGGAGGCCATACCTTTTCGGAGGAGGGAGTGGAGAGTAGGATGGGGGGAAGGCTGGGGGGAGGAGTGGAAGGAGGGGTGAGGGAGGGATCTGTGGTTGGTATATGGAATGAATAAAAAATTTCTTAATAAAAAAATAAAAAGAAGAATTACCTTTGCTGCAGCCAGTGCATGATCCTTCTTGATGATTCCATAGATAGCCTCACAAGCATTCGCCCTGAATTGTTATGCTAGTCCATGAGCAAAGAGTAAGTCACTGTGCATCTCTGGATGGGGGAGAGTTTTCTACTGCTTTAAGAGGCACTTGCTTTCTCTTGGAGACTAATGGAGAGTGTTGTCCTCACAATAGGTCACAGATGGGCGACTCCCTTCCCAGGGCCCTGATACACTCCACTCACAGGCCGAGGACAACTTGGCTGGCTAACTGTTGTGGGCCAAACAAGATTCAATATTTCCCAGCAAGATGATTTTTATTTGATGTGTATGACTGATTGCCACCATGTATGTATCTGTACCACATATGTACTTAGTGCCACTGGAGGCCAGAGTAGGGCATTGGACCTCCTGGTAATTGAGTTACAGATAGTTGTGAGGCTTCATGTAGGTGCTGGGAACAGATCCTGGGTTATCTGCCAGAGCAGCAAGTGATCTTAACCACTGAGTCATCTCTCCAGCCCTGTCAATCATTATTAACCATCACAGAACCCCTCACCCCAGAGAGATGATGATGTTTTTCACCATCTGAGAATCAAGGATTTCAACATTACAAAAGCTATAAAGAATGCCTACATAGAATATTTTATAGAGACATTTCAAATGAAAGTATTAAAATAGCAACCAACCGTGCTTGAGGTGGAAGCGTCTGTGACCCTTGAGTTTTCATCTGTAACTTTCCTGGAACTTTCCGAGACGCCCATGTTTACAGTCACGGTGTGTTTTAACTTGTGACCCAGTATAGTCAGGAGTAGTAAATAAAATCAGGAGGGCTGAGGATGTGGCTCACTAGCGCAGTTTCAGGATTGAAACCTTTCATCTTGGAGGGAAACTCCTTAACACACAGGATGTAAGAAAGGAGGTGAAACATGCTCACTTAAGGGGAGGTGAAACAGTCAATCCTGCAGGGAAAGCCTTTTAAAACAGGAAGAATTCAAAGGCTTCTGGAATTCCCTGAAAATGACCAGATTCGTTAGACCCCTCCTTCACCAAGTGCATTTTAAAGCAGTAAAGACTGCCTAGGGACACTTGTAGACAAGCTGAGCTGCCTAGAAAAATCAGAGATCAGCGTAGCTGCCTGGAAAGGACCCTCTCCACCCTGTTGAACTGTCTGCAGGCTGTGCAGTGTGCTCCAGGCCCCAGTTTTGTGAGCTGTCACCATGCTGGGGTGGGCTTTGGTGATGCAGCTGTCTGTGAGTCATTTCTGCTCCTGTAAGTGACCCCTCACCCACACTCCTGAAAGTTACCCTAATAAAACACATTGGTTCACCAAGTCGGACTCCGGTGGTGTCTGTCCTTTGGTCTGCCATGGGTTCCCTATCTGGGGTGTTTGTTCACATCTCTCTAAGAATATTGTCATGAGCCGGGCGGTGGTGGTGCACGCCTTTAATCCCAGCACTCGGGAGGCAGAGCCAGGGGAATCTTTGTGAGTTCGAGTCCAGCCTGGTCTACAAAGTGAGATCCAGGACAGGCTCCAAAGCTACACAGAGAAACCCTGTCTCAAAAAAAAAAAAAAAAAAAAAAAAAAATGGTCACAGCACAAGTGCTTGCCTAGCATGCACAGGGCCCTGAGTTTGGGTCCCAGCACCACACAAACCCAGATTTCATCAAGAGTACCTGGACATGTGTATCAAATATACCAGGCATGCAAGCTTATCAAACACACCAGACCAACAGTCGTGCAATCCATCACTTAAGACACATAAAAGGAGGGGCATGCGAGACTGAGCATGGAATGCCAGCCTTTCTTATCTGTCACTGACGCTGCTGGCTTAGAAGCCACCACCAAGGTGTTTATGGTATATGCTTATAATTCCATCAATGAGGCAGGAAGAATGACCTCAGGTTCAAAGTCAGCACAGCCTACATGCCAAGACTTCACCAGATGTGCACATGTACACACACACACACACACACACACACACACACACACACACACACATGTTCTATTGATTCTATTCTTGATGGTAAGATTCTACACTCTATTGTTGGAGACAACTACACACTTTGATCACAGGATGTGGAGAAGTCAAGCTGAAACTGACTTAGAAGCTTTCTCCCTTTCACAGTATCAGAAGGGGTTATGCAGGGTGCTGAGGATGGGGTGGAGAAAAGACATCCATAGTTGTATTCAACTGTGATCTCCATGAGCCACAATAATACCCAGCCTGGCAAGATATGGGTGCAACAGTTGCTGGGGTGTTACGGGAGTAAAGAAGTTATTTCTGATTGGATTAAGTCCTAAGAAGGGGCAACTCATTTGCAATCCTGTGAATACATCCAAGAATTCATGGCTGGGGCACTCAGATAGGCCCTAGAGAAGAACATATTACTATTATTTTGCTAAACGGACACAGTTTCAAGTTGCCTTCTGAATATGTATCTGTATACCTAAAGACTAGTACAGCCCTTAGTCCCTTTTAAAGAACCTTCTGACCGGAGTGGACAGTAGTTAATACTCACAAGTCCAAGTGTAGAAAGTGTCTATAAAGTGCTCTGCCATAGATGGGATATCTACATCACACAGTCTCACGGAACACTGTGGAAGAGGGGGGCAGAAAGAGTGTAAGAGCTAGAGGTTGGGTAGGACGGGGGCAAAACAGTGTCTTCTGACACGCCAGGACCTCTGCAGGAACTCCCAGCAGCTGTAGTTGCCTGCACAAGATCGAGCCAGTCTACATTCCAGCACTAAGCGGGGAGGGGCACTCAAGACCTCACCCTTAGCTGAGGATGAATAGTCAGTTGATGGATGCTAGGGGATGGACAGTCAGTTTTCTTCAGGGCCTGGTCCCTGGTCCCTGGTCCCTGTTACAGTGCCTGGCCTCACATCCATGTGCATGTGGGCAGCACTAATTAGGCCTGGTGGGTTACAAAAACAATTTTAAAAAGGGAACATGAAGTTGGGAGGGAAATGTGGATAACATTCTGGAGGAGTTGGGGGAGGGGAGTGAGATATAAATATGATCAAAATATAATACATGCATGTATGAAATTCTCAGGGAATAAATAAAATGATTTTTTTAATTATAGGTTTTTTTGTTTGTTTTGTTTTTAAAGGTGGGTATGGTAGTACACAGGAGGCAGAGGCAGCTGGATTTCTAAATTCAAGGCCAGCCTGGTTTACAAAGTAAGTTCCAGGACAGCCAGGGCTACAAAGAGAAACTCTGACCTTAAAAACAAACAAAATCACAGGTTTTTAAAAAATAAAATCACTTTAATTAACTAGGAAATAAACACAGCACACAGCTAGTTTAAGGAAGCTATTCAAACGCTTTCCTGGCCCCAATCTCTGTATAGCTTCTATGCAGTTAGAATGGCTATACAGAAACAATGGAGCTTTGCTTAGGGTTTTACACTTTCACTATCAATTACATTTTTATTAACTTATCCACAACAAAAGTGTAAGAGTTGAAACAAACAAAAGTATTCCTGGAACTCGCTCTGTAGATTAGGCTGTCCTCGAACTCACAGAGATCCGCCTGCCTCTGCCTCCTGAGTGCTGGGATTAAAGCCATGTGCCACCACCCCAAACAAAAGTTTTCTTTTCTTTTTCTTTTTCTTTTCTTTTTTTTTTTTTTTTTTTTTTGGTTTTTCGAGACAGGGTTTCTCTGTACAGCTTTGTGCCTCTCCTGGAACTCACTTGGTAGCCCAGGCTGGCCTCAAACTCACAGAGATCCGCCTGGCTCTGCCTCCCAAGTGCTGGGATTAAAGGCGTGCGCCACCACTGCCCGGCTTATTTTCTTTTTCATGACTTGTGTTTCCCTTTTCCTGCCCCTGTTCTTCCTTATCACCTGACATCACCCTTTCTGGGTTTCCTTTCTAAACTGTAGTCTATAGGCAAACATTTCTGTTTTCAGATATACATGTATACATTAAAGCCACAGATGAGGGAGAGTGTGTGTGAGTTTTTTTTTTTCTTTCCTGAGTTTGGGTCACCTCACTTAATACAACTTTCCAAGTCCATACATCTTCCTACACATCTCATGAAAGTTAGTTTTGCATGTCTAACAACAAGCAGAATTCTCCAGATTCATTGGGAGTCATGTGTTTCAAATCCTGGTCTTTGTCACTAAACACTGGCTCGGAGCTGGCCCACAGGACACGTGCCTACTGGGAATCAAATTCTGTTCTCTATTTTCATGTCAGGATGACGGGTAGTTCCAGGGGTCAACCCAACGTCAAGACAGCCAGCCATAACATTCCCACCATTCAGAAGGAAAACACCCAACACCAGGAAATTTTTTATGATATTTTAATATCACACTTAAGCCCATGTCATAGACATCTCTCTGGAGGACGGTAACATTGTATGAATTACTACCTAGCAGTAGGAGGGACCAAACTGTTCATAATACTGAAAAGTAGAAGATAGATAAGATTTTAGGTTTGTTTGCTTTATTTTATGATGATGATGATGATGATGATGATGATGATGATATTTCTAATGAGAGTAAGCTTGAAAGGGTGTGGATTTGGGTGAGTGGGAAGGTGGGGAGGATATGGGAGAGGCAGAGGGAATTGAGACTGTAATCAGACTATATTGTATGGAAAGAATCTGTTTCAATTAAAAAGACAGAGAAAGAAAATAGAAAGGATTTTCTGTTTGTATTTTCATGCTAGAGAAGACACCTCAAAGGTTGTTGTCTTACTACTTGGTGGAATAGTATCTAGTTTTATGTATAACTTAGTAATTAGTCTGCTTGGGGTGCTGAAACAAACCTCATGGAATAGATGGCTGAAACAACAAAAGTTCCTTTTGCCCAGGACCAGGCTGATGAACTTTTACACACCCACATCCGTCAGTCACTGGTTGTGTCAGCTAGTTTTCAGTGCTGTGACCAAAATACCCGAGAGAAACAACTTGATGAGAGAAAGGTGACGTTAGGTCCCATCTCCCAAGCCCCCCAAATGACAGTGCCACTGACCATGTCCTAAATGACATCTGGGTTCAGCCCAGGCGGGACCTGAAGGATTGCTGCTGGATAGATGGAAGCTTACACTCAGCATTCCCCAGAAACCTGTGAAACTGGTTTCTGTCTGCCAGGAAAAACCACTTCCCTTATCTCTCCCAGCTTCTGGCTGTGGGACTTAATAGCTCTCCATTAGTACATATCTGTAACACATCAAAGCCCCCATGCAGCTCCCGGGGTGTTCTGGCTTGCATACCTCCCCCACCCCCACCCTGCAGCTACATGTTCTCTTTAAAACTAGCAAGGCTTTCCCCATCCTTTTGCTATTCTCTGTCTCTCAAGAGATAGCCATGGCAGCTTTGGACTCCTCCAAACACCTCTTGCTATCTATCCTCTCTACCACTGGAAGGATAGCCATGCTGCAGTTTCACATGTACAGCAAACCTTCTTCCCACCCATGGAGCAGTCTAGTTAGGTGGTTTCACTATGCCCTTGCTTACAGGTTTATTTTAGTTCACAGTTTCAGAGGTATCAGACCATCAGGGTGAAGAGGTCACTGTACAGCAGAGCAGGCCAGCCACAGTAGGTCATAAAAAGCAGAGGAAATGGGGTACAGGAAGGAGCCAGGACAGAGTAGAGCTCCTAGGGACAAACTCCCAGACCTACTTCCTCCAACTAGGACCCAGTTCCTACCTTTTTAACCACTTCCTGTCGTCATAGTGTAAAGGCATTAATTCATTAACTCAATAATTACACCAGTGTTCTCATGATCTAATTGTCACTTGAGATTTTCTTACAGATACATCCTGAGATGTGTTTAAACAATTTCCTCATTATTTGTTTTTTAATTTTCATTTACCTACTGTCTTAGGGTTTTATTGCTGTGAAGAGATACCATGACTACAGCAACTTTTATAAAGGAAAACACTTAATTGGGGCTGGATCACATTTTCAGAGGTTTAGTCCGTTATCATCATGGCAGGAAGCTTGGTGGCATGTAGGCAGACCTGGTGCTGGAGAGGTAGCTGAGAGTTCTGCATCCGGATTTGCAGGCAGCAGGAAGACACAGTGAGTCACTAGGCAGGCTTAAGCTTCTGAGACCTCAAAGCCTCCTCCTACTGACCCACCTTCTCCAACAAAGCCACACCCACTTCAGCAAGGCCATATCTCCTAGCAGTGCTACTCTCTATGAGCCTATGGGGGTCGTTTTCTTTCAAACCACCACACTTATTTAATTTTATTTGTGTGTGTGTGTGTGTGTGTGTGTGTGTGTGTGTGTGTGTGTGTGTTGTATATGTTTGTGTGTTTGGATGCACATATAGATGAGTGTAGGTCAGAGGTGGACCTGGTTTTCAGAGTGAGTGTTCCCAGAGACAGGAGAATAAGCTGCCAGTTTCTTCTCTCCTGGGCCCAGAAAGTAGCACTATGGTACACTTGTCACTGATGAACTCACAAAGCTCAAGTCTGATGTGGCAATATCCAGATGGAGATCCAGCAACTCAGGAGGCAGAGGCAGGAGGATCAGGAAATTTGAGGCTAGCCTGGGCAAGACTGGCACCACAAGACTGGAAACCCTGTCTCAAAAATAAAGAAACCCACATAAAGCGATAAATCCACGGGAGTCTGTTTAAGAAGTATTAGGGAAATTATTAAGGTAAATTGAGGAAATACATTCACGAATACAGAACAGAGTAGACAGCTGAAGACGTCCTCTGATCTGACCGGGAGCAAATCCATCTCGCAGGCAGGAGCAGGGAGAAGGGGCATATGACCCTTCTCCTCATTTTAAGAGGTCATGTACAATAGCAGGAAGCATTGACTCTTTTGGGCCCTATAGCCCAAGGTCATGCAGAGCAAATACCACTACACCTACCCAATAAAATGTATATCAATTCCAAAGGAGATGAAATGGACCACACTCCTCAATAGAAGCGTCAAAGAATGTGAGAGTTTTAACCTGTCAATCTTCCTTTTAGCTACATTATTTACTTTTTCTTAGATGTAACAATAATTCTATTAAGACCACCAAATGTCTCATTCTGTTATGATCATCGTGCTTACGTTAGCATCCAGGATAACCTTTGTTTTATTTTTAAAATTTGAGACAGGGTGGTGCAGGCTAGCCTTGAACTCCTGGCTTCAGGGCTCTAGTGATCCACCTGCCTCAGTCTCTCAAGTAACTTGGACCATTGCACTCAGTTTAGGGTAACTTGATTTCCTATTGTATGTCAGATGCCTTTACACACTGATTGGTCTAAGCGCTCTGAGTGGATTGCTTTCTTTTTTTCATTCAAAACAGAGTTTGATTCACTCGTTGCTCTATGAAGCCATTGATGAGATAGATAATCTCAGTTTATTCTCCTCCTTCTCCTCCTCTTTTTTTTTTTTTTTTTTTTTTTTTTTTTTTTTTTTGAGACAAGGTTTCTCTGTGTATCCCTGGCTGTCCTGGAACCCACTTTGAAGAGCAGGCTGGCCTGGGACTTAAAGATCTGCCTGCCCCTGTCTCCCAGTGCTGGGATTAAAGTGGTGTGCCGCCACTGCCCGGCTGATTCTTATTTTTCAGAAAACGTTTTTTGAAGGGTTCGGGAGCAAAAGTAAAATCAGTACTTGAGGTTCGGTCGTTTGACTTCAAAGTCGACGCGGTCTACCTCTCAGTGGGACTCACAACGTGGTAGAGAAAGGTGAGTCACGTCCACGCAGGCTACCTTAAGGCAAAGTCTATAATAAGGCGTTGGCTGGGGAAAGAACAGATGCAGCACACAGCTTGAAGTCTGGAGTTTGGTGGTGGTTCAGATTGGGGAAGGGCAGAGTGAACAGAACCAAGGATAATTTTCAGGCTTGAGGACCGAGCTCAGAGCCTCACAGGAGTCCAAGAAAGGATGAAATAGGCAAGTGAGGAATTTACATCCATAAATGGGTCGACTAACAAAAATTCTAGCTCTGTCTGCTGTGAAAAAAACACCAGAGATAAAATATCTCAAAATAGGAATCTAGGTTTATGCTTTCAGAGGTTTCAATCCAAGTTCTGACAGCCCCAGGCTTTGTGCCTGAGGTAAGGTAGAATGTTAGGACAATGGGACCATGTAGTAAAGGAGCCTGTTCACCTCATGAAAATCAGAAAGAGGAGAGGGGGAGGTCCAGGCCCTGTGAGTTACTTCTCCCAGTTAGGACCCACCTCTTAGCCTATTCAGCTGATTCAGATATAAATCCATCAATGGATCATTAACAACCTCCCCCCACACCCCATCTAGTTACTTCTCAATAGGGACACTAGCTGGATACCAGTCCTTGAATAGATGAGCCTGTCGGGGGAGACATTTCTGGAGGGGTGGTCTCTTTCTGGGCCAGGTGGTTGACCAGACCAAATGAAATGTTAGGAGTCCACCTAGATCAGAGATTTAATTCTCTTGACCAGAAGGAACTAATTTTTCCTCAACTGGCCTTATTGCTGCTGTCTCACTGCGATAAAATACCCTGACAGAAGCAATTCTAGAGGGAAAGGAAGGGATTATCTCTGCTCAAAGTTCCAGGTTACAGCCCTTCTCCCCACCGCTACCCCTTGGGGAAGAAGTCACAGGAGCAGAAGCTTGAGAAAGTGGGTCACGTGGTATCCAGTCAAGAAGCAGTCAAGCCAGGAATACCACCACCCGCAGTGCTCAAGCCTTTCCGCATCAACTAAGGGAATCAGCCAGTCCCCCACCATAGGCATGCTCAGGGGTTCTAGATCGTGCCTAGTGCGGAGGTCACCTTCTGTTTGAACTGTATGTGTGCTAAGCCGCCAGGAATCTCTCACACTGTAATAGCATACGATCCTATCTGTAAAGCCCGAGTTACACATTAGACTATAAAATACTGAGGACAAGATGCCATTTATCTTTGTGCTACCCTTGTAACATCAGCATCATGATGTTGCATAGAGCAGCCAGTGAGCGTTTGAATATTTAATATTTCATTTGTGGCTTTTCGTTAGTGCCTGAAGCTGGTCTTGAATTTCTGATCCTGATCTCCAAGTGCTGATACCGCAGGCATGCGCAGCTCATTTATGGTATATTACCTGGCTGTTTGCCAGTAAACAACAAGCTTTGGGATAAATGAATGAATGAATTTGAGACAAGGGTCTCGATGCTGCCCAGGCTGGCCCCCAACCGTGGCGTTGATGATGACTTTGAATTCCTGATTCTGTCTCCACCTCCCACTTGAAGGGCTGGGATTGAATGGGCCGCCACACCTGCCTCAGTTTTCAGTTTCAAAGCGGGTTTTGCGCCCCTCCCCCACCCATGCTCCCAGAACCTTCTTTGGTTGCATACAACATGTGTAAAGTTGATGGAAAGGGGACGTAACAGGTTTTCTGAGATCAGGCAGTCCTGAAAGTGTATATGGTTAAAAAGAGAGAGAGAGAGAGAGAGAGAGAGAAAAAAAAAGCCGGTTGTTGGAAGCTGAAAGAATATGTCCAAGAACTTAGGTGACTGGGAATCAACTTTCCCCAGCTTAGGGTCCCTCACAGGCCCTCGTTGCCATTCACTGCTCTGGGCCAGCCGCCTCGCGCTGAGCCCACCTGCCCCTTCTGTGGCCTGCCATTGGCCCGGGACGATCTCCCCGTCCCTTCCGCGCACGAGGAGCCTCGCACCCGGGGCGCCACGAACCTAACAGCCGCCAAGCCCGCAGCCTGGCCGCCCGTCTGGGCCGCACCCAACAGTCGCGGCAGGGGGGCAGATCGCCGCCGCGCGAGGGCCCGGGATGCGGAGGGGCTGAGAGCCCTGGCCCCCAGGGTTCGGAAGATCTGGAAAATGTCTTCGGGGCATGCGCCACGGCGGCCGTTAAGGGACCCAGAACCGACGCCGTGGAGTCGGCAGCCTGGAGGCATGGGGCCAGAGCATGGCCGGGCGTCGCACGCCCAGCGAGGCCGCTGAGGGCGCAGGGCGCAGGCGCGAGGCGCAGGGGCAGCCGGCGGCCAGGTGCGGCCAGCCAGGTGCGGAGACCCCGGGGTGGAGCAGCGCGGCTGCGCGGGCGTCGGGGGCGGGGCCCGCAGCTACAAGAGACGGGGCGGTGCTCTGTCTGCCCCGCTCGCTCTCTAGGGTGGATTTGCTTCTCATCCCTAGGTGAGTGATGCTGGGGCTAGACGGGGGCTAGAGATGGAACACGGGTGCTACCCTCCACCCCCAGCTGAGGTTCATAATACAAGCCAGGAAATCACTGAAGGGCTGGTGGTTGACATCTTGCCTACTTCAGATGAAGTCCTCGTTGATAGGAACGTGTGTAATAGAAGACCAACATTCAAGGCCGAGAGTGATGCGGATCAGTGTTGTAGCATCACTGGCTTGTGAAGGTTATCCTCCCCCACCCCAAGTTTCATTTGACGATGTTTGAGAAGTTACTGAAAGCAGTATGGATGAGGTTGAGAATTCGAGGAGGACCTTGAACTTCCGTGTGCGTAGTTAGTTACTCTCGTGTGCCACTAGGTCTGGTTTAATGCGGTGTTGGGGATGCTAGGTAAGCATTCTTGTCAATTTAGCAGCTTCCATAACCCGAGGTCGAGGATCTTAGCAATAAGTTTGTATCTCACTGGTAATGGTAAAACAAGACAGGAGTGCGCTTGGTTGAGTTGGAACTTTCAGAACCCATCGTCAATATCTCAGTCCTTACTGGGTGAATTCTGTGGGCAAGTGGTAACAGGTGAGAAGGCAGAACACCTACCTCTTTTCATCTCGGCCATCATTTCTTCTAGGCGTCTCCTGTGAAAAGGGATTATTTGGCATTTACAGCTGAGTTGCCGCTGATTTCTCTGATACAGAGCCCAGAGGATAAAGCTGCGTTATTTATATTATTATTATTATTATTATTATTGTCACAACGGAAGTTGGAAACAAAATGGAAGAGGCAGAAAAGCACATACCGGTAAATGCCGCTGGTCCTTCTTACCCACCTACATGGGTCTCAGAGGGGGGTGTATTGTGGAGAAATGACAAACCATCCTATTTAGGCCCTTTCATCTCCCTGGGGTGTTGAACTAAATAAGACTGGCATCAGTGAAATATCCACATTTGGATGTAAAGTAAAAACACATGTTAGTTATTAAAAAATACCTCAGAATGTGCAAATGGGTCACCTGAAAATTTTATTTCCCCTTTCCTTCCCTGGAGAGTTTAAAGTGTAGAGCCTTAGCTGAGGTCGTCTGTTGAGGCCCAAGACTTTGCATTTCTCTAAGTTTCCAGGAAGATGCTATATTGGTTTGGTGACCACACTTGGAGACCTAAGCTGAATATCCTGCTCTGTAGCATTTGGGCACCTGGAATGTGACTAGTACAACCGAGGGAGGAACCGACCTTCACCTTGATTAATTTTAGCACTAGCAAGTATGAAATCCTGGACTTAATTCCTAACACAGCTAGAGAGAGGAGAGAGACGGAGAGAGGGAGGGGAGGAGAGGAGGGCAGTGGCTTGGTTGCATGTGTTGGGTATGTTTTATTGTATTGTTGGGGATGGAAGCCAGGGCCTCACTCATGCAAGACAAGTGGTCTACCACTAATCTACATCCCAGCCACACTTGTCTTTGCTTGTATTGGATATCATTACTCTAGATACAGGTTTAGTCTTGTTTTATTCCTTTACAGTACTGGTAAGAATAGTAGGGTCAGCTGTTGCCGATACACCTAACATTTCTGTTTGTCTTGGATCTGCTAAAAAGGGCTATTCTGACTTAGGACTGTTGCAGTAAGAACACTGTAGTAGGGTTTAACCCAGGATAAGTAAGGCAAGGGCAGCTGAGAATGGAAATATCTGTATAGATGTGTGTGCAAGGAGAAGAGAATGGGAAGATAGGGTAAGTGTTTTGGCAATTAAGAGGAAACATCCGTCTAGAATCTAAACTTTAGGTGGTGAGGATGGTTAGATACCAAGGGTGGGAAATTCACTTTAAACTGAGTTAGCAGGATTCTTGCTAAAACTGGCCTATGCCGTCCAAAGACTGGGATTCAGAATCAAAGCCTGCTAGAGAAGTGGCCTTAGAGAAGTTTGAGTAAAGATTGGTTGCTGAGGGAGTCTGTTGTCTGCCCAGCGTTTCCTAGCCTCTGGTCTGCCTATCTGGACCACAGTCTTGGGCAGTTCACACAGTAAAACGACCCCTGAAGTTTAGCTACAGGAAGCATAAAGCCCAGTTATGGTATACTGCAAAGAGGTGGTGTGCAGGGCTTGGTGGCGTGGAGGGAGTGTGGCACAGCCTGACCACTTTAGGTTTGAGCTGTATGGAGGCTGTTGTTGCCCCCAAGTGACTGGGGAGAAGAAATCTTTTTGTTTCTTCTTAATGGTCTAAAGTCATGCATGATTGAGAACTTGCTGTTGTTTAAAATCTTTCAGCACAATAGTGTGGTTGGTGGTAATTTTGAAGACATTTGTCCAGAGAAGGTAATTAGGTTTAAACCGCCATTATACAAACAACGGTACCAGTTTGTTAAAGATTTAGTGGATCGCCATGAACCCAAGAAGGTAATTATCTTTTTTTTTTTAACTGTTAAGATTGCCCTATTTAAAGTGGCTTATCAAATATACTAGTAAGGCTAGGCCCCCCTCCCCCACACCTCCTCAGGATTAGGGATTACAAGCAGGGGCTTTGGCATGCTCAGCAAGCACTCAGCTGCTAAGCAACATCCTCTGCTGAAAAAGACTTGAATGATTTGGGGTGGTGGCGGATATAAGTACGGTGCATTGTAATACAAGTAGAGAACTGTCAGAAAGGCAAAAAGAGAAGGTTTTGTGTGGTTTTGTTACGTTGTCTAGTCTGGCTTCTAACTCACGCACTCAGGTGATCCTCTGCCTCAGCTTCTCTGAAGCAGAGGCTATAGGTGTGGCCAGCAGGGGAAACTTCGCAGTGCTGATCGCAATAGGGAGACGACCTTATGGTAAACACTCCATGTGTTTCAGAGTTAAGCGGGTTTTTTCTTTCTTTCTTTCTTTCTTTCTTTCTTTCTTTCTTTCTTTCTTTCTTTCTTTTTGTTTTTTGTTTGTTTGTTTGTTTTTGTTTTTCGAGACAGGCTGGCCTCGAACTCACAGAGATCCGCCTGGCTCTGCCTCCCGAGTGCTGGGATTAAAGGCGTGCGCCACCACCGCCCGGCTCTTTCTTTCTTTTTTAACCATGGAGGCATGAACAAAGTCACAAACCAAGGAAGTCATGATGATAATCACAAGAAGGATTTTTAACAGTGAGGGCAGCTTAATTATAGTGAGAGAAATTTATTTATTTTTGGAGACAGGGTCTTAGAGTTCAAGCTGGCCTCCAACTCCACTTTCCTGCCCCTCCCTCCCAAATTTGGGTTTACAAGCGTTTGCCACAATATCTGCTGAATCCCCCACCCCCACACCCCTCTGTTTTTGAATTTAAGGTCTGGCTATGTTGCCCAGGCTGGTCTCTAACTCTCAAGTGATTTATTTTCCTTCTCTCTCTCGCTTTTTGCTTTTTGAGACAGAGCTTCTCTTTGTAGTCCTGGCTGTCCTGGAATTCACTCTGTAGACCAGGCTGGCCTCGAACTCAGAGATCCACTTGCCTCTGCTGGAATTAAAGTATGTGCCGCCACACCTGGCCTCAAGTGATTGCTTGCTTTCCATTTTGGCCTTCTTTCTTTTCCCTGACGGTAGTGGGGACTGCAGGCATTTCCCAGCCTGGCTGGGAAGGATCACTGAAGAAAAGCTCTTCCATCAGCTGGGGAGACAAAGTTCAGTGGCGTGGGGATGGGGTGTGGGGGGTGGCGGAGAACCTTGAGGAAACGGTGGTTAAGGGAAATTTTGGGAACAAATAGTAATTTTCAACATTGAGGCAGGGAATGGAAACAGAGTCTTGCCTAAGTCTTAATGGAGGAAGGTCATTCTTTGCAATGACCCCTTTCCTGGAACATGTAGCATAGGTGAGTCCCTTTAGTCCTGTACAGGGAGCTCAAAGCTCGGGTGGAGATCACCTTGCCAGCAGGTGAAATGACTCACTCAGCCAGTATAGGCATTAGCTGCCAAGTCTCATGACCAGAGTTCAATCCCATGATCCAACTGGTAGAAGACAAGAGAACTGACTCCCACAAATTCTCTCATTTCCACCCATGTACTGTGGTGCGCAAGAAAAAAAACAAAAACAACAACAACAACAAAAAACTGCAACAGTATCAAAAAGAGTTCTCCATTACTAATTTTTTCTTTTTAGAGATTTATTTGAAGCTGAGTGTGGTGGTACATGCCTTTAATCCCAGCACTCAGGAGGCAGAGGCAGGCAAATCTCTGTGTTCTAGGCCAGCCTGGTTTACAGAGTGAATTTCAGGACAGCCAGGGTTATACAGAGAAACCCTGTCCAAACAACTTAAAAAAAAAAAAAATCAAATCGAGTGCCAGTGTGATACCAGAGGAGATTAGGTCCTCTGGAGCTGGAGTTACAGGCAGTATGTGCTGTCTGATGTGGGTTCTGGGAACTGAACCTGGGTCCTCTGAAAGAACATTCAGCATTTTTCTGAACCACTTTTCCAGGCCCCTTTGCTAACATTTAAATGTAAGGAAAATCTTGATTTTTTTTTTTATTTGCTTTTAATGCCATAGATTCCATACTTCTGGAATGTTCAGTTGGAATATCAGGCAGTATTACAGTACTGTGGTCAGAGGTACTTTTCATATTTTTCTTCTCATATTTGATGATACATGTATCTAACCCCAGGTGTACTCTGCTGAGGCAGGAGGTTTGAGGTTTGCTTAAGCTCTGGAGTTGGTGGCCAGCCTGAGCTCCACAGTCAGATTCTCACTCACAAGCAAAAACTGACTGAACAAACAAGCAAAACAGTGGTGATGATGATATCAGATGGCAGTGGGCCTGTCCATTGCTCCAAACTTTGGCGCAGAGTCATAGTTTCATAGAGTAAAGTACCTGGTGGTTATGCTAATGGGCGTGGCATGACTGGAGAGTAGATGCTGGTAAGGTGCTGAGTGTTGACTGAGGACTAAGGTAAGAGGCTTTCTCTTACCGGCTTCCTTTAATCACCTCACCTAGTTTTCGAATGTTCACACATCCACCTTAGTAGCCTTTTCAGCAAATCTGTTCACTTGAAGGATCTGAAGTGCCTTTTTTTTTTTTCAGCTCAGAGTTCAATATAGAATTTCATATGGCTCAATGTGATTGTTTTCCTAAACAATTTGAGAAATTAGGCCTGGGGATTTAGCTCAGTTGGTGGAATGCCGGTCTAGCATGCACAAAGCCCTGGGTTTGACCTCTAGCAGCTCGTCAATGGCACAGTGGTGCATGCTGTAATCCCAGAATTGTTAGCACTCAGGAGGTGGTTTGGCCATATATCAAGCTTGAGGCCAGCCTAGGCCACAGGAGTCCCTGTCTCAAGAAATAAATTAGTGCATAAACTTGAAAAAAAAAAGATTAAGAAATTAAATTGCTCTGTGAGAAAGAAACAGAAGCAGATTTTAGCAGGCTTTGCTTCTGAAGCATGATGCTGAAACTCCAACCTGTGCTGGGCATGGTGCCTCAGACACACTCAGGTAGAGGCAGGAGGATTGCTGTGAGTTTGAGGCCAGTCTGGTGTGTATAGTGAGTTCCATGCCAGCAAGGAGTACATACCAAGACCCTGTTTAAAAATAAACAAACAGGCCGGGCGGTGGTGGCACACACTTTTAATCCCAGCACTCGAGAGGCAGGGGCAGGTGATCTCTGAGTTCGAGGCCAGCCTGGTCTACAGAGCGAGATCCAGGAC
This sequence comes from Peromyscus californicus insignis, assembly GCF_007827085.1. Taxonomy (NCBI): domain Eukaryota; kingdom Metazoa; phylum Chordata; class Mammalia; order Rodentia; family Cricetidae; genus Peromyscus; species Peromyscus californicus. The sequence continues at coordinate 87,115,829 of NW_026294617.1, forward strand.
AGGCACCAAAACTACACAGAGAAACCCTGTCTCAAAAAACAAAACAAAACAAAAAATCCAAAGCAACAAGATTCAACTTTGAGTCTTGCTCTGTGGCTGAGGATAACCTTGAAACTCCCCTCCCCCCTATTTTCCTTAGCTCTACTTTCCAAGTGTTAGTATTCGAGGTCTGCACCATTACACATGGTTCTAGGGGTGGGACCCAGGGCTTCAGGTGTGCTAGGCAGGCACTCTATCAATTACATCTCCAGCCCTATGTGTGATTCTGAGCCGGAAAACTAGCCTCCCTCTCTGCCACCCCTCTCCTTGAAGGCAGGGTCTCACATCAAGCTAGCTTCAAACATTTTTCTGCCGCAGCATCCCCAGTGCTAGGATTATAGGCAGAGACCACCATGCCTTTTTATCTTTCTCCTTGAATCAAACACAGACAGTAGCAATTGTTCTGAATAGGGATGACCCTGTCTGACTTTTCCTCAGGCATTGATTAACCTGCAGGATTAGAAAATCTCAGTTTAATTTGTTTTTTTTTTTTTTTTTTTTTTTTTTGGTTTTTCGAGACAGGGTTTCTCTGTGTAGCTTTGCGCCTTTCCTGGAACTCACTTGGTAGCCCAGGCTGGCCTCGAACTCACAGCGATCCGCCTGGCTCTGCCTCCCGAGTGCTGGGATTAAAGGCGTGCGCCACCACCGCCCGGCTTAATTTGTTTTTTATATATACTAAGATCCTTCTATACATGTGCGCACGTGTGCGCGTGCGCGCACACACACACGTGGGTGGAGGCCCAAAAGGTCAACATCGTGTGTCTTTCTCTGTCACTCTCCACCTTACATTTTTTGAGATAGGTTTCTCATGGAACCTAGATCTCTCAGATTTGACTAGGCTGTGAGTAGGGTTCCAGACAAGTTCTGCCCCATCTGACTTTACATGGGTGTCCGGGATCTGAACTCAGGTCCTCATTCTTGCGCTTCACTAACTGAACCGTCTTTCCATGCACCCTCTAGTTTTAAAAGCTCATACTTTTCTGTCTATGAATGTTTTGCAAATGACATTGTGTCTCATCTATAGGTTGCAGACCTGGGATGTGGTGATACCAAGCTCCTAAAGCTGCTAAAAATCTACCCATGCATTCAACTGCTTGTTGGGGTAGATATCAATGAAGAAAAATTACATTCAAATGGGTAATACTTCTAGTGCTATGGTTTGGATGTGTTTTGTCTCCCAAAGGTGCTTGGGTTGGAAGCCTGGTCCCCAGAGTGGTGGTAGAGCTGTCGAGAGATGGGAAATAGTCATAGGTCATGGGGCTCTTCCCTAAGGGATGGATTCTCCCTCTTTTTCGAGACAAGATATTATGCTATAGCATAGGTGTCCTCACCTTAAATTTGCAGTGTGCCCCCACACCTGCCTTTAATGCTCATCTCTTAAGTTGTGGGTTAAGTCTCATGACTGCGTCAGTTCTGAGGGAGGGTTGCAGCATGTACTTGGTCCCTTCACACCACGCTCACCTTCCTGCTTCTCTGATACATGCTAGATTTCCAGATGGTTTTGAAACCTTCTCTTCTAAAGAGCTGAAATAGCGCTGTTCTAAAGAGAGGCAAAGTATGAAAATGAGAACAATATGAAAAATTTTAAATCCTGTTCTTAGCGGGCTAACTTCCTCGTGTGGAAGGAAGGTGCCTCGTGGCCTAGCGTTAAGTGCAGGAAGAGAAAGTAGGACTCCCATCAGTGTGGGCGATGCGCAGAGGACCGGTTCTGCAACTGGGAGAGCTCCTTCCCTTTTTACTTTTGTGGTTCTGGGAATCACAGTTGGAAGTCTACACACACCAAAGCAGGACTCAAGTTTCAGGACCTCTCCTCATGCAGCTAGGTGCATCCTCTGCCCCTGAGCCATATCCCCAGTCTTGGAATTGCTAAGTCAGTTGTTTCCTAATGTTGCTGACTGACAGTAATTCTTTTGCAGGCATCACTTGTCTCCCTGTTTGGGGGAGTTTGTAAAACCCCGAGATCTAGATTTGACTGTCACCTTGTATCATGGCTCTGTTGTGGAGAGAGACTCTCGCTTGCTTGGATTCGATTTGATAACATGCATTGAATTGTAAGTCTGAAAGTTGTATCAACTGTCTGTTTTGAAAAATATGAAGGAATTAGCCTTAGTAATCAATGTGATTATTTTTTAAAAAAAAATACTTATCAGTTGGGAGTATCTTTTTACTTTTAGTATTTTACTCGGGAATTCCAAATATGAAGATAATTCCAAAAACAGACATTCATATACTCATCACACAGCCACCTGTTAGTGCCTCCCTTCGATTCCTTATCATGTCACATGTGCTGTCCTTCCATACAGTGCTTTTCACCCCTGAAATAATTAAAAGAAGATTATGTACACAGGCCTTTGCTCCTGTTTAAAATTTCATTTGTGGGACTGGAGAGATGTCACAGTAGTTAAGAACACTTATTCTTACAGAGGAAGTTCAGTTCCCAGCACCCACATGGCAGCTAACATCCATCCATAACTCCATTCCATGGGCACCAACTCCCTCTTTTGACCTCTGAGGGTGTATGGTTTGCAAGCAAAACACTCACACACATTATCGAAAATTTCCCAGGGGCCTGCCCTGAGAAGATTTCCCTGAGTCCTGGGGAAGCCACTATGGTTGGCCGGCATGGGGTAATCTGTGGGAAAAGAATCTATGTACACCTTGCTCTTTTGTCCATCCGCTTTATTTCTCTAAGACAAAATTCTATCTCCACAGCTTCAGTTCTGTCCTCATATTCTGCTCCTCTCTGTCTCTTCTTTTCTTGTCCTCTCATAGCCCTAACTAAGCTCTTCTATGGATCTCATATTCATCCTCTGTTCCTCTGCCCTCCATCTTTCCTTCCTCTCCTCCCTGACCTGATTCAAATCCACCTACAATCTGCAGAAACTTTTCCTTACTGCTTTCTGCCCAGCCGAGCCACTCTAATCCTAACCCTGAGTCAGGAATTCTGCCTGTCTTCACTTGCACCTGGTTATGCAATAAACCCCTTTGTTCTCAGTCAATAGCTCTGCAGTGTTACTAGGCCTATGAGAGAAAGGGATGGTCTGAGCTTCATTTGCACAAGAAACAAAGCTACGCATTTACATACCTGCCTGTCTCCTAGGCATTGTCTCTGTAGGGGTGTTACCTAGTTCAGATCAGCAGGAGGTCTGAGGAGCTTATACTGTTTGCCTATGGCCTAGGAGTATGAGCACACAAGGAATTAATAGCAGGAAACAGCTGATATATTAAAAGCCGAATAACATCAAGTATTCCTTGATATTTGACTTCTCTAGAAGGATTCCTTGATCTTTCTAGGTATGGCTTTATCATATACAGCTGAATCTCTATTTAATATTTTTGTGGCCTGCAGCAACACATAAAAACAAGGAGACTAATTTGTTTTTCTTTTTTTATGATGTATTTAGTTTTTAGATTTTTAATTTATCTTTATGTGTATAAGTGTTTGCCTGAATGTATGTCTCTGTACCATGTGTGTGTACAGTGCTTGAGGAGGCTTGCAAAGGGACTGGATCCCCTGGGCCTGGAATCAAAGACAGTTGACAGTTGTGAGAGCCACCATGTAGGTGCTGGGAATCAAACTGGTGCTCTGGAAGAGCAACCAGTGCTCTTGACTGCTGAGCCATCTCTCCAGCCCCCCTTTCTCTTTCTCCTTTTTTTTGAAGGCTAGCATAGCCCAGGATAGTCTCAAACTTGGTATTGATAATATTGAATTTCGTATCCTTCTGCCTCTATGTCCCAAGTGCTGGGATTCGAGGTATGTGCCACCATGCTCAGTTTTATATGATGCCAGGGATCAAAGTCAGGGCTTTGTGCCTTTTGGGGGTTCTCCTGCTGTTGATTTGTGGTCTTATTCCATTGTGATCAGACAGAACACAGGGAATCATTTCAGTTTTTCTATATTTGTTAAGATGTGCTTAGTGTCCTAATACATGATCTACTTTAGAGAAAGTTCTGTGGGCTACTGGGAAGGATTTATATTCTGCAGTATTTGGATGGAATACTACATAGACGGTATGTTAAGTCCTTTTGATCTATGATTCATTTAATTCAGATATTTCTTTTGTTTCGATGGCCTGTCGATTGGTAAGAGTCAGGTGTTGATGATACTTCTGTTGTGCTGGGGTTAATCTGTTGTGTCACACTTAGTAGTATTTGGTAATGTCTTTAGAAATAATTGTCTGTTGAGATTAATATAATTATGCTGTTTTCTCCTCTCTCTTCTCTCTCCAGGCCCTCTCATGAATCATATTTGTTTGAGGCGTTGGGGATCCAGGGCAGGGCATTGCCAATCCTGCCCCATCTTTGTTATCACTTATACTTACAGATGTTGTGGGATTAGGAACAAGGCACTGTTCTGTTCATCCAGGCTTACAAATTCTTTACCTTTGGTTCTATTTACTTAGGCTTTTCCTCTAGCTGTAGTTTCCTGTATGCACTTTTCATATGATCTACCTGAGAGTACATTGGAGACTCATAAATACCTATATTTTAAAGATATTTTCCTAAAAATTTTTATTAGATTGTGTGTGTGTGTGTGTGTGTGTGTGTGTGTGTGTGTATGTATGCCTGAACTCATATTGTCAGGCTTGGGGGCAAGCATCTTTAATCTGCTAGCTACATTGCAGGCCCTTAAACATCTTTTCTAATGCTTTGGGCCAACGAGGTGGCTCAGCAGGAAAAGGCACTTGGCTGTGTAAGTCTACAGACCTGAGTTCAATTTCCAGAAGTCACATAAAGGCGAAAGGAGAGAACTGGTTTTTCAGTGTTGTACTCCGGTCTCCATATATGGCACATGAATGTCCTCCCATCATACACACACACAGTAATAACAAATAAAAATAAAAAAATAAGATGATGTGCTTCCTTTTGTATAACCATAGTATGCTGTATTAAGAAATGTCACAGTGGCAAGTGTGGTTTACACCTTTAATATCAGCATTCAGGAAGCAGAGGCAGGCAGATCTCTGAGTTTGAGGCCAGCCTGGTCTACAGAGTAACTTCCAGGACAGCCAAGGCTACATTGAGAAACCCTGTTTCAAAAAAAAAAAAAAAAACCTTAAAAAAAAAAGAAGCTTACAATGTTGCATATGGCCATGTTATATAGTAGTGCATATCCACCACTCACAACTCAGCTGTTCTAGTGATATCTTTTATAGTTTTTTCAAATCTAGTTATCATTTAAAATGTGGGTTTTGTTTATTTTTTATTTTTATTCATTTATTTTTTTTTTGGTACCTTTTGAGACAGGCTCTCTCTATGTAGCCTTGACTGTCTTGGAGCTCACAGAGCTCCCCCCGCCTCTGCCTCCTGAGTGTTGGAATTAAAGGCATGCACCATCACGTCTAGCCTGGGGATTTTAGTAGTGATGTCTTTTGAATGTCTGTTAAATCATCTGGAATGGGTTTGCTCAGTCTTTCTGCTTTCTAGAACATCCCTTAATCTGGATTTGTCTTAGTATTTTAATGCTAGATTTAGAGGATGCATTTTTTTTTTTGGCTTGGTGGGGATATTGATCAAGTGTTTCATGCATGCTAAGCAGGTGCTCTAGCTCCAAACTCTACCTGCTGTCCCAGGGGATAGGTTGTGTGTGCATTCATGCACTCATGAACACACATGCGTGGGAGGTGCAGGCTAGAGTTTGACGTTCGGTGTCTTTCTCAATCACTTTTTTTTCTTTTGAGACAGGGTTTCTCTGTGTAGCTCTGGCCATCCTGGAACTCCCTCTGTAGACCAGGCTGGCCTTGAACTCACAGGAATCTGCTTGCCTCTGCTTCCCAAGTGCTAAGAATAAAGGTGTGTGTCACCGTGCCTGGCTACTTCGTATTTTTGAGATGGGTCTCTCAATGACCCCGAATCTTGCTGATTGGCTACACTGGCTGGCCTCAATGACCCTGAATCTTGCTGATTGGCTACATTGGCTGGCCAACAAGCCTGAGAGATCTTCTGGTAGTTGCCTCCCCAGCATTGGGGTTGCAGATGTGTATTTCCATGTCAGATTTTTTTTTGAGTATAGGGGATCTGAACTTAGATCCTCATTCTTTGCACAACTATATCCACATGTGAGTTCAGGTGCCCCTGGAGCCTAGAAGAGGGCATTGGATACCTTGGAGCTAGAGTTAAAGGTGATTGTGAATCACCTAACATGGGTGCTGGAGACCAAACGTGGGTCCTCTGTGAGAATAGTACGTGCTCATGATTGCTGAGCTATCTCTACAGTTGCCTGGCATTTTTGAAAAGATCTCATAGAAGTAATGTTGTGTTCTTGGGGCATCAAATCAAGGAATATACAAGCTCAGATACCTTTTTAAAAGGAATATTGATATGAGTTCTGTAGAGGGCAGCAGAGGACCTTAGTTGATGGCTCATCCTGGGCTAAGCTAAAGTAGGAAGGATTGAAACAGAAGAACAATTGTTCATGGGTTGTGGACCGTTGCATTATCAAAGAAGGGAGAAATCAACATCCAGGTAGGAATTATTTTTGCCAAATAAATTAGGAAAATTCATGCAAGTGAAGCCACATTAATTCCATCGTTCTTATTAACTGTTTCAGAATAGAACATTTGAATTCAGATGATCTGGCCAGATTTCCTGAAGTGGTTTTTGGATACCTGTCACCATCCATGGTTGTCATCAGCACACCAAACGCTGAGTTCAACCCCCTGTTCCCCACAGTGACCCTGAGGGATGCAGATCATAAATTTGAGTGGAGCAGAATGGAGTTTCAGACCTGGTAAGTTCAGAAGTTTTCTTATTTGCTGTTATTGTTTGGTTGGTTTTTGGTAGGAGTCCTGCCATGGGAAGTAAGCTTTTTTTTTTTTTTTTGGTTTTTCGAGACAGGGTTTCTCTGTGTAGCTTTGCGCCTTTTCCTGGAACTCACTTGGTAGCCCAGGCTGGCCTCGAACTCACAGAGATCCACCTGGCTCTGCCTCCCGAGTGCTGGGATTAAAGGCGTGCGCCACCACCGCCCGGCGGGAAGTAAGCTTTGATATGTCTGTCTTAAATTGTTCCTTACTTCATTCCAGCAAGGTCTCCATGTGTGGCTTATGATGTAGTAAGATCACAGGGAAAGCAGCACATGTGGTCAGCAGGAGAAGTGTGTGTCTCCTGGATGCTCTTTAGGAGGCACCTGTAGTGTTGACATCGAATGAGGACCAAAATGGGGAGGATGTGGGCTGTGAAGGGAACTCACACCCATGCTTGGGGTGGCTTCTTGGCTTGTGCACATTGTTTTGGTGTAATTACAAATGCACATCATCTGGGCTGGAGCCTTTGAGGTTTCTTCATCCACCCCTACACTCTGCCTGTCCCATAGCTTCCCTTTCCTTTTCCTGTGGTGACTTGCAAACTGAAAATGTGCTGCCTTTGTTCCTACATAGTCAGGCATCCTGGTGGTACATCATACACGTGTAGGGATGTTTAACTTTAGGGTTATTGTTTTTTGAGGTGATGTTTCCTTATATAGCTCAGGCTAGCTTTAAAATCCTTATCCTTCTGCCTTATCAGTTCAAGTGGCATGATAGGCATGTGCCTCCATGCTTGGCTTAGAAATAATTTGATTCATATATTTTCTGTTTCCTTAAACTACCAACAAAGAAGTCACTTAAGAATTGTTTGTTAGCCGGGCGGTGGTGGCGTACGCCTTTAATCCCAGCACTCGGGAGGCAGAGCCAGGCAGATCTCTGTGAGTTCCAGGCCAGCCTGGTCTACAGAGTGAGATCCAGGACAGGCACCAAAACTACACAGAGAAACCCTGTCTCGAAAAACCAAAAAAAAAAAAAAAGTTTGTTTACAAAGCTGTTTAACCGGAACTGTATGTATGTCAGAGAAGTGATTTCCCTTTATCATTTGATTTCAGGGCTTTACGAGTGGCAAACTGCTACAATTACTGTGTGGAGTTTACTGGGGTAGGGACACCACCAGCTGGATCTGAGCATGTTGGATATTGTACCCAGATAGGTGTCTTTAGGAAAAACAGTGGGAAGCTAGCTGAATCCTGTGTCTCACAGCAGCATGACCAGCATGTGTACAAAGCGGTGAGTATTCCTTGTGAAGTAGCTGTCAGGGCTAGAAGTCTGTGGGTCAGCATGATGGACAATGAGGACAAGGACTACTATTACAACTACCACTGTTAGAACCGCCCCCACCATTACCTCCGCCCCCACCATTTCCACCGCCCCCACCGCCCCCACTACCCCCACCATTCCCACCGCTCCCATCGCCATGGAATCTTTTTCATTTATTTTTAATTTTTCTTTAGCCCATGTGCCACTTTGTTGCCCAGCGTGGCATTGATCTCTTGGATCAGTAGTTGTCTTGCCTGAGCCTCTCAAGGAACTGGGGTTATAGGCATGTACCACTGATTCTAGATTGAACTGTTTTTTCTTTCTACACTACTTTCCACGTAGTATCAAGTAGAAACACTGGGTTAGGGGTTCGACTCCAGTCCCACCAGATCTAACACCCTCTTCTGGCTTGCAGTGGGCACCAGACTTGCATAAGTTGTACAGACATGCATGCAGGCTCAACACTCACACACACCAAATAATACAATAAATCTTAAAAAAAAAAAAAGGAATCCTGGGTTAGTGCCTGTTGGTAGAAACATGACTGAGATATAGTTGACATTAGAATTGGAAGCAAACCAGTTAGCTAATATCCACAGTGTTTGACTTCCAGTAAAATTAAGGCTTTTACAATGAATAGATTCCGACACATGCAGGGTGTGCGCAGTTAGTTGTTATATGGCTGAATTACTGATGGTTTCAGCAAACTTCCTGTATTCTGTTTGGTTTTCTTCCCTTCAGGTTTATACAACCTCCTACCCGAGTTTACAGCAGGAAAAGGTGCTCAAGTTTGTACTGGTTGGGGAACTCCTGATACAGGTGGAGCGCTTGAGGCTGAGATACCAGAGAATGCTGAGGGAGCAGGAGAAGGAGGACCCTAAGCCAGGGGACGAGGACTTCTCCCCAGAGCCCCACCTACTGCTGGGAGAATTTTTCACGGAAGCCGAAAAGGCCAGGATAGAAAATTCTCCCCGACCTTTCTGTGAAGGAGAGAAGTTTTGCATACCCCTGCGGCGATTGCTCGCTTATCCCAAGCTGCACCGCTTGAGCATTGACGAAGAGAGGATGCGGTCCCTCATTGCTGACTCGGTCTGCTTGAGCAGAGACGGCTCTGCAGTGGTCGTTGACCTGCATAATTCTTGGGATTATCGGTCTGAAGATAATTGAGCCATCCGAATTTCCCCGAAGCTCAGAGTCTCGCTGATACTTAAGTTGGCTTAGAATTCAAACTGTTTTTGTTTTTGTGGTGCTGGGAATTGAGCGAAGGGCCTTGTGCATGGTAAGCAAGCACTCTGCCGCTCAGCTATTCCCTTAGCCCTATGACTTAAACTTTGTACCGTCCTAATTCAAGTAATATTTTGCAAGTTTTTTAACACAAATCGGGTCCTGAACTCATTGACAGATCTGCCTGACATAGACTGCTCTTTGCCTAAGAAAGGGCTTAACTAAAAGTTGTTGCTTTCCTTTAAAATTGGATTTTTCTTTTTTCTTTTCTTTCTTTTTTAAATTGGATGTTTCCAAGAATGAAGAAATTGGATGTGGTAATGTTTTTAATTTTGTCCTCACCCATATTTTGGTGTTAGAGCCGTATGTTGAATGTGACATTAAAACATTTCAATGTAATCAAAGCCACTTGAGAACCTTTCCCAGGGCTGAGCATAGGGGCCCTTTACCTATAATCTGAGCACCTGGATGATGACACAGGAGGATCATGGGTTTGAGTCCAGCCTGGGCTACATGGTGAGACTCTATATCTCAAAAACAAAAACCAATTCCTCTGCCCAACTTTTCCCAGGGGTGATGTAGTTTTAAAATCTAGGATTATCCTTTTACTTTGCATAAAACATTATATGAAAAAGGAACATGGTTATTTTTTGAAGGGTATAGAAGTCTCCCTTGGTAATGAAGGGTATAGAAGTCTTCCTTGGTAATCCCTGTCCACACAGTGTGTGTCTAGGTATGTCTGTGGTGGTAGAGGTTGAACCCCAGGGCTTTGCACATTTTAGGCATGTGCTCTACCATTGAGCAGCACCCCCACCCACATGTGAATACCCTTCCAGAACTTTCTGCCTGGAGTCGGGGTGGTAGTAGCTATAGGAGAGAGAAATGTGGCTTTGTCCGATGAAAGAGAAAAGGGGCCCCAAGGGGAAATTCTTGTGTGAGGCATGGGAGTCCCGAGGTAAGTCAGCCAGGCATGGCTGCTCCACAGTTAACGTTAGAGCCCCTGGTGTCCATCTTGATAACTGTGGCAGAGACGGTGGATTAACCTGGGGTTTCCTCTTGCATAGCCTACACTACCAGAAAGGAAGAGAGGTGGAGCTCATTAGCTGCCCCGTGTGCTTTGGTGCTTGTTGCTAGGCAACACCACCGCCGCCACTTCCTGTGTGACAGTGAGGGAAGTTGAGAAGTGTAGTTCATATTCTAAGAAGCCACACACCTACTCAGACATCTGCTAAGGAACCCGAAGAAAATGGACATGTCCACCGCCTGTGCCACCCGGTATAGCCTGAACTCCCTGAGGCTGTTCGGAGGCTGTGGAGTCGGTCCCTGGGTAAGAGCTCTGTGGACACTTATCCTTAAGCTGAATCTTCCAGGGTTGTTAATCAGTGGATTTGGTGAGAAGGTTTTCATAGAGAAGAATCTTCATCACATAGGCACTGCTAACCAGCTGTCCTCTGAATCTCATAGAATAATCCATCAGATTGCCACGTGCCCCCAGGTGCTCAAAGGTGTACATGACCTAGACAGAGATTTACATTCCTTTCCACACCCAAATGCCCCGTCTTCGCCTTTCTATGTCTGTGCTCAAGGTTTGCCTTAGAGCTCCCTGCTCATCATGGCTCTTTGCTGAAGTCACGTTTTCTAGCCGAGGTAAAGAAGCCCTTGATCATATCTTCCTCCCAAGTTAGTCCCTCAGCTCTCTTGAAGCCTGATGTCTTGATCCCTTACCCACAAACCCTTTGTGTGCTTACAACTACCATGGGGATGAGAACAGCTCTTTCTTGTCTATCCACATTTCCTGCACCTACCTCTCGCTCTTCCCCAGAGCTGCAGACATGCTAGGCAAGCGCTTTACCACCAAGCCACACTTCCAGCCCTTGGCTTGTACGTACATCCTTAGTTTGTGTTCACGTCTCAGGTTTGACAAACGCCTTTCTTTGCACAGTGACAGGTTTATTCTGAAGCCCTCTTCTCTCTCCTTTGCTGCTGGGAATGTATCGCAGGGCTCCGTGTGCGCTCTGCAGGTGCTCTACCAATGAGTCCCCCCCCCCCCCCCCCAGCACAGGTCCTTGTTCTAAAGCCACACCCTCATCCTTTAGCAGCACACAAAGGATGCTCATTCTGAAGAGTGAGGAAAACTAGAGACTGCAATAATTGCAGAATGCAAGCCAGGTGTAGTGGGGGCGTGCCTGTAATCCCAGCACTTGGGACATGGAGACAGAGGTTCAGACTTTCAGAGTCATCCTCGGCTACCTAGTGAGTTTGAAGCCACCCTGGGTTATGTGAGGCCCTGTCTCAAGAAAAACAACCAAAAATAACCCTCTCCACGCACACAAAAACCAAATGTAGAAAATCATCAGGTTTGCTAGGGGAATTTTGTTCCAGTTGTGTGTAAAAGCCATCATGGGAAGCTCGTATAAAAGCTAAAGAGTGGGTATTGTAGTTCTGACCTAGTTAAGAGAGCCAGCATCGTCCTCAAAATCGATTTTCAGACGGAGTGGCCAAGCACCTGGCAGCCTTCAAGAAACAAGTAGAACAGTGCAAGTACACATTCTAGCACACAGTCCCCTCTGCTCTCTACAGAACGGCTTTTCCACGGCTCCTAACCAGACTCCACACACGCACACACACACTGCAGAATGGAGACTCCCTGAAACAGTGCCCTCTCCGGTCATCGCCCCTAACCTGTCACCTGTGAGCCCTTCACTTTCCTATCACAGCACATTTGACCCTTGCTCTTGGAGTTCAATGTTGAGTGCAGATCTCTCCATTCCTATTCCCTCCCGGTCTGGGAATTTTTAGGGAGCTTCCTAAGAAATCAGATGTGGGAAATGCACTCTTTGAGGCCCTAATGCCTCAATGCTACCTTCAAATCTGGAACCTCACAAGCCTCGGAACGAGGGGGCTTTTTTAGGTTCTATTATCTGGAGACATTTAAGAATATCTCTGTGCTGGGATCCAATCCAGGACCCTGCAGACGCTAAGCAGGTGCGTTGCCGCGCGCTACCCCAGCCACAAGTGTTTGTGTGATTTTAAGCCCCCTCCCTTTTTCCTACTAGGAACACATTGTCCTACATATCTTGAGTAAAGCATGTTCACTGCTGTCATTTTCTGGACTGAGCACTGGTTTGTGCTGAGAAGTTTATGGGCGGAGGAGAGGAAGTACATTTTCTTGCAAACTTAAATTCTGGTTGAATTTCAAGTGTCTGAGACCTTGTTTTGCAGACTCATGATGTCGCTGAGTATGACCTTGAACCTCCTGCTTCCACTGCCCAAGTGCTGGGATCTCAGGCCTGTGCCGCTGCACCGTTTTCTGCAGTACTGGGGATTGAACCCAGGTCCTCCATACATGCTGGCGAGCACTTTACCCTCTGAGCTGCATCCTCAACCCCCAGACGGCTGAGATCTGGATGGGGAAGGTTGCTGCTACCTTAAAGACTCCCTCAAAACAAACACAAAACAACTAAGCCCCAAAGACCCTTTTTTATTCCCAGCATGCTTGAGGCCTGATTTTGATTCCTTAGCAGCACATAACAAAAGATTCAGATGGATGTGGTGGCGCACACCCACAGTTTCAACACTCAGGAGGCAGAGACAAATTTGAGGTCAACCTGGTCTACACTCCATGCTCTAGGACAGCCAGGGCTACATAGTGAGACTCTGCCTTCAAACAAAAACCAAAACCCAAACAAAGGAAAAACTGTGCAAATTATTTTTCTTATAACAACCTTACAACTTAAATTGTGAAAGGAAAAGTGGAGTTCAGTGCTGTGGATATTGCTCTGTATGCTGTGAATGTGTTGCTCTGATTGGTTAATAAAGTGCTGATTGGCCAGTAGCTAGGCAGGAAGTATAGGCAGGACAAGCAGAGAGGAGAATTCTGGGAACAGGAAGGCTGAAAGGGCGACGCTGCCAGCTGCCGCCATGAGAAGCAAGATGTAAAGATACCTGTGAGCCACGAGCCACGTGGCAAGGTAAAGATTTATAGAAATTATAGAAATAATTTTAAGATGTAATATCTAGTTAGCAAGAAGCCTGAGCCATTGGGCCATACAATTTTTATTCATATAAGCCTCTGTGTGTTTATTTGGATCTGAGTGGCTGTGGGCCTGGTTGGGACTGGGGAAAACTCCAGCTACAGTTCAGAACTATATAATCTAAAATAAAGCTAGTAATACCTTAATTCTTTTTATCCTCATACTCACCATCTCACAGCCTCCTGGGGGCTCCTGGCTTCTATTCATTGCTTCCTGAAGAGCAGCTCTGCTCAATTCTGCATAGAATCCAGTGGATTGTCTATGTTTTACACCAACTTCCCCCAAACGGCATAAGTGCATGAAGTTTTTACACTTGTTCTTATTCTTTTACTGATACATATTTTAAATATTTATTTTTTTTAAGTCTTATGGATATTTGTGCGTATCTGTGAGTAATGTATGCACATATACTACATGCAGGTGTCTGTGGAGGTTCAAAGGGGACAATGGATCCCTGAGGCTGGAGTTCAGGCTGTGGTGAGCCGCCCAGTGTGGGAGCTGGGAATGGGATTTTAGTCCTGTACAAGAGCAGTAAGTGCTCTTAACCACTGAACCTTCTCTCTAGCCCCTACTGAATATTTTTGATGCAATTTATAAATGCAGCTGGATGTGCTCCGTTCTTTATTGACAACATGTTCTTTTGCAAAACATTAATGGTTGTATATAGAAATTTATGTTAAAAATCCCCAATTGCTCTATTTAAAAATTTGATTATTTTGTGTGTAGGGTGTTTTACCTGCCTGTGTGTCTGTGAACCGTATGCATACAGTGCCCTTAGAGGCCAGAAGAGGGCATAGTATTCCCTGGGACTGGAATTAAAGACAGTTGTGAACTGTCACATGGGTATTGGGAATTGAACCTTGGTCCTCTGGAAGAGAAGCCAGTGCTCTTAACCACTGAGCACCCCACCCCCAATTACTCTTGAGAATGTAAAGAAATATTCCTAAAGAGCTCGCCCTTCCTATCCCTTCCTAGAGACAACTCACAAACATCCCTTGTCCTCAGTTCACTAAGTGTAGATTCCAGTTTTGCAAGAACTAATGACCTTTTAGGGGACAGGTTGTTTCTTACCCCAGCATCCTTCCACCCCAGGTATTTCACTTGAAAGAGCCATATAGCTTTAAAAAATTATTTACTTACTTAATTTGTATGTGTATAGGTGTTTTGCCATGTGGCGGGCAGAAGAGGGCATTGGATCCCCTGGAACTGGGGTTGCAGACAGTTGTGAACCGCTATGTGGGAATTGAACCTAGATCCTCTGGGAGAACAGTAGGCATTTTTTTTTTTTTTTGAGACAGGGTTTCTCTGTGTAGTTTTGGTGCCTGTCCTGGAACTCGCTCTGTAGACTAGGCTGGCCTTGAACTCACAGAGATCCGCCTGGCTCTGCTTCCCGAGTGCTGGATTAAAGGCGTGCGCCACCACCACCGCCACCTGGCAGCAATTGGCACTCTTAACCCATCCCCTGGGCGACATAGTTCTAAGCACAGTCATTCAAGATGTTTATTCTCCAATGATTAAACTGCGGTGTGACCCAGGGGATGAAGAATGCGGTTTTGTAAGAGGCAGAATTTTACCTAAACATTTGCCTGAATTAGTTTCATCGTCACTCAACAGGGTCCACATTCCCAGACTATATGTGAAACTGGTTACCAACCATGGCCTCCCACTCCTACTTCCAGTCTGGGCAGCTCTAAAACGTAGCTTTCTGCTCTTCCAACAAAACAGTTAGCCAGAAGTGGAACTTCAGAAACCTAAAAGCAAGATTAGTACATTTAGAGACTTTCCCAGAACAATTGGTTAGGTCTTCGTTTTTGTTTGGGCAGGTGGTACTGTCCATGTGCTGAGTTTTCTTTTCCATCATGGAGTCAGTTGTGCTAAGATCTGGAGGCCTGTTACACCCGCCGAATTGTATATACTTTTTTGCCTGTAATTATCTTTTTTTCTTCCCATTTCATTCTGTAGTCTGTGATGCAGGCTGGCATTAGCCAAATTATTTAAATCAGTTTCTTTGCTCCTAGAAACACTGCAGCCTAGATCCACACCTTAACCTTGACCCGTTGGACTGTGGGTGTTCACCGAATGACCCTTGCGTTTCCACTGTGACGTCTGTGTCCTGGCCTATCTCTGTGGGTGCTTTATCGTGGTTTTCATTCAGTGCTTCCTGCTCATGGACCTGCACTTTCAGAACCTTTCATTCATCCCACGCCACAGCAAACATTTCACCTTACTTAAGCAGCATGGGGAAAAGACTTCATACACATTTCTGGCAGATATTTTCAATTATTTAAAATTACTATTGAAAAAATATCCAATGTGCCCCCCCCCCCCCCCCCCCGCCCCGGTTTTATTCTATGGAATATATGTGCAGAGAATCACTGGGGAGTCATTGAAGGTCAGTGCCAGGAGGTGGCACACTTTTCCTAAAGTAACGCATACACTGTGGTTTTGACTCAAATTATAGCTAAGACACAACGCAAAGCAAACCAACACCAAACCAACCCAAAACCCACCTCGGATACCAGCTCGAGAGGACATCTCAGTTTAGCAGAGTTGTAACCGCATAGGAATGTGTCTGAAGCAGTTCCCACAGGAATACCTCTGACTGACATTTCCTTGTTACAGGGTTTCACATAGACCAGATACCACAGCTCCAGGGAATGTCTAAATTTGGCCCTGTCCAGTTTGCTTTCTAATTGTTACATAAACAGGGGCTAGATTAATTTGACCAATGATTTTCTACCTCACCCACACGGAAACTTTCAATAATGACGTAAGTGATAAGTAGTCTTAGCTTGCTTTCTCTGTTGCTGTAACAAAGGGTTTCTTGGGCTCCTATGTCCACAGCACAGGGCATCATCATCAGGGGAATACATGGCAGGAACAGAAGCGGAGGTCATGGAGGGATGCTGCTTTCTGGCTCGCTCCCTGTGGCTTGCTCAGCCTGCTTTCTTGCACAACTCCGGACCACCTCTCTCCAGGATTGGGCTCTCCCAGCTCGAACATGAATCAAGTAAACATGCTGCAGACTAATCTGGTAGAGGCCTTTTCTCAAGTCCCTCTTCCCAGGCGACTCTAGCGCGTGTCAAGTTGACTACAAACCAGCTAGAACAGTGGTACACAGGTTGAAATGGGTGGAGGAAAAAAAGGAGACAGGTCAGGAGACAGGAAAACCACCAGATGCGGAGAAAAATGGGGACTCCAGGCCGGAGATGCAGCAAAGAGGTAGGTCGGAGGTCCTGCCTGGTTTTGCTATGATCTGGTACCAAGTTATCCTGTGTCCTGGGGATGGGTTTGGAGATTCTTCCCTAGAGTGCCCATATTGTATCCCCTCCCACCAACAAGAAAGATGCTTAGTGGTCAAACCTTTTATGAGCTGCACTGTCCAGGGGCCCAGATGATGGGCAAAAGGATCTGGTCTCAAACTCCTAACCACAGCCCTTTATTAACTTTCCATTGCTGTCTCAGCATCAACAGTGAGGAGTGCTGGTGTTGCATTTCCTTCCTAAGCGGTCGTTCTAACCTGTGCGTGGTAAGAAAGGTCTGCACAAGGATATGGGTGACTCGATGTAATTTTTTTTTTTTTTGGTTTTTTCGAGACAGGGTTTCCCTGTGTAGCTTTGTGCCTTTCCTGGAACTCACTTGGTAGCCCAGGCTGGCCTTGAACTCACAGAGATCCGCCTGGCTCTGCCTCCCGAGTGCTGGGATTAAAGGCGTGCGCCACCACCGCCTGGCTCGATGTAATTTTTTAAAAACCTAATTCTTAATTTTTTTTGGGCAGAACTTTAAGAAGTATCCTATGACAAATTTAAAATCTATGGAAACCCTTTGTCACACCCAATGCATTTACAAATATGGGTAGTATTTGTAAATATTTAAAAAGATCTTCTTGGAAATGGCAAAAGGTGATGTCTACAGCCACAAGACCCGCTGGTGAGAGGCAGTGAAATCCTTAGCCAGGGCAGAGTTAGAAGGTTACTGCACCACCCACAAGTTGTAGCCTACTTCTTATGCTGAACAGGAAGGAGCAAGACTTTTCCCGTCTACACCCATGGTAAACTGTTCCAGGCAACAAATAACTGGTCTCCCATGCGTTTGCGTTCAGGTGACAGTGAACACTTCCATCACATCAGCCTTTTAAATGCCTGCCCGTTTTCCTCTCTCCTTTTCATCACAGCCGTAGTTGGGAAGCTCCTTGTCAGTGGCTGGTGCCTGTGAAGTTTAACTGTCTTGGATCACACTTGAACCTGATGGAACTTTCACTGAGAATAGTTACTGGTTATTCACGAAGCCTGCTCAATGAAGAGACAGGGTAACTGGATCCTAGGAAGAGTTCCATTGGCTGAAGTTGCAGGGTGTCTGTAGTTATTGTGGGCACTTAGCTAACTTCTGCCTGGAGCCAGGCTGTAGGACAGGCTACAGACCACCGGTAAAGGCCTTCTGATGTAGCAAAGATCTTCCATGGCTGGGAACCTCAGTCCAACGGCTCAGAGGAAACAGCACGTGTCTCTTTTTACAGATTTTTTTTTTTTTTTTAAAAGCAAGATCACACTCTGTAGTCCAAGCTGTCTTGGAACTCAATATGTAGCCCAGGCTGTCCCCAAACCCATGGTGATCCCCCTGCCTTCTGATTGCTGGGATTTCAGGAATGAGCCACCATACCTCGCTTCCTAATATTTTAAAAAATAGAGGGTTGGGGAGATGGCTCAGTGGTTAAGGATCTGCATTCTGTTCCTAGGGGTTTCATGAGCACCACGCTGACATGCACAAACCCCCATACACATAGATGAAAATAATAAAAATAAAGTCTTAAAAAGATTAAGAGCATCTAGACTTTAGAGATACTGCTTTTTATTGAACATGTATAAGATTCACTTTTACATTATTACAAACATTTTACAAACAAAATTTTATTTTGTTATAAAACATTTCCTGGATTTTATCACTGTATAGTTAAAACATAAGACATAAAATATATAACTATGAAGGTCATTCTCCAAGTATTAGAATACTGACAGAGTCACTTCATTTTCTTTGTTCAGTGGTAAGGGCCAATCCCAGGTCTTGCACATGTTGGAATGTTCCTTACCACTGAGCTATTCCTCAGCTATTAATAACACTCTTCATAAACACTGTGTAAACCTCCAAATGATTGAAATAATATAGAGGAAGGTAATCCTCAAGACATATTGTCAAAATTAATCAAATTCTTCTATAGTTTGTCTTTCCTTACATTGATTTGGCCAATGAATATTGGTGAAAGAATTATGTAAGATAAACGTACACATTTGAAAATACAGAACACACTGTAAATCAAAATGTTTATCAGCTTTGTTGTATGGGGAGACCTCCCCTATTACCATTTAAGATAGTTTGTGTCTGCATTTTCTGATGAAAATCACATGAAGAAGGGAATAAGGCCTTATTTCCAGGGTAGTCTTAACTTAGGCTTACAAAAGGAAAATTTCATTCTTACAGCTCAACTACTAACATTATGCACAGTACCTAACTAAGCCAGTATGTACAGTGGCCTGACGCAGTCTCAGCTACCCTACTTGATGATATTCACAGGATGTACCATCTAAGAGAACTGAATTTCTAAGACGCCCACATGAAAGACTTGTGAAGAAAACAATACAATCCCGTCATGTGAGCCTACTGCCTCTCTCAGAGATTTGTTATAAACACGGAAGCCTACAGTTTCAGGAGTGCTTCAGTGAAATGTTTAGTGAAACTGTCAGTTTATACTTCAAAAGTGGTTTATTTAACATGGAAATCTGAGAGTCTGGAATTGCTTCTGGATGCTTTGACATCAAAATTATCTGATTTGAAAAAAAATGTTTTTTGAGTCAGGGTCTCATTTTGGGCTCATGATTACCATGGAGCCCAGACTGCCCTTGAACTCAAGTAGATTAGTTAACCCAGGCTATCCTTGAACTCAGAGCTCTTCCTGCCTGAACCTCCCAAGTGCTGGGATTACAGGTGTGAGCTGGGATTTGAATCTGTTTAGAATAGAGATTAGTTGAAGATACTGTTTTTCCTTATAGTAACAAAGGAGTTAGGTGGTCAACTTCTGTGGCTCACAGTTTTATACAAAAAGAACAATAACAACAAACTAAAAAAAAAACAAAAACATATACAGAAGAATCTAGTTTGGATATTATTCTCATGGATTTATGCTGGAATGAGATGGTGGAATTTAGGGTTGTTGGTCAAGCCTTTAACATCAAAAGTGTTAATCTACGTTAGTGGTTTGCACTCAGAAGCCTTTAATACCACCACAAAAGGGAGCCCACATTCAAGTGTAAATCGATGGCTCAGGGTCTTCTCTGCCTTTTCCTACGCTGCACATCCTGTACAGTCTTGTCGCCAGCCTGTCGCAGGAGAAGCTCTCCTGTGCATTCTTCTGAACAAGGCAGGTTAGATGCTTCCTTCTCATCACAAGTACTAGCTCTAAAGAGTGCAGGTGGTCTTTTCTCTAGCACAGAAGAAGAAAACAATTCATCCCTACAAAATTCTCCAAGATTGGACTTGAAAATTTGAGCTAAATAGTAAAAAAATAATTTGTTAGGACTCCATTTTTCTATTGTTTTCTAAACTCAAGGCAGAATTAAAAGTAGACTTGGCACTCAGCAAACAGCTTTGAAACGAGCCTTGTGGCTGAGAGACTGACAATAGATGCCCTGCAGAAAGTAAAGAATAGACAGGCAGACACTCAGGCAACCCTTCACATTCTGATCAGACTGTACTGAAATATGAGTGCAGGACAGACCCCAGAACACCAGGGGAGGAGAGTTCAGATTTCTGCGGACTATAGAGTCACAGCTAGCCTTTCCCCTTCCAACTCAATGCTTCTACTTATTAAGTGATTGTTTTATTACTTAACAATATGTAAATCAAGATTATTTAGTAGCTGCTAAAATTAAAAAGGCATAATTTTCTACAATTTTCAAGATCTCTTCACATTTTTATTTTTCCTTTTTGAGATAGGGTATCATACAGCCTCATTTGGCCCTCAACTCCCTATGGAGCCAAGAATTTGTCCTTAAACATCTGGTCCTCTTGCCTCCAGTTCCACAGTGCTGGGGTGACAGATGTGCACCACCATGCAGAGTTTAGGTACTGGGGATTTAACCCAGGGCTTTGTGTAGTCTTGGCAAACACTACCGACCCACACATTTTATTTTTCTAAAAAAAAAAAAAAGGATTCTGTATCGTAGCAACTCTTTCCTGATCACAGCACCTTGTGTGTGTCTGACAAGTAGCCTCCGTGAACCAAGCTCACAATCCAGCTATTATCACCTTTAGAATCCAAACTCATTTGCAGAAGTGCCAATAAAAATATAGCCTAGAAATTATTTTTAAAATAGAAAAATATGCTTTTAAAATTGTCAGAATAAACTTATCTAAGTAATACCTCCATTATTTGCAGTTAAAACTTTCTTTGATCTTTTTGTAACATACAATGGATCTTCTCACTTGAAAACAGACAGCATGTCTTCACCTATTTAGATAACATCTTCCCTGGTAAATATGTTCACGCCAATGTCCCAACCTCCAAATATGTCTTCACATGATTCAGAAAATCCTTTCTTTTAGTATTCAAAATATTCTAAAACAGGGTGTCATCTTTCTAAAAAATTCAGCATGTACTTGTAAAAATAGTTTTGGATTAATGTAGACTACCTAATTCTTGAGATATTAAAGTAAAAATTCTAATACGAACAATTCCACTTTTTTCCAAACTTCCCAATCTGGATATTCAAACATTGTATAACTCTATCCTCCTTTTGTCAACATAAAAAGGTTTTGGTCAGAGTAATTCTGTGCTGACCTACTGTGTCCTCAGACATGATTGTGCAGGTGAGGCCTGGGGCATTGCTGGCTCTGTGCCCACCTCAGGCTTCTCTTCAACAAAGGGAAGTTTAGCTCTTTCCACAGGATTACTGTCAAAACCAGAAAAACTACAACTTGTGTGCTGTGCTGTTAACATGGATCCAGACTAGATATTTGTACCCTAAAAGCTGTATTAGAGGTATGTCACAGTCTACTCTGGCTTCAAACAGCTAAATTCTGACACAGTAAAGAAAACAATCTCTGGTCAAAGGGGGTAAGACAGAAAAGCGCCGGTCCCCAGGGTGAAATCCAGCAGCTGCTCAGACGTCTATCCATTAACACAGTGGTAAGTGTCAGCTCACGGAAGTCTGGCTTCCTTAGGAAGGGTGCCATTTTTCTGATCATCTTACGGTCTTCCTTCTGATCTGACTGCTGAGACCAGCAAGTCTTAGTACTGAATGGATAATGAATCAGCTTTTCTCCTAGCTTGCCCCTGGTAGCCTAACAGACTGATTATTAAGCTTACTTGGCTCTTACGGAGTGCTGCTGGGGCTTTTGTAGTGTATCTAATATTAATGACAAGGAACAATATATATCGAATATTCAAAGCTTTCTTTCCATCCAACTATCTCAGACTTGGATACACCTGTCATTTGACTTATGTCCGATATGTTTAGAATTATGAAGTATTTAAAATGTTTAAGTGATAACATTTTCCCAAAGCACGGATACTTTCTGTCAATTATTGCATAAAAGGAGTTAATACACTTAGTTCAATGCTATATGTAGTAGGACATGGAAGATTTACTTAATAGGAATTATAATTATTTTGATAGCATTTATGGGGTTAAATGGACCTCACATACTGTCTCCTAAATGTAACATTTAAAAACAGAGCTTTTGAGCCCAGACCTTTTGAGCACCCCTGCCTTGCATTTTTACACTGGAATACCAGAATCACACTCAGATGTGTCCTGATGTCGTTTTCCTCTGAGGTGCCTTGAAAGTAAAAGCAGACTGGGTGCTGACCCCGGGCCAGGCCTTCGCCTCCATTCACGTGCTCCCTCAGTGGCTGAGTGGCTTGGAATGATGGTGGGATGCTTTGAGAAGGAAGCAGCACGGCTTTCCTCTTCACAGTTGAACTGCACTTTGAAAACAGGTTCATTGTTTTTCTTACATGCTTGACCTAAACACCGTGAAACACCTGTTGTCCACACCTCACGTACACAGGGAAGCTTCTGTCTGCTGGCGGCACCTCTAGCGTTTGATCACAACCTGCTCATAGGCTCCAGATCCTACCCTGAAACAGCAGTGAGGGGGATACTTTCAGAACTTGAACTGTAAAGGTGGCAACTTAGGAATTCTCCCAGGTACATACACCAGGTGGTTCTCCCCATCTCTTTCCCTCCCTCCCTCCCTCCCTCCCTCCCTCCCTCCCTCCCTCCCTCCCTTCTTCCTTCTCTTCCTCCCTCTCCTCTCTCTGTTTTTGAGACAGGGTTTCTCCCTGCAGCCCTGGCTGTCCTGGAAGACCAGGCTGGCCTTGAACTCAGAGATCCATCTGCCACCGCCTCCCGAGTGCTGGGTTTAGAGGTATGTGCCGCCACCACGTGGCTCCAGGTGGTTTTCTATTGAGTTTATTTCTACAAGGGTTAAAGGTTTCATACACACAGACACACAAGGCAATCCGAAAATCAGATCTCATTATGGATGGTGGTGAGCCACCATGTAGTTTCTGGGAATTGAACTCAGGACCTCTGGAAGAGCAGCCATTGCTCTTAACCGCTGAGCCATCTCTCCAGCCCCCGCTTTAAGCTTTTGGATGGGTCATAATTCTACCTTTTCTCAGGAGCATCTTGGGTGATCAGGGGAACTTTAGTGGCAGTGCTGCATGGAGGTGAGGGTCTCACTGCTAAAAGTTAGCAGTAGGTAACCTATTTCATTTGTCAAGGTATCAGAAATCCTCTCCCTCCCCCCGCCCCCGCCCCCCCCATACCCGATGCTTCACTCGGAGTGTACAGAGTTTAACAATCCTGGAAGCAACCACGATGGCTGGACTCATCCCTTGGAGGCCTCATATGAGGTGTTTGTGGTATGCCTTTTTCCTCCAGGTATAACACGATTACCGCATTTCTTCCCATCACACAGCAGGGATAACCCTGGCACTGTAGTCACGGCACCGAAATAAGCCAATACAGCGACAACAAGGTCTATGGGAATGAGAATGGGCTTGGGCTTTCAATACATACTTGTAGAAGGAAGGAAGGGAGGGAGGGTCACAAGACTCTCCTGGGACTCCACCCACCATTCCCTCCTGCATGTGCTCTTGGAAGATGCTCGGGTGTACAGGGGGTGGGAGGCTAGCTGAAGCTGGGCTTCTGGGGGGCTGTCAGCCATGATGGGGTACACTTTCTTGGTGATGGAGCTGTCGTGAGTCACCCTTGCTTTTGTAAGCCTGGGAAGCTCACCAGCTCACCAAACGGGATGTGGGCAGAACTGTTAGTTTGCTCTATTGCACTTTATCTTAGCATAGAGAAGATGAGAATTGGCATTTGAACGTCAGGATACCAGAAGGGAGTATGTATGTGTGGGGAATAACGGCTGGAGAATTTTCGAATCTGATGAAATCTATAAGCATGGATATCCAAGAAGTTCAGTGAAACTAAAACAGAATAAACACAGAGAAACACCCGGTCACATCTCACTCCAATTTCAAAGAAACCAGTGACAAAGAGAAAATCTTTCCACGTGTGGTGGCACCTGCCTTCAACCCTAGCACTCAGGGGGCAGAAGCAGGTGGATTTTCGTGGGTTTGAGGCTATCCTGGTCTACATGGTGAATTCCAGGCCAGTCAGGGCTAGACATTGAGACCCTCCCTCAAAAAAAAATCTTAAAAAATATCCAGATAGAGGCTGGAGAGATGGCTCAGGAGTTAAGAGCCATTCCTGCCCTTCTAGAGGACCTGAGTTCAGTTTCCAGCATTTACACTGGTGTCTCACAACTGTAACTGCCCCAGGATGCCCCAGGATATCCAATGCTCTCCCCTGGTCTCTGTGGATTCCCCTCCCCTCTGCCCTAGCCCCACAAGTACACACACACACACACACACACACACACACACACACACACACACACGGCATACATACATGCAGGCACACATAAAAAAATAAATCTTTAAAATAGCCAGATATACAAATTATATAGGGAAAATTAAAACTAGAAATGGAAGCAGACTTCTTGTTTGAAGAAAGTGAAGTGTCTCTAAGGTCAAGAAAGGTTAAAACCAGCTTTGCTGTGAGTGGGTGCACAGCTGTTCAGAGGTAAGGGCACTGGCTGGAAATGCTTGCTCGGTTCTGCCTGAAATAGTAGGCTAAAATTCTGTTCTAAATAGGCTTTTTTATGGTACAATTGTCAGTGCTCTATTTGTCCAATATAGTCTAAAAATACATTTAAATAAAGTAACAAACTAACATAGAATATAATATTGAGGACATGCAGGAAAGGAAAGAGGATTCCAGTAATAACCAACTCTTCTCAAGGGTGTACAAGCGTTGGTCCTATTTCAGCCACAGCATAATGAAAACTGCAACCTTCGTCCTTTACTTGAGATTCCCCCCCCCCCCACAGAGCCCAGGCTGGCATCAGACTCTCTATGTAGCCCAGGATAACCCTGAACTCTTGAACTTCCTGCTTTCCCTTCCCAGGTGCTGGTATTATAGGAGGGAGCTACCAGGCTTGTTTACGTCACTCTTGAAGCTGACTCGAGGGCTTTGCTCTTGCTAGGCAAACCTTCTAACAACTAGTGACATCTCCGCTCCTCGTGGATTAGGATGCTCTGTGTTTTAGCAGGATGGTATCTGGTGGATGACATACCTGTTCGGAAGGTGATGGCTGCCAAAGGTTGTACTTCCTCCAGGCCCCACAAATAACCTCAGGCCTTCTTCTGCAACACATAATTGGAATGCTTGTTAAGCATACGGTCATCAGACGACCATCAATTAATATGCATATTGTAGTAATCCACATTTTACATTGATTAAATGTATCAAAGCTCTGAAAGAGACAACTGGAGCGGCAGCCTCCAGCTCCTTCTCACCAACTTCCCCAAAGCTCTTTTTCTTTGAACAGGAATGACAGCTCTTTCTACAAATTTTCATGAGGTTTAATTATTTCTATTTCCAGCCAGTTACACAACAAACCAGTCAACTGTTAAGTGTTCTCTTTTCCACCAGCTTGAGTAATTGCACCTTTCAAGTTGGTGGCATATACCTTCTCAGTTTCTGTGGAAAATTCGAGGAGACTGCAGGATTCTATTCACTGTTTCAAGACCACCACCCCAGCCCTCCACACTGGGTCAGGGACCTGACACTCATAAAGTGTATGGACATGAAAGCTTTCTTTAAAACGGATCTCTGCTTCCCCCTCTCCCCTCAACCCCCAGTTCTGGGGATTGAACCCAGGGCCTCATACATCCTAGGAACTGGCTATACTACTGAACTACGTCTCCTTCAGCTGATTTCTTCACTTGTTTGTTCCTTTTCCAGCATCACCAGCCTTGGTCAGACAAGCTACAGAACTATCTTTGCTTTGGCGGACGGGGAATGATTCTCTACATGGGCCGCGGCAGCCCGACCGATCGATCGTGTGGGCTGACACAGCTGTGGACCACAGCACCCGTCCACATCCGTTCTCCGCGCACACCTTCTGCACTGGAGTCGAGGCTGAAGTCCTGACTCTGCAGGATTTTCTCCACAATGTCATCCGCGTCCACTCTGGTGTCGTCAACCCGCTTCAGCTGAGACTCAACAGAATCCTGCTTCACCGGGCACCTGCGAAAAGAACCACAGTTGTTTCCACCTTTTGTATTGACGGGGTTAAGTTGAACATACAGACGTGTTACAGGTAGCGTCACCGTGTGGGAGGGCACCTGGGGAGTTTCTCCGAGGCGTCTTCCTCCCTGTCGGCGGTGTCAGGGTTTGGTTCCGCCGTGGTCGGCTCCATTTCATCACATGGCTCCAGAATGCTTTCCACTCCTGTCGACGTGCTTCCCACTGAGGTATTTCTCCTGTGGCAGAACTCGGAGAAGCTGGATGACCGGGAGTGGCATGTGCTGTACCCTGCCGGAGGAAAAGTCACTTTGGATGTATTCACGCTATCAGTCACACCACAATCAAACTTTGTCTGTCTGAGTGTGTGTACATGTTGAGATGGGTGCACGTACATGTGTGTGCAGATGCACATGCGTGAACGTGTGTAGAGAGGCCAGTGGTTGATGGGGTATCCTCTGTCACTGGCCACCTGACTTTTGAGACAGGATCTCTCGCTGGGCTCAGGACTTGCTGATTTGGCTGTAATGGTCCCTGAAATCCTCCTGCCTTTGTCTCCCCAGTGCTTAGATTATAGGTATGGACTGTCGCGTCCGACTTTCATGCGAGTGACTGAACTCAGGTTCTCAGGCCTGCACAACTAACACTTTACTGAACCATCTATCATCTCCGAGGTGCAATTTTTTTCATCCCCCACCAGAGTAACTTCAAGTTTATTACTGGATTTTATTTTGTTTGGGACAGGCACCTGCTATACAGCAAGCAGAGGCTGGTCTTGAACTTGCCATCCTTCTCTCCCAGCCTCCCCTTTGCTGGGATAACAGGTGTGTACCACCCCACTTGGCTTCAAATCCCTTAAGAACAGTGGTTCTCAACCTGTGCCTCACAATCTCTTTGGCAAACATCTATCTCCAAAAATATTTACATTACGGTTCATAACAGTGGCAAAATTACACTTATGTAGCAACGAAAATAATGTTATGGTTGAGGGTCACCACCACTCAGGGAACTGTATTAAAGGGTCACAGCATTAGGGAGGTTGAGAACCAGTGATCTAGAACAATAAGGAGTTGAATCCCACTGGGGGCCTCTACCTGATACTTTGGACTGCTGGCTTGCATAGCTTGATGTTCTAGAATGTCCCCAGGCACCAAGTTCATCTGGAACAGAGGCACTCTTTGCTGAAAGATCTGCAACAGGTCACATGATGTTACTATAACAAGTCAATGTCCAATTTGTACTTTAACCCACAGATCTTATTAATTCGCAAGTTCATAATCAAGGAAAATGCATTGTAAAGTGATAGATTCCTTCAGATTGGTACAATGTGCACAGACAGACATACAGACAAAACACCCACACAGTAAAAATAAAATCAATAAAATCTCAGAAACAGAGTAAAAGAAAAGAAACTGATGATAGTACATAGCTTGAAAGTAAGTAGACAAAGCAGTCCCAACACTGTTTCTAGAAGCTCCCTAATCACGTTCATAGACTAGATAGCAGTTACGTATTTGTAGAACCAGCCTTTCCGCACAGAAGACAGGACTGTGACTGTTGAGCATTAGTGTAAACCACTTGGAAACCAGAACGGTTGCTAACCTAGGAGCAGAAGAAAAGCAGCTGAGTGTGACAGTTACCACAGCGGCAGTTCTCTCAACGAGACAGATGGTGTAACAGTCGGGCCAGCAAATGCTGCCAAGCACGCAAGCTACTGGTCCCCTGCAAGGACTGCTCATGTCCAGACAGACTGCAAGGGTCCCAAGTATCTCCCTCGACATCAGCCCTAAACCAAAGGCTAGCTCCAACAAAACCCTCGCCAGGAGACAGTTCATAGGGATTCCTGGACACCCAAAAGTCTACCCCAGTGTTTGGCTCAGAACTCAGCCACCTGTCTCCTGGTTTCCAAAATGCATCCAATCCATATAAAAGTTTATTAAGCTCTGATCAAATCAGCATCTGTGGTATAGATGAAACGGAGGCATTGGGGACACAAAGAGAGATAAAACATGCTCTGAATTCGGAGACAGAAGCAAAGAGAATACAGTGTGTCCAGCATTAACCAAAGAAGGTAGTAAGAACTCCAAAGGCCAGTGCACACAATACTACAGGGGAGGAGACCTCAGAGCGGAGGCTGGCCCAGGGTCTGCAAGCGTAGGAGTCTTTCAGCTCGCTGAGGGGGGAGGAGCATAGGGCACAGCAAGCTTGTCGATCAGCAAATGGTTTGGTGAAGTCGGCACACAGAGCAGTGGGAGATGACCAATGGGAAAAGAGACTGAGGACTTGAGCACAGACCAGCTGATGAAGACCTTTCTGGGAGCTGAACGAAAGATACTTTCAGTGATACTTCAGTGACTTCATGCCAGGGCGGGCCACTGCAGGCTACACGGTGTGAAGATCACTTTAGTAAAGGGAGAAGCAGGTTGGGGTGAAGAGCAAAGGTTTTGATTATAAGCCAGCTGAGAGTGAGAGGCGTTTAGCACAAAGGGCGGGATTCAACTACTGAGCAGAAGTTTGTGCCAGGATACCCGAACAGTAGGAGAAAGAGTTGGGCGAAGCTGCACTGAGAATGTGAAGTTGACAATCAATACTCATCATATTCTGACCTGTCCCTGGTCTCTGGGATATCAAGACCTGATCACAAAGAACCCAAGGTCTGGCTGGGGAGAAAGATGAGCTTATAGATTTCAGTAACGATGCGTGGCGTGAAGCGGACCTTCCCCAAAACATTTGGAAACACAAATTTGTGAATGGAAAGTATTTAACACACATTTATACAACCGCATTACATTTATGAGACTGTTAAATACAGGGGTGTAGATGACATTGCCCAGAAAACTAAGTAGACGGGACCAAGCCCCCGTGGAATAGCAACCCTGGAGAGGAGTCGGGGTGTTTTCATGCCTTAGTTTCTGTTTTTGAAGGACTGGGGACTAGACCCAGGGCTCAAGCACACAGGCAAGTGTTCTGTATCACAGCTACAGCTCCGGCACTTTAGGAAGGCTCTTTTTAATTTTTTGTTATTATTTGAGAATTTCATGCATGCATATGATGTGCTTTGTTCCGATTCACCATCTACTCCCTCCTCTCCAATTCACCATCTACTCCCTCCTCTCCAATTTCTCTTGCACATCTCTCTCACTTTCCCCTACCAACTTAACGGGCTCTGTTCTTAAGTTCACTGAATCCACTAGTGCTGCCTCTCTGTGCATGAGTGCAGGACCATCTACTGGAGCACGGGTGGCCTCTGAGGGGCCACACCCCTGAAGAAAACTTACCCGCCCTCCCCCAGGAGCCATCAATTACTAACAGATTCTAGGCTTAAAAAAAAAACAAACCACAACTCTTTACATTGATTTATCTACGTATTTAAGTGTGTGTGCATGTGTGTGTGCACGTGTGCGTACACACGCATACACGTGTGTCACCCAGCATACACGTGGAGGCCAGGCCAGATGACAACTAGCTAACCGGCTGGTGGCAAACATCTGCTTCTACCAGTGGGTCCTGGGGACTGAACTCGGGTCATCAGGATGGGCAGCAAGCATCTTTACTCACTGAACCACCTTGCTTGCTCAAGAAATCCCTGAGAAGCAGGAGAGGAAAGGTCATGAAGGTAGGCGTCAAAGGGAGAGAAGACTTCAAGGAAGAATCAGTGGCTGAGTCAGATGAGAGCAGGAAAAACGGCCAAAGGAGTCGGCGACCATGTAACGGTAGACATCAGGACAGGACACAAAGCAGACGGCACAGGAGTTTAACAATAAACGGGCCCTGTGATGGCTAACTCTCACTGTAAATCTAGTCACCCAAGGGACCCGCGTCTGGGCGTGTCTGTGAGGGTGTTTCCAGAGAGAGGGTTAACCGAAGGGTGAAAACCCACCCTGAATGTGAGCAGAGCCATTCCCTGAGCTGAGGTCCCGGACTGAAGGAGAAAGGGAAAGAGGAAGCAGCTGGACACGAGTGTTTCTCTTTCTCTGTCTCCTGACTGTGGGCGCGAGGTGACCAGATACCTCCCACCCCACCGTGACTTCCCCACAGGGACGGACTGCATCCTGGAACTGCGAGCCCAAGCATCCTTCAAGTTCTTCCGTCACAGCAAGTGCGGTGATGAATCCAGGCGGTATTGCTTTCTAGAAGTTTGTCTGCATAACTGTGATGCATGCCTCAAATATGTATTCTCTTGTTGAGACTTCTCCAGGTCTGTCTGGCTGCTTGCCTGTCTGTCTATCTATCTGACACTGGGACTGCTGGAGTCTAGAGGGCAGCAGAAGATAGGAAGACAGATATTATCCTATGAGGAGGATGATGGGGTCTACTCTATATTTTCTCAGCTAGATAGCAGCTCAGGACATTTAAGTGCCGAGGGAGGATTTAATGGAAAGATTAACAGTATCCATAAGATCAGCTGATCCTAAATCAAGAAATCCATACTCACAATTACTTAGGAGAAACCCTCTCGCTGCACATTTGAGAAGGTAGTGAAAATGTTAATCCTAGCGTGTCACCTTTCTTTCCAACAATACACCCTGCTCCCATCATTTGGGAGCTAGAAGGAAACTCTCAGGTCCCTTCCCTGCAGCCAGGTTGGCACGCTGCCTCCCCTGCTTTTAGCAACCACAGTGGCTTCTGCCTGGGCTGGAAGACTGTCTAGGGAAGTGGATCTCAAAGTGTGCTCGGGGACCAGCAGCAGCAACAGAGGAGCTGAACTGGTGTGTATCATAAAGTCTCAGGCACCCACGAGGATCCACCAAGGCCAAAACCGGCTAGTGGGGTGTTTTAACACCCTCCACCCCCAGGTAAATCAAATGCACAGTGAGGCTTGAGAAGCAGCAAGCAGGGAAAGAGGAGGAGGAGCAGCAGCAGCAAAGAGCTGGTGGGAGAATGGGCCCAGCTGGAGGGAGAGGTGGGGAAAATGGGAGGGTCCCGTGCTTGTGAGGAGAGGATGCAGCCAGCGAGAGGCAGCGAGAGGCAGTGTTAGTTAGCACAACATTCAGCTGTCACTGTCAGTGCACATGACCCTAGACAAATAAGTCCTGGTTGGAGCACCATACTAACCGGCCCATTTCAAGTCATGAGTGCATACAAATTTACATGTGGGTGGTTGTAGGACTTTTTTTTCCCCATCCATTTATTTATTTTTGTGTATGTGTGTGGACATGCATACTGTGTGGATTCCAAGGGTTAAACGCTGGTCATCAGGCTTGGCGGCAAGCACCTTGACCTGCTGAGCCATCCTGACAGCCCCTCAGGGTTTAGGAATCTATTAGGAAATTAAATAGAATTGTTTTCCAGAAAGTAAAGGGCCAGGAAGCTATATACCCATACCTGCTATTCCGAGATGCACCTTGAGGGTCTCCCCGCCTTTTCTATCCTCTTCCAGAGACTCGGATTCCCCAGCGATGGGTATTGACATGGACGTGGAGGGAGGCCTGTAAACAGAAAGATCTTGAATCATGTGTGAGCCTGCAGGTTTGAACTAGTGTTAGAGAGTCATTGTGTGGTCAGTGCCTGGCCTGAGAAAGCTGTTTATTAGAGTTAGCCTTTTGAGGATGAAATAAAAACCATTAAATAATCCATAAGCATCTTTTAGAGCACTAAAATCCCGAATAATAAATGTGGGAGAGATTTTTATATAAAGGTTTTATTTTTATCTATGTACAAGTGTGTGCATGCACACATGTGCAGGTGTCTGCAGAGACCGAAAGAGGGTGGTGGACCCCATGGAGCTGGAGTTACAGATGAATGTGAGCCACCTGATGTGGGTGCTGGGGACTGAACTTTGGTCCTCTGCAAGAGCAGCAGGTGCTCTTAACCACTGAGTTACCTCTCCCGCCTGTGGAAAAAAGGCTTTTATACAACAAAATACTGGGCGGGGGGGGGGGGGGGGGGGAGAATCCAATGTGGTGTCACAGTCCTATAATTTCAGCACTCAGGAGGTCAAGGCAGGAGGACCAGAAGTTCAAGATCATCCTTGGGCACATAGCAAGCTGTATACTAACCTGGGCTATACAAGCTTATCTATCTTACAGCCAAGGCAAACCCTTCAAAAGCACCTTTGGGACAAAGCTTCAGCTCCTCACATGACTCCCAAGGCTTTTCACAGTCTGTTTTAGACCAACCTCTTTAATTACCAATACTTGTATTTGGACTTTTGTTGTGATATTTTGGGGGATGGATGGAGATATATATATATATTGGTTTTTTTGAGACAGGGTTTCTCTGTGTAGTTTTGGTGCCTGTCTTGGATCTCGCTCTGTAGACCAGGCTGGCCTCGAACTCACAGAGATCCACCTGACTCTGTCTCCCGAGTGCCAGGATTAAAGGCGTGTACCACCACCGCCCGGCTGGGGTGGGGGCACATATTTTTGAGACATGATCTCGCTCTGTAGCCCTGGCTGGCTTGGTAATCTGTATGTAGCCTAGACAGGCCTTGAACTCATGAAGAGCCTCCTGTCACAGTTTTCTGAATGCTAGGATTACAGGCTTGTACCACCAGGCCTAGCTGAGTTACATGTCTGAATAACATAAAAAACTTGGTTAAAAAACAAAACAAAACGCCATTGAATATTTCACAGTAAACATATATAAAAGATTCATGCAAAGAATGGAGTCTATAATAACAGTCATAAAGCACCAGTGGCTGGCCGGTGTCTGCAAGCCTCGACTCTTAAATGCTAGTCGTCTTCCCTTCCACAGGTGACTACAGGCACAACGCATCCAACACTACATGAATTTGGCACTTCCGTCCTGCTGTCTCAGAGAGCCTGAGTGGCTCCTGCTGAGTGCTCTAAGGCAGGGGCCACCAGCATTCAGACAGGACAAGCTGACCACGGGCTGTTAGTACAGCAGACTTCGAATCTGAAATCTTAACTAGGCTGCTGCACTTCTGTCACCCAGGGCAGCACAGTTCAGTGACCAACCCCCGAGGGCCCACTGTGTGCTGGCTCTGTTCTATTACGCCTTTTGTTAAAAAATGTATAATAGTCTTTGTCAGGATCCCTTGATACAGCACAGTTGCAGATTAAAGAAATGGGGATTATTTTAATTTTAAAGTAATGTTCAGAGTCTGTGAAGAATGACCTCCTAAAATGACATCATTACCCCGTGCACCATAACAATGCCCTGTGTGTGTGCACACGGTTTTCTCTTCCTGGAATGTCTCTACTTGCCTTCCAAGCTTAGTCCATTCTTATTCACCATCACGACTTATCCCAGTACCACCCCCTCAGGGAGCACTTTCTGGCTTTCAAGGAATGGTGGTGGTTAGAGGCAATCTGCTCTCTGCCCCTGTCACATCATGTGCTGTGTGCACATCTCCCACGTCAAGGGGCATCCAGCAGAGCAGGCATGCATCTGTAGCTACTTACCGTTGGCTCCACCCAGACATACTTGGCCAAGGTGACTGCTCTGTCTCAGTTCCCTCATTTGTAAGGTAAGAATTTGGATCACACCAGAATGCTTTACAAATTCTTTTTTTAGACGTGGGTTTTGTTGTGTCTTACATCTGAGCTCTGAACTGCGGCTCTTGTGAGTTCTCAGGAGAGAAACGTTAACTAATGAAACGGTCACACAATCTACCTCTTCCGTCCTTGTTCCCGTCACGGCTCCCTCGGGTTGTCTCGTTTCTACCTTGCATCGTAATAAGAGCATTTGCTTTTCACCCGAAAGCTCTGCAGCCTTTTGTCTTCCTCAGAAGGTAAGCGGAGTCCTTATTCTAATGGTCCACAAGATGACCATCTGACCACATCTCCTATTACTGAGCTCCTCACTCCCTCTGCGCTAGATTTGTGGGTCTCCGGGCAGTTACTTGAGCACGCAGGGAACAGGACCCTCTCCAGGCTTTGTTCCATAGTCCCTCCACCTTGAACACTCTTTCCCCAAATATCCATGTGGCTTCAAGTCTCTACTCAAATGTCATCTTAAGCAGGGAGGCCTCCCCTGAAATTCGACATAAAACAGCAAAGCTCTTTACGGCATCCCCCCACCCCCTGCCACTCCTCATCAGAGCCTCTATTCCCAGGCTCCTTTTCTGTTTATCAGGACTTGGTGGTTTCTTACAGTATAAGCCCTAGGGTGGCAGAAAGCAATGTCTTCTGCTCGCTGCTGTTTCTGAAGTTAGAATGCAGTCCCACACACCCTAAGACAGGTACTGTTAAAGAAGTGAGTAAGGAAATAGCAATATAAACCTTATTTGTACAATGCCACCTTAAACCTGAAAACCCAAAGACGGCAAACGATCTGTAACTTGCATCATTTTGAGAGTGGAAAGCTCACCTGGCAACAGGAAACAGTCACTTCTACAATGCTCAGTCCACCACGAAAGGAACTGTGTGCCTACAAATCTGCTTCAGTTTGTATCATGCTTGCAGATAAATAATCCATTTACTGGTTATCAACTTACGTTTTAAAGCATGGGTCACCAGACATCAGCTGCATACTGATCAAAACCTAAACAAAAGAGCAACAAATGCCACAATTACAAAAGACTTCTCGAGAGGCCAGCTTTTGCTAATCCGTACTTCCCCCGTGACAACCAGTCTTATTTATATTTTCTATCTAGAAAGCATTAAGTGAAATGAGTGTTTAATGAGGGTGTGCCCAACATTCAATTACTGCTTTATGCAGACAAGGATTAAAAATCATCTTTAATGTTCAAAACCTCGTGGAAAAGATAAAAATAAAAAGTAAGCACTTCCCCAGTGATACCTCTTGCTTGGCATGTGTCTGTGTTTACTCCAGATTCCTGTGGGGTGTAAACATTTGATAACCAGGCCCTCCGGCTCCACAGGCGGAGGCTTCATGGGATATCTGCTCAGGGCTCTGAAGGGCAGAGCGCCTCGGCACCAGCTTTGGCTGTTTCCTTCTAAGACGTTGATATTCCCTGGTTGCTAAGGAACTTGTAAGAATCCACCACAGGACAATCCCACTTTTTTTTTTTCCCTGAGGGAGTCTGGCCTCGAATTCACTGTGTGTCATAGGGTGGTCTTAAACTTCGTCCTTTCCTCCTTCCTGAGTGCTACAATCCCAGGCATGTGCCACCATACCCTTTATGTGGTGCTGGGGATTGAACCCAGGGCTCTGTGTATGCTAGGCAGGCTTCCTACCAACCAGGCAATAGTCCCAGCCCCAAATTCACATTCTTATGGGAATAATAATAATAATGACATTCACAATGATAGTGACTTGAGAATTTATTTTGTTTTGGCTCTTTGAGAGAATCTCAGTATTCCAGGCTACCTTCAAACTTGCTTTGTAGCCAAGGATAACCTCAAACTTAAGATCTTCCTGCCTCAGCCTCCTAAGTGCTGGGGTTATACACATTAAGCCCCTACTTGGCTGGATTTGGGAACTTATGTTCCAGATATAAACACATGTTCTGTACACATCATCTCATTATACACATGTACCACCACACTTGGCTGGATTTGGGAACTTATGTTCCAGATATAAGCTACATGTTCTATACACATCATCTCATTATACACATGCACCACCACACTTGGCTGGATTTGGGAACTTATGTTCCAGATATAAGCTACATGTTCTATACACATCATCTCATTATACACATGCACCACCACACTTGGCTGGATTTGGGAACTTATGTTCCAGATATAAGCTACATGTCCTGTCCACATCATCTCATTTCATCTTTAACACTCCCATGAGAGAGTCACATTCTCCTTTTGAGACCACAGAGATTGGGGGATAGTTTCTGAATCACAGCTGGCATAGGGCAGAACCCAGGACCATGCTTACTGAGTTCATAGTCTTAATGACCAACAGGACACATACAGGTCATGGCACATTTTCCAGCTAATGTTTGACAGGCATCTTTTACAACCTTATTCATTCATACCTCTTTACCCAGGACCTCCACTATCGTCCCTTTTTACTTTATTTTTTCCTTAACTCTCAGCCCTATCCTGTTGTGCTGGTTCTCTTATTGCGTCTTCTTTCATGCAATCCTCCAGTCTGGTTTCTAACGCTCCAGGACAGCACTTGGGACTATCTGAACGTCTCAGGATGGAAGAAATTGTGTAGTGAGGCAGAACAGAGAAGTGGGACAGAGATGAGAGGTGGGAGGCTGAGCTCTGTTCAGATATGATAAGATGGGGACACCGCAGCTGTTTCTTTGGATGTTGACAAGGATGGTTCATTAAAGGGAGGGTTGACCAAGAGCAGATGATCCAAGAGAAAAGTCTTTGATTATGCTTGTGTGGATTCTAGAGCCCAAGAGGAAGGACTCACTTCTTACAGGAGGAGGGTCATGTCTTCCCTGTAACCATGGGCAAGGCAGCAGCCATGCACTGCAGTAACAGGGGAGACAAGAAGAACTGTAAGTTCTATGCTGAGATGATAAGGGGATGTGAGTTTAATGAGTTCTATTTCTTCAATGAAGGAGAAGCTTAGTCGAGGTAAAACACGGGGTATGAAAATACATTGAGAAAAAAGGCAGGGAGGCGACTATCTAAATTGAGACAGGAGGCAGAGTATGGCTGCCAGCTGGAGGTGAGCCCGATTTCAGTAATGCCCACTCATCTGTGTGTCCTCCAGAAATGTCCAGCTCAGGACACAGACTCAGGGAGGACATAGAGTCAAACCAAGTGGGACTGGAGATCTTCAGGGACAGCAACAGGCAAAGGGACCCGGGGTAGGATATCAAGTAGGATAATCATGAACTGTGCACTCTAAGCTACGTAAGGGGGAGGCAGAAGCAAGTGAGGCCTGGCAGATCATGGGAAAGGGGGAGGGTTGAAGACAGCTGTGTGAGATGACAGAGAGGGCTGGGAACACAGGACATGGTGGTAGGAGAGAGGAAACCACCTAAAATTAAAAAGCTATTTCAGGGGGATATGACTTGATGGGTAAAGCATTTGTCACAAAGAAGAGGGGACACACACACACACACACACACACACACACACACACACACAAGCATGCACACAAAAGCAGCATGGGTTATTTGTTTTTTAATGTAAGAAATATATAATGAACAGTATAGTCAGTGGGTTTTGAGACTGGGGTTAGAGGGCATGATAATGTGAAAAAGCCACGGAACAGCAGATATGCATGCTGGTCTCAGCTCTGTCATTCACTACTTCTCTTACAGAAAAACACCTAGCCTTCTGAGACTCATTATAAAACATGGATTTTTATCTGTGGTGGCCCCCATAAACTCATGTGTTTGAATGCTTGGCCCATAGGGAGTGGCACTATTAGGTGTGGCCTTGTTGGAGGGAGTGTGTCACTGTGAAGGCAGGCTTTGAGGCCTTATAAGCTCAAGTCTGGCCAGTGTGACGGTCTCCTTTTGCTGTCTGTGAATCAAGATGTAGAACTCTCAGCTCCTTCTCCAGCACCATGTCTGCCTGCATGCTACCATGTCCCACCATGATGATAATGGACTAAACCTTTTAAACTGTAAGCCACCCCAATTAAATGTTTTCTTTTATAAGAGTTGTCATGATCATGGTGTCTCTTCACAGCAATAGAAACCCTAACTAAGAAACCATCTATCTAGACCTCATGGTATGGGGATATGTGCAAGTGCCCTGAGATATTTTCAGAGGTATATAAAAACAAAATCAAATCAACTTGAAGGTCATAGGATGATGCTCTTTTAATTTCCTCCCTTGGTTTGCTTGTTTTGGTTTTTTGAGACACAGTTTGTCTGTGTAGCCCTGGCTGTCCTGGAACTCAGTAGACCAGGCTGGCCTCGAACTCACAGAGATCTGCCTGCCTCTGTCTCCTGAGTGCTGGGATTAAAGGCAAGTGCCATCAGTGCCTGGCTCCTACCTTGGTTTTTGAGACAGGGTCTCGTATATCTAAGGCTGGCCTTGAACCTCTGATCATCCCTGCCTCCATCTCCAAAATGCTATGATCATAGGTGTGTACTACCATACCTGACATTTCCTCATCTTCTTTATCATTGTCCTCTCCACATCAATGCCCATCCCACCTTTCTTAAAGCTGCTGCTGTGTGCAAGGGATGTCTGCCTCTAAGAACCAGTTCATAAATTCTCTATCTCCAGAGTAAAATGTTCTCTGAAAACAAATTTAAGCTATAGTTTTAAAGTAATTCTTTACTTTCCTAACTTCAGAATGAAAACCACTTGTTTTTTAAATCTGTCTTTCTTCTTCTTAGGTAACTTACTAATTAAGTAAAATGTAGCAAAGATTCTCCTAGGTACAAGACATTTTCTGAATATTTTCCCAATGGATCTCATTTGATATTTCTATCAACTTCATGAAGCATGCGTTCTCTGTGATGACCTGAACACATGGCCCCGATGAGATTTGGAAAAATAAGGCACATGTCCATGAGTGGGTCTGCCTGTCCTGTCTCTTCACTAGTTACAAGAGAAGCCAGTGACTTCTACATACACATCACAGCTTCTCTGGAAGTTCTCCTGAGAGGGGTGTGTGTGTGCGCGTGCATGGGGGCAAATGTGTGTGTCAGTGTATACACAACCAGTGCAAACACAATACCCACAGGAGGGCATCAGAGGTCCTATCATTTTCAGCCTTATTCCTTTGTGGCAAGGTCTCTCCTTGAGCCCGGAGCTTGCATTTTACAGCTAGGTTGACAGCCAGCAAGCATTAGCGAACTTTCTGTCTCCACTCCCCACATCACTGGGGTTATAAGCGCGAGCAGAACTAGCTCTGGCTTCTTACATGTACTGGGATCTGAACTCAGCTCTTCAGGCTTGTACAGCAAGTGTTCCTAACTACTAAGCCGCCAGCTTTCTGGCCCCGATAGCTGTACGGATTTTAAGCCGCGCATCTAACCATCATGTCCCCTCTCCCCAGCAATCACTTCTGTAGCAGTGGTGGTGTATTTGTTCACAGCACCGATGAGAAACACACTGGACCATAAAGATGATCATTAATTTTCACGGCTCCTATGGCTTGGAAGGGTCTTTCCCTGGTGGTGTGGAGGCTCATGACCTCAGTATGGAGTCCCATTGTATCTATGACAACAGATACCTGTGCTTAGCTGGAGGCAGAAAAATCTCTTTTATTGGCATGGAAGTCTTGAAGAGTGCTTACTTTAAGAATGGAATTGTCCTGTCTTGTATTTTTGGTATCATAGCCTTCCAGTAAACAGCGACGGGTGGTATTTCCTGATCCAGCAAACTCCGCCAGGTTTAGATCTGCAAAGCCCAGCTATGAAAAGAAAGAGAATCATATTAATAGACTATCTAGCAGGCTCTATCATATCTTCTTGAAATAGACACTCAACCACGAGTTTTCTCAAAGCTCTCAGTTCTTGTCGTCTTACTACGACCTGCTTTGCCATTTTCTTTACACGGGTCCTTAATTTAGTTGCTTTTTAATAAAAATCGATTACTTATCTCATCTTTTATCATGGATTTGATGGGCTGTGCTGAATACATTTCTGTACGCGTTAAAGTGAACATAGGACTGTGCTAGTAAAACTAAGGCACATGGAAAAGCAAAATCATTCACAGTAACACCTACACTCCCATCACATGTAACACCTACACTCCCATCGCATGTGGGGAGAACAAGCGGTCGTGCTCATGTGCAGCGGTAGAGACTCTGGCTCCGCTATTCTGGATCCTCCCTGTGCTGAGTTAGCCACGGGGGACGGCAGCTCCTGACAGGTTAAGTTCTCACTCTCCCCGCACTCACGAGAGGACTCAAGTGAGCCTCCTCGATTCTTGAGTAGGGGCACCTTTTCCTCTCGCCCTTCCTGCCAATCCGCCTTCAGCTGAGTCTCCTCATGGAAGCTGCTTCCCTTGCTCACGGTTCTGTCTCACACCTACCCTCTCTGCTCCTCCCAGGAAGTTCAGTTTAAACTTGTTCCTCTTCCACACTACTACCCAGAAATGCCATTTCCTGGTACCATTGTTATGAACAAAATAAAAGTGAATTAAGCACATCTCTATGAACATTAATAAACTGTATGATATGTTTCAAACATTGCTGAGGTTGTTTGCTTCAAGGTTTTTGTGTGTGTGTGTGTGTGTGTGTGTGTATAATGTATATGTATGTATGTGTATGCATAGGAATGCACATCCAACAGCAAATGTGCAGAGGTCAGAGGACAAGCTCAGGCTTTGGTCCTCACTTTCCACCGTGTTAGAGGCAGGGTCTCTTTGTTGTCTCCGCTCTACTGTATGTGCCAGGCTAGCTGGCCTGCAGGGATTCTCTTGTCTTCACGGCCCAGCTCACTGTAGCACAGATATTCCGGGTTTACACATTCCGAGGCTCTAAACTCAGGTTTTTACACTTGTGCAGCCAGCTTTGTCCACATGAGCCATCTCTCTAGGCCACTTTCAGGGGCATGCAAAACGATGGCTTTAATTGCACACTGGAGCATTATTTCAGAGGTTTTTTTAAAATTAATTATTAATTGTTTTGTTTTTACACCCCAAACACAGTTTCCCCTCCCTCCATTCCTCCTAGTCATCCCCCTCCCCATCTCCTCCTCCTCCATTTCTCTTCAGAAAAGGGCAGGCCTCCCATGGACATCCACCAAACATGGTGTGTCAAGTT
Organism: Peromyscus californicus insignis; assembly: GCF_007827085.1. Taxonomy (NCBI): domain Eukaryota; kingdom Metazoa; phylum Chordata; class Mammalia; order Rodentia; family Cricetidae; genus Peromyscus; species Peromyscus californicus. The sequence continues at coordinate 87,156,368 of NW_026294617.1, forward strand.
GTAGCGAGACCAGGCCCTTCCTCTCCTATTAAGGCTGGATGAGGCAACACAGTAGGAGGGATGGGTTCCAAGAGCAGGCAGCAGAGTCAGAGACAGCCCTGCTCCTGCTATTTCAGTAGTTTTTAACTGGGAGGAAAGAGTAAAGACAATGGCTCAGTGAATTATGTGAGCCCAACGTAGCAAGTCAGGCGCACAGCAAGACACCCGCAACCGCTGCCTAGTTTTCACAGTCAGTCCGGTCTTACTGCCTTTTAGTGGAGCAGCACAGGAGGGAGGCCAGGGGAGGTCCATGCCAAGACACATTTGAGTGAGCATGTGAAGACACGGGTGACTTACGTGATCATCTGTTATCAACACATGCCATTCCATACAGTCTCTCCCCTTTAAAGCTCCAGCACTTCCTCCCGTTTCACGCCCCTGCTGATGGCCTTGCTGCCTTTCACTCAGGAAGTAAGGGCGGTCAAGAGCACTTAACTTCCATAAGCTCTCGCTGCCAGACGCAGCCACTTTGCCGCTGAGCCTGGGCCTGTACTGCCTTCCCACTCCCATACTGCGGATGGTACGCCTGTGTTCCTGCGGCCTCTTGCCTACCATGTTTATGTTGTAGATTTCCCCCCGTCTGGCACTCGGATTTACCCCTTCTGTACTAGGCCATTCCCACCAGCGCACAAACATGCTGGATTTTCTCCTGTCAGAAGGAACCAACCAAACCTGTCCCACGCTCTCCAGATTATTGTTTATGCCTTCTCTGACCATTTGGCCAAATTAACTTCCTCCTTCCCAGTTCATCCCTTAACTCTGCTAGCCAGAGCCAAAGTCAACTCAAGGACATTAATGCTCTTGAACTCACTCTCTTAGACAATCCAGTACTTTTCAGTTCTATTGACATCAAGGTTCAAATGCTAATAAAGGAGTCTTATGAAATAAAGGCTAGCTGCCCACTAACTTAGCATCTACTGTTGCAACACTAGTTTTATGTTGTCGCTAAGGATTTCTGGTATGGATTCCATGCTTCTGCTCCTCCAGAATTCATATGTTGAAAATCTAGCACCCAATAGGATGGTATGGAGTGGTGGGGGCTTTGGGAGGTAATCAGGCCTTGAGACTGAAGCCCTCATGAATGGATTAATGCATATCTCCCCTTTTGTCACTGGGGACCAAACCCAGGGCCTTGCACATGTCTCAGTATGTGCTCTACCGCCGAGCTGTACACTGAGGTCTGGATGAATGCACTGTTAACATAGGAGAGAACTTGCACCCTTGCTCTGTAATCTGCCACATGGTGACATATTGAGAAGTCTGTCATCTGCAAACCAGAAAGTAGGCTCTCCAGACACAGGATCTGCTGGTATCATGACTTTAGACTTCTCAGCATCTAAAATACTGACAACTAAATGTATTTTGTTTATATCATACAGTCTGTTGTACTTTGGTATAGTAGCAAAAAACCAAATAAGACAGTCCCTGTTAAGAAAGTGACATACCAATGTACCTTTTATGTGCCAGACTCTTATGTAGACACAGGAGAACAATAAGGGACAGGAAACGTGTTCTGTCTTCAAAGAATTCACATTACAGACTTTATAGCATGGTGCCAGAGAATCCATATTTCCTTAAGACTTTCTTTGGCTTCACCAAGATAACTGTCACATGAATATCTATATGTGTATGTGTTTCATATATGTGTCTCATAAATATGTCATACATATATACCACATTTGTGGTAGACATTAGGAATATAGAATGTATTTCCTTTTTTGGTGCTGTGGACGGAACCTAGGGCTTATTTCATGCTCTGCCCTGAGCTACCCTTGGGTCCTTCAGTCTTGTTTTCATAGTTTAATGTGGGAAAACAGAAAGCCAATTCCTATAGTACTGCCTGAAAGTGCTGTGGCAAAGGAAGACACAATTACAAGAGAGGAGGAGTCCGCAGTGGGAAGGCAGGACTAAGCTGCATCGTTAACGACACAGGAGTGGAAAGGACATGGGAGAGAGGGACACATGCATGGTGTCAAGTCACCAGGCAAAGAAGCTGAAATAGCCCGAGATGCTGTAGGAAGTGTGTGATGGCACTGGACCTCATAAGAACGAGGGCTGGGAGAGAAAAGAGAGAAGCAGAGAGAACACAGACGGCAGGCAGAGGAGATGAGGCGGCAGAAACGGTCTGTGGACAAAACTGGATCCTACTTATTAGCTTACAGAATTTCCAATTTCCTTTAAAGTCAACGAATAACTACTGAAGGCCTGAAAGTGGGGAATGGTAGGATCATGTTTTGACTTTAGAAAGATCACTCTGGCAGGACTAAGGAAGATGGAGTTAGTGCGGAATGGTAGGATCATGTTTTGACTTTAGAAAGATCACTCTGGCAGGACTAAGGAAGATGGAGTTAGTGCGGAATGGTAGGATCATGTTTTGACTTTAGAAAGATGACTCTGGCAGGACTAAGGAAGATGGAGTTAGTGCGGAATGGTAGGATCATGTTTTGACTTTAGAAAGATGACTCTGGCAGGACTAAGGAAGATGGAGTTAGTGCGGAATGGTAGGATCATGTTTTGACTTTAGAAAGATGACTCTGGCAGGACTAAGGAAGATGGAGTTAGTGCGGAATGGTAGGATCATGTTTTGACTTTAGAAAGATCACTCTGGCAGGACTAAGGAAGACGGAGTTAGACAACAGAGAGAACAGACTAAGCAGGAGGCCAAAGGGGCGTCAACAGAAAACAATGCAGACATAACTACTAGTAGGAAGCAGTCTCACAAAAGGTGAGAGAATATGGTTTTAAGAGCTCTTAGAAGAGAGAGAATTATGACGTTACCAGCAACAGTAGACCTTGCGGCTTGCCTGCCCAACACTCAGAGCCCTGCTAGGCCTTGCTCACCAAACTCCACTTTTCCCCCGAGATCCAGTCTCCTCACTTATCCTTGTGCACACAGAGGGACTCATCCTCCTGACACGGCTACACTGGCTGTCGGTCTAACTTAACAACAGCAATCCATTCCTATGGCCACAGACGCTTAGGGGTGGATATGTGGTACAGGTAGACTCAATAAAACATATAGGGCAGTCCTCTGAGAGCATCCAGGAAATGCTTTCTTACTCAACAAAAATAACATCCAGAGACCAGCTAGGGTTTTGTTTTTTGTTTTCTGCATATGAATTGTGTTGGAAAAAAAAAAAAAAACCTTGAGCAGCTAGACACCTGATGTTCAGGTGCAGTGCTGACCAAGAATAAGGTCGTTACAGAAGGGAAGGGGATAATGGATTCCTGACCACATTCTTTAGTCAGTGGATTAACCAATCCTGGAGCAGCAATACCTCATGTCTACTTGTTTTGTGTCATCAGTAAGCTATAACTTCATGAAAATCAGGGAACATTCTCTAGCAGGGAGGCTAAGACAAAAAGGTAACAGCCCCTAACAAGCTCTCAGAATATTCTTTTTTTTTTTTTTTAAAGAAGAGATTCATTTATTTTCCTTATATGTGTGGTTATTTTGTCTGCATGTATGTCTGTGTACCATGAGCATGCAGTGCCTGAAGAGGCCAGAAGAGGGGGTTTGGGTCCTCTGGAACGGGAGTTACAGAGTTACAGCCACATTTGTGTGCTAGAAAAGAACCTGGGTCCTTTGGAAGAACTGCCAGTGTTTCTCACCATTGAGCCCTTCTCCAGACCCCAAAAAGGATGTTGTAATACTTTATTGTCCCAATTATTCAATCTCCAATTTGCTTTACTTAAAATGAGTCCAGTTGAGTAACAACTAAAAGCCTACAGACTGCAATAGCAACGTTATAAATCACAAAGAGTTAGGGAACAGCTACTTACCTTTGCATAAGCTTTGCCACCTTTTAATTCCTGCAAATACAGAAAACACCATGAGGACATTAGATGATGAAGGAAGGACTTAAGATTAAATGTCAGTCAAAGGATTCTAAAGTAGACATTTATATGCTAGTATATGTCACAGACAATAAAAATATGCTGATTTTAAACCCAACTATTCAAACAACAACAACACCCTAAAAACGACCAAAATTTTTACTTTGCTTCCAATTTTATTTCTTTCGTCAGTTTTTGATATGGAGTCTCTTCACATTGTGAGCACTGGCCTTGAGCTCCTGGAGCTCAAGTATCTCGCCTCAGCTTCCCTCAGCCAGGGCTCTGGGCCACATTTTTGAATTTAGGACCTTGCACATCTGTGCGGACTAAGTGTAAGCACTTAGAACAATGTGTGCCCACACTGTGAACTCGGTTTCCTTCTATTACCATGGACAAAATTCCTTTCTCTAACGTCACTTGAAAAACATCTTTACTGAGAGAACTGTTGCTTGTATTTTGCAAGTCTGATACTGAAGTGTTATCTACCACTTCTATCTTGCACACACTCTCCAGGGAGCTCTGTTATTACTTATGAACGCCGGCTGCTCTTTCCCTTTCCTGCTGCCATTTCTATTCCATATGAATTATCAGAATGTCTTCTTCACTGGGTCACTTCACATCCCTTAACAGTGCCATTCTTAAACACAAGGAAAAGTCCTCGAGGTGTTCCTTCACTCCTCAACAGGATTATTTTCATTGCTGTTCCTCTATGGTCAAAATTCAAAAGACTTCCGATCGCTGGGGACTGGGAGGAGTGGAGGGAGGGGAAACTGAGGTCCAGATGTAATGTATGAGAGAATTGAAAAAAAAAACATTCAAAAGGCTTCAACCTCTACCTGCTGCATTCTGTTCTAGTCAACCCTCTTCAACTGGATTTGTTCTCTTTTCCCTTCTCTAGTAGCTCAAGATTCCTAATGATCTTTATTTTGTTAAAGCTAAAAGCTCCCTGTCTCCATCTTAGCCTCTCATCAGTGTGTGATGGGCTTGCCCACTTACCTCCTTTCTCCCATCACTTCCCTCTTTAGACCTTCCTGATGCCACATCTGCCTCATTGCCCTTCTGCTTCCCTGGCTGCTGTTCCTCCCGTCTCCCCTCTCCTGCATCCATGCCTTTATTTAGCTTCTGCAGAAAGAACGTTAGCTGTACCTTAAGTATCTGCTCTTGCTTTCCATGTAATAGAATCCTGTACTTTTAGTTGGGTATCTGGTTGCCCAAAATAATGACCATCTGTGTGTAAAACTACTACCCCTAAACCTAAGCATTTCTACTTTGAGATATTAAAGCCAACTTTTCCACCATAGCAGCAGCAGCATGGTCTTATAAAAGATCATGATTCTCCTTATTAAAATCTCCCAATGAATCAGATATGGTGGTGTATCTATACTCTCTGCATTTGAGAGGGAGAGGCAGGAAGATCATGAGGTCCCTGTCCCAAAAACCAACCAACCAACCAACCCACCCACCCACCAAAAATGTGCTGGGGAGACAGCTGAGTTGGAAAGAGTGCTTGTTGTACGAGTATGAGGACCTATATAGCTCAGACGTCCAGCACCATTTAAAAAGCTAGGTGTGGCCACATGTGCCTGTCACCCCAATACTGGGGTGGAAGCAAAGAGCAGAGATGTCTCCTCAATTTTCTAAGCCAATCGCTCTTTCCTAAATTATTCTCTGTTTCCCCATGGTTTTCTATGTGTGACATTTATCGGTACTAAACTGAGTTTAATTTGATAAACTCTGCTTTCTGTTATCCAGTTCTCACCAGAAAGTAAAATGTAAGAGGTCTGAACTCTGTTCCAGTTATTTATCTTCCCAGAAGCCAGAGCAGTACGTGGCACATGGATGGCACTAACAGATATATTGACTGGTGACTGCTTCCCTGTGTCTAGGCAACAGGGCTCACTACCAAACTGGTCATTATCAGATCTGTAGATAAAAATGGTGTCTATCTGTAGTTTTAATTTGCCTAAGATTGGGTATATTGCATGTCTGAAATACTTTCTTTTCAGGGGGACATATTGTCAGCTGTCAACTTCTCCTAAGTGCTGTTGATTCTTTTACACTGTGTAGAGGTGTTCTTTCTATATTAATTAGTTTTTTTGACATGATTCACAAGTAGTTTGTGACTTTGCTTATGACTCCCCCCCCCGCCCCCACAATGGTCAACATGTTTAAATAGATGAGATCTCTGCTCTTTCCTTTATACAATACCTAGGGAAGGTTACGTAGAACAGACTTGCATAACATACTGCCTTGCATACTCAAGTACAACAGAAGACTACTGGTGATTTACCAGCCTCTCTTCTGACATGTTGGAATCTACTGGCCATCCAACTATGGCCTTTCCGTTTGGTGTGGCCACACAACTAAGTTTTAACCAGAGGGATGTATACAAAAGACACACGTACCACTTTTGTATCATGTCTGTCCTATGTCACTAGTCAAGAGAGAACAAGACTGGAGCTGCCCCCTTAGATCTAAAGATGGAACCACATGCTAAAGAAGGCGGAGCTACTATCTTTATCTCAGGTTCCGAAGCAACTTCTATACCATTTTGTTTAAGCCTTTGACTTCTGGGGTCTGTTTTAGCAGTTTAACATACATATTTTGTGCTGGTTAGTTTCTCAACTGGGAAAATACCTCCATCAGATTGCCCACAGATAGGCCTATAGGGGCATTTTCTTGATTAATGATTGATGTATATATGTGTGTGTGTGTGGGTGGTGCCACCCCTGGGCTGAGGTGTATAAGGAAGCAGGCTGAGCAAGCCACAGGGAGCAAGCTAGTAAGCAGAGTTCCTCCATGGCTTCTGCTTCAGTTCCTGCCTCTAGTTCCTGCCCTGACTTCTCTTCACTCTGTACTCTGTAAGACTAAATAAACCTGGAACCCCCTCAAGTTGGTTTGGCCATGGTGTTTATCACTGCAAAAGGAAGCAAACATGTCCAATGAATATGCCAAAGCCCTATAAAATGAGAAAGGGTTTATTTGAGGTATGACCCAGCACAACTGGTACTTACAGTTTCTGTCGGCTTTACTAGAGTTTGAGCTCATTTAATTTGTAGTCAGGCTTTACTCTAAGCTGGTTATATATATATATTTTTTCCTTAAAATCCAAAGACTAGCTCATCGTCCTTCAAACATCATGATTAGAACTCCATTCAGAAGGGTTTCAATGGAAGGGCGGCAGCAGTCAGAGCAGCAAAGTGAAGTTGGCTTCATTTTGTCAGCTAATCTCTACATTCCCGAAGAATCAGGGAATAACGCCTTATTTGGATGTAGAGATTTAAAGTCATAATTGCCTAAGGTCTCGCAGTCGGTAAGGGGCATGCTTGGGGCTCAAAGGCAGGCTGGTATAACTGCATGTCTGCCCTTGCTGTACCACACTTCCTCTGCAGAAGCCTCCACTCAGTTACGATTGCTCCAAACAACTATTTTCACAAAGTCTTAAAAACTGTAAGATCGGGGCTAGAGAGATGGCTCAGAGGTTAAGAGCACCAACTGCTCTTCCAGGGGTCCTGAGTTCAATTCCTAGCAACCACATGGTGGCTCACAACCATCTGTAATGAGATCTGGCGCCCTCCTCTGTGTACATAATAAATAAAAAAAAAAAATCTTTAATAAAAAAAAAAAACCTGTAAGATCATTTCTGTATACATGTATTTACTATATTCTGAGTGTATTAAGCAATATAAAAAGGTTAGAATAAAGCCATGCACATCATACTGCTATCAATTCGTTCAAACCATGGGATAACAAATCTAAGAATATAGCTTTTTAATCGGATACAGAAAGATGCAGGACCAGAGTGGGAAAGAGCGAAAAGACTTACATTTCTCATTCTAAGTCTTTATCTTTGCCAACATATACATGTACTCTGATAACTTAATATATATATTAATATATAAAGCTGGGCAAGGTGGCATGCCTGTAATCCCAATACTTGGGAGATAGAGGCAAGGAGGATCCTGAGTTTGAGACAAGTCCAGGCTACATGTGAGTTCCAGGCTGGCTTGAGCTACAAAATGAGCCTGTTTCAGAAAGAATCAGGAAAAAAAAAAGTGTATAAAATGTAAAATGCACAGTTGGGTTTTTATTTTTCAAGGCTGGGTCATGTGACATAGCCTAGACTGGCCCTAATTTGCCCTTGAAGGGGGGAGTGGGGGAAAAAAGTCCAACTACTAGCTGACTGGTTGGGGAGATACTGGCATTTGATAGCTGCTGGGAGAGGGACAGTCAGTTTTCTGTAATGAGGCACCACACTCCAGGGCAAGCCCCATTCCCCAGAGCAGTTGGCCAATACACACTGAACTGGATTGAAAAAATAAATAAAAAGAAAACTCAACGCCAGGTGGGTAGGGCAGCGAAGGTAGAAAGGGCATGTGTGGCAGAGTTAGGGGAGGCATCTGAGTATGCTCAAAATACATCGTATGGCATTTTCAAAGAATTTTATGAAAATACTATTTTAAAAAAGTTAAAAAAAGTAAAGAGCAGGAATGGATAAATGACAGGCTACAGACATGGACACCCCAAATGACTCCAAATGCGGTTAACGCTCATATGTACAGTATTTCTGAGAAGAAAGTTTTTTTGATTCTTGAGTGACAACCTCAGGTTTGCCACCAGATTTTCCATAGAAATTTAATTTATTGCTGTAAGTGTGGAGTTACAGTTCTACCGTTAGAGCAGATCTAAATAAAGTGAGTCAGTGACTGCAGCTAATTATGGTTTCTGAAAGAGGAGGAATAATAGGCTATTTTTATACCTTCCGTACAGACACTCTGTAGATACAAGGATCCAGGATGCCAGTGGAGGCACTGGCACTCATTTTGCACATAAATGAGAACTTCTTTCTCCAGCGAACACAGTTTGCTTGCACCACCTCCCTGGATAGGGAAAAAACAAAAACCGAAAAGCCAATTAATTACCATGTTAAAGGCACTCTCAATTTCACTCACGTCTACAACACAAAGTTATAGAGATATCAGTATTCGCAGGTGCTGAAAGACGGCTCAGGGAGTAAAATGACCACTCCACAGCACAGGACTGGGGTGTGGAGCAAGTAAAAGTCAGGGGCCTGCAGTCCCACCACGTGAGAGACAGGGACTCCCTGGAGTAAGCTGATCAGCCAAACTAGCCAAAAACGGCAGGCTCTGGGTTCAGCTAGAGAGCCTGACTCTACACATCAGGAACTGAGCATCTCAGGTGCCACCTGCCATCATGTTGGGCTTCCACACTGAGCATCTCAGGTGCCACCTGCCATCATGTTGGGCTTCCACACTGAGCATCTCAGGTGCCACCTGCCATCATGTTGGGCTTCCACACTGAGCATCTCAGGTGCCACCTGCCATCATGTTGGGCTTCCACACTGAGCATCTCAGGTGCCACCTGCCATCATGTTGGGCTTCCACACTGAGCATCTCAGGTACCACCTGCCATCATGTTGGGCTTCCACACTCAAGCACACACAGGAATACATATCAATTCATCAAGCCAGTATTTGCAAGCAGTGGAACAGGAGTAATTGGCCATTAGAAATGCAAAGTAGTTAATTTACCCGTCAATCAGTTTAAAGTGACTCTTCCCCACTCATTCAATGTATATTACTTTCTGTGTGTTGGGTACACATCTAAATGTTTAAAATACAAGATGAAGGGCAGAATTCCTAACCTTGTAGGACTAACCTTGTGCAAGAGACAGAAATGCACACAAATACTCTTAAGTTTCTCTCCATTTTAGCAACGTGAACTACCATTTCAGAGTTCCCAACATGATGCTTTAATCTCACACCAACTCTAAAGTGTAGCTGGCCTTTCCCTCAAGGCACATACCAGGAATTTAAGCGCAGGAGGGGAGTTAAAACCACGGTTATTCAGGTGGTGAGTGCAGGTGTCACACGCAAGCCAAGCCCATTTAACTCTGAAGCCCTTTGTCCACAGCCCTGAATCTGCTGTTTTTCAAACAACTTTCCTCTTTCAAGTTTCCTGACTTTTGTACAAGCTGTTCTTTTTCCTGTTCTCTGTAGGTCCAAGGGACTTAGCCTTAGAAAGCAAAAATAATTATTCTACTTCCAGAAGAAGAGAGACAAGGGGGTGGGGGTGGTCATGAATAGTGCAAAATGGATAAAGCAAAAGAATGAATGTTCTCTAGATTTACTCACCAGTCCACTTAATAGAGGCAAGAGAGCATTTTGTTTTTTTGAGACAGGGTCTTATTACATAGTTCTGTTGGCTAGAACACACTATGTAGACAAGGTTGGCCTTGAATTCCAAGAGATCGACTTGCCTCCTAAGCACCATCACACCAGGCCTCAATATTTGTATTAATTCTTGAGAATTTCATACGTACATATAAAATGTATATTGATCATATTCACTGTCCCCCCCCTTCCCCCCCGTGCCCCCCGCTAGTTCCTCCCACACCCATCACATCTATTCCTACCTCCCAACTTCATGTCTTTTTTTTTAAATAACCAACTGAATCCAGTTTGTGCAGCTCATACACTCATGGGCGTAGGGGGCATCCTGAAGCACAAATGACCTACCAGGAACCATATCCCTAAAGTCAACGACCACCCCATATCCCAGAAGTGGCACCCCTGGCTCCTCAGGGGATCTTGAGTCCTTCCCCGCGCCATGCTGGGATGTTGACTGGCTTGATTGTGTGCAGGCAAACACAGCTGCTGGGAGACTGCAATCGTCCTGTCAGACCAGAAAACGCTGTTTCTGCCCAGCCCTCCCCGGCCTCTGACTTACCATCTCCTCATCTCCCCACCCCTCCTCTGTGATGGTCCCCAGAGCACAGATGTGATGAGGCTGATTTTCTTAAAGAAAGGACACAGCTGGATCACTTCTCTGGAGCAACAGAGACTGATGAGTGAGATCAACAATTTAGATAAAGGTTGGAGAAAAGGAAAAATAGGGTGAATGCAGTGGTGTGGCAACTTGTAGCTGCCTCTGCGAATAAACGAATGTGTATTAAGATCACTGAGTTTGGTTTTATAAATAAACAGACTTTTAAAATGCCCAGAAAAATCATGAAAATAATAAAAAAAAACCCATAGGATTTTTAATTGTTTCCCTCCCAGTATCACTTGGTCCCAAGACTTGAAGGCATCAGCCATGTGCCTGGAGCTCCCAAGAAAGGCATGCAGATACACTGATGACCTGGGACCTTCAGGAATTCGTGATCGTTCCTGTCACTAACACCGCTGATGTGGCATCAGCTATCAAGAACAATATTTTTTGTTTGGTTTGGTTTTTTTGAGACAGGGTTTCTCTGTATAGTTCTGCCTGTCCTGGAACTTGCTCTGTAGATCAGGCTGGTCTCGAACTTGGAGATCTGCCTACTTCTGCCTCCAGAGTGCTGGCACTAAAGGTGTGTGCCACCAACAGCCAGAAAAATATTGTTCTAAATATTTTTTAAAAAGCATGCTAGCTTATTGTCCTTAGAAAATATAAACTTCTAGCTAAAGATAGCTTTAACTTTCTCTCTCAAACTTACCAAGTTTTTTTTTTTTTTTTTTTTTTTTTTTAAAGGCATCATCTCAGCGGAAGACAAAAACAAGTATTCAGGAACAGACAACTGGTAGTTAATTTAGCAACCAAAGAAATCTGAACCTGACACTGTTAACGCTGAAAGCCAAGAGTGGAATTTTAAGTTGGTTCTGAAATAAAATGAAGGAAGGACCAAAGGTAGAGGGCTGATTGAAAGCTGTTTTAGAAGCAGCCAGACCCCGACTCCTGCAGGAAGCTCAGCTTTATGCTCCTGACGGGGGAGCAGACGACTCTCTGGCCTGTGTGACCCCAGGGCAGGTCTCAGTGGCATGACAGCATAGTGAGCAGAGGAGAGGAAGATGAATGGGCTCTGGCCCTTCTTCTCTAGCTCCGGCAACGCTGGAAACATGCATGAATTCATCGGGAAAATTCTAATGAGATGGACACTAAGGGCTCCCAACAAAATGGTCCAAGCCATCTCAGCCTGTAGTAAAAACCCAAGATGCCAAGCACCCTCCATCTGCACAGACCTTTACCAGCTTCAGAGCTGTAGTTATATCTAAGCTGGCACCGTAGGAGACGCTCTTACCAGGAAAAACAGATCAAAATGAACTGAAAAAAAGAAGCAACTTCAACCAAACTTCCAGTTGGTGCTGGAAGAAGAGAAGTTTTCAAATGAAAACAAATTATGGGCTGGAGTGATGGCTCAACCCCCACAGTTGTCCTTTGCCATCCATTTTCACACTCAGGCACGCACATGCACACGCACACATGTACACGCACAAATGCATGTAATAAGAAAAAGAAATCGCATCGACTACACAGGACTAAGATGGTATTTAAAACAACAACAAGATCACAGGCCCCTAAAACATGTTAATGGAAACCAAACTACTGGGCTGGGCCTTCCGTTTGTCACTTTGGACTCCCTCTACCTCTCTCATAGCCCAGAGGCCAGCCTTCATGGACCGCACAACCAGGCTTCCTGCTGACTAGCTCTTACCCTGGAAAAGGAGCAGCAAGGCGGCGGGAGGAGAGGGCTGAGGGCAGGAGCAGGGAGAAAAGACGTTCAATCTCCCGGCTGTTCCTTCTTAGGTGGATCAGCAACAGAGAGACGTTGGGGACCGCAGTCTTCCCGAGGGCTTGGTACGTAGGCCTTGAACTATGAACATGTTAACCTTTGTTAAAATAAGAACTGGAAAACTGAGAATATTACTAAGTACTGAAAAATCTCAAAACGGAAGGAAGTTACACATGGGAGAGCCAGTACGGTGACCCACGCCTGTAATCTCAATACTCAGAAGGAGACTGAAGGAGGAGGAACACAGCTGAACACCAATTTGGCCTAGACTACAAGACCCTCTCTAAAAGAAAAGTATTTAACACTGAAAGCCATTATTTCTAATTGTTTTAAATTTTCACCCAGTGAATATTCTTTATTGTCTAATATATGAAAATCAAACAACCTCATTTTAGTCAACCATGCATTTCTGAGTCAAATCAACTTCCAAAGAGAAGAGGCTTCCTTCGGGGTTTCGGTCTGGGACTGACTGGCTCGGCCGCACCGGGTCTGGGGCAAGGCAGCCGAGCGTAGTGGGAGCGTGCGGTGGAGGAAAAGCCCCTCCCTTCACAGCTAGAAAGCAAACCGAGGGAATGGGCCCGGAATATGGAATCCCTTTGGGAGCATGGTTCCTAGTGACCCTAAGTACCCCCCATTTGGCTCTATCTCTTAAAGGTTCCATTATCTCCTAATAGCGCCACACTGGGAACAAGCCTTTACCACATGAACATCTGGATCCAATTTACAGCAGCACCTTAAAATGTTACTAAGCGCCGGGCGGTGGTGGCGCACGCCTTTAATCCCAGCACTTGGGAGGCAGAGCCAGGTGGATCTTTGTGAGTTCGAGGCCAGCCTGGTCTACAGAGCGAGATCCAGGAAAGGCGCAAAGCTACACAGAGAAACTCTGTCTCGGAAAAAAAAAAAAAATGTTACTAAGCTAAATATTCTAGGAATTACGTCAGAAATAAAAACCAAAGCACGAGTACTACAAAGCCCCCAAACCTTGGTTTATGTTTTGTGGCTTTTTGTTTGTTTGTGAAATATCAGTAATTCCCCAACTAAACTAATTAGAAACACACACTTTTTTAAATCTAGTTTAAAACACCCTTACAATGTGGCATCTTTATAATGATTTCATGTACCAAATCTCATATGCTATCATTTGCACAAACAGAGGGCAGCTTCGGCCTGAGTAACGAAATTAAAGATACCAAGTGTACTCTGCATGTACCTGTTGTCCTTAGAAAACAATTAAGTGGGAAGTTTTTCATATTTACCTAGTTTATCTAGAGGGTGGGAAATCAACAGGAAGTCTGGTAGACTTAGGAGAAACCAGGTTAGGAATAGCAGTATACGTATGGGCCGGATTGTAGCATGTAAGGAATGGGTTTTAATAAAGATATTAGATCTTCCAGAGGAAAGCATGCTTCTCATTTCCACCTCCACCTGCTGACTTTCCCTTTAGTGAAAATGTCCACAGCAGTTGTTGAGTGCTTTCAATACACCAGAGCCTACACATTTATACACTGTAACACAATAGTAAAGGAACTGAGAGAAACTGTCCAACTACACTAATCTGAAAAGAACCCGAAGGGATCATGTCTAGTACCAACCACCAATTCCTCCCCATCACTTTCTAACTATCCAGAAATTATTTCCTTTCCTGCATCTAGCATCACTATTCTAATTCAGACTCTTAGCATCATTTCCTTGGATTATTTTAAGAGCCTCCTTAATTGTCCCTGCTTAAATCTGCTTCCTTCAGATCTCTACCTGAGAGTGTGGTTCACACCTGTAATCCCAGGATTTGGGAAACCAAGGCAAGGAAAAAAAAAAACTTAAGTGAGTTTGTTTGAGGATAGCCTGGGCTACAGAGACCCCGTCTCAAAAACAAACAAAAAACAAAAACAAAAAACCAAAAAAATCCTAAAACCCCCAAAACAAAAAAAGTGTATTTGTGTTCCTAAGGCGATTACTCAGATTTTTCTCTGGTAATCTTTCCCGTGTACACACAGACCTTGGGAAAAAGCTGTCCAAACTAAACAAATCCAAAAAGCTGCAAAGTTAGTGTGTGACATTTGTTATACTGATGGGTTACCACGGAAACCCACGCAAACTCCTTGGCAACTGAGACAAAAGTCACATTAGTAACTGCTTTCTGTTAGGTGAGTCATTAACTTCCTATGAGTTGGACGGTTGCTCAACCACTGTCTAGAGAGAGAGCAAAGGAATGTGATTTGTGTGGACACTGTGGAAAACCAAACATTTCAAAGATAACACGATAAAGCTGCTGAAACGAACATGGAATAAGCAGAGGACTCAGAAGAAGAGCAGGCTGCTATGGCCATTGTTTATGTTTCAAAGAATCAGAGGAAATCGGGAATGTTGTTGAAAACTCCAACATAAACTGGAATGGAAGTGGATGGAGCCAATCTTTGTGACTAAATATTATTCCAATGTCATCATCATTCTCCAGTAACCAGCAAATGTGGACTCTAGGCACATGTTTAGAATGACCCTGTGTCCTGATTATTCAGGACATTTTACACCTTTCAGCAACGGGGATAGAAAACAATGAGCTAATGAGGAATGTCAGCCAGCCGTTGGCCAGGCAGTACAGCCTGGAGGTTAGCCGCTTACCCACCGCTGGTTTGTGTGGATTCAAACCCCACCTCAGCCAGCTGCCAGCTGTCACTCTGGCACATTCTCCAATTGCTCATATTTACAGTGCTTTCTTTGAGATCAGTACCTACCCCCCTGATGGGAACCCAGGGAAACCAAATACATTATTACACACTGTTCCAAACAGCGCCTGGGGTACAGTGTAGCTCAATAATAAATGTTAGAGGCTGTCATTTTCAAAGATACATGTACTTCTAAGTCCACTCAAATTTGCCTGCCGAAGTGAAATAATGGCCAAGTTTATAGAGATATTTTTTCTTGATTTAATGACAATCTATCTATTTTAAAAGACACATAGATTCTGACAAAGAAGGAACTTTTGTGAACCAAGTATTTTAAGACTGTGAGGATCAGTTAGATCTGTAAAACTGACTTTGAATTGCAACACTAAAGATCCACGGATCTGTCAACCCCAGCAGCATTTTTGGCTCGAGTAAATGCATGGCAGTAACAGCATCAGGAAAACGGAACAGAAGGAGGTCTGGCTTTATTTACTCATTCACTGATTCATTTTACTAGTGGGTGAGGCAGGGAGGGAGACGACAACCCAGTCCTAGAGTCTCCTTCTCGGAAACACTGGGTAGGCAGAGAGGTGCCTAGAGAGAACTCAGGAGAAAGGACTGGAATCATGAACGCGAGTCTTCACCATGAGAGAGGATGAGGCCATCTGGGGGGAGAGTGGCAAAGGAGGAAGGGTCGAGGATAGCCTGCAAGGCCCCCAATATCAGGGCAGGAGAGAGGCAGGGGAGGCCATGGAGTGTCGACAGGAGGAGAAAGGGCACTAGAGCGTCAGCAAAGGCAACCGGAAGCTGTTTTTTTTTTCTTTTTTTTTCGTTTTTCGAGACAGGGTTTCTCTGTGTAGCTTTGCGCCTTTCCTGGGACTCGCTTGGTAGCCCAGGCTGGCCTCGAACTCACAGAGATCCACCTGGCTCTGCCTCCCGAGTGCTGGGATTAAAGGCGTGCGCCACCACCGCCCGGCCGGAAACTGTTTTAAGAAGCTCTGCTCAGCGATGTCAAATGTGGCAGAGAGGTCAGATGAGACAGAGGACAAAAAGGAGTCACCCATAACGCTGGCGACTGAGGTTTTGGTGACAAAATGGGATCGAAGTGGATTACTATGGGGGACAGATACAGAGACGTGGGCAACTCATTTCAAATCCGCTAGGAATGAAGTGAGAGTGGAAAAATTTACGGCTGCATCCAACTGAGGGCATGACATGGGGAAGATTTCACTTAAACATGTGGGAAGGTTAAGCACGCTTCAGTACGAATGGGGGAAAGCAGTGTAGGGACCAAAGTGACCATTTGGGTGGATACGAGAACGGTGCCACAGAAGACTGATCCCTGAGAATGTCAGAAACAATAGAACCCAGACTGTAATTAGGGATTGAACCTGGACAGAAGGGATCACCTCCCATCATGAGGTAAAGAATGAAACTGAATGTAAACAAAGATGCCAGCCGACAATTCTTTATTGCCCTGAATTGTTCCAAGGAGAATTTCATATAAAATGCAGCATTCCTTGGCACATAGTATGTAATCAAATAAGTATTAGCCGAATACTTGCTTATTTAAAATCTGCTATAAATATTACAAAAAGCCTCTACAGCTTCATGTAAGAAAAAAGCTGCATTCAGTGACTGACAGATATCCTGATGAAGACACACATGTATTTAATACATGTGAAAATGTATACAGATGCCCACACAGCACATACACATGAGAAAATGCATTCCTTATATGGAATGGAAGAAAATTCATAAAACTATACATATAATCAGGGGTTAATATCCAAAACATATAAAGAACTCACAACTCAATAATAGCAACATAAAAAAAAATCTTGATTGAAAATGGGCCAAAGACTTGAATAATCATTTCTCAAAAATGTTTGTACAATTGGCTAACAAGTTTATGAAGAGGTGCTTACCATTAATATCAGAGAATCATACACATATACCCAAATGAGATGATACCCACACTAACTAAAGTGGCTGTTATTAAATAGTTAAATTATAACAAATGCTGATAAGGATGTAGAAAAAAAGAGAACTCTGGTATATATATATGGTTTTGGTAAGGCCATTATAAAAAAAAGAGTATGGAGGTTCCTCAAAAAATTAAAAATAGAACTATGACAGGGCCCAGCAACCATACATATCTTTGGGTATGTATCCAAAGCAGACAGAATCAGGGCTCTTTGGTTTGGTTTATTAGTTGTTTGGTTTTTGAAGTTGGAGTCTTGCTGTGTAGCCCAGGCTGGGCCTTGAACTCATAATCCTCTTGTCTCAGGTTTCCAAGTGCTGGGATTATGGGCAAGTGCAGTCACAATGGCTTGAAATTAGTATTTTTAAGAGACACCTGCAATCCATGTTTATTTCAGCATTGTTCACAATAGCCAAGATTTGGAAACAACCCACATGTCCATCAACAGACAAAGGATAAAGAAAATGTCACAGACACACAGACACACACACACACAGACACAGACAGACAGATAGACAGAGAGACAGACACACAGACACACACATCCCACACACTGCATGTTTTTTAAAATGAAAGGATATTTACCCATTTGTAATGTGGCCTAGAGGATAAGATACTATGTGAAAATATCAACAAGAAAGAAAAATATTGTATATCATTTATACGTGCAATCAAAAAACTGTCAAATTCATTCAAGAAAGTGAATTCATTTTTCTATCACTATAAATTCCATTTAGCACAACTTCCATACTATCTATCTATCTATCTATCTATCTATCTATCTATCTATCTATCTGATGCACAAAAATGCAATAGGAAAAAAAAAATCCAGAATAATCTAAGGAAAGGTCCCACACTGGAAATTTGGGAATATATATCACAGTCTAGGAAAACTTAATAAAAGAAAAACTAAACAAAAAATCCCAAATTCAATAAGGTAAAAACCATGGAAGGATATAGGAAATGAAAATCCACTTATGGGCTATGGCATTCTGAGAAAGGGAAGT
Organism: Peromyscus californicus insignis; assembly: GCF_007827085.1. Classification (NCBI taxonomy): domain Eukaryota; kingdom Metazoa; phylum Chordata; class Mammalia; order Rodentia; family Cricetidae; genus Peromyscus; species Peromyscus californicus. The sequence continues at coordinate 87,174,469 of NW_026294617.1, forward strand.
GGGAAGGGATAGGAGGAGGCACATTCCTTCCTCTGAAGTGAGTTAAAAGACTTCTGCTGCTGATGGTTAAGTCTGAGGGCAAAGTGTGAGACCAAGAAAGAAGCTCAAATAACAAAATGCAAGACCTCCTCGGAAGTAGACAAGGCCTATGTGGCCTCCCTTTGCAGCTCCAGAAGGAACTGGAGGAATTGCCTTGCATGTCGTGGGCCTGAGGTGGGACACACAGAAGCGTTTCATTTTCCACTGGGAATCTTAGGGACTACAGCTCTGACTATACCTTTCACCCATACAAGTCCCAGAAAGAGACAGTGAAAGTCTGCATCACCTCTTCTGCTGGTCCCTTCTCAGTGTCCATTCGCTTGGTGCTGTTCTCCTTCCCAACTGACTCTGCCATTTAACCCCCACCCCCCACCAGGGTTAGACAAGCTCTCACATTCCCAACCTCCTGACCTCACTCTTTGGCTGACTGAAACCCGGCAGCTTCCTGATGACACTGTTGGCATTGTGCACCTACAGGGAGGTGTCCTGACCTCACTCTTTGGCTGACTGAAACCCGGCAGCTTCCTGATGACACTGTTGGCATTGTGCACCTACAGGGAGGTGATGTGTATTCCCCTCCTCCCCATCTTCCTCTGGTTAAGAGGCAGCTTGTTCCTAAATCCCTTGCCACTCGCAAGCACTAAGTCCTTTTTCAAGCCAGGCTTAAGAGCTGGAGGCATGCGGTGCCTGGCTCTGTCACACTCTTCTAGCTCACATCACAGAAATCCCTTTCCACCCCAACCTCTGTGTCCATTCTGCCTACTTCAACACCATGAGAAGAACCTCATATCCTAGGTTCAGAGTTCTTTGCCCTACTCAACCTTCACACATTTCAGCAACACTCATATCCTGGAACAAGCCAACTCTTGACCACGGTTCTACTGAAGTAACCTCAAGTGTTAATAATGTTCTGTTCTCTAACTGGGTATGATGGCTCATGCCTGTAATTCCTGTACTTAGGAGATGGGTGCAAAAGAATCAGGAGTTTGAGGCCAAGCTGGACTACTTAAGACCCTGTGGCAGTCTGAATAAGGAAGCGGCATTATCTGAAAGGATTAGGAGGTAGGTATGGAGTAGGTGGGACTTGTTGGAGGGAGTGTGTCACTGGGGATGGGCTTTGAAGTTTCGAGGGCCCAAGCCAGGCCTAGTGTCTCTCTTGTCCTGCTGCCTGCAGGACAGGATGCAGAACTCTCAGCTCCTTCTCCAGCACCACGTCTGCCTGCATGCTGCCATGCTCCCTGCCATGAGGATAATGGACAAAACCTATGAAGGACTCACCCTTTGAAACTGTAAGCCAGCCCCAATTAAATGCTTTCTTTTACAAGAGTTGCCATGGCCATAGTGTCTCTTCACAGCAACAGAACATTGACTAAGACAGACCCCATCTCAAACAATCACAAATAAAAATAAGATAATATTCCACTCTCTGAGCACAACCTTTGCCCTTCTTCAATTCAAGGACTACACATCATTCTTTTCACACGTTGTCCTCGGCGACCACGGAAGCCTCCATTCTGCAACCTTTCTCGTTACCTGATTTACCTTCCTGGCCTGACTTCCTTCCTTATACATGCGGAATCCTGAGACTAAATTCTAAATCCTGCGCATATCTTAGTTACCTTGCCTCTTGATTTCTCCATCTATCCATAAACTTCTAAACTTGAACCACCCCTTCTGCCCATTCTCTCCTAGCTCACAGGTGCTGCTGGAGAAAACCACATGAGTGTGTTGCTATTGTTGAAATTCACATTTGAAATTGCAGGCAGGCCTTTTGGACTTGGTCAATTTCCTCTCCGATTCCTTGTGGAAATTTTTCTAACCTTTATTATAGCCATTCTCTCTCTCTCTCTCTCTCTCTCTCTCTCTCTCTCTCTCTCTCTCTCTCATCTATCTACCTACCTATTACCTACCTACCTACCTACCTACCTACCTACCTTTCTATCTACCTATCTATCATTTATCACTGTACCTTTACTTTTTGTTTTTGAACAAGGTCTCATTATGTAACCCCAGCTGGCCTCAAACTCATGATTCTCCTGCGTCTGCCTCTGCTGGGATTATGTGGCTGTGCTACCACATGCTGCTTCCTTTACGGATTACTACTGAAAAACAAAGGTGGTCCTTCAGATAAGCGTCTGCCTCTGCTGGGATTATGTGGCTGTGCTACCACATGCTGCTTCCTTTACGGATTACTACTGAAAAACAAAGGTGGTCCTTCAGATAAGCAGTCTTTTCCATTTCAGCCCCAAACCAACCTCCTGCTCCGCCTAAGTCATTCCTCTGCTTCTGGCTCCCCGGGATGCAGAGCAGGCTCAGGTCTGTACCCCTCGATATGACTACTTCTTTTCCCTCTTCATGCGGCAGCAGTGACACACTGGACAGCAGCTGGACTTGGAGAAAAAAACTTTCAAAACAAGGCCTGGTGGTGGACACCTGTAACCCCAGTGTGGGAAGGCTGAGGCAACAGTATCAAAAGTTCAAGGTCATCCCTGGCTACACAGCAAGTTTGAGGCCAGCCTGGGCTATTGAAGACTGCCTGGGAGGGGGTGGGGAAGAGGAGAAGCAAAAAGAAAGAGAAACAAAGAAAAGGTAAGAACTTGGCTGAGGATTTTTCTTCCATGACATTGTCCTTGACTCTTTCCCCAACTTCCAAAAGAAAAAGTCAGTAAATACTTCCTCCTCCCTGCTTGTTCCTGCATCTATTTTTATTATTGCAAAACTGACCCCGTGTGTCAATTTCTCAAAAAGGCAATTAAGGGATCCAATGACTGGTACAGACAAAAACCTTTAGGAATTCTGTGAGAAGAAATCATAGTGCGATGGTGGGGGAAGGTTTTTATTCATGCAACAAATAACCAACGCGTTCAGGGCAGAGTTGATACAGGAGCGGGTAGAGAGAAACATGGAGAGGGCTGTGGACTGTGATGGATGTAAAACGGGGGAGCCTCGGACCAGGACTGTGAAGGACGGCTGGAGTGTCGTTCAAATGAAATGAAAGCGGGGATGTGGGAAAGAGCAGCATGGCAAGGACAGCGAATGCATGAACATTTGGCTAATACAGCCGTGTGAAAGGGCGGTGTAGGAAGAAGGGCGGTGCGAAACAATGTAACAAACGTAACCACAGACTCTTGGAGCTGCCAGAGTCTTAGGAATCATGGAGTCTGACAGTCGTCTTTAAAAAGACTCATTCCTGGGGCTAGAGAGATGGCTCTGCAATTAGGAGGGTGACTGTCCCCCCAGAGGACGTGAGGTTGGTTCCCAGCACCCAAACGGGGTGGCTCACAGCTGACTGTAACTCCAGCTTCAGGAGATCTGACACCTTTGGCTCCCGTGGGCACTTGTACTCATGAGCTACCCACACTCAGACATACACATAATTTAAAATAAATCAATGCTGGAGAGATAGCTCAGCAATTAAGAGCACTTGCTGCTCTTCCAGAGGACCCATGTTTGGTTCTCAGCACCCACATGGCAGCTCACAACTGTCTATAACTCCAGTTCCAGGGGGCTCTGATGCTCCCCCCCACCTCTGGCCTCTGCAGGTAAAATGCTAACACATGGGGCACATAAGAGCACATATGTACATGCAAGCAAAATGCTCATACACATAAGATAGAATAAATACACATTTAAAAAAATAAATCTTAAAAAAATAAAAACACCAATCTTGACAAATGCACAAGGCCATATAACTGTTAGCAGTACTGGGGTAACTTTTCTTCTGTTGCACTCTTTCAGGTGTGGAAAATTTCTCATCCCTTGATATCTGCCCTCCTATTTATTTATCTTATTTGAGTTATTTATTGCTAGGTACAGGGACATTGCTAGGACAGATGCCATTTCCCAGCTTTCCCTGCAATCAGACATGTTTCAGCTCAGGTCTAGGGACTGTGAACAGAAGGGTCCTCTCCTGTTTCCTCTTCTCTCATGGCTGGGATTGGGATGCAGGGTGAGCCAGTCTCCAGGGATGTGATTTTACCCCGAGAGCAGCAATATAAAACGAGTCCAGGTACCTGACAGGTTGACAGGGCAGAACCACAAGAGCACCCGGACTTCACGTGAGAGAGAAACCTGTTTTATATAAGCCACTTATCTTTAAAACTCTGCATTACAGCACCTGATGTTTCCTAAGGCAAGAGGAGCACAGACTTCCCATTTCTATTAAAAGTAATTTTGCAAGAATGAAACAAAAACAAGAGGATAAAATATACACAAGTACACATTCACCATTTTAGTTTTTGAAGATATTAACTTTAAGACTAACCCAAGACCTTGATAATTAGCAATATTCCAGATTCCTCAGCATCCAGTATCTTCTCTGGGTGTGTATTCAGTCGTGTCCTCTGAAGGCCAGTGCCCTAAAATGAACCCGATTTGTTCTGAGACAGGGGCTTCCTGTGCAGAGTAGGCTGCTTCGGTTGGTGATCACCTCACCTTTTATAGAGCCCACATAGACATGAGGTCATGCAGTGTTTGTCTTTCTGCTCTTGGTTTTTCTAATTTAGCATGATGTCTTCTGGGCTCATCTGCTCTGTCACAAACAACAGAACTTCTTTGTTTCTGAAGATGGAATAAAAATCCATCGAATATGCCACATTTCTTTTATTCAGTCACCTGTTTGTGGACACTTACATTGTTTCAATGTCTTGGCTACTAAGTACAGGTATCTGTTCAACATATTGCTTTCATTACATTGGGATATATACTCAGAAGAAGGACTGTTGGGTTCTGGGCATAAAAAAATCTCCAACTTCTAGTTGGAGGGCATTTGAAAATACTGGTTACTTTTGGTACTTTGTGTAGTGGTTTGAAAGAAAATGGCCCCCAAAGGGAGTGGCACTATTAGGAGGCGTGACCTTCTTGGATTAGGCATGGTTTTGTTGGAAAAGTGTGTTACTGTGGAGGTAGGCTTTGATGTCTCATACATGCTCAAGATACCGCCCAGTATCTCAGTTCACTTCCTGTTGCCTGCAAGATGTAGAACTCTCAGCTACTTCTCCAGGATCACGTCTTCCTGCACGCGGTCATGCCCCCACCATGATGATAATGAACTAAACCTCTGAAACTGTAAGCCACTCCATTAAATGTTTCCTTTCTAAGAGTTGCTGTGGTCACAGTGTCTCTTCACAGCAATAGAAAACCTAACACTGAAGTTAGAACCAGGAGTGGGATATTGCTGTGATAGGCCTGACCATGTTTGAGTTTGGAGGAATTCGTACTTTGGTGCTTTGGCTTAGGAAACAGTGGAATGGTTTAAGCACTGCTTAATGGGCCATACTAGTAGGAGCATGGAAGACAGTGGTGCTGAGAGTGATTTGAACTGTGGAGGGCTGGCTCAAGAGGTTCCAGAGGAAAAGAATTTTAGTATGTTGCCTAGAGATCATTCTTGTGATTTTGGTGAAGAAAGTGGCTGCTTTTTTGCCTTTGTCCAAAGAGTCTGCCTGATGCTAAAATGAAGAGATTTGGATTAATTCTGTTGGCAGAGGGACTCTCAAAACAGTCTAGTATAGATTCTGTTTTGTGGTTACTACTGTTGATGCTTATAAAGATTTATAATGAAAAGGAGTAAACCGAGCAAGGACAAAGGAGCACTAAGAAGTGGAATAGAGCTAAACCCTATGTTCAAGGAGATAAACAGATTAAGAAATGGAATAAAGGGAGTGGCGACCTCAGGGCAAGATCCCATCCAGCTAAGTTTCCAACTTGTAAAAAGGAATTAAAGAAAGGCTTAGAACTGGGTGTGGTGGTGCACGTCTTTAATTCTAGCACTCAGAAGACAGAGGCTGGCAGATCTCTGAGTTTGAGGCCAGCCCTGTCTAAAGATCAAGTTCAAGGACAGCCAAGCTCAGGCAGTGAAGTAACAATCAAAAGACAGAAAGCTGGTGAAGATGTAATTGAAGGAGAGGGCCAATTTCCAGCCCCAGCAAGCAGCAGAACTTGGCAGCTTCGGCCATGCGGTTTTGGCTTCAGAGTCAAAGAGTGACTAAGCAAAGCCACTGAAGCCAGGCATGTGTCAGGGGAGTCCCTGAATAGAGGCCTAGAGAGGTCATTGTGTCATGCTGTGAAGGTGAAGCCTGGATTGTCTTGGAGACCCTAAAATGTTAGAGATGACAGGGGCTGTGGGATACCTGCCAAGGAGAGCTGCTAACAGGGAGTGGAACCAGCCCAAGAGAAAGAAGTGTGTTGCAGTCAACAAAGCTGAAAGGAGCTGGAAATCTGAAGAGCATTTTGACATCAGACATGGAGATGCAGAGTTTGAAGTTTGCTCAGCTGGTTTTCTGTCTTGCTTTGGTCAAGTATTTCCTTACTATACTCTGTTACCTATGTTTTGGAATGGTAATGTATATCCTGCGCCATTATATTTTGGAAATATGTGATCTGTTTTTTGATTTTGATTTTAGAGGGGATTACAATTAAGAGGTTGCACGAATCTCAGAAGAGACGGTTGAACTTTGGACTTTAAAACATTGTTGATACTGTGATAGACGAAGGGGACTTCTGAAGTTGGACTGAATGCATTTTTGCATTATGATATGGCTACAAGCTTTTGGGGGCCAAGGAGTGGAATGTGGTGGTTTGAAAGAAAATGATCCCCAAGGGGAGTGGCACTATTAGGAGGTATGGCCTTGTTAGAATAGGTATGGTCTTGTTGGAGGAAGTGTGTCACTGTAGAGGCAGGCTTTGAGGTCTCATATATGCTCAAGATACCACTCAGTGTCTCAGTTTACTTCCTGTTGCCTACAAGATGTATGGCTCTCAGCTACTTCTCTAGTACCAGGTCTGCCTGCACACTGACATGTTCCACCATGATGATAATGGACTAAATCTCTGAAAATGTAAGCCACTTCATTAAATGTTTTCTTTTATAAGAGTTGCTGTGGTCATGGTGTCTCTTCACAGCAGTTGAAACCCTAACTAAGACACTTTGTGATCTCAGCGTGGAAGAGGAGTTTGAAAATAAAACAAAACATTAACCATATTTGGTGGCACATACCTTTAATCTCAATACTTGGGAGGCAGAGGCAGGGGGATCTCTGTGATTTCCAGGCCTAGCTAGTCTATATAGTGAGTTCTAAGCCAGTCAGAACTACATAGTGAGACCCTATCTCAAAAAACAAAACAAAAACCCAATAAATATTGACCAATTTTTAATATTTGCTGCTCTTTCTCACCTTAAAAGTCAGCTTAATGCGGGCGCAAAGCTACACAGAGAAACCCTGTCTCGAAAAACCAAAAAAAAAAAAAAAAAAAAAAAAAAAAAGTCAGCTTAATGCAATTAAAGGAAGATTGGTAATATTTGTCAAAGACCTTAAAAATTTGTGAAATTCAATAATGTCATATCTAAATAACAATCTTAAATAATAACAGATGTGTACTATATTAGTTACAAAGATGTTTACAATAGTTTATAAAGTTATTAATAAAAAGGAAAGAAGAAAATTACTTCAGAGGGGTTTAGTTCAATCATTGCAATTAATATAATAGAATAATATGTAGCTATTTGAAATATTTTGTAGTTGAATATTTAATGACTGAAAGATTAACAGAAAATATATTAGATACAGCATGATCTCATTTTGGTTCAAAAAGATCGGTGGCCAGGCCTTTAAATACAGCATTTGGGAGGCAGAGGCATCTTGGAGGCCAGCCTGGTCTACATATGTTCCAGGCCAGTCAGAATTACATGGTGAGACCCTTCTTATAAATAAACAAGTAAATAAATGCCATGACCATTATGGAGGGGATAGTGTGTGTGCATGCACATGTGCGCGTGTGTGCACGTGTAAGAACCAATGGAGGCTAGGTTATATACCAAAATATTAATAATGGTGGTAAGCTTTGCATGGTTTATTTATGGGCAATATTTGCTATTTCTGCTTCTCTAAGTTTTCCAGTATGAAAACATTTTTACTTTTTCAGCAAGGCAAAAATTAACTAAAAAGAAGTTCACAATGTGCAGTGAATTAAAACCTTGAAAACAAAGATGTTCTCTGGCAAAAAGAAAAAGAAATCCCTTTAGCTTGTTTACAAAGTCAGAGATCCAATACACAGATGTGCTCATTAGCTTCCCGGACACTCCCTGAGTTCACATGGGTTTTTTCCACAAACTCATGTGAAACTTGGAAACTTAGTTACCAACACAAACACACATAACACACATACACACATACGAACACAAGGCAAACTGGGAAATCACAGGTATGTAGAGAAATCTCCTTCCTATCATTCCTTTGTCTAAAAAGACCAGAATTAAACATGTCCTCACAACCCCAATAAGTTTTAAAAGTGATTTACATGCTTTACTAAGGAGTGTTCTGGAAAGATTCAAATAATACAATGTTCTGTTTTTGTGGGATGTCTTCAAAAATAATTTATTAGGCAGCTACTTGGCTTCAGTTGAGTGGACCGCTATAAGAGTGCATTGTATTTTCAAATGCTTTGCTAACTGTGGTGAGACCTAACTACTTGCCTTAATCATTTTAGTATCACTTATTCAAGATAAAGACCTTTATATTTCTCTTAACTTTTTACTGACTAAACCTTCACAGGAGAATCTAGATCTTTCAAAAATTCATTTTTCACTAATCATCTATAAATAGACAAAACAGTGTATGGAAATTCTATGGGGATACCAACAGGTTAGTACAGCCCCAAGAATACAAGAAACCCACATACCAAAGTAACTGTGTCTTTGATCGATTGTGAGGCCCACTTCATCTTAGATGTACTACATTAAGCACACAACTTAACTCTTCATATCTTTTTTTTTTTTGGTTTTTCGAGACAGGGTTTCTCTGTGTAGCTTTGTGCCTTTCCTGGAACTCACTTGGTAGCCCAGGCTGGCCTCGAACTCACAGAGATCCGCCTGCCTCTGCCTCCCGAGTGCTGGGATTAAAGGCGTGCGCCACCACTGCCCGGCTAACTCTTCATATCTTCTATAGCAGTGGTTCCCAACCTTCCTAATGCTGCCACCCTTTAATACAGTTTCTCATGTTGTGGGGACCCCCAACCATAAAATTATTTCACTGCTACTTTGTAACTATAATTTTGCTACTGTCATGAATCATAAATGTAAATATCTGATATTCAGGATATCTGATATGTGATCCCTGTGTGTGTGTGTGTGTGTGTGTGTGTGTGTGGGGGGTGTCAAAACCCACAGGTTGAGAACTGCCACTCTATAGTCATGTACAATGCCCCCCCAAACCAAAAGGACATTTCCTCAACTTCCTTACTTCTGTCAATGGCACAAGGCATCAGCCACCGCATCACCCACCATCTATCCGTTACTTGACATGAAAAGCCTGCGTTCAGGCGCTCACTAGACCCAGGTTATTTTCACAACCTCTCCTTGTCTCCCTGTCTCGATCTATCGCCACTTGAATCCAAACAGCAGCAGACTGCCAGCCAGCTTAAATTCCACTTTAATCACATTACAACGCGGTGCAAGAATCCTGGACTGAATTCTATCCTCTGAGCAGGGAAATCAGACTCTAGCATGTCACTCAAAGCCCCTTTCTACTATTATCTCCTGCTTCTGTTCATGTGAACTCTGCCCTCAGGCTGAGGTAGCACCAGCTCTGTTAGCGGCTTGCTCAAGCTGTCCTCCGACCTCACTTTCTCCTCAGTGCAAACTCACCCTCCTGGCATGTTCAACTGAACCACTAACACAGACGTCAGCAAACATCACAGCTGTAAATAAAAGCCTTTTTCTTTCTGAAACTCACATAGCAGCTGACCCATTGATTAAGCAGTAAGCCATATGTCTCCTACTGTCTGTCCAGCCAGCAAACATCTATGATCTGATTTCGTTAATTAGAGGTAATTCCCTCATGGATCCTTGTATTTGCTTTGCTTTTCACATCCCTAGACAGAGAGCTAGAAATCTGCTAAGTGCTTAAGTGATATTTGGGGAGCAATGAGTCATCTGCACGTTTAGGTTTTGAACAAAGCCAAGCTCTGTGTGTGTGTGTGTGTGTGTGTGTGTGTGTGTGTGTGTGTGTGTGTGTGTGTGTGTTTGCTGTGTAACCTTCTGCGAGTCCACCAAGACTCTTTTCTGACAGTACAGATATTATTAGACTATGCTTAGGGGTTGGGGATTCCTTAGAATGCAACGGACTCAGCATACATCTGTAGTTCTTGCTGAAGACGTCATAGTTCATGGGTGCGCCGCAGAATCAGCTCACAGCCTCTCTAGCATCAGACTGTGGTGATGTGCCGTCCAACAGGGAAGCTCATGGGGTGTAATGAGGACTGCTGGCTTAGGCAACTGTCCTCTGCTTAGTGGGACTAAAACTCCAGGCTCTCAGAGGCATTTAGCGTGAACCGTGTAGTTCGTACCAACAGTCTGAGCACAGTAAGCCATGCTCATCATCCAGGCAAGAAGACCATGACACTAATCAAAGGCAATCTTGTCAGCAGGCCTTTCAAGGTGGCGGTCTTGAGCCTGCTTTAACTCTTCTACACAGAAGTCATTTCAGTGCTAGGGGAGAAATGCTAGTGCCAATCATTTCTGCTTCATAAAGGTCCCTAGAATAATTTTTTTAATTAAAATATAACATTTAGAGATGTGTTGTCTACACTGGCATGTGCTATTTAGGTGCCACATAATTCTGACATTTCAGGTTTTCTATTTCTCCCTGTGAAGGAAGGTACCTTTTTTTTAAATTGATGAGTGTGTGTGTGTGTGTGTGTGTGTGTGTGTGTGTGTGTGTGTGTATGTGTGTGTGTGCATGCGCGCACTGCATGTCTATCAGTGTGCACACTCAAGCTTATGTGTGCATGTGTGTTTTAAGACTGTCTCGTGTAGTCAGGTTAGCCTCCTTCTGCTTCTATCTCAAGTTCTGGGACTGAGGTCTGCACCACTGTAGCTGGCTCAAGGAATCACTCTTAAGCCAATGCTTTGGTAGTTAGGATAAAGGAATTGGTAGAACGTCTAAGTAAAGAGAACTTCTTCATCACCGAACACCAAAGTACCGCAGCGTTTCAGGGGCAATGTCCTATGAAAACCTCAAGACAACCCCAAATCACTGACTATTTCAGTTTTCCAGATTTTAGCTGTGACCACCTAAGTAAGCCCATGAAGTTTTACCACAGGAGAACTGAGATTTACTTAGACCCACCTCATTCCAAGCCCTTGCTCTCAGTTTTACATACTACCTTGCTACACAGCTTCAAAAGCACGTGTTCCTTATCACAAACCATTCCCTTCAGTCTACACTTTTTTTTTTTTTGGCTAGTTAGAGCACCATTCACCATATTTCTCTTGATAATGCCAGATTTTAGCTGGAGGAAGGGTTTGTTTAACACCAGGCTACTTGGCTTTTTTTTTTTTTAATTTTTGTTTTTTCCTGCTGAGGATAAATCCAGTTATAGCCCTCGCATCTTAAATGATTAGAAGCTGCCTTCAGAAACTCTTCAACAGCACACAGCTCTTCCCTTTGTCTGGCAACATTCTGTTTGAAGCTAGACCTGGACCAGAATCTTGGCATTCCGTGATCAGATGGGAGGGGATCTCTGGAAGGATTGCTTCCCAAGACTCGATCCATTTACTTGCAAAATAAGAACCTCTACCTCACAGCCCCGCTTAGGGTAGTACACAAGAAAGTGTGTTTAAAAGACCCAGTGGACTAGTTTACTAGGAAAAAGAGAAAAAAAAAAAGTCTGCTTTTGATGACTAACTGGCTTGGGAGAAAAAGCAAGCCAAATCAACAAACACTCCAGGCAGAAAAGGAGGCAGAAGAAGGGCGTAGACCCGTGTTCTGACCACCAGGTGTCAGCACTGGGCCAGAAGCCCAAGTTTATTGCTCCACGTTGGGGGAGGGGGGATAAGAACCCGGCAGGAAAACTCAGTCTAGGCCTCAGGGTGAGGCTGTCACTTGACCCCGACGTGACGTTCAGGATTGGCTTAGGCTTTTCCACCCCAAGAGCTAGTACTATATATATTGTTTTTGCACAGTTCATTCCTCTGACAGGAGTGTTAAAATGGTTGTAATATAATCACGCAGCTGAATGCCTACAGGTTTGTCATCACAGTTGAATATTAAAAATTAACCAGGCCGGGCGGTGGTGGCGCGCTCGGGAGGCAGAGGCAGGCGGATCTCTGTGAGTTCGAGGCCAGCCTGGGCTACCAAGTGAGTCCCAGGAAAGGCGCAAAGCTACACAGAGAAACCCTGTCTCGAAAAACCAAAAAAAAAAAAAAAAAAAAAAAAAAAAACCCCAAAAAAAAAAATTAACCGTAGTGGATTTCTTTCTTTTTTGGGTAATTTTTGTAATAGCACTTCACACATCTGTTCATTAGGCAATGAGGCGTTTTCTGGCTTCCACAGGTTTCATTATTGCCAAGGAGGGCAATTTTCTGGCTTCCATCCCACAACCCATTGACACTATTTCCTTTAGATTATTAATGGGACAGCAGATACAAGGAATAGTTTTAGTGTAAAAATTAAGCATACACAGATGGAATATAGACATTGACTATTAGCCCTTCTCCTTGACTCTAAGAACTTAAAAGTTCATTCCAAAACTTCTTCCAATTTTCTGTCTTCTTGTAGAGAAAACTACCTAAGGATAAATCTATCACTCTGTGAACAGCCTTTAAATTACTCAAGGAATCCTGCCCCACATGGCTGCATTCTGTCACCGCTGAAGGATTCTCCCACAGTGCCTAGGGGCTCATTTCAAAATGATGACAGGGTCTGGGCTCTCTTAGCTCTAAGTCCTCCACTCTGAAACGCACCGGTGGCCACTAGAAGATGGGCCATTGAGAAGATCAGCGCATCAAATGGAGACGAAGCTCTTAGGCGAGCCCAAGACTACAGCCTTGTCTGCCAGGAACACTTGACTCAAGTCAAGCCCGACCAGGCGTATCCCAAGCCCTATGCTGGCCTGGCCACCCGAAGTCACAGTAGAGTCACAGGCATTAATGTCAACCACAGACGGTTCCGAGTGGGCGCTCTTGGAACGGGAACCGTTTGGGTCATTTTTGCTTCTCAAAGCTTCAAGTCCTGGTTTGTATTTTGCAAACATGGGAATGTCTTCAGAGAAACCAGAAGCATCCTCTCTCCCATGGTCTCCATCACTCCCATTCCTGGAGAACTGGGAGGAGAGCAGACACCAGGGGCCACCTGGAGTCAGGAGCGCCGGCGTCAAGGCCAACCAGACCAACCCACTGCGAACCACTTGGTGCGGCTCGTTCGATGCCCTGACCGATTTCAGACTCGTCCCCGGAGGACGACGAGCTCACAGGGCTGGCAGCTCGGCAGAGCAAAGGGGCCAAGCGAGGAGAGGGATGCTGGCGGTGCACCAAGCCCCTGCCGGCGGGAGGGCGCGGGCGAGCAGCTCGAGAGCCCCCCGGGTTACCTGGAGGACTCCGCGGTGAAGCTGCCGCCGTCCAGCAGCCGCATCTTGCAGAAGAGGACCCCGTTGACGAAGGGCACCGAGGAGAGCTCCTCGAGCTCGAAGTCCACCTTAAACTTAAACTTCTTCTTCTTCATCATCGTGAGGGCCAGGCGGCGGCGGCAGCGGCGGCGGCGAGCGGGCTGCGCGGACGGGCGCCGCCGCCTCAGCTCGGCCGAGCCTCGGATCCGCCCAGCCCCATGGCCGGGGCCGCGAGCAGCGCGTGGGGGCGCGGCCGGGGGGCGCCGCGAGCCGGCGGGAGCCGGGGCCGCCTGTCGCGGCAGCCCGGGCCGGAGCGCACCGGCGGCTGCAGCGCCGACCCCGGCCGCCCGCGAAGAGCGGTCGCCTTGCAGCTCGCCCGCCCGCCCGCCCGGGGAGGGAGTGGGCGCCCTTTCGGTGCCGCCGCCACCGCCCGTCTGATTGCGAGCAGGGAGAGGCGCCTCGGGAAGAACGGTCGCCGCCGCCGCCGCCGCCGCCGCCGCCTCCCGGCCCCAGGCGCCCCTAGCGGCCGCGGCCGGCAGCGCACTCGGCGCGGAAGCGAGCGGGCAGGCGGGCCGGCGGAGGGCGGAGAAACCCCCGGCCCGGCGGGCGGGGGAAGCTGGGGAAGCTAACACGCGACGGCAGTAAGCTCGTCACGCCTCCCGCGGGTTAAAAAAAGACAAACCCAGCCGAAAAAGCTTCCTTCTGCAGCTTCCTCTGCGCCTTTCCTTTCTGGGGTTTGCACCGCCCCCTTTCTTCCCCTCCCCCTCCAGGGATTTCGTGGCCTCTTGAGTTTGCAGATAGAGACAAATAGAATCCCAAACCTGAAATATACCGGTAGGGGTTCTAAATTCACTAGCCCTTAAACATGAGATGAAAATCAGGTAGGAGAAAGGAAAAGCTTAAACTGTGTTGTGGCCGCATCAACCTCCCAAGTACGGGGCTGGGCCATGTGTTTCCTCTCATTGATGGCCTTGTTTATTTCATTCCTGTCACCCAGGAAAGAAAAAGGACCAGAGGGGTTAAAATGCTTACCCCTTTAAAATCTGTCTATTCTGTGAACCATTAACACATGAAGTCAGATTCTGAAGGCATGCTTAATAAAATTCTCCTTAGATGACTAACACACACACACACACACACACACACACACACACACACACACGCGCGCGCGCGCGCGCAAGCACATGCAAGAACATACAGTATCTATTGTTAAAACCTATGCTATTAACTTTGCTACGTAATGTTTTCAGCGAGGTTGTTTGTTGTTATTGTTGTTTGCTTGTTTTGTTTTTTAGCTCAGGCTGGCTTCAAACTCCCAATGTAGCCAAAGATGATGTTGAACTTGTGATCCTCGTGTTGGGGTAATAGGAATGTGCTGCCACTCCAGGTTTATGCGGTTCTAGGAATTGAATCCAGGGCTTTCATGCATGCTAGCAAGCGACCTCACAACTGAGCTACATCTCCAACCTGGGATCTGTTCTTTTTAATCTTTGAAAAGGTGTAATTGAAAAGATTCTTCTACTTAGATTACTCATTTAGTCGCTTTTTGTTTTTTTAAAATTCAATTTATGTATCTGGGTCTCTTGCTTGTGTGTATGCCTGTGTGTGCCTAGTACCAGCAGAGGCCAGAAAAGAGTGTCAGCTACTCTTAGACTGGAGTCACAGACAGTTGTAAGCTGCCATGTGGATTTGGATATTGAACCAGAGTCATTTGGAACTGCTGAGACGTCTCTGCAGCCCACTCATTTATTTATTCATATAAATATTCTAATTGCCTAAACCATCAGTCACTAGCTAGACTCCATGATCAAAACCAAAAAAAACTGCCCTTAGGAATTTTGCAGTCCTGAGCTGGCCAAGATGGGTCAGTGAGTAAAGGACCTTGCAGACACTCCTACGTGACATGAGTTTGATTCCTGGAACTCCTGTGGTGGAAAGAAACAGCTACCTAATCCCACAGGTCAGCTTCCGACCTCCACAGGTTCACTGTGAGGCATGCACACCTACAAATACACTCACATTAAATAAATACTAAGTGAATATGTTTTAAAACTTTTCAAGACAAAACTGGGATGCAGTGAGATGTCAGTGGGCGAGGCACCTTTGATCCTAAGAACCCATGTAAAAGTGGAAAGAGAAGCAGCCTCACAAAGTTGTCCTTTGAGTCCCAAACACCACCATGACATGCACACTTTCACGTACATACCTGTCTCTCTCGTCTTTCTCTGTCTCTGTCTTTCTCTTTCACACACACACACACACACACACACACACACACACACACACACGCTTGCAAGAATAATAATACATAATAATTTTTACAAGACAAAACCCAAGACAGAGGAAAAAAAAATAGAACTAAATTCAAACAGCAGAATTTAGAAGAGAAAGTGGTAAATTGAAATTAACCAGCTTTATGAACTTTAAAGAGTAGCTAGGCTTTGGGAGAAAGTAGGAGGTAGTCTTGGTGAAGAAGCACAGACTCAGACAGGGCTTAACATTTGGGCATGGGAATCTGGTAGTGGAAGCTTGCTGCCTTCTGGGACAGAAAGAGACAGGGGAAAGAGGGGATTCTAATGTTTGTAACTTGCAGAAACAAAGGGACCGAGCATGGCAAGCAGGAGGGCAGACTGGGAAGAGAGGAAATAATGAGGGTCTGGGTAGTCTGCAGGGAGCAAGGCCGGGCCTTACAGTGCCCGTGAAAGGTTAAGGTTGAAACTATGCATTTGGGAATTGTGGTATTCACTGATGGCGGAAGCCCAAAAGGCGGGTAAGAATGAGCTGCTCTGGAGAATATTTAATGGGCAGATGGCGGAGGAGGTGATTGTGAAGGCTTCCAAGAACAAGCAGCCTGAGAAAGAGATTAAGAGAGATGGCCTGAAAGCCGGGAAAGTTTGAACCTTAGCACATCAGTTATTAATATCTACTGGGGTGTTGCATGCAGAGACAGGAGGATTCCTGGGGTCTGCTGGCCTGCCAGTCTAACCAACCGGCAAGGTCTAGGTTCAGTGGGAGACTTTGTCTCAAAAAGGCATCCAAGAACGATTGATATAAATACCTGATGTGGACCTCTGGTGTACACACACACACACACACACACACACACAGGGAGAGAGAGAGAGAGAGAGAGAGAGAGAGAGAGAGAGAGAGAGAGAGAGAGAGAGGAACTTGCACACCCATGCACTGCAAATCCTGAAAGATTTGGATTGAAAAGCAGCTGCAGAATTGAAGAGCTAATTAGTTACCTTAGCAAGAGAATTTTCCATACCAGATGTTGGCAAAGTGATATTAAAATGGTTTCACAAGTGAGTAGAAGGTAGTTATGAGGAAGGATGACTAAAAGGGTTTTTTGTTTGTTTGTTTTGCTTTGCTTTTTTTTTCCCGATTTTTGTCATTGAATGAGAGGTGGCATTCGTCCAAGGAGGCTTCCAAACTTTCAGCGGTATTCAGGAACTTTCCGGCACTTAGTGGGTTCCTATTATGTGTCAAGCACTTTATAGATCTGAGATGTATCACAGATGCTGCGTCTATGTAAGAAAATAAGCCGAGAGTTGTAGTGCAATGTAGCAGCTGTCTGTAAGTGATGGAGAAGGGAGATTGCTGTGCTAGAAGATAACACATGTAGCCGAGTCAAGTAGATTTATGGAAGGCTTTCTGGGATTAGTGATACTAGAGCTGAGGCCTGGAGATATGGTGGGGGTGGGGAGCAGTTTCTATCCTGTTCTCATGAGCAGAGGCTCAGAGGAAGAGGTGCTGTGTTGCAGAGGGAACTGAAATTAGTTCTGTCTGTCTGCAATTCAGAGTCCTACTTAGAAACGGGTGTAATTGAGAGCCATTGATGTTTTAAAGCAGAGGAGTGATGTATTCAGATCTGCATTTTATAAGGCTCTCCAGCTGTAGTGACACTGGAAAACAGCATGCAGTTTGACTGTTAAACACCTGGGATGAGTCAGGATGAAGGCAGGAAACAGCCTTGTACTCCCAGTGTTTAGAAAAGGAAAGCTCAAAGTACAGAGCAGAGGGCAGAGAGGTGGGGAGAATTAACCCTGATACCTCTCACCCGCTCACTTCTGATCTCCTGCAGGTGCTTCCCATGAGCCCAAGCTAGCCCAAAGCCAGAGAACAAAGGAGCCTGAAAAATGCTGTTTAGAGGAGACAGCCATGTGGGGCATACAGGGGTGGGAACAGATCCAAATAAGGGGACAGAAAACTATGAGCACACAGTTGATTCAGCCTGCATTCCCTACTGGAATCCAAAACAACGCTAAATATTTTGAGAAAAAAAATCAGCATTTCGGTACTTCTGAAGTCTTTGGAAGGGACTGAGGATTGGAAATCTGCAGGGTATTGAATTCCAAGTCACATCACCTGCTTGGTTGGTCCTCCTTCAGCTTCGGACATTTGAAAGTTTGCATGTCCCAGTCTACTTGTAGGCAGGTATAGCTATGTGCCTTGTTCTAACCCAGTGGTTCTCAACCTTCCTAACGCTGAGACCCTTTAACACAGTTCCTCATGTTGTGGTGGCCATTTTCGCTTCTACTTCATAACGGTAATTTTGCTACTCTCATGAATCATAATGTAAGTATTTTTGGAGGCAGAGGTTTGCCAAAGGGGTTGTGGCCACAGGTTGAGAACCACCGTTCTAGCCAATACTATATGAGAAGTAATACTCCACTTCCAGGATGAGATAAAACAAGTCTTTGAACAGTTTGCTGGACCATCTTTCCCCTGCCACAGTAGTTATAGAGAGTTATGGGGAAGACCTTGACTTAGGATGGAATAGCCACAAAATCAAGAGGGCTCTGATCTCTGTGTCAGAACAAAGAGAGCAACTGCCCATACCTGCAGTAAACATTTTGGATGGAGGAAGAAACTTGTATCAGGCCAGTGAGATTTGGAGACTATGTGTTACAGCAGCACCAGGCAGATTACTCTGCTTAGAGTGTAGATGCGGGGCTGATAATAGGACTCCATGCTGACTCTCCCATCATGAGGGCCTCAAGAGGAGTCCAGCATATTCCTGCCGTCATAACTTGCTTGCAAATGGCCACAAATGCCAGGAGATGGCCTGAATTTACTCACACCCGTTTTTATCTTAAGTACATCTCTTTAGCAGAACTTATTTGAACCTATAGTTTGATTGCCAAGGGAGTCTCAGAGGTGTAATTTTTTTTTTTTAACTTTTCCAAGCTCTTCAAATAGTATGGTAGAAGGGAAAGTAGCGAACCCAAGGATGTCAACATTCATCGTGCAAGTTCTGCAAAGGCAGTGATGGTTGGTTAGTCATCTTCGTATCTTTTGTGTAAAGTTTGATACATCTGATATTACTAGGTAATCAATAAGTATTTCTTGGAAAGACTTGGACTAAGCTGTTTTTCACCTCAGGTGACATGACAGAGCTGCAGGACACGTTCCAAGATTATTTGCTGCCAAAGGTTTGACAGTTCTTACAGTACACTCTACTGTGAGAAGGACGCGGTGGTCACCGAAAAGGGAAGGTGGAGGTGGTGTGGTAGCCAGACCTTCTGTCTCTGTGACAATACTCAAGAAGGACTATTTTAAAAGAAGGATTTATGATGGTTCATAGTTTCAGTGCCTGGCTAGATCTGTCGCTTTGGGACCACGGTAAGGCAGAGTATCCTGGTAGGAGAGCTTGCTTGTGGTAGAGGCTGCTCACCTCACCGTGGCCAGGAAGCAGAATGAAAAAAACTGGAAGGGAGCAGAGACAAAATACGCTCTGAAGCCACCCCTCTTCTGATGACTCATTTCCTCCTCCCGGACCCATCTCCTAGTTTTCCCCACCTCCTAAAAAAGGGCCACCAGCTGGGGCCCAAGTCCTCACCAACAGGAGCCTGTGGAGGACATTTCCTGTTCAAACAGGTGGAAAAAGTAGCTATAGCCGAAGCAATCGTGCAAGTTAAAGCTAGGCTAGCTGTAAATACAACGCCAAAGTAACAGTGGATTAAACATGACAAGAAGGTGGAAGGAAGGTGTGTTTTCTTCCTTTGAGAACATTTCCTGAAAGATGCATAATCCATTTTTATAATAAATCCCCTTGCCATTTGAGAGAAATCACGGCGCCAATTCCAGGCTCCATAGAAACCTCCCACAGGTCACCTTCCTTTACTTCTGGCATCTGCTGGTTGGATTTTGATGTCAAGGGAAACTTTAGAAGATACATAATAAAGATGGCAGAGCCTGGGTCCCTAGGTGATTGTGTAGCAGAGGTGAACCTCACCTTTGCACCCCTGATCAGGAATGCTTACACTGAAGTGTTGTGTGAGCAAGAAACATTTTTTTTCCAGTATAAATGTTTGAAGTATTTTTGCCACAAATAGCCAGCAATGCTTTAATACAAAAACTGTTACAGAAGGCAGGGAAAAATTATAAAAATCTCTAACTACTCAGGCAGGAATGAGGAAACATTGGAGGTGGAAAAACAGAAATCCTTGACAAGTGCCTTGGTCCTTTTTTTTTTTTTTTGTCGCTAAAAGAATAATACCACAGATCGGCTAAGTAAAGAGAAGAGGTTTATTTTGGCTCATGGTTCTGGTCCAGGGTCAAATGCTGACATAGTGCCAAAGTAGTACAGGGCATCCATTGCATGGGGAGAGTCGAGGAACTCGAAAGAGACCCAGCCAAACTGGCTTTTATAGCAGACTCTCTCTAGATGGCCCATTAACCCATCAATCCATTAATTACATGATCGAATAAATCCATTCATGAGAGTAGTGCTCTAATCACCTCTTGAAGGTTCAACTTCTTAATATTTCATAACAAGGCTTAGATTTCATACACAGTTCAAATCACAGCACAAGACATTTTTGATCAGAGGTGCCTGCAATGATTTGGAAGGAAAACATGATGCCTATAAATCCCATAGCTTTATAAAAATATAAAAATATTGGAAAATGGGAGTGCTGTCGGTTATGTTTACTGGCTGCATTCAACAAGATACTGCCAACACGAGATGGACTCATGCAATGATTAGCAGGCATAGATGAAAAGGAAATAAAATACTGGAAACGAGAAGCCTCCAGGGTTTGGGAAAAACGGGCTGCTCTGTTCTTCAAAGGATAGAAAATGAGATTGAAAAAGCTTTTGAGCAATGAGGGCCCATTAAGACTCAGCCATGCAACAAAGATTAGGTTAGGATGTGGCTCCACATTGCAGCCTAATGGTCTCCAAGGAGCTGCCTTAAACTGAAAGGAGAAGGCCTAGGATCGAAGCAGCAAAGACATAAATCAGGACTGAGAATTATCTGTGGGACACTTTAATGTTAGTGGCTCATGGAACTGACTGGAAACAGACTGATAAGAAGTCTCAGGGTTTTTTTTTGTTGTTGTTGTTTATTTGCTTTTTTGTTTTGTTTTTCGAGACAGAGTTTCTCTGTGTAGCCTTGGCTGTGGTGGAACTCACTCTGTAGACCAGGCTGGCTTTGAACTCACAGAGATCCACCTGCCTCTGTTTCCCAAGTGTTGGGATCAAAGGCAGGTGTCACCACTGTCCAGCACAGATCTGTTTTAAAAGCTATGTTTTCCCCCAAGAAAGTGGTGCTTCCTAACACCCACTTCAAATTCCACAGTAGGAAAAAACTTCCAGAGGCCAGAAAAGTGACCACGGAGGACCATGACATAGGAGGCACCTCACCATTATGCCGTCACAATGGCAGAATTAGATCTTAGTGATGGGCTGGCACCGCCCCTTGGCTTTCACAGCTGGAACTATTTACCACATCGCGTGTGTCCTGTCATTGTGGAGGAGTAGGGAAAGACGTTTCATTAGCTCTTGGCTCATGAACTGGTGATATGTTGTACCAGACCATGTGCTGTGGGGACTGTTATGTTCACTGTAGAATGTTCAGAAACATTCCTGGCCTCTAGGCATTCCCCTCCCTCTCAGCTGAGTCAGTCAAAAATATGTCCAGACATTGCCTAATATCTGCTGTGGGACCCAAATCCCTCCCATCAAGAGTAAGTGG
Organism: Peromyscus californicus insignis; assembly: GCF_007827085.1. Taxonomy (NCBI): domain Eukaryota; kingdom Metazoa; phylum Chordata; class Mammalia; order Rodentia; family Cricetidae; genus Peromyscus; species Peromyscus californicus. The sequence goes on from NW_026294617.1 coordinate 87,195,869, forward strand.
GCCACAGTAGGATGTAGAATTATATCCAGGCCTCATGGAAACTCTTCAGCATGACGTCAGTGTCCTGTACTGTCAAACTTACATGCAGTGACGGTGTGAGAGTTTGGGCCATCTCACTTGGGGAGGGAACGAGCGTATCATTTGTTTTGTCAAGAGGATGACATGGTTATTTGGTGACCAAACGGATAGACTATGGCATAAAATTCGGGGTCATCGTGAAACCTGTTTGCTTGAGTAAACAGTTTGGCTACGTTTTCCAGTTAGTGTGCAACTCTCAGGCATGGCCCATACAAGCCTCGTGCATATGATGTTTTCACTCTTTATCTGACAGCCGGATGTTGATGTCAAAGATAATCTTGGATGACAGGGGAATCAAGACCCCATCACCTTGGGTCCCCTACTGGCACCTTACAGCAAAGACCCTACTTGTTTTCCCAATTCCATTGGCTAGAATACTGGTCTGGAAGGAGTGAGAAATTATCATTCAATTAAAAAATAATAGTAATAGAGTTATTACTATTGGTTCTGGAAATTGAACCTAGGATGTCTTGTCTGCTAAGCATATGGTCTACATTTTAGGCCTTTAGTTATTATTTTTAAAATACAGTAAAATATACATAAAACATACCATCTTTAATCTTTTAAATGTATAGCTCAGCAACATTAAGTACATCTTGTGCACCACTGTCCTTCCCAGAACTCTCCATCTTGAAGAATGGAGACTCTTTATCCATTGAACAGTAACTAATCTACCTCCCACAGCCCCTGGGACCATTCTATTGTTTCTTTGTGGATTTGATTAACATAGGGAACTCATATAATGGCATGTATCCTTTTGCGACTAGCCTATTTCTGTTGAATGTCTAGTTTTTCTTTTTTCTTTTTTGTGTTTCTAGGGATTGAACTCAGGGCTTCATTCATGCTAGGATGACATTCTAGCGCAGTGCTTAAACATTTAATTTGTCAAACCACTAAAACACATATTGTGTGCCTGGAGTAGGTAAAACTTCTAAAACCAATGTTTATCGTCTAAGTGAACCTTCAGTTGTTAATTTGTAGTCAAATTTATAATGATTTATAGCTGTATAAAAGTCCTGATACAACTAAATTCAAGTTTACTATTGCTGTAGAAGAGGTGGTTACAGGGGTTGAAGAGATGGTACAGCATCTATCAGAACACTGGAGTTCAGATGTCAGCACCCACATAAGGCAGCTCACCAGTGTGGGTAACTACAGCTCAAGGGATTGGGCACCCACTTCTGGCCTCCATGGGTACCTGTACACACACACACACACACACACACACACACACACACACACACACACACAAATCTTCAGAAATAATTATAATAATTTAAATCACCATCAGGCCATCATGGGGCCCACGAAAAAGCTTGTGGTCCAAGGAGGTTGGGGAGAAAAAGAAAAAGAAACAGAGGCAGGTTGCGAAGTCCACCCTTGATTGCGTGCTTCTTGTGGAAGGGGGAATTACTGGGGTTGCCAACTTCAAGCAGTTTCTCCTGGACAGCATCAAAGTGAATGGAAGAGCTAGGGATCCAGCTAGAGAGCAGAGAGGTTGTAGTCACCGACAGGAAAAAGAGTGAGCTGGGTCTGGTGGTGTAGGCCTGTAAACTCAGCTATGTGGGAGGCTGAGACAGAGGATGACAAAATCAAGGCCAGCAAGACCTTGTCTCAAAGCAAATAATAATAAAATAATAATAACAATAATAATAATAAAGCAAAGCAAACAAAAAGTGGCTGGGGATGTAGCTTAGGGGTGGAGGACTTGCTGAGCATGTAGCCCTAGGTTTGGGATGGAGAGTGGGGTGGGAAAGGAGCAAGAGCGATAGTATTGTCACTTCCCATATGTAGCTGGAGTTTTCTCTCCGGGTCCTGCCAAGCCCTGGCAGTCCGACAGCCCACTTATAAAATAAACACACAGACGCTTATATTATTTACAAACTATATGGCCATGACAGGCTTCTTGCTAACTGTTCTTATATCTTAAATTAACCCATTTCTATAAATCTATACCTTGCCACATGGCTCGTGGCTTACCGGCATCTTCACATGCTGCTTGTCATGGCAGCAGCTGGCAGCGTCTCCCCCACTCAGCCTTCCACTTCCCAGAATTCTCCTCTCTCCTTGTCCCGCTTATACTTCCTGCCTGGCCGCTGGTCAATCAGTTTTTTATTTATACAGAACGATATCCACAGCACCCATATACCTTGTGCTAGCTAATATTTATGTCAACTTGACACAAGCTAGAGTCAGCTGGGAGGAGGGAGCCTCAATTGAGAAAATGTCCCCATAAGATCAGACTGTAGGGCATTTTCTTAATTAGTGATTGATGTATGAAAGCTGAGCCCATTGTACGTGGTGTCCCCCCTGGGCTGAGAAAGCCATGAGGAGCAAGTCAGTAAGCAGCAGCCCACCATGGCCTCTGCACCAGCTCCTGCCTTCAGGTTCCTGCCCTGTTTGAGTTCAATATGTAAGACAAATAAGCGACTTTCTCCCTATGGTGCTTTTGGTAATGATGTTTTGTCAAAACAATATTAGCTGTAACTAAGACATAACTTTTCCCAAAAGGTATCAGAAGTATGTTGCCAATGTATATTTGAAGAAGAATGGTCAATGTGGTTAGTTAAACATAATTGCTAACAACAAAAGGAGTTGCATTACCTCCAGATCAACCAGGATGAAGAAGAAGAAGAAGAAGAAGAAGAAGAAGAAGAAGAAGAAGAAGAAGAAGAAGAAGAAGAAGAAGAAGAAGAAGAAAAAGAAGAAGAAGAAAATTCACTTATCTGTAATACTTCATATAAGGTTTTGAAGAAAACTTTGGAAAAAAAATCAATAACAGGGTCCCATAACCATTTTATCCCAATCCCATAATTAATCTTTGGAAAATTAATCAACTAGGTTATTTAGGAAGCATGAATTTGTTGGTCATGATGGTGTGGGTCTGTAATCCCAATACTAACAAGTCTGAGGTAGGATGATTGAGAGTTCTAGGCCAGCCTGGGCTATATAGGGACTCTCTCTCTCTCTCTTTCTCTCTTTCTCCCCCCCCCCTCTCTCTCTCTCACACACACACACACACACACACACACACACACACATGAAAGTGAGCTACAGTTATTTGGCCTTGATTAAAAGATACAATATAGGAACTTACATAATTATATACCTAGCTTTTAAAAAGGCTTTTATATTTCACTTCAAAGGATATATAGCAGTTAAAAAAATCACATCTTTTGAGCTGACAAGACATCTCAGGGGGGTAAAGGTGCTTCCCTCCTGATTCTGGTTACTTAAATTTGATCATTGGACTCTACATAAAGGTGGCAGGAGAGAACTGACTCCACAAAGTTGTCCTCTGACCTCCACACGACGTGTGTACTCCCCCGCTATCCATGAAGTCCACATACAAAATAATTAATAAATTTTAAAACAATACTACCGCCAAAACCCGTTGTTCTTTGGCTGCATAGTTGAGTAGACATGTACTGATGCTAAGAAATGACACTAGATTGTCTTGAGTCCTAGTCTACCTGATAGAAAAGCAATAGACTTCAAGGAAAAAAACCAAACAAACCACAATTACTTTCTGAGGTTTCTATTTGAATTCTAAAACTTGACCTCCTTCACTGTACTTTTGTTTTAATCTAGGTTCAAATTTCTGTGCAAAGGTGGCAAATTGTCTTTGTAGTTTTTAAAAGCAAACATTCAATTGTCTGTCACAAGTGGCGGTGTTTATTCAACTTCTTTCCTGTCAGGATATAACTAGAGTGGGTCAAAAAGTTCTTTAGCTGAACAACTGTGACCATCTGGAGTGCCCTAGGCCCTAGTTTCTTAAACTGTGGCCAGTGACTTCACACAGGGTTGTGTAACTAACGTGGGGGGCAGTGAATAATTTACCATCATTAGGTTTTTCTGAATGTGCAACAACCAAAAGTTGATTCCTAGTAAAATGTGTGACGAAGCCAGTGTGTTGCTGACACCTTGCCCGTGTTGCATCACACTTCCCCACAGCCTCGATTCTAAACACATAACATGCACGCTTTGTGCTCTGCGTGTCGTTATGCCACACAACACCAAGGGATGCTTCCTGAGTCATCGTGGTTCAGATTTGATATCGCATGTTCCCGACTGTGCTATTTTTTTAAAAATATATCTAGACAAAGTTTTCTTCTCTTATAAGAAACGTTGTTCAGTTATGAGAACCAAAATGGCTTCTGGGGCCCCTGAGATGGCTCAGCAGTTAAAGGTGCTTTCTGTCAAGCGAAGTCTGATGACCTGCATTCCATCCCCTGGACTCAAACGCTAGAAGGAGAGAGCTAAAACTTCCCTGGGCTGTCTTCTGACCTTCAGCACAAGCACCCTGGCCGACGTGCACATACAAGTGTGTGAGTATGCACATGCACAAATAGATAAATAAACAAACATAATATTAACGCAAAGTCTTGTGGGCATGACATGGCTGTTGTACTCATGAATCCATGGCAACGGTCACCAGCACAAGATTGGGTCCATTAACATTTTATCGTGGATGGGGAGGCATTTACAAGGTGCCCCAACTCCTGTGGGATTATTGGCAGTTAATGGTTCTGGGGAAAGGGTGTTATTTTTCTCAGTCGTGTAGCCACTGAAAAGTTGCTCATACTTCAGTAAATAACCTCCCACCCATACTATACAAACAGCCAAATTAAAACGCAGTGAATCCATGCGCCTGCCTGGGGTTGCTTGCCCTGGGTGGGGATAAGAAACCATGGGTGAACAAATACATGGTGGGATATAGGAGAGACAGAGAGGCAGAATGGTTCATGTCCTGTGGAGAGAGGCAGATCCAAGGAGGAGAAGGGGGTGAGGAGCAAGTGGAGACGGGTGGCCAGCTTGCCACCCGGGGCCACGGTGACATCCAGGCCTGGGCTGCTGCCGAGGGCCATATCTGGGTCAATGGTACTGCCACAGTGGCCGTCTGGGTTGCTGTCCATGGCTGCTGTCACCACCAAAGCCTGTGAGGATAGGGCTGCACAGACTTGGCGCTGCCCCTCACTGGCTGCAGCACTCAGGAGAGTGGGCCCTGCACCCCTCCTGGGCAGCACAGTAGAGCTGAGCCCGTTGGCGGGGGTGTGGGTGAGCTGGCCCCAAGGGTGTGAGAGTGGGAGAGCTGGCCCTGACGCCCCCTCGTTTTTGCCAAGTGGTGGCGTGGGTGAGGAAAAGATGACCTCCCTCCACCGCCCCTCACCACCTGCAGCAGACAGGAAAACTGGTCCCGCCCCTCACCAGCTGTAGCACTTGGGGGAGTGTCCCCGGCACTTCGCCTGGGCAGTACAGTAGAGCTGGTCCTGGTGGTGAGGATGAGCTGGCCTGGAAGTCAGGGAGCGGGGGAACTGGCTCCGCCCCTTGCTGCCTGCTGAATGGGGTGAGCTAGCTGGGCCAGCTTGCCCTGGTGGTGAGGATGAGGGAGGGCTGGCAGGCTGACCAATCCAGCTATCACTGAGGCCCAGAACCAGGGCCGTAAGTTGGCCCACCCCAATATCCACCCCATCAATCAACTGCTGGAGCACGTGAAGGGACCGGACCTGCAGATCAGAAACTGCAGGATCTCTATGACACAAGGCAGCAACAGGATGTCCAAGTGGAGTCCCAGCAAGGGCCCAGTATCCAGGGTGTAGCAGAAGCCAGAGGCCTCGAACCAGACCTATGACTCATCCCAACGAACACTTGCAAGTGAAGATATGTGGACTAAAGGGTGTACTGTGTGACTCACTGTGTCACATTACAGTTTCCAAGAGGAAGATTTTTTTTAAATTTTATTTTATTTTGGGAGGAGGTTGCAAGGCAGGGTGGATACCAAGGGATGGGGAGATGAATGGGATCAAGATGCATGATGTGAAATCCACAAAGAAATCAATAAAGAAGTTAAAAAATAAACCAAACTGAGTGGGTCACACACACAAAAGACATGAAAGTAGGGGACTTCCTGAGGGAAATACAAGGGTTTCAGTGTAAGTCGGGGTGAGAGGAGGTAATGGGGGTGAAAATGGCATTATACACCTGTGCTCGTTAGTTTTTTCAACTTGACATACTAGAATCACCTGGAGGAGGTACCTCAGTGAGGAATCACCTCCATCAGATTGTCTGCGTGCCATTTTCTTGGTGGTTGATTTATGTGTTGGGGCCAGGCCCATTGTGGAGGCCCACTCTTGGGCAGTTGGTCCTGGGAGGTATGAGAGAGGTAGCTGACACTGTGCCTGGAGGCCACAGTAAGCATTGTCCTGCCATGGTTCCTGCCTCTGCTCCTGCTTGAGTCCCAGCTCTGATTTCCCTCGGTGATGGACTGTGATTGTTGTTTTGGGTCAGCATTTTATCAGAACAGCAAAAACAAAACAAAACAACAACAACAACAACAACAACAACAAAAAACCCTAGAACAATATGTATGAAAATTTCACAGTGGAACCTATGTGCCAATAAGGCATTCCAGAAGAGAAAATACACTTAAGGTTTACTATCAGTGATGCTTGATTTGTATACTCTTTATGTACCTATATATACCGGGTCATATACAAATGTCTCTGCCGAAAGTAGTTACAAGTGGAAAAAGTGTATGTAGGCCTGTCTAGGTCAGTGGCATTTGGGGGGGCGGTCATATCTCACTCCCATTTGGCTCTTACTTCCTGGTCCCCTTCAAAGTCTGCTGTTCAGTAGGATTGGGACTGAACCATAATCACATCTCTATTATTATTCCTGCCCCAGCAGATGAATTAGAGTCTTCCTTCCATGGAATACTCAACACTAATTCCATAAACAGATACCTTTTGGCAGAAAGTGCTGATGTTTTCTAAAACATCTGAGACAACTTTTTGGGAATTTGAACCAAACCGACTTTGAACGCCGAGGTCTTTGTAAAAAGATTACTTTTAATTAGGTGTATACATAGGTGTATAGGTAGGTGCATGAGTGTAGGTGCTTCTGGAGGCCAGAGAGTGTCAAATGCCCCGAAGATGGGGTTGCAGGTGGTTGTAAGCTGCCAGATGTGGGTGTTGGGAAACAAGTGCAGGTCCTCTTCAGGTGCTGCAGGAAGGCCTTAACTGCTGGACTATCTCCCCAGCCCCTGACCTCCAAATCTTAACAGATGTTATTGACTTGTTGCTTGAGAGTCCGATGATTTTAAAAAAATAAATTGTTATAAAGAAATGATTTAAATGAAGTTGAAGAAAAGCAAAAGAGCACTCATCAAATCAGTCCCTGATCTATGACTGGGTTATATAGCCAAATTGGCACAAACCAGAGTATTATGATATTTGCTCAGCTAGATACCGTCAAAGCATCTTTTAACTCCACACTGGTCTCTCCTGCAGCATCACCAGTACAGACTTCTCAGGCACTTTTTTTCTTTCTTGTTACATACTATGTTTTTAATGAAACACCCAGCTGATTAGGTAAAATAGCTTCTGTAGCAATCCTAAGATGAAGACAATATTCCCTGCACCACTGCAGTTCAGGCTACAGTTGGGATTCTGAAATATTCAACGGGAGGCATACTGTAACAGAGACAGGACTGGGTCATGGTCCCAGCTGGAGTTCCAGCACTGCTTCTGATGGTTTAATCTGAGCGAATGAGAACTTCCTTGGGCTCCTTCTGTTCTGCAAAATGAAGGAAATTGTCTAGACCAACGCTGTCCAGTAGCGCCTTGTGCAATGTTGGGAGTAGTCTCTGTTCTGTACAGTACAGTAGTCACTAGTCACTTGAAACGTGGCTGATGTGACTAGTAAACTGCATTTAAAATTTCACTTAATTCCAATTTGTTCAAATAGCCTCATGCAGCTCATGACTACCCTACTGGGGAGCAGAGGCCTAGACTCAGTCACTCACTCAGCAAACATCTGAGTGTCTTCTAAGCATCACATGAGATGAAGAGAGGAAAGCTGTATCACTCTGATGTCTTTGTCCTCAAGGAGTTAGCACTGAGGAAGACTAAATAAGTTCTTGCTAATTATATGCAAAAGCCACCATGTACTCAAAGAAGAGAGCATCAACCAGAGGCACATCTTATCTATGTTCTAAAATTATAATCATTGAACTCAACTAATCTATGCTGAGTGCCTATTTTCTGTCCAGCTTTTTATCAGCTCTGTTTCTTAGCAGAGTCTATCACCCAGAAGTAATACTATCTAACCAGCACTGTGAACACTCTCATTTTGTGACTGTTCAATGGCTGGTTGGTTGATTCATTCATTCAATATATTTTTATTTTCTTATGTAGCAGGCACTTTGCTAGGTCAACACACACAAAAATGAATCCGAATGTCTAAAGGATGATCTCAGAGTTCCATAGTGAAATACCGAATTTATTCATTAGGAAATGACTTACGAGGCGATAAGTTCATTTGGGGAATATTAAGAGATGACAGTATTTCACATTTGAACTGCCTATTCAGCAGCACTTTCTTGTACTAACAATACAGAAATAGAAATGGAAGAATTTGCTTGTTTGTCCATTAGAAACGATTGACGAGGGGCTGGGGAGATGTCTCAGTGGTTAAGACTGTTTACTGCTCTGTCAGAAGATCAGAGTTCAGGTCCCAGCAACCACATCAGGTGACTCATAAATATCTGTAACTACAGCTTCAAAGGATCTGATACCCTTTCCTGGCCTCCTTGGGTACCTCCCACCCACATGTCCACTGACAGTCATACACACACACACACACACACACACACACACACACACACACACACACATACACACACGCACACACACCATTAAAAAAAAACCTACTCATAAACTTTGTAACAGAGTATATTCATTAGAAAAATGTTTCGAGGAGATATTTCTCAGAAAAGTCTCTTTTACAGTGGTGCTTGGACATAAATATTTACTATTCTCAATGTGTTTTTCTCTTTCTTGTTGGTAGTGTCTCATGTATCAAGTACAATGTTTTTCTACGTTAGATTATATATTCTTTCACATAAAGATGGATGTGATGCTCCTTCACATCTATTAGGCATATGCGTTTCTATCTCTTCAATTATTCTTGTTTAGTTGACCAGAACATTACTATGAAATCCTTTAGAGCGTTTAAACTGACCAAGAACAGGATCTTCCTAGAACATTGAGTGTAGGGGAAGGGAGGGAGCCATTTACAGGCGCCTCTGCAGAGGACCTCACAGGAGGAAGCAGACACTTCCAGATAAACAGTACCAGAAGACTTCATGGAGGATGTGGAGTTAGACCTTGAGTCTTGGAGGAAGTGTGAGAACTACAAAGGCGAGGAAGGAAACAAGGCCATTTCTGAGACAGGAAAAAGATGAAGTTAGAGAGAAGAATTCAAGTTAAAACACAAGAAAGATGATCTGTGAAACTAGAGGAAAAGTCGATTGAGGCTTGGGAAGTCTAGACTTTATTTGTAAGTTTTATAGCATTTGGACAAAGAAGTGAACAAATCATACATGTTCACTGAGGAAATTAATCTGAGACTGGAGAGTAGCACTTGCTTAGCATGCCAGAAGCCTGGTTCTATTCCATAGGTGTCTGTTTGTAATCCCGGAACTTGGGAGCTGGAGGCAAGAGGATGAGAAATTGAAGGTCATCCTCAGCTACATAGTGAATTTGAGGCCAGTTTTGACAGTATTTAATTTATTCTGGGATGGGGAAAAGTCAAGCGTAGGGACCCATTATAAAGCTAGTTATCCCAGGCAATCCTTCTGCATTAGTAGGCATTCCCACATTAGAAACTACAAGAGACTCATGGACAGGAGCAGGCTCATGAAAGGTTATTGTAAAACTATAACCAACAGGACTGAGAAGCCCAGTGTGTATAAGGATGGAATAAGAGAAAGTAAAAATTGACTCAATGTCCCAAATCTTGATAGAGTGTGCTGACACTTCCAAATACAGAAGGAGAAACAGACTTAGACAGACAAAATATATTCTTACAAGGAATATTTAATTCTGGAAGTGTGTGTGTGTGTGTGTGTGTGTGTGTGTGTGTGTGTGTGTGTGTGTGTATGTAGAAGTGCAATGAAGACATCATCTTGGATCTTTGCACTTTAATAATAATGAGTGACTTGGTCACTTGTATTTAAAGTTGTTTCCCTTGTTACTTAAGCATATTTATGTCCTCATATTGATGAACTGGAGAAATGCTTCCTGCAACCTTAGCTTGACCTTCCTCGTTAGTCGGTGTTGGAGGCATATAGATTTTCATACCTCATTCTAACTCTCTAACCAAGGAGACTCTCAAAATAGCACCAAAGATCTCTATTTTTACCTACAAAGAAGTCCTCACCCCAGGAAGGACGGAAAGCTCAGAAGCTCTTGGAACTTTAAAATGAAGGACTTTTTAGTTTAATCTGATATTGTCAATGCATTTAAGATCAATAGCTCAGAGACAATTGCTGTCATGAAGTGAAATATAACTTCCCAGGTGGAATTCTTTCTAAGAAGTCTTGGTTTCGGAATGAAGCTACACAAATGTAAAACAACAGTTTTTGTTTTTTTAAGTAGCTTTTCAAACACGACTTTGTAAAAACGATGAGTTTTCCCCTGGGACTCCCTAGGTGAATGAGGAAAGCTTGTTATTACAAAGGAAGTGCACTTAGAATACAAAATGTCCCAATTTCACATATCTGGAAAAAGAAGCACAGGTAAATGACCGATTTGGAAACAAGTTTTGTCAGAAGTATGCAGTGTTTGGCTTTAAAAGTTTTGTTTTTAGTGACGTCTTTAGCATGTCTTAGCCAACCAAGTGCCTCCCTTCATAGAGCCTCTTTTCAGGCCGTATTTGTTTGCCTTGTATTAGTGACAAGCATGGGTCAGAACAACGTACCTGCCTCCAGATAAGTGTCTTGTAGCACGGGAGGGTGGGGGGGGGGGTGGGGGGGGTGGGGTGATGGGGTGGGGGTGTGGGGGGGAGTGGGGTGAGTAGCTGTGAGCTTTAGAACACTGTAGACATGGCCTGTTTGTGAGCCCTGTTCGCCTGCCTGTGTAGGGTCTGATTAGCTATGGTTTTAAAATTTCCTCTACAAGGCCGGAAGACTTCTTTCCTCCACCTAGTCAGCTTAAACTCTGGAAAGTTCTAGAAAGACAGCAATATTAGCAAGTGGTTATCAAACAGTGTGTACCAGACATGGCTCTGGCCTAAGTACTTTACAGACTCATTGATTCAGACATTATATTCAATGATTTAGTCACTGGGTCTTCCATTTTCCAGATGAATAAACTGAGGCAGATGAGACAACTCTACCAATGTTACCCAGTCAGTAAGTAACAGGAACTCTGGAGTTTCCTAAATTATGTTCAAAACTGTAATTAAGGTTTCATGTAATTGGAAGTTTTCTCTGGTCCCACCCAGCCCCCCATGGTCCTGCAGCCACTTATCAAATAATTACTCAGAGGCTTAATATTATTTACAAACTGTACAGCCTATGGCAGGCCTCTTGCTAGCTAGCTCTTATATCTTAAATTAACCCATTTCTATTAATCTATGTTTTGTCACGTGTTCCATGGCTTTACCTGTCTGCTGGGATGTTGCTCCTTGGGCGGCAGGCTAGTGTCTCCCCAGACTCCGCCTTTCTCTTTCCTGTCTCTCTCCTTGGATTTCTCGCAAGACTCTAAGCTGCCTTGCCATAGGTCAAAGCAGTTTATTTATGAACCAATGGGAACAACATATATTCACAGTGTGCAGAAGGACATCCTCCAGCAGCTTCATGCTTACTTACAAATTAATTTTATTTGTTTATTCATATATATATATGAGTATGTGTGTATATTATGGAGATAGATAGATAGATAGATAGATAGATAGATACATAGATACATAGATAGATAGATAGATAGATAGATAGATAGATAGATAGATAGAGTGTGTTAGCTCCCACTCACCTAGCTCCCACTCACTAGACAAACTCCAGCACTCATGAAGCTTCCATCGTGAGGGGAGGTAGGGTTTAAACACACAAGCAACAAACAAGAAAATAGCTGATCTCAAGTAGTGACAAGTTTAGTGAAGAAAAGTAAAATAGGGTGAACTGATGACCAAAGTGGTGTGTGTGTGTCTATGTGTCTGTGTGTGTCTGTATGTGTGTTTGTCTGTATGTGTGTGTGTGTGTGTGTGTGTGTGTGTGTGTGTGTGTGTATCTGTTTCTGTGTGTGGCTGTATGTGTGGCTGTGTGTGTGTGTGTCTCTGTATGTGTATGTCTGTGTGTGTGTGTGTGTGTGTGTGTGTGTGTGTGTGTGTGTGTGAAAGAGAGAGAGAGAGAGAGAGAGAGAGAGAGAGAGAGAGAGAGAGAGAGAGAGAGAGAGAGAGAGAGAGGAGCAAGGTCCTCTTTTTGATAGGTTGGTCCAGGAAGCCTTCTAAAGGCAGACATGGTGGGGAGCGTTCTGGGCAGAGCAGGGGCAAGTGCTGACAGCTGGTCAGGAGTGCACTGATTGTTTTCAGGGAACAAAGGCGCAGAGGAAGCAATTGAGGGAGTGGCGAAAAGAAACGAAGTCAGAGAGGTAACCAGGAAGCAAGAGGCCGTGAAACACATTTAAATTTTATTTTACACTTTAGGAAGCTGTGCCAGGGTTTTGAACAAGGCTGTGGTGTTTTCTGATTGGTGTTTCATTTTTCAGCGCTGGGGAGAACTGGCCCCGCACCTCACAGGCCACAGCACTGGGGAGAGAGGGTCCTACACCTCGCCTGGGCAGCACAGTAGAGCTGACCCGCTCTTGGCGGCATGGACAAGCTGGTCCTAAGGGTGTGAGAGTGGGAGAGGTGGCCCTGCCCCTCACCAGCTGTAGCACTTGGGAGAGTGTCCCCTACACCTCGCCTGGGCAACACAGTAGAGCTGGCCCTAGTGGTGTGGGAGTGGGAGAGCCAGCCCTGAGGGCACGAAAGCAGGAGAACGGGCAGGGCCCTTGCTCCTTGCAGCATAGGGTGAGCTGGGGGTGGGGGTGGGGCAATGCTGGAGAGCTCACCCTGGTGATGAGGATAGGGGAAAGCTGGCCGGGGGGCTGACTAACCCTGCAACCACCCAGGCCCAGAACTGGGGCTATGAGTTGGCTCACCCCAACATCCACTCCATCTATGATCTGCTGGAGCACATGAAGGGGCTGGTCCTGAAGATCCAAAGCTGCGGGATCTCCATGACACGGGGAACGACAGGATGTACAAAGAGTCCCAGTGAGGGTTCCAGCATCGATAGCGGAGGAGCAGAAGAAACCAGAGGCCTTGAACCAGAACAAAGACTCTTTGCAATGAACACTTGCAAGTACAGATATGTGGACTAAAGGGTTTACTGTGTGACTCACTGTGTCACACCACAGATCCACAATGAGATTATTCCTTTTCTTTTTTTCTCCTCATAAATATTTTTAATTTTATTTTGAGGGGGGAGATTGCAAGGGCAGAGGGCAGATACGGGGAAATAAATGGGATTAGATGCATGATGTGAAAGCCACAAAGAATAAATAAAAAGTGAAAAAAAAATGAGGTGGCTGTAGTTGCCTGGGTTTATATCTGGGTTTTCTATTTGGGTCTATTGATCTTCATGTCTTGTTTTTTTTTGTTCCTGTATCACACTACTCTTGTTATCATTTCAGCCCTGTTTTATTGTAAGACAAGGTCTCCGTGAATTAACCAACATGCTTTGAACTTGCGATTCACTTGCCCTAGCCTCAGGAGCAGCTGGGGTCACAGGCCTGAATCACCAGTCCTGGCTTGGACTCACGTCACTATATGAGACCACAGGAGACTCTCACTGGGTGAGAGATGGAGGTGACTTAGACTCATCTACTCAGATATAGAAGAGAAAGAGAAATGATTTTTAATGACAGAAATAGTTTTCTGTAGCATATTAAGCTTTGAGATTCTTTATTAACGGCCAAGTAGAGACTCTGCTAAGGTATTTGAAATGGAACTGGAGATAAAATTAAAAGCTATCAATGAACTGATACATTTAAAAGTCTGGGGCTGTGCAGGGCATGGTGGCACATGCCTTTAATCCCAGCACTCAGGAGGCAGAGGCAAGTGAATCTGTGAGTTCCAGACCAGCCTGGTCTACATAGTTAAAAAAAAAAAAAAAAAAAAGACAGAAGGAAAGTAAGCAAGCCTGAGCTAAATACAATCATTTGGAGGTAAATGTAAATAGAATATAGAGTTCATGACTCAGTGAAATGCTTTTAATATCCTCAGATTTTTATTCCTATCACAAATAATTATAATTGATGATCATTGTCTAGATTTATCAATTCATCAGTGTTTAAGAGGGCATTAATCTAGTTCTGTAATTCTTTCTTCAGTATGCTAGTTGGAATAGTTCTTTTAAAAAAATTTTATTATTAACCAGGTGGTGGTGGCACAGGCCTTTAATTCCAGCACCTGGGAGGCAGAGGCAGGTGGCTCTCTATGAGTTTGAGACCAACCTGGTCTACAGAGTGGGTTCCAAGGCTACACAGAGAAATCCTGTCTCTACTCCCTCCCCACACCCAAAAAATTATTTCTATACATGTGCCTGTGTGAGTTTATGGGTGTTAGGTCCCCTGGAACTAGACTACAAAAGATTGCTAGCTACCCTGTAGGTGCTGGGAAGTTTCAATTACTCCCATATTCTGCAGTGAGTGTTTGAGCCAGATTAGCAACGAAAAAAATTACAGAAGAAACACTAAAACTGTGTTAAAAAACTAAAACTGTGAGGCTGGGCGTGTAGCTTAGGGGCAGAGTTCCTACCTAGTCCATGAGACTTGGGTTAGAGCCCTACAAAACAAAGGAGCAAACACATCACCTAGTTCTGCAGACCCTCGCTCTGCTGCCCCTCTTAGGGCTGCACACCATGGGCATGTGCTGCAGCTGAAGACCGGAGCAGGTCATGAGTTTGGGAAGATTTCTGTGGAACGAGTCTTTATTGGTCGTGAGACTGGGGAAGGGACACGCCAGGCCACGAAGACTCTGTTGCAACCACATGGACAGTTTAGCTGGTACCCTCTGAGTCACAGAGATACTTGGCATTCAAGTTAGGAACTGCTTCGAATAACAGCAATCATTCGCTAGAAGCCCAAAGGAATGAGGTTCTTGGTAGGAGTAAGTACATACACTTGGGGGCATTTAAAGAGGGATCATGCTTAAGAGGCCATCTACACACAGTGGACAGGCTGAGCAGAAAGTGTCCAGCTGTGGTTGAAGCTTTATCACTTGAATGGAACTTGTCAGGAGAAGCTGCAGAGGAATCCCCAAGCTGCTCCTAAACGGTCCTGAGCAGCTGTAGTCCACGCCTAGGGACCTGGGGCAGGGAGACAGAGAGTTCCTGTCCAGCCCGGGCTACTGTAAACCCTGTCTCAGAAATAAGTTACCCCAAGAACATGATTCCACTGCCCCTTCTGTGGTCAGAGTGTACCAAAGCTGTAGGTCAGCTGTGCCTGTTACGGGAGGGAGGCACTCCTGGCCCTTATCGTTCCTTCCACCCCTGGCTGGCCAAAGGTCAGCAGAGAGAATGAAGTGGAAGAGAGCCAGAAGGGAGGAGAGGGCTCCCACCACAAAAGCCACCAGTCCAAGCAAGTTTGGGAGGATACTGGAGAGGAAGCATTCGCTGAAAAGGAAGTTCAGAGTTCTGACCAACATGCCAGACTGGGCATTTTCACTATTGAAATGATACTATTTGACAAAGTGGGTGGGGGCGGGGAGCAAAGGACATGCCCTAGCTGCTGGGAAAGAACACGTCTGTAGTGCTGACTTGAACAGGCTACAAAAAAAGAGCAAAGCTGTTTTCTCTGTCTTCCAAGAACTTGTGCTCCCGTATATATAGGAGTTACTTATTTTAAGCAACCCCCCGGGCTGCGGTGTGGAAAATCAGTTTAGAGGACTAAGGGGCTGGTCATGGACTCCTCCACGTCCTAGGTGAATTAGTCACTCTTGTTGCTTTGATAAAATACCTGCTGCAAACGTGAAAGATTCCTTTTGCTCATGGGTCAGAGGTTTCAGTCTATGGTCTGCTGGCTCCACTGTTCCTGGGATTAACATTATGGCGCTACAGGGGGATGCAAGGGCTAAGCTGCTCACTCTATGACCACCAAAAAGCAGACCCCGAGAGAATGGTTCGCAGAGGACTGGATGGTTTTTACACATTCAGGTCCCTTTTAGTATAATCCTCACAGAAAACACCCTCAGAGACACACCCAGAAGTGTTCTTTACCAATAAACCGGATGCTTCTCAATTCAATCAAGTTCACAATTGCGACTAGCCAAAAAGCTCACTGTGTGACTTTGGGCAAGTTTGCTTCATCAGCTTGAAGTGGGAATGTACTAGAATCTCTTATGGAGTGGTTAAGAGGATGGAATGAAGCAAAATGTACCAAGTGCTTAAAGAGTGCCTGATCCACACTAAGAATTATGAGGTTTCCGTTATTATTTTTGTTTTAAAAGTGACTGTTGTACCAGACTAAATGTGAGACAAGATTGATGTGGACTGCCTTTAACCATGGAATGTGGAGAGCTCAGGATGTAGTTTTGAGTCCTAGTCAGCAGGAAGTGGAAAGGAAAGTGTGGGAGAGGAGGATGAGAATCACTCCCGGATGCTTGGCCGAGACACCAGGATGGATAGAACTGAGATTGAGGGGAAAGGGAGCTGTACACTGGCCTCACAGGAACTGCCAGTTACAGATGCTTCAGAAAGGCCTTGCTTCCACAGCACTGGAGGAGGTGAGGGTCACAGGGACAGAGCTCTGACATTGAAAATATGTAAGAGAAGTGATCTCTCCGCATGTTGTTTCACTATTTTAGAAAATTGAGGGCCAGGATTAAGTTTATAAACTTAAGTTTATATATGACAACCAGGTTTTTCTTTTAAGAGTCAAGAATGCCAGTCCTTGGGGACCGACCATTGGTAGACCATTGTTAGAGAAAACAATGGTACGACGACGTTATTCTCAAATTGGGGCTGGAGAGCTGGCTCAGCTCATAAGAATACCGGCTGTTCTTGCAGAGGACCTGTGGATCCTGTCACTCACGTCAGGTGGCTCACAACCACCAGCAATGCCAGCTCCAGGGGATCTGGTGCCCTGGTGCCTTCTTCTGGCCTCCATGGTACCCCCCCCCCCCCCAACATGCCATTCACACACACACACAAACACACACACACACTAAAAGTCTGTAAAAAATTCTAATCCTGTAACAGATGCCTTCTCCTTTCCTTTATCCTCCTCTTCCTTGTTTATTCAGGTGCTGGGGATCGAACCCAGAGCCTTGTGCATGCTAGTGATCTACCAAGCTATGCCTCAGCCCGGCAAAGCACTCTCCCAAATTTGTTAGTTAATAAGCATAATAAACAACATACGTACATCTATACCTTGGGATCTGTTATATAATCTTCAGGCCATCTTTCAAAATCTAACACTTTACAAATAATAATTTCAATCCTTTTGAAAAACACCGTGTATGGCTTACCATTTACCTTTGTTACGTTGCTATGTAGACCTTTGTTGCCAGGTGACAGCCTTATTCGCATCCTAAAGATGTGCTGGGGATACAAGAAGCTTTTGCCCTTTGGCATCAACTCCCCTTTTTGCCCTTGTCCTCTGGGGATAAAAAAACCCGAATTTCTCTCCTGCATCTTGACAGGGGCTGTCTGTATTACCCCGCCTGGCTTTCTAGGGTCTGCGAAGGCATTTGGATCAGATGCCAGGGTTGGCTGGTGAATAAATGGCTCAGCCCTTGAGTTTTGTAAAGACTCGGAAACCGTCACAAAGACCTCTTTGTAGTTCTCACATGCTGTCGTTGCCTGAGCTGTCTTCCCAGTTCATTTTTTGACAGCACTCCGAAAGAAGCAGAGTCCCACAGGGCCCCATGAGAAGGGCAGAAGCAGGTGCTCCCGGGACCCTGACATCTGGCTACACTGTCCGCCAGTGCCGGGGCCTTGCTCCCGAGGCAGGAAGCACTGTTTTCGGTGAGAGGAGCGAATCTCCTTCTGCTTATTGACAGATGTTTGCTTCTGCGTGTTGCACTTGCTTTTGGCAATCTCATAAAGGGGCCAAGCCAACCCACATGATGCAGAGGGGAGAAAATAAGGTCACATGGTAAAATAGCAGGTGAATTCTCCAGGAGCTGACATGTAGTAGCAGAGACAGCCCTGGGGTTCACACAGCGACTAATTTTGGCTAATAGGGCCTTTGTGAAGCCCATACAGATAGCTATCGGGAAGCAAAACCCGAACGTTTAATGTCATTTCATCTGCTTTTAAAAATAGACGTGTGCTATGGTCTGAATCTGAACCGTCCCCCACACATGTCCCCTACCGGTCCATGTGTCTGTATTCTGATCCTCAACTGGTGGCGCCGTTCTGTGACGCTGTCAGCCTTTAGGAAGGAGGGCCTACCAGGAGGAAGCCAGGTCCTGAAGGCAGGCTTTTGGGACAGTGGTATCCTTGGCTACTTCCTTGTTGGAGTTGATCCATGCCTTCTCCATGTAACGGACTGCTTTCCCCACCTCACCCCTGCCAAATCGTGCCATACACCTTTCCTCACTTAGGCTGTCTGTAGCCGGTATTTTGTCACAGTACAAGAAAACTAACCGCAGAAGCGATAACTGGTGTTACCCATGGTGGTGTGGAACGTTGGGATGTTGGATATTTTTGTGTGAGGTAGAGGTAGAGAGAACCTGGAAAACATCTTCCCCTAGTTTATATTATTGTGACTAATTTTTATTTACTGCCTAGGCACACTACGTGCAAAAAAAAAAAAAAAATCACATTTCCTTTTTTTTTAGGGAGTCATAGAGAAACTGTCTTTCTTTCCAAACTAAATAAACCCATCTTTCATAATTCTGGAAATCTGCTTAAAATGGTGACACATTTGAAATGGTTTGTAATTTGTAACATGACTTTCAAATACCGTTTTTGTTGTTTGTCTTTGCTGGAATTTCAATTTGTCTTCTCTCTTTGTCTTAAGAGGAAACACATGTTTACTTCACAGGGTCGCTGGTATCATTCATTTCCACAGCCATTTGATCTTTTTTACAGACTGTATTTTAGTTTCCTTCTTGAAGGCATCATATTGGGACTCACTATTACTATTGTTCTGTAAACCAGCACACCTGGCACCTGGGACTGCTCTGGAGGGAACTCCTGGCTCACCCCACTTCTTCTTATGCTCTTTATTTCCCTCTTTGTCGGTTTGCACCTCATGTCTCTGGATTATTTCCAAATATTTCAACAGAAAAAGCAGTTGGGAGAGGAAATTTCTGAGTAGGTGTAAATCTGAAAATGTCTTTAGTGTGCCTTCACATTGATTTATAGTTTGACAGAATACAGAATTCTACATTCAAAGAGTTTTGCTTATTTCTTTTAAAGACAGAGTCTCACTATGTAGCCCTAACTGGCCTGGAACTTACTATGTAGATCAGGCTGTCTTCTGACTTAAGAAATCCACCTGTCTCCACCTCCCGTGTGCTGGGATTAAAGGCAGGCACCTCCACACCCAGCATAACAAACCTCTTTCCTCTAGAGAACTAAGAAGGCCCTGCTCTGTTCTGTTCTAGCACAGTGTTTGCAGTGAGATACTAGTTTGTTATTGTTCCTGAAAAAAATCTTCCTTCGTAGAAGCCTTGAAAAAACTCCCTGTATGCATTGCAGCATTGTGCATAAGAACCCAGATACGGAGTTGACGATGGCAGATCAAGAAAATGTGTGTACACATAGGATAGAATGCTATCTACCCATACAGGGGGAATGGCGCCACTTGTGACAATATGAATGGCACTGTGCTGAGTGAAATAAGCTCGGCACACAATGATAGCCTGTGTGATTCCACTTTCATGAAGTATCCAAACAGTCAGGCCCATGGATGCAGAAAGTGGAAGGGTAGTTTCCAGGGTTGGGGAGGAGGAGATGGGCAGACGCCGTTCTCTGGGTGTAGAGTTTCAGTTATGCGAGCTGAGCAAGCTCTAGCTGTTGAAAACACAGGCTTGCAGCCAGCGGTACTGTACTACACACTGGATGTTTGGTTAAAGAGATGGCGATGATGTTATATGTTCTTACTGCAATAGTGAGAATTAATGACGCAGCTCCTCGCTGGTGTATGAATGACAGGCTGCAATCCCAGCACTTGGGAAGCTGAGAAAGAGGATCAGAACTGAAGGCCAGTCTGGGCTACATGAGACTGCCTCCAAAACCAAACAACCAAACCAAACAACCCAAACAAACAACCAAATAACCAAACCAAACCAAACCAAACCAAAACCAAAAGCCTCTTCAATATCTGGTGTTCTAAAATTTCACGAGGGTCGGGGGTATAGTTCAGAGCAAACTTGTTTACAGAGTATGTACGAGCCGTTGGTTTGATTCTCAGCACCACTGAAAGAACGTTGGGAGGAAGTGCAAAATGAAGTAGAAAGTGAACGTTTATGTAGGAAGAGAAAGTAGCTCACAATGTAACAGGGACGAGGCTGGCCAGCCAAGCTGCTTCATAAAAATTCCACGGGACATGCAACGTGCTGTCATTCGTTTGCTTGTCGCTCATTACTCTTAGAATGAGTGGCATTATTCACTATCATGAAGGGCAAACCACCTGCCAAGCAGGAACACTCACACTAGACTATGACACGGACGAGACCAAAGGCATGCATTTTAAAGCCGCTGAAACTTGGAGGCTTATTTGGGTAATTAGCACGACAGTACTGGTCGGTTTACTTTAGTGGTAAACATAGCATTTTGTAACTCCAGAGACTGTCTGTCTATCTTTGTATCTATCACCTGCCTATCATCTGTCTGTACTTTTTTTATAAGCTGTTCTTGGGCTGGGGACACAGCA
Organism: Peromyscus californicus insignis; assembly: GCF_007827085.1. Lineage (NCBI taxonomy): Eukaryota > Metazoa > Chordata > Mammalia > Rodentia > Cricetidae > Peromyscus > Peromyscus californicus. The sequence continues at coordinate 87,216,658 of NW_026294617.1, forward strand.
AAGGCACCCAGCACCTTGCCTGACGACCGGAGCTCAGTCCCCAGGACTCCCACGGTGAAAGGAGAACCAGTTCCTGCAAGTTGTCCTCTGGCCTTCGGAAGGGCGCCGTGACACTCACCCCCTCCTATAAATGAATAGATAATAATAAAAAAAATCGTAAAGACCCAACCCAAAAGCTGTTTTACCCTGCTCTCTTTTCTCTTTTCTCTTCTACTAGATATCACACCTTACGTACTTACGCTTTTTAAAATCTTCTCCGGGGTTTTGTCTGTTGATCTTTTGCTATATATTCTAGGGGAGAACACAAACTAGATTGACCTTAGATCTTCCTTTTGGTTTTTAAAATTTCAGCAGTCTCATGCTGAAACAGTTTTTAACTTTGTGTGTGTGTGTGTGTGTGTGTGTGTGTGTGTGTGTGTGTGTGTGTGTGTGTTTGCTTGCATGTATGTTAGTGCGCTGTATGAATACGGTGCCTAGAGAGGCTGAAGAGGGCGTTGCACCCCCTGGGACTGGAGTTCTAGCCGGTTGTGGGCTGGTATGTAGATGCAGGGAATCAAACCTGAGTCCTCTGGGAGAGCAGTTATTGCTTTTTACCTCAGTGCCGTCTCTCCAACCCCTCTAAGGATTCTTCTTTTGTTTTAACGTGTGGGGAGGTCAGGGTAAGAGGTAGGGTTAATCTCATTCTAGTTTTATGGGCAGAAATATCTTTACAACTTTCTCTGTGAGCACTAGTTAAGAGCTTTCAAATCTTATTTTTATATTTATTTATTTATTTATTTATTTTTGAGAGAGGGTCTCACTATGTCGACCAGGCTGACCCTAAACTAATAGAGATCAGTCTGCTTCTGCCTCCTGAGTGCTGAGATTAAAGGTGTGTGCCCAGCTTCATTTTTTCCCCTGATTCCATGGATGACTTCTGTTGTCTCTGGATCAGTACTCTTTACCTTAATCTCTCTCTTTTGCTTGCTTTCTTTCTTGAGATCTCATTGTGGATCATGTTTAAGAATAGGACTGATCTAGATAGCTTTTAGGAGTTTCTGACTATTGTGTTTGTAAGTCTGTTTTCTCGTAGGTAGTAGGAAAACGGTCCCTAGGAGCTGCGTACAGGGGAAGGGTGATCATGGTAATGCTAATCACCCAAATAAGCCTCCAAGTTTCAATGGCTTTAAAATACAAGCATTTGTTTCTCATCCATATCATAATCTAACGTGAGTGTTCCTGCTTGGCAGGTGGTTCTGACATTCTGAGACCTAGGTTTCTCCCGTGGGGAGTCCTAGCACCTCCTTGGGCCTTGGTGCCTTCTACTTCTGACTGGTCAAAAAGCAAACCATAGTGTGAAAAAGATTCTTCCTTCCTTCCTTCCTTCCTTCCTTCCTTCCTTCCTTCCTTCCTTCCTTCCTTCCTTCCTCCCTCTTTTTTTTTTTTTTCTTAGACCGGGGATCAAACCTATTGCCTCACATGCTAAGCATGAGTTCTATCACAGAGTTACTTTCCTGGCCCCACCTTTGCTTTCTTAAAAGCTTTGACCTGTAAATGTCACGCGTCACGTCTACTCACATTCCATGTAGTTAGATGCTGCCTGTAACCGAGTCCAGAGAATGAAGATCCTGTCCTGGTCGTCACCTTTCGGAAGCATCAGCGCTAAGGAATGAGGAACACAAATTCTCGGTGGACTGCTAGCCTCTGCTTGCACAGAGACTGACTCCGGGGTTGTCTGCACTTTAGAATTAGAATATTGGTGGTGGATGGTGGTGGTGGTGGGGGAGAGTTTTAGGACTCCAGAATGCAATAATAGAGAGAAATATACTGGGGACATCGGTTCTCAGTATTTCCAAGTTTTCATTCAGGACGTTCAATTTCTCTTCAGTTCTTCTTCATTTATCTCCCTTCCCCCTTTCCCTCTCTTCTTGCCTCAATCTCCCCAGTAGCCAGGATAACAGGAGTGCACTGGCCACAGACAGCTCAGCTACCGGAAAAACATTTATTGTTGTGAATAAGTTGGACTACTGGCTTAGTTCTCTCCAGTTCCTGAAAATGCCTCAACTGAGTTGTGTTTAGGCATCCTGGTCTTTATTTTAACAAAACAATAGGCAAACAGCTCCCTGTTGTTGTGATTATTTTAGGAGTTTAAAAAAGATACTATGTGCAATCTTCATCACTCAGTGATATGTTTTAAAACAATTATTGCTATAAAAAACTTTGCTCTCTTAAGGAAGTGATGCATTGCTTCCTTTTTATGATAATAAGGCAACTGATTACAGAATCATGTGTGGCATGATGTTTTGGTTAACAACAGAGCTCATTCACTAACTATGGCTAAATGACAGAGCCTAGAGGTGCAGTGGACTAGAGCATCTAGGTTTTTGTGAGAACCCTTGATGTCTACATGGCCCTGATGCCCAATGGTGCATTCTTCAGAATGTTTTGCTTTCATTGAGTGACTCATGACCGTATTTTCCTCTATCATCTGTGTTTTCGTGTCTTGACTCTAGTCTATCCAAAAATTGTGAAAATGTTTCTAAGGTAATATGAATCACAGTTAGATTGGAACTTGGCTCCCAAACTTCATTTGGATAAAATTCTTAAGTGGGAACTGGCTAGTGGTGTCATCTACAGGTGAAGAGAGTCAGGAAATGATTATTTTGTGGCTATTTAGGGTTATTTTCAATTCAGTGTATGATATAGATTTTAACAATTGGTCTATTTTTTCCCCATAGCTTGTAAAACACACATGATCTGGTAGACTACTTGAGATGTTCTCTGTCACCCTTTCAATAAAGTAAAGGTGAATTTTTTATACATAGAACATTTTGGACTCTACTTATATATAGCAAGGATTTTTGTTGTATCTTCCTTTCTTACTGAATTACTGCTAATCCTCCAGGCTTAATAAAAAAATACACACTATTTTTTTTCCGATTCATTTTTTTTAATTTCAAGGCAGGGTTTCTCTGTGTAACTTTGGAGCTTGTCCTGGAACTCAATCTGTAGACCAGGCTGGCCTTGAACTCACAGAGATCTGCCTGCCTCTGCCTCCAAGTGCTGGGATTAAAGGTGTGCGCCACACCACCCAGCAAAAAAATACATACTATTTTTGACAATGAATAGCATTCATTTTATATTGTGCATGATGCATATTAATTATTTTGTAAGATAATTGAAAACCTCTCTAGAATAGGCAACAAATAATATGAACATAAAATAAAGTAGAATCTGAGTGAGTGGTAGCATTTGACTTTTATTCTACCACTTGGAAGGCAGAGACAGACAGATCTCTATGAACTTAGGACCAGCCTGGTCTACACAGTGAGTTTCAGGTCAGCCAGGGATACATAGTGAAGACCCTGTCTCAATAAGTAAATATATGAATACATAAATTAAAAAACACTCATTTGAGTTTATGTTTAGATGCATTTATTCTGAATATAAAATACTCAGTTATTCCTATTATCTCCATCAAGAGAAGCATTAGTCTTCCCTTTTATTATTTCTCTGAAGGAATATAAAATAGCCTTACTTCTTGTAATGGGTTAAATACTGAGTTTCCTCAATATTCCTATCTACCTGAAACCTCAGGATTTAAACTTAGTGAAAACAGGAGTCTTTGAAGATGCTTTTAGTTAGGATGGGGTGAAAATGGGTTAGAGTGAGCCTTTAATCCAATGACGAGATCTTGGCCATGGGAAGACAGAGTAACAGACACATGGAGTGACTGCCATGCGTGATGAGGCAAAGATTAGAACCATGCGGCTATGAGCCAAGGAAAGTCGGGGCTTATGGCAACCATGAGAAACCAGGAAAAAGTCTACGGTGCATTCTCCCTTGGAGGCTCCAGCAGGAACTGATTCTGACCACCTTGATTTTGATCTTCTGGCCTCTTGAACTCTTAAATTTCTGCTTTAAATCACCCAGTTTCTGGTAGTTTGTTGTAGCAGCTCCAAGAAACAGATGTCTCAACTCAACTTAAAACAAACAAACAAACAAACAAACAAACAAACAAACAAACAAAAACCCCTCTTTCTCTGAATGTCCCTAGTTCAGGATCCACTGGGCGCTCCATAAGCAACTGTAGTCAATGCCCTACTAAAGTGAAAGTGAGCAGGGGGGACTTCCACAGCAACTGTAAATAACATGCTCTGCCAGCAAAAGCTTCTCTTCTCTCGAAAATGCAATAGTTTAACATAGAACGCGTCACTACAGTTGCATTTGGAAATGTTATGGTCACGTGGATATTGTTTATATGAAGTATAGCCAAAGGAACTGATGTAAATAAAGGGTTATCAAATTCCACGCTGCGGAGATATGCTGCTCACAGACAACATGGGGATATTATTCTTTCAACAGCCATAGTTGGCATGGTGTTCTTATCGCTGGCTTTCACTTGATTGTTAACTTGGAAAGACACCAGTAAGACAGATAAACTGCAACATTTGTGAGAAAACTGATGCAGTGCTTGACCTCAGTTCATCAGTTTTCATGATATTATAACAGAGGGATAACATAAAAAAGAATAATAAAACAGTAAAACATTTATTTTAAAATGTATTTTGGCAAATCATGAATGAATTTTAATAAGAATAGATTTACATACTTCCTATATTTATAGCTAAGATATGCCATTGACTCCAAAGGAAAAGTCATTGAAATTCTATGTATAGAAAAATGTCTGCATGGTGGTCTACAAAGGCATTCTTAAGCAGTCCTTCTGATGCTTTGCTACCCTCTACTGCCCAAGCTCAAAATTACACCTAATCTCCCCTAACCTAAATTGGTTCTAAAGGGCAATAAAGTTAAAATATGAGAAAAGATTGTTCATTTGCTAAATCTATAGAATCTGGTCATAGATAAAATAAATAATACTTCAACTAGACAGATATAAAAATTTTGTCTCTGTGAGCTTCATAATGTTAGGGAGGGGCTACTTGTTTAGTCTTCATATACCTAGCAACACCATTCTGCTTATTTAGTGTATGTGCAACAAACAAATAAACAAACAAGCAAAAATCACAAGCAAAATCCAGATTAATAAAATGTTAATTAATTAACAGATAATTAACTCTAGCAATTTCTACAGTTGATTTTTTCATTTTTTTCATTAAAAACTTTATACATTCATAAAAATCAGCAAAACAGATATTTCTAATATACTGACACCATTTAAAACATGACAGTTATTTTTAGCAGTTTTAAAATTTGAATTCACAGTCATTTTGACTGCAATTTAACAGGGCATTTTTGTTCTGTTATTCTGGAAACATGTGCATTAGTAATGGAGAGTTTTCTTGCTTACAACAGGCATTTTCCGTGGGAGACAGAAGATACCAGGGTCCTAAGAGCCGAGCTCATCTCTGTCACATATCCATTTGTTCAGTCCAGGGCTGAAATGAAGTTTCCATTGCCGTCATAATCCTGTCTCCTCTGGAATGACTGTTTCATCACAGGAACTAAGTAGGGCTGCATCTCACAGCAGAGAAGGGGTTGGCACTTGCACTCCCAACACAGGTCTGATGTAATGGTCCATTCCTATCACATACTGACAGGTACGTGCCCAAATCTAAGGTACATAATGCACAGTTCCAAAAACTAATGCCCTATCAGTGCATCGCCAACAAATTAGTACTTACAGTCGCCAACATCTCTCTGGTTTCCTTTGTACCACAGCCTTCTCATTCTTCATAACTGTCTCTAGTCTCTTCTCTCTTCAGACTTCTGGTCCTTGATTCCTGTCTTTCTGATTCTCTGTGCTTCATTCTTCTTTGAAGAAATAGAAGCCACTGGACCAGTCTGGTCTTCTACCTTATCCACACTCTCTCACTGGGCCTTGCATCTGCTTTTTGGTTGCACTGGAAGAGTGCCTATAGAAAATGACAGTGAAGACATAAAGTTACAAAAAACAAGGATAATTGGATTTTCTCAAGGCTCTGACTTTGTCAAATGTATAAGTAAATGGAAACAGGATCATGGAATGAAGGGATGTATAAGGTATTGATTAAGATGACGAAGGACAATACTGTGTGAGAGGAAGGGAGGAGGGATAAATAACATCAAGGATGTTTGAAAATGCTGCAGGGAATCATATTATGTTTACCCCAATCTACACACATATAAGTGTATGTGTATCTCATCAGAACTGAAATTGTGTCTTCCACACATAACAGGGAAGCTGTACCCATAAACTCACAACAATATGGTAGTCTAAAGAAGACTTCAACAATGACACTGTCAGTTGACATGCCACCATGGCTGATGGAAATCTCATAAGGCCCAACCATTAGATGAAGATCTATAGGCTGAGAAGGGAGAATCAACTTTCTCCAAGGACGAGCCCCTTGACTGGTTATCCAATTCCAAGTGGTCGTCCCTAAAATAATGCACATAGAAGCAACACTGAACGGACTCAGCAGGTGGTGTTTACATAATAATGCATCATATATATGCAACAATAATAATGAAAGAAAAAGAGGCAATGAACTTGGAAAGGAGTCAAGGGGATGAAGGAGGAGATGGAAGGAGAAAATGGTGTAAATGCAGTATACATATACAAAATTTAAGCCAAATGTCCAGAGTGTTAGGGTACTTATCATGTTTCTCTATTTTTCTGTTAAATTGTGAGACTTATAATTATATCCAGGTAATATGTAGGTAGAATTGTATAAAAGTAACTTTCATTAAATAATAGTATATAAAAAAAGATGGATCCTAGGGTTGGGGATTTCAGCACAAGGCCCTCAGTTCAGTCTCAGGCACCAAGAAAAATTAAATAGATGATAAATCCTGTTATCTAAGTGGGAGCAAAGAGGAACTGAGGATATAGTGAGGTGAGTACTGTTGCTATGTAGAGCTAGTAATTTATAGGTTATGTGGGTCCCTATTTAGATTCTTTGACCATTTATTAGGTCATATTTATCTTTTTCTTACTAACCTATAGAATTCCTTATGCTTTCTGAATACTACCATTTTGTTAGTGGCAAGGCCTGTAATTTTCACTATATTTGTGGCTTTTATCATCATCATCATCATCATCATCATCATCATCACCATCAATAATATCATGGTCATCATTGTTTCACATAGCCCAGGTTGGCCTGGAACTCTTTTTGTAGCTGAGGATGACCTTGAAATCCTGATCCTTTTGCCTACACTTTCTAAACACTGAGATTATAGGCATGTACCATCACACCCAATTTATGGGGTGATGAATTGAACCCAGGGCTTTGTACATGCTAGGCAAGCACTCTATCAACTAACTCACATCCTCAGTCTCTATTTTTCATTTTTATAATGACTTATGTTATTGCAAACATGCTATCACCTTCACCAAATCATATTTTTTATCTTCTGCTTAAAAAAACATTTTTGCTTATGCTTCTTTTTTTGAAACTCCCTTTTCACAGTGAGATCACAAAGATATTTTAGATTTTCTTCAGAACATTTTAAAGTTTCATCCTTCTATCCTTTATGTTTTCTGGTATTTACTTTTATGTACAGTATGAACTAGATAAAGATCTAATTAGTCTTTGACTCTCTACAACTGATTCCTGCCCCACCATTTGACAGAAAATGCTGATCCACTCCCCCCCACTGCCCCACATTCTAGACACTGTGCCCAGTCCTCACTTTCTATTTTACTGGAGTTTTCATTAGCATTTGGCATTTTCTGCAGCTCTCTCATCCTAGAAGCAACTTCTTGTCATGGTTTCTTTTTATTTGTTCATTTATTTATTTTATTTATTCTTCTCTCATAGAATACATATGGACCGCAGCCTCTCCTACCTCCACTCCTCCCAGTCCCCGACCCCACCTCCCCTCTCCTCCATTCCTCTTCCATTTCCCTTCAGAAAAGAGCAGGCTTCCCAGTGATATTAACCGAATATGGCACAACAATAAGACTAGGCACAAACCCTCATATCAAGCCTGGACAAGGTGATCCAGTAGGAGGAAAAGAGTCCCAAGAACAGGCCAAAGAGTTATAGACACCCCTTCTTCCACTGTTAGGCGTCCCACAAAAACATCAAGCTAACAGCCATAACATATAAAGATAACACCCTGTCTCCCAACCCAGACAGGGTTTCTCTGTATAGCCCTGGCTGTCCTGGAATTTTGTAGACCAGGCTGGCTGTGAACTCACAGAGATCCACCTGCCTTTACAACTCCCCTCCCCCATACTGGGATAAAGTCGTATGCCACCACTGTCCCATGGTTTCTTTAATAGTAAACTTTCTTATTTTCTCTGAAACTCTTTTTCAGTGTCTTTTGATAAAATAACAGCAGCTGTGATGTTTTTATCTAAGTTGCTATGTTTACCAATAAAGACTCTGGGGTCAAATGCTGGGGTGAAAACCTGCTATATCAGAGAAACCAAGAAGCAACCAGCTGACCTTGCTCTTTGGTGGGAGACCCAGCAAAATTGCATCTCTCCACTCATTCCAAACCAAAAGGCCTGCAAATCTCCAAGTCCCTTCCTTCTCTTTTTTGTATATCTCTCTATCCATCTTCCTGGGTTCTTTGTACTCTCTATGGCTAATTCTTGTCAACTAGTCCCTGGCCTCGCCCACTGATCCGGGGTTAATTTTATTAACACAGGCTTGGAGTTTCACAGTGTGATCAAATATCCTGTAACGTTTCTCCCTTTTTGTCTAAATAAAAATGAAAGGTTTTAACTTTAACACAGTAAAACCATATACAATAAGAACAATTATCAGGCATTATCTAAGTAAAAAGAAAAGATTTTAAGTCTAACACAGTAAAATTATATACAATAAGGACAATTAACAAGTTAGAATTACATTCACAATGTCCAGTCCATTTGTATTTGGCAAATTTGGAGAAAATACTCTATTTTGGATTTTCCTTTAACAAGCATGCTTGCATTTAGGGAAGGAGAGAGCCACAATCCAACTCCAAAGCCAGCTTTGAATTTTAATTGAATTGGGATCGCAAAAAGACCATTTGTCTTTTATGTTTGTAGAGGGCTTGAATGACCAAACTGTTTGATGAACTATTGTATCTCCTAATCAAGAGGTCTCTGCTCAAATGTAATCTTTATCAATCTTGATGGTATCCATAGCCTTTCTTTTCCTGTGGAAACAAAAGCAAAACCTCTTCCCAAAAGGACACATATTCTGGTTTCCATTCTGAGGTCAACACATTTTTAAATATATAGGCTGATTTATTTCAGTAGTTTTTCTATTATCCAATGTATCTCTGCAGCTGTCCTGTCATCCCTTTCTTGTTAGCATTTAAAAAACTGAAAGTTAATAAAGCATTGTGCAATCTATCTCTAGGGCTCTTTATTGTCCCTTTTTATTTATTAAGCATATCTTTTACAGTGCAATTAGATCTTTCTATAACTGCTTGTCCCATAGAGTTGTGTGGTATACCTGTAATATACTTTATTTTGTAATATGCAAAAAACTGATTCATTTTTTTTAGAGATATATGCTAGAGAATTGTCCGTCTTAATTTGTACAGGTATTCCCATTATGGCCATAACTTCTAATAATTGTGTAATTACAGAATCAGCCTTTTCAGAACTCAAAGCAGTTGCCCATTGAAAACCTGAATATTTATTTATGGTATGGTGCACTTTAATTTCCCAAACTCAGCAAAATGAAACACATCCATTTGCCAAATTTAATTTCATTGAGTACATTTTGAGTTGCTTCCTGTAGGTAGTGGAGTTTGGTTACACAAGGAGCAAGCAGAACATTTTCTTATAATTTACTTGGCCAAGTGATGGAAAAAAATCTTTCTTCCAATCTTTGCTATTAACATGGTATTTTTTAAAAATGAAACTCTTAGACTTTTAGCTAATTGAAAAAGTCTCAGTTTTCTTTTCAGAATCAATTCAGGAACCTTCTCTACATAGGTCTTTAATTTTTCCTGTTTGTGTGGTAAAAAAAATGTACATTCTAAGATATTATCTTCTCTCTGCATAAGAATTCCTTTAGGGGAATGTGTAGAAGGTAGTATGACCAGGATACAATCAAACCCTGGATTCAAGAGATCCACATGTGCATCCTGTAATTTTTCTTCCACCAGAGCCAATTCTCTCTCAGCCTCAGCTGATAATTTTCTTGGACTATTTAAGACCTTAATACCTTGTAAAGTTTGAAATAAATTACTTAGCTTTTGAGTAGTTAATCCAAGTGTGGGCCTTAGCCAGTTAATATCTCCCAGCAACTTTTCAAAATCATTAAGAGTTAGTAATTGATCGCTCCTGATTTGTACTTTCTGTGGTTGAATTTTCTATAAACCTATCTTATATCCTAGGTTATTAATAGAATCTCATCTTTGTGTTTTTCCAGGAGCAATTTGTAATACCCAACAAGGCAAATTCTCTTTACTTCTTCAAACATTTTTTCCCAAGGTATTTGTGCCTAAATCAGCCAGTAAGAGATTATCCATATGATGGTAAATTATAGATTGAGGAAACTGTTTATGAATTATTTCTAAAAGCTGTTGTACAAAATATTGACATAAAGTGGGACTGTTTAATATTCCTTGTGGAAGTACCTGTTAAAAGATACCTTTTAACAGGCTGGGGATTATTAAAAGTAGGCACTGTGAAGGGAAAATTTTCTCGATTCTGTTTTTGTAAAAGTATAGTAAAAAAGCAGTCTTTTAAATCAATCACCATAATAGACCATCTTTTAGGCAATACAGAAAGCAAGGGAATTCCAGGCTGCAAAGAGCCCATTGGCTGAATCACCTTATTTATAGCTCTCAGATTAGTTACCATTCTCTGTTTTCCAGATTTCTTTTTAATAACAAATATAGGAAAATTCCAAGGACTGGTTGATTTGTCAGTTTATTGAGTATTTAGCTGCTCCTAGTTACCAGATGTTCTAGTGCCCGTAATTTTTCTGATATCAAAGGCCATTGTTCCACTCACACAGCTTTGCTAGTTAACCATTTTTAAAGATAAGGCTGTTGGTACCTTTGGAAGAACAACAGCTGTTATATCTTCCTTATGTACAACCTGAATGATTGGTGACTGTTCTTGATAATACCTTTTAATATTTCTCTCAGTAGGATTCTTTATTTTATGGTTCGTTTCTGAGATTGGAGGAATGTTAATCTGTGTTTTCTATTGCTGTAACGATCACATCCCCATAAATTCATTGCCATGTTAGCCACATATGGCTTTAATTTTCTTATCTGTCCTTCGGGCCTTATACCTTGTTTTACCTGAGATAAAGTTCCAATTCCTAAAAGCTCAATATTTACTTCCTGAAGAGGCCAATCTAGATGCCAAGATTTTGGTGAAATTATGATTACATCTGCACCTATGTCCAGTAATCCTTCAATTACAATGTCATTCATTTGTATTTTTAGCTTTGGTCTTTGATCATTTAAAGAAGTTTGCCAAAATATTGTTTTATGGTCTTTCTTACAATTTTTGTTTTATCTACTAAAGCTGTTCTGTCCTTGATCACATCCAGACCAGTATGGTTTTTAATAACAGACATTAAGTCTTTTAATTTCTCTATGGATGAGTTTCTCCAATGCTGACAGAGAATGATTGAACAAAATTTGATACTGGGGCCTGTGAAAAGGCCCCTAAGTTGTTTCTCAATGGCAAGAGTGACCTTTTCTGTCTCTTGTTGATCTGTATTCATTAGTCCAATGCCAGCCTTTGCTACATCTTCTGTACACTCCAGAAGGCTGGGGCCTTCTATTTGGATCATCTCTAGAAATAACATTGTTTTTAGGAGTGCCTTGCCTACAATCCCTTTTCAGCTGACCTTGTTTACCACAATTAAAACATCAGACATTTTGATTTTTCTTAAAAGTTTTTTTTTTTTTTTTTTTTTTTTTTTGGTTTTTTGAGACAGGGTTTCTCTGTGTAGCTTTGCGCCTTTCCTGGAACTCACTTGGTAGCCCAGGCTGGCCTCGAACTCACAGAGATCCGCCTGACTCTGCCTCCCGAGTGCTGGGATTAAAGGCGTGTGCCACCACCGCCCGGCTTTCTTAAAAATTTTAGAAATCACTTCTATCAAAGTAGCATCATAAGCATGAGATCCAGTATCAGCTGTATTTCTAATCCATTCATGTATTAGTGCAGATCTTACCTTTAAAGGTCTAATCACTCTTTTATATTCTGAATTAGCACTTTCAAAAGCCAAAGATTCAATTAATATTTGTTTGACTTCTGGATCTGATACTATTCTATTTACAACTGAAGTCAATCTTGACAAAAAATCAGTGAAGGCTTCTTTTGGGCCTTGCATAATTTTAGTAAATGACTCAGCTCTCTTTCCTGATTCTTTAACCTTGTCCCAAGCATTTAAGGCTGCTAAATGACATAGGGCTGAAGTGGGATCATCAATTTGAACTGTCTTTGCAACTCAGCATATTGGCCTTCATCTAGAAGCTGGTCTTGGGAAGTATTAATGCCTTTAGTCCTATTTTGTTGTTCTAATACCCTAGCTTCCTCTGGCCACCATGTTTGCCAGTGTAACCAAGGACCAGTTCCCAAAATTGCTGTAGCTAAATTCTTTCCAGTCTTCAGGATAATTCTGTTATGAGTTGCCCATGAATTTAACATCTACTTCACATAAGGTCAATGCATACCATATAAAACGACTGCTTCCTTACATCTCCTCAAATCTAATATTTCTATAGGATTCCATTTAGCTTCTGTATAATTTCAGGGGTGCCTATGCTCTGCTGGTTGTTCTTGTATAGTAACTGGATAAACTAAGGTTGGTTTCCTAAAACCCCTAAGCTGCCCCTCTTCAGTTTCATCATGCAGTGGTGTGGTACGTTCTTGTCTAAATTCCTCTGTCTGTGTCTGAGTATTTTTCTTATTTTCTAATAAGTCTTTTTAAGGCTTGTATCTTATCAGACAACTTTTCATATTTGTCACAGTTACCAAACCACTTTTTAAAGGATAAAATATGTATTACCAAGCTAATAGTAATTATAAGCAGCACTATGTCAACTCCAGCTAAGTCAGTTATCCTTTCATTTAATTTTTCTATTTTCAAGCCATCCATTGGGGCACTCTACAGAGTCCTAACCCCCTGCATTGTGACATTTCCCATCCTTACTGTGGGAAGGATGCTCTTTGGACTTCCCAGGTGTCTCACCAAATCTGCTGCAACAGCTGTGGCAGAGGGTCTGTGAGGCATGAGGGGCCAGGGTGAGCAGTGGCAGCAGCAGCAGAAGCCTGAGTGGGCAATGTAGTGAAAGTGGGTGTGGCAGCTTTGGCCCGGGAACTTATTTATCAAAAGTCAGGTGTCCATAGGTGCGTGGATTTACATTCGTCTTCTTCAATTTGGTTCCATTGATCAAGGAATCTGTTTTTATGCCAATAACGTGTGTTATTACTACAGCTCTGTGGTATAGCTTGAAATAAGGGATGGTGATACCCCTGGAAGTTACTTTATTGTACAGGATTGTTTTAGCTGTCCTGGTTTATTGTTTTTTTCATATAAAGTTGAGTGTTGTCCTTTCAAGGTCTGTAAAGAATTTTGTGTTGGAATTTTGATTGGGATTGCATTGAATCTGTAGATTGCTTTTGGTAAGATGGCCATTTTTACTATGTTAATCTTACCAATCTATGAGCATGAGACATCTTTTCATCTTTTGATATCTTCTTCAGTTTCTTTCTTTGAAGACTTGAAGTTTTTGTCATATAAGTCTTTCACTTTTCATTGTGTTTAGTTTTTGAAATGAGGGGCCCCACCATTCAGTGTACATATATTTACATGCATTATGTCTTCTTGATAGGAATTCCTTTTATTAGTATGTAGTAGTCATTTCTTCTAATTTTGAAGTCTACTTTATCAGATATCATGATAGTTACAACTAGCCTGTTTTTGGCTTTTGCTTGCTTGATAGATTGGAGTCTATTGTTTGACTTTTAGTCTGTAGGTGTGTTTCTTGGAGACAAGAGGTAGTTGAATTTAGTTTTAAAAAACTTTATTATTTTTTGTGTATGATGTGTAGCATGGATGTGGAGGCTAGTGAACAACTTTGTGGAGTCAGATTTTTACATGGGTTCTAGGAACTAAGGTCACCAGGAGTAAGTGTCTTTATTCACCAGGTTATCTTGCAGGCCCTAGTCTTTGAATCTGGTCAGCCAGTCTGTACCTGTTTGGTGGTACTTTGGAACCATTGCGATTTAACAGTTAGGGGTCATTTACTAATTCCTGTGATTTTATTGGTTGTTACTCCTTTTGAAGGATACTGTTTATTCATTTATCTCTCTTCTGTTAGTATTAGGGGTTTGCTGGTTTAGTGTGTTGACATAATGGATTCCTTTTAAGGTCTCTTTTGTTTATCCATTCCCCTCATGACATTTACTCACTCTTGTGGTATTGTAATTAGGATTCCTTCTCTGTGTCTTTGTGTATAGCATCTCTTTAAGATTCTGCCACAGTGCTGGCTGGGTGGTCATGAATTGTTCTAGTCTATGTCTGCTTTTAAACGTCTTATTTCACTATCAGGTTCAAAAGACAGCTTTGCTGGCTATGGCAGTCTTAGTTGGCAGTTATTTATTTTCAGGGTTGGAATACGCTGTTTCATGATTTCCTAGCTTTTAGGGTTGCCATGGAAGACTGCATGTTATTCTGATGTATCTGCTGTAGTAGGTCGAGTTGTCGTTTCCCTTTAAGATTTCAAAATATTTTATAAATCCCTTTGTGATTTCAAATTCTTAGCATGTCATTAAAAATAATGTTATTTAATTTGTCCATATTTTGGTACTTCTATCTTTTTGTGCTTAATTTCTATTGTAATTCTACTGGAGTCAGAGTATACGATGTATAAGTTCAATCATTTAAAATGTATTCACTTGTTTTATGTACCATACACGGTTGTTACAATTTAAAAATATATGTGGTTTTGTTTGCATGTATGTCTATGCACCATGTATGTGCCTGGTGCTTGAGGAGGACAGAAAAACAGTGTAAGATCCCCTGGAGCTGGAGTTACAGATGGTTGTGAACTGCCATGTAGACACTGGGAATTGAACCTGGGACCTCTGAAAGAGCAGCCAGTGCTCTTAACCGCTGAGACATTTCTCCAGCCCCTTCTGGTGATCTTTACATGTGCAAGTGAAGGAAAAAGATAGATATTCTGTTATTGTTGCACACAGTGCTCTAGAAATCTTAATTGGTTGATATTGTTATTGAGGTTTCCTATCCTCTTCCCTGCCCCTCTCTGTTTTGATAGCATCTCAGAATTTCACTATGTAGCCCAAACTACCCCTGAACTCATAGGCCTGCTTCAGGCTCTTGATTGCTGGGATTAAAAGGCAGCCAACACAGCTGGCTTGTATGTATTTAAAATATGTTTATCACATATCCTGCAAAGAGTTTTTAGCCATATACATCCATGTTCTCCTTTATATCCGTTTTATTACTGTCATACATTTAGCTCTGACATGTTATAATCTCCACAATATGTTGTTTGTTTCTTACAATTACCTTTTAAAGAAAAATGGTCTTTAATAATTATAAATGCTCAGTACTTATGTTTTCTACAGCTTTCTTAATAGCTTTGTTTTATTGTTAATTTATGAATTTATTCAATGAAGTAATACAATTCAAATACATATTTTATGAGATTTGGTCACGTATTTATTACATCACTTAAGGTGCATTTCACCCTAGAGTGTATTAGATGTTGAGTGTTCTATGAGAGCAGGTTCAATGTTTCGTTATATTTATACTATTAGCATTTAGAAACATGTGGTATAAAAAGACTTATACGAAATAAGTAACATCATAAAATACATGTAAAGCAGTACTACTTTAAGAAATAAATGAACTTCATGGTGTAAGATTTGGGCTTGAACAAAAAAAAATTCACTTAAAGACACAGGTCTTGGGAGTTGGAAAATGGATCAGCTATTAAGAGCTTTTGTTGCTCTTCCAGATGATCAGAGTTCGGTTCTCAGGCCCACAACCACCTGTAACTCCAGCTCTGGGGGTGTGCGTGTGTGGGTGTCCTATACCATCTTCTGGGATGTGCTGGCACACACACACACACACACACACACACACACACACACACACACACACACACACAGAGTATACACTTGCACATATAAAAAATAAAACTAAAAACAAAAAACTGGGTCTATACTCTCCTGCTAGCTTTCAGAGAATGTGACCAGAGGGCACACAGCTTCACAGAAATGATTATTGAGTTATCTTTCTATCTTTAAGTGCATCTATTTCAATTCCTCAAGGCCTCATGTTTAGAAGATCCCGGGCTCACAAAGGAGCCTGGGAAGGGGGCATAAGAGAGAGAGAAAGAGGAGAGGCCATAGCTTGTAGTATCCCAGAAGACAAAGGCAATGTTTCAGGATGGAGAGCGTGGCCAGCACTGTGTCCATAAGACCTGGTTAATAAATCAAAGCCTTTAAAGGGTCTCTTGAGTTTTGTGATACAGAAGTTCAATAAGGTAGGTGGTGGTGGTAACGGCTGAACGCAGTCTCTTCAGAAGGAAATGAGAAATGAGGAGGAGGAAATGGGTCAATGGGAAACCATTTCTTTGAGACAGCAGCAGGGGACGGATAGGAGGGCAGGCTGTTCCCTTCCTTCTTCAGACTAGGTAGGGTGAGTCTCCACACGGTGCTGATGCCTACCTGCTGGTCTTCTTAGAGTGAGGGGTGGCTTTAGGGTCCCGGATACCAAGGGGGGGAAAGTTCCATTTGCACCCCTCTCCCCTCAGCATGAGGCACAGCCGCTTCACTCAAGGCCCGAGTGTGAGACACAGTAAACAGTGAACGAACCAGCACAAATTAAGTCCTGGTTCCCTGGGCCGGGTAGACAACGGTGATTTTGAACAGGCTGCCCAATCTGTTTCACGGGGCTGTCTTCTTCTTCTTCTTCTTCTTCTTCTTCTTCTTCTTCTTCTTCTTCTTCTTCTTCTTCTTCTCTTCCTCCTCCTCCTCCTCCTCCTCCTCCTCCTCCTCCTCCTCCTCCTCCTCCTCCTCCTCCTCCTCCTCCTCCTCCTCCTCCTCCTCCTCCTCCTCCTCCTCCTCCTCCTCCTCCTCCTCCTCCTCCTCCTCCTCCTCCTCCTCCTCCTCCTCCTCCTCTTCTTCTTCTTCTTCTTCAAGCAGCCCACAGAGGGGAATCGACCCTTAGTGACACACCCTAGACCTTGGAGAGAGGCCCCGGGGAAGCTTCTCCTTGCTAATTCTGTGCGAGCAGATTGCACACTTACCGGGAACTGTGCTGCCCTTTGCAGCCCTTCGCAGGACTTCACACTCACAACTTCTTCCGACGGCGCCTTCAGGGCTGGGCGGTTCCCAGCCTCGGGTGGTCCCAGCCTCAGGTGCCCCAGCGTCCCGCTTCCGGTGCGGGGGGGTGCGCGGCGTGGCGCGCGGAGCCCCGGTTCCCACCGGGCAGCGCTCCCGGTTCGCCAGGGTTCCGCGGAAGAACCGTGGCGCTGCTCGCGTCTCAGGCGGTTGCTGCCGGCGGGCGCGCAGCCCAGACGTCGGTCGCCCCAGGGGGAGCGGTGCCCCGGGAGGATCGTGGCGGCCGCCGCGGGGCCATGCTGCGCTGGCTGCGGGGCTTCGTGCTGCCCCCCGCGGCCTGCCAGAGTGATTATGACCGCCTGGCCTATGAGATCCTCTTCGAAGACCTGGACCGCAATGGGGATGGTGTGGTGGACATCTTGGAGCTCAGGGATGGGCTGCACAACTGGAGTTCCTCCTTTGGTTCCAACTCCGAGAAGGTGAGCCCCCAAGAGAGAATGCGGCACTGGGAATGTTGGAAATACTGTTGCCCCACTGAGTGGAACCAACCTGCTGCCCTGCCCCTTTCAGAATTTTTCCAGAGCTTTCCTGAGCGTGTGGAGGAGGAGTGGGGTTCCCTTTTGCGGGGGTTCTTTATGTAGAATAACACAGCCCCAGTGAAACATGTTGTCAACATTCTCAAAATAGTCATTATCTGTAGTGACAAAACTTCCCGGGCTTTTGGAAGGAGATTCTGAGGTTCTGAACATTTCCTGTCCAGAAGGGTCAGGACTGTGTTAGCCTTCGGCCAAAGCAAACCTGTTTTTCTTAAGTGATGATAGCCGTTTTGACTGGTGTACAATGAAATCTCAATGTCATTTTAATTTCCATTGACTTGATAGCTAAAGAGGTTTAACACTAATGATTTCTTAGCCATACGCATTTCTTCTTTTCAGAACTCTCTGTTCAGTTCATTAATCTATTTTTAAATGGGCTTGTTTGGTTTTGTTTGGTTTCTTGAGTTCTTTGTATAGTCGAGATACTAATGACTGGCAAAGATTTTATTTTTTTCTGTTCTATAGGTTGCCTCTTTAGTTGATTAACAGTTTGCATTACAGAAGCCTTTTAATCTCACGAAATCCCATTTGTTGATCCTTGACCCTATTTCCTTCTTGAGGGATCCTGTTCAGAAATTCCTTACTCTAGCCTTAAGTGTACTCCCTACTCTGTCCTTTGGAATTTTCAGTTTCACATCTAACATTGAGATCTTTAATTCATTTGGAACTGCTTTTTATGCAGGGTGGGAGATAAGGACCAATTTAAATTCTTCAAGTTGGTATCTATTGGAAGTGCTTCCTTTATAGGACCTGGTTCTGCAGAGCTTAAAACCAAGTAAGCAGTGGATAACACCCCCCAGGCCTTGCAAACTGGCTAATTTTGAGTTTCAATATCTTGGTACCATGATGTCAACTTCTAAAACTTCATCCTCTGCACCCTTGCCCTAGAGTCTGCTGGGAGGAATACTCCCAAGCCTGCAAGCATGTCACAACATGCTGGGGTGTTGCTCTCCCTGTTCAGTGATCTGAAATTAAGCTAAGTGCTCTTAATCAAGAAAGTTGCATCATGTCAGGGAAATTGAATCCTTCATGTGCTCTTTAACCTAAAAGCTGTTATGTCTTCCACTTGGTAATTCCTAAATACCTGGTGAAGGCATTAACTTACAATATCTCACTGTAATGGTGCATTTCAGGATAATTTCACATGCTCTGCCTCCCGAGTGCTGGGATTAAAGGCATGCGCCACCGCCGCCTAACCTGACTCAGTAGTTTTGGACCTGAGACTGTACAGGAATCACAGAGGCCAGAGGGCAGCAGAATGGAGACCCTGGGCTAGTAACGTGTGATTTTTCTGCTTGCTGCTGGGCCTGAAAAGTGAGTCCAAATCCCTGATTCTTCATAATCCTTAATGCCTTGTATTGTTTATGTGTTTGGGGAGGCAGTCCATTTGTCTGGTCTATGTATTTTTGTAATTGGTCATGACTATACATCCACTATTTAGTTTAGCCTATGATTCTGGAAGGGCAAAGTGATGATTAGGTAAGTAGAGCTTGTTGCATGGTCTCTGCTACTTGGCTCGGCTGATGACTTTGCTCATGTGCTGGGTAGTGCTTCTTGTTAGATTTTTAAGCACCTTCTGGTCTGATTGCCTCATAGCATATATTCTCCAGAAGAGGAATTTGAGTACAGTTGGACAGTCTTAGACTGGTTTCAAGATTTAGGACCAGGTACTTCTTGGGACAGGTGAGATCAGAGCCTGTGTCTTAAGAGTTTCTATTGCTGTGAAGAGACACCATGACCATAGCAACTCCTATAAAGGAAAACATTTAACTGGGGCTGGCTTACAGTTCAGAGGTTTAGTTAGTTATCATCATGGAAGGGAGCATGGTGGTATGCAGGCAGACATGGTGTTGGAGAAGGAGCTGAGAGTTCTGCATCCAGACTGGCAGGCAGCAGGAAGTGACTGAAACATACTTCCTCCAAAAAGGCCATACCTCCTAATAGTGCCACTTCCTATGGACCTATGTAGATCATTTTTAATCAAACCACCACAGACTGTGTTTCTTAGAAATATACCATTGAGTCTTCCTCTTTGTCAAATTGGAGCTATAGGTTTGGGCTTTTGGCTTAGTATTTGTCTGATATGTTAGGTCAGGGAAATTGAGTTACTGTGCTTTTCTAAAATGCATGTGTGTTGGGCTGTCCTTGTCTGGTGTCATCAGGCAGGGATTTTGGATGAGTGGAGTTACTCCTTGGCTTTCTGGGTCCAGCAATTCCAGTCTCTATGATTCTTTGTAATGGATGGAGTTGCGCATTCCTTGTCTGGGTAATTATTGGTGGAGTGTGGACTGTGGCTGTGTGTATAAACTAGAATCTCTATAGAACAAATTAGGTTAAGCTTCATACTGTGTTTCTGAGGGCCACCAGCTCAGTTTTAAAAGTGGCCATGAAGTTAACTAATATTTCTGATTGACTATAAAGCCCAGCAGGAATAGAGAGATAATATCAAGATTTATGTACTTGTCACTATACTCTTTGACCCAACGCCCTTTTTTTGGTTTCTGTCTGACTGCAAGTAGTCAACCATATTGCTACTCCCAGTGGCCCATGTACAGTAAGACTTGGCTGGGCCTCCCAGACACCATGTTGGAATGCTAGGGAAGCTGGGTGGCTACCTCTGGTTGTCTTTTGTCTTGTAGGAACTTGATCATGAAGAGAGTCTATCTGGCCTTGTACTGTAGATGAATCTTAAAAGGTCTTATTAATAAAAACAAACCCAGGGCCAGGTATTGGGGTGAATTCTGAAAGATCAGAGAGACAGAACAAACCACATACAACCTCACCTTGTCAACTCCTCAGCTGATCTTGTTTCCTCAAACTGGAAGCCTCTGAATCCTCATCTGAATGGATCTCAGCTGAACTGCTAAAAGCTAAAAGCTTAAAAAGGCTCTAGTTCCTGGTCCTCAGGCCTTATATACCTTTCTGCTTCCTGCCATCACTTCCTGCGATTAAAGGTGTGTGTCATCATGCCTGGCCATTTCCAGTGTGGCTTTGAACTCACAGAGATCTGGATGGATCTCTGCCTCTGGAATGCTAGGATTAAAGGTATGTGTGCCACCATTTCCTGGCCTCTATGTATATCTAATGGCTATTCTGTTCTCTGACCCCCAGATAAGTTTATTAGGATACACAATATATTGGGGGACACAATATCACCACATTTCCCCCTTTTTTGTCTAAGATAATAAAAGAAGCATATAACTATATCCAATAAGTATATACAATATATACAGTCAAGAATTATATTAACAATGTCTAGTCCATTAACATTTGACAGATTCAGACAAAACTCCATTATATATATTAACAATGTCCAGTCCATTAACATTTGGCAAATTCAGACAAAACATTTCACTATTTATCCTATTTTGGTGAGTCCAATCCAAAATTGTATACAATATACAAAAATCCAATCCAATGTAAAATATTTAAAACAAGTAGTTTCTTTTAAAAGTAGATTCAATAATCTACCTTTTTTATCATATCCATATTCTCTCTTTTTTCTCTTCTGAGTAGATTCAAAAATCTACCTTTTTATCCTATTATTTCTATATGTTTTTTTCAGAGTAGATTCAATGATGTACCTCATATCTATATCTGTAGCTTGAGTTTTCCTGCCTGGCCCACAGTCAGGACAAATCTCTCTCACCTGCCAGTCCCACAACCGCTCAGACCCGACCAAGTAAACACAGAGACTTATATTGGTTACAAACTGTATGGCCGTGGCAGGCTTCTTGTTAACTGTTTTTACAGCTTAAATTAATCCATTTCCATTAATCTATACCTTGCCACAAGGCTCGTGGCTTACCGGCATCTTCACATGCTGTTTCTCATCATGGCAGCTGGCAGTGTCTCTCTGACTCAGCCTTCCACTTCCCAGCTTTATTCTCCTCCTTGTCCCGCCTATACTTCCTGTCTAGCCAATGGCCAATCAGTGATTTATTTATTGACCAATCAGCAACACATTTGACATACAGAACATCCCACAGCATATATCCTCTTTTTTTTCTTTTCTTTTTCTTTCTTTTTTAAACAAGAACCCTGAATCTAATCTCCTTGTTTAGCTTTTTTCCTGACCATTAACAGTTAACATCTTGTAACCAACCATTGTAAACAATGACAATATCCATAACTCATTAAACAAACAAAAACCACCCACCCCACCTCTTGGGAATGTGAGTTTAATTTTCTTAAAATTACTTCCTGCTTTATGGGGGTGAAGAAATCTTTGGGGGATCCTGAAAAGAAAATTTTTGGGTTAATTGTCAAGTCCTGGGAGAGGTAGCGGTATCATGTGTTGTCCAGTCTCAGCATAATGGGAAAATGCAGGGCTTGTCACAAGTCCTTGTTTGAATAGTCTGTGAATCTGGATCATCTCAGCTAGCCATCTTGAAATTGTCCTGAGCAGTTTGTAGTCCAAAGCCGATCTTTGGGTGGTATTAATCACCAATGGGTGATTAATGGCTTTATCATAGTCCATGTTGAATAGTCATTGTGGGATTCGGTCACCTTTTGAAGATTTCAAAGTGGCTGTCAGGCATGGTCATGGTTCCCTGCAGAATTGTTTTTCTTTTCTCTTCTTTTTTATTCTCTTTTCTTTCTTTCTTTCATCTTCTTTTTTTTGTGCCTCCTTTGTGGTTTGGAGCAATCACAGTCTGATAAATCTCTGCCTCTCTGAATCATGAATGTTCTTCCCTGGAAGAGAATATCTTCACAGCAACTTCTCCCCGCCACTTGCCTCGCCAAACCTCTCCAAATTGACCTTTGCCAATGCTTTCTTGTAACACGATGGCCCTGGCGATTGTTCTCTGAACAAGCAGTGCTAAACCTTTCATCCCCAGTAACAGCATCTCCGCCGCCATCAACACAATGAGAAACAAGCAGTAACATGAAGCAGCAGCAGCTGCCACCTCCATGGTCTCGCTGCCACTGTTTGTGGCCTGGCCTGGATGGATCTCTGCCTCTGGAATGCTTGGATTAAAGGTATGTGTGCCACCATTTCCTGGCCTCTATGTATATCTTATGGCTATTCTGTTCAGATATATTGGGGGACACAATATCACCACATTGTTCTGATTTCAATGAATTGGGAGAGGCATCATGCTTGAAGGGAGACTTGTTTTTGCTCTTACAATTCACTTCTGCCAATTATGTAGCTGTTTTTGGCTTGATTCTAAATCTTAGGGGTTTCAAAAAGATGTTCTGGTGTGTGTGGTCAATAGTTAGGCTTTCTGGTATGTGTGCATGTGGGGGAAAGGAACCCAAGACTTTTTATTCTGTGATATTGTTAATATCATTCTCAAAGATTTATTTTGAAAATAAAACTTTATATTTCTGCCATAGGTAGAAAATGAGTAGATTATAAATAAGCATAAAATGAACATTTTAAAAGTTGTATTTTAAAATTTTGTTTAAATGCTTTACTGTATTGACTGTGAAGTTGAGACTTCTACTCTGCTATATTTTTCTGTAAGAAGTTGGTAAGTTTTCAGGCATGTTAGAACAATACAGACATTTCCCATGATATAGTCAGAGTGAATGATACTTGAACATTGGTGTTCTGTTTTGCTCAGGTCCATTGAAGAAGGGTCACTCCAAGATGAATTTTAGGCTCTCTGCAATAGGGACGTCCAACTTCTGATGGACTGAGACTTGCAGCTTTGCAAAAGCCTCCTTTTATTTTTACACAGATTATTCCTAGTCAATTTCCAAATTCCTAGTCAATTCCAAGTCAGTTTCCACATACCAAAACTTCTTACCTGGAGTTGTTTGAAGGAACCATTTGCCTAAGCAGTTCTCAGCCACGAGAGCACCTGGTTTGCCAGGTCCTAAGACTAAGTTTTGCAAAGGCTCTGAAATCCTTCAGGAAGAACTCAGATAAGAATCCCTGACTGTAAACAAAAGGTAGTTCAAAACCTAGGTGCTGGCACTCCAGAGTTCAAGCCAGATGCAATGACTCTGTGGAATCTCTTGCTAACAAAGACTAATTTTCTCAAACTGTGATTTAATACTGTTGTCATGTGTGGTGGTTTGAAACAAAATGTCCCCTAAAGGGAGTAGCACTATTAGGAGGTATAGCTTTGTTGGAGTAGGTGTGTGTGGCCTTGTTGAAGGAAGTATGTCACTGTCAGGGTGGGCTTTCAGGTCTCCTATGCTCAAGCTACAGTCAGTGTAGACTCAGTCTTCTTGCTGCCTTTGGATCAAGATGTAGAATTCTCAGTTCCTTCTCCAGCACCATGTCTGCCTGCATGACACTATGTTGCAACATGATGGTAATGGACTAAACCTCTGAAAATGTAAGCCACCCCAATTAAATGTTTCTCCTTTATAAGAATTGCTGAGGTTATGATGTCTCTTCATAATAATAGAAACCCTAACTAAGACATCATATGAGCATGATATATGTCCTACTTACTGGAAAACACCAACCTGAACCATTAATTTGAGATAATTTTTGTAGCATTTCTCCCCCTCTTTTTTTTTTTTATCTTTTCTTCCTTTCATTTTCATTTTTAGCAAATTGGATAGTATAGGTGGAGTTTTCCTGAGCTGGAAGCTGCTCTTTAATAACCACTCAAAGTCTTCATATTAATTTCAAATGCCTGGCCAATAGCTCAGGCTTGTTATTAGCTAACTCTTATATTTTCAATTAACCCATATTTTTATCTACACTTTGCCATGTGGCTTGGTATCTTTTCTCAGTACAGCATGCCCATTTTGCTTCTCTCTGTCTCTGCTGATGACACCTCTGCCCTTCTTCCTCCCAGCATTCTCAGTTTGGCTCTCCCACCAAACCTTATCCTGTTAAGCTATTGGCCAGTCAAGTTATTTATTAATGAATCACAGTTGACATATTTAAAGTGTACAGAAGGATTATTCCACAGCAGGATAGAGATGAAATGAACTTATATCCATAACTTGCTTAGGACTAAATGCTCAATATATTTTGATGGCTATTATCACCATTAGTATTACTATATTTTTATAACTAACATCTGTTCTATCTCCATGCAAATATTTCACATATTATAGAAATGTTGACTCCTATTTATCTGCTTAGCAAATGTTTTTCCTTGTGAATCTCAGCTCAAGCAGTCTTCTACTATGAAGGCTCACAGGAGTCTTTCAGTATTTTCATTTCATTTAGTATCTCCAAGCTTACTGTACCTTGAATTCCTTGCATTATTTCACCTAACATATTGCCTTTGGTTATGTAAGTCATCTTTAGTATCTATAATTTGCTTCATACTAGAAACTGTAACTTTTTGTCTTTTTATTCCCAGCAGTGGGTTGTGTGCAATACGCAGTGTATGGTGTGTGTGACGTGCAGTGTGTGCAATGTGCAGTGTGTGATGTACAGTGGGCAATATACAGTATGCAGTGTACAGTGTGTCCAATGTGCAGTGTGTGTGATGCGCAGTGTGTGGTCTTCAATGTGCAGTGTGTGGTCTTCAATGTGCAGTGTGTGGTGTACAGTATGCAGTATACAGTATGCACTGTGTCCAATGTGCAGTGTGTGCAATGTGCAGTGTGTGGTGTGTGTTCAGTGTGTGATGTGCAGTATGTGGTATTCAATGTGCAGTGTGTGGTGTATAGTGTGCAGTATACAGTATGCAGTGTATAGTGTGTCCAATGTGCAGTGTGTGTGATATGCAGTATGTGGTATTCAATGTGTGGCATGCAGTATGTGGTGTATGCAGTGCTCAGTGTATACTGTGCAGTATGTGCTGGACAGTGTGCAGTGTGATATGTATTATGTGCTGTACAGTGTATGATGTGTGCAGTGTTCAGTGTGTGTTGTGCACTGTGATCTAGTTTTTCAGCTTATAGCATTTATTTTCAAACTCAATAAATACTGAGTGTGAGATATCTATTAAAGGCCTTTATATTTCATATTTTATGCTAGACATTGATGGTACAAAATGAATATTAACATGGTCAGTGTAGTAAGAGTCTTATGTGAATATACATTTTTTAAAAATATTATTGTTTTTGAAAGATTTATTTATATTTAGGAGTATAAGTGTTTTGTACGTATTTATGTAAGTGTACTGTATTTGTGTCTGGTGCCTGTGGAGTCCAGAGAGGGTGCTAGATACTTTGGAACTGGAATTACAGCTACCATGTGGGTGCTGGGTACTGAACCCAGGTCTCCTGGAAGAGCAGCAAGTGTTCTTAACTATTGAGCCATCTATCCAGCCCTATAATGTTAACTTTTTTACTTTAAAAAGCTTAATGACTTAGACTTGAACGTACATGCTTACTTTACAAGGCTAGTCTCAAACTATTAATCTGAGGAACGTACTAGAATTTAATATTTATCACATTTAGTAGACAGATTTTTTTTGTCTCTGATAGCAAAGGCTTTATACCTTAATATCTTTAAGCCCATGAGGTGTGTGTACCTGAAGTAAATATTTAATCATAAATTCACATTTATTTGAGATGATGTGATGGCTGTTGACTTCATAACTGCATGAATTGAAAATATTTGAATCATTTAATGTGTTTAGGCTTACACTAATGATTTAAAAACTAGGTAATGGACACTTAAAGATACCATAAATAGTATGAGTGAAATGTGCCAATGTTAACATGGTGTAGTGACTTTACATATGATTGTTACAATGCGTTTCTTCTCTTGTAGGAAATTTTTCAAAATGCAGATTCCAATGCTGATCAAGCACTGGATTTTGAAGAATTTGTGCAGTACCTTCAAGACCATGAGAAGAAAATGAAACTGGCATTTAAGAGTCTGGACAAAAATAATGATGGTATGTGTATGTTTTATCCACAGTTAGTTTGATGTGAATAAGTGCTAGTACTAATGATTAATTTTACTAGCCTTTTTAATTTCTTCTTACTGTCAGATCCAATTTACTATCTAGCAATAATTTTTATATTACTGAGAATAATGTAATAGATGTCTTTGGGTTTCTATTGCTGTGATAAAACATCATAACCAAAAGCAACTTGAGTTTCTTCTCTTTTGTAGGAAATTCTTGAGGTTGCAAATCTCACTGTGTAGCCCTTGCTTAGCCTGGAACTTGCTATGTAGACCAAGCTGGCCTTGAACTCACAGAGATCTCCCTGTCTCTGCTTTTTGAGTGCTGAGATAAAAGATGTTCACTATCATGTCCAGCACGTTCATATATATATCAGTTCCTCATGTTGTGGTGACCCCAACCATAATAAATAAATAGAAAATTTGGTATGGGAGTTTAAAAATGACATTTATGAGCTGGACACAAGCCATCACTCTGAGTTAATTTTTCGGAACTGATATAAAAGCACAAGGAGACAGCCACTCTGGAAAGTTGTCTTCTGACCTCTACAGGTGTTCTGTGGCACACATGCCCCATATCATGTACACACACACACACATACACACACACACGCCCATGCCCACGCACATGACATTCTAAAAAATGACAGTCTTAATTATTTTGAGAATATATTTGTTTCAGGAAATTTAGGTGATACAGACAAACTTCTGAAAGAAAATAAACATTTCTTATAATCCCGCTCTTAGTTTCTTTTCTTATTGCCGTGATAAAATACTTTGACCAGCCGGGAGGCAGTAGAGCACACCTTTAATCCCAGCACTAGGGAGGCAGAGCCAGGCGGATCTCTGTGAATTTGAGACCAATCTGGTCTACAGAACAAGATCCAGGACAGGCACCAAAACTACACAAAGAAACCCTGTTTCAAAAACAACAACAACAACAACAACAAAAAACAAACAAAATATTGACCAAGGGAGGCCCCAATGGAGACCCCGCCCCTCCCCAAACGATTGCCATTGCTGTGTCTACTAGAAATAGATAGTAAGAGTATTGCTGAAGATAGCACACTCCTTGGTCACAGAACATGGAGGAATGTGCTGGTACTGACCTGGGAACATGCCCCCTGCTGTCTAGCTTTCATAGGGCTGGAAGGTGAGAGGCAGGCTCCTGGGGAGGAGGTCATCTCAGCTGTGAACCTTGAGAGCTATAAAAAACGACTGGCCAGGCAAGATAGAGCCATGGGAGCAATGATCTCATGAATGTTATAGGGGTAACTAACTGCTTCCTGATTGGGTTTTAGGCCTGCTCAAAGAAGAGAAATCTTGTCTGGTACTATAAACCTGTTCAAGAGTTGGAGGTAGGGAGATCATAGGACCTCAGGGGAACCACTGTGTTTTTTCTACACCAACTCCTGGTCACCCTGCTTTCTAAATACACATGTTTATATCCAAAGATTAGTGTTGCTCTTAGCCTTTGTCGGAGAAGCATCTTACGGCAGTGGTTAATGCAGACTCATAACTGGTTGAATTGCCGAGAATAAAGGACGGTGGAATGCTTGTCTGTAAACAGGTCCTCTGTGTTACCCTCCAAGACTCAAGGGAACATTGAGTCCCCTTCTGAGAAAATCAAAAAGAACGGAAAAGCCAGAGGATGGGGAGGTGTGTGGAATGAATGGCTGTTACACCCTTGAACTCACAATCACTGTGATTACCTGCACAGAGATAAATATGATTGGGCCTGTCAATCTTTCCACATGAGGCCCCACCCTTCCTTAGGGACTTTGAGCAGTTAATGGTGGCTAGGGGAACAGGTGTCACTTGTTGTGTGTTTGGTCTTTGGTCTTCCTACCACCCAGTACCCAAATAAATCGCACACGGAGGCTTATTCTTACTTGTAAATGTCAGGCCTTAGCTTGACTTGTTTCTTGCCAGCTTTTCTTAACTTAAATTGTCCCGTCTATCTTTTGCCTCTGGGCTTTTCCCATTCTTTTACTTCTGTAAATCTTAACTCTTACTCTGTGGCTTTCTGTGTAGCTGAGTAGCTAGCCTCTGGAGTTCTCCTCCTTCTCTGGCTGCTTCTTCCTTTTCTTCCTCCCAGATTTCTCCTTCTATATTCTCTCTGCCTCCCAGCCCCACCTATTCTTTCTCCTGCCTTGCTGTTGGCCGTTCAGTTTTTTATTAAACCATTATGTGTTTTAGACAGGCACAGTAACACAGCTTCACAGAGTTAAGCAAGTGCAACATAGACAAAAGTAACACACCTTAAAATATTCTACAATAGTCACTTTTCTCAGTGATGTAATTCCTAAGAAGCTACCCGTGCTCCAGTAAATGACCTCCTACTCACAGTCTCACAAACAACCCAGTTAAACGCAGTGGGTCACACAGAAAAAGACATGGAAATAGCAGAGGAATTTCTTGGGAAGAAAAAAGGTTTCATTGGGGAAAGGGGGATTAGAAAGGATATAATAGGGTATGAAAATTACTGAAATTTATTATGTACATATATGAAACTGTCAAAGAAAAAAATTGATAAAAGCAACAGAAGGAGAAAAGGTTTTTTTCTGGTTCACAGTTCAAGGGTCCATCCTGGTGGGGAGTCTGGATGGCAGGAGCTTGAAGTAGCTGGTCGACAGAGAGAGCTGAATGAATTCCAGTTTGCTTTCTCTGGTTTATATAGTTTGGGACACCATCTAGGGAATGGTGCCACCCACAGTGGGCAGGGTTTCCCTTCTCAATTAATATAGTCGAGATTACCCCCGCATGTGCCCAGAGGGTCATCTCCCAGGTGGTTCTAGGTTCTGTCAAGTTGACAGTTAACACTGCTATTTAGAGATCAATTTTTACATTTTGATCAGTTTCATAATTCCTTATAGACTTTGTTTCTCTCTTGGTTTCTTTTTTCTTTAAATGAACTCACAGCCGTGTATGTATAGTTTTGTGTACCATGTCTCTTTTAATGTTATATTGTGTTTTCATTTCCTTTGCAAACATAATTTTTAGTGGTTGGGAAATATTCCAGTTGTTTGGCTGTCCTGGAAGGAATGAAGATATTCTAGAGACACTATGCCCCCACTTCCTTGGCTGTCAGACTATGGAAACAATGGATTCCAGGACATAGGAATTTCCTAAGGAATGTTATGCTGGGAGAAGGAAAAGACTGGCTTGTTTTTCTACCAGAAGGAGAGGTTTTCTCCTGGAAAGAGACTTCACACAGTTCTGACAACCTGTCATGCTGCTGTAAAGGAGAGGCTGGAGCAGGGACCATGTTGATGGGTGACCTTGACCAGGACTGCTTCATTCTGCATACCTACCTCTGGCTCTCTGCTTAAACCTGAATCATGTGGAAAGATGGACCTGGTGGGTGGTGTGGCACCGGACCTTCTTCTTTCTAATACGGTCGTACTGAAGAACCACCCCTTTCTTGTTTTTACCATTGTACCTTTTTTATTTTCTTAATTCTAATTTATTTTTATTTTTTAAAAATGTGGACATATGTGTGCATGTATGTGTATGTAAGTGTGTCTGTGCATGGGTATGTGCATGTGAATGCAGGTGCCCATGGGGGCCAAATGCTTCAGATCCCCTGGAGCTAGAGTTACAGGCAATTGTGAACAGCCTGACATGGGTCCTGGGAACCAAATTTTGGTCCTCTGCAAGAGCTGTCCACATTCTTAATTATTGAGTCATTTCTCCAACCTCGTTTTGTTTTTAATTGGCTTATTGAGGACAGGTGGCCCAGTGTGACTTGTTGGCCTGGCTATGACCCTAACAACTCTGGTAACAGTATGTGAATCATCTAATCATTCTTATATTGTTAGCTCTGATCATTTATAAACAGTAGTGCAGTCATTATTTATGCAGGTTTTTAGACCTGGTTATAGTCTGGTTAATTAGATCTGGTCATATGCTGGCCTAACATAGATATATTCTAGTGTTGTGAAATTTTATGCTGTTCTTGACTATCACCACCATGACTATTTGTGAAGCTGAAAACCCTCAGATAATTAGTGAAGTTAAAATGCCTTTAGGAAAATATAGTGTTTCTATTATCCCTATTGTGATGATTAATCTTGGTTATCAACTTGAATTAATTTGTAATCTACTAAGAGACATGCCTCTGGGCAAGTGTGTGAGAGTACTTTTTGGAAGGATTAACTGTAGGGGCAGATGATGGGTGTGTGGTGTGTTGGTTGGGTTGGTATATGGGTAGAAGGCTTCAGGGCGGCACTCTTTAGCAATGTATGAAGAGGTCTGGGGTAAAAGAGGTTCTATTTTTGCCTTGTGAATTCATCTACTCTTGTTGTTACTGCTGCTGCTACTACCCTCCGTTGGCTGACACTGGAACCCAACTTCTTTAGTCTTTGTGGTGGTTTGAATGAGAATGGCCCCTGTAAAGCACATATGTGTAAGAACTTGGTCCCCAGTTGATGGAAGTGTTTGGGAAGGATTAGGAGATGTGGCCTTGTTGGAGAAGGTGTGTCACTGGTGGTGGGCCTGAGGTTTCAAAAGACTTGCTTAATTCCCAGTGTTCCTTCTGCCTCTTACTTGTGGATCAAGATGTCAGTTCTCAGCTGTTCCTGCCGCCATGCTTTTGCTCCACCATCATGGACTCTAAGTGTCTGAAGCCATAAGCCTTATTAAACACTTTCTTTTGTAACTTGCCTCTGTCATGGTGTTTTATTGCAGCAATAGAAAAGTAAGGCAGCTTTCAAAACTGAACTGAAGACCAGTGGCTCCAGGAAACCTCTAGGCCTTCATTCTAAGATGAGACTGATGAGCTATCCAGCCCCATGCACTGAACCTCTATGAAGTTTTCAGCCTATCCAGCATATAGACAACCATTGTTGGACTACCCAGACCATATTGTCTAAACCAGTGTAATAAATATCTTTTGTAATATATGTTCATTTAACCAGTTTTGTTCCTTTAGAGAACCTTGGCTAATACATCTGCTAATAGCCCTTGGTAATAGAAAATGCTCCTGAAGTAAATTAAGTTTGACACCGAGAAGAAATTCCCAAGCTGTTGTATTAGTATCATGCTGTAAGTCTTGATAAGTCAAACGGGAATATTACAGCTCAGCCCCCAAAGATACCATTCTAGAAGCATTTCCATTTGCCTTCTACTGGCTTCATTGCTTGAGTACCCCAGTTGAAGTAGTAGGTACAGTTCTCATCAGGGATACTGCCCACCATCTAGAGTGCAGAGCTCAGGCCCTAGCAACCCCTCAGGGGTTCTGCTTTGATTTATCGGCCTGCTCTGTGTTGTTATCTTAGTTCCTAGTACTGCACATGTCGTGGTAATCCCCTCTGTGTAGAGTTTGGCCAGGGTACTTGAAGGCGAGAAAGAGAATACTTCATTTCTTATGGGCTGAGTTGTGTCTCTTCAGAAAGATATGCTGAGGTCTTAGCCTGCAGCACACCAGAAAGGGGCCTTATTTGAGAACATGATCTTTGTATGTGTAATCAGTTTAGGGTATTCAGATGAGGTTTTATTCTGTTATTGAATGGTGCTCTCATAAAAGATGATCATGGTGGTGATGCCAAGACTGACAGACTTGTAATGCTACATCTACATGCCAATGAAAGCTTGAGACTAGGAGAGAGACAGAGAACAGATCCTACCCTGGAACTATCAGAAGGTCCAGAGTGCTGCTTACACCTTGATTTCAGAGTTGTGAATTAAACCTTCTAGCTTTGGGTACTTTGCCACTAAAGTTTTATAAAAATTAATATACTCTCCCCTCTGTTTTATATCTGATACCAGGATAGTAGAGTCTTAAGGTACATCCTTTTCAGTTTGTATGTACATGGAACCACTTTCCTCTGAGTCTGCAAAGTGCTTGCAAGGTGTCTAGGAGAGGGTACTTACTAGTGATAAGAGAATTCTGGAATGTTCTAAGTTAAGTTATAGGTCACAGAATGGAGATAAAGATATAAAGGTGGTCATTGTAATCCATGGAGTCAAGTGAAATCAGCGAAGAAGAAAACGGCACATTCTTTTCTTGTGTGCTGGAAGATCACACACCAAGACCACATCACGTTTTGTTTTAGAACCAACTAACTAGTCAAGAGTAGTAGGAACTTTTCTTTATGGCCTAACCTCTTACCCCAGGTCTCTTGACATTTCACATGGTCTCAGTCCTTTATCTGTAGGTTTTGTAATTCTTTTTTACAAAATTTCATCATATAACACCCTGGTTCTTTAGGTCTAGAAGATATTTCCCCCTCAACTGATGTCTGACTTTGTGCTGGTACTTCAGAGGATTTGTACCAGGATTGATTCTTTCGCCTTTTGAATGTCATTTAATATAGCTCGATAAACCCTTATTTCATAGACCCCTTGTGTTCAAGAGTTCAACACTGTGTTCCAACATTTTCCCATCGATCCTGGAGCCAGTGCTTTCCCCACAGTCTAATTACTGGCCCTGGCTCACTGCATCTGACTTTTCCTCCTCTGGTCTTCAGTTAACCGTGTGCTTGTGAGTGAAGCATTCATAGTAGACAGGATTAAGTCCTTTCCAGACTCTGTATGTCAGTTTGTGGGGGCAGACGGGTGCACAAGGGCTGATGTACTCTCAGACTCACTAGCTGGAGGCATTCAAGTCCTACTGTGAACTGATCTTTTGGACTTTCTCACCCAAATTTCTCAGAATTCCTGCTCTGTTCAGTTCATATGGTCAAAAAACAGAGTTGCAAATGTGTAAATAAAGTAAGCATAATTTCAGCACCAGTGTTCTTTCTTGCATGGAGCTTTTTGGGGATTGAGGAAACAGAAATGAACTACTTTTTATTATATTCTCCTATATACTATGTATCAAGGCATTTTTCTGTATCTTATTTTTTATCTCACACTATCTTCATGGGAGCCATGTTTTCAGATGAGGAGACCAAAAACTCAGGATGGCTAAGTATTTTTGCTTTACAGTGGCCATCCCAGTGAATCACAGCTTTGAGGATTTTTGTTCTTGTGTGGGCCCGTGTCTTAGTGAACTGGTCATTTAACTTTCTTCGGTTTTGTAGGTGTGAGCAAAGTTAATAAGACTTGTACACAGGGCTTATGGTCTTGATGGGCTGCCTCTTGAGCATCTAGGGAAGAAGCCCACCTACTCAGTTGGAGAGACTGCATGAAGAGAGATGCTTATTGGTATAATATATTCAGTAAAATGGACAAGTTATAATTTTAATGAATTACAAACTATAATTGTAAACTCCATTTTTATAAGGTAAATATGCAACTTGAAAACAGCTTCCAGATTAAGAAGCAGAACATCACTAGCATCGTAAAGCCCTTTTCATGCTCCCCTGAGTCACTACCCCTTGCCAACACATGAATTATCATGACTTTTTAATACTGTGTGAGTCTGAAATTGATCTTTGTGAAATAAATAACCACACTTTGCTCATACTACTCCTTTTATGGAACTGTTTTATGTTTTTGGTAGTGTCTTGTTCATCCTTTACAATACTTCATTTTTGACGCTCTCTTATTCACCCTTCTGTTGTATTTTGCTTGTAATCTTTCAACTAACATAACAGAAGTACCATGTGCTAACTGATTGTACTACTGGAGTTTCTAATGCAAAATATTTAAAAAATATTAATACTCTCATATAAATTTGCCAAGCCCTTAGGGGAGTTTATCAGTCTTTGAATTAGATTACATTTAGTATAGTGATTGTGATAGATAATATCTCAACTTGACACAAACTAAAGTCATCTGAGAGGGAGGAACCTCAACTGAGAAAAATGCTTCTGTATGATCAAGCTGTAGGCAAGCCTGATGGGCATTTTCTTAATTAGTGATTGATGGGGGAGGGCCTGTGGTGCCATCCCTGGGCTGCTGGTCCTGGGTTGTATAAGAAAGCAGGCTGAGTGAGCCAAGGAGAGCAAGCCAGTAAGCAGCACCATTCCATGGCCTCTGCATCAGCTCCTGCCTCCAGGTTCCTGCCCTGCTTGAGTTCCTGCCCCCACTGTTTTTTGATGAGCTCTTACAGGGAACTGTGGGTGAAATAAACCCTTTCCTTCCCAAGTTGCTTTTTGATCATGGTGCTTCATTGTAGCAGTAGTAACCCTAGTGAAGATGTTGATTTACATAGCAGATGGTCAATTAAATAAATTTAACAGATGAGCATAATATTTGCAATTCCTTAAGTAAGGATTAGAGCTTATCATTTGAAGAAACAAGGTTTGTAGGCCAGGAAACTGCCTTGTCTGGAGCTTGAGACATTTGATTCTTATAAAGAAAAATTGAGAACTCTGTATGAAAAAGTGTCTTTGTTGATGGATTAGTAATGCCTCACATGTATATAGTTTCTCATACATAATTTCTATAAATGGTTTATACAAATGAAAAGTATGACTGAATTTATGGTTGTTTTTTGATGTATTTTTTAACCAGGCAACAGTAAAGTTGGTATAAGAGTGATACATGCATTCACGGTTTACCAGGACCAGTGAGATGGTTCTGGGAGAAAGGCGCTTGCTGTGCGAACCTAACAACCTGAGTTTGGTCCCTGGTCCCACACTGGAAGAAGAGAACTGATTCTCGAAAGTTGTCTTTTCACCTCCACATACACACTGTGGCACTTGGACATGCCTAGGATCCACGACAGTGGCCAGCATGGTACAATAACCCTGAGGGTACGGTAGTGACACACATACCTTGGCAGTAACCAACAGCTCTCTTATTGGACTTATGGCTTGCTCAACAAGAGGGAAATCATGGCTGGTACTGGAAACCTAGCCAATTACCCAGGGCTAGTGAAGTCGTGGATCCTGGAGGAGAACCTACAACAGCCACTTACCAAAGCAGCACAATCCCTACCTACTTTATAAGTATTTGTCCTTATGCCCACAGTAAGTGCGGTCTTCACTCCTCATCAAGGACATTTCTCTTTGCAACAGATGGAGACCATTCTAGAAGATCACAACTGATCAAAATGCAGAGCTGTGGAGCCAAGTTCCAACTGATTTCATCTCCAGCACAACTCCTGCACTGAAGGTTCAGGGGTCATTATTGAAGAGGGGCAGAAAGTTACACCTACTGAGTCTCACCAACATGGCTGCCTAAACAAGACCTGAACAAGGATGACTCCAATAGATGTACTAATGTGGAAGGAGGAAAGCTCAAGAAACTTCAACCTCAGGCAAAGAGCGACAGGCAGCTAAGGAATTCTGAGAGCAAGATAAATAGTCTTCCCCAGGGAAGGGCATGCCACTTGGTTATCCAGGATCAAATGATGAGCCTTAAAACATGTACATACAAGTAACACTATGTGGACTAATCAGGGTGTATTTACATATTTAAGAATATATACATATATAAACATATTGATATACACACACATATCACAACAATTAAAAAGAAGTCATTTGAGAGAGCAGGGGGAGGGTATATGGGAAGGGCTGGAAGGAGGATAAGGAAGGGGGAAATGATGTAATCCCATTACAGTCTTAAAAAATAGAGAAAGATATAATAAAAGTAAAAAGAAAAGAATCTGACTTTATTTTTGGATTTGGAAAATGATACGTGTTATATTTGTGTTTTAGAGTTTGAGGAGAATATGGATTTTTAAAATTTTCCCTTCACAACATCTAGCAACATGAAAGTGAACTGTATAGTAGGCATATATATATACATACACATACATACCTTGGTAAAAACCAACAGCTCTCTTATTGGACTTAAGGCCTGCTCAGCAAGAGGGAAATTTTCGTTATATATATGTATAAATATACACACATATTTAATTATATATGATATATACATATATAATTCAATTATATATATGTATATATATACATTCACATATCATTTGAATTCTTTAACACAGTACATGTTTCTGTTCAAAGAGCTTGGTTCTCTAGGGGTGTTGGATCTTTGGAAGCTTGCTCTATAAACAGTCCTTTATTCTTGTCCCCTGAATCAGGTCTTTAGCACAACTTTTTCAGTTCTTTTTGGTAGGTATAATAGTCAAATGTGTTGTGATGTGATGTGATGTGATATGATTTGAAATTTAGAAACTGGAGTTTAGAGTAATGCAGTGTGCCTGTGATATCTAATATCCTAAGTGATTTGTCTGGGCCATGAGCTATTATATTCATAAATACTTCTGTCCTGAAATATGAGTGTTCACATTTAATTAGATAAATAACTAAGTAAAACTTATCTTGTTTCAATTTAAAGAGACTTTTCTACTGAATGTAAACTTGGTGCCAACCTTTTGGAGTTCTTAGGCTTTGAGTTATGAATTTGGGAGTAAAGACCCACCAAACACAGACTTTTAAATCAAATATAGTTGCATTCTAAACATATTTTGCTATGTCATCTTTTCAGATACTTATCTTTGTATTTTTCACTTTTTAAAGGAATACTAGATGCTTCAGAAGTAATTGATGCCGTGAAATCATTGGGAATCCACATTTCTCTCACTCAGGCAAATGACATCCTGAGAAGGTCAGACTGTGCTCCTGTTTTTTTTTTTTTTTAAATTAGTTTTGTGTTTTATGGTCTATGCCAGAAACTAATTGCTATACATGTGACATTTCAAGCTCTGTCTCTTATTTTTTAGAGAGATTGTTTTAAAATTCAAATGGGTTTACATTTATAAGATGATTGAACATGTATTTCTTGAGTCTGTAAGTACAGTATATTATTCAGTTTTGACTTTATTAATTCATCTGCATTCATACTTGTGGTAAACACATTGAAATTTTTTTTCTGCATGGGGTCTGGGGAGTTGGTTAAGTGCTTGTTGTGAAGCATGAGTCTTGAGTTCCATCCCCAACAGCCACATAAAATCTAGGGTGGTGGCATGCTTGGGAATGTGGAGACAGATTAATTCCTTGGACCCATTAGCCAGCCAACCCAGCCTAGTCAGCGAGTCCTGTGTTCTGGTGTGTGTGTGTGTGTGTGTGTGTGTGTGTGTGTGTGTGTGTGTGAACTTGACACAAACTAAAGTCACCTGCGAAGAGGAACCTCAACTGAGAAAATACCTCCATCATATTGCCTATAGGCAGGTCTCTGGGACATTTGCTTGGTTAATGACTGATGCAGGAAGACTCAGCCTACTCAGGGGGCATGACCCCTGGGTAAGGTGGCCCTGGATTGTATAAGAAACCAATGATGAAGCCATGGGGAACAAGCCAGTAAGCAGTGTTCCTCTATGGCCTCTGCTTCAGTTCTGCCTCCATGATCCTGTCCTGAGCTTCTGCTTTGAGTTCCCTATATGATGGACTATAAACTGTAGGATGAAATAAACCCTTTTCTCCTCAAGTTGCTTTTGGTCATGGCCTCATAACAGCCAAGACATTCCAGATCTCAATGAGGGACCTTAACTTAAAAAAAAAAAAAAGCCAATGAGGTAGATGACTCCTGAGGAATGACATCAGAGATTGGTCTCTTGCCTCCACACGCACAGAAATTGAATGCACACACACACACACACACACACACACACACACACACACACACGTGCAATGTATGCAATTTGCTAAAATTTGTTCCTGATTTTTGCAATTGTTTTCATAAGAGAATTTGTCCAGATCAGCCTTTCTGTGCTTATTCTCTTAATTTTGCTATTTAGGGTATATTGACCTGGAATGAGTTGGGGGTCTTCTTGTAAAACATAGAATAGAATTGGATTATTGTCCTAGTTATGTTTCCTGTTGCTGTGATAGAATAACTTGACCTAAGCAACTTAAAGGACAAATGTTTATCTGACTCTCAGTTCCAGCAGCGGGTCACATTACATCCATAGTCGAGAGCAGAGAGCCGTGAGCTAACTCATGCACACCTGCACTCAGCTCACTTTTCTGCATTTTATACAGTCCAGGAAGAATGGCGCTGCTCACGATGGGCAGGTGTGGTGATACATTGTGTACCTTAATAAACTTTGCCTGAAGATCAGAGAAGCGGAGCAAGCCACAGCCACCACCTCTTACTTCACAAACTCCTCAGCCTGAAAGAGCTTCAGGCAACAGGCCTCTAGTCAAATGAGCTTCCTCAGCTGAAAAAGCCTCTAGCTGAAAGGGACGCTTCTGCGGGAAAGCCTTTAGTTCCTGTCTCCTCACGCCTTATATACCTTTCTCTGCCCAGCCATCATTTCCTGGGATTAAAGGCGTGTGTGCTTCCTAGTACTGGGATCAAAGGTGTGTGCCACTACTGCCTGACCTCTATGTTTAATCTAGTGCCTTGTTCTGTTCTCTGATCTTCAGGCAAAGTTTATTAGGGTACACAATCTATCACCACAGGTAGGCCTTCCCATCAATTAACATAATCATGATAACCCCTCACAGACAATCTCAGAGGCTAACCTAGACAGTCCCTCACAGGTGTGTCTGGAGGCTTGTCTTCTAGGTGTTCAGTTGAGTTATTATTAGTCATTACAGTTCTTTATTTCTTAAGGGTTTAAAAGAACCACACAAAAGTAGTTGAGCCCTGTGTTTTCTATGTGGGAGGATTCTAATTAAATTTCACTATCAGTTACAGAACCATTCATACTTTGCAGTCCTTCTTTAGTCAGTTTTAAAAAGTTGTGTTTTTAAAGCTGTATGTGTGTATGTGTCCATGTGTACCCTATGAAAAGCAGTCTACAGATTCAGCCTAATTCCTGTCAAAAATACCTAACACTATTTTCCATAGAAAGAAAAGAATCTTAAAATTTATATAGACACATAAAAGACCCTGTGTAGCCAAGGCAATATGGAGCAAAAAAGAACAGTGCTGGAGGGATCACTGTACCTGACTTCAAATTATACTGCAGAGCCATAGTAATAAAAACAGCATGGCACTGGCACAAAATCAGACAGGGATATCAACAGGATAGAATAGAGGACCCAGCTATAAGTCCAGGCAACTACAGCCACCTGCTTTTTTGACAAGGATGCCAAAAGTATTCCCTGGAGAGAAGACAGCCTTTAGGGTGTTAGGAAAACTGGATGTGCTGAGAATGAAACCAGTTCCTTATTTCTCAGCCCACACAATAATTAACACCAAGTGGATCAAAGACCTCTGAGACTGCTGGAGGAAAGGCAGGGAAAACACTCCAAGATATAGGTGTAGGTAAAGACTTTCTGAACAGGACTGCAATTGCTGAATAAGTAAGGGCAGCAATTTACAAATGAGACCACATGGAATTAAAAAGCAAAGAGAATAGACAACCCAGTGGAGAACTGGGGAAATATCTTTGCCAGATGTACTCCAACAGAGGATTAATATTCAACAGTCTCTAAAGAGCTCAAAACATTAAAGAACCCTGTTGAAGACCACCTGTGGGGTTGGGGAAATGGCTCAGTGGGAAAGTGCTTGCTGCATGGGCATGAGGACCCAAGTCCTGTCCTCAGAACTCATGTAAAGCTAATAGAATGGCTCATGCCTGTAATCCAGTAGCAGGGGTGGAAGTGTGAGCTCTTGGGTGTCTGCTATCCAGACAATCTAGATGAAACTCTGATCTTTGGGTTTAGAGTCTATCTTAAAAAAATAAGCTGGAGAACTGATGGAGGAAAGACATTCCAGGGTCAACTGTAGGTCTCCACACATGCCAGCACAGAAAGGCGCACCTGCACACACACACACATACACACACACACACACACACACACACACACACACACACACACACACGTGAGATCATGGGCCATCTGATGAAGCTACTATTGTTTTGCTGAATGGATATGATGTGTCTATCAAATCACCTTCTAAGTAACTATTTTATGTCTAGCAGAGGATTACAATTGCTGTCAGCTTTGGTCAGAGAAGCTTCTCTTTGCAGTGGTCAGAGGTAACTGAATCAACATGCTAGGAATAAGTGAATGTCGGATGCTCAGCTGTAAACAGAGCATCTATATCACCCCCTAAAAGGCTCAGGGAGTATCACTATAAAAGGGGTGAAAGAATGTAAGAGCCAGAGGAAGTTGGGGAGAAGTTGTGTGGAACGTGACTTAGGGCGTGGTATGGTCTTTGCACTCTTAACTCACAGCATCTGTGATTTCCTGTATAAGATTTCACCAATTTGGGCTTATCAGTATCCTGTCATGGAATGAGGGGAACTCATGGGGTTATATGTAATTTCTGGTTGATGGGAGGGGAGACATTTTCTTCAGTGGTACAATCACTGGTCAGGTGCCCATGCTCCATTAAGCAAATCCTCACTCATGTTCCTGTAAGCAAACCTAACTAAACCTAACTAAGCACATTGGGTTACACACACACACACACACACACACACACACACACACACACACATGTGAACACAATACACACAACATGGAAGTGTAAGTTCCTCCTTGGGAAGAGATCAGAGGAAGTTGGGAGGGGAATAAGAAAGTATAAAGGGGAAGCAAATTATGATCTAAAGACAGGTACTATGATCTAAAGACAGGTACATATATGAAAATTTCATAATGAAACCCATTATGATAATTAATGTACCAATAATAAATCTATAAATAAATAATATTTCTAGGAATTTATTAGTTTCACCTAAGTTTCAAATATATTGGCAAGTTTGTTCATCATTCTTTTTTTTCACAACTGAGATTTTATTGATTGAGGAGCATTGTACAGGCATTTCAATTCTTAACACATGTGCTATAGTCGGAAAGTTTTCCAGTCCTACCTGGCCCCGCGGTCCCATGTTTCTCTGGTCCCACCTAGTCCGCAGTCCCACAGCCGCTTATAAAATAATTACTCAGAGGCTTATATTAATTACCAGTTGCATGGCCTATGGCAGGCATCTTGCTAGCTAGCTCATATCTTAAATTAGCCCATTTCTATTAATCTATGTTTTGCCACGTGTTCTGTGGCTTACCAGTCTACTGGCATGTTGTTCCTTCAGCAGCAGCTGGTGTCTTCTAGACTCCACCTTTCTCTTTCCTGTCTCTCTCCTTGGATTTCCTACCTGCCTCTATGCTGCCTTGCCATAGGCCAAAGCAGCTTATTTATTAACCAATGGGAACACATATATTCACAGCATACAGAAAAACATCCCACAGCATTTCCCCTTTTCTATCTAATCAAAAAGGAAGGTTTTAGCTTTAATATAGTAAAATTATATATAACAAACAGTTATCAAGCAAGAATTATAGTTGCAATATCTAGTCTATTTTGTATTTGGCAAAATTAAAGGAAATATTTTATCCTGTATTTGTAAGTTTAAGGTTTCATACCTAATTTATCTTTTATCATAACCAAGGAAAATTGTAACTATCTAGTCTTTAACTACATCAAAGACCTCAGAAGGATATAATATTACCTAAGTAAACAGGAAATGCATTGTAAGCAACTTCCAAAATTCTGGAAATGACAGAGACAGCTGGCTGCCTGGACAGTCATCTACAGTTCCTCTGTAATGTTGAGGCATCAATCTTTAGCTAATAGGTCTAGAGTTTTTTAGTCAATAATGAGCTAGTCAATAATAAGTCTAAGCTAATGGCCGAGCAGTTTTAGTTAATATAAGCCTCTGTGTGTTTACTTGGGTGTGAGTGGCTGCAGGACTGGCAGGTGAGAGAGATTTGTCCCAACTGTCTGCCAGCTGGGACACAGAAAAACTTTCAGTTACACTGTGTCCTGTAGAATATTTTTCAG
The DNA here is from genome assembly GCF_007827085.1 of Peromyscus californicus insignis. Taxonomy (NCBI): domain Eukaryota; kingdom Metazoa; phylum Chordata; class Mammalia; order Rodentia; family Cricetidae; genus Peromyscus; species Peromyscus californicus. Next base: position 87,258,848 of record NW_026294617.1, read on the forward strand.
TCTCCTCTGCAAGGCAGGAACCTGCCTTGTAAATTTTAGTGGTCACCTTCCTATGGGCTTGCTTGTCTAGTTTATATATCATATTATCAGCAGTCCAGGCGAGAGCAGTTTCTTCCCCAAATGGCTATTTTTGTCAAGAAGATAAACTCCATATAGAGTGTCATCAATGCCTATCTTTTTCTTTGAAGTAAATCGGTGCTGCCAGGAGCAGACATGTCTCACTGTCCAGAAAGTCTAAGTTTTTAAAACATTTTAAATGTCATATTTTGTAAGTCTTTGAAGATTACCTACCTAATTGAAATATATCTATGTATACCTAAAAACTTAACTAACATGACTATAAGTGTGATTATCATAGATGACTATTAATCTGTTTTTAATTATATTTTATAATTTTAAATGAATTGCATAAACATAGTACCTTAAACAAGAGTAGAAATATACATACAGTATAGCAAAATTGACTTTAAATTTGTAATAAACTAAAATCTATAGCAATATAAAACATTTTAAACAAGTTGTTGCTCTTTAAATTTACATTTAATAATCTACCTTTTCATCCTATCATATCTATAATACCCTCTTTTTATTTTTAGAAAGAGATTGTATTTATAATCAACCCCCTTTAAATAAAAATAAACACTTATAAAAAATATTTTGGGAACTTGGGTGTAGTGTCTCATACTACTTTTTTGCTGGTTGGGGCACTGGTAATCTTATGGGGATCCTGAGAAAATTTAGAATTATAGTTAAATCTTGACTGTAGTCTGTGAAGACAGATTGTCTCAGCCAGTTATTTTGAAGCTGATTTTGGATGTTGGATCATCTGGGCCATGATGTCATCAGAGATCTTTCAGGGGATCTTGTCTGGTCAAACCATATCAGCTTGGAAGCAATCCACAGGTTCTCATCTTCTGTGGAAACAAAAGCAGACCCTCTTTACCAAAGCAATGTATCCTTAGACACAAATTTTGAAGTCAAGATACCTTTAAAATATATATATTGCCTTAATTTAGTAGTCTTTACAATCAAATGTCTTTCTGCAGTTAAAAATCCCAAAGACAATATAATCCAGACTCAGTGTGTGATTTCCATCTTTATGTGGCTTACTTTTTTATATTATTTTACTGTCTCTTTAAAGACTTTATTTTTTAAAGCTTTTTTTTTTATATATATATAACTGTCTATACACCCATTTCAGCTTGTTAATGTGGCAGAGGTAATTCACCTCCAGCTCTGGGAGCCATGCTCTCCACTGACTCTGGGAGGCAGTGGGTCCATGTCAGAAACCTTTTTTTTTCTGTACTAGCAAAAGCTAAATCCACCATGCAGTGTGCTGCGTGGCTTGGAGATGCCTCTGTGTACTGCAGCAGGAATCCGCCATGCTGCAACTCAAGCCCGAATCCTGCAGCATCTCACAGCCTTCATGAGACATGAAGTAGGAAGCTGGTTTTGGCTCCATTTTAGAATCCGTTTTATTAAGTTCTCTCAGGTTTTAGGTGGAAATTTGAGCCAACATGTTGGGCAGCCAAATGTAGTTGAAAGTTTTGTTTGGTCCCGCCCGGCCCCTCAGTCCTGCAACCTCTTATAAAATAATCACACAGAGGCTTAATATTATTTACAAACTTATGGTCATGGCCTATGGCTCAAGCTTTTTGCCAGCTAGTTATTAATCTATATGTTGCCACGTGTTCCATGGCTTTACCTGTGTGCCATTACATACTGGGATGGCAGGATGGTGGTCTGCTCTGCCTCTCCTTTCTTTTCCTGTCTATCTGCTTGGATTTCTACCTGCCTCTAAGCTGCCTTGCATAGGTCAGTGCAGCTTTATTTATCAACCAATCAGAGCAACACATATTCACAGCATACAGAAAGACATCCCATGCAATGTGCCCAAACTCTGAAGTCATATGCTGTGTTCATGTGCCCAGAATTCTGAAGAGCCATTGTGTTTCTTTATGAACAGTTCTTCCAGTGATGTTCTAGCCTCAAACTGAAGACCCCACACAACAAGGCAAAACCTCAGAATCTTCATTTCCACTGATTCACAATTTTATATTATATACAGTACACACTCAAAAATTTCCATCTTTCACAGTGCATTATTACAACTGTTAGGAAAATGGACTGCCACTACCAGAGATGTTGTGGTTTTGACTGAGCAGGGACCAAATGGTGGACTTTTGGGAAATGGTTCTACTAGAAACATGAGATCAGACATATTCCAGACATAAATGCACAACTGAAACTCCAAATTGTAGTTTAGTATGCTTTGTATTGTAGGATATAAAACTAGCCCCTCTATGGAATGTTAGCTGATCCCGAGACTGACGCAGCCTCTTCTAATTCAGTACCCCACTGTCTTCTGTTGTACCAAAAAATAAATAACCAGCGAATGATTTCACCTCGTAAAAAAATCATTTACACTTAAAAAATGGGATGAGGTGGATCTCTCCCTCCCATTTAAGAATGTTTCTAGAGCTTCTTAAAAACTCGCATTTACAAGATAGTTGATCAAATATTCCTCTGGGTTGTACAAGAAGGGAGGCAGGGCCACTGACAGACACGATGGATGGCTAGTGGGACTTGGCCTCTTCCCCTTCTGCTTCAGAGGCTGGACTCTGGCTCTCTGTCTCAACACTTCCACAGGCAGATCTGTGTTTGCTGGTCGGCCCCTGGAGCCTGCTTGTCCCTTGCTCCCCTCTTCCCTTTCGTTTGCACTTTTTGTGTCTGGCGATTTATGGCCATCAGAGGCCTTTTCTGGCTTCGGGCCCTCCTTCAGGTCCCCACGTGGGTCTGCCTAACAGCCTGGCAGGGCGGCCTTGGCCTCCACCTTCGCTGCCTGTCTGCTGTGCTAACCTTCCTCTTGGCCATTCTGGCGGCACTAGGTGGAGACACATGTGATGCCGAGCCTGCCACAGAGCGGTGCTGCAAGCTGCCCCCATATTGACTGCAGCGACCCGTCACGGGGCCCGTGGGAGCTGTTCATCACGTTCTTACTACCTGCTTATTTTCTCCAGATCGATAGTTACGTTCTTCTTCATTTTTAACCACAACGTTTATGTCTGTCTTTTAAAAAGAACTATTTTACTGAGAATCTCCCAATTTTATTTTTAAATTTTTACTATTTTAGTATGTATGTATGTATGTATGTGTGTATGTATGTATGTATGCATGTATATATGTGGGTGGCTGGCACATATGTGGCACCCGTGCATGGGGAGGTCAGAAGAAAACCTGTTGTATTTATGAAGTTGTCCGTGAGTTCTTTTGCTTACCATTATAAGTTAAATTGGCTTAAAATAGTATATGTGTTCTTTATTTGTGTTTATCATTGTTATTACAAATTGCTAAATTATAGAATTGGTTCATCAATTTCCAGATTTCTGTTATAAGTAAGAATAGATTTTGTTTTTGGTCGTGGTCCTGGGCATCGCACCTGTGACCACACACGTGCTGAGCAAGCTCTCCACCACTGAACTGTACTCAGGGAGGAAAGCTCTATCGCGAGTGCTCTTTGTATGTTCCACAGGACCACTGTGTAAATGGACACCTTTGTTCTTCCTTTCTTCCTAATGTAGCTCAGCCACAGACTCTCCGTGAAGCACACGGCCTTCAGTACTTTCTTTTCTTTTGTCCTTTCTTTTTATTAGTTTGTTTGAGATGAGGTCTGTGTAGCTGACTGTCCTGGAACTCACTTGGTAGCTCAGAATGGCCCTTGAACTCATCACTTCTGTCTCAGCCTCCAGAATTCTGGAAATGCAAGTAGGAGCCGCCACATCCAGGTCCCACAGTTGTTTTATGGTCAGGCTGATGGATCATTTGTAACTTAGTATTTGGCCAGTGATTCAAAGGGACACTTGTATACATAATTTACACCATGAGTGCTGCTCTCTGGGAGCTCTGAGCTGCACATCTGTTTTGTTCTACCCATTCATTCTCTACTTAGGCTCCTACTTTTGCATGCTACTGTTTGGAAACTACCCCCAGCCAGAAACCAGTACCGAGGGGAGATTGGCTCATCTCTTTCCCTTCTCTACACAGGACGCAGTTCTGCCCACAGTGCCCGTGGACACTCATTACCTGCATTTTGTCAGTGCATGAATGTTCACAGTGATTTCACTGGAGCTGGAAATGACATGAGGCTCCTTGTCAGGGGAATGAATTTTGTTTCACAAAATTTCCATTTGGAAAAATATCACTAAAATTCCAGACACACTTAAAGAGACATTTTTTAAGATGAAATTTTAATTTTTATCGTTGTGTGTGTGCAGGCGCACATGTGCCGTGACACCTGTGTGGAAGGTGGCAGACAAGTGTCAGGAGTCGCCTCTCTCCTTCCACCGCGGGTTCCGGGAACTGAACTCAGGTCACTAGCCTTGTGTGGCATGCACTTCTACCCACTGAGCATCTGCTCTGGAGATGTTTGAAGGCTGAGTTAACACTGAGTTTTACATGGTAAAAATGGAGTATTAGGTATAAAAAATGAGTTTATGTATAAAAGGTTACTTTAAAGTTGATTTGAAAGCCACCAAGGAAAAGAGGGTCAAAGGCAAAAATAATACTAGAAGATCCAAAAGATACAAAGTTATTTAGTCAGATTTATTAACTTAGTCATTTGCCTGCTCGGTGCTAGAGATATGCATATGACTTTAAAATAATCTTTCTCTTCAAGAAATACAAGGAACATGTGGAAATTACATTCAAATAAACAATTAAAAAGTCAATATATAGTGGAATCCACTGAAGGGACAGTTTACAAAACATCTGATCAGTACTCGTGAGTGTGTGTGTGTGTGTGTGTGTGTGTCCGTGTGTGTCCTCCTGCTTATGTGTATATGTGCATGTGTAAGCCAGCTCAAGTTCCATAGACTCCATCCACCTTTCTGTTTGTTTGCTTGTTTTCCTTTGCTGAGATGGGGGTCTGCCAGTGGCTAGAACATCCTGTATATGCGAGGCTGGCTGGCCAGTGAGCCGGGGGACCTTCTAGTTTCTACTTCCTCAGTGTGCCTGGCTTATTTTTGCATGGTTTCTGGGAACTGAACTCAAATCTCTGTGGTTGCCAGGCGAATATTTTACATGCTGGGCTGTCTCTCTAGCCCCTGATCTTCAGTGCTCTTTGGGAATGTCAACATTGTTAAAAATAAGAAAAGTCTGGAAACTGCCATAGTAGGGAAGAGCTTAAGGAAGCATGATAACTGAATAGATTGTTATATCTCAGTGAGGCTAAAAGAACATTTGTTTAAAATGAAGGATGTCTGAATAAAGTATAAAATTTAGTTATGAATAATGTGTCAGCCATTAGTCATGACTGTAACAAATAAACCACAATCGTGTAAGATGTAACCAATAGGAGAGCATAGGTATGGCGATATACGAGAGCTGTCTATATCATCCTCTCCATTTCTCTTAAAATCTGATGTTGCTCTAAAAGACAGTCTTAAAAAGGAAAAATGAAAATACAGTGATACTGATAAAATCCAAGGAGTGACTTCAGTAACAAACATCCCAGGAGCGTTTGAGTAATGTGAGTAACAGTGCTGCTGCAAGTCTTACAAACACCATTTAAACTTGTGTTTCAGCATGGATAGCGATGGGTCAATGACAATAGACTGGGATGAATGGAGAGACTACTTTTTCCTCCACCCTGCAAAAAATGTCAATGAAATTATTCGTTTCTGGAAGCATTCTACTGTAAGGTTACTCTGCATTTTACTGTTTTTATTTTTCTTTAACTGTTATAGTTGTAAATATCATTACATAGTTCCCGTTATAGTTTTAGTCTCAATGGCTAAAGATGTGTTATTTACTTTTAACAATATTCTTATTTAGTAAGGAGTGTTAGTATTTTATGTGCAAACATAGAAACCACAATTTGCTTGTTAAAACCTATGTCTTAATAGGTGCCTACTAAGAGGATCTATTCTGTGTTAAAAATAGTGTTGTTATATGTAGTTGTGTTGTCCTAGAAAAGTGAAAAATATGTGTTTTCTTTTTACACAGATAATCACATGCTTGAGTGGGTCTTTTGGCATTGGGAATATAAAATTACATATTAAGATTTCAGAATTTAGAGTAAAAAAGGAAGGAATGTACAAGTTATCTGCTCTTTTGAGTTTCATAAGCCCCTTGACCTGAAGTTGTAAGGAGTAAAAGAAATTCTGCACTGAAAGTCTTTCAAGTCCTTTAGATGCAAGGTGGGGGAGTTAAAATGCTGCACCCACAACACTCAGTTCTCATCACTGTTCCCTCTTCTCTCCATAGACAGTCCAGAAGAAAAAGAAACTATTAGCTCTGGAGTCAGAGTGTGCACGTTTGAACCCACACCTCACACCCACTCTCTGTGTCTCCGTGCCTCAGTCTCCCATGAGATAGTGGAGATAGGTGTATGAGTTTTCAGAGTTCAATTAGTGCATTAGTCAATGTGTTTAAAACAATCTAAGAAAACATGTTTTCAATAAACACTTGTTAGGTTAGCCTCTTGGTTTCATCTGTGTTCCTGAATGTTTGAACATGTGAGGAGCATGTAACATCATTTCTCATCTGGTTTTGATTTCTATAGTATTTTGATAACACATCTGATTTCTTACTTTTTGACCAGCCTTTCCATGTTCACTTAATTTATCTCCTATAACTACTACTCAGGATGTATTATTACATTTTTCTTTTATTGGGAATAGATTTTTTTCATACAATATATTCTGACTACAGTTTCCATTCCCCCAGTGGAATGGGGGAGAGCAATGAAAGAGACATCTTGATGGGGGCTGCATTTCAGGGTCAGGGAGAAGCCTGGTGCCAGGGAAACACCCAGGAATACACAAGGATGACCCCAGCTAAGACTCCTAGCAATAGTGGAGAGGGTGCCTGAACTGGCCTTCTCCTGTAATCAGATTGGTGACTACTCTAATTGTCATCAGAAATACACTATTCAGTGACTGAGGGAAGCAGATGCAGAGAGCTACAGCCAAGCACTGGGCCCAGCTCCAGGAGTCCTGCTGAAGAAAGGGAGGGGGGATTGTTTGAGCCAGGGGGGTCAAGGTTATGACAGAGGAACCCACGGTTGACCTGAGTGGGAGCACCTGGACCCTGGATCAACAAACAGTTAGGGAGCTTGCATGAGACTGACCTAGGCCCTCTGCATGTGTGTGTGACAGTTGTGTAGCTTGCTGCATTTGTAAGGCTCCTAGCAGTGAGATCAGGACCTGTCCCTGGTGCTTAGCTGGCTTTTGGGAACCTGTTCCCTATGCTGGATTACTTTACCTCAACTTGATGTGCCATGCTTTGTTCAAGCCTGTGGGGGGGCCTGCCCCTTTCTGAATGGAGATGGAGGAGTGGATAGGGAGTGGGGTAGACAGGAGTGGGGGGGGGGTGAGGGAACTGGAGGAGAGGAGGGAGGGAAACTGTTGAAAGTGTGTGTGTGTGCACGCGTGCGTGCGTGCATGCGTGTGTGTGTGTGTGTGTGTGTGTGTGTGTGTGTGTGTGTGTGTGTGAACGGGTTGTGTAAAAGACTTGCTGCTATGTAGAGGAGCGATGTGAAGAGATGTGGAGGGAGTGTGTGAGTGTGTATTAGAGTGTGGGGGAGGTGTGCAGAGGGAGCTGAGGAGAGGGCATGAGTAGCTAGGCAGGGGAGAGAGCTAGAGAGATTTTCAGAGAGGATTTTTTAAGATGAAGTAAAAGAGAAAGTTACTATCAGAAAGTGTATGTTTCCTTATTTTTTCCCCTCAGATAGAAAAAGTCTAGCCCTCACAACATTCATGGAATTTTTTGCATACCCTGGTGCTGACTAGAGGCTGGACCTCCCAGTTAGCGTTACCAGACATCAGCATAAACACACAATCAGTAATAACCAGGGCACTATTTCTCCACTAGAACCTAGCAACTCTACCACAGTAGACCCTGAGAAATGCAACATAGCTGAAGCACAAGACAAGGACTTCAAAATAACCTTTATGAAGATGTTAGAGGTCCTTTAAAAGGATATGAATACATCCATTAATAAATCTATGAAAACACAAACTGAAATAAAATGAAGAACATAGTTCAAGACTTGCAAGTAAAAATGAAATCAATAAAGAAAACCCAAACTGAAGGATAAATGGAAAAAAAATGTAGGAACTCAAATGGATACCCCAGAGGCAAGCCTCACCAACAGAATGTAATTGGAAGAGAATCTCAGGCATTGAAGACATGACAGAAGAAATGGATATATTAGTCAAAGAAAACGTTAAATCTAAAACATGCAGGAACTCTGGGACACTATGAAAAGAACAAAGCTAAGGATTAAGGGAATAAAGGAAGGAGAAGAAACACAGGCCAAAGGCACAGAAAATATCTTCAACAAAATGATAGAAGAAAATGTCCCTAACCTAAAGAAGGGAGTACCTATTGAGGCACAAGAAGTCTACAGAATAGTAAGCAGATTGGACCAGAAAATCAATTCCTCACAGCACGTGATAATCAAAATGCTGAAGATACAGAAAAAAAATATTAAAAGCTGCAAGAGAAGAAGACCAAATAACAGGTAAAGGCAGAAAAACACCTGACTTCTGAATGGAGACTCTGAAGCCAGAAGGGCCTGAACAGATGTTCTACAAACTCTAGGAGACCACAGATGCCAGACCAGAATACTATGCCCAGCAAAACTTTCAAGAACAATATGGAGAAAGAAAGAAATCCCATGATAAAACCAAATTCAAGAAGTATCTATCTACAAATCCAGCCCTACAGAAAGTGCTAGAAGAAAAATTTCAACCTGAAGAGGTTAACCACACCCAATAAAACACAAGGGATAAATAATATCAGAACAACAAATCAAAAAAGAAGAGGAAAAAAACCCACATCTGTGGGGGCCCATAGAGACTCTGAGGTCATGACACTTGAATTCAAATTTGGGCTTTGAGGCTTCTAAGTTACATTAACTATAAAGAATTATTTTCTTGCATTTTAAATTTGTAATTTTTATTTTTAAAATACTATTTTATTTTTATTAGTTCTTTGAGATTTTGTGCAATGTGTCTTGATCATATTTACCCCTTACCCAACTCCTCCCAGATCCACTCTACTTTACCTGCCTACTCAACTTTGTCTCCACTCTCTTAACCCATCAAGTCCAATCTGTGCATTCAGTGTTTCCGTAGGGTTTTCTCTGGGCACTTGTATTTGCTACCTTTGTTGTTGTAGTTGTTGCTCTGTATTGTAGTTGATGGTATCTTTTCCCTGTGTCTCCTATTATAGAGACAATGATAACAGAGCACTGTAAAAGCTAGAGGCAGAAACCCCCTTCTCCATGACTGTGTCACTAATGCAAAGCCCAGAGCCTGGCATGTTGACGTTTGCTTCACCAATGTCGATTGAGCACCCTTGTCTTCAGGAGCTGAGATCTAGGTTTCCAGCAGTACACAGGGAGACCAGGTTGCTGGCCTCATCCGGCTTACTTTGTACAAGAGTAGCCAACAATAAACAGAGTAAACTAATCAGTCAAGATTGTGCATTATTAGACAGGAAGCGACTGAGTCAAGAAGAAACCTCTGTGGGCAGAGGGAAAACAAATTTGAGAAGGTTCCTGAAAGGGCATTAACAGAATGAATAAATCAAAGAGGGAAGCTAGGAAGAGCAGCCGCTTACCTATCTCATCGACAGTAACAGAATCCAAGTCTAGTTTGGTGCTCTTCACTGAAACGCAATGCTTCGACACTTAAAACATACTCCTCAGGAAATAAATTATGGTTGCTAAAGGTAAAATTACTAAATATAAACTCACTGTAATACACATTTTTAAAGAGAAAATCAGTCAACAGAAGGTCACTGAGTAAGTCAGAGTGCATAAGTTGCTATTCTTGCCTCCTGACTTTAACTCATATGTATGAGTTTGGAATAGAGTGTGGAAATTTACTCAGTATTTATTCCTCACCTAGTATGTGGCAGACACGGTGTGAGTGGCGTGTTCCCTGCTCTCAGGCTTACATTGTTTTCGTGGAAGAGATTATTTAAATGGTTTGAGAATTATTTTAAATTAATAGCTAATTTAATGAAAATTTTATTTTAAATCTGTATGTGAAGGTGTTATACCAAGTAATTTGAGTATAAGCACCGAGTACTAAGCAAATTGTCAATCTTCAGTATAGGAGGTGATTTGAAAAATAAATGTTGAAGTTTTTGCTCTGTGTGAAAAGTTTTTCTTGATCTTTGTAGAAAGTTATGCTTTGATTTCTCAAGTGTTTCCACTTCAGTGTCTAATTCTTCTTTTTCACTTCTCAGATAGTTGATATAGGGGAGAGCATAAGTATTCCCGATGAATTTACAGAACAGGAGAAGAAGTCCGGGGAGTGGTGGAAGCGCTTAGTGGCCGCAGGAATAGCGAGTGCCATCGCGCGGACGTGCACGGCGCCTTTGGACCGCTTGAAAGTCCTGATGCAGGTAGTTTGCGTGCCTTGAAGGGACATGGAGAGTCCTCGATCATTAAAACGTTACTTTTCAGTGTCTGGCAGATGTCATAGTACTTCTCATTGAGATTTTGTGCTTTCTTGGAAATGTAAATGATTTTCTCTTTCCTATCAAAACATTCCGCCCTTTTCTTCAAGAGGCTTCTATGGTGTTTGGAATGATCAATCTTGAATGTCAGTTTCACTGGACTAGGCTGAGCTTAGCAGATGAACAAAGCACTCACCTGAGCGGTCTATCAGGGCATTTGCTGGAGGATTAACTAAGGGAGAGGAATCACCCTGAAGGCGGGCAGCACTCTAGGTGACGCTGGGCCTCAGAGGAGAAGAAAAGGAAACGGGGAGCTAGCTGGACATTCGCTCTCTCTGCTCCTTGCCACATGGGGGGAACTCCACTGCCTGGCTGCCGTGAAAGAAATCTCTAAAGACGTGAGGCCAAAGGAGCCGGTCCCTGTGTGAGGCTTGCTTCCTCATGGTGTGAAAACACGACCTCATACAATACTCACAGGAATTTTACCTTCAAATAACAACAGAACTCCTCTATTAGACTGGTTTTCAGAAGCACAACTAGGCTACCCAGTAATTATTAAAATTCATAATTACAATTCAATACTTGCTAAATACTTTTGCTGTAAGAATATAAAACGCAAGAAACAATATAGTGAATTTAAATTGGTAATTAAAATGATATATCTGGGTGTTTTATTGTCCTTTGTTGTTTTGGTTATATTGGTAACCTTTGGTGATGAATTATGGATAGTTATTATAGTATACTATGATAATTATGTAAAATTGTAATGTTACCTAATTAAGAACTTTGTAATTTGTCTGTAATTGTTCATCATTCTCTCAAAATCTGTGACTCTGCTTAAATATTAAATTTATATGTCATTTTTAGAATATATATTGTGTTAGAAGGATATTATTTTGGATTAAGGGAGCTTTATTTATTTATTCCATACCTGTTTAGCAGAGTATATTATGTGTTAGGTCTTTATTTATTTCTTTTTTTGTTGTTTTTTTTTTCGAGACAGGATTTCTCTGTGTAGCTTTGGCGCCTTTCCTGGAACTCACTCTGTAGCCCAGGCTGGCCTCGAACTCACAGAGATCCTCCTGCCTCTGCCTCCTGAGTGCTGGGATTAAAGGTGTACACCACTGCTGCCTGGCCTGTATTAGGTCTTTAAGGGGCATTAGGTACTGTACCAAGTCAGACACACTTTTTAACATTGGGGGAATTATAATACATCAGGGAAATAGATAATTAGATAATAAATACTGAAGTGCCATTATAGAACTGGACAGAAAACACACTCGTACCATGGGAATACCAAGAGGGAATAGATACTATTTTATTTCTTCTTCTTATGTCTCATGTAGCTATATAATAATATCTTGGTTAATTTATCCAATGGAAATAAAGGCTTTAGTTTAATCATCTAAAATATGGGGAATATAGTTTAGTTATGGTAATAGGGCAACTAACCCACTACCCTTCTATGTGTTTGATTCCATGTGTAACCCATATTCTATTCAGCCAGGAAGCTAAATTTGGACAATTGTTAGGAAAGACAGAGTCGAAAATGTTCTGTTACATGTTAAAGTAGAAAATCAAGTTTTCCCAGTACCTGGGCCTCCAATAAAAAATTTTAAAATTACATATAAACAAAATAATAAGGACATTTGGGATGATATTTTATTTGTATGTTAATAAATAAAGTTTGCCTGTCGATCAGAGGAAATAGCCAGCCATTAACACAAAAGTCAGGCAGTGATAGCACACACTTTTGATCTGATCACTTGGCAGGCAGGGTCTCTGTGTGTTCAAGGCCACACTAGGGAACAGAGCCAAGTGTGGTGACACACGCCTTTCATCCCAGTGCCAACCATAGAGACCTGGAGGTCTGTACAGACAGGCAGTGACAAGGAAGTGAGGTAGCTCGGCTAAGAGCCAATGAGAGGGCAGAACAGCAAGGCAAGAAAGACATGGATAGACAGTAAGTAGCTCACATTTTGGAAGCTACAGAGCTGGTGAGGTAAGGTGCTTGGTGGCTCTCACTAGTTCCCTGATCTCTAAGGCTTTCACCCCTATATTTGGCTACATGTTCTTTATTTAATAAGACCTCTTAGAAATTTGGCTACAGACATTTACAGTGGTACACAGAGGAGACATGGTTGAGAGGTAGCAGACGTGGAAATGGGGCCAAGAGGGAAAATTAAGAAGAAAGATAGCTTATGTGCTTATTCCATGTTAGGTGCTAGAACTGCAAAGATGAACGAGCATAGTTCTTATTGTCCAGAACATTACAGACATATAAATCTGTGATGATGATATGATATTGAAAAGAGTAATTGTTACTTTAGAGGTTTTGCTTCACACAATCTGGGAAAGAACATTGTAGGTACACCAAGGTAGAGATGATTAGATCTCTAAAGGCTACACATACGTCATTGGATTAGGGAGAGTGAAAAAGCATGCAGCAACATCTGCAGTGAAACAGTGTTTGCTGGACATGATGGGGCTGCTGCACAGTGCATTCACAGCAGCTGCAACCACATGCACAAGACCTGTATGAGATCAAGCCAGCTAAAACCACAGCATGGGCAGGGGAGGCTCCTTCATGAAATCCTGTCTCTGAGGAGCAATTGGCAATTGATGGCTGCTGAGAGAGGGAGTTTCATCCCCAAGGATGTGGCCCCTGAGAGGCTGTGCTCCAGGAGATGGTCCTAGACCCATGCACATCCTTGAGCATCAAATGCACACAGTGGATTAAAAAGCACATGAAGTTGAGAGGGATAAGTGATGGAAGGGATGGGGAGGACATGGAGGGGATGAAATGGGGGTAGACATTTGATCAAAACACATTATGTATGTATGAAATTATTAAACAAAGAAATCTCAGATTAAAAATATGGAGCAAATGTGGGGTAATGGAAAGAATGAAAAAAGGAAAGAACTAAAGCAGATAGAGTAGGAAAAGGATGTGAAAAAGGAAAGGAAAATGCAGAAAAATAGAGAATATGGAGGGAGAGTAGATAAGAAATGAATTAAAGTGATGATACAGGCCTGTACTCTTAGCACTTGGGAAGTGGAGGCAAGAGAATCAGGAGTCTAAGGTCATCCTCAGTAACATAGCAAATTTAAGGTCAGACTCTGTCTGTCTGTCTGTCTCTCACACACACATTTTTTAAAACCATAAGATGACAGGAAAACAAAAACACAGGAAAGCATGGAGGTAGACATTAGCTGACCTGTAATTCCCACAGCTCCCTTTGTTAGAAATTCAATTCAGTAACAAAATACCACAGCCTGGCATAAAATCAGAAGTGTGGTGTTGTAGTTCTGGAGGACCAGTCAAGTAGACAGCAGAGCTGACTGCTCTCAGGGTGCTGAGGGAGTCTGCTCCCGGTGCCTTTCCTTGACTTGGATACTTCATATTGCCTTCCTTCTTGGTATGCTATTTCTCTATGTCCAATTTTCCCTTTTATAAGGATAAAGGTAATAGTAGATCAGCTTGACTTCATCTGCAAAGACCCTATCCAAATAGGACCACACCCTGAGGGAATAGGAGTCTGGGCTTCAACATATTTGAGCGCTACAATGCAATCCACAATACCCTGAAGTCTCAATGTATTCACCTTGAAAGTTTGATGTATTTTCATCCAGTTCTGTTTTCAATGCATTTCAATGTGTATTTCAACATTTCAGTGTGCTCTTTAATAATCTTGGGGTACTTTTGATTGCAACCACACACTTTGCTTATGCTGAGGGTCTCTGTCTTCCATAAGTTGTCTTTATTTTTCTTTGATGTTTTAGATTACAATAGTCCCCATCTCTGGGAGAATTTTCCCATTGGTTACCTTACACTGCAGATAGTTCTAAACCCTGGAATATTGTATTTTACCCTATACATACATACATACATACACACGATAAAGTTTAATTTATAAATTAAGCACAATAAGAGATTACCAGCATTAATACTAAAGTACAACATTCATAGTAATATACCCTAATGCAAGTTACACGACTTTCATCTCTCACTGAAGGATGCACTTTATGTTGCCTCTGGCACATGCGTATTGCAAACATCGCTACTGCTGAGCTTTGGGGCCTTAATGAAGTAAAATAAGGGATGCTTGAACATATGCACTATGGTAATACTGCGGTAGTAGATCTGATAATGGAAATAGCTCCTAACTGATTATTGAGTAGGTAGAATATACCACCTGGATACACTGCACACAGGTGACTCATAACTCTGGAAGGCAAGGTGGTGGGTGATTTCATCATCTATGCTGAACAGCATGCATTTTAAAATGCAGGAAATGTTTATTTCTGTGATTTTACTTTATTTGAAGCATGGGATGCAAAACAATGGATAGAGGGAAGGCTACCATGATTTTTATGTGTAACTGGGGACAAGAAAAAAAATACTAACATCGATTTTTTGTGACTGAAGGAAAATTAAACAGCTGTTGAAAGTTATGAAGTATACAGGTATAATTATTTCACTAGCAATGAAGTAGTTTTATATTACCAGCAAAATAAATTTAAATAAATTTGCCACTTATTTCTAGGTGCGTCGTTCAAGAATGAGTAAAATGAGATTGGCTGATGAGTTCAAGCAGATGCTAAGAGAAGGAGGACCTTTTTCTCTTTGGCGAGGAAATGGTGTGAATGTTATCAAAATCGCACCAGAGACAGCACTCAAGATAGCGGCCTATGAACAGGTAAAGTGTCATTGACTATGGGGTTTTCAATGGTCATGTTTTCAATTTAATTTTTTTATAAGTTTAGACTTTTGTGAAAGAGAGCACAAGTGTATATAAGCAAGAGTTGCCCATGTAAATATTACTGACTTTTCTTTTCATCCGTGCTTTATTACTATAGAGTGCTTCTAGGGGTTGCACTGCATTATCACTGCAGGTCTGTGACTCATTCTTTTAAGTTAATTGTCACAGCATAAGAGGTGTTCACAAAACAGTTCATAATTTTTTTCTTAGAACGGTTTGAATGTTTCTCAGAGATTTCAGCCCATTTGTTAATGAATCAAGAATTAGCCTTCTTATTTAGTGAAGACAAAATTGAGAAATATTCCCTGAATTTCAAAGATTTTTGGTCTGATTTAAGATCTTGTTTTTACTTAAGTAATTTACTTTGAGACAGGACAGACATCAGTTTTCAAATATTGCAATTTATTTGGGTTTCATAAGAGTCTAAGGATGCTCTATAAGCTTCTCAAGTTTTTCCTCTTTATTGTGAATTTTAGAATAATTCTCTCCTCTTTAAATAAATGCTTAGCTAGGGCATTAAAGTGCTTCTTCTGCAGGACCTTTCTCACGTGGGCACAGAGCCGTACTGTTTTATGAAAATTTAAAAGATGGATGTTACCCTTTCTTAGGTCAGATGGTTGAAAAGCAAGTAGACAGATGATGGCTCTGAAATGCTTGTCATTAGAATATACAGCTCTTCCTAAAATGGAGATTTGCTGACTCATTCAACGGTATTGTTTTTATCAGCTAGTGTACACCTCATGTGTTAAAGACCCTTTCCTAAGTAATGGAAATGTAGCAAATAAAAACAAGCAAAAGGGTCTCATTTGTCTTTGTGGATTTTAAACTAAAAAACAATAATGGATGAATGAATGAATGCACGATCTCAGTGGTTGCTGGGAAAATAGAGGAGAGAGACTGGCAACTCTTTCTCAGCACGAGAAGAAGAAGAAGGGAGGGAAGTGGGGGTAGATGGGGAACGGGTCCAAAGAGAGGGGTTCCCTAGAGCTGGAAAAAGCAATGCTCCCAAAGTGACCCAGTGAGGGGGGTACTACAGAGACCAAGGCGGTATGCGAAGTGACTGTCCTTAAAAGGAGAAGAGCTTTGGTAAGAAACTGGAGCTGGGGCTCAGGAAGGCTTGGTGTTGCCCAGGCTCTTCAACCACAGGCCCAGGAGAAGCACTACTGAGTCAGGACAGCTGTAAGCAGGTTTCTTGTTGCTTTCTTCTTAATGCTTCAGTTTCTTTGGTAAAAATGGAAAACAAAGATATGCTGGAGGCTCAAAAGAGGGGAAACTATGAAAATTTAAGAGAGTCATAGTATAGATGGAACAAGGAAATGAAACAAGATTGGTGGTGGCAAAGGTCAGTTGAATAGTCATGAGTATAAAGTTGTATCTGGAAGCAGATAGATCCAGGAGATCTGAGTTACAATATCTTTTGAATTTTGGCAATTATTTTATTTCAGTATTTGTTATGTGCCTACACACATGAGCTAGGTCTTAGGTTTTATAGTAGAGTCTGGGGGTACATAAGAAAACAAGATATATATCAACTCTCTGCCCTTCCAGATCCACATTCTATCAAAAGTCCATGCTGAAATTCAGGGACGATTCATCTAAATGAAAATACCAATTTAAGAGAGAGAAATAGTGTGTTGTAAACATATAAAAAAGTTGTGTCCAATGTGTGTTCATGACTGTTAACTGGGAATGTCTATGCTGTCATTTATAAATGAAGAAGAAGAATGTTCTAGACTCTGTGTCATCAGCATGCCACTGTCACTACTTAAGGGGGCACGCAGTGACACAGAGGACACTCCAGGTAACGGTGTTACTAACCAGGACTTTGACTTAAAATGTCTAGCCTGCAGCCCTGGTGAGGTGGAATGAGTCACAGAGAGGCAGCAAAGGGCTCCTTTCCCTATTTTGTGCAACTTCTGATGAGTGACAGACAACAGCCTACTTGATGCTTCCTCCCTTTCGGCCCCATCCTGCTTCCTGCTGGCCTGTTCAGGGACACATTGCCTTGTAGGGATAACAAGAACGAAGGGGCTGCCACAGAGGGTGTGAAAAGCGGTAGCCAGCCCTGTTCTGTTGCACCTAGAATCCAGTTTTCTTGCTGTCGAGAAGCCCGTCTTTCCCTAGTTAACCCGTGTTCTTCTCCAGGTTTTCTCGGAGGCCCACTTTTCTCTTGATTCGGCAGAGAACTTTACTGGAGGATGGGTGTTGAGTGAGGCTAGGTCAAGTGAGTTGCAGCATTTCTCCAGAGACTGTATTTTACAGGTTAGACTGTGTGAAGTCCTTATCCCAATATTAAGCCTTCTGTAATTTCTCCCCATTTGGCATGTCCTGGACACTTACCATTGGCCACTTGACAACATACTGCTTTGACAGAAGAGTCTTTAAATTATACCCTAACGAACCCTGCTTTTCCTGTATTAATGCTGTTCACATTTTCTCTTACATTTTTCTCCTTCTTATGGAAATTCTTCCTAGAATCTATATCTTGCATTTCCTTTTCCAAGAAGAGACTTCCTTTAGAATCTTCTCTTCCTGCTGCAATCTGCTGGTTGCTTTTACTACTTTCCGTAAGTCAGAGTTAGGTTCAGAGGTGTGTGTGACAGAAATCCCCACACAACTTAAGACAGAAATCCATCACTTATGCACACATAGAAATCCGAGGAAAGGCAGAGAGTGCAAAGATGTCCTGTAGGCAAAAAGAAATTCCGTCACTTCCGGTTCACTGTCTGTCTTCTGTGTTGTAGTCCCTCTGTCATGAGTCTGAGCTGGAGCTCCAGCTATCACACCCAACTTCCAGGCAATAACTAGGGAAGGAATCAAAGATGGATACATCCCTCCCATCTAGGATACTTTCCCACACAGAATACTTAAGCTTCATGCCATTAGCTTAGACTTAGACACACAAATAGGTCTAGCTGGAAAGAACTTAGGAGTGTTGTCTTTAGTTGTAAAACAACTAGCTGCAAATGAATGTATTTCTGAGGATGAAGGGGAGAATGAATGTATGTTAGTATACACCTAGCAGTCACTGTCGGTCAAGGTTTGTCTTTTCCTTTAGGATCTGTTTTAAAATATTTGTTCAGGAAAAACCGCTTCTTTAGAATAGGGTGTGCAAGCTCATTTCCAGAACAGTGCCTGTTCAGTACTGAATGCCAATGAATGAGCTGCACAACGCCATTCTGTAGATGGGAAAACACAGGCAAGGAAAGATGCACTTCTTACTGAAGCCGTATTTGGTCAGTGAAAGAGTCAGAATTAGAACCCAAGTCATCATGCTTCAGGTCCTTTATCTTGAGGTGTTGCTTTTGATCTCACATTAGAGATTCACAAGGGCTATCACGTATTAGTGTGTATTAAAGAGGTGAATTGAGGTTCATTGTAAATTAAATTAGATACCAACATTTGTCAGTAATTAAGAGAGACTATGTAGAACAGTAGGTAAGGTGTTGAGGTCATGCACTTTGTAAACTTTCAATTAAAGAGGTTTTAAGTGTGTGTGTGTGTGTGTGTGTGTGTGTGTGTGTGTGTGTGTGTGTGTGCGCAGGTTCACAAAGCCAGGGCGTGTATGTGGAGGTCAGAGGACAACCGTCAGAAATCAGTTCTCTCTCGCTCCCTTGTAGGATCTGGAGCGCTAACTCAGGTTGTCAGACCTAGGAGCAAGTCTCTACCCACTGAACAATCATGCCAAATTTGCAGCCACACTTTCTAAATTCAAATTCTAACTCTCCCTCTTTCTAGTCATGCAAAGTAGGTCACATTACTTCCCCTGTCTGTGCTTTAAGTTTTGTAAATGTCCCTTAACTTAAAATAGAAGGAATAAGGATGAGGTGTCGTGGGAACCTAAAGAATTATGATGTGTATACCATGCTTATAGCAGTGTCTGACACAAATGTTAATGAGTGTTTGCTATCTTTAATCCATCCTAAGTTGTTTCTATGACAACTACACTTTAACTTATTTGTTACTGGGAAAGACAGGAAGACTTTATGACAACTAAGAAAACATTGTATATGACATAGACACATAGAACACGAAGCAAATATGCTTCTGTGTCCTAAATATGCTGGAAAATGGTTGCAAAATGTCTAAATAAAATATTATAAAGTTTAGGCTATACCAAAGCCCACAAGTTCTGTCTCCCCAGGTTCAGTAAACTTACTGGGGAGGTCATAGGAGTCAGCATGTTACTCCAGTCCTCATGGCTATGATTTATTACAACAAAAACACACAAAGGAAATTTGGCAAAAGTAATAGACTGGGTAATTTATAAAGAAAAGAGACTGGCCCTGAAGTCCAAGCCCTCTAGAAACCTTCAAGCTGCACAAATTTGTGTAGTCTCTCTGATTAGAACTCGTAATACTCCATTGAGCAGAAGTGATGAGAATGAGTGTTTTTGTCTCATCCTGGATCTTGAAGGGGAAGTTTTTACTTTCCCCCATGGATTATGAAGTTTGTCTCAGTCTGTCTACATCCATTGTATGCTGCTTCAACAAGTGTGAGACACGGGATAACTTATAAAGAAAAGAAATTTCTTTCTAACACTTCCAGAGACTGTGAAGTCCAAGGCTACTAACCCTTTGAGAGTCTTCAAGCTACACAATCCTGTGGTGGAAGATGGGAGGTCAAAAGAAAGCATATCAAAGAGAAAGAGGCAAGAGAGGCTACCTAGCTCCATTACAGCTCACTTTAGTAATCTTTGACCCACTCCGGTGATAATTAGGTTATCCCTTCTCAAACTGTTAATAAAGTTACAATGGTGTGATGGTTAGTTCTAGTGGGCAACTTGACACAGTTTAGAATCATCTGGGAAGAAAGGCTCAATGAGAGATTGTCTAGATTGGGTTGTCCACAGGCAACCTGTGGGGTTTGTCTTGGTTATGTTAATCAGTGTGGGAAGACTCAGCTTGAAAATGGGCGGCAACACCGAGGATAGAGAGAGCTAACTGAGTAATAAGCGTGCATGCGGTTTCTCTCCTTCTGATCTTTACTGTGGATGTTACTAGCCGCTTCAAACCCCTGCTGTTTTGACTTCCCTGCCATAATGGATGGTATCCTGGAACCATGAGCTGAAATAAACTTTCTCCCTTCACTTGCTTCTTATCACAACAACAGAAATAAAACTAGAACAAAAGACAATTAAATTCCAACATGAGTAGAAGAGGGACCACTCAAGCCACAGAGTCAGCTGAGAGCTTTTTCTGTTTGACCTTGATTGAATGGAAAAAAGTTCCTCCTATAAATACCTATTTGAAATTTTTTTTACCCAGAGTTTAATCATGAATGAATTTCAACCGTGCTCA